>NC_139462.1:193242500-194442500 GCF_057233095.1 Heloderma suspectum
TTTTAGTCTTGGTGGCTATATATTGCTTCCAGCATCAGAGACAGAATGTCTCGCAGTATCAGGGAACACAAACAGGAGGGTATAATTTCATTCATGTTCTGCCTGCTTGTGGGCTTCCCATAGGCACCTGGTTGCTCACTGTGCAAACAGAATGCTGGATTAGATAGGCCTTTGGTCTAATCCAGCTTGGCTCTTCTTATGTTGTTATGACTCCTGGTTAGGCTAACACTAGCAGTACATGGGCAGAAAGTGAAGCCAAAATTCTGCTGGTCTGGAAATAGTAAAGGTCACCAAGGCCTATTTATGAGATCAAGCATATGAGCAATTCATGGTTCCCATGTTTTAGTGTTGCACAGCACCACAACAAAAGCCATTTCTACCATGGCTGACAAACTAGGATCTTGGACTAAGCCCCCATTTGGCTTATTTCAGCTATCATGCTTCTTAAGCCCACTTTGCAGATGGTGAGTGAGGTAACACCGAAAGTTAGTGGCTTGCGTCCAGCCATCTTATGAATTCAGTGGCTTGACAAAATTGCAAAACCAGAACCATCTTTCTCTACTACAGTTTGTAAGCTAACATTTTAATCCTAGATGCTGGGACAGGATCCAGGTAGGACAGCTGGCAGTTGCTGCCCTGCTGAAATAACAGGGAATCAGCACAGATGGCAGGAAATCCTTCAGGGATAAATGAAGTCCAAGGCTGCAACTGACCATGAATGGTTTTATCCTCTTGCACAATTGCCATTCATTTCAGAGGAGGTTATGCCCTTTGGTGAACTGCATGCCATGATTCCCATAAAAAAAGGCATGGGTCAATATGATCCACAGAGTTTTAGATTCTACCATGATTTTAAAACAGAAGTAGGAGAACAGACTTTCATACAGCCAGAATGGATCTGGGTAGGTTACCATCACAGAGCAAGTGCATGTTAATGTTGTGGCTACATGGTAGACATGAAAGGCAGTAAGTACATCATAATGTCTCAGAATATATGGTTTTCACTTGATCATTTTTAATGAAGAATCACTTAATGTGTTATTCATATGGATGCGTGTGTGTTTGTGAGTGATTCTTCACTATTTCTGTCTATCATTCTGTCTGTAATTTTATAGGTACTTAGGAAATACTGTATAATAGTGATTTTAGTGAGATAATTTTTAAGAGAAAGAAAAAAACTTGTATTAAAAGTAGCCTGATACATAATACTATGCTACTTGTTTGCCCTCATTATTTTTTGTGGATATTAATATTTAATTTCTTGACCTTAAAGCTCTAGTAATATTCTATTCCTGTCAGTCTGAACAATTTGGAAATATTTCCAGCTAATATAGTACTGTGGGTTCAAGACTTTTGATTTTATTGACTGATTTGACTGTCTTTATATACCACCCATCCGCCAAAGAGAACAGAGCAGTCTTCCCCCACCCCACAAAAATGTTTTATCATCAGAACAACCCTGTGAGGTAGGTTAGACTAAGAGATGGTGACTGAACCAAGGTCACCCAGGTCCCAGGCTGCCTCACAGCTGAGTAGAGATTTGAACCTGGCTGTCCCCATCCCTAGTCCAACATGTGAACCACAGATGGTAGCAGCACTGGGGTGTAAAGAGAACAAGGACTGATGTGTAAAACTTCTCTGAGTAATTTCTAACTATTTTAATGTTCCTAGACCAGTGTTACCCATCCCAACACCCTCCAGATGTTTTGGAATCCAATCCCCATCATCCCTAGCCAGCATGCCGGCTAGGGGTGATGGGAGTTGTAGTCCAAACATTTGGAGGGCACCAGGCTTTTGGACACTGGCCTAGACCTGTGTATGCCCCGGCTGTGGGCTGCTAAGGTTTGGAGGTACCGAGATAGTGATAAGCCAGATCCAGGTTTGCTTACAAGGAGACTTTATTGAGTACTTACAGCACACAGGTGTACCCAATGGCCGGATCAGACAGCTTTTCTCTCCATTCTGACTCCTTCTGCCCGACAGTTTGCAATGCTGTCGGCAAAAGCCATGCCAGAGTTCCCGCCCCCTGCACCTCCTTAGCTGACCACTTTTCCAGCTGCAGAGATTCCAACACAGTTTCCAGAGCCACTGGTGTGCAGTCCCTCTTGACCTCAGAGCATGGTCCTGGTCCACCCAGGACCGCCCATTGCTTTGTGACTGGACCCCACAGCTCCAACTGCGGACAGCTCGGGAGTCAGTTTTGCATGCCGACAACCGCATCCTCCTTCCCTTTGAATCTGAACATATCAGTTCTCTTGGCACCCTGCTTGCTGCACCAATTGTATGCCCTACCTGTGGGCTGCTAAGATTTGGATGTGCCGAAAGAGTGATAAGCTAGATCCAGGTTTGCTTACAAGTGTTGAGTACTTACAGCACACAGGCATACCCAATGGTTGGATCAGACAGCTTCTCTGAACTAGGGATTGGCAGATTCCTTACCCGCTGTTCTGGGGGGGAATCCACCCGCGAGGGGAGGTGATCCCTCCCTCCCTCCGGAATCCTCTTCGGCCAGCTCTGCTCCGTGGTGATTCTGTGGAGCTGGCCACCGGCTCCATATTCTTGGCCATACAGCCACTATTGGCATGCCGTATTGCTAGCTGAGGGATCTCCGGATGCAGATGGCATAGTGGACACCATTTGCGGCCGTAAAGCTCTTAGATTAACCTAAATGCAGCTGTAAATGGCTGCAATTAGGTTAAACTAAGGGCTTTACGGCTGCAAATGGAGTCCACTATGCCATTTGCATCTGTGTTTTTTCCTGCGATAGGCTAGCCTACGCCATTTGTATCCAGAGATCCCTCAGCCAGAGATACGGCACGCCAATGGCAGCCGTATCGCCAATGATATGGAGCCAGCTGTGGGGAGGATCTGGCCAAAAAGGATTCTGGTGGTAAGGGATCCTTTCCATCATGGACTCCGGAGGCTGGATTCTATTGAATCCGGCCTCATTGGGGTCCGTGGCAGAATTCTCTGACATCCCTACTCTGAACCCAGAGCCATGGGCTAAAATGGGTTTTATACTATACATGTCAGCAGTGAGGCAAGCAAGCATTAATTAGCATTCATTTGCAACTTTCCCAGCATAGGCTAACAGTACTTGTTCAGAAGGAAAACAATCAGAACTTTCCCAGCACAGCCACCTGTAACTCAGCATAAACATAGCCTCACTTCTCAGGCACATCCTAGGCCCTGATAAGATACTAGCCTTTGTTAGCAAGGAATGTGTTGAGGCCACACTATTGACCTTTGACTCATCTCACATGCTCAGAGGCCCACTGTCAAGGAAATTGCACTTATAATGAACCTAAGCCAAGCATTGTGGATCTCTAGGCCCCTCTAAAACTACAGGTGACTTGGTTACAGACTTGGGGCCATGTCCTGCTTGTGGGTTTCCCCTGGGCAGCTGGTTGGCCTGTGTGAACAGAATGCTAGACTAGATGGACCCTTGGTGTGATCCAGCAGGGCTCTTCTTACATTCTTATGTTCTCAGATGTTTTCCCCTAAGGAAGAACCTTCAAATTTGCTTCAGATTTAATCCTGTGATAACCTAGGAACATGCAGAAGTCCCACTGAGAGCTCATAATGCAGCCTTTTACCAGGTCAGAAGGGATTCACAGCCCCACCAAAATCGGAGCTGCCAGCCTATACTGATTGCACTTCAGGTGAAATTGCAGACACTCTAGAACAGGGAGACATCACTTGGATGTTGTGACCACCATTCAGTGAAGGCTGGTCGCTCTGATGTCAGACCACCCACTGAAATCAGAGCCACCAGCCTCCGCTGCCACCACTGGAACAAAATCATAAAGAGAGTCAACTGCCTTTTAGAAGGATCTTATTATTTAGTCTCTTACCTCCTCCTCACGCTACCTTCTCTGACATGGAAGTGTCTTGAGTTGGCCAGAAGTAGCCAAGTTGAATAGAAAGGCACAAATGGGCTTTGGCAACACCTTGACTGTAGTGTGAAACTTGAGGGGAGGCAAGGGTGAGAATTTCATTCAGTTCACTTTTGATATGAATTTACCAAATTCACAAATTTCTTCAGAAATGGTATGAAAAGAACTTGAGCTTAAAAAAATCCAAATGTTAGAGAAAGCAAAACTGACAGATTTGTCCCTCCAGGCAGAGGACGTTGAGTGCTTACCTCTGAGTGTCAATCCCTGTATATTCAGCCATGTTTGTGGCACTGAATTAAGGGTTGTCACCACCTTTTTCTGAGAGGCTCTTCATTTTTAACAGCGACATGGCAGGCAGGTACAACATGCTCCTCTCCATGCTAGGAATAGCTGTACCCATTGAATTTGTCCCATGCAGATGGGTGAGAATTTCCTTTCAGTTCAGTTTTTTTATAAGAATTTCCCCAAATTCATATTTTTTTCTTATACAGGCAAAAAAGAACTTGAGATGTTAAAAATTTGAAAGCAGGGGAAAGCACAACTGACAGGTTCTTCCGTCCCTATTTGAGGGGAGGGGGGTGGGAATGAAGGAAAGTGCAACTGACTAGCTTTCTCAGACCTATTAAATCCCTGGCTGAAGTGAAAATACAGATGGTATTTTCAGCTCAGTCATGAGGACCAAACTAATCATGATGGCATGCAAGTCT
Organism: Heloderma suspectum; assembly: GCF_057233095.1. Taxonomy (NCBI): domain Eukaryota; kingdom Metazoa; phylum Chordata; class Lepidosauria; order Squamata; family Helodermatidae; genus Heloderma; species Heloderma suspectum. Next base: position 193,247,104 of record NC_139462.1, read on the forward strand.
GGAGATCACTGAACTCATACTGCACAGTTGGCAAGACAGAAGAAATTATCTGGATAATTATCATTATCCTAAAATGAGATGAATCCTGCAATTCAGTGAGCCATGTTCCAAACAAATAAGCACAGGATTGGGCTGTAAGTGATTTAAGTTCAATTATAGCATTTTTGGATTTTAACCTCTATGAATATAATAAGGAATTTGAAATGCTGCATATTAGTGAATGCTTGTCATGTACTTGGAGCCTTTCTGGGTGTAATTGGTTGGTTCGCTCAAGCTTGGAAGCTGGGACAGAAGCGAGCATCTAACTTTAAGACTATCTCTGGGCTCATCAGCAATCCAAAAGACTCAGTCACTGAATAATGGTCTTGGTGCCTTCGCATTGATCAGATTTTTCAGCTAGGAGCGGAGCAGGGAGTGATTGCCATTCAGCTAAATGAGACTGCTTCATCAGTAGTAGTCTGATTAATAGTTACTCAAGAAGCAAAACAGGTTCGATACAACATGATGTTCCCGTTTCTATTTATTGCGCTACTGAAGTCTTGCCATCATGGCAAAAACATAGTAGACTGTTCTGATGTAACGATCTACCCCCACAGGAGTGGTTACCTGGACTTTGCTAACATCTGTAGGCTCTTGTGTCTTCCACCAGACCCATCTCAACTGATTAATGGCAACTCAGTACTTATATCTAATCACTCTTGTTTCTGAAGGTTCTAACATAAAATCTAAACAGCAATACATAAACTAGACAGAAGAGGAGGCTGGTGAAGAGTGTTGGGAAGATCCAATGAAATTTGTTTTAGAATTCATCTGGAGTAACCAGATTGATTTCCTGGATGTCTGCTGGATATCCAAACTATTGATCTGAATTCAGGGTTCAGTTTAGGGGCATATTAAGAGCATATGCCTTACTATGGCATTATTTGGAGCCCTCTTCTCCACACGTAATTCAATGAAGGTGAATTTACTATATGGGAATACAGCTTCAAGCAACCATGGGTCCATTTCTGATTGGGCCAGACTCCAGGAGTTCTGAAGTCCAATCTGAAATGGATGTGTAAAAAGCAATTGTCCAAACCTCCCTTGTCAGAAACTGGCTTGTCAATAGCTATGAACCATAAGACTCTGGAAACTATGGTGTAGCAATAATCAAGATTTTAGGGAAGAACAGGCATTGTACTTTCCTATTTCTGAAAGCTATCCAGATAGAAATGGTATAGCAGTCTAATCAATCCATAGTTGTCCATCTATATGAGGTTTCATGCGGCTGTGCACTTCTTTCCAGCTTCTCCTTCTGAGCTTTGCTGACCTGGGTGAAAGATGCATCATTGGAAAGATGAAAAGGGACTCATAACCTGGAAAAAAGGCAACATTCTCCCACACCCTGTTAAATGCTGCTTTTCCCTAGATACTGCAATGGGTAAAGGCACAGAAAGCCTGAAAAATCAAGCAGACCTGAGTGTCTTTATGATATCATCCCTGCTTCAGAAATTTTCATTATAAAGCCCTTGAGCCTGACTGGCTATAGCTGGGGGCAGGATGACACCTTACCCCAGCCAAGAGCAAATCATGAGGAAAAAACATTTCCATGGTACCAGCTCCATGGGACGCAGGGTTCAGAAACATGTTAGCCCACAAAGCATCAGCAGTACCTTTACCAGTCAAGAGAAAGGCCCTGATGAATGTCTTGCAAGAACAGAATTCTGCACATTTTTGCCATCTCATCCTGCAGCTCTTTGTGAGAAAGGGTGGGATATAACTAGGGATGGCCGCGAAATCCACCACGGATTCAAATGAGGCCGAATTCCAGTGAATTTGGGTCCCCGGAGTCTGTGGCGGAACGAATGTACTTACCCCTGCCACCCCGGACACAACAGGCCAAATCTCCCCTCCCGGCCGATTCCATTCCGCTCACCAGGAAGTGATTGGACGCAAATGGCATCCACTACACCATTTACATCTCCATTTCTTCTCGCGATAGGCTAAGCATCTTTATTTAAGTAGATACTTATGTAGCCTATTCCATGAAAAAACAGGGACGCAAATGGTGTAGCAGACACTATTTGCGTCCGGATCACTTCCTCTTTCCACTCAGACAGCGATATGGACTGCAATGGCGGCCACATCGCTTGCGGAACGGAGCTGGCTGGCGGCTCCGCAGACTCGTCACGGAGCGGAGCCAGCCGGCGAGGATTCCGGCGGGGAGGAATGGATCGCCTCCCCACTCCCGCAGACCCCCGGCGGACTGGAGGTAAGGGATTTCATACATGCCTAGATACAACATAAATGAGTAAATACATACAACTCTTATTTATGCCCTACAGTTCTGTTATTTAATAAAGCCATCAGTGAAACTGTGTAAAGCAAGATTAAGGCTGCAATTTGATACCCACATATCTGACAGTAAGCCCCACTGAACTCAATGGGACTTACTTCTGAGTCAGCATCAATGTTGTAGTGGTAAATGTTGAAGTGTATTTATTTGTTTGTTTACATGTGGCGCAGAGTGGTAGGCGGCAGTATTGCAACCGAAACTCTCCCCATGACCTGAGTTCGATCCCAGTGGAAGCCGGGTCTCAGGTAGCTGGCTCAGGTCGACTCAGCCCTCCATCCTTCTGAGGTCGGTAAAAATAAAATGAGTACCCAGCTTGCTGGGGGAAAGGTAGTCACGACTGGGGAAGGCAATGGCTAACCACCCCGCGTCTGCCATGAAAATGCCAGCGTAAGCAGGCATCCCTCTAGGGGTCAGTAATGACCCAGTGCTTGCACAGGAGGAACCTTTCCTGTCCTTTACAATATTTATATACTGCTCCATATCTAGAACAGATTTCAGAGTGGTGAACACAAAGGATAAAACAGTAAAAGCATAAAAAGATTTAAACACCACATTAAAGTTACACTTGTTTAAAAACATAATGTCAATAAAAACCATAACCGGTCAATTAAGGAATGCCTCCTGGAAGAGTGCTGTTTTCAAGAGGTGCCAGAAACAATGCAATGTTGGTGCCTGCCTGACCTCCAGGGGCAGGGAATTCCAAAGAAAGGGGGCTGCCACACTGAAGACTTCTCCTGGTGGACTCAAATCAGGCCATAGGTCCATGTGGAACCACCAGGAGCAAGCCCTCCAGTGACCTCAGTGACCCAGGCTGGTTGGCAAGGCAGACGGTGTTCTCTCAGGTATCCTGGTCCCTAGTTGTTTAGGGCTTTGTACATGAGTACGAAAACCTTGAACCTGGCCTGGTAGCGAATAGGCAGCCAGCGCAGTTCCCTCAGCAAAGGAGTTACATGCTGGAAAAGGGCAGCTCCCGACAACAGCTGAGCTGCTGCGTTCTGCATGCACTTATCATGACAGTTCCCACAGTTTCATCTCTAACAAGAGTGGGTCTTTTGTAAAGCTAATGGGTCCTCATTGCCCTTTCAAGACCAAACCACTCCAAAATACTTGGCATTACAACAGGGATAGCTCACAACAATATATTATTAGGAAAATCCCCCCCCCACACTGCTATGAAGATTGCAGCTAAGCTTAGAGAGATCAGGGAAGCCTGGAAAGGGTCTTTATCCCTGCTGATCAAAAAGTCCCAGCATTTTTTTACTGTGAGCCCTTGCTCCACTACAGACTAGAAGACATGTATAACCTTGCACTAGAAGATACGGACTAGAAGACATGCACTAGAAGACATGCATAAGCACTGTAAAACACATGATTAAATCCAACTCCCTTGAAAAACTCACAAACTACCCACTAGGCCCAAAGATCAGATGAAAAAGGTGTCTCTCTTTTAGATTACTGAAAAACCAGAAAGAAAGGGGAACTAAGAACTTCTATGGTAGAAGTCAATCCATAGCCTTGGACAAAGGATTGGAAAGGCTGTGCTTCTAGATGTCCTTGTTAAATCTCATATTCCATTCCTGTTTTTGAAGTCCATTGATGTATTTTTCACATTGGGTTTCAAATACATTCATCCTTACCAATATTTCTGTGTACTCTTAAATATTCCTCTTAGGGTTCCCTATGCTTCAAGCATTTGTTTCTTTTTTTTCTCTCTTGGGGAACCTTCTCCTGTTGGTTTTCCCTGTGCTTTTAGGTGTGACAGTGCCCACTTCATGCTCTACCTCCATGGTAGAGGAAGTGCTTTCCATGCACATGGTCCCAGGTTCAATCCCTGTTATCTCCAGTTAAAAAGATCTGAAGTAGCAGGAGATGGGAAAGACCTCTGCATGAGACCCAAGAGAGATGCTGCCAACCAGGGTAGACCATAAGGAGCTAGCTTCTATGTTCATGGAGAGGTGGAGCATGATACAGGGGCAGACTGGATTACTTCTCCCACACGTATACCTGCCCAGATCCTAACATCACATTCAAAGGCCCTTCCCCGGGTGCCCCACCAAAGGACATAGTGCAGGTGGCTATTAAGGAGAGGGCCTTCTCACTGGTGGCACCCCAGTTGTGGATGCCTTCCCCAGAGAAGATCGCCTGATGCCTACCTTGGGGTCTTTCCAGCACCAAGTGAAGACCTTTTCATTTCCCAGGCTTTTCAATTTTAAAAACACATTTTATTGCTTTTTAGACATTGGGCACTGCTATTTTCTCTGTTGCTGGCTTTATTATGACTTGTTTTTTATTTTATCTTAAAAGATTTAAGCTGGATCAACTGTGCTGGCATGGACTTCTCCACCCCCTCCTTCCCACGGCAGCCCCTCCAGCCCCCTGAAAATGCTACACAGAGAATCAGGAGACCCTGCTGTATTGGGTGAGCTATTGGGAGGGGAATCCCCCAAAATCAGGTGAAGGGAACTTCTGCAAGAGGAGTTTTCCCTCTCATGGAAGGCAGATCCTGGAGCCAACTCATATTTTTACATTTTAACCCCCCCCCCACACACACACACACACACTCCCCCTTATACCACCCGGAGAACGTATTACTAACGGATGATATAAAAATGCTTTTATAAATACCATAGTTGGCATGGTGACTGATAATGGGGAGATGCAATCTCTGAGATATGTGGCGCCCAGGCCATGGCAAAGCGCAATAAAAAAAGCCACACCATTCCATTAGCTCTGCAATAATCTATGAGAAGATGCTTAACAATCCTGTTCTCATATCTTTCATGTATTCAAAAGAGACAGACACAGGAAGCAAAATGTCTCATCATAAACGTAAGTCTTTGGGATCACCATGGGAAACATACTGCAAATTCCTCAGATATGCTCTAATTACTACCGGAGCCACGTTAGTCCAGAAGTTATAAATAATATGCATTTTTCCCTATCTAGTAAAGACTTTAGATCATAGCACTGGTGAAACAATATAAATCATACTGTGTTATTTAAAAGCTGCACTTAACAACAGCAGCAAAAAATGAATAATCTATGCGGCATATATCGCAAGAGACGTAACCAGAATGTACCTTGTCTTGTTTAAAGGCACAAACACAAATGTAATTGGAGAGAAAAGTCAAGAACAAAAGTAGTAATAATGTCCTAAAAAGTAATAATATCTTGACAGCAAAATGTACTTTTCAAAGAAAAGGTTAACAAAAGGATAATTACCCTTCCTCCTTTCTTGGCCCTACAGGCATTTTGATTTCTTTTCCTAACAAACCTGGATACAGCAGAAAAACTGAGCCTTTCAAATCTTTATGTCTGCATATTGTATTTGTTATACCTTCTGCACCCCAGTTCTCAGAGTGGTGAGAACTCCAGGGGTTCAAGCCTTTTACCCATGTTTGGATTCCTTGGAATCAGGTTACTGGAGGCTTATGGCATTTTTATGATATATTTATTTATTTACAGATATGATCCTGAATCTGTTACAAGTCAAAGTCACTAGTCTCTGAAAAGTCATTTAGGGTGCAATCCTATGCATGTTTAGACAGAAAAATTACAGCTCCTAGCAATGGAGGCTACAAATTACAGCAACGCTGGGAGTTGTAGGACTTTTTTTCTGGCTAAATATGAATAAGCTTGCAATAAGCTTATATTACTCCATATCTCATTACATAATGAATGTATGAAACTGCCTTAGTCCATCTAGATCAGCCTTCCCCAACCTGGTGCCCTCCAGATGCTATGGACTACACCTCCCAGCATGCCTGAGCATTGACTTTCTGCCTAGAGCTCATGGGAGTTGAAATCCAAAACAACTGGAGGGCACCAGGCTGGAGAGGGCTGATCTTGATGGACCATTACTCCTTCTAGCTAGCTATTGTTGGCTATTCTCAGTGGCTCTGCAAGGTCTGAGGCACAGGTCTTTCCCACCTCTGCTACTGGCAGTACCAGGAATCCCTAGGTTTCAATCAATACCATCAAGACAGGTGCTGGACCTCAAGCAACAACCATCCACCATCAAGACAGGTGCTGGACCTCAAGCAACAACCATCCACCATCAAGACAGGTGCTGGACCTCAAGCAACAGCCATCCACCATCAAGACAGGTGCTGGACCTCAAGCAACAGCCATCCACCATCTAGACAGGTGCTGGACCTCAACCAACAACCATCCACCATCAAGACAGGTGCTAGACCTCAAGCAACGACCATCCACCATCAAGACAGGTGCTGGACCTCAAGCAACAGCCATCCACCATCAAGACAGGTGCCAGACCTCAAGCAACGACCATCCACCATCAAGACAGGTGCTGGACCTCAAGCAACAGCCATCCACCATCAAGACAGGTGCTGGACCTCAAGCAACAGCCATCCACCATCAAGACAGGTGCTAGACCTCAAAGAACAAGCATTAGGCCAGAGTCCTGTCTTAATTCAATAGAACAAAGGCACTCTGCACTGGGGTAGCCACTTACACATCAGCAAAAAAGAGAATGGAAGAGAGGGCACCAATTTGCATAACATTTGCATATGCCAATTTATATGTATAGATGCAAATTTAGAAACAATAACTATAATTTTGTTTATAGTTTTTAAATTTAAATAGAAATACAATACATCTCACCATAGTGGAGAAGATGGTGGCCAGGTGACCTGTGTGCCTGCTCATTCTGCTGTCCGAGTGCTAACTGTGGATGGCCAACCTCAAGGCCCCATCCTGCTCTCTTTTCTTATGATTCTTTATCTTTAAACTGGGCTTGGACTGGAAAGCCCTTCAATTAGAGGACTGTCCTCTTGCAGCCCTTGAAATAGAGGACTGTGAAGTAGAACACCTGGACACCTTGCTCTGCACTCTCATTTTCAGTTCCCCACCTGCAAGGGCTGAGCAGTTCCAGATGGATGATGCACCCAGGATGGATGGAGCAGCCGCCCAGCACATAGATGATGAGGACATATGATTCTGGATCAGACTGTGGACGTATGGAGAAAAATGAGCCCGGTGATATATGATGTGGAGAAAATAAAAGGTTTCCTGGGAAATCACATTTGTAAGGGAAATCCACTCACTTCTGAATACATACACATACGATTGTGCTGTTATTGTATCCCCCTTTGTGCATTACACATGTGAAGTGGGAAAATGTGTAGAAAGAGACTGCATGGCTGCATCTGTAGTCCCGCCCCCAATGACGCATGGATCTTCCCACCCCTGCCTTCCACATAATGATATGGACACCTGAGATGGGAAAGCATTCCCAGGTAGACCTCAGGATTCCAGAACCTGAAGAAGCCTTCATATGTCCAGGGGCTGAAAGGAAGCACTTATCATCAGGGGAAAGGCCACTTTAAAAACCACACGCTTTTGGAGCCTAGAGTCCACTTCTGAGTTCTCATCCTTGAAAGGTTATGCCACAATCAACTTTCAAGGTGCTACAGCCTACAAGAGTCTTAAATTAGCAATATATCAGTTAACACAAAATTGATTCCGTAGCATCAGCTTTAACTAGTAGCCTTATCAACTGGTGTAAGAGAAAGACTCTGCACGCTTTTTATCTAATGCAACAAACCTTCAATTGGGCTTCATATTTGAAGAGCTGAAGGGGAAAAAATACATGATGCATCTTGATAAATTACTGTTAAGATCCATCTGTGATACGCCTCTAGAAGTTAAATAATTGAATAAATATTGTAAAGCCTCACAGAGGCACACAATCTCATAGGCAATGCAACCTGTGCACAGGAGTCTGAAGCCAAGGGCATCAAATGGTTATTGTGGTTACTCTGTGAGTATACAATGGCTTTATGTTAGATGGGACATTTTTAATATGCTATTTTTTGCTATTTAATATGCTATTTTAATATGCTATTGCTATTTGCTATTTAATATACTATTGCTATTTGATATTTAATAGCTATTTTAATATGCTGTTTTTTAATTTGCTATTTTTAATATAGCACCTCATGATCAGTTCAGCTTAAATTAAATAATACAATCAGAGCCGGCATCAAGGTAGGCATGATCGGGCAACTGCTGAGGTTCCACACCCCAGCAGAAACCCAGTGGCAAGATCTGCCTAGAATTGCTCCTCTTTTTAACCATTGCAACCTACTTGTTGCATCTTCCTCTCGCTCCGGCCCAGACAATGGCAGTGATGGTGAGAAGAAAGAGCAGGAGATGCTACCACCTACTTACTCTCTGGCTCTCTGCCTGTCAAGCAAGCAAGCAAGCAAGCGTTAGCAATGATAAGAAAGACAAGGAGCAGTAACAGTTGGTGACAAGGGAGGCGAAAAGACAGACTCACTGAGGGTGAGGGCCCGTTGAGGGTGTCTTGCCCAAGGGCCCTCAAACACCTGGAGCTGGCCCTGGATACAATGCAGCTGAAGTACAAATGTGCTTGGAAATAATGTTTTGATTACATTTTACTGAGGTTGGACCCAGATTCAGTCATATTTTGAGTAGACCCATTGTAACCAATGGGACTTAAGTTAATCATGATAAACCTAAGTCCCACTGATTTCAGTGGGTCTACTCTAAGCATGACTAAATCTTGATCCAACCCTTGGAGATTATTTTCCGAACTGTTCACTTATTCACACAAGTTTTTCTTCGATATACATTTCTTAGGTAAGAAACTGTGGTTGACTTTATTCATAGTTTGCACACCAGGGAACAAAATGCTCCTTACCTATCAGAAGGTAATTTATACAAACAGTTGTACAGAAAATCAGTTCAGTTCCAGGCTACTTCTCACTGGGCCAAAGATTACAACATATACTTCAGGTGTAAGTGCATTCTATAAACTTGCTACTGCAAGGAAGATGAAAAAGTTTATGAGTTTGTTCTGTGTAGAATATTGGGTCAGAACCTTTAAAAAAAATCTTAGATGTTGAATTTGCTATATACTTACATAATATACTGAATGCATCCCTGGTTGCAACTAAAGAACAAGAGTGCAGCTCATCTTTGCTAAATTCATAAACAAAATTGCCAACCAACTCTGACCAGATTTCTTTCTCATCAATGAAAATGTGCATTCTGCAGTTTCTCTTTATTAAGTGATCAAGTCTCGCATAATTTCATTTATCTACGCTATCAGTCACTTCTTCCATTCCAACTGGCTGCAGTGACACCTGCTGGACAGGAATGTAATTGCCCCATACAGATCTTTCGCTTTGTGGACTTCAGCAACAAGCTGTGGAGATCTATGAAGATATCTCCAGTGGCAAAACTATTTCTTTAAAAGAAAACTATATTCAGTTATGATGCCTTGGATCCTACACCACCCATTACACAAACGTTGCTTTGGAAAGACAGTTATTTCATGTCACTTCTCCAAGTCTGGCATAGCGATGGCATAAAAGCTATCAATGTTCTAAAATACATTTCCAACATGCAGTGATACTTTTGTTATATGACACAAATGCCGTGTGTCGTGTGTATGTGTGTGTGTATAACATATTGCTGTGAACTGCCCAGAGAGCGTTAGACTGACTGAAACCTGGAGTGGATTCTCCTAGGGATGGTGGAGAATTCCGCCACGGATTTCAGTGAGGCTGAATGCACTGGCATTCGGTCCCCCGAAACCCGTGGAGGAATGGCATCCCACCCCCGCCACACTGCAGAATCCCCCCAGGACAAAGCTTACTTGAGGCAGATGCTCCGGCGGCGGCTCCGGTGGTGGCTCCAGTGGCAGCGGCGGCTGGTCTCTCAACCGGCTGCTGCGGCCGCAAATGGCAGCCGTTGTAGCAGCCACCATTTGCATCCTGCCAGGCTGCCGTGATAGGCTACGTAAGTATTTACATAGCCTATCACAGCAAAGAGCAGGGATGCAAACGGCGGCTGCTACACCGTTTGCGCCGCTGCTGTTTCCGTGATAGGCTACATGAGTATTTACGTAGCCTATCACGGTAAAGGCAGCCACTCAAATGGCGGCTACTATGCCATTTGCATGGCTGCCTTTACCGTGATAGGCTACGTAAATACTTATGTAGCCTATCACGGAAAGAGCAGCGGTGCAAACGGCGTAGCAGCCACCGTTTGCGCCGCTGCTCTTTGCAGTGATAGGCTACATAAGTATTTACGTAGCCTATCACGGCAGCCTGGCAGGACACAAATGGCAGCCGCTACGATGGCCGCCATTTGCAGCCACAGCAGCCTGGCCGCAGCCGAAACTCCGGCTGCGGATGGCCCTGGCCAGCGGCTCCATGGAGCCGGCCAGGGAGGATTCCGGGGAGAGGGATGGAGCGCCTCCCCCCTACTGTGGATCCCCCACTGCGGAGCCAGGTAAGGGATTTGTACATCCCTAGATTCACCACCCCACTGACATAGGAGCCACCAGCCTCCAATGGTCCAACCCCTGCTCAATGTAGGCTCTGCAATGCAGGATGCAGCTATAGCATCCCTGACAGATGGCTGTCTGGCCTCTGCTTAAATACCTCCACTTCCCAAGGAAATCTGTTCTACTGCTGACTATTTATTTATTTGGGTGACTGAACCTGCTGGTACTGGACATAGCTACACACACATTCACTTACTTACGGGAATACCCTATCTGTGCGGACAGTAAGGGGGAGTGTACTGTTAAGGGTGCTATTTATAAAATTGGGTGTTTGGAATGTAAACAGCACCCTTAACAGTACACTCCCCCTTATTGTCCACACAGATAAGGCATTCCCATAAGTAAGTAAGTAAGTAAAGGAGGGAGCAATCCTATGGCCACTAGACAGCAGCTAGATGGCCATAGGATATGCTTTTATCCAGGAACCGACCTCGGAGCCCGCATTCCGATGTCGGTTCCTGGAGAACCGACCTCTCCCCACTTCCGCGCTGCCTCGGAGGCAGCACAGAGAATCCCTGTCCTCCGTGCTTGGAAGAGGAGCACAGAGTGGCTGAAAAGGGGCTGGGCTGGGGGCGTTCCAGGGCAGGGAGAGCAGATCTGCCTGTACAACACATCCTATGTGTCGTACAGCAGCCTCCTCTCCCGCTCGGCCCGCCCATGGCTAGATAGCTGAAAACGGCTATCTAGCAGAACAAGCAGGGCAGGAGAGGCATGGAGAGAATGATTCCCCCCCCCCCCCGTGCTTCTCCTGCCTTGCACCTTGGATAGCTCTGTTAGAGTTCTGACTGGTTCTGACTGAAACCCAGAGCAGATTCACCAACGCACTAACATCAGAACCACCAGTTTCCACTGGGTTGAACCAGCTGACTTCCAAGGTCCCTTCTAACTCTATGATTCTATAATACAGGGCACTTCTATCCTGAAGGGTTAAAATAAAAAGATTTCTTACATCTTGTATTGATATGATAGAGCCATTCAAATCATTCCACAATTCACTGCTGTTCTTTGGATCTCACTGATTTCCACCCCCATCTCTCCACCGTATGGTAAAGGAATTTGGTATCACTTGAAGATTGCTGCAGCATCTCTTCAGTGAAAAGCAAATAGAAATAGAAACCCAATGGGAAATGATTAAAATAATGGGACACTATGTTTTTATGCCAATAGTCATTCGACAGACTTTCACATGTGCAGAAATAAATGAGTATACAATGAAAGGATGTGTACTACATGAATTGTACTGTAATGTCCTCTAATAATAGGATTTTAAAAATTTCATAAAGCAAACAAGCCCTAAAATCATGTATGTATTTTGCAGCTTGATGCTGTCTGTTAGAACAGCTATCATCCCTGCTGTTCAGATGTCCACAGGCCTTGGAAGACCAGTCCAAATGGCCAGTAACTTACTGCTTCCTAAAATCTGAACACACAATTATCTTGTTGAAGGGTTGGTTGGTGGCATCTAGTCAGGGATGGCAAATTATACCAAACTCAGTACAAGCCCCACATATGGTCATACGTATAGGCCAGCGTTGCTCAATCTGGTGCCCTCTAGATGTGTTGGACTACATCTCCCATCAACCCCAGCAGCAGGTTGGAGGAGGCTGGTGTAAAGTGGTTCGTCACTTTACACTTTGTGTACCTGATCAAATGGATTCTTTAGAAATACAGTCTAGAAAGTAAACCCAAAAAACTATTGTGGCATATAAACTTTCATGGGCTGGAGCCCAGTTGGCAGATATACAGTATATCTACATAGAGAATGAAGCTGTAAACAGTGGGGCCACAAAATACAGGAAGTATAGTCTGTGACATTTCTTTGCAAAGATCAAATGCAGGCAAAGCCTAGAAAGTAAGTTTCCTGCCCACAGTGGGCTGCAGCAAGTAATGGTTACACAAGAGTAGGAACTAGACACACTCAACCTCATTGACCATAGTGTCCATAGCCACTGCAGATCTCTCCTTAAGCAAATTAAGCTAATTGATGCATATAAGTAAGCTGTGGCCTCTTCTTATGTTGGCCATGTTTAGAGGTTTGCCATGGTTTATGAAGCTATGGACAAGCACTGTGGCCACATGCTACTCCCTAGCCCTTCACTCCCTTCCCCTGCCCTCTACCCATTTCACACTGCCTTTGGCATAGAGTTCCTGGCTTGCACTACATTGGAACCTGGCTTATTATCCTGGTTTGTTAGTCAACACTGAGCCAGAGTTCCCTGTTTCAGTTTTAACAGGGAACTTTGGCTTAATGCAGGCCAGGATCTCCATGCTCAAACTGGCATGTGTCAGGAAGAGAAAGGGCAAGGAAGGAGTGGAGCACACATCCATGTTACTCATCCACAGCTTCATAAACCATGGTTTATGACAGTTTTCCCCAACCTGGTACCCTCTGGATGGCTGGGGCATGCTGGAAGTCATAGTCCGACCCATCTGGAAGGCACCAGGTTGAAGAAGGCTGGTTCATGAAGCCAAGGCCAAATGTCCAAATGTAGCCAAAGTCTCTTCTGTGTATCTTACTCTGCCTTTTTATGAAATGCAATTCCTAAAGCTGACAGAGTCACTCAGTCACAAGGCTGTAAGTAAGAACAGTCAGTCACGGTCAATAAAGGAACAATTGACTATGCATAATTCTGTGGAGAAAAATATTGAAATTCCTATTTTTCATTCCCTCCCAAAAAATCTATGTGCATATTAATGCACTACACATATTTATGTACAGGCTATAAGCTAGACTGTAGGCTGGATAGAAATGTCAGCCACCTGGAATCTGATTTATGATATCTTCAAAATTAAGTAAATTGGGAACACTGAAGCTAATAATAAACATGAAATATTTGTCCCCATCTGAGCCTGGAAGCAGTAGATCTGACTGATAAAGTGACTTCTGTAGACCTCTCTTACATGGTTTTCTATAAAAAGTCCCTGATACGATTGATCTTCATCTAAAGCAAGGCCTGCGAACAAGGTTATGGCCACCCAGATCAAATTATAGGAGACTGATATACGTGTGTTTCTAGCAGAGGAATGATGGAAAGCACCCCAGGGAAGGAATGTAATGACAGTAGGTAGGAACCAAAGTATTCTATGACTTGATGCAGGGGAGGGAAGCAATTCTAGGGAACACCAGTGCATAACTGAAATGTAAGGCAGCAGCCTTTTAAAGTTTGTTGTAGTAACAGTTGGACAGTTTTATGTGAAGTTTGTGATACAATTCAGTCTCCTGATACAATCATTTTGCAAAATCAGTAATGGTAACACAAAACAGAAACTGAATGTGAAACAAAATCTTATCAGGGACCAGCAAAGGGTTCTGGGGAAGTTGTTGAAGGAAATTCTGCTGAACTAGAAAAGGTGGAAACAAAGGTTGATGCATTGCAACTGGACTAAATAAGAAAAATGAGACTTCAGTCAGTGCTATTCCTTCACGTGGCATATGAAGAAGTATAAGTATTTATTTTCAGTTGATGACTATACGGAAAAGGTGGGAAATAACATTTGATTAATACATTTGAAGCATACCATGCACCTAGAGCAGTATTTCTCAAATGGTGGTGGGTCAGGACCCACCAGTGGTCCTCAACCAACTGTCAGTCTCCATGCTGCATGCTCCATGTTCCATGCTTTTTGCTTGACTGCCCTGTGCCATGGCCACAACATGCACACTGCATAGGCAGATGTGACAGCAGGAATTGGGAAGACAGCAAGGGTAATATTTTTAATATTTTTAATACTTAACTTGAGGAAAGCTGAATTACAGAACTCCCTGCTACAAGGAAAGCTGTGGCAAAGAATGTGGCAATTTTCAAAGGGGGATTAGATATCAATATAAAATAATATCAGCAATTGCCTAGGGTTGTTGGAGAAATCCATTTGGGGAGGGCGGAGTTTGGCTCGGCCCCCCAGACTTCATTTTGGTTCCTGCTGCCCAGCCCAATCTGCACCAAGTCAGGCCAGTTTGTGGATTTTCCAGGAATTTTGCACTTTTTGTAAAGGTTCTGCAATTGGCACAAATTTCTCAACACTTTGCATGAATTATGACTGAATTTGTGCAAATTGCATGAATTACTGCCGAATTTCCATAAGTTGTGCAAATTTGGTCATAATTTGCACAAATTCCGGAACCTTCCAAAAAATGCACAAAAAAGTTCCTGGACTTCAGGGGAAAGCCCACAGCTTGGCTCGCAGATGCAGATCAAGTCGTACATGCCACGGAACTCTGTCGAGCCAAAAAAGAACCAGATTTCCCAGCAGTGGGCATCCCTACAATTGCCAGATGATTCTGTCAAACTCCAATTCTATCTGTGACCATTTTGTGACTGGTTCCAACCCTGCAACACTATTTTGCGACTGGTGGGTCTCAGTCATTTTCCACGCTCTCAAGTGGACCCTGGGGATAGAAAGTTTAAGATCTAGAATACATGCTATGTATGAAAGGCATACATTTGAAAGGCCAGTGTGGTCTAGTGGTTAGTGGTCTAGTGTCAGACGAGGACCATGGAGCCAGCCTGGTTCAAATCACACCTTAGCCTTGAAGCTCACTGGGCAGCCGTGCGCCAGTTATCCTCTCTCAGCCTAGCCCACCCTACACTGTTGTTGTGAGCATAAAATGGAGAAGGGGAGAATCTCATGTAGTGCCATGAGCTTCTTGGGGGTGGGGGGGAAGACAAGATAGAGATAAAATAGAAAAAAAAATCGTCACTAGAACTCTGAGTAAAGGAGACTACATTGGCTCACATGTCATGGGATTAATTTAAAGCTGCTGGCAGAAATCTTGTGTTAGATTAGCTCAGAAATAAGCCAAACTCCCCCCTTCAAATGGAGAAATAGCTTGCTTTATTCCAAACTGGGGGACCTAACCTGCACCCACCTGCCATTCAGTCCCAAAGCTGTTAGCCTGCAGCAAGAATCTACAATCACTGGCTACAAAGAGCAGCTCCATGAAGAGGCCCTCCCAGTTGACACCTCTCCTGGGAGGGGGAATCACTGCTTGTAACTCAAGCTCATGAGCGCCCACAACTTAACTTGTCATAATCTTGGACTGCAAAAGGCAGGCAGCCCAGGAGATGTTTGCTGGAAATCCCCTGAGGTTTGTGGGGTTGATTTGCAGTCTGAGATCATGGGCGCTCGCAGGGCTGATGCAAGCTCCCTTGCCACCTGAATCAAGAGGCAACTTGCACTGCCTCTGCCACCTCACCACTCTCCCTCTCGCCACAATACACCCCTGTTCCCCACCCTCTTTCCTTTGCCGCTGTGCCATGTGGCTGGAGGAAGCGGCCTCCCATGCAGGGATGTATGGGTGTTGTGAAATCTATTCTATCAGCATTTTGTGGATTGTCAGGTGCCTTTCGTTCTGTCGTCCACTCATTGACAGAATCAGATTTTTTCCAATTTCCCAAATTTGTGCAAATTTGCATTTGCACAAAGTTGCACTTGCAAAAATGTGCATCCCCCCCCAATGTCTAGCCCCCCCATGTGCATTTTCATGCCTATGGGGGAAATGTGCATATTGAGCCAGCGTTGTTGTTGTTTTTTATGTATTTTCTACAACTACATTTGTGTAAAATTCTGGAAAGTAAAAGAAACCCAGTCTGCAAGTCTGCAGAATTTGTGCAACTTGGGAAAAGCCAGTCCACTGCAGAATTCACAGGTCACAAAAAATCTGCAACTGGGCCGCAAAGAACTCCCCACACAGCTCAGGGAAGCTGCAGCCCCAAACATGCCTGGGGGGGGGGGCTCAGCCTTTTCGCTGAAGACCCAAAGGAAGCTACCAAGAGGACAAAGTGCCACAAAAATGCACAGAGGGGAGCTGTTCTGGGGAGCATCAGCAGAGAACTGGAACTGAGGACATCAGCTCATTTTAATTGCCTGTAGTACGAGTCACACAGAGTATTTATTTCTTCCACCCATCAGTCTCTTGTGGCTTCATTTGACAAACTTTGCAAATATTTCAGGAAGAGAAACGATCAGGAGGACAGGAAGTTAAGAGAGGAAAAGACAGAGCAGCTGTTCACAGGAATCGCCCACCCACCCTGCTGCGCCCCAATGACTTGGGATTTTTAACTAAACAGCACCAACCAGCTGATTGGGCCTAAATGTGTGTTTCTGGCAAGGGAATCTATACCCAGAAGAATATTTGTGTTGCCTTTGTTGCATAAGAAAAGGTTCTGCTCACCCAGTGGTGGAGTTGTCAATGTTGGCGTGCGTGCACTCATCATGGTAATCCCTGTAGCCCTATCCCTGAGGACTGACCCAAAATTGCAGGCAGCTGTGTTGATCCAGATCAACAAACCAGTTCTAGCAGTTTTATCTCCAACAGGAGCTGGTCTTTTTTAAAGCCCATGGGTATTAATTGCCCAGTCAAGACCAAACCACTGCAAAATGCTTTGCAAGGGGGTAGCTCACAACAATATATGGTTGTTGGGAAAACTCCTTTAGAATTCTGGCTGATTCTGACTGAAACCTGGGGCAGATTCACCGGCCCACTGACATTGGAGCCACCAGCCTCCACTGCCCCAGCTAAGAATTCCCTATTCCCTATTCAGAGGGAATAGGGAATTCTGGGGGCGGGGGGTGGGTAGCAGATGGCATCAGCATTCCTTCCAATAAAAAAATGCCAGTGCAGCATCCCTGCTAGCCCTGACTCCTCTACACCGCTGAGCTCACCTCCCACAGATGTCAAGGACCAAAGAGTAATTTCAAGGCAGTAGAATTTCACACAAAGGAAATCATAAGCCCTGGTAAGGAGACAGTGAAACACTATCGTTCTAGAACGATAGGCGACCCGGGTAGGCAACCTGGTGCCCTCCAGATGTTTTGGACTACAACTGCAATCATCCCCAACCATCAGCCATGCTAGCCGGGGCTGGTGGGAGCTGTAGTCCAAAAAATTTGGCGGGCAGCGGGTTGCCTACCTTATTGCAGAATGTGCGTTTGGAGAAAAAGAAGTATTCTAACGAGTAAGGGGGGGTAGATGCTTGTTTTTTGTTCTCACTTTTATTTTCCAAGGAAAAAAAACTACAATAACTTTGGATGCCCTAGGGTTGATTTCAGCCTCCCTGTTGTGCCTGTGGGGAGTGCTTCCAGGTGTGCAAGGGAGGACAATTTTCCCTTCGAATGTCAGCTACAGCCTCTTGTGCCTTGTGGGGGCTGCTCCAGCGGGCAAAGTCTTTGAATGGACTTTGGGGGCTGCAGAGGTTACAACAGGTTAATGTGAAAGAACATGCTTATATAAGCTAAAATACCATTTAGCAATCAAAATCTTAAAACCCCAAATGCATTAAAAAAAAATCAGATTGAGATGAAAGTGAATTTGTCCATTCTTCTCCTCCTCTGCCAATCATGTTAGTGAAGATGACAGTGGAGGCTGGTGGCTCCTATGTCAGTGGGGCAGTGCATCCACTCTGGGTTTCTGTCAAAACCAATCAGAGCACTAAAGGAGCTATCCAAGGTGCTGGACCCATTTTGGGGATAGGGTTCAGCACTTTAGATGGCTCCTTTGGAGTTCTGACTGGTTCCGACTGAAACCCAGAGTGCATTCACTGCCCCACTGACATAGGAGCCACCAGCCTCCACTGGATCACGATGATTATATATGAATATTAATAATATAGTACCAGGGGGAACAAGAGGGGAGGGGGAGGGAAATGGAAGCAGGGGTACACAAGGAAGTGTGTACCCTTGTGTGCACTATTATTACACTACTATTATACACTATTACACTATTAATAGTGTAATACACTACACTATTAATAGTGTAGAGTACACTATTTCAGTTGCATGCACTTAGGCTTAGTTACAAGCTGAGTTACAGAAGGTGGGGGGGGACCTCTGACCCTCCAAATGTTGTTGGACTCTAACTCCCATCAGCCCCATCAAACATGGCCTATGGTCAGAGGTGACAGGAGCTGTAGTCCAACGACATCTGGAGGGCCACTGGTCCCCACCTCTCCGGTAGGGCATGGGAACTAGGGCATAGGATTGCCAGATATGAGGGGAACAAAATGCTCCTTGGCCTTACAAAGGATGCCCCCATTCCCTCAGAAATGTCAATTTCTGTCAAACTGTGAAGTCCCCCAATTAGATTGTGTTCATTAGGTTTTGATGAATGAAACAGAAGCCTAAGGAGATATAGCTGGTTAATTTTTATATTACTTCTGGATCTTTAATAATAAAGTTACCTTTGTATTACTTCATGGAGTCCTTAATTTAGTGGCCTCAGGAGACCATAAATGATATTTTAAAGGGGATATCAATTCCTCCTGTTCAAATTCGTTCCACGACATCTCTCCTTCTTGAAAAACCCATTGAGCTAACATCTGAAAGTGACAAAACTCACAGTATAATTTGATATTAGGTAATCCAAGGTCACTTTTCTTAAAAGGCTTCTGTAATACATGTTCAGCAATGCTTAAATGTTTATTTGCCCAAATGAACTTTAGTTTCATATTAATTCATTGTTTTAATTTTATAGGTGAAATAGCTCTTTTGGAAGTGTATGAAACAAGCGTTTCAATTCCGGCAGTATGCTAATGCTTTTATCAAAGTAACGCAGCAGAGCTCATCCAAGTAATCTTAAAACTCATACGACAATCCTAGTATACATCACTACTCAGAAGTAAGCCCCACTGAGTTCAATGGGGCTTATGCGAGACAAGAAACTGAGTACAAGGCAGAAGTGAGATCTGAGCCCCAAATGCCAAATCATAGATTTGCACCCACAAAGCACAACAAAATACCCACTTTACAGAAGGCTCACTAATAATGTTCAGAGAAACACACACAGGCAAAATAC
The DNA here is from genome assembly GCF_057233095.1 of Heloderma suspectum. Lineage (NCBI taxonomy): Eukaryota > Metazoa > Chordata > Lepidosauria > Squamata > Helodermatidae > Heloderma > Heloderma suspectum. The sequence goes on from NC_139462.1 coordinate 193,266,568, forward strand.
CTGCCCACATCACACACCTGCACACACACACAAACCCCTCCAGGCAAAACACACACATGAAAAACCTCAGGCAACACACACAGCACACTAAAACAAAGTCCCAGGGAAAATATCCACCCCATACACACACACAACCCAGGCAAGACGCCACAGCAAAGCAAACAAACAAATAAACCAACTGTCACACTGTTGAGTGCCAAGCCTCGTTGCTTCAGTCGCACAGTGAAGACGATCTCTTAGTAAATAGCTTTTATTATGCAAGCCAGAGCCAAGTCGGCTTCGCTACAGGTTATAGACTCAATCCGCACACAGCAACACAGAGCTAAGTTCTCTAGTCAGTTTTCCATAATACCAATTAGACTACAATAAGATACCTTATACACTATGATAGGAAGTTGCAGGTGCCAGCCGACAGCATGAAACCTGAGCAACTTTCCCAGTTCCGCCCTCAGGGAGGGTCTTCCCCAGAGACCTCTTTTGAGCGGCCAACCCTTTAGAATGCCTCACGTGCCAAGTTGCTCCTCCTTTCTCATCCAATGTCTGATTCTTGGGTACGTCACTCCCAAATCCTCCCCCACTGTCTTGCATTCCCACAAGCAGAGATGTCTCTGGCTGGCTTTGATCCAACTGATTAGCCGGCATCTGGAAAGACTCTTCTCTGCCACTGTTAGCCTCCCTATCTCCTGCAACTGGTAGCTCCACCTGTCAGGTCCCTTGGTTCTCTCCGTTGGCAATCACACACTCCAAGGCACCAGGGTTCAGGCTCACTATTTCATCCGTCAGCTACCAGGTTCCTTACAAACGTAGATCCTCAGAGACTACAAAGGAAAACAGCTACTACACATAATTATGAATATCAATAGAGGAGCCAAGTGGGAATCAGAGATGTTGCTGGCAGTTTGAACAAGAACTTGCTGGCCAGAATAACTTGGGGGGAATGCCCCTCCCTCACAGTTGTGCCCCCCTATGTAAGCTATCACGCATAGCCAACCGGGTGGAATGTCTGAGCTCTGCCTCTAACTTTTCCCGCTTCACTCTGCATTGGACTCTAGCATCCCTGAGGTCACACCCTGCATTCTCCTCCTCCTCTGAAACCTGGGTTCTCACACGGGAGGAAAGGAGAGGGCCTTCAGGTCGAGCCATCTGCAAGCCAAGTCCCTGAGAAGAACATCTATCCATATCTGAGCTCACTAGGGAGGAAACCTCCCCCAGTTCTGGCTGTTTCCAATCTGAATCTGAGCTGCTAACTATCTCCAAATGCTCAGAATCATTCCTGGCACCACCACCCCTTCACCCTCTTCCTCATCTGACTCTGAATCGGTTCCTACACAATCCTGCAGAGATGTGGGGCCCAATCCTTATACACACACAGCACACCAATAAAAACCACACAGACAAAACACACACAGCACTGACAAAACAACCCCTTGTTCCCTGCCATCCCTTCTAGCTCCCTAAGACAACAAAGATATTTGTTTTGTTTGTTTGTTTGCTGGGGGCTGGGCACACTTTTAAAAAAAACACCCTAGGTTATAGCAACCCACCACTTCTATTTTCTGCTAGTGCCTCTAAGGTTCACATGGGGTCCAGAGGAATTTTTGAAAATAAAGATAGCGCTAGAGGCCCGCACTTTGGTTTGTAGAATGCCAGGCCCCTAGTCCGTTAAAAATTTTTTAAAAAAAAATCAGAAGGGGTAGGGACCCTGGTGGGGGCTAAGCAGGTGTCTGTAGGCACAGTGGTGCCCACAGGCACCATTTTGGGGACCTCCGCTTAAAAGCAAAAGGTGAATTCTAAGCTGTTTTACTACTCCACTCCTCATGTACTAACAGCAATGGAGTTATAACTACACTGTCATTCAACTATGAGAACTAGATAGATTTTTTTTAATGTATCAATTTAAAAACAACAACAACAACAACTCTTTCTGTACTATCAGGAAGACAGCCTGACACAGAGCTGCAAATGGTGTTCCTACCCCCAAATTAAGGTACATAGTACCCAAGGCCAGTCAAATTATTTTGGTACCTGTGGCAAAGAATCCCACAGGTGCTTCATCTGTTCCCTACCATTATTCTGTTATTATTTTATTTTATTTATTAAATTTATTAATCGCCCATCTGACTGGTCACCCAGCCACTCTGGGCGATGTACAACCCACCATAAAACAATTTAAAACAATAAAATTTTACCATAATTTTTTTTTTTTTAAATACCCTAACCCACCCCAAATGCCTGCCTGAACAACCACGTTTTTAATGCACGACGGAAGCTCATTAAAGAGGGGGCATGATGGAGTTCCATAGGGAGGGAGTTCCACAGAGTGGGGGCCACCACAGAGAAGGCCCTGTGGTGGCCCCTTATTAATAACCTTATTATTAAGGTTGTTAAGACAATTGTTATAATATTGTATTTTTGAGTTAAGTTGTACTAGAATCATTGTAATTATGTATTAGAAATTGTCAAGTTATTCTTTTATGTAACAAAGTGCTTTACAATTATTATTATTACCATTACTATTATTAAAAATATAAAATAAATAAAAAACCATTTGCTGACCTTTCATGACACCCCAAATCAGTTACCTGAGGCAGCCTTCTCACTCCACCTAAGGCTAGGGCTGGCCCCGCTGTGCGATAAATTTGGTAGACATTCTTAAGATCAGGAACCATCTCAGTGTAGATGCATTAATTTCAAGAAACCTCCTTCTAGAATAAAAGTTGTAAATAATGACCTGACAAAAGCCTTTTTGTCACTCTAACCTTAAACTTCCTCAATTATTCCTCTTTTCTTCCAAAAGGGATCCCTTTCTTTCCATCTGATTTCTTTTTAACAGTACCTGTTACAGACAAAGCTTGCGGGATTTCAGATTCAATAATAAACAAATGTAAGTGGCAAAATGACTTATTCTCACGTAAGCAGCAGCTGAGTCACGGCGGGTTGTTAACAGTGGCTCTCCTTCTCCTTATGCTGAAGGTCTTCGGAGTCATCCATTTTTCTAAATTACTCTGGCAGCGAGGGCTGCTTTTGCTTTTCTTCTTCAACTTGCTGTACAATTATCTAATCACTTGCCATGCGCTAAGAGTGCCTTTATGAAGTGACAAAGAAAGGGCATGACTGAAAAGCTCCTTTTCATTTTCATCAGAGTATTTCTGGAGAGATCTCTTGAACAGCAGGGATTGTACTGGAGGACCCTAACATGGAGATAACAACTTTCCTTCTTTAAGTGAGATGGAGTTTGAAGAGCTGCATCAATCCTCAGTCCAGAATCTCATGTATATGCAGATAAGCACATTGAATGGTTTCTCCATTCACTCCTATGGAGGATAGATACATGAGCCCATTAGGGTGCAGATGCTGAATTCTCTCCTCCATTAAATCAAACTGCACGGCCCTTGGACAGCCACAGTAAATCAGCTAGAAAAGAGTCTTTCCTCGAATACTCCATGTTTAATTTATCCCCCCACCACCACTTTTTAAAACCCTATGTATTTTACTGAAATGTGTGTTAAAGTATACAGAACAACAGTAATACAAATTAGAGCTGCAATGTTTGATAGGTTAGATTAAACTAAAATGCACACACACACACTGTTGACTAAATAGTGACCCCCAATTAATCAGGAAACTGGTTATTATTTATCAAAACTGCAGATGGCAAGTGCCATCTTAAAAAGGAATTCCGTCTTCTCTCTCTCTCTCTCTCTCTCTCTCACACACACACACACACACACACACGAGAGAGAGAGAGAGAGAGAGAGAGAGAGAGAGAGAGAGAGAGAGAGAGAGAATTCCTCTAGTAAGCTAATACCTGCTGCAACATATACATCCATCTAAAAACAAGGAGAACATGTTTTGTGCTTTGGAACTATTGTTTTTTTCTCATATGCAAATTTAAATGATTAATTAACCAACTAAAACTCATCAGATGAATTGATTAAGGCTGCAGTCCTATTACACCTAGTAATAGTACAGTCCATTGAATTCACTGGGGCTTACTTCGAAGTAGACATGCACTGGATTGCAGTATAAAATTTCTTTAATTGGGTTCAGTAGCAAAGACTATGACATTTATTATTCATCTTATGCCGTGGGCTCTAGTTCACAAAAGTCGATACCGTACGGAATTGTGTCATCTTTAAGGTGCCACAGGGCTCTTCGTTGTTTTGCCTTCAACAGACTAACGTGGCTGCCCATTTAGAAGTTTAATTGGATAAAAACCTTCATGCATACATGAACTGGAATAAACAAAATGAAAGTAACCTGAAAGACTCATTAAAACTGATAAAAACATAATGTCTAATTTCTAAGAGTTGTGATGGCCCTCAGGCCTGCTGCAAGTCACATCATCTGACCTGCAAACTTTGCCGTTTAATAGTAGCATTAGTACTTCTAAAAGGCCCCACAACATGCTGAATTTGAGTATGAAAAGATTCCTGTATTATATGCATGCATGATTCCCCCCTGCTCCCCCAGTCAGCAACTGGAGTGTGTTTTGGTCTACATGAGCTATATGAAAGTGGTGCAGAACCACACTGGCTATAACTGAAAGTTAGGGCCAAAGTAGACCTGGAGTTGGATCCAGATTTATGCTGGATCAACTGTGCGGACGGAAGTGGATTTCCCCACCCCCTTCTTCCCACTGCAGCCCATCCAGCCACCTGAAAATGCTACGTAAGAGTCAGAAGACCCTGCTGAATGGGGTGAGCTGTGGTGTGGGGGATCCCCAAAATTTGGGTGGAGGGACCTTCCTCCAGCAGAGCCCTTCCTCTTGTGGGAGGCAGGTCCTGGATCCAGCCCGAGTTGTGGAAGATCCATGATTGGATCTTGCAGTGTTTCTTTTCCCCCTCTTTAAAGCAGCCATGCAGAGGGGCAGAAGCAAATGCGACAGTGGCCATGGCTATGGGGGAGGTTTCAACCTTCCCCTCAATGCGCACACGCACATGCACACGCACGTGTGCGCATGTACACACACACACACCATTTTCTTGCTCTCCATTGCAGCCCCCAAAGCTGCCATTAGCCCTACTAGATTTAAATGGCACTTACTTGTACATTTTCCCCAGCAGGGAAACACATATGAAGGGCAGTGGGGAACATGGCAAAGGAAGCCCCCTTTCCCCGCAGCTCCATGCAGAGGGGCCACAGCCCAGAGGGCCCTCAAGTGCAGCACTGCACTTTTAAAAAAGGAATACATTCTACAGCACCAGGCACACCACTCAGCAAAGCTCCCACTGAGCCATCTCCATCTCCCAGTGTGCCCCTGGGGCCCCACGGGAAAACCAGAGGCATTCTGGGCAATGAAGGCCGTGGCAGGCAAGCAGGTACCCATGGCAACTGCTTTGCCTTTCCTGAAAAAGGACCCCTTTCCGTTCCCAGCACTGGGAAGCAGGGCCTGGGCTAGGTTCAGAGGAGGACTTTTGTCCCTCCCAGCTTAACAAGTGGGAAGGGGTTGGGTCAGGAACAGGCTCCCCTTTCTTCTTTTCAAAAATCAGTTGCTCGCCAGGCCAGTAGATGTTCAGCCAAGCACCCTTGAAGGAAGCTAGCTCCCGTGCAACTGGGTTTTGTGGGGTTTTAAAGGTAAGAAGGGGAAAAAAAACCCGTTCCTTCTGAACAGGGCCTGGCAAGATGGGGGTCTGTGACAGCAGAATGTGGCAAGGTGGACCAGGCATTCCCCCACCCCCAGCTTCTAATACTTAAGTTTCCATATTAAAAAAAAATCTGTACATTTAGAACTGAGACACAAAATAAGAAAAAACCTATATTGCTTTTTTCCTACACTTTACTGTTTGAAACTGCAGGTGGAGGATTATGTGTTAAGAATGTTTTCCCATTATATATATATATACATACATACATACGCGTGCGTGCGTGCGTGCGTGCGTGCGTATATATATATCCTGCAGAAAAAAAGCTAGCAGGGTAAAATTCCATGAATGAAGCAGGTCAATTACACAATAAAAACCTCATCTGGAAGGACCCCAAGATTTGGTCCACAAGTTGTGCTTCACAGTGTTCAGTGTGAACTCAAATGAACTTCAGTTTTCATTCATTTCCCCTAACATTTTTTTTTCCTCTGGATTTTGGAATTTATTTTTCCTGAATTCTCTTGCCCCTTGCTGGTGTTCACCTGCAATACATGTAGGGCTAACCTGGGGATGAGACATGGGCAAGCAATCAAGCCCCACCCTGAAATGTCTCCACATGCCCAGCTGTGTTATGTGAAAAGGGGCTTGTAAGATGAACATCCTTACAAATCTCATAAGAACATAAGAAGAGCCCTGCTGGATCAGAAGGGCCCGTCTAGTCCAGCACTCTGTTCACACAGTGGCCAACCAGCTGTCGGCCAGGAACCCACAAGCAGGACATGTGCTCATCATCACCCTCCCACCCATGTTCCCCAGCAACTGATGTACATAGGCTCACTGCCTCTGGTACTGGAGGAAGCATTCCCATGGTCAGGAATCCTGATAAGATGGGGTTTGTGATCACTGAAACTGTCCAGCTGAAGTATGTTCAGCTGAAGACCCTTACAAACCCCATTTTAGATCTTTGTACTGAATGTGTGAAGATCATTAACATTGCCAGGCACGTGGGAGCATTTGGGGGCAGGGCTTGCGTGCTCACCCATGTCCTGTCCACTGTTTTGCCTCACAAGCGTTGCAGGCGAATGCCTGCATAGGGTTTCTGTCATGCTTAGATCAGAAGGAATGTCATTCGAAATCTGCTGCTGTGCACAGCTACAAAATAGATGATAATCCCCTTCTGTGACTTATTTCCTGCTACTCCATCTGAACTAGTGTCATGCTGGCTGGCCTCCTGTTCCTAATATAACATAATTTTAGTAATCAAGCACGTTTGACTCTACTGATGTGTCCTATATTTGCCAATGAGTTCCAGGCCTCTTTGCAGAGTCAAACAGACTTGGAATGTAGCATACTAGTCATTTTCAGGATGATTTAAAAAAAAAAAACTTTTCAAACTGATTGATTTGGTTTGAAGGATTCATTTTTTGTAAAAGTCAACACAGTATTATCTTAGGGCGCAGTCCTATGGGACTAACACCCAAATGGTGGAAGCCTCTGAGATTGGAGGGTTCTGATCATCCTGTGGCTTGCTGGGCTCTGGCTGGCTGAGCAGAAGGAGCAACAGAGGCTTCTAAATTTTTTATTTATTTATTTATTTACAACATTTGTATACCGCTCCACATCCAGACCGACTCCAGAGTGGTGAACCATAAAAATACAAAATAGGGTAAAGGAATAAAACACCGTTAAAATAATTACTTTTTTTTTTTTTCCCCAGAAAGAGAATTCTGATAAAACTGTGGCCGGTCAATCAAGGAAGGCTTCCTGAAATAAAGACGTTTTCAGGAGGTGCCGGAAAAAGCACAGTGTTGGTGCCTGCCTGACCTCCAAAGGCAGGGAGTTCCATAGGGAAGAGGCCACCACGTTGAAGGCTCTTCTTTGGGTGGACTCCAATCGGGCCATAGGCTTCTCTATCTTCCTTTGTAGTATTTCATGTTAGACTGGCCTCTGAGCCCATCTTGCTGAGTTGCACTGCTGGGGGTGAGGACAGGAGCTGAGCGGCCATTGGGTCCAGCAGATCTATGGCCTCTTCCCTCCCTACCCACCAGCATGACCCCTTCCCTCCTACTACTTCTCCTTCCAGAGTTGGAGCTTCGACCTTGGGAAAAGGAGCTGCCACACAATTTTTGCCATTGTGAGGCCTTGCTCAGTTCGGGGGACCTATTGCCTCCGACACTGATCCTGAGTCAGAAGGGAATGCTGCAGAATCAGGCCTAGCTGTGGGAAGCCAGGAGCTTGAGAACTCAATTCTACCAGGCCTCCCAGTAGGGATGTATGTAGGGATCGGCGGAATGCTTACCTCCGGGTCCGGGGGGGGTATCCGCAGGGGGGGGAGGCGATCCGTCCCTCCCCCCCGGAATCCTAGCTGGCTGGCTCCACTCTGCAGTAATTCCACAGAGCCACTGGTTGGCTCCGGAGTGTCAGGGTGGACACTGAGCCCATAGAATCCCAGAGTAGTTCTGATTCTGAGGAAGAGCAGTCACTCCTGGGAGAGGAGCACGCTCCTCTTTCCCAGGACCAACAGCTGACAGAGATTCCTCCCACCAGCATTCCTAGCTTAGATAGCAGTCCTGGGAGTGACAGAGCGTGGGAAGCAGACTTGATGGACGCGTGACGCCGACGCAGAGAGCGGCGCCAAATGGAGGGCACAGAAAGGAGGCGTAGTGCCCGGTTGGCATGCAAACAACGGCTGCGCCCAGAGGATCCAAGGGAAAAGGGGAGGGACTCTCCCTAGACCTTAAGTTCAGGGGTCTGCCAGTAATTCCCTTTCAAACGGGGACCAACTGTTCCAACTTAGGGCATAGGTACTCTGCTGCTCATATCTAGTTGCTAACAGTAGAGTTGTTAAGTTGTAAAAGAGGAATAAAGCTTTGAAAAGAATCCATTTGTCTGTGTCTGGACTTGGCTACTGGATTAGACTGAGAGAGGCCTCCAAGGAGCCCTTGACATGGAGTACCAGCAATACGGCCGCCATTGATTGCTGTTTTGCTTGCTGGGTGGATTGACTGCAGACACAAATGGCGTCCACTACACCATTTGCGGCCGAAAAGGTCTTAGTTTAAGCTATATGCAGCCATTTACGGCTGCATTTACCTTAAACTAAGACCTTTACGGCTGCAAATGGTGTTGTTGTTGTTCAGTCATTAAGTCGTGTCCGACTCTTCGTGACCCCATTGACCATAGCACTCCAGGCCTTCCTGTCCTGCGCTCTCTCCCGGAGTGTGCTCAATTTCATATTCATTGCATTGGTGATGTTATCTAGCCATCTCATCCTCTGCCGTCCCCTTCTCCTTTTGCCTTCAATCTTTCCCAGCATCAGGGTCTTTTCCAGGGAGTTTTCTCTTCACATTAGGTGGCCAAAATATTTGAGCTTCAGTTTCAGTATCTGTCCTTCCAATGAGCACTCAGGGTTGATTTCCTTTAGGATTGACTGATTTGACCTTGCAGTCCAGGTGACTCCTAAGAGTCTTCTCCAGCACCACAGTTCGAAAGCATCAATTCTTCGGCGCTCAGCCTTCCTTATAGTCCAGCTCTCACAGCCATACATTACTACTGGGAAAACTATAGCTTTGATTAGACGGACCTTTGTCGGCAAGGTGATGTCTCTGCATCTTACTATACTGTCTAGGTTTGCCATAGCTTTCCTCCCAAGGAGCAAGCGTCTTTTAATTTCATGGCTACAGTCACCATCTGCGGTGATCTTGGAGCCCAAGAAAATAAAATCACTGCTTCCATTTCTTCCCCTTCTATATGCCAGAGTGATGGGGCCGGATGCCATGATCTGAGTTTTCTTAATGTTGAGTTTCAAACCAGCTTTTGCACTCTTCACTTTCACCCTCAACAAGAGCCTCTTTAAATCCTCTTCGCTTTCTTCCATTAGGGTGGTATCGTCTGCATATCTGAGGTTGTTGATAAGTCTCCTGGCAATCTTAATTCCAACCTGTGACTCATCCAACCTGGCATTTCCCATGATGTAGTCTGCATATAAGTTAAATAAGCAGGGCAACAATATGCAGCCTTGTTGTACTCCTTTCCCAATTTTGAACCTATCGGTTGTCTGGTTCTTACTGTTGCTTCTTGACCGTCGTACAGGTTTCTCAGGGGACAAGTAAGGTGGTCTGGTACTCCCATCTCTTTAAGAATTTGCCACAGTTTGTTGTGATCCACACAAAGGCTTTAGCGTAGTCAATGAAGCAGAAATAGACATTTTTCTGGAATTCTCTTGCTTTCTCCATGATCCAGTGAATGTTGGCGATTTCATCTCTAGTTCCTCTGCCTCTTCAAAACCCAGCTTGTACTTCTGGTAGTTCTCGGTTCACATACTGCTGAAGCCTAGCTTGTTGGATTTTGAGCATCACCTTGCTGGCATGTGAAATGAGCGCAATTGTACGGTAGTTTGAACACTCTTTGGCATTGCCCTTCTTTGGAATTGGAATGTATACTGACCTTTTCCAGTCTTGTGGCCACTGTTGAGTGTTCCAAATGTGTTGGCACATTGAGTGCAGCACTTTAACAGTATCATCTTGTAGGATCTTAAAGAGCTCAGCTGGAATACTGTCATCTCAGCTAGCTTTGTTGTTCGTAATGCTTCCTAAGGCCCACTTGACTTCACTCTCTAGGATGTCCGGCTCAAGTTCAGTGACCGCACCATCATGGCTATCAGGGACATTAAAATCTTTCCTGTATAGTTCTTCTGTGTATTCTTTCCACCTCCTCTTAATCTCATCTGCTTCTGTTAGGTCCCTGCCTTCTTTGTCCTTTATCATGCCCATCTTTGCACAAAACGTTCCCTTGAGATCTCCGATTTTCTTGAAGAGATCTCTAGTCTTTCCCATTCTATTTTTCCCCTCGATTTCTTTGCATTGTTCATTTAAGAAGGCCTTCTTGTCTCTCCTTGCAATTCTCTGGAACTCTGCATTCAGTTGGCTATATCTTCCCCTTTCTCCCTTGCTTTTCGCTTCCCTTCTTTCCTCAGCTACTTGTAAAGCCTCATCAGACAGCCGCTTTGCTTTCTTGCATTTCTGTTTCTTTGGGATGGATTTAGTTGTGGCCTCCTGAACAATGTTACAGACCTCTGTCCATAGTTCCTCAGGTACTCTGTCTATCAGGTCTAATTCCTTAAATCTATTCCTCACCTCCACTGTATATTCATAAGGGATATGATTTAGGTCATACCTGAATGGTTTAGTGGTTTTCCCTACGTTCTTCAATTTAAGCCGAAATTTTGCAACAAGAAGCTCATGATCTGAGCCACAGTCAGCTCCAGGTCTTATTTTTACTGACTGTATAGAGCTTCTCCATCTTTGGCTGTAAAGTACATAATCAATCTGATTTCGATATTGACCATCTGGTGATGTCCATGTGTAGAGTCGCCTCTTGTGCTGTTGGAAAAGAGTATTTGCTATGATCAGCATGTTCTCTTGGCAAAACTCTATTAGCCTTTGTCCTGCTTCATTTTGTACACCAAAGCCATGCTTGCTGTTATCCCAGTGATTTCTTGACTTCCTACTTTAGCATTCCAATCCCCTATGATGAAAAGGACATCTCTTTTTTTGGTGTTAGTTCTAGAAGGTGTTGTAGGTCTTCATAGAACCGATCAACCTCAGCTTCTTCAACCTCAGTGGTTGGGGCATAGACTTGAATTACTGTGATGTTGAATGGTTTGCCTTGGATTCGTACTGGGATCATTCTATCATTTTTGAGATTGTACCCCAGTACTGCTTTTCCCACCCTTTTATTGACTATGAGTGCTACTCCATTTCTTCTAAGGGATTCTTGCCCACAGTAGTAGATATAATGGTCACCTGACTTAATTGCTTATCCATTTGAGTTCGCTGATTCCCAAGATGTTGATGTTCAATCTTGCCATCTCATGTTTGACCACCTCCAGCTTACCTTGATTCATTGATCTTACATTCCAGGTTCCTAAACAATATTGTTCTTTACAGCATCGGACTTTCTTTTCACCACCAGACACATCCACAGCTGAGTGTCCTTTTGGCTTTGGCCCAGCTGCTTCACACTTTCTGGTGCTACTTGGAAATACCCTCTGCTCTTCCCCAGTCGTATATTGGACACCTTCCGACCTGAGGGGCTCATCTTCCGGCGTCATATCTTTTAGCCTTGTGATACATTCCATGGGGTTTTCTTGGCAAGACTACTGGAGTGGGTTGCCATTTCCTTCTCCAGTGGACCACATTTTGTCAGAACTCTCCGCCATGACCTGTCCATCTTGGGTGGCCCTGCACAGCATAGCTTATGGCTTCACTGAGTTACGCAAGCCCCTTCGCCACAACAAGGCAGTGATCCATGAAGGGGGCAAATGGCATAGTGGATGCCATTTGCGTCTGCAGTCAATCCACCCAGCCAGCGATATAGCAATGACGGTTGTATTGCTGACGCTCTGGAGCTGGCCGGTGGGGAGGATCCAGCCGGCGAGGATTCCTCCAGGAGGTGGAGGTAAGTCTTCCGATCCTCCACCTACTCCACGGGGCTGGATTCTTTTGAATCCAGCCTCACTGGGGTCTGTGGAGGATTTCTCCCATCCCTAGATGTACGGACTGTGTAAAATCCGCTCCATCTGTGTTTTGCGGATTGTCAAGTGCCTTTTGTTCTGTCGTCTGCTCAAAGATGGATGCAGAAAAAAAATTTTCTGTCATGTGGAAAAATACATACATAATTACGTAAGAGGTTTTGTAAGAATTTACATAATTTAGTATGTAACATTTAGTTTATTGTCCCCCATTCCATTCAACTTTTCCTCAGCAGAAACGTGCATATTTTCCTACAAATAAATATGCATAAATTTTGGGAAAGTAAAAAAAAAAAACATCCAAAAGTCCACAGACTCTGCATAGCCTGAGGGGGTCATTCCTCAGCAGATTCCGCAGGTCGGATTCTTAGAAATCTGAGCTCATTTTAGTCTGTCTTGAATTGCAGCATCCATACTGGCTGGTCAGCTGGGAGGGGGAGAGATGCTGGATGCTGATACAATCTATCTCCACAGCTTGGAGACCTGACCTTGAGGGAGGCCCCTGCTTCTCGACCAGGGTGCTTTCCATGGAAACAGGGCAGCAAGAGGAGGTCTCTCGGGGAGAGGGTGTTTCAGGGGTGTCTCCTTTACTGCATCATCAATTAAAGAGGGCAATGTGAGATGCAGCAGTTGCCTAAGAGGCAGTTTCCCTGCCAGGATCAAATGTCCGATATTAATCTTTAGTGGCCGCTCCCCTGTATTTAAGCCAGAGCCTTTAGCATTAGACTCTGCTAGAAACAACGCCTGGATAACCTGCAAGTTTTCCCCACTTTGTCTTCAACCTTGGGATTTGTTCTGCCAGCTTGATCCAGGGCTGCTTGGGGTTTTGTTTTGGTGCTCATGAACTGAACCTGGTCTAACTAAGTCTGATGTTGTGAACTGTTACCTGTGGATTTTTATCAGGGCTGTAAAGGCACAAACTTATTTACTGAAATTATGGCAATAAAAGGTTTTACTGTGAATTGGACCTCGTCTCTGGGAAGCCAGGTCTCGACAGCAATAGCTGGGAGGGATGTGGGAGTGGGGAATTCCCACTCAAATTGCTCCTTTCAAGGTGGTAGGTCTGTCTACAGCCTTGGAGGGGGAAATCCCATCTTATGGCCCCTCAGACACCATCTAGCAGCCATAGGATTGCACTCTGAATCAGTATCCTGTCATAATGGAATGGCTTCCTATTATTTTCAAGATTTTGTTGCTGACATTCAAAGCTCTAAACAACTCATGACCAGGATACCTAGCAAACCGTCTTCCTCTATATACACCAAATCAACCCCTAAGATATTCAAAGGAGACCTTATTGGTCATTCCATACCCAACAATGTGTCACCAGGTAACAGCATGTAAGCAGGCCTTCTCGGTAGTGGCACCCACCCTTTGGAACATTCTCTCACATGTGGCCCAAGACACGAAACTGTGGTGAACATTAGACACCTCTTGAAGACACGCCTGCTTGCTCAGCTTTCCCTGATGTGTAATTGCACTGCTCTGTTCTACTGTTTCTCTAATGTTTTTAATGTATTTATTATTTTATATTGTTTTTATCTTGGCTTTTATCTTCTATTTTATGTATTTCTTATAATACATAAAGTACACTGCTTAGAGGTCTTGATATCAAGCAGTATATAAGTAGTTTAAATTAATAAATAATCACTATCTTCTGCTTTTAAGGCAGAGTGAGACAGAGATCAATCCCTGCAAGCAGCAATTATATTACATGCCCCATGGGGATACTACCTGAAAACAGTATGCTCATGTCAAGTTCTTCTCTTCTCTTCTCTTCTCTTCTCTTCTCTTCTCTTCTCTTCTCTTCTCTTCTCTTCTCTTCTGCAATCTGTACAAAGTCTCACCACAAGGGTCAGGTTCACTCATTTAACACATCTGATACCAGCAAGCCACAACTCTGCCAGTCCCCATGCTGCTAGGATCTAACAGGCTCGGTGTAGATGGAATTTCCCAGATCAGAAACTTTTATGTATCTCCCTAAACTTTTTGTTTACTGATTGATAGGGATGGACAAATATGTCAGTTTTGGTTTCTTGTAGTTTCTCATTTTTCCAGTTTTAAGTGTGAGGTTTTTATTTTTATTTTGCATGAAAATTCGTACAGATTTCTGTGTGCCTTTCTCCTAATACGTACATTTTGGTAGGCAATTTTGCCTAATATACACATTTTTTTGCAAATGATTTTCCTAATATAATGCATTTTAATGTTATTTTCACTAATATACACTTATCTCCATGCACATTTCCATTATACATGCATCTGTGTGTCCATTTTTGATTGGAGAACTCCACCGCAAAATTTGGAGAACGGCACAATTCAAATACCTGAGTTTCAGTTCACACATTGTTTTGGAAGTGCAAAATTAGGTACATTTGCATTCAAGTATGAACTGAACAAATTTCTCCCCCATTCCTACAGCTTGATTCAGCTGTAAATTATAGGGCTTCAGTAAAAAGTACCTTGAACTATTAATCATAACCAGCATGTCAAGGGAGTTCTCTGATAGAACCTCCAGATTCAGAGGCAATATACCACTGAACACCAGTTGTGGGGAGGGGATGACAAGCCAAGAGAAGACTGTAGCATTTAGGCCCAGCTCATGGGCTTCCCAAAAGCACCTGTGTGGCTGCTGAGGGAAACAGAATGCTGCTGGACTAGATGGAACTTTGGTTTCAACAGTTAAGGAGATTCTTATGTTCTTGACAATACTGGGTTGAGCAAATATTGTACACCTTTCAAACCAAGATCTTCCATAATGCTGATGCATTTTGAATGTGTTTGTTTTTTGGAAGTTATTTTAGATGCCCTTACCCATAGCTGTTGTTTGTTAGATCATAAGTTGCTTGAATTCTGAAACACTCCACTTTCACGATCCTCAGAAAGGTATCTTCACTGAGTTTTTGCAATATGGAAAAATCTAAATTTGATAACACTGAGGTAATTACTAAAAAACACAACTGAATCTACTCTGTAACACTGTCAGTGTGGGGGGCGGCGGCGGGGGGGGTTAAACATGGTAAGTATAGACTTAGAACTGTGAATATAGTGATACTTTCAGAGCATCACTGGAAGATGAATGGTTTTCCCTCAACAGGATTATAAAATTCAGTGCAAGTCACTTCTTCACACAGAGTTATTCCTCCAGGGCTAAGTATGCCATTCAGCTCACACAGCTTGATAACTGCCACTACAAAAGCAACAGATAAATCAGATTGTGCCCATTAATCTAGGCCCCAATGGTTTCTGCTTTTAGAATGTCATTTTTTCAGAGATTCCAAAAAGTGGTGAGAATAGCATACGACGGGATGGAGATGCCCATTGTAGAATACAATTGCATGTGTGTTCTTACACAATTAATGTTAAGAACTCTTCATCAGGGATCTGTAATGTATATTTGAAAGGTCCCCTCCTAACAAAGGATTCTGCATTCACTTCAATGGGTGGGGGGGATGGGACATCCTTGCGCATAAAGGAATGTGTATGTGTGGGACTTCCCTGCTCAGGAAGTGAATGGGGTCCCTTTTTTTCAACACAAGCTGTACTAAACATAGGGGTGCAGTTCTTTGCACTGGTTTTCAGCCACAACTTGCTGGAACTTGGCTTGTATTTTAAAGACATTTACAAGGAAGGAAATCCCATTAAACTCAGTTAACAATCCTATTTGAAGTTCTTCACAGCCCAGTCCCAAAGAACCTTGATGTATATGTTGGCGCTAATGGCAAATACAGTTGCAGGGATGGGGGTGGATCTGGATCAGAGGGAAAAGGGTTAAATTCCCACACATACCATGCTCCAAATCCGGATCTTCCCCTCCAAGGCAGCCATTTAGAAAACAAAAACCAAGGGCCAGTCTGATTTGGCCCTTACTCCCAAACAAGGTTGTTTGGGACTGGGCTGCGGAGAACTATGAACACGATTGCAAAATGATTCACCTATGCTGAAATTCACATTTGTTTTCACCATGTGTTTCACCACATAAAGGCAAAGAGAGAGAAACCAACACCATATTAAGCAGGGGTCTTGAACCTCTTTCAGGCCAAGGACCAAATGCCATTCCAGAGAAGCTCTCAGGGGCCACATTCCAGAAGGGGGTGGGACCAAAGGCAAAAGGACAGGGCCTTTTATTGTTTTAGGGCACAATCCTAAGGGGATAGTCAGCCACCTCTGAACTTGGATGCAACCGACTATCCAATGCGGGGTGGGAAGAGCATGGAGGGGAACTTCTCTTCTGCACTCCGGCCACTCTGCATTTGTGGCTAGACAGCCGATTTCAGCTGTCTAACTGGGGCATCTCGGAGGTGGGGGGAAGACTGGACAGCACATAGGAAGCATCGTACTGGCACTTCCACTGTCCCCTCCCCACCCCCAGAAACGCCCCCCTTTCCCCCCATTCCACACTACTCTTCTGAGTGTGGAGCTGGGGATGAACCACACCGCCTATGAAGTGGTGGAGGAGGCAGTTTTCAGTTCCCAAAAATGAAAAAATCCTATGGCCATCTAGCCACTGTCTAGTGGCCACAGGATTGCACCCTTAATCTATTTTAAATTGTTTTTGTAAGCTGCCTTGTGTGCCATCTTGGGTAGAAAGGTGGGTATAAATCAATCAATCAAATACATAAATAATCCCAGCATATTTTAGCTTAAGGCTGTTACTACCAGTAACTAAGCCCTAGGAGAGGCATTTCAACCTTTAGAGTAGGGGACAATGCAAAAAACAAAACTGGGAAACCACCAAACAATCAGCAGTTGGGGGAAAGGGGTGGGGCCAGGAGAAGGGAATAGCTTTCTGGGATACCTCAGAAGGCCAGATTTGGCCCTCAGGCTTGAGGTTCAGCACCTCTGATATTAAGAGTATAATGGGACACGGCAAGCTGAGTTTTATGTATCTTCTTAATTGTCAGTTATATTTTTGGACAAATGCACTGTAAATAGAACTCAATTTTTTGCCAACTTCTTTGCAGGAGTTTAAGGGTGCAATCCTATGCATGTTTAGATGGAGAAAAGGCCTCCAACTCCCAGCATTCCCCAGCCAGCCATGCTCCCTGGGGAATGGTGGGAGCTGTAGGCCTTTTCTCTGTCTAAACATGCATAGGATTGCACCCCAAGGCAGGTATATGTAGGGCTATTAGCAGACAATCGATATAATGGGGGTGAGGAGCACACCTCAGCGACAGAGTGCATGCCTTGCGTTCCAAAGGTCCCAGCAGGTTCAATCCCTGGCTTCTCCTGTCAAAAAAGACATCATACAGCAGGTTTAGGGAAGACCCCCTGTCAACTTCCCCGTTGAATTGCCATCAGTCAAAACAAACAAGAAAAGACTAGATGGACAAACAGTCTGTACTAGCCCAAGGTAGCTTCATACATACTTAATGTGCAGCCTTAATACAGACTTAAGGTCAATGCTGGCTGGGGAATGCTGGGAGTTGTAGGGCTTTTTTCTGCCTAACATGCATAGGATTGTGCCCTTAGTAGTCATTGTTTTTAAGCACACACAAATTTAATCAATACATTAATCTACTAAAACTCACACAATTAAAATGCCTTTAAAAAGGTTGCAGTTAATGGGTTAGATCTAAACGAATAGTGCAATCCTATACATGTCTACTGAGAAGGACATACGTATACGATTGCAGTCATAGGTAGTTGAACTTAGGTCCCATTGAAATCAATAGGACAAGTTAGTCATGACTTAAGTCCAGTGATTTCAATGGAAACTACGCTCAACTAACTTAATTTGGATCCAGCCCACTATCTGGATACATTCCTGGGTCTTCAGAAATTGTTTGTTTTTATCCCAGCATTTTCCTGTTTTATTTCTTGGCTCTCTGTGTTCCTTTCTTCCAGAGTCTCCTGTTTCTGTCTTCATTTTTCCATCGCTCTTTGAACCTTCATTAATTTCCTCAGCCACTTAGGGTAGCCCACCCTTTGAAAAACATGGCCCTGGGTGTGATTTTAGCCAACAGAAACTGCGAACTTGGGGCCAAACTACATGTTACATTTAAGACATAGCGGTTAGCTGAGGCTTATCTTTTATTTTACATTAGTGAAACTGCACACAGATTCAGTTCAGACTGGGACAAGTGCACTCCAGGAAGGGAGGATTAAACCTTGCCCTACCAGTTTTTTATCCAAAAGTCCTACACCACCACCCCCTGCCACCAGGCCCACCTTGAATTCAGGCCCTGTGGCACCTCTAATAAAACTAAGGGTGCAATTCTATGCATGTTTAGGCAGAAAAAAAGGTTCTACAGTTCCCAGCATTCCCCAGCCAGCATGCAGATCCTCTTCAGATCTTAGAAACCATGGCTGGGAAAGACCTGTGCCTGAGATTTTGGACAGCTATTGCCAGTCGGAGTAAACCAGTCTGGAAGTGAACCTGGTATTATCAAGATTGCCAATGGCTGGGAATAATGGGAGATGTAGCTGGTGTCCTCCAGATGTGTTGGGACTACAACTCCCATTATGCCATGCCAGCATGGCCATGCTGGCACAACATAATGGGAGTTGTCATCCAACACATCTGGGGGGCACCAGGTTGGTGGGATCTGGAATAGCCAATAATGGGCTAGATGGCCCACTAGTACAAGGCAGCTGTACGTGCCCGAGGACCCATAGATCAGTCCTAAAGCACATGCATTAGGTCTCCAGTCCTCTGGTTTCTCCATTTCAAAGGATCATTCATGGAGGAGAAGGCTATCAATGGCTACTGGTCCTGATGGCTATATGCTACCTCCAGTATCAGAGGCAGTATACTTAGGTGTACTAGTTGCTGGGGAACGTGGGCAGGAGGGTGCTGTTGCACTCATGTTCTGCTTGGGGGTTTCCCGTGGGCAGCTGGTTGGCCACTGTGTCAACAGAATGCTGGACTGGATGGACCCTTGGTCTGATCTGGCATGGCTCTTCTTCTGTTCTTATCTCAGATAGCAGGGCTGGAAAAAACCTCTGCCAGAGACCTTCAACAGCCATTCCCAAGTTGGAGCAGACAGTCCTGGACTTGATGCACCAATAGTTTTGTTCAGTATAAGGAAGCTTCACACGCACATCAACCGCATGCCAATTTGATCATCTGAATTGGCCCTTGAGTGCAATGGATTTAAATAAAATTTATTTCCATGTCAGTGTGCTGGGCATTCTAGCCACAATTCCCTGACAGCCATTTTATGTAACAAGTGTGGTCATTGGGACCTTCTCTTTTTCTGTTCACTTCAACAAGGCAAAAATCCAGGTTATTTAGACATAACAAGGGCTCCTATTTCTACACTGTCTTAAAAAATATACAGAATGGCAGTCATCAGCAAAAGGCAGATATGTTTTCCACTTTTAAAAGACATCTTAACAAAATATTATTCTTATTATTACAAGAAGTTGGAGTTGCAACCAAATGTTGCAGCATGGAATGCTCCAGTTCAGGGTTCCAGCCAGCCAGCCATGCACTCTTCCAGGATGCTCCATTCCACCACCACCCCTCTCCAGCTTTTCATCCACCCAGCTCCAACAGTCCATCAGTGTTCCTTGGCCACTGAGTATGCTCAGTCCTCAATGGATTGTTTTGGGGTTTCCTCAGTGGAGACTGGTGGCTCTGAAGTCAGTGGGGCAATGAATCCACTCTGGGTTTTAGTCAGAACTCTAAAGGAACTATCCAAAGCCCTTTGAACCTTGGATAGCTCCTTTAGAATTCTGACTGGTGTTCGATGAAACCCGGAGCAGATTCATGACATCTGCCATCAAAGCCACCAGCCCCCACTGGGTCCCCCCCAAAAAAAAATAGTAGTTCTCCAAGCCTTGGCCTTCTCCCAACCCTGTTTATACCTCCCTTTTGTGCATGGATGGTGTTATTTTGCATGGGTGGCTTTTAGTAAGTCTAAATTTCAGTTTAATCAAATTTTCTGGTATCTGGAAGAACTTAATATATTTGGCACCCTCTTCACCGAGAAGGTCCAGCACTTGAATAGAAAAGATATTTTTGCCTGGGACTGAAGTGCATTGGCAGAGGCATGTGTGGAAGCTTCCAGTCTTCTCGCTGCTTCAAACACTGCTGGACTTAAAATGAAAAAACACCTTCGTTTCTCAGAACTATAATTCCATTTCCTCTTTGCCAACAGCTTGTTTTTTGGAGGAAGAAAAGTTCATGGGAGAAAGCACTGACAATTCTGTAAGATAAAAACCGGGAGCATCAACATTTTTCACTTTTGGAACTGGAAACTAAAACATTTGCACACAGTGGGACCAGGTCAACCCATTCAGCAAATGTGTTGCAAGCATCAGCTCACCAAGACACAAACATTCCAACAAGATTTATTACAAAACTTCAGAAACTTACATAACAGATGCTACATAACTCTGAAACCAGTCTAGACTCAAGCTTTAATCCTTTCTTCCATCTACACCTTCTAGTGAGCAGTGCTTTGTGTAAACCCTGTTGATCACACTACAAAATGGCAATTGGACGGGGAATATTTGTAGTGTCAGCTAATTTATTTATTTATTCCCCACCTTTCCCCACTAAGAAAATGGCACTCAAGGTGGCTTAGTAATAAAAAAAAGTATAAAAAAATAATACTGAACATCAATATCAGTGTTCAAAGCAATTTACACATTATCTCAATAATCCTTTCAACAACCCTGTGTACGGTGGTAATTTCCAGAGGGGTAGCCACGTTGCAGCAAAAAAAGAAAAGAATAGAGTCTTGTGATACCTTGAAGACCAATGGTTTTATTATGGCATAAGCTTTCATGGACCACAATCTACTTAATCAGATGCATGAAGTGTTATCCTGGAGCTAAAGACGTATACACACATGGTGTGTGTGGGGGGGATTCCCTCTCACCTCATTGTTTACAATCTCCCTCACGTGTATAGCTTTGATTCAAGATAACATTTCGTGCATCTGCTGATACAGACCCACAGCCCACAAAAGCTTATGCCACAATCTCTCAAGTCTCCAAGATGCCGCAAGACTCTTTGTTCTTTTTCCGTATGATAGGTCAGTATTATTGTACTTATACTGCTAATTGGGCAAGGGTGAGGCTGAGAGAGAATCACCTAGTGAATTAACACCTGGAGAGATTTGAACTGAGCAGCTGCTGGCTCACAATTGTATCCACCATCTGACTGACTGCACGACACCAGTTCCTAGAAAGATGTGCCCAGCAGTTAATTCCGAAGAAGAGAGTTGCTACAGCTAGAACCATTTGGGAGTGGTGGCTAGGTACTGTTACTAGCGTAATAGTGGTGAAAACTCTCTGCACATGGTCAGAAGCCCTCAAAGGGCCCCCAACATTTTTTGATTGGTGGTCACATTTGGAATTTCGACAGAGCATTATGGGTGCTCTCAGAAAATTGCTGCCACAAGGCTGGGCGTGCCCATTCAGAAAATGGTTGCCATGTTGCCCATAGCCAATCACAGAACACTGATTCACAGAAGGCAAATTGGCAAGACTAAAAGAAAAGTCACATGTCCAAGAACCAAAACAGAGGTGGGGTCTGAGCTCCAAAACCCAAAACCACGCCTTTGAACCCAGATAAAGATGGCACTTGAGAAGGCACTTTGCTTTGCAGCAGGCTAGCCTCCCAGTTAAAATGTGTGGGTTGGACCTGAGTCTTAAAGGTCCTGGTGGCAGAGTGATTGTATGTGGGGAAGGTGTTTCCTGCTTGGGGTGAGGAAGGCCTTAGAGAAGGGGTACTCTCACTGGGAAGGGGCAGGAATGTCACTTCTCTGAGGCCTTCCTTGCCCCAGGCAGGAAACACCTCCCCCCCCACACACACACACACAATCATGCTGCCACCAGGACCTTTAAGGCTCAGGTCCAATCCACACTCAGTGCTCTATCTGTGAGGAAACACTTGTTTATAACATCACCTGTATTGTTTCCTTTATTGCCTTTATTACAGAACAGGGATGCTCTGACTTGGATTCCTGCATTGACTCGATGGCCTTGTAGGCCGCTTCCAACCCTACTATTCTATGATTCCCCTCACACAGCCAAGGTTAACCAAGGATTTGGTTAACCAAATAAACTTTATTAATCACAGCCTTTTCAACAGTGCCCCAAGCTGTGGAATCCTCTCTTCAAAGTGTTCTGCCTGTTGCCTACTTTAATGTCTTTCCAGCACCAGACAAAGATCTTTTTGTTTTCCCAGGCTTTTAAAATTATGTGGTGGTTTAGCACTATTTTAGCACTGTGGATTTTTATTCCTCTTCTTTGTGTCATGGAGGGCACAATCCTATGGGGATAGTCGGCCGCCTCGAGACTCAGAGACAGCCAACTATCCAATGAAGGGTAGGCGGAGCGCAGAGGGGATCCTCTCCTCCGTGCTCTGGCCACCCTGCATTTGCATCTAGACAGCCGATATTGGCTGTCTAGCCAGAGTGCATGGGGGGGGGGGAGCCAGTTGGTGCATAGTAAGCATTGTAATGGCACTTCCGCACTCCCCCAGGAACACCCCTTTTTTGGGCGTTCTGTGCTGCTCTTACAAGCGCAGAATCGGGGATTAACCATACTGCCTACAGTGTGTGGGAGGGGGAGTGGTCAGGGAGTCAGTTCCCAGAAGCCAAAAAATTCTATGGCTATCTATGAGCCATAGGATTGCCCGCTAACTGATTTAATGCTGTGGAGTTCTGTTCCTCTGCTCTACTATGCTTAAGTGGTCTTTTTGACTCTGTAATTATGTTTTATTTGCTGCATTTTATTGTATTTTTTACTGTAAATCTAATTGTTTAACTTGTTCTTGTTTTTATCTTGAAAGCCACCCAGAAAACCTCTGTTATAGGGTGGTCTATAAATAATACGTATATTCCTTTTTCATAGTGTCTGGGTTAATCTCAGCATTCATTGTCCATCCTTCTGTTATGGCTTTCTACCATTCCATGGTAACATCTAACAATATTCAGTTATCACCTGAATTCTTCTCATTGTATGGACTGTTTTCTCACAACTAGATGTCCTCATGAAGAGGACATTACTAAAGGGGTCCCCAACTTTTTGGGTTGGGGGGCACATTTGTGTATATTGTTATGTGTTGGGGTCAGTCGAAATTGCCTCTCACAATTCAGTGCTGCTGAGTACAAAGAGACTGAGGATTTCCCCATCCACCCACAGCTCTGACTCTTGAACTGTAACCTTAGGCCTTGTAGGACAGAGAGGGTAGGAGGAAATTAATCTGGAGGAAGGCTGAATCTTAGACAAAGGGAGAGCAGCTTTTGTCTTGCAGATGGAGATCTGCTGGGCAGCTGAGAGGATGCAGGGTTTTTTGCTTGCAGTTGTGTTGTTGTAGGCCTCCATCCCGAGCACAGTGTAAATAAACCTTTAGAGATGAAACACCACAAGTCTCCAGTGTCCTCCTTCTCAGGAAACTGGAGTCTGAGCAAGCAAGTTCACCCCTTCCAGGACTGGGGTGCAGGAACTTAACAATATAAATATATATATTGGCAAGGAAAGTCTCCACATGACATGGAACAGTCTTGTGGTAACTAAACTTTACAGTAGAGAGGTGGAGAGTGAACGTGAGAAAAAGGCCAAGATATGGAAAAGGTAATCTACAGACCAGTTCTAAGTGTTGTACATACAGTCAGGGCCAGAAATATTGGAACAAGGATAACTGTTTTGGCAGTTGGCCTCTGTACACTACCACATTGAAGTTGAAAGGAAACACACCCAGATGGGAGCGAAGTCAGGACTTTCAGCTGTAATTCACAGGGTTTGACGAAAGTGGGGCACTAACCATTCAGGAAGTACAGCCAGTGGCATACACACACACCCATCACTAGTGGCTCATAAGTAATGGAACGAATGGGTGACAAGCAACTGAATGGCCAGGTGTGGCCTGTTTCCTGGGTATCCCATGACCAATCAAGCAGATAAAAGGCCTGGAGGTGGTTCTGAGTGTTACATTTGCATTTGGTAGCTGTTCACTGGAACTCCCAACATGAGGTCCAAAGAGGTGTCCATGTGAGTGAAGGAGGCCATCATTAGGCTGAGGAAACAAAACAAACCCATCAGAGAGATAGCAAAAAAAGCGGGAGTGGCCAGCACAACAGCTTGGAACATCCTGAAAAAGAAGGAATTAACTGGCAAGCTCAGCAACAGCAAAAGGCCTGGAAGACAACTAAAGTGGATGACCACAGAATTCTGCTCATGGTGAAGAGGAACCCTTTCACAACATCTAGCTAGATCAAGAACGCTCTTGAGGAGGTAGGCATGTTATTGTCAACATCTCCAGTCAAGAGATGGCTTTATGAATGTAAATACAGAGGCTTCACAACAAGGCGCAAGCCACTGGTAACGCTCAAGAACAGACAGGCTAGATTAGCCTTTGCCAGCAAACACCTAAAAAAGCCTGCCCAGTTCTGGAATAAGATTCTTTGGATGGACGAAACCAAGAATAACTTGTACCAGAATGATGGGAAGAGAAAAGTATGGAGAAGGAAAGGAACAGCTCAAGATCCAAAGCATACCACATCATCTGTCAAACATGGTGGAGGCAGTGTTATGGCATAGGCATGTATGGCTGCCAATGGAACCGGGTCACTAGTGTTTACTGATGACCTGACTGCTGATAAAAGCAGCAGGATGAATTCTGAAGTGTATAGGGCTATACTTTCTGCTCAGATTCAGCCGAATGCTGCCAAACTGATAGGACGCCGCTTCATATTGCAGATGGATAATGAGCCAAAACATAGAGCAAAAGCTACCCAAGAGTTTCTCAAGGCAAAGATGTGAGATGTTCTTCAATGGCCAAGTCAGTCACCTGATCTCCACCCAATAGACAAGACTGAAGGCAGAAAGACCCACAAACAAGCAGCAGCTGAAGGCAGCTGCAGTAAAGGCCTGGCAAAGCATCTTGAGGGAGGAAACTCAGCATTTGGTCATGTCCATGGGTTCCAGACTTCAGGCAGTCATTGACTGCAAAGGATTTTCATCCAGGTATTAAAGGTGATCCTTAAGTTTGAAATGATGTTGGTTTGTTCCATTACTTATGAGCGACCAATGATGGGTGTGTGTGTATGCCACTGGCTGTCCTTCCTGAATGGTTAGTGCCCCACTTTTGTCAAGCCCCTTGAATTACAGCTGAAAGTCCTGACTTCGCTTCCATCTGGGTGTGTTTCCTTTCAACTCTAATGTGGTGGTGTACAGAAGCCAAGTGCCAAAACAGTTATCCTTGTTCCAATATTTCTGGCCCTGACTGTAAGTTGTTCAGACTCTAAGACTTCAGTCATGTGTGCACCTAATTGGGAGTAAGCTCAATCAAACTCAGTGGGACATACTTCCAAGTAAACAGGCAGAGGATTGCACTGCACAGCTGGAATCCCATATACAATTTCCTGGGAGTAAGCCCCATTGAACATAGTCTGACTTATTTCCAAGTAAATATGCATAGGTCTGTGCCATTAAAGTTGGAGGTTAATGTCATATTCAGAGCTTATAAACACATCCAGCATGTAATTACATTTTAACTTATGAGCCACAGTTGCCATAGATGCTTCCAAGTTTCAAAGGGCTTTTGGCAAAATAACTCCCAAGAAAAGGTGTTTATTTTATGTGATGGTTTCTTTTTGTACACATATGCCTCAACTCATTCTCCAGCTCCTGTTACTTCTGTTGAAGAATACTGCCTCCTCCCCCTCCTACCATCTTTGATGCATGGTTTTTGTCAGGCATTCATACACACCCACACACAGGCTTAGATGGGTCCGACGCATTAGCTTTCTGTAGCATGGCTGGAAAATACCTGCTGATCCTAAGGCAACCAGAAATAGATCCCTTGAGAAATTCTCCCCATTATTTAGATGGTAATGAGTCATTTCCTTCATTCAGTCCAACACATAAATGTGCACTTGTGATATTACCAAATTTACTAATACGGTATACATTGCTGATTTACATTATGCTCAACATAGTATTTTTTGTCCGACACTTCGTAATAGAACTCGCACTGGAACAGCTTGATTCTTCCAGCAACTGTGCAGCAAATACAGTGAACATGAATATGTATGAGAATTAAGCACATCATATTTTTTTAAAAGGCTCATTTCTATACCAGTGCTCTACCCGTTCTTGAGGATGTTCTCATTCCTAAGGAAGCAAGCAGGCAATCCTTGAGATTCTGCAAGCTCTGAAAAAAGCATTGTAACTCACAATAATTGTTCCATGCTCTCAATTTCCCCCAAGTGATGGGAAGTTTTACAGTGGCCTTTTATGGGATCTGGGTTGGTCCTCACCCCCACGAGAAAATGCTGGCGACTTGTAGTATTTCTGTAATATCTGTTATTTACAAATATCCTGGTTGAGCAGGAAGACAGACGCAAAGACAAGCAATGCTACTCTCCTTAACACAGTATCCGTCCCACAGAGCGAGATAAGACAGTGAGAAAGAGGAAGCAGTCGCTGCCTCTTGCGGGACCAGACGGGGCCTCCACATGATCGCTCAGCTTTTAATTCTCTGCCAGAAAACACTGGGCAAGTGATGGCTGCCGCGCTCTTCAGTTGCTCCCCTCTTCTCTCCCTCTGAGGTGGTCTCCTAACTGCCTGTGCATCCTATCTCTTTGGGCAGTGCAACAGGAAAAATTCCGCTCAACTACCCAGAGTATGTGAAAGGTGGCTGCTCCCCAAGGTGCAGGCACCACCTTTGCTGGCTCACTTGCCCTTTCCCGCTGGGGCTGTTGTAAAGAGGCATGATCTCTAGCACAGCACCACTCAAAGGGAGTACACAGGTGAGTACGGGAGATGAGGAGGCTGCTCCTTCAGTGACTTGCCCTTTATGCTGCACCGCCCAGAGCGAGGGGGGCGAGCAAGCGGGCAGAGGCAGCTGCCGATGTTCTGCTTCTAGGCGGCAATGTGGGCCCAATCCTGCCAGACAGGGTGAGCAAGGGTGAGGGGGGAGAGAAGCAGCCTCTGCCTCCTCTTGCTTGCAAGCTTCCCTGCTCTCCCCCCTCCACCAAGAAGCAACACAACTCAGAGGAGGCACAGCTGGTGGGGAGCAAGGCCCCCGGGTTGGGGGACGTCTCCTCCCCCCCCCCCCGCTCTTTTCCAGTCTGCTGCAGGGCAGATGAAAGGAAAAGAGAGATGGCTTTTTACTGTTTGATCGCTCCTCTTCACCGATCGACTCATTTTCTTTCCAAACAAAAGTGGCAGCCTTACGCACCCTTTCCTGCATACCTCTTTTAACATCACATCCAGCTAGGCCCTTGGTCCTCACTCAAGTCGCTATAAAGTCCATCTCTGCGCACAAGGACCTCAGAATGCCTCTCCCCCCCAGGAAGAGGGCTACTTTTCGGACAGGCAGGTGATGGGGATCAAATAAGGCAAGCCTGCTGCTAGAGCTGAGAAGGTAGCTTTCTAGCCCCTAATCTCCCACAGGTCCGGAGAGAACCGATGGTGGTTTCTGATAAGAGGGAAACCGCGCTTTGCACGCGCTCAGAGGCGCGCACTGGTGCCTACAACAACCTCAGGTTGCAGGGGGAGCCCCAGGTTCTGGAAGCGTGAGCCGCCGGGGATCACGGCAGCCACAGTCGAGGGTCATAGATGCCCCCCCTCCCGGAGATGCCCCTCCTCGCGGCCGCCCCCCCCTGCCCCCCTTCAGGGAGCCCCCGCCCCCTCCTGCCCCGTGACGGCCGCTCGTCGAGCTTCTGGGCCATTCAGCGGCGCCTCCCTGCCGCCGAGCGCGCGGCTCCTTTAAAGCCCGGGCTGAGCCGCCCGCCCCGCTTGGCTTCTTCAGCGGCGACTGGCGCGGCTCCCTCTCGCCGCACGCTGACCGCGCTCCCAGCCGCCCTCTGCCCGCGCGGGGCGAGCGGCCGCTTGCTGCTGGGCGCGCAAGAGGGGCGGGCCGGCCGGCCGGCGGGCAGCGCTCTCCGTCCACGCCGAGGAGCCCCGACCGCTGGGCTGCCTTCTGTCGGACTTCGGGGCTGGTGGCGCCGTGGCCGGACGGTTGCTGGCGGCAGCGATCTCTCACTCCTGATCTGTTTCTCTTTCGGGGAAGGGGGGATTTAAGGGATCAAACGGCGCGGTGATGATCCCTTCGTCGGCTTCCTAGGTGTTTTGGGAATTGCGATCCGCTGCCGTATCTGGGGGAGACCCAGGGAGGATCTACTCCGCTGTGTCCGATCCGAGAAAGCTGTAAGTCCCTAGCAAGTTTGGGGTTTCGTTTATTGGGGGGTGGAAATGAACGTTTGGGAAGCGGGACGGCGGCGAGACAGCCCCCGCCGATGGCCCTACGGGAGGGGGCGGTGGAACAAACTGGAGCGTTCAAGTTGGGGGTTCGGCCTCAGTTTACCTGACTGGGAAAGAGCTCTTTAATATGAAGCACGTTCCCTTCGAGATTGCAACGTAAAGGGGGCGAAAAAAGGTCCCTGCTCGCTTGATTCGAAGCCCGGTCCCGAGAGACAGAGAGAGACGTTCTGGGTTCGCTGCAGCTCCCTCGGTCAAGCCCTCGCTGCTCATTGTGGCTGACCTGCTCACCGCAGAAGGGGGACAATTTTGTTGAGGAAACTTATGCCTTGGTGCCCTGAGCCCTTGATCTGTAGTGTCTCTCCCGTGAGTCTTGAGTGGGGATTTCCCCGGGGTTATGTTACTCCCGTCCATCTCGGGAGATGATCTCTGTGGGCACAAGTGCCAGTCATGACGGAAACAACTTGATTTCTCTGCAGTGCTTGACAGGGGGTGGCAGCCACGGCCCCAGAACGCAGTTGCCAGGGTCACGGTGCTGTAGGATGTGGCTGAGAATATTGACAAGCAAATGCTCTGTTTACAGTTCGGGCTGTGTTTAATATTCCGCATGAGAGGGAATCGGAACTGCTCCGTTCAGAGGGCTGTAGAGATATCGGTGAAATGCAATGGTTATCCTAGCAGGCTGCAGAGGATTTGGTAGCTTAGGTGATCCTGGGAAGGAGCCCCGCAGTTCTAAAATGTAGCTGTTCTGACATGAACAGAGAGTGAATCATACATGCTTGCAGAAATCTCCGTCCCTGGAGCACAGGGTGTTTAACTGGCATCCGAGTAGATATTTCATGTCTGACTTGATATTTTAGTTCTGAGATTATTCTTGCATTTATATTCCAGCCACTTAACAAGCATCAAGATGTTACATCTTAAAATAGCATCTTTTGGACATCTGGGTGTTTCTGTAAATGGTGAATAGATTTCGCATGTGTGTGTTGTTTCATGTTCAGACCTTCTGGGATTCTGGCTTCAACTTGTAATGCCCCCCTGCCTTCCTATATGGCAGTCTTCCCCAACCTGGATCCCTCCAGATGTTTTAGACTACAATTCCTATCATACTTCACCATTGTTCATGCTGATGGGAGTCAAAAGGCAAAATATCAGGAGAGCTGCTTTATGGCATTTGAGCAGAGTTCATGGTGTGTGTGGATGTGTTTATATTGCTTCAGATGAGGTAAGAATTGTACAAATCAGCAGATAAGAATACAGCTTCCCTAAACTGGCCAGCTTCCCATGATCAACTTTGCAGAGACCTTTTACTTTTAGGCTGAAATGACTTGGAATGCAATATGCAACAGGAACTGGACAACATGGGGTAAAATCCAAAGTAAGTCCTACTTAAAGTAGACCCATTAAAATAAATAGGCCAAATTAGACATGACTAATGTAAGTCTCATTCATTTCAATGGGTCTACTCTAAATAGGACTTACTTTGGATTTTACCCCATGTTAGATCATTCAATGCAGGACCCATAATAGAATGAAATATGTTTAATCGATTGATGTCTGATATATTTAATTGTTTATTGACTATTTAAAAAAAATTAAAGGAATTGTACAGAAACAGCTTTGTTTTTGTTCTTATAACAGGTACATAGATAAAGACCTGACGAAACAAAGAATGGCTAAAATTTAATTTTACTTACTCAGTTTTGTAGTCTGCCTTTCAGTCTGAACCAGACCCACAAGGCAGTGTACAGTAAAAATTATATACAAAGGAGTTGCTTCATTGCACAGAGCTTGTCATTCAGTGCTTGATCGTTGGTATGTCACACTTTTTTTCCCCCTATCTGGCTACTGCTGTTTGTGTTTATATACTGTATATGCTAGCTGTCGTTCATGTCAATTAACAGTAGCAGACTCTCTGGTGCTATTACCAGAAATATTTGTTCTCTTTGTAGCTGTGTGTAAGATGAGCTGAGTGAAATAAGGTCAGTGTGCTTAACAAATGAATTTGTCCATATAGATCTCCCCCCACCCCTCCCCAGCAGAAACGGGACTGCATTAACTGGTGGTTTCATAGAATCATAGAACAGTAGGGTTGGAAGGGGCCTATAAGACCATCAAGTCCAACCCCCTGCTCAATGCAGGAATCTAAGTCAAAGCATCCCTGACACATGGCTGTCCAGCTTCATCTTGAATGTAAGGTGTGATGTAGATACTTGTATACAAGCTGCTGTAGGATTGTGCCAATCTGTTGAACACTGATTCACTTTTGGAAATGTATTCCTCTTAAAATGAGTTTTCATGACAGATAAACAATGGATTTTAGTTTATCACAGACTCTTCAATATATTGGATCATATTGAAATGAAATGCACAGGAGCTCTCTTTGCATCACCACCCCCCTCCCCAAGCACTGGATAACTTCAGTATAGCTGATCTCTGCTACATTATGTTGGATCTTCCAGTTATTGAAAAATTGGTTTTACAGCCGGTAATGCTGAATAAACCTAACATTAGTATTTCATGGCCAAGAACTGAATTCCTAAATAATGTAACTATTTTAAGGAAACTCTCTCTCCTCTGAAAATGTACTTAATATTTAGTATTTATTATGATTCTTGAAGTCTTTGGTGCTAAACCAAATGGGCAAAATGTGATCTGTTCTGGCATTTATGGCAAGAAATTGTTCTGCTTTTTCCTACTACAGCACTTTGCGTATAATGATACAAAGACTATAAAACGAATTTCGTTCTAGATATCAGTAGATGGTATGCAAACGTATTCATAAAGATCTACCCTTTCTCCTTGTTCTCAGAGAGAAAGTCCACACCAATAAACTTTCTCCAGTTCAGTTGCCTCCCTCTTATTAGCAGGGAATTCAGTTCTGAAATTCACATTGTACAAGAGGCTGATTCTTGGAAAAGAAATTATCTGCTGCTACCGTTATAGCACCTTCCCAAATATTATTAGGAAAAGAGTATTCCTGCCTGGAAACATTTATTTTGCATTAACTAGGTGAGACAGAGAGGCAGATAAACACCTAGGCTAAAGGAAACTTCTCCTTATTCCTTGTTGAAAATACTAACACCTCTTTATAATGTTACATGGGACTTGGAGTGGGGTCTTATCTAGGGTACAGACTAGGTTCACACCTGCTCAGCTTCAGCAGTGCTGCAGCATTAAGTGCTTCCAAATCACTGTTCACATCCTAACATCTCTAAACTAACAGCATTTAAACACAGTTATTCTCTGTGATTTTCCAAACTGAACCTGAAATCTTCTGTGGGTTTAAGTATTGTAACTGCAATGCGAACTAATGCGCACACTGCGCTCAATGAGTATGTTTGGTATGAAGATGTGTCTCTGATCTAGACTTGTTTGATTTATTTATTAAATTTACTAATTGCATTTCTGTGAAAAAGCACTCAAGACAATGTTCAAAAGGCAGCAACAATAATATCCAAATGCAACAGCATAAACACTAAAAGGTACACGGATTATTATTTTTTTTTTTTAAAAAAAGAATGTACTCAGCACCAAAAAGCTAACAGTGGGGTCTTGGTGGGTCTCACTGGGGGTTTATCAAAGAAAAAACTAAACTCAAGATGAGAAAACCAATGTTCTCCAAATGGATTAATTCTGCCCTGTGAGGGAATATTTGCTCTGCTGTTTTTATTCAAACATTTAAGAATGTTGGGATTTCATATTTTATCTTGGTGGTGGTGGTGGGAGCCTAGACAGGGAGAAAGGTTTCAGAGCTGGAGAATAAGCAGGGATACAGTGTGTTCAATGGCAGAGGAAGAAGAGATGATGGGAAAGAGATGCAGACACTTGTCTGCCACCTGACTACAGGAAGCCTCGCTTGAGCCTCTCTTGTTTCTTCCAACACACTTTCCCTGCAGTATTGAACATTGCACCCTTCTCTCCCCATCCCACCCCCCGAAAGCCCAGATTCTGCAGATTCTATAGAAGCTTCTTGATTCTAATTTCAAGAGTGTATTCTGTTTCACAGTGTGATTATAGTCGTTTAAGTTCTTCAGTGTGATGTTTCATAACTTTAATGAATAACACTAGGTGCCTTCCGTATTTAGTTGTAATGCCTTTTCAAAGGGAAAAAGGTATTGCGCGGTTTCCTATACTGCCTGTGCGCTAGCACAACAGGAACTACTAGCAGTTCCTCAAATGACTGGCAGCAGAAGGGAGCTCTACTGACCTGTCCTTTTCTGGAAATGAGAGTTTCCATTCGTTTCCAATGCTCTTTCAGGAACCACCATTTCCTGTTGCACCAGCAGTTGGTTCTGCTGGCGCAACAGAACGAGTGGAGGTGCAGTGGCAGTATAGGATGCCACCCAACATTAAGTATTTTGTCTTTTGATCCCTTTGTTCTTGGCAACCTAAGCGGCACCTGTAACCTGCTGCACCAAACTACATATTACATTAAAAGCATTCCCATATTGCAGGGTGGGGAGCCTCAAGCCCACAGGCCAAATCCAGCCCTCCTGGTATCCCAGTCTGGTCCTCTGGGGTTCCCCAGATGGTCACACCCCCTTCTCCTGGCTCCACCCCCTTTCCCCCATCGTCCAGTTGTTTGATGGTTGCCTGGATATTGCACAATTTTTTCCCAGTCTAAAAGGTTGAAATGGCCCTCCTAAGGCTTAGTTACTGGCAGTAAAAGGGTGAAGCTAAAATATGCTAGTATTTTTAGCCCCACCCCTTTTGTCTTTGGTCCTGCCCACCACTGGAATGTGGCCCCCAGGAGCGTCTCCAAAACTGAGTCAAGTCCTCAGGGTGAAAGTGGTTCCTCACCCATATTGCGTTTGTATTGCTTTTTGTGTGGCTCCTGATTTGAATGGAGACCACAGTGTGAAGACAGGGTATTAACCCTTTCCCCATGCTGTGGTCTTGATGAACATTGTCCTCTCCTAAAGCTGCTGCTTGTCCCACAATAAAAGCTATTATTGGTGCTAAAAAGCTAGATCTTGCCTCCACCTGTGCCACAGTCATGATTGGGATGCTGCTATTTAAAATAACAACAACAGCACAGAGATGCAAGTAACATCACATACAGTTTGATCCTCAGGCAGCTGCCTCACCTTGCCTCATAGTAGGGCTCCTAATGGACCCAAGCAATTATTTGGAAGCACGTTCCAAGTATATTTAGAGCAAAGACCATGCCACGTTCTTTGAAAGGTTACTTTTATGATCTTGCTACACGTGCTTCCAAATAAGCACTTGGGTCTATTTGTGGCCCCAAGCAATTCTTTGGAAGCGCATATGGCAAGATCATAAAAAGAACCTTTCAAAGAATGTAGAATGATCTTTGCTTTAAATATACTTATTTGCCTATAACACTTTGAATAGTTAAACTTTGTGGACTGATTTGGAGGAAAAAGGACAGTTGAATGTTTAAATGAAATAATTTACCTCAGAACATTCACAGAGATTTTTCCTGCCAAAAGCCCAGATAGGAGAGAAGAACAAAGAACTTAGACTGGTGTTGCTTAAAGCCTCCAATCTCCGTGTATTTAAGACCCGCTGGAGGCCAGTGGTATACACTGTTTGTGAGCAGAACATGTAGGAGTCTTGTGCTTTTAAAAAGCCTCATCATAACCAGAAATGTTACACTGCAGCTTTTCTCAGGGCCAGCCCTGCCATAAGGCAGAGTGAGGTGGCAGCCTCAGGCCACTGATACTGCATGTCATGAAAAGGGCAGCAAATTGTTAGTTGTTTGATTAATTATTGTATTTTTACTGCTGCAGGAGAAGGGGAGAAGTGTGTGTAGGATTTTCTGCCTCTAATAAAATAACTTGGTTGGTCTTGGGCATATGTACCTTATTTTGTGGGCGAGGTGGAAAATCACCATTTGCTTGGCCTCAGGCAGTAATGGCTCCACTTGGTCATGCAGTGGTAGGGAAAGCTGCACTGTTTAAAGGCACAGGACCCTTGTCAGGAAAAAAAGGAGACATTACTAAAAGCAAGCCAAGGAGAGAAAAATGTGACAGAGAGGCAGAGAGTACGGGATTTGTTTTCTGGATGTGTCTGTGGGGCCCATGGCAAACAAGCAGTGAAGTGCATTTTGATGATAACAGCTATCTGTCTATAGTGCTTGGAGTTTAGGTCATGTGGCCTGTGCCTCCCTCTTTTCTCCTTCTCCTGTGAATTCTCCATTTTAAGATATGAGAAACTAGACCCTTAGTCCACCCCTGAGGACAAGCAACAAGTCCATAGGGCTGACCAACAAAAAGAGCACTCCATGGATGTAGAACACTTTCTAAAAGACATGATGTCCTTTATGCTCTAGTCTTTCATTTATAAAAGCTATTTTCAAAATTGTTTTAAGGACTGCAGGTATGCAAAGATGAATTCAATTACATACATAAAAGAACCATGCAGAATTGCAGGGCCAAATGAGACACGATGTGGAAAATACATTATGAGATCTCCAAATGTATTTTTATTTGGTTAAAATTAATAGCAGCTGTGTGGGGGGGGGGGTACACACAGAGTGAGTAAATAATTTGTTTGGTGCTGTGACATGGGAGGGAGGAGTTTAAGCATTTCCACCTGTGCTGTTCCCCAACATAAATACCCCCCCCCCCCAGCTCTTATTAGCTGTTGAATTGGGGGAAAAGGACGGATACCTATTGCTCCTCTCTCCCCTGCCCCCAAATCCTATAGAATCTGGGGGGTTTAAGTTGGAGAAATGGTGTTTGTGTGTGGGTGAAGGGTTAACCCCCCAATACCTCAGCCTCGATTCACACTCCTCACCCTTTATGCCTAAGGCTGCTTTAACCAAGGAAAAGTTCAATTATGAATCTTGTGTCTACTTTGGTCCACAGAGTTCAAGATGCTGTGGGCTAGGAATATGGTACATATATTAAAATGCACTGTCTGGATGTGGTACCTCCAGCATTTGCATTGACTCTATTGATATACTAATGCCAGAATCGCCCTTATAATTTTGGTTTCCCAAAACTTCAGCTGGTCCAAAATAGGGCAGCAAGATTGTTAACAGGGACTGGCCTGCGAGCTCATATTACGCCAGTACTTTTCCAGCTGCACTGGCTGCCAGTCCATTTCCGGGCCCGATTCAAAGTGCTGGTGTTAACATTCAAAGCCCTTAACGGCTTGGGGCCAGGTTACCTGAAGGATCGCCTCCTCCCATATGTGCCTGCCCGGACCTTAAGATCATCATCAGTGGCCCTTCTCCGTGAGCCCCTGCCAAAGGAAGTGATGCGGGTGGCTACTAGGAGGAGGGCTTTTTCTGTTGTGGCACCCCAGCTCTGGAATGAGCTCCCTAGTGAGGTTCGCCTGGCGCCTACATTGTATTCCTTTCGGCGCCAGGTGAAGACCTTTTTGTTTTCCCAGGCATTTTAGCATTTTAGCTTTCTAAATTTTTATCTTTGCTGTTTTAAATCTTTATTTTAAACTCCTGTACTGCTGCTAGGTTTTATTTTGGTTGTATTGTTATATTGTGGTTTTAATGTTCTATATATTTTAAATTGTTTTATTGTGTGTTGTTTGGTTTTAATTTTTGTGAACCGCCCAGAGAGCTTCGGCTATTGGGCGATATAGAAATGAAATAAATAAATAAATAAATTTCCCAAAGTGGATGGTCAGGCACATATAGTTTTCAAAACAGAGCTAAAGTTTGTGGTTGAATTCTGCTGTCATCCTCTAAATTTCTGTCATTATTCAGTGTCCTTATCCGTGGAGTGTTTTCCGAGTACCTCTGCAGTGAAGTATGGCTGAACTCCCTGACCTCATTTGGTTTTCAGGGTGACATTAGTTAAATTCTTCCATCTATTTCCCTTGCCCCGCCCAACCCCAGCTTTAATTCCTATTTAGCCACTTTTTAATTATTATATATTTGCTTTTCACACCGTACCTACTGTATGCCACAGAGATTATGAAGGACAGCAGTTACATTATGTTCCTATTTGTCCTTTTCCCAAAGTGTTTGTGGGAGTATACATGGTTGCTTTCCCCAATTTTATCCTCATGTGATGCCATGTGAAGAATGTTAGGCTGAGAGATGACTGACCCAAGGTGAAATCTCATGGCTAAGCAGTTTCATTGGTCCTTATCCAGTATGGTTGACTACAGTTTCATTGGTCCTTATCCAGTATGCTTGACTAGACCACATGTGCTCATGGTTGGCATGAACAATAATGCACGAGAACACTTTTATATATATATTAGCCAGTGCTCTGTCCAGCCCAGTCTCGTGTCTGTGAAAGTGATAAACAATTTAGTAATCCATATTAGCATACCCTGTACCCACCTTTTATACAGGGCACGTTTATCCTGAACTGGCTATCCTGAAATTATAACCTGTGAACTCACTTTATCCTCCATATTTTGAAAGGATAAATGAAATGCTGAAACAAGTTCATATTTTCAAGTGTTCTTGAGTTGCCTATCTTTTATCCTGAGATAGATGAACATGTAGGTTATATTAGGGTAGATGAAAATGGAATGGAGAAAAGATGAGGGGCTTCCTTGTAAGGAGAATCATCCTTTAATTTATATGGGGGGGGGGATGATGTACACCCTTCATCTTAAACATGTTTGCTTACATTAAAGTCCTGTTGATATCCATGGAACTTATTTCCAAGCAAACATGGTTAGGGTCACAGCCCTTAGCCTGTAGGTGTCACTATGGACCTATTTTAAAGGCTAATGATGCTGTAAGAATAACCCTAAATAGAACATCCGAGCTGACTTCCTTGAAGGTGAAGAGAGTTTAAATTTCTTGCATTTTCAAGCCATTTGTAATTAATGCAACACTGCCAAATCTGGCTCCCGAGCTGATCATCTGCGGTTAGATCTGAAAACTAGGGACAGGTTTGTTTTATAACTGAAAAGGTGGAATAGAATACCTATGTCACTCTGCATCACATGGTCAGTTTCTGAAACTGAATTGTGTTTAATTCAGTTTCAGGCCATTTGGTTCTGGATTATTTCGGATAATTAATAAAATAGATGTTAGTAGAGTTGGTTGAGATTTGAGGACATCCCCCATCCCAACTGTGGCAATACTGAGGACATATAAGTACAAAGCATTTGTTTAGATTCAACAGTGCTCTTAATGTTATACAAAGCAGAAATCACGTAGCTTTCCCTCAAAGGCTTTTATTAGGGTAGCAGTGAATTAAATTGCAGCCAAAGTGTTTTGGAAAGGGCTATACAAAAGAACAGAGTTTTGAGCAGGAATCTGGAGGAAAAGAAAGAGTTGATAAGAGGTGATCTTGTAGAAGAGGCAAGGAGCAGAAGAAGATATGACTGAGGATTTGATGCAGAGCATAGCAGTGAGATAATGCGGGGACCAAAGGAGACAGGTGTGATGGTTATAGCAGGAGAAGACGATAGATAAGTTTAGCAGGAGCGAATTACTGATGAGGGGAGACAGGGCAGGAGGGTTGGCCAGTAGGCAGAAGATTGCAAGAGTCTGAGGGAATATGAACATAGTTTCTGATATTTCATTCAGTCATTCATTCATTACATTTCTATACTGCCCAACAGCCAAAACTCTCTGGGTGGCTTACGAAGATTAAAACTTTTAAAACATTACATACAAAAATGTAATTTAAAAATTAAAATGATGCAGTTAATACTTCTCATATATAAACATCTTTGTTTGCCAGACTAGCTGTATAGTGATTAATTATACAGCTGAGACTGAGCAAGTGCTGGGTTAGACTAAAGGAGCTGACACACAATTTACATTAAAATTACATGTAAGCTTTCTGGCAAGTTTCTTCTCTCTGCAAGTACCAAGCGGCATGCGTTGTTTTGTAAGCATTTTAATGGCAGATGGTAACGATGATGATAATTATAGAACTGGCACACTGTAAAACACATAATGGCATGCTGGGCCAAAAGGAGTGTGTAGTGAAGATGGAAAAGGATGAGTGACGAGTTGGCTACATACTTCAATACTTGAAACCCCTTTCAAACAAGAATAAGTAACTTCAACAAACAGAATTAAATATTCTTGGAAAGAGACTGTGTCAACATGCAAATCCATCCTTCAATAACTTCTAGGGTAGCCATGTGCCCTACTTTACAAAGGACAGTCCTTTATATGAAGGTGTATTCTAACTGAAGAGTTGTCAAGTCCAAGATCAGCTTAAAGATAAAGAACCTTAAGAAGGGAGAACAGCAGGGGCCCTTGTGTACCTGCTCAACAAACCGATCAGGTATGCAAGTCACCTGGTCACAGCCTTCCCACTATGTTTAGATGTATTGCATTTCTATTTAATTATAGTAATTATTTTTAAATTTGCATTTATACATATAGTTTAGCAAATGCAAATGTGTGTTCTCTGTTTGGGGTGATATGTGTCCTCTTTTTTGGCAATGTGTAAGTGGCCACCCAAATAACTTCTAAGATTGATTACTATCAGGTCCTCCACATAGGACTGCCAATAAAGGCAACGCAGAACCTATACTTGGTTAAATATATGGCTACCCACCTTCTATTGGATACTGGGGAACAAGAGCATATTCAGCTGATTTTAGCAACCTTTATACTGATTGCCTGTTTGCCTCCAAGTTGGGTTCAGAGTGCTGTTGCTTACTACCACAACCTGGGGCCTACTGCTGGGATGTACTGCTGAGTTGTCTTTTCCTTGTACGTGTCCTCTCAGCAGCTGTGCTTGACATGATTGGACCCTGCTCCAAGTACTTTCACTTTTGGAGGTTTGAACATCATCTTCTGTAAGGAGCAGGGCCTTGACTACAGCTGCCTCAAAGCTTTGGAACATCATCCCCAAATAGGCGTGAGGTTGCTCCTCCATCATAGACATCCGTTAAGGTTACAA
Organism: Heloderma suspectum; assembly: GCF_057233095.1. Classification (NCBI taxonomy): domain Eukaryota; kingdom Metazoa; phylum Chordata; class Lepidosauria; order Squamata; family Helodermatidae; genus Heloderma; species Heloderma suspectum. The sequence goes on from NC_139462.1 coordinate 193,305,675, forward strand.
GAGCTATCTGTTTCAGAAGGCATAATTTCTACTGATCATGTTATTTGTCATGCTGATGATTTGATTATGCTTTTAAAATATATAATTATGTTAGAAACACATTCTAAGAATATTTTAAATAAACATATATTGCAGGACTGAATATCAACCTTTGTGCCTTCCCACTTCAATTTATGACAGATGTCCTTCTCTTAAGTATTCTTCAGCACAAGCTCTGTTGAAATCAGGATGTAGTGTTTGGTGCATTGTGCTTGATTAATTTTCACCTGGTTTCTTCTCTGATTCTAGATTAAATCTTAGGGAGATCATTGCATATCCTATTTGTTAGACAATAGCTCAAAGGGAATGGTGTATTTGGATAAATGGAAGAGGAGAATGAGGTAAGGTAGAGCTGAGAAGTGGAAGAAAGCTAAAGTGGGATTTGCCTTCGTAGATTGTTGGGTTGTGTTTTTTTTAATGGATAAACACGGGACCTATAACTATAGCCCTCCTAGCCTTATCCTAAGATTTTCTGCAAAGTTTATAACTGGGCACCTGTCGGAACCCAAAGTCACAGAGTAGGATGTAATCTTAGAATTGTAACTGGATATTCTGTCATTCAGATGTAATGTTTCTGCAACTAGAAACCTGATGCTTCTCAGAGCCCTTTAATATCTGTTGGGAAACTTTCACTTGTTTCCTAATCGTCTAGAATTAAGGGTGGACAAAAATACTTTCTTGTCCAACCACCCCCCTAAAATGGGAAAAACTACCCATCAGCCTTTACAAAGATCAGCCTACAGTAGTCAATTGTGAAGCAACCCCACCATTGGGGCATAGGACACATGGGTGCGTGTGCAGAGTTCCATGGGGGGATAGAATCTGGAGGCAGGTGGACATTTCATACCAGCAGTAAGAAGCTGTAGTTGGGTCAAATTGCCACTAATAGAGGAGTCTCCTTGATCCACCCTGTATTTGTGGGGGTGATTGTTCCTCTACGTGCCCCATCAGACCAACCTGATGTAGGAAGATATGTGTCCATAATGTTTATCTACTTGTGATTTTAGGAGGCATCAGAGATGCCCTCCTCTCTTCCTCTTCTAGTGCCAGTTTTGGATTTGCAACTCCAGTACACACAATAGCAAGCTGCTCAAGTGAGCAATGTGGTTAGACAATGTGTCAGTGAAGAGAGGTGAACCAGGTTTTTTGATAGCAACTGTGCCACAACAGTAATGTAAGAATAGCGTGTTGGCATGCAAAGATAGCCACCAATCCTTGAATAGGTCCAAGTCCCTTCTAAGTAATGGTTCTCCAGCTTTTCAGCATGTTGGCCTTGTATCTTGAGACACTCATTCCTAGCTGGAGCACAGGTACTACCACGTTTTTGGTAGGAAAGGGGTAGGGAGAGGAAGATTTCTCCACATTTTCCTGTGACTTTTTTTTTACTTAAGGATGTCTCTACCCTCCTGGCGGCGGGGGGCTTAGTTCAGTGGTAGAGCACATGCTTTGCATGCAGGCGGCCCCAGGTTCAATCCCTGGCATCTCCAGTTAGTAGGATCAGGTAGCAGGTGATGAGAGAGACCCCTGTCTGACACCTAGATAGCCAGTCAGAGCAGACAGTACTGGGCTGGACAGACACAAACAGGATGACTTGGTATTAGGCAGCTTTCTGTGTTCATCAGTCCTGGCCTCCAAGAGCTCTTGTTGACCTTCAAGGGTTTGCAGAAGCGCTTTGCACTGAGTGCAGACAAATAATCTCTGTCCTCCAGATGGATAACCATCCCGTATGTGGCACTTGTTGCAAAAGTTTAGATAGGCCCCACCTTCCTCCTGGAGTTAGGCACACATTTTAAGCTGCTCTGAATGTGCCTATAGGCTTGTAAAAGAGCAGAAGGAAGTTTTAAAAAATACATGAATAGGTAGGTTACAATTTATTTCCACAGCCCATGCATCTTCCCTTCTTGGGCAACTATTACAGTTCAGTTGCCAACTTTTTCTCTGTGGCTTTTTACTGGGGTTCTCTTCTCTTGGAGAGGGAGTTTTGTGAAGGATGTTTGTCTAGCCTACACGCCCTCTTTTGCTTCCCCTAATTGGTTAATTGAGTTTGGGCTCTATAACAGGCCTAGGTAACCTTTTAATTAAAGGGATACGTAGTGAAGGTGAATGTCTGCAACACTGCAGCTTTCTGCAAGTCAAAACTGTAAATAGTTGATTCACATAATGTTCTGCACTTTCTTTGATATTTCATTCTTTAAACCAGGGGTAGGAAACTGTTTTGGCAACAGTTAGCAATTTGAGAGACTTTTATGGGCCCCACCACAGAATGGCTGCCATGGGAGGTGTAGCTGGTCACAAAGGACAAGTAACCTGTCCAAATGACTGTGTCTAAGGTAGAGGTGGAGTCTGAGTCCCAACACACTAAACAGCTCCTTTGAATGCACAGTTTTCAGTGCCAACAGAAACCTATTTCACAGAGGACAAACTCTTTTTCTCTCCCCCTCCCTCCTCTGCCAGACCACTCATCCTCCCCATCCCCTGCCATCTGTTTTTCTCTCTCACTCTGGATCACCAGCCATAGATGCTCTCTCTCTTGTCTTCATTTCCTAAGAATGTCTCTGAGTCCCATCATGAAGCCCAGAGGTATTCATGGGAAGTGAAGATGGCAGCAGCTGGAGGAACCATGGCAGGTCCCCAGAAAGGTGTCGAGGGGCACAATTGGAGCCCACAGGCACCATGTTGACCACTTCTGCTTTAAACTGTTACCAAATTATATGTTTCCAAGAAGGGTCTGCAAGCATCATTGTCTTTTCTCACCCCACTAGTGGGAATGTGCTCATTTGCCTGCATTTGTACCCATCTTCCCCTCCTCCCAGTGCAGGGATAATACCAGGGTTCTTTTGGGGGGGTGGATTTGATCAGCAGAGTAGCACAGGGTAAAACCATTAAACACTCTTCCACCCTGCGTGCACTGCTCCAATCAAAATTGGTGCTTCCTGCAGCTGCTTTGAAGTGTTGTTGTTTTTAAATGGGAATCATGGAATTTTAGAGTTGGAATGGACCCTGGAGACATCAAGTCCACCCCCTTGCTCAGGCAAAAACCTTACAACTACAGCATCTCTGACAGATAGTCTTCTAGAATCTGCTTAAATATCTATTCTGCAGTGAAAAAGAGCCCATGACTTCCTGAGGCAAGTCTGTTATATGGTTGAAGAGCTAAGAACATAAGTAGAGCCATGCTGGATCAGACCAAGGGTCCATCTAGTCTAGCATTCTGTTCCAACAGTGGCCAACCAGCTGCCCATGGGAAACCCACAAGCAGAACATGAGTGCAACAGCACCCTCCTACCCATGTTCCCCAGCAACTGGTGCACAGAGGGATATGGCCTGTGATACTGGACGTAGCTCATAGCCATTAGGACTAGTAGCCATCAATAGCCTTCTCCTCCTCCAAGAATTTGTCTAACCCTGTTTTAAAGCCATCAAAATTGGTGGCCATCATCACTACATCTTGTTGTAGCAAATTTCATAGTTTAACTATGCGCTGTGTGAAGAAATATTGTTAGCTCTTATTGTTAGGAAGTTTCTCTTCAAGTTTAGCCAAAATCTGCTTCCTTGCAGTTTCCACCCATTCATTCTAGTTCTGCCCTCTGGAACAACACGAAAGAACTCTGCTCCATCTTCTGTGATAGCCCTTCCAATATCTGAAGAAAGAGATTAATTTTTTAAAAAATTTATTACATTTCTATACCGCCCAATAGCCAAAGCTCTCCAAGCGGTTTACAAAAATCAAAACCACAAAATACAGCATAAAAACTATATAACATATAAAACTTAAAACTACAGTATACAAATACAACCAGAATAAAACCTAGCAGCATTGCAGAGATTTAAAATACAGTAACAGATTTAAAACTGCAATGCTAAAAGACTGGAATGCTAAAATGCTGAGAAAATAAAAAGGGTTTCCTTTGGCACCGGAAAGAGAACAACGTAGGTGCCAGGCAAACCTCTCTGGGAAGCTCAGTCCTCAGCGGGGGTGCCATAGCAGAAAAGACCCTCATCCTGGTAGCCACCTGCCTTACTTCCTTTGGCAGGGGGTCCCAGAGAAGGACCCCTGAAGATGATCTTAGGGTCCAGGCAGGTACATATGGGAGGAGACAGTCCTTCAAATAACCTGGCCCCAAGCTGTTTAGGGCTTTGAATGTTAATACCAGCATTTTGAATTGGGCCTGGACATGGACTGGCAGCCACTGCAGCTGGAAAAGTCATGGCATGATATGATCACATTGGCCAGTCTCCGTTAACAATCTCTCTGCCCTGTTTTGGACCAGGTGAAGTTTCCAGACTGTTTTCAAAGGCAGCCCCATGTATAATGCATTGCAGTAATCTAGACGACAGGTTATCAGGTTATGGATAACTGTAGCTAGGCTATCTCTGTCCAGATAAGGGCGTAATTGGTATATCAGCCTAAGTTAATAAATGGTATTCCATGCTACCAAGTCCACCTGTGCCTCAAGTAACAGTTCTGGGTCCAAGAGCACCCCCAAACTATGAACCTGATCCTTTAGGGAGAGTGCAATCCCCTCCAGAACAGGTTGAACATCACCTAGCCGGGCAGATGAACCACCCACTAACAATACCTCCATTTTGTCTGGTTTGAGCCTCTGTTTCTTGGCCCAATTTGATGATAAAGAGAGGAAGAGCTGGGTGTTATCTGCATATTGATGACACCTCAGCCCACACCTCTGGATAACCTCTCTCCCAATGGTTTCATGTAGATGTTGATCAGCATAGGGGATAAAATAAAGCCCCGAGGAACCCCACAGCATAGCTGCCAAGGCACAGAACAATAATACCCAGCACCACCTTCTGGAATCAGCCATCCAAGTAGGAGCAGAACCACTGCAATGCAGTGCCTCCAATTTCCAGCCCAGACAATCTATCCATTAGGATACCATGGTCAATAGTATTGAAAGCTACTGAGAGGTCCAAGAGAATCAACAGAGTCATACTCCCCCTGTCCCTCTCCCAGCAAAGGTCACCCCACAGGGTGGCCAAGGCAGTTTCCATTCCAAAGCCAGGCCTGAAGCCCGATTGAAATGGATCTAGATAATCCATTCCATTCAAGGGTGCCTGAGTTGTCCTGCAACCAACTGCTCAACCACTTTGCCCAGGAAGGGGATGTTAGCTACCAACCTATAGTTGTTAACATTATCCGGGTCCAGATTAGGCTTTTTCAGGAGTGGCCTAATTATCGCCTCTTTAAAAGAGGCCAGCACCACTCCCTCTCTCAAGGAGGAATTTAGAACCTCCTGGATCCAACCAGACATCTCCTCCTTATTTGATGTAATAAGCCATGAATGACAAGGGTCGAGCACACAGGTGGTCAACCGGACTTGGTCAAGCAGCTTGTCCACATCCTCAGGCCTCAATGACTGAAACTCATCCAATAAAACTGGACTAGATGGTACTCTGCAGCCTCTACTAATGGAACTCTATTAAACGTAGTGTCCTGTTCGTGACAAATCTGAGCAACTTTTTCTTCAAAGTGCCGTGCAAACTCATCACAGCATGCTACCAAGGGTTCCACAGTTTCTCTTCATGGCCCAGAGTGTAGCAGGCCCTGAACCACTTGGAAAAGCTCTGCTGCACAACACTGAGAACCTGCAGTGATGGTAGAAAAAAAAAAGAAAAGAAATCTGCCTTTGCCACCCTCACTGCCACAGAGTAGGCTCAGTAAAAAGCACTAACCTGTGTCTGGTCAGATTCAGCACAAGTTTTCCTCCACCTGCATTCTAGACATCTCCCCTCTCGCTTCATTGCCCTCAGCTCAGGTGTATACTAAGGAGCTGGCCAGGCTCTTCTCAAAGGGAGAGGGAGCTTGGGCATAATTGTGTTGACCGCCGAAGTCATCTCTGCATTCCACAGTGGGAGAGCCAGTGTAGTGTAGTGGTGAGAGTGACGGACTGGGAGCCGGGAGATCCGGGTTCTAGTCCCCACTTGGCCATGGAAGCTCACTGGGTGACTTTGGGCCAGTCACAGACTCTCAGCCCAACCTACCTCACAGGGTTGTTGTTGTGAGGATACAACGGTGAGGAGGAGGATAATGTAAGCCGCCTTGAGTTCCTTGCGAGAGGGAGAAAGGCGGGGTATAAATGCAATAAATAAATAAATAAATAAAACCTGGGCTTCAACAGGAGCACCAGCCATTCCAGCAGTAAAATCCCCCAGAGCCCTCTGGAATCCCTTGGCATCCATTAGCCTCCAGGGGCAGACTATTTTAATAGGTTCCCCACCCTTGCAGAGGGGAAAGGCTGTCGAGAGTCTAAACCTCAATAAGAAGTGATCTCTTTTGTATTGGTCAAATTGCCTTTGTATCAGTTTGGCCCACAGTGATTCAGCTTGATCTGTTTAAACTGCAATATTTAATGGTACATATAATAAGTCCCAGAATATGATTATTCTTAGTGCAGATGCTTCTAGCCCAGCTGCACTGATTAAATGAAGTCAATTCAGTTAGCTACCCAAGAACATTTAAGGCTACAGTTAAGCTCTGTTTGTAAACTCGTAATGGTACTGAGCCCTTAAGTGCTACAATTCCCCAAATAAACAGAATCTTAAATGCTACTAATTTAGTAGACCTTAGTTGTGAAGTGCTTTCATGCCAATTGTTACAACATTAAAAAAGAGAGGTTGGCCGTACTAAGAAAAATATAGTACTTGGATTACTTTGCTGCCAAGAACTGCCATTTGGAACCAGGCATTTACTAAAGTGGGTGCTGTAAAAGGTATGCATGAAAATATGGTCCCTGGCATATATATAGTTTTTTAAAGCTTTCTGATGTAATTGGTGTTGAGGCTCTTAAAAAAATTTCCCATTGCTGTTCAAATTGAAGGAAATTAAAAAGGATGCCGTAAATAGAAAAAGCTATAAAAGCTGCACTTAAGCAAATAGAAATTACAGGTGTCTACTAAAGCTGAGATAGCACTATACTGAAGATAAATTAAAGTGAATCATATAATAGAGAATGGATAAACCCCATAAATCTAACTCAAAGTTTTCTATTCTTTTCATATATCTAAATGGAAGAGCCCTTCAGTATCTTTTTTTCTCTCCATGAAGCATTTCGACCATCATAATAGGTACACCATTGTTTATCATTTCTCTTTTTTTATTAATAAACCCAGTTCAACAAAGGAGAAGCACTGCTCTTCTATCTTTTGATCAGCAGAAAATGTTTCATGTCATCTCTCATAAAAGCAGGAGAGCTGGGAGGAGCAGCTCAGTCTTCTGTGAAGTTCATTAGATAACACACATTTTTAAAAACTTTGTCTTTGAGCAATTATTTTCCTCTCAGGGAGCCTAGTGAAATATTTCAGGAGGGAATGGGATCTCTAAGACCTGGTGTGTTGTGAACTTTTGATTTTGCTGAGTGTTATCAATCCATAGTTTCAGTATGTAGGAAGCCTTTGGCTACCAGTAAACTATCTATAGTTGATTAGTACACTTTAAACAAAGAGTTCACCCAAAATTGTTTTAAGTGGATTCAATTTTGGTTTTGTACTAACGAGGATGAGTAAGGGGAAAGCCCTTGAATCCATTTTTCATTTTTATTATGAGCTTTGGCTATTGGGTGGTAATGTAATAGAACAGAAATGTAATAAATGAAATGAAATATAAACTTATAATAAAGCATAACATCAAAGCACAACATACATACAGTATATAGGCTAAAATATATAGGTTCCTTAGCAATAAGAAATATTTAAGATTTCAAGATCTTAATAATTTATACAGGAAATAGTATGATAGTCTACAATTCCCATCAGCCCTAGCCTGCATAGCCAATGGTGAGGGATGATGGGAGTTGTGTGGCCCTCCAAATATTTTGGCCTACATGTAAAAGAAGAACTTTCATCTAAGTACCAAGCTTTTTACCCAGCACTGAATATGTTATTCAGCTGACAGGTACACAGATTAGTGAGCTTCTAGATGGTAAAGAAGCTAACTCATTCAAAAATGAGAACATACTTAACATTTTTGTGTGTGTAGAGATTGCCTCATAGCTAATATTATCTAGCTGTCCTGTAAATTAGGCTCAGTCTTTACTTTGAAAAAATCTTATGAGGTTAAAGCATAGAAAAAAGTCTTAAACGTACATCTTTCAGGCTAGATAACATTTATTTTGAATCATATCTCTAACAAAACAACTCCTTACTGAAAATTTTACTAATTAAACTTAAGTATATTTTTCTATTTTTCTTTATATCACGCTTCTTAATGTTAATACCTTATACAGATTTTTTAACTCATAAATTGATAAGCAAAAAACTTAAGTGTACTTTCCACCTTATTAGTTGTATAGCTCTTCATTACTCAGATTACTCTTTGACCGAAGTGCCAGGACTTTAACCCAGTATTCTTTCTATAGATACCATTCCCTCTGGTTTTTTTATATTAGTTGCCCAGAATTCATTGTGAACCTGCTTGTGATTTTGTGTATCTTCTCTTTAATGCAATCACTATTTGATATCTCCATGTTCTTAATTATTTATTATTAAGCATCTTCAGTTGCTCTTCGCTTGGCATTTGAAAAACAGTCATCTTGGATTGTCTTGAGGGAGGTGAGTTTGTCATTTCTCAGTGGCCTTCTCTGCCATTCCAATAACATTAAACCAACTCTTTAAAAAAAATATCCATGACAGATGTGTTTATAGCAAGGTTAGGCGATCTGGTGCCTGTAACAATACGAAAGTACTGCTGGATTTGGCCTGGATGGGGTGTGCTTCCTGAGAGGAGCTAAGAAGTAGTTGAGGGCAACACCCACTGTCGGGACTCTTACCAAAGAGTCTTTGATGTTTCCAGAATTGCAACTGGCTGCTAGCATCTCCAAACCAAAAACTCCTCAATACCTTCCCTTGTTGCGTGGTCCCACATAAAAAGCTGTATTATTCCACTGATTCATAGGGATGTTGGAGAATTCCGCGGGATTCTCTGGAATCCGGCCTCCAAAGTCCATGGCAGAACAAGTCCACCTACCTCCGCCTCCTGCCAGACTCATGGGGAGCCAGATCCTCCTCGCTAGCCAGCTCTGTACAGCAAGCGATACGGCCACCATTGCCATGCCGTATTGCTGAGCACTGGCTGCAGGAAGGGATCCGGACGCAAATGGCGTCTGCTACCCCATTTGCATCCCTGTTTTTTCATGCGATGGGCTACACAAATGTCTACATAAATACAAATGTGTAGCCTATCGCGTGAAAAAACAGGGACGCAAATGGCATAGCAGACGCCATTTGTATCCAGAATCCTTCCTGCAGTCAGTGCTCAGCGATACGGCACGGCAATGGCAGCCGTATCGCTTGCTGTGCGGAGCTGGCCAGTGGCTCCACAGAGTCGCTGCAGATCAAAGCCGGCCGGTGAGGATTCCAGGGGAAGGAACGACTTGCCTCTACCCCTTCAGACCCCGCCCCCCCCGGACTGGCAGGTAGGGGATTCGTACATCCCTACTGATTCATTCTTTCTGGGGTTGCAGTGGGCATCAAAACAACCTGTTATTGTAGCCAAAGTATGCTGTGTACATAGTATTTCACTTATTTCCCCCCCACCACCACCAATCAATTATAGAAACAGTTTCATTTTCACAGACTCCTCTTTATCTGCCATTGCAGTGTCCACATAGAATTTGAACTCCTCTTTCCAGGTTTTCCATTCCTGAGCTAAGTTCTAGGCTTGCAGGTTTAATGTGTTCCATGGCTTCAGGCTCTCCATTTTCAGTCCCTTCCTTCCTTCCTTCCTTCCTTCCTCTCTCTCTCCTCACAGTTTGTTATTCTTCTTCCGCCTAGGATGCATTCACTGCTGCCATCATGTTTCAAAGTTAGTAAACTGCAGACTCTGCCTTCCAAATAAACCTAAATTTCATTTAAACAAAGCGTTTCCACTGAGCGCTCTCTGGCTGTGGCCTCTCTCTCTTCAGGCCAGAAGCAGTGGGTGTTGCCCTCAACTACTTCCTGGCTTCTTCCAGGAAGCACGCCCCATCCGGGCCAAATCCAGCAGTTCTTTCGTATTGTTACAATACCTCCTCCCACCCCCAGTGGTTTGGACTACTACTCTCCTAAATTGTGCAATGCTCAGGGATTCTGGTAAAAGATGATGCTGTTAAAGTGCTGCATTCAATATGCCAACAAATCTGGAACACTCAACAGTGGCCACAAGACTGGAAAAGGTCAGTTTACATTCCAATTCCAAAGAAGGGCAACGCCAAAGAGTGTTCAAACTACCGCATAATTGCGCTCATTTCACATGCCATCAAGGTGATGCTCAAAATCCTACAAGCTAGGCTTCAGCAGTATGCGAACCGAGAACTACCGGAAGTACAAGCTGGGTTTAGAAGAGGCAGAGGAACTAGAGATCAAATCGCCAACATTCGCTGCATCATGGAGAAAGCAAGAGAATTCCAGAAAAACGTCTATTTCTGCTTCATTGACTACGCTAAAGCCTTTGATTGTGTGGATCACAACAAACTGTGGCAAATTCTGAAAGTGATGGGAGTACCAGACCACCTTACCTGTCTCCTGAGAAACCTGTACGAGGGTCAAGAAGCAACAGTAAGAACCAGACATGGAACAACCGATTGGTTCAAAATTGGGAAAGGAGTATGACAAGGCTGCATATTGTCACCCTGCTTATTTAACTTATATGCAGAGTACATCATGAGAAATGCCGGGTTGGATGAATCACAGGTCGGAATTAAGATTGCTGGGAGAATTATCAACAACCTCCGATATGCAGACGATACCACCCTAATGGCAGAAAGCGAAGAGGATCTCAAGAGCCTCTTGTTGAGGGTGAAAGAGGAGAGTGCAAAAGCTGGTTTGAAACTCAACATTAAAAAAACGAAGATCATGGCATCTGGCCCCATCACTTCCTGGCATATAGAAGGGGAAGAAATGGAAGCAGTGACAGATTTTACTTTCTTGGGCTCCAAGATCACCACAGACGGTGACTGTAGCCATGAAATTAAAAGACGCTTGCTCCTTGGGAGGAAAGCTATGGCCAACCTAGACAGCATAGTAAGAAGCAGAGACATCACCTTGCCGACAAAGGTCCGTCTAATCAAAGCTATGGTTTTCCCAGTAGTAATGTATGGCTGTGAGAGCTGGACTATAAGGAAGGCTGAGCGCCGAAGAATTGATGCTTTCGAACTGTGGTGCTGGAGAAGACTCTTACGAGTCCCCTGGACTGCAAGGAGGTCCAATCAGTCCATCCTAAAGGAAATCAACCCTGAGTGCTCATTGGAAGGACAGATAATGAAGCTGAAGCTCCAATATTTTGGCCACCTAATGCGAAGAGAAAACTCCCTGGAAAAGACCCTGATGCTGGGAAAGACTGAAGGCAAAAGGAGAAGGGGACGGCAGAGGATGAGATGGCTAGATAGCATCACCGATGCAATGAATATGAACTTGAGCACGCTCCGGGAGAGAGCGCAGGACAGGAAGGCCTGGCGTGCTATGGTCCATGGGGTCACGAAGAGTCGGACATGACTGAACGACTGAACAACAACAACAGGGATGCTGGAAGTGGTGGTCCCAAAGATTTGGAGGGCACCATGTGGTCTACTCCTATATTATAATGTGAGCCTGTCCCCATGCTATGCATGCTGGGTGGGGACTGAGTTGTTCCAACACGCCCCCCGCACCGCAAAAAACCCTGCACTGGCAGAGCTCAGATATGGTGATGTCCTGAATCTACACCAGTGTGGTGACACCCTTGCACCTGTGGATGCTACCACTTTCAGAACAGAGCACAGGGGAGGAGCGGAGTGTAGGATGAATCTGATGCTCTTCTAGAGTTTGTTCCTACCCCCTGTGGTGACATAATATCACAGTAACAAAAGACATGGCATAAAATGCCCCTCTGAAGTCAATGGAGAGCCCCAGACAACTGTTCCCACTTCCTCCCTGCGTTCTCACAGCCACAATGGAGGAAAGGATTTTGACAAACTCTGCCGCCAGTCAAGGAACACTACCAGGAGTGTAAAGGTTACAGGAAAGAAACACAGAAGTCATATCAAGATGTGCAGCATGAAGCTACTTCACCTGTACTCCTATATTTAGAACTACAAGTGCTAGGCACTTAGCTCAAAGAGAGCACTTTCCCCAAACAACAGATCCCTAGCAGCCAGGGAGGTGAAAAAGAAATGAAGGGCAGGTGAACAGTACTTTCTATGCCTCAGAATAGGATCACTTCATTGCCTCCATCTATTCCCACAAGGCCCCCAAAAAGCTATGGCTGTTCAGAACAGTCAAATACCCATAGCTACAGATACTCCCACGTGGAATATAGGCAAGTGGCCTTTTGGCTTCACAATCCTCTGTTCTTCAGAAGGATGTAGTACTGTCTCCTAGACGTGATAAGTTGGAAGAAATGGGGCCTTGATGACCAGCAAACCCCCAAACCCAGGCAATGTCCCAGCGTGCACCTGGACTTCTTTCTCCTTTGCTGGTGCAACCTAGGATTGTGACTATGCTATGCTGATATCAGCCCTAGCACAGTGTCCTCTCAGTGTAGCAAGACTATAGGAATGGCCACCCATCTCTTAGAACAGGGGTAGGGAACCTCAGGCCTGGGATCCCAGTCTCAGATAGCTACGCCCCCTTTCCCCCAACCACCAGTCATTTGGTGGTTTCCTGGCTTTTGTGTAGTTTGTTTTACCCATTCTAAAATGTTGATATTTATTTGTTTCATTGTTTCATTTCTATACCACGCAATAGCCAAAGCTCTCTGGGCGGTTCACAAAAATTAAAACCACAAAGTGCAGCATAAAACAATATAAAATATGAAAGCTTAAAACCACAATATAACAGTACAGCTAGAATAAAACCTTAGCAGTGATGCAGAGATTTAAAATACAGATTTAAACACCAGAGCTAAAAGGCTAGGAAGCTAACATGCTAAAATACTGGGAGAATAAAAAGGTCTTCACCTGGTGCTGGAAGGAATACAATGTAGGTGCCAGGCGAACATCTCTAAGGAGCTCATTCCACAGCCGGGGTGCCACAGCAGAAAAGGCCCTCTTCTTGGTAGCCACCCACCTCACTTCCTCTGGCAGGGTCTCCCAGAGAAGGACCCCTGAAGATGATAATAGGGTCTGAGCAGGCACATATGGGAGGAGGCGATCCTTCAGATAACCTGGCCCCAATGCCTCTTCTAAGGCTTAGTTACTGGCAGTAAAAGCCTTAATGCTGGTCTTTTTTGTATTTTGGTCTACCTCTTTTGCTTTCGGCCCTGCCCCCTTTTGCCTTCAACCTCACTCCCACTGGAATGCAGCTCCCAAGAGTTTCTCCAAAACTGAGTTCAGCCCTGTGGCTGAAAAATTGTTCCCACCCCTGTCTTAGAATCACACTTCTGAGTGTAAAAGGTCCCACCCACACCTTTTCTTCCAAGCTGTGAAAAATGATCACATGCATAACTGCAGTTCTTTTTAATGTGCCACACACACTCTGTTTCACTCAGTAAAGAAAGTACCACTGCAATGTTCTGTAATGAATGAAAGCCTCAGTGTTTGAGAATAATGTACTACTTCACTGACGTTCTTGATTTACCTTGATCCTTGAAGTTCATAGCAGCATAAATTCTTAAGCTTCTTATAGAATAAAATACATACCTACCATTGTATCCTTTCATGGCAGATTATGGTGGGAGGGGAGAGAAGTGTGTATCTCAACAACACATTCTAGGCTGTTTGCCCTGCTCTGTTTGTCTTGTACAAGCTCATCCTAATATCACATCCCGTGATATATCCCGCCCTATATTGGTCTGGAACTGGATCCTTGATTTCATATAGCATAGTAGGAGAGGGTGTAGAGGTGGCCTTTTTGTTGGAATTAATGTTGTGTTGGCTACTCTGTGCTGGGCTGGTTCCAAAGCCTTATCCTAGAAGTTAAGTTACTATGGTTGCTAGTGGCACACAAAAAGTAATATGCACCATTAGTTTCCCAACAGCAGGGAGACGGTGTGGAAGCAGTTATCTAGCAGCCCTATTCGTGCTTTCAGTTCCTCATGTGATTACTGTTGTGTGAGAGGAAGAGCAGGGCTGTGCTCACAGGTCCTGCCCTCCCCAGCACCAGGCCCGCTATCCTCTGCACCAGGGGTCCCCAACCTTTTTGGACCTGTGGGCACATTTGGGAATTTGAGAAACTGCTGTGGGCACCGCCACAAAATGCCTAATCAGTGGATCGCCGCTTTGGCATCTACCTGTCGTGTCTGTGGATCTTAGGCTGCAACTTATTCGGCAAAGACGTACCTAGTCTGTGCATGTAGTCTGTGCATGTAGTCCTCTTGCACAGGTTAGATCACTGCATGATTAGAGTTCTAAATCATGTGACTATCCTATACACATCAAGCAGGCTTGTTGCTTCAGACTTTCCCCTCTCCAACACATGGGAGCCAGGCAGCAAAGCTGGCAGGGACATGATGGTAGGAGTAAGGCCAGCAAGCACACCCCTGCTCTTCCCCTCATTGCATGCAGATGGATGCCTGAACAGGGCTAGCAATACATAAGGAAAGGTTCTGGAATAAGCAACAATTGGCCAATAGAAGCCAGATCATACGTTTGCCTTTCTGGCGTGGCAAGTATTTCTAGTAAATGGTTGTTGGATGTGGTCCCACATCCATGGCTCAAGGACCCACTAATGTAGCTCAAAGTGGGCAACATGGCCTTCCTTCCAGGCTGCAGCCATGAAAAGGATGTAGGTAAGACCGAACCTGTGTGGTACCTGCCATCCAGTCTTTGGAAATATTTTTTGTTACTAAAGTTAGTCTGCCCATTCCACAAAAACAATTATGAAGCCGCTAGAAATAAGAATCATGCATAACAGATTATTTCTATTATTATTATCATCATCATCATCATCATCAGGTTAAACTATATGGTTAAGGTTTATAAATATTCTGTAGTATTCTGACCATGCCATAATCAGCATGTCATCCAATGTTTTTTAGTGAGTTCTGAACTGGGTCCAAATCTCAGTTCATGGACTTATGGAAGATATTCTGTTTGTTTTGTTTTCTGTGGAAGCCAACAATATACATCTCATGTGTCCCTGACATTCCATTTGAAATGGTCGGGAAAAGCTCTTGGTGATATCTTGGAAGACTGTACCACTTCTGAATGCATGTGGGCTCTTACTCCATTTCAAAGACAGACACACACACACCCCGCACTTCAAAACCTGGCATGAAGTGAGGATGGCAAATCTAGAACCCTTCTAGAATGCACATGCACACACACTGAAAGCAGTGATTTAGATGGGATACCTACCTAAAGGTTCAGGAGGCCAAACAACCATTCTTTCTCTTTCTTCTTCTTCTTCTTTTACTCTCACAAGAATCCAGTCAAGTTGCTTATTATTTCAGTTTAATAGATGAGACACTGACAGCAATTTGCCCAAGGTCAACCAGAGAATCCTGAATTAAAATGGAATTTGAATCTAGGCTCTAGTTGAGAACATACTCTCCTGGGCCACCAGTACTTTGCTTTTGGCAAAGCATGTACATGTCTTTTTTTTTGCCAGATATCATCAATGTCTTGCCATACATACATATATTAACTATGTATTTTGTAGACAGAAGAACATTTTGATTTATCATTTAGCCCACATAGCTAAAACCTGAAAATTTAGCAATTGTTTTAAATAAATAAATTATCTTAGGAACTTCACAGATGTGGAGGGAAGGAGTTAAAAGAACAAATGTAACAATGAATAAATTCCCATACAAGATTGCTGCAACAGAGAGAAAAGAGATATGTGTGAGAAAGCGGCTGTGAAAATAATAGCTAACTCCAGACTCTAAGGAATCTCAGAGTAAGAAATTTTTTTTAAAGTAGTGTGCTTCCTTGCCAGACTTCTTTAAAAAAAATTACCACCCAAAAAAGTCTCTCACATTCATAATGTATTCATAGCCTCTTGTAGGAGGGTGACAAAAATGTCCAGTAGGTGGCAACATATTAACACACTGTTCATAGTTTTCCCTATTCTTGCAGACCTTCAGGTGAAGAATATTTCCAGACCATTTAAAAATCAGGCTTTCAGATGCAGAAGGATGTTGATTATATTGCATCAGAATTTTCATAAACTTTATTATCAAATAGCTTAGGCCTTTCAAACTTTCAACCTGGTCTGCATACTGGCACTTCGATTTAATTGGATTTAGTCCAACAAAAATAAAATTGACTTAAATTCCTGTATTCTGTGTTAACTGGATTATGGTTTGGGCAGCAAGGCACTAAAATTAAAAGGGACTGGCATTCATACTGCGTACTTCATTTCCCTTCAAATTCCCTTGGACTAGGCTTTGGCAGAAATGATCTCGTAAAATAGATGTTGCATATTTTGGAACGCCACATAGTTCATTTTTTAAAACGGCTGATGGGCCATTGTCCTGGGAATTTGTGATATTAATGCTATTTTATGGAGATACATAACTATTTGTTTCAGCTGCCTGATTTTGTTCGCACATTTCCTTAAGTACTTGATAGTCACATCTTTTATGTGAAATAAATACCATATTGAAAAGTTCTCATCCGTCAGCTACTCTATATTGTTTTGCTAATCCACTGAATCACTTCTGACATCTTTGCAACTTCCTTTCCATTCAAAAAGTGTCTGACATGGGCGTAGATGTTGCCTGCAAGCATTGTCTGCTGCATACGAATGATTCACAGCCTAACAAGGAAGATGTGCCAGATTGTTTTGCAGGAGACTAGCTGGGTGTTTAAGGCTATGAGGGTACTTGGCAGAGGGGAGTAATAGCAGGGGACCTGCTGTTCACTTGTTTAATAGTCCCAGTGAAATTGCTCCCAGGAAAAATGCAGACCTGTAGAAGGAGTGTATAGCATGAGTGAACAGATTGATTCATTGTAAATATGCAGCAGCTCAAGCTAGAAAATTTCACATTTAAGTTTTATTTTATTTTAATAGCAATATGAAACTAGAAATGGCAGAGTGAAAGTAATTGGACTTTCTTATACTGGATCAGACCAAAGGTCCATATAGTAAGGCTGCAATTCTATGCATGTTTATTGTGACTGTATTGTTATATTGTGATTTTAATGTTCTGTATACTTTATATTGTTTTATTCTGTGCTGTTTGGTTTTAATTTTTGTGAACCACCAAGAGAGCTTTGGCTATTGGGCGGTATAGAATAAATAAATAAATAAATAAACAAACAAACAAACAAACAAACAAACATGTTTAGACAGAAAAAAAGGCCTACAACTCCCAGCATTCCCTAGCCAGCTGGCTGGGGAATGCTGGGAGTTGGAAAACTTTTTTCTGTCTAAACATGCATAGGATTGCAGCCTAAAGTACAGCAGGTCCCCATCCCATCTTTTGAGGCCCTCAGGCAAAGGTATTTTCAGAGCATCAGTTTCCTTAACTCAGCATCCTTAAGCCCAGGGCCTCATATGTCCAGTCCTAAGATAGAATTGGTTTGTCAGACGGATTGTTTAAACGGACATGCACACACACACACACACACACACACGGAAGGGATCAGTTCACACTTGCCAACAGCTTCCCCCAGGTTGGGGAAAGCTGTCTTAGAAGGATGAACTTTTAAAATATATGTGTGGTAGTTTGAAGACAGGAGGGCAGCATATGAATGATTGATCCTGACTGAAAACGCAATGCCTATCCTTTTAGCTGTGTATTTATGTTTTATAGCCATACCACTGTGTAAATAGACATCATTTTATGCCATCTTTATACATATAAATGAATCACAGAAGTGGAGTCTTTGAGAGAACAGAGATAATAATAGTTATAGAAGAACTCTCCAAGCAAATGTAAATTGGTTCAAGGTTCAATTCCAGCAGAAAGCTTTTGCAAAACTAAAAGGGCCACGTGTACTGTTCTTTGTAGCAGTACTTTAATGTGAACTGCAAAGCCTTGAAAGGCAAGCAGGGGGCTAACTAAGTTAGAGTTTCCAGTGAAGGAAATGTGGTTTGTTCCTATGGTAATGGGACCTGTCCTAGGGTAAGACATTCTGAATATAGCAGAGATTAAAGTGATAGGTTGAAAGAGTTGTACTACATTTCTACCATCTGTAGAAGGTTAACTTTATGGAGTAGAAATTTGATGAATATCTTTTGGTTGTGAAGCCACTGAAGAAGTCTGATTGTCTAAACAAGATTTGCTCTGAACCTTTTGGCACAGTCTTCGTCAGCACTAGGAGGTGGCTGGGGAAGGCTTGCACAAAACTGCATCCATTCTGAAGGTTGGAGGTAGGTGGGCAAACGTTGCAGAAGTGTTCAGGTGGGAGGTGAAGTTTACCATATTTCAGCCTTCCTCAACTTGATGCCCTCCAGATGTTTTGGACTACAACTCCCAGCATTCCTGGCCATTGGCCATACTGACTGGGGCTGATGAGAGTTATGGTCCAAATCATCTGGAGGACACCAAGTTGGGGAAGGCTACCTTAGTTACACAAGGTGGCAGAGGTCTCCCCCCCAGACACACACACACACACACACACACACTTTTTATGTTTGAAAAGTCTTGCAATTGCTCACAGCAGAGCAGTGCATGGCTCTGGCTGCAGAGAGCCTTGCACTGATGCAATTGCTGATAAGACTTTTTTGAATGTTAAAAAAGCCCCTCCCCCTGTCCTGTTGGCCACTTCATATAACTAAGGTAAGCCCCACCAAATTTCTGAAAAGTTCATCCATGGTCACCAAAAGCCGCCAAAGCCCCTCCTTTTGTTGGGGATGAATGGTCCCACGAAATGAGGAAGATTTTCAGAACACCTTTCATCTAAACGCACCTGGCATGTACATATGCTTTTTGTACAGCTTTTAAAGAAACTGACATCCATTTTATAGCGAAATTTACATTCATCTATGGATATCACCACTTGAGGTCTTCAAGAAGTATGAAGATTTTTTTAACTGAATCTCAGTAATGTGTAGTGGATGAGCTATTCACATGTTGTAATCATTCCGTAATTTGTATAGATGTCTATATTTCTCCATTTTGGAAAGTACAAAATTTCTAAATGTTGGAAACTGATTCAGCATTCAATTCCAGGAGAAAACCTGGGGTGGGGGTGGGGGAAAAGGCCATGTTACTATATCCTTAATTCATGTCTTTGATCGAAACTACACATTCAGCAATATCATGTGGCCATGTTCTTCCTGGACTGTACCACATTGGTCTGCGGGTGGGAGAGCATATATTTTGAATGCCTCTGCCACATAAAACCTAGAAAATATTCTATCTGAAGTAGATGCACTAGTAGGAGCAGAAGGTAATCTGGCTGGTGTTGGCTCCTTGGTCATTTTAAAGGTCTAGATGAGCCCTTGGACTGAGGGGTGGGACTTAATGCCACATAACACAGGTGATCTTACAGCCACTATTCTAAGATATGCCTGTGAAACCCATGCAACTGCATTCCTTACAGCAGTCATAATTGTAATAGATGCTCTAGCTCACAGACGAGCGATGCATGGATTACGTGCAGACCTCAGCCGCTCTCCATGCAGCCTGTGGAGCCCCATCCACTTTCTCCATAGCCCAGCTGATCAGAGATCTGCTGGTCAGCAGGAAAAAGGCTGCTGTTCCAGCACTTGGGACAGCAATCTTGATCAGGATTGCTGGAGAGAGGATTTTAATTTCGCCCCCTAGAGATCCTGATGCAGCTGTGATTGCTGTTTCCCTTCCGTAGATAGCAGGAGGGAAAGAGTGATCTGGATTAGGACAGCTGGGGAGGGAGAGGCTTTAACCTCACCCCACCCAGTGAACCTGGTGCAGACATTGCTGTTGCTTCACTGCTTATAGCAACAGGGAAGTAGCAACCTGGATAAGGATCGCTGTTCTAGCCTCACACACACACCCCAGTGATCCTGATGCAGGAATTGCTGTTCACTACTAATCAGGATCACTGAGGAAGGAGAGGCTTTAAACTCCTCTCCTCCACCCCACCCTCCGGTAATTCCATCAAGGTGGGAGGGGAGGCTGAAACTTCCCCATCCCTGTGCACTGATATGGGGTGGGGAGAGTGCATGCATGTGTGTGCATGGCCCCCAACCCATAACTTGGTATTGCATGTGGCCCCTGGGACTAAAAAGGTTGCCCACCCCTGGAGGGGAGGGATCACAATTTCCCAGTAACAAAATTTGATCGGAGTGCTGGGAATATGTCATTTTCCCTATCAACAAAAGCACTGCCTTGAAGAAAGAAGGGTTGTTTTCCTCTTCAGAAACCTATTATCTGGAAAGGCCTTGAGGTGTAAGTTGGTTGCTTAAGGTGCGATGGCACTTCTTGTCTCTTTGCTGTTACAGATTAACCCTGCTACTCTCCTGGAACGTGTCGATTATTACCTGTTGACTCCAAAAGTGCTTGAAAGCCGGCAGGTGGCCTCTATATAACATTATGTCCTCAGAGAGCTGCATCAGCACGCGGACAGAATATTTTTAGAACCAGATGTTTATGTAATTCTGCTCAAATTCTCGCTCTTGTGATGATCCACTAGGATTGTCTCCTGCACAAAATTATTTTTGAATCTAATGGGACCAGTGCAACACTATGGAACTCTTGTCTGTTTCAAAGGAAATTCACAGGAGAAGTTGTTTCGATCAGAGGGCCTGGGACTCTTGGGAATAAGAATCAGGATGCAGAATAAGCTTAACAGACATACAATTTAATATTCAAGTTCCTGTGATATGTCTGTTCATAATTCTGGATATTCCCGTGCTGAGGCAATTGTTTTGTATCAGGTTTCTGGACGATGCCTGTATCTTTAAGCCCTGAGTAGTTTGGGGGCTGTTAAGAATTGATCTAGGTTATTCCCTTTTAAGGGATATCTGTCCAGCTGTAACTGATGCTATGTAATTATGGGCTTTGTATTCTGGAAGAGTTAATTAGGCAGGTGTCTTGCTTCTCCCTAGGCCAGGTAAATACATGGGGGATATTGCGAACATGGACCGCCACTCCAGATAAGCCTTGGATAGTGGGAGCCCTATGTGGGAATTGTCTGTGTTAAGGTTATTGTAGGCCAGTAAGTGTTGTATGGTGTGTGTGTGTGTGCACACACACACGTATGAGTGCACGCACTTTGTTTTCCCTCTTGTCTTTTACTGTATCTTGTTTTGTTTCTAATAAACGCTGTTCTGTAATCTAAAAGCTTTGAGGCTGATTTCCAGACAAACTCGGTAGGGTTTTTTTTCCTTCTCCCCCCACATGGCCTAGGTTATCCAGGTAGTATGTGACCAGCAGAGATAAGGGGAACTGGGCTGGTCATCTTTCTCCTTTTCTGGGTGGGATACATCACAGTACCTTCTCTGCATATAGACAAGGGCAAACTCCTATTTTTCCTTCTAGAATGTCTTTGTCCTTCCCATCTCTGGGATGGACTAGACTATGATTAATCCAGGTCATTCTGAAATACTGGCTTTGAGCAAAGGATGATGTGTACAGAAATTAGTATGAAAATGTGGATGCATTGTTATTGGGTTTTTTAAAAGACAGATTGAAATGAGAGAGAATGAACTTGTCAGTTCTTTCCTCTTGAAGAAATCGCACCTGACAACTACTGCATGGTGGACATCGGAGAGTATAATTTGAGGAAGATGCTTCTAGTATGTTGAGGCTTTCATTTGGGGAAACTCTCATACAGAAAAGCCTATTGTTGAGTCATAACACTGCACACCCACCTTAAGCAGCAAATTTTCATATCTAGCTTCTCTGAATTGATTTTCCTTTACTAGATTTCAAGCATGCAACCAGGCTGATGTATGGTTTTTCATTAAGCACAAGATAATGGGTCAGTTTTTATGGAAATCCATTCAGCACTATTATTTTCCCTAACTATCTACTGCTTTGTGAAATACTTTGTAAAATCTGAATAGCTGTTAATTTAATTAGTTTTAAATTGAAAATGGACGGTGTTTCTGACCCCCTGCCATGCAAGTAATACAGGCTTCATGGTACCTACTTAACAGCCTGTTTCTTTGGATGTAATTCAGGAATGATGAGAAGTAAAGTTCAGTTTCTGTACCTCATCATCAGCCTGCTGGTAGTAAGACCAGACCTCAGCCTTATAGAGCAAAGAGCCATCTTATGAATAAGAACGAGTCTTCTCTAAGAGATGAAACAACACTGAAGAAGCACAGCCTGTCTGTAACCCAGGCCCAGCCCAATACATTTTGCTGCCTGAGGCAAAGATGGCACCCCTTTCCCAGTCCATATACAGAACTGACTGAACTGGGAATTGGGAACTGAATCTTACTTCAGCACAGGCAAGGGGAGAGCATCCTCTAATGCGAGCTACATTTAGGAGGGCCAAAACAGGTTGTCCTCCAACACTGGGGAATAGCCAGAGAGTTCATGAGAATAGCTGGGAGGCTCCCACTGCTGCCCCTCAGCTTCTGCCACCTAAGGCGGTTGCCTCACTCTGCCTAATGGAGGGGCCAGCTCTGCTGTAACCAGTGAGATAATAGACAAGGACTCCATCTTGAGGTCCTGAAATGGATAGAGATTGAGGTTCCAAAACTACAAGTGGAACCTTCAACACAAATTATTCCCACCTCCTAAGACACATGTAGGCAACCCATGGGCCTCATGTGATCATTAGAGGCCCCCATTGCGGCCTACAGTGGGTGCCCAAACCACCCTCCCCCTGTGCTGTGAAAAAGGCAAATTCAGTGTTGGGCATAATTAGAAAAGAAATTGAAAATAAAACTGCCGTATCATAATGCTTTTACAGAAATCTGTGGTGTGATCACAGTTGGAATACTGTGTACGGTTCTGGTCACCCCATCTCAAAAGGGGTATCGTAGATGGGGGGGGAAGTGTGGGAGAGGAGAACCAAAGCAATCTAGGGGCTGGAACAACTCCTCTAAGAGAAAATGTTACAACATTTGGGGATTTTCAGCTTAGAAAAAGGCAAGTAAGGGTATATAAAATGATAGAGGTGTATAAAATTATGCATGCTGTGGAAGAAGGGGGTAAGGACAAGGTTTTTTTTCCTTTCTCTCATAATACTACAACCCAGGATCATGCAGTGAAAATTAATGGTGGGAGATTCATGACTGTTAAAATTGGTGGCCATCACTACATCCTGTGGTAGATAATTCCATAGTTTAACTCTGTGCTGGATGAAGAAGTACTTCCTTTTATCTATCCTGAATCTCCCACCAATCAGCTTCATAGGATGACCCCGGAAAAGAAAGGTTCCTCCTGTGCAAGCACCAGGTCATTACTGACCCCTGGAGGGACGCCACTTGTGCTGGCGTTTTCATGGCATACTATAGCAGGGTGGTTTGCCATTTCCTTCCCCAGTCATGATTGGGATGACCCCAGCTTCTAGTATTTTGAGAGAGGGAAAAAAAAGTATCCCTATCCACATTCTCCACACCATGTGTAATTTTGTAGACCTCTGTCATGTTTCCCCTTACTCTCCTTTTTTCCAGGCTAAACAATCCCAGCTGTTGTAACCTTCCCTCGTAGGGAAAATGCTCCAGCCCCTTGATCACTTTAGTTGCCCTTTTCTGCACTTTTTCCAGCTCTATAATATCTTTTTTTAGGTGTGGTCGCACCATAGATTTGTATAAGGGCAGGATGATAGTGGCAGTTTTATTCTCAGTTCCTTTTCTAATTATGCCTAATATGGAGCTTGCCTTTTTTACAGCAGCCGCACACTGGGTGGACATCTTCATTGAGCTGTCCACCACAACCCCAAGATCTCTTTTGTGGTTAGTCACCGCTAGCTCAGATCCCATCAGGCTATACCTGAGGTTGGGATTTTTTTGCCCCAACATGCATCACTTTACAGGTAGACCATTGGTCTGACCCAGTATGGCTGTTACGTTCTTAATAGGGTGGACACTGGTGCATCATCAAAAAAGAGGACATGGATTTCCATAAAATTTCCATATGCTAATGTATGTGTATACAGGAATATTTAGAAATAATTATTATAATATAATAGAAATATAATACAGCTCACCATAGTGGGAAGACTGACCAGCTGACCTGTGTGCTGCTCAGTCTGTGGTCCAGGTGCTCTTGATGGGCAACTTCCTACTCCATTCTAGTGGTTCTCGTTCTTTAAACTAGATTTGGACATGACAGCCCTTCAAATAGAGGACTGTCCTCTGTAAAGTAGGACACATGGTCCACCCTAGTTCTTATAGATATTTGTCTAACTTTTCTCTTTGTTTAAGTAAAGAGTGGATGGATAGCATATTATTGCTATCACTGACATTTTACAAACCTACTTTTGGAAGGTAACTTTTCTATACTTAAAAGCTGAGATGCACTTAAAAGCTGAGATGGGCCGATTGCCCTTCCGTTTCCCCCCAGAGGGGTCAATGCTTTGCATGTGTTCCCAGCAAATGCTCGCAATACCTCAAGGATGCTTCAGACTAGAGCTGCGTGCAAATAGTCCCTCAGAATTCTCCACCCTATTTATGGGCAGAGAAAGGGGGGGGGGACCATTTCACCGAATTTCTCCAGGGAGAGAAGAAATGTTCAATAGTTTCTGTTGGGCTCACCATTGGCAGGGGATGTTGCACAGCTTCTTTTTTTGTATTTTTTTTTCACTGCCACTGCAAGTGGCAACAGCATCAACTGTGTTGATAGCCTAGCCCCCATCATAGATCTTCCACAATGCAGTTTTAAGGGAATAATGCAGGAATATGTCCAGCTCCAAGGAAGAGGTGGAGCTAGTGCTGAGCCAAAATCTGTCCTCCAGTTTCCTGAAATTTTTCATCACCCATGAAAGAGGCTTCCATTGCCCTGCCTCATTCTCAGGGTGTTCTATAATTATTTTTTGTGATGTTTTTGAGTTTACCTAATCCCTGCTAGGTACTCGAGGGTGCTGTGTGTTTCTTTCTATTACACATCTCATTGCACTGCAGCCTCCCAGGCTTCCTGTTGTGAAAAAGCACTATGGGAGGAATTACCTCATGATGTCTTCCCCTGAGCTTTACTTGAAGTGCGGGAAGCCAAGGAGGCTACAGGCTGCCAGAGAGATGATTGTACAATGAAAGTCAGGACAATCCCACACGCTCCTCAGCCACCTCATAAGCGAGGTAAAGCCATGAGAATTTCTCCACAGTTTTCTTCGTCATTGAACTCCTTTTCAAAAGCGATTTCATTTCTATCAAGCTGAATGAGACTGGATGGGAAAAAATATGGGAGAATTTTTCAGCACAGCACATCTTCAGACATGCCTGCTGCCTCTCCCTGTTACAAGGCCAAGAAACTTACCGGCAGGGGAAAGCATAGGTGCTCACAGAACCCACCACTGGACCATCCTTCTCTGGGGGGGTGGACTAGGACTGGGGTTGTGCTCGCCCTGATCCTGCTCACAAGCATCCCAGGATGAGTGCTTACCTGTGCAAGTACTCCTTAAATGGTTGAGACATCCTTACTTGAAAGTAAGACTCTCTATACCTGGTAAAATTTAGAGAAAGTTTTGAGTGAACATCCAATTCATATTGATAACTCCAGCCGTCAGCAAGGGTGTAATGGTGGGTGGTCTCACAGGGACAAAGACTCGGGACTCTTTTAAGAGCCAGGTCTCAGCCAGGACCCTCCCACTCCCAGCTTACCGCTGTGGGCCAGGCTCTTCCAGCCGTGTCCTCCCCTCCCCTGCTGTTGAGTGAGGGTGAAGCTTCCATAGAGTATCATATTCTGAAAACCTAAGATGTTTGTGTTTGAGTGAGTGAGTGAGTGAGTGAAAAAGATTTTAACACCCCTGCATTTTTCCTCAGATGTCCAACTGAAATACCACTGCCTCACTCTCAGCTGCACTGTTTTTGGATCCCAGTTGAAGGCTGTACAGTATATATTACAAGGTTGTGTAATCTTAGAAGGGGGTGTGGCTGTGACTGTCACGAAGGGACCCTGCACTTCTGAATTTGCCACTACGCTACTGGCCTTCAGCCTTCGATTACACAGACGCTAACAAGGAACAGAATGTGACCAATGGCCACAGGCAAAGAAATTGACAGCTGTGCAAATATATACATTTTAATAGGTACTACAGCCTTGTGGGAAATGATTCTTGGTTTGCCACAAGCATAGCAGGTTACCTATAAAATATTGCTTCAAACTAAAAATCAGGGTTTTTTCATTTATGTGACAGACAGCATGCCACATCAGTTCAAGTAACCAAGGGACAAGACCATACATAATTCAAACTGTGGCTGAATGTGTTTCTCAAGCAATATACACAATGTAATTTCTGGTAAAGAAGACCTTGCAGAGTTGGATAAGCTGGAGAGGCTGTCATTTATTGGCAAGCCACATTGTCTGGCCTGACTTGGATATTCCACATTAGAATTAGTTTTCTGATGTGCCCGGACCTGTATAAAACTGGATTTATCATGTTTCAGAGGTTAGAGTGTATTCTGTCTCTAGCCTCCCATTCTGCAGGGTGAATTTATAACAGAGACCAAGTAATTTGTAACTGCTGCTGTAAGAGGAATTGCAAACTGATTTCTAAGTAGTTGTTTATGGGGGTCAGAGAAGACTCCCTACCGCCACCCTTGCTTTTTGGAATCGGCGAACACCACAGCTACATGTGTGACTTTGGAAATGATGGGCTGATGCCAAGAATGTTTAAAGAGACGTGCAAATGGGTGTGCAAAGCTGACTCGCCTGCTTGATCCACTGCTTGCCCTAGGTGGAGAGAGTAGGGCAGGGCTATCACGGCTGTCTTTCCCAGACTTTTGGGAGACAACTGCCATAGCACAGCTCTGGCTCCAGCCTGGAAAGAGCCTTGTAATTTCATAGAATCATAGAATAGTAAGGTTGGAAAGGGGCCTATAAGGCCATTGACTCCAACCCCCTGCTCAATGCAGGAATCCATCAAGTTCTCATTTTTCCAATCTCAGATTTGTCCCTTCCCAATTCTTTCCTAGCCCTACCTGGAGAAACTGGGGGTCGAACCCGGGACCTTCCGCATGCAAAGCAAGTCCTCTGTCACACTGAGCTATGATTTATCCCAGTTGCTCCATTCAACTTGAGAGGCTAAGGGAAAAGTGCTGTAGTGGGGGCGGATGGCAGAAGAGCTGGAAGGACTGAGATGTAGCTGATAGGAATGATTACTACACAGTAACATAGGAAACTGCTTTACAGCACGTAAAACTATTTGTTGATCTAGCCCACCAGTATTGTCTACCCTGACAGGCAGCAACATTCTTTGGCCTCAGTTGCTGGTCTTTCCCTATCACCTGCCAGCTGTTGCATTTTAAAGTGGAGATGCTGGGGATTGAACCTGGGACTTTCTGCATGCAAAGCAGGTGCTCTACCGCTGAGCTATGATCCCTGGGGACAATGCCACAGTCGAACCTGTAATACCTTCTTTTGGGAACAGTGGACAGTTTCTGCATGGAGAACTGGTGTAAGCCCATTTCAGATGTTCAGAGTGGATATAACAACCACATGGATGGCATCATGGCAGTAAATGCTGCCCCTGATCTGTGAGACCCAAACTAAACATTCTTGTGACTTTCGTGTAAGTGCACACTGGCCTGATCCAGATCGAGGCCATGGAGATTTAGGAGGGGGTATTTAAACTCCCCTCTTCCCATTGGATTCTAATAGAGATTTTGTTTTAATTCTACACACACACACCCATAGGTAGTGGTGGAATTTCAGGCTAAAAATGGGAGGGGGAAGCTTAACATACCCCCCCCAAATCACAACTTACACTCAAGTAAGCTAATCACGCATAGCAGAGCTATGCGTGATTAGCTGAATGTTTACTTTGGCCCTGCATGGGTACAGAAATAGATTTGGTTCGGACATTAATGACAGTTTTCCTCCTGGGGCAAACAGCAGCAGTGGATGGAGTAGATTCAGATCAGGATTGTGGGGGTAGGGAGAATGTTAAATCCTCTCTTCCCTGTGGCATACTTCCAATCCAGATACACACATACCCCATAGCCCAGTGCATAGAGCACCTGTTCTGGCTGGGTGCAATGCAGCAGGAAGGGAAAAGGTCTTTATTTATAGGGCTTTCGGTGGATCAACATATACAACAGGATGATGTGCAGAACCTCGAGGTAGTGTGGTGGGCTGCACCACTTTATATTACAGGTAGGAAATACAGATTTTGAATGTTTCTCCACATAAAATAACTCTCTACAAGTAGAAAACAAGCATATCAGGAAGAAAGGATCTAGCTTTTTCCATACAGTTCTGGGTTGTTTTTTTCCACTTGAAGGGAGTTCTTAAAACAGGGAAGCATTCAAAAATGTGATTTCCCCCTGCCTCCTGAAGTGGTACACTCTGCTCTACCTTATGTAGAGTTTGTTATATTTATATAATAAAGTTTATCAGCTAGTGCTGTTGCTTTAAAGAACATGTGGGTGGGGAATGGAATGTTTCCTGTCTTGCCCATGCCAATTCAGAAGAATTCTGGCAGAATTGTATGTTTGGTCCATTGCTACCTTTTGTTTGTCTTTTTAAGTTGATAATGTGATGACTTAGATTACTTTGTTCTTCTGTAAACTTTGTGCCATAACACCATTATTCCCTACCTCCATATTCTTTGAACTTTCCTTGTTAAATTTGAACTATTTTGCTTTAATAGTTTTCTTGATATTCCATGTCAAATGGATGGAAGTATTTATAGAAAAAGGAAGTCTAGTTTCTCAGGCTTTCAAAAAGTTGATGTTGGGCTCAGGGTGGATAAGAGTTATTCTTGGTTTGTTTTGTTTTGTTTTTTGTTCCTAGAAAAACGCAACATAGTACAGCAAAATAAGCACAGAAGTCTAAATATTATTCTGTGCGTTGACGCAGCAGTGATTCATTTTATTTCTACTGACTGTGTATGGTTTTCTGTGTGGATACACACACAAATTAATCTCTCATTTGGGAGCACTTCCCTGCCAACAGCTGTGTGTGAGAGAGAGTCTGTTAGCAAGCATTAAGACCTGAAATACAAGGAATGTGCGGAAACAATGAATGTCTGTAGATGCTAATAGGTCCTATGGAGCATGTTTGGCTTAGGAAGGCTCTGTGAAATCAGAACCAAAGTTTCCCAAATTGAAGGCCATGGAGAACATGCTGGTGTTCCCATGGAGGAAAAGCTACTCCTTGCTTCCAGCTGCTCAGTTGTGGTGAGATGCAGCTAAAATATATATTGTAACCTCCCATAGCATGTGATCGAGATAATCAGAAAAAAATATGCTTGGTAAATGGGAAACAAGTTTGTGAAAGTGTGAGTAGGACTATGCTTTTATGTAATTAATGTTGGTGAAGTTCCAAATTCTCTCATTTGGAATATGAAACTTTACAACTTACTACGCTTGCCTCTCTGGGACAAGCATTACAACACCAAGTGTTCTTCTTGGGCTCAGATTGTAATGTGATGGCGTCTGTCCAATCATCCCTCCTTCTCCTTTTTGTTGTCTAATCTGTCTAGATTTCTGGCTAAAGGTCAAGGATGGCTAGCTGATGTTTCCTCAATAGGAGCTAATGTTTAGGTACATAGGAAACAGCTGAAGATCTCTCTTGTGCTTTTTGAATGGGAACGGCTACCAGGACTTGGAAGGGGTCACACTCCTTCCCCCTTCTTCAACTAAAGGGATGGGGCTGATGTAAGCTTTGAGTGTCATGGGGGGGAGGTTCGGGAGGGGTGCAGTCACAGAAGCAGGGAGCTAGCTGAAGGCTGGAAGCATCTTTAGGTGCAGTGTGCCTCTCCCTGGAAATCTGATGTGGGGTGGTGGGTCTGCTGCATGATAGAAGTGCTGATGCTGTTGATGCTCTCTACCTGTATTGTCTAAATGAAACCAAACAGTAAAAAAAAAAAAAAAATGAGCGAAAATGCTTGTTTCTCAATTGGGACAGGTTGGTGGAGCTCCATTGACTTTCCTCATTTCAGAAACAAGTGTTGCCCTGAAAGTGCTAAATCTTTGCTTGTGGACAGGAATTTGTAGGCCCGGTGGAGGCATAAGCGCCCCACTGGATTCTGCCTTTGAATCCTGACCATACTAACTAGTTTATTGGCTTGACAGGTAAATGTCATAAAACAACATAATTAGGAGTAGTTATTCAGGTGCAGGCAGTTGCTTCATAAATATGATGAAGTAATAGCAAACTAGCCATTTGAAGAAGCTTAAAACGCATACTGGCTCACAGTTTTTTGTCTTTGGATCTTTTTTATTGTGGCTTTGTTAGGACAACAAAATAAATGGCAAAATGCAATAAAGTTATTTGGTAAAGAATAAGACTTATGAGAGGAGTCTACAAACTTCAATAATGTGCATTTTTGTATATGTTACCAATATTCAACAAATATAATTATTTGTGTTCATTAGCTGGAGAACTTCTTCTGTCAGAATCTGTAATATTGACTCTGCTTTCTTCCATACTCTTGTTCTGCCAGTTCTCATGTGTTTGGGGGAATATCCCCTCCCCTACTCTTTTCAGTAGAAGTCTGCCTTACACCAGATCATTTGTCCATCTAGTAGGGATGTACATACAAGCAAAACTCAAGTTCGTCAAAATTCTCCAAATTCCATCTCTAAGCTCATTTCTTCTCGTGTCCATATCAGATTGCAATCTTTGTTTTTTTTCTTTCCGCATGAAAATCTGTGTGTGTTTTATGTGTGTTTTTCCAAACATACACAACAATTATGCACAACTTTGAAATGTGCACATTCTTCTCCCATTGATTAATGTGTGTTTGTGCACATTTTTCAAATCTATGCATGCTGTCGAACATGTTTTTTAAAGTCTGAAAATCACATTGCAAGCTTGGATATATGGACTTCGTCCGCCGATTGCATTAGAGTCCGTGTTCAGTCTGGAAGGTGTGAAGTGGGTAAATTCTGGTAAAAATGAACTGAAATTAATTTCTCATACATCTAGGCCAGAATTTTCTGCTATGATTGGCAGTGGTTCTCCAGGGTTTCAGGCAAAGGACTTTCCCACCATTGCTATCTGTTCCTTTTTATCTGGAGATGCCAAGATTGAAACTGGGACCTTCTGCTTGCAAAATATGCACTCTGTCAGTAAGCTATAGTTGGACATGGTGCACTGCAGTAACAAAGATGTCAGAAGCAATCGAGACCCTAACAGAAGCATGACGATCAACATGTTTCAACAGTGTAAGCAGAAATAATTGGTGCATTTTCTCCTGCTTGCAGTCTCTCTGTTTTTTCAGGGTTAAAAGCCCTAAAGATATATTTTCTTAAGATGTCCATCCACTAATAGTTTTTTTTCAACCATGTTCACCTTTTTAGAATTTATTAAAAATGTAATAATTTGATTTTTTTAACTGATTTATGTGTTTGTCAACACTAAATTCGGTGATGTGATTTAATGAAACATATTAATTTAAATGCTAATGAGCGTTACTGAATGTCACCTACTAGCCAGATGTCCAGCGGCTATTGGAGTTTCTACCCCCACAAGCGCTTTATCACCACTGACAGCTTATCTGTAGAATATCCCGTAGGCTCTTGGCTTTTTTTCAAAATGTAAAATTGTAAATGCATGAGGCTTCATTTCTATATCCACTGACCTGGGATAAGCCCCACTGCACTTATTTTCAGTGGAAACCATAGTAGCCTTCCCAACCTGTCTTCCTTCAGCTCCCATCAGCCCAAGCCAGGATTGCCAGTGGTCAGGAATGCTGGGAATTGTAGTCCAAAATATCAGGAGAGTAGTAAGTTGGAGAAGGCTGCAATATAGGATTGTGCTGTATGCTACAGGGGTGAGAAACAATACAAATGAATAAGAACAAGTTTTTAAAACCAGAATAGCTGGGTCCATGCATGTATGCTGTGGGCCATGTATGTAGCAGTATATGCAAGCACATACCTGGCCGATAGACTGCTGGTGCCATCAGCTTGCTAACCTGAAGCATCTTTTGGGAAGGAATAGGGGCCTGAAACCAACCCCCTCCTACCCTCCAGTATGAAAAGTAATTTTCAATAATAATATTCTCCTGGGAATAGGTTACAGAAATCTTATGACATTTTTAGTAATGGTATAATTTTACTAGAATATATATATGTTCAGAATTTTTCTAATGAATGTTCCCAGTATAACATCTCTCCCCTCAAGATAACCAATGCTGCTATTATTTAATTTGGTGTAAATTACTGAGACAGGAATATTATAGTGCTCTGCAAGGTTGTCAAATGATTCTGCAGTTTGCACACTGGGTCTCCATGGAATGAGACTATTTTTTCAGTAAAAATGCTACCGCTTGCATGTGCCATGTGGAAAATAGCTCAATGGCCACCTAAAATATATCTCAAAATATGGAGCAATAATATGACAAGATACATGGATTCCCCTGTATCAGACATTGACCGTTTCACCCACCTGAAGAGAAAACAAAACATGCTAAATAGTGACACCAGTCATTTCGCAAGTTTAAAATGGTGTTTTGTCTGCTATGACACAGAGTTCTGTTCATGACGTGACATTTGGTAAGTTGCTACAAATCTTGATTAAGGTGAGAAACCTGCTTATGTTAACCATGGTTGGCATTGCTGAAAATGTCACATGAAATCATGGTTAAAGCCAAGAACAGAATGGAGGCTGGAATTCATAACAGAAAGGAAAAGAGGGGAGGGAAGCAAACACACCAGGTCATGGTCCCCTCCCAATCTCTTAACTACATCTGCACTGGTCATCCATCAAAATGGCCATATGGTTAAATATGGCAGAAAACTTTCCTGTTTTACAAACCACGATGAGGGGTTGTGGTGCATTTGACAAGCCAATCCCTATTAATCTCTGTCAGCCTACTGAGGCCTGATGCTCGCATTCATTTTTGATACAGGAAAGTCACCACAGCAGAATATTCACAACTCATGCTCCTGTCTGGTGAATGCATTATTTGTTAGGGCTGTGTTGAATATTCTCCAGTTTAGATATTCTCTTGGAAAAAGTAATGGTGCTGAATTTTGTAATTGCCAGGCTTGTAATAAGTATCTTAAGTCATACTACCTGCTCTGTACTTCCCTGAGGCCTCCAGCGCTAGTGCTTATTCTCCAACATAAGTTTGAGAAAGGGCATGGTGTAGGGACCACAGGAGGCCACAGTACAAGGTCATGCGTCTAATCAGGAGCTAATCAGGAGTGCATTGGCACTATGAGGGACCTCCAGGGCTTGCCACCTCCTCCCAAGCTCCAGCAATTGGGAAATGGCACAGTCAGGAGAGGTGCAGACCACGCCATCTGATGAGGTAAATGGTCATTGCACATCCATGGCCTGCTCCAGCCACCTTAGGAAGAGCTTGCTGGGAGTAGGCAAAGGGAGAAAGCTGAAGCTGCCTGATGCTAGAGTGGAGGATAAAAGAGTGAGGAAGACAGGAGGGGGGGGGAATGCGAGGTGTGAGAGGACACAAGGTACAGAGGAAAGTAAAACCAGACAGCCAGAGAGCTAAAGGAAGGAGGCTGAAGGAAGGTCAGTGGAGGAGGATTCACTTACCTTGGCCTCTGAGACTCATGGCCACACCCTCCTTTATTCCTGTCCCTGGAAAAGAGAGTGTTACAGGATTCCCACAAGCTGAACTAGAGTGGGATTTTCATTTCACCCAACTTCAGGAAGGGAATTCCTTTCCCAAGTAGACCAAGTTACCATATTTTGAGGGTGTTTTTCTTTTAACAAACCCCCAACACAAAATACACACATACTTTGGCTAGCCAGTTGTGAGATGCTGGCTCCCTGGTTAAGGCAAATTCCTTGAGAAAAAAGACCCCGGGGAGCTCCAGGAAAAAGAGTTAATTACCTCCAGGCTAATATGCAACGAAACATCCCTTAGTAGTACACATCACAACCATTTGGTGTTAAAAAGGCTCTGCTCCATGAACTATCAAGACAATATAGGAGGCAGTAGGGTGCTGATTTTCTGATTATTATGGTCATTTAAATCCCAGTGTTGTAGCCTGGTTTATGTACAATATATCCTTATTAGTTTCACTCCCATGTTGTGTGTTGCATGGAGTCCATGGATCAAAATTGTTTTGATGCATCCCTATTGAACAACCTGCTCACAGGCACCTTAATTTGGGCCAGGCCAGTCTGAACTGAGGCCAAATTAACTTGTTTGAGATGGGTTCATTCTTAATCAACCTAGGCAAGCTTGCTTGCTTACTTTATTTATGTATTTAATTTGTACTCTGCCTTTCCATCAAGAAAACAGCACTCAGGAAGTTAGCATAATTTACATAACTAAATACATTACCGAACGAATGCCCACCTTACGAAACACTCAAGTTGTTTTGATGCTGTTCATTGTCCCTTTGTTCTGTTCATTTCCTGGCTCCTGCTTCTTCTTAGAGCCATTTTTCTTCCCAGATATAATTGCCTTCAGTGCTGCTTAATTTAACTGGCTAATTTTTAATTTTCTTTTAAAATAAAAGTTTATGAGATTTACACCCTATATTTTCTACTATTTTATGTGAGATCTGCATTATGTCATCTGATCATGCAGTCATCAATAAAACCACATATTTATTTATTATTGCATTGATATCCCGCCTTTTTTCCTCTTGTAAGGAACCCAAGGCGGCTTACATTATCCTCCTCCTCTCCATTTTATCCTCACAACAACAACCCTGTGAGGTAGGTTGGGCTGAGAGTCTGTGACTGGCCCAAAGTCACCCAGTGAGCTTCCATGGCCGAGTGGGGACTAGAACCTGGATCTCCCAGCTCCCAGCTTTCCACAGCCTGACTAGATGGTACTAAACATTTTTCAACAAGGTCTGGATGACTGACTGGAATGTGTGTAACTGAAGATTTCAAGGTGGTACTGGGAGTCTGATAATAACACAGGCCGTGAATGTTGCCATATAACCTGCAGAGCCTCAAGTCCTGTTCAAGCATTCACCAGAGAACATAAGGGCAGGTAGAGCATCGGGTAGGAGTGCACGAAAGCCACTTACCTGGTCTCGCAGCTTGTTCGCGGTGGGGGGGAGGTGCTTCGCTGCTCCCCCCGAAGTTCAGGCCGGGGGGGAGGCTTCCCACCTCGCCCGGCCGAAATTCAGGCCAGGGGGGAGGCTTCCCGCCTCGCCTGGCCGAAATTCAGGCCGGGGAGGAGGCGCCTCGCCTCGCCCGGCCGCGAAATAAAAAGTTAAAAAAAAAATGCCCCCGTGATAGGCTACGTGACGATTAACATAGCCTATCACGGCTAGATTTGCAAAGTCAGCCGTGATAGGCTACGTTAATCGTCACGTAGCCTATCACGGGTGACTTTAAAAAAAAAAAGCACGTACGCAAATGGCGGCCCCCATAGGGGGCCGCCATTTGCGTATGCGCTTTTTTTTTTTTTTTAAGTCAGTTTTTTTAAAGGCTGACTTTGCAAATCTAGCCGTGATAGGCTATGTTAATCGTCACGTAGCCTATCACGGGGGCGTGTGTGTTTTCTTTACTTTTATTGGAATGGCGGCGGTGGCAGCCGGTCAAAAGACCAGCTGCCGCCTCTGCCCCTGTCGAAGACCTGACGAACCGCCGCCGGTACCCACCGCCGGGAGGGATATTCGGGAAAGGTAAGTCCCGTCCCGGAGGGGTGCGGGGGGGGGTGCGGAGAATTTCTCCCCGAAACTACTTCGGGGGGCCGAATACGTTGGCGCTCGGCCCCCCGAAGTTTCGGGGAGAAATTCTCCCCCATCCCTAGCATCGGGGCCCCTACATCTCCAGGCATGCCAGCCCAGCCCTGCTCAGTTCAGACCTTGCAATGTTGAATTGGCAAGGTCTGAAAGGGAGTTCTACTCGTGTTTGCTTGAACATGAGTAGAACTCTCAGTGTGACTGGGAACCCAGATAAAACAAGCAAATGTGATTACAACTCCCTTTCAGACCTTGCCGAGTCTGAACTGGCGGGGGGGGAGGTGGCCAGCACACCTAGAGACATAGGGGGTGTGGCCAGCATGCACGGTCTCATTGTTCTACCCACTTTAAGCCCTCTCACATTCAGACATATGCCTGAACAGGGCTTCAGTGAAAACGACTGCAAATGGACAGGAACAACACTGGTTCAGCATATAAACAAAGGTAACCTAATCATGGTATGAACCAGCCTGCTAAAATGTAGCCTTAAATAACTTTCTGTTAATTTTAGAAAATATATGATTCCACAGATGCTGGTTATTTGGCTTTTAAATCACTTCCTTTCAGTGGCTTATTCATTATTTCGACATTACCTAAGTGCTGTTATTTAAGGATATCTCCAACTTGCAGATATATTTGCATTCTAAATATTTGAAGATGATCAGAGAACTGGAAACACAGCCCTATGAGGAGAGACTGAAAGAACTGGGCATGTTTAGCCTTGAGAAGAGAAGACTGAGGGGAGATATGATAGCACTCTTCAAGTACTTGAAAGGTTGTCACAGAGAGGAAGGCCAGGATCTCTTCTCGATCATCCCAGAGTGCAGGTCTGGGAATAATTACAGGAAGCCAGATTCTAGCTGAACATCAGGAAAAACTTCCTGACTGTTAGAGCAATACGACAATGGAATCCATTACCTAGGGAGGTAGTGGGCTCTCCCCCAGTGGAGACATTCAAGATGAAACTGGAAAGCCACCTGTCAGGGATGCTTTGACTTAGATTCCTGCATTGAGCAGGGGGTTGGACTCGATGGTCTTATAGGCCCCTTCCAACCCTACTATTCTATGATTCTATAAATTGAATTCTTCTTCCCAACACTGCAATGTTCCATGCTCCAAAGCCTTAGTAACACCCTGTGGAATATAAACATTGGCTATTCCAGTTCTGGAATAAAAGGGGTAGACTCATCAGTGGATTTTATGCATGGCAGATAGGGATGTCAGAGAATTTCTCCATGAATCTCCCCCGAAATTGGTGGAGAAACGGTCTGCCCCCCCACCCCCACCCCCCAGGACGGGACTTATCTTGTGCGAATGTCCCTGGCAGCGGCGGTGGTTCGGCGGCGGTGGCTGGTCTTCCGACCGGCTGCCGCCACCGCCATTTCCAATTTAAAAAAAAAAAAAAAGTGATAGGCTACATAAAGATTTACGTAGCCTATCACGGCTAGATTTTTAAAAAACACTGTGATAAGCTACGTAAATCTTTACATAGCCTATCACGGATGAGTTTAAAAACAAAACCAAACCGTGCGTACGCAAATGGCGGCGCCCATGGGCGCCGCCATTTGCGTATGCGTGGTTTGGTTTTGTTTTTTTTCACTCAGCCGTGATAGGCTACGTAAAGATTTACGTAGCCTATCACGGCTGACTGCAGGGACGCAAACGGCGGCGGCTACGGCCGCCGCCATTTGCGTCCCAGCAGGACAGGATTTGCGGCGGGAAGGACGGGGCGCCTCCCCCCCAGCCAGAATTCTGGGGGGGAGGGACGGGGCACCTCCCCCCCAGCCAGAATTTCGGGGGGAAGGACAGAGCGCCTCCCCCCCACTGCGAATCAACTTTCGGGTTCAGGTAAGTGACTTTCGTACATCCCTAAGAGAGGGTGGCTGTGACTGCACTCGCAGTAGCTTGCACTGTAAGAGGGAGGGGAAGTCAGGAAACCAGCCAGCCTAGCCCCTTCCTTCCTGGTCCTCACCACTACCACCAAGTGGATATCTCCTTTTCCGCAGCTGTCTCCACTAAATAGCACTTAAACCTCTGGAGCGTAATTTCTGGCCCAGCCAAATGTAGTATGGCACTTAGGAATGGGGTGACTAATAAGGGCTCAAACAAAGTTATTCCAAAATAAATGGAGCTTTTACTTTACATTTTTGTTAAGCAATCGGTTGGAAACTGATTGAGAAGATCATTTGTAGCTTCCAAATCACATGAAGTACTAGTTGCCCTCTACATAGCACTGGTTAGGCCTCATCTGGAGTACTGTGTCCAGTTCTGGGCACCACACTTTAAGAGGGAAGCAAACTGGAGAGGGTTCAGAGGAGGGCAACAAAGATAATCAGGGTACTGTAAAGAAAGCCCTATGGAGATGGAAAGAACTGGGCATGTTTAGCTTTGAGAAGACTGAGGGGAGATATGACAGCGCTCCAAGTATTTGAAAGGTTGTCAAAGAGAAGAAGGCCGGGATCTCTTCTCGATCATCCCAGAGTGCAAGACACGGAATAATGGGCTCAAGTTACAGGAAGCCAGATTCCGGCTGAACATCAGGAAAAACTGAACATCAGGAAAAACATCAGAGCAATACAACAATGGAACCAATTACCTAGGGAGGTGGTGGGCTCTCCCACACTAGAGGCATTCAAGATGAAACTGGACAGCCATCTGTCAGAGATGCTTTGACATGGATTCCTGCATTGAGCAGGGGGTTGGACTCGATGGGTTTATAGGCCCCTTCCAACCCTACTATTTTATGTTTCTATGAAGATAGTTTTAGGGTGGAGGGAAATAAGAGCAGATTTTAAAAAAACAGAGGAAAAAACATCCAGCTAAACCTATCTTAAACTAGCCTTATTCAGGCTTTTAAAAGTCTAAGCATGGAGGAGATACGTGCACCATCACTGATCAAGAATAATCATTGTGCAGGTTTTTCATCATGCAGAGGACCGTAACCACGTACAGCTGAACATGACTACAAACTCTCTTCAGACCTTCTTGTTCAACACAGGGAAGGTAGCTGGTGCCAGCATCCATATCCCCATGTCCCCAGCACACTTAGACTTTTGAATGCCTCAATAGGACTAACATTTCCCTAAACTGTCCAATACCTATCAATAAAGCAGTTTCCACCCTTCTCAGTTCAGTTTTTCTAGTCTAGATCCTTTGCAGGCCTCTATCCTGGCTTCATTTTTAAGCTTTCAGCTCTTTCTGCAGCAGTGCTCTAATATCAGTTCTTGCTCTTTTAAATTCTCTCTCTTTGTTCCTTTTATTCTCCTCCACTCTAGTTTTCAGCTTTACTTACATAAAGTATTTTCTCTCCCCCTCCCAATCTTTTGGCCAATCAGAAGGGGAGCAGAGTCTTTCCTCGATCACCCTGTTACCTTTTGAATTGACCATTTAATTAACACAAAAAGCTTTTCTAGCTATAATATAACTTTAAAAAATATTTCAATGAAAGTGTGTTATAATGCTGTAACACTATAATGCTAAAAAAAATTATTGATGATATTTAAAAAAACAACAACACCACTTTTCTGGTCAGTGCTGGAAAGTGGGGTTTCCCCTTCACTTAACCTTATAATAACTTATAACACACTTTCATTTAAGTGGTATTATGGGATGTACAGATGTTGTTAACTCGATTCTATTTGTGTTTCATGGATTGTCAGGTGTTTTCATTCCATCATCTGCTCATTGACAGACGTTTGTTGCCAAATGCGCATTTGTGCAACTGTGCATTACTTAATGTGTACTAGCACAAATATGCACTCGTGCAAATGCACATTTACAAACAAATGAAATTGTACAAATCCTTCCCAAAAGTAAAAAAAACTGGTCTGCAGATCCATGGGACCTGGAAAAACCTGGCTCACTTGCGGAATCCATAGATGGGATTCACAGAAATCTGAACTGATCTGAATTCATTGTGGATATCTCCAACATTCTCATTAAGAGAGAGAGAGAGAGAGAGAGAGAGAGAGAGAGAGAGAGAGATCATGGCCAGAAAAGCATTTTATTCCTAATTAAAAGAATGATTAAAAAAAATAAACAGGGTGGTAAAATGGCTCGTGCTGCAAATATTTTAGTGAATGTGTGAATTGGAGCTTCTGCTTTCCCAGCTACAGCAGCTATGTCACACCCACTGGGCAGAATCAAGCAGGATGAACATACAGGAAATGTGCATTATTCCCAGTGTTATAGTGGTAAGTGTTGAAGTGCAGGCTGTCATCATGATGAAAGTTCTCATAGCCACGCCCGCAAGTAGAGGACAGAAATTGTTGATCCATATCAATAAACCAGTTCTAGCAGTTTTCATGTCCACCAGGAGCAGGTGTTTCATGTCCACCAGGAGCAGGTAAAGCTAAGCCAAAATACTTCGGATTACTACAAGGAACAATATATTGTTGCTGGGAAATTTATTTCCAGCTCAGCTCAGCGGAAACAGGGAAGTCTGAGTGTGGTGGCAGATGATGTCATTGTCCCTGCTAATCCAAAAGTCCTTTTGCAGCTTTGACCCTGGCTCCACTGCACCGCTGCTTATTCCCAAGAGTGTGGAATGCTAAATGCAATTCCCTAGGCAGCTTACAGTAGAACAGCAACAATTTTTAGCACTCTGAGCCATCCATCTAGAAGCAGTCCTAGTTTTCCTTCTTGGTCTTTGCCTCTCAGCATGCAACTTTGATGCAGAAGTGCCAGTCAGAAATCATGGCTCTGTTCCAGTAATTTGTTGTTGTTGTTACTGAAGTCAAAGTTTGACCAGAGTTATTTCCTAGCCCATTTGGTAATACGTCCGATGCAACTGAGGTAGTAACATGATGGGTCCCACAGCTAGCAGCCATTAATTTCTCCACTGGATTAATCCACACATACAACTAATTTGCACACTAGTTAAAGATCAGGCTCTGTGAATGTGTCTTCAGCCGTCAGTTTTTGTTTTGTTTTGTCATTCTTACATTTACTATGTTCGCTATCCCAAAATTGTTGGAGAGTTATACATGTATATGACCCAGAAGCTCTACTGCATTTCATAGCCAAGCGTTAAATGGGTAATAGCTCTAACCCCCAGCCTGCACTGCCGAAGTTCAGTTGGTATAATTCAGCATTAGTGTTCTCCCAGGATTGCTTATTCAGGAAAAATCTCCCATTGACTTCAGTGGGAGTTCTGCCCAAGTAAACACTAGCAGCTCAAGCCTCAGAGAATGCTACACAATAAATCAATTTTAACGTACTCTGATTCAATTCATATTTCCCACAATCCCATTACAAATCATTAGCTACCTAATCATGAAGGTAATTAAAATAGAATTAAGAGCATGCATCTCTGCAGTCCCCAAATCCTCAAGCTACTTGGTTAGGATAAATTATTTCATCAGTGTTTGTCATCCATAAATATTATTTATGGACCATTAAAACAAGGTAGAGATGAACATAGTTAATGGAATAAGAAAAAAGAA
Organism: Heloderma suspectum; assembly: GCF_057233095.1. Classification (NCBI taxonomy): domain Eukaryota; kingdom Metazoa; phylum Chordata; class Lepidosauria; order Squamata; family Helodermatidae; genus Heloderma; species Heloderma suspectum. The sequence goes on from NC_139462.1 coordinate 193,346,684, forward strand.
TTGATGGGATGGATGGTGCTATATAAATGTTTTAAATAAGTAAACAAATAAATAAATTAGCACTTTGCAGAAAAAGCAAAGTGTTTATATGGATATTTATTTAGTGTTTATTCCATCCCTCTGTGAGATCAACACCTGAATTAAGACTCCTGACTGTAGCACAGAATTTGGCATGTGAGAATTTCAACTTCCTTTTTTTTAAAAGTCATGTTTCTAGCCTTCATGGTCATAAATATCATTTGTGAACCACCCTGGCTATATTTCTGGCCTAGAAGCACCAAGGAAGTCTAGCATGTCACTGCATATGAATGTCTACCCATATCACTACACCATAACTGGGCCCCAGGCATAGTGAATCTCAGAGCTCAAGTCTGCCGCAGCCCCCATGGAGGAAGTCACATCTTCCATCCCTTTGGGGGAGTTGTGGTGACATGCTCAGTTCCGTTTTTTTCTATGTGTATGCACAGGTAGGCACTCAAGAAAAATGGAGCTCCTCATGTTCTCTGCAACACTGAAAGAAATTTGGAGGTGTTCCGTATGTAATGGGCAAAGAATTGATTTGAACTCTATAGAATCATGAGGAGATTTGAAAACACATCTTGGTGCTGATAAACTGCTGATGTTAATCAAAGATGTCTGTACTTTTAATGCCCTTTTAATGTCTGAGACACTTAACGATTAGCATCTGCATACAAGCCTGGCCCAAGGTATCTTGTCATCTCAAGCAAGGCAGCAGTGCCGCTCCCCACCTACCCACCCAGCTGGCTGGCTGGCCTGCCTGCCTGCTGTTCTTGCCGCCACTGCACTCCCTGCTGCCAGCCATGCTCCTGCATGCCCTCCTTCCTCCTTGCTTGGCCGGCCAGCTGGCTGGCCTCTCTCTTATTTGCTTGGCCAGCCAGCTCAGCTGGTCACTCGCGCTTGCCAATATGGCGGCAGTTCCCGCCTTGTGCCCCAGCTATTGTGAGGGGTCCTGCGAACTCCTGTGAGCGGTCGTCCAGGGCCAGCCTCTCACAACAGCTCATAAGAGCCCCATGGATGGCTGGAGCACAAGGCAGGAGTGACTGCGCAGGCAGGATCAAGGGGACAAACAGCAGCCCAAGCAAGTGAGGGAGCAGCTGGCCAAGAGGGGAGCCTGGCAAGGAGGTGGGCGGCAGCTGAAGCCACAGCTGCCTGGGTAGGGAGAAGCAGCGCCCCTCCTGACAGGGGCAGGGCAGGGACAGTGATGCAGTTTGCTCCTGCTGGCATAGCTGCTGCTCCCACCTTGTGCCCCCACTATTGTGAGAAGTCAGCCAGGGCCAGACTGACTCTCACGACAGCTCATAGGAGCCCCGCAGGCGGCTGGGGCACAAGGCAAGAACAACTGGGCAGGCAGGAGCAAGGGCCAGCCAGGCGCCTGAGTAAGTGAGGGAGCAGCTGGCCAAGCAGGTCAGCTGGGTGGGCTGCAGCAGAAGCCACAGCTGCCCGCAGTATGAAGAAGCGGCAGCTCTCCCGGCAGGGGCATGGTGGGGAGAGCGGTGCAGTTCACTGTGTTTTTCTGCTCCACCGCCTGATGCTGGCTCATGACCCAGCATAATGGTAGAGCCAGCCCTGTCTGCATACTCAGCTCATCAACAACTGCGGGATCATTTTCAGTAGCATGTCAGATTTTAAATTCTGTCTCGCCAGCCACAGAACCTCTGCACCAGTTCTGCGGGACAGCAAGACTGATTAGGGAAGCGTCTCATAAAATGTCAGAGAGACTGTATAAACAATAAACCAACAGTTAGCATTAAAGGCAGACCAAGACGTTGCTTGTTAGCAATACAATGAAAAAATGTGTTGCTTATGCAGCACAATTGTATGCATGTTTACTCCGAAGTAAGTCTCACTGAGCTAGTTTGGACGATCGTAATATGTTGAGATGTGCACAAACTTGAGTGCAGAACTCTTTGCTGCTCTTTTCACAACATGAGCAACATATTCTGTAAGTGTCCTATAATTTTTACTTTGATCAGTTATTAGTTGTTAGATGTCCTTTTAATTCAAGCGTATGTACAATTGTGGTAAACTCTTTTCAACAATATCAAAGGTGATTGCTTGTAATGTTATTATTTGCCCACTAAATAAGCAGGTGCAAAAATGTGTGCATTGGCAATATTTATCATGTCCTGACTTCCTTAAGACCCTGGCCCCTTAAAAGCACTTCCAGGAGCTTTGAATTGGTTCCCCCTTTCTTTCCCAGTTAAATGTGGCTTCTGAGCCCCCCAACTAGCTGTTCCTCCACCCCTGGTCACTTGGCAAACCTACTCAGTACTTGTTGGTCTCTGTCCCCTCATCCATTTCTGTCTTGCTTGTCTGATGTACAGCATAAATTCTGTCATTTTGGAGTTTTTTATATCCCTAGAACACTGCCAGGATTAAATAATAGGTAAAATCATAGTTTATAATGCATTATCGACTGTTGATATAAGCAACTGAATATAGGATGGACAACTACAACTAGCAACTGAAAATAGGACATCTACATGTGTTTTGTTACTGCTTTTACCAGGATCCATTGAGCTCTGCTGATAGTTTTACATGCCAAAGGGGCATTGGGTATGTATTTCTTAAAGAGCAGCATCCCCATGCCAGAAATGAAATGCTTTTGACACGAGTGGAGATTCAAAGGCAGTTTGTGATGTGGCATGAGGTTCTTCAGAGAATTTTAAAAAAGAAGTTAAAATCTCATTGGGGCACCCAAATCACTCTTTGGATCCCTTTCTTTCCAGTGGATCACAAAATAGAAGACTCAGTATAAAATGCAGCAGTATAGGTACTTTTGAATACTGTATAAGGCACCAGCATTTTTATCAGGAGAAAGTTATTTTTCTCACTGCTTTTTGCTTTCTTGATGCAAATTTCCTTAGCACTGTGAATGTGTACAAAGCTGCAATGATGCAAGTCCAGATAAAGCTGTAGCTGCACTTTCTATATAAAATGCATTTATGCCAAACTCTCCATATTATGTGTTAAGGATGAATAAGCATGGATAATATTCTGAATTGACTGCACTGTGGTATGGGAATAGAGCTACTTTTCTTATGGAAATGAAAAATTTAAGTCTTTTCTATAGAGGCTTTCTTTACTATTAGATTGGGAGCACGATATTCGCCCTAGAATAGTACATATAATTTATTCTCACATAACTTTGCTGAAATATGCAAAGCGACAGCCCATAAAGTATCTCCTTAATTAACATTTCCAAACCTTTTTGGAAAATGGACATTTTAGGATATTAGGATGTTAGGACAATTCTGATTCAGACATCTGTGACCTGCTGGTAGAATTGTGTTTCCCCACAGTAATCCTACAGAATTAAATTTCAAGAGGCAATTCAATATGAAATTTCAGGCATGCAGTTGAATATGCAAGACAAGTCCCCAAATGACTGCTCTACCAGATTAGGTCTGAGCATACATTTATTTTAAAAAGGAACAGAATAAATTGAATGTAGGAAGAGTTGGCTCTGTATAGTCGGGACTACTGATTTGTTAGAAAATTAACTTCCCTTTGGTTTTGCTCCTCTAATTCAGACCTGTACATTCAAGAGATGGGGGAGAAGTTTCTTCAGTTTGCATTTTGATGCATACTCACCTAATTTTGCACTTTTGAACCAATATGTGAACTGAAACTCGGTTATCCTTCAGAATTCACAGTTCTCCAGATTTTGCAATGGAATTCTCCAGTCAAAATACATACATTAGGGAAAATAACATTAAAAGTGCATTATATTAGGAAAATTTCTTGCAAAAAAAGTGTATATGAGGCAAACATGCATGCGAAATCATGCATGTATGTACACAAATGCATACACATTTTCATGAAAACTTTTAAAAAGAATTCTCAAAGTTTGGGTCCAACCAAATTTAAAATGGGAAAAACTACCTCAGTCCTGAGAATGCCTGCCATCGCCTCCACATTCCCTGCCAAAGACCTTACCTTGGGGGAAGGGAAAAGCCCCCCGCGGAGCATGTTTCTGTAGTCTTGTTCAGGTGTTCCTCTCCACACATTCTCCAAACATCTGCAGGGAGGAGCAGGCCAGGGATGCTAGTCCTCATGCCTGCCAGCTGCAGCCTCAGACCATCATGCATTGAGTGGGAAGGTCTGAAGAGGGAATTTTTGCACGTTCAGCTGAACTTGCTGAGGAACCAAACATATCACCATTCCCCCTTCAAACCTTCCCTCTCAATGTGCAAGGTCTGATCCTGCAGCCAGTGAGCATCTTGAATGCAGGGCTACTGTGCCTGCCTCCCTCCCTGCATTCTGGGCACATGTCTGCACAGGACTTGTGTCAGGGACACAAGCAGTGTCGGCCCCAGGTTTTGGAGGGCTCTTGGATAAGATATCCTCAGTGGGGCCCTCTCTGAGTGTGTCTACCTTCTCATTGCCTTTGTCGCCAGCTGCTTTTGCTCCTCATCCTCTTTCTCGTCATTGCTACCACGTGCTTGCTTGAGCGGCAGGCAGAGAGCCAGTGAGCAAGGAGGCTGGGGCATCTCCTGCTCCTCCTCCTCACCACCACCGTTGTCTGGGCCAGAGCGAGAGGCCAGTGAACAAGCCGGTTGCAATGGTGAAGAAGAGGAACAACTCCAAGGGACTCTTGTAGTGGTGTGGGCCCTCAGCAGGCGCTCAACCATACCTACCCTTGATGCTAGACCTGGATACGAGTGGGGCTACCAGTCCCAGCATCTCTGGTGGGAAACTGATGCTAGTTGCATCATTGTTTCCAGGGAGAAGGCCCTCTGGCCCTTGGAAGGTATTCTGCTGTGTGGAAATGATGCAAACAGCCCGCATTTCCCACCAAGGATGCTGGGGCTCATAAACCCAGTGCCTTCAGTGGTGTGGAAACACGCTCCATTTATGCTTCCAGCCATCCAGAGCCCCTGCCATTGTTTCTACTGCAACTGCTGCTGCTGCTGCTTCCCCCCTGGTCCCAAGGTACACTGCTCCAGTTGGGGAAGGGGGCAGTGATGGGCCCTTAATCACCTGTGAGCCTCTTGCAAGAGCTTGAACTAAGTGCTCACAAATGCTCAGCCCTTGAGTTGTAATTGAGTCAGGGCTTTGTTGGGTGCTGTTCTGTATATATGGCTGTCTGGTTATAATTGCTGATTTTTATTAGGGCCATGTGCTGCTTCGGCCCGAGGTCTGAGTCGAAGTGGGCTGCTTTGGGCAACTTTGGGCCCCTTCCGAGGCGAAGTGGAGGGGGCACGAAGCAACCTGGAGCGAAGTTAGGGAGGGACTCTCCAAAGCGCTTTGGTGTGCTTTGGAGTTTCAGCACCCCTGGCCCAGTCGTGCCAGCGCCTCCAAGTCCTTTTCCTGAGCCGCCCATCACCACTGTCATTGGCACCGTCGCCATCTCTGTCACCATCGCTGCCACTGCTATCGCCACCACCAGCTCCTGACCCTGGACGCGTGCCGGCTCTTATTGCAGGGAGTCACCATTTTTAAAATGGCGACTTCCTGCAATAAGAGCCGGCGCATGTCCATGATCAGGAGCTGGCGGAGGTGATAGCAGCAGTGGAGGCGGCGGTGATGGTGAAGGAGGAGAAGCAAGCAGCAGCCCAGGTAAGGAGCTGGGGGGTTACGCGGGGGTATCGGGGGCCCCCGAAGTGGGATTCAGCTATCTGAATCCCACTTCAGGTTCAGGGCCGAGTCAGGTTGGGGGGCACCCGAGTCAGGCCCGCCCACCTTAGAAGCCACAAAGTAGCTTCCAAGTAGGGATGGGTGGATTCCCTACCTGTCGTTCCGGCCAGAAATCTGCGCTTGGGGGGAGGTGATCCATTCCTCCCCCCAGAATCCTCTTCAGCCAGCTACGCTCCACTGCAATTCCACGGAGCTGCTGGCCGGCTCCGAAGCACCAGCGATATGGCCGCCATTGCTGTATCCGCCCTTGGGGGGAGGCGATCCGTTCCTCCCCCCAGAATCCTCTTCAGCCGGCTCCACTCCACAGCGATTCCACGGAGCTGCTGGCCGGCTCCGAAGCGCCAGCAATACGGCCACCATTGCCGTATCGCTGGCTGAGGGGGATTGACCGTGGACGCAAATGGCGTACTGGATGCCATTTGTGTCCCTGCTTTTTTTTCACGCGATAGGCTACACAAATATTCAGATCAGGGGGTCCCTGCACAGCCCTAATTTTTTATTATTGTTTATCATTGTTTTTGTCATTGTTTTATGGTATAATATTCTGATGATGCCTCAGGGTGAATTTGCCTAAAAGGTGGTGTGTGTCTGTGTGTGTTGCCTTCAACACTGAGATGCTCATGCATCCCTAGCTGCATGCTCATTTTGTTTAGGTTAGCAGTAAGGTCCAGGCAGAGCAACCAGTGCTGCTGAGCAAATGCTCTTGGTGCAGCACAATTGTACAGGAGAAGGGCAGTTTAAATGACGGTGGCCGTTTGTTTGTTTGTGTAAGCAAGCTGGTACACCTCACCTCACTAAGTGCACTATCGGCTACTATGTCTTGATAAGACTTCGATTCTTGTGCCCCGTTCTCAGGGCAGTCTGTAGCTGCTGGGTAGATGGAAAAACGTCTGCTATTTCATATCGCCTGGGATTGGAATTTGCCAGTAGCCAAATGGCTAGCGAGTGGGCCTAACAGCTACAGTTGTGTTAGCTCCAAAACTTTTTCTTTTCCTTGGAAAGGATCATCATGAGGAGATTAAAGAACTGAACTCAGTTGCCATTACATGAGAGTTAGCCAGCCACGGAAAGGAAGCTTTGATTGGAAAGAATTTTTGAAAGAGCCAGGAAATATTCAATTGATGGTAAAAATACAATTTTCTGTCTTCAAACATACAAAATGATGTGGCTTTGCAGTTGTGTTGGCTTCTGTCACTAGATAAAGAGAGAGCTTCAAAATAGATGGAAACTGAGTGGTGCTGAGTTATTTAGAATGTATTGTAGATTCTTCGTGGAAGCATACATTACATTGGTTAGTAGGGTAGCCATGTGCCCTGCTTCACAGAAGACAGGCCTTTGTTTGAAGGTGTCCTCTATTTCAGGGGTAGGAAGAAGTTTTGGACTTGATGTCCCAGCATACCTGACCATTGGCCATGCTGGTAAGGGCATATGGGAGTAGGTTCAAACATCTGGAGATCTATCTTCTGCCCAGCCCTCCTCTATTCAAAGGGCTCTCTGCTCCAATTCTGGTTTAAAGAGAAAGAGCCCTTAGCAGGGAAAGCCAGCAGGGCCTTGAAGTTGCTTATCACGAGTTCGCACCTGGACAGCAGACCGAGCAGGTACACTGATCACCTGGTCACAGTCTTCCTCACTAAGGTGAGATGAATTATATCTATTTAAATGACAGTAAGTAATTCCATATGCACATATAAATTAGCGTGTGGAAATTCAGTGTGGTGATGCATTTTCTTTCTTTTGGGGGGCGATGCATAAATGACCACCCTATTTATTGCTTTGGACACATGAAGGCATCTGTTCTGCTGGATTACCCATAATGAGGAAGAAGGCTTCTTGTTTCCTTGGCTCATCACGTTCCTCACCCCCGCTCCATAGCTGAACTTTGCTGAGAGAAGGGGAGAAGGCATAGTTCAAGTGCAGGGCAGATGTCTTTCATTCAGATGCCCCCAGGGGTACAATTGCAGCCAGTGGAGACTGGTGGCTCTGATTTCGGTGGGGCTGTGAATCCATTCTGTGAATCCTATTTTGGGGTTAGGGCTCAGCACCTTGGATAGCTCCTTTAGAGTTCTGGCTGGTTCTGACTAAAAGCCAGAATGGATGCACAGCTCCACCGAAATCAGAGCCACCAGCCTCCACTGATCCCAGCATCTCCAATTAAAAGGATTTCAGGCGTGAGACCTTGGAGGGCCAGTACTAGCCAGGGTACGCAATACTGGCCTAGTTTTCCCCAACCTGCCACCCTCCAAATGTGTTGGGCTGCAACTCCCATCATCCACAGTCATCTGGGCTAGATGGTCCAATCATCTGACTCGGCATATAAGGCAGCTCTAAGTATTGTTTCTCTCCAGAAATTAACAAGAAGTTCCTACCATAAACATTTATTATTGTTATTCAGATGGCTAACCTAAAGCTGCTAAGGATGGAAAGCGGGTGGGGGAGCGGCAGGACAACACTCTTTGAAGGCAAAGAGTGATGTGCTACAGTAAATCCCAAATCAAGATGTTATAGTCTCAAAACATTTCCTGACAATCCAGCTGACCTTCGTTTCACAAGATAAGTTGTAACCTTTATCAAGAAGATGTCTGTGAGGCATCGGTCCCTGTGGCTTACATAGAAAAGGGTGAATACGGAACATTTTTATAGGAGGCTGTTAAGCACAGAAAGCTAAAGAAACTAACATTTTACCCTTGAGTATTGCTGACAGTAGCTAGCTATGCATATTCTTCGCAGAAACGGCTCCCCAAGGCGTAGGCTGTGATTCAGAGAACATCTTTGATAAACAAGAGTTCTCATGTAAGAACTTTTGTACAATCAAAATCAAGCTGCATGCAGAGAATCTTTTCTGTGTGCATACAGTTGTTTCTGACACCTACTTTGGGCATAGTTGGTGCACATCTGCACTCAACACTACATGCACATTTATACTGGAAAGTTTAGTTTCTTAATCATTTTGCTTTTAGTCGATTGATCGATAGCTTCACTTCTCTCCTACCCTTCCTCCAGGGAGCTCATGGCAGTATAAAAGGTTCTCCCTTCCTCTTCCTTTTATCCACACAACAATCCTGTGAGGTAGGCTAGGCTGAGAAATAGTGTCTGGCCCAAGATCACGAGGTGAACTTTGTGGCTGAGTGGGGATTCCCACTCCTAGCCCAAATCTCTAACCACTTCATCAAAATGCCAGTTGATTTAATCAACCACTTAAATGTAAAGAAACATGTATATCACCGAAATCTCAACAACACATTTAATAAAAGCAACTTGTAGTTACAACAAAAAGCCATCTTTAATGTTTTCTTTTTCATTTGCACCAGAATCAAAATAGCTTTACAGTGTCATCTTAATTTGCAGCCTTTCTGGTTAAAAATGTCTCACCCATTAATCAACTAAAGCTTTAGTTGATGAATCCACTAGCCCTAGTTTTCCTTCTTCTTGTGGTCACCCTCTTCATTACAACTGCAACCCCTCGCAACATCCGATGGATGTTGAGAGGCATATAGTTGCCTGGTACTATTAAACAGGCATTATAATTTTATTTAATATTAGCAAATGCACCCGGCTTCACATGGCTTGGGATAGCCGTTAGTTTGATACAACGAAGTCTTCAAGCACACTTACCAGCTGTGAGAGTTGGTCACATTGTGCTCACCCTGTTTGAGTATAGGCAAGCCATGTTGCACCCCCATAGCCCCCTAAGGGAAGGGTCTAGCCATTCCATTTCCCGGGGACAGGGCTGCCCAACAGAAAGCGGGAGGAACAGGTGAATAATTGTCCCTCTCGGCCTACTCATCTCCCCTGGCTTCAAGTACAATGTACATGGGAAGACGGTTCAGAAGCTGCAGCTTATGCAAAATGTAGCAGCCAGGTGAATAGCAGGTACCAGAAAGTCTGGACATATACCACCAATTCTGGCTCACTTGCAGTGGCTGCCTGTACATTTCTGAGTTCAATTCAATGTGCTGGTTTTGACCTGTACAGCCGTACACAGCTTGGGACTGGAATACCTATTGGAGCACCTCTCCCAGCATGAACCTTTCCATACACTACGATCATCATCTTAGGCCTTCTGCCAGGTGCTTCCTCAGAGGCAGATTTGGAGGATGGTGACAAAGGAGAGGGCTTTCTTGGTGGTGCTCCCCCACCCCAGTCCGCCTTGTGCCAATATTGCCACCCTTTTGGCCCCAGGTCAAGAGTTTCCTCTCCTCCCAGGCATTTGACAGAATATGATAAGGTTTAACTGGTCCTGGAATTTCTATTGTTGATTGTTTTTAATTGTTTGTGTATGTAAATGTTTTATGTATTGTATTTTTAAGGTTTTAATCTTTTGTAAACCACCCAGAGAGCTTTGGCTATCGGGCAATATAGAAATGTAATAAGTAATGTAATAATATGAATGAGAATAATAACAACATTATGCTAATCCTTCTGGAAAGCTCTGATTTTCTTCTTTACCTCAATAAAGTCCTTGACATGGAGCAGCCAAAATAACTTTCTGACATTTCAGCAAATCAGTCCAATCAGACATGAAATGGCATTTTAAAGCTTCTTGAAGGAGAGATGGTTCTTTATAATTAAGTCTTGGCAATATTAATAAATCAGATAATATCACATTAGTATTCCAGAAAAACAAGATTTCTCCCATACTGTTATGCTCTACATGTGTGGATCATGCTTCTATTAATTGATGAAATGGGTTTGTAAAAAAATAACAGCCTTTCCCCCCAAAAAACCAAGAAGGGTAACTTTAGCTCCCTCTCTCAGTAATACCGTGGGCTTATTTTTTGGTTTTAAAAATAAGCTTGTTTTATTTAGCACTAACATCTAAGCCAAATTTTATTATCTTTTGGAAAAGCAGTCAGGCCTCCTTTATCTCTAGCATTCTGGTCACTGTACATTGGGGACAAGAGTGGTATTATGAATTATGATTCAATGGCATTTTTAGCTTGGTGTATTATAGATGTTATTTTGTTGGTATGATCTAGCCAAAGTTAAGCATATACAAGTTCTGTTGCTATCAGTATAAGATATAAACGCATACTTGAATAAGGCTGCAATCCTATACGCACTTACCTGGAAGTAAGCTCCATTGAAAACCATGGGACTTACTTCTGAGTAGACATGTATAGGACTGTGCTGTCAGCCCAGTTTTTTGCTCTCTTTTTTTTTTAGTACTGAATTTCTATATTGCCTTTCTGGAACCAGCAAAGGCGGATTACAGAAATTCAGAAAACAAGAATGATAAACAAATACAAACACAGTAAACTGTTAGAAACAATCTTATAAACCATAACAATATAAAAACCCAAATTTTAAAAAATGTGTCTTGATTTTTATATTTTGCTTTTGTTTTTCAAAGCATGGCTTACACAGTGAGGTGGAATGATGTCCTGTCGTGGCCATAGACAGGGCATGTTTAAAGTTCTTGTAGGAGCAGCCCAGCCATATGGGATCACAAGGGTGGAATAGATGTGTCAGCATAGCAGTTTTTGCTAGACAGGGGGTCAAAGGTGCCCCCCACAGACTTCCCAAAGTTGCCCTGTCTTAAACAGTTTGGGCCTAAGTTACTTGAAGGACTGCCTTCACCTGTACCAGCCTGTCCACACTCTGTAGTCATCAACAGAAGTCCTTCTCACTTCTCTGCTGCCAAACGTAGTTTGATTCACCCAAATACAAGACAGGGCCTTTTCGGTAGTGGACCCACATCTCTGAAATGAGCTTCCATTGCGGGTTCATCAGGCTTCTTCCTTGCAGGTAGGGATGTACGAAAATCACTTACCTTTCGCAGATTATGCTGATGGTGTGGGGAGAGGTGCTCCATCCCTCCCCTAAGAATCCTGGACGAGGGGGAGGCACTCTGTTCCTTCCCCCCCCCAGAATCCTGGCCGGCCGGCTGTGCTCCACAGGGATTCTGCAGAGCCACTGGCCAGCTCTGCCAGCAGCCGGACATCCGGCCGCTGGCTAGCAGGGACGCAAATGGCGGCGGCCATAGCCGCTGCCGTTTGCGTCCCTGCAGTCAGCCATGATAGGCTACATAAATGTTTACGTAGCCTATCATGGCTGACTTAAAAAACAAAACAAAACACGCGTGCACGCAAATGGTGGCGGCCACGGCCGCCGCCATTTGCATTCCTTATTTTGGCACATCTTAAGTCTACGTAAACATTTACGTAGACTAAGACGGTGAAAATTAGGGGAACGCAAACAGCGTGGCGTCGATGCTATTTGCGTTCCCCTTATTTTCGCTGTCTTAGTCTACATAAATGTTTACGTAGACTAAGACGTGCAAAAATAAGGAATGCAAATGGCGGCGGCCTTGGCCGCCGCCATTTGCGTACGCACGGGGTTTTTTTGTTTGTTTTTTAAAGTCAACTGTGATAGGCTACGTAAACATTTACGTACCCTATCACGTTTTTTTTTTTTTAACTGGAAATGGCGGCGGCGGCAGCCGGTCGGAAGACTGGCTGGCGCAGCCGCCGCCGCCACACCACCGCTGGAGCCGCCGCTGGACCCGCTGCCGCTAGGAAGATCCGCCCAAGGTAAGTCTCATCCTGGGGGGGCGGGCTGTTCCACCACCGATTTCAGGGGGCCGAATGCGCTGGCATTCGGCCTCCCCGAGATCCGTGGCGAAACATTCGTACATCCCTACTTGCAAGCCTTCAGCAAAGCTGTAAAACCTGATTATTCTCACCACCTTTTTCTTGAATTGTATTTTGGGGGCTGCAGGATTTATTTGTGATTGCTGTTTTGATTTTATTGTTTTATTGTATTGTTTCTTTTATAATGTACGCCGCCTTGGGAGGATTCTACCCTTTAGGATGGCCTAAAAATAATTGTTTGTAAGTAAGTAAGTAAGTAAGTAAGTAAATAAATGGTGATACTTCATTGCTAGTTTACATTTCAAATTAAAACTTAAAGTTTGCATTCCAGCTGGCTGAAGATCTTTTGTTGAACCAATGCACTGAGACGTTTACTCCCAGGAAACTGTGCATAGGATTGCAATCATGCTGATCCTAATGAAGTGGGTATTCTGCTATGTACTGCTGCTCTTTGGTTTGTGTGTGTGTATACACACTGTCATGATTCAAAATTTACCACTACACCACTGGAAGCATAGTAATACAGTTTTCCTACCAGTGGCAGTTGTTCCATTTGGGGGCCCGGGTTTGGCATGGTAAGGAAACTTCTCAGGTTCGGGAGGGTCGTGTGGTAACAGGTGCTAGGTGTTATACTGACTAAGGAAGTAGTAAATCACCATGTTGAAGTTCCAGGCTGTATGTAATGTAACATGTAGGCTGCCTATTACAGACAATGATCTGTGGTGAATCACTGTAGGGCACTGTTTGGGGCACATTTTCAACTTGGTGTGTAAGCATGTTCAGCCTCCATTCATTAGTGGATACAATGAAATAGTGACCCATGTGTGAACATTGTTACTATCCAGTTCTTCACCACCTACAGTTTTAAGCACATTATCTGCTTGAGTCATTGGGCCATGAATCATGTCAAACATTCAATTGAATCCACATTCATCTTCTGGTTAAAGAAAGAAAGAAGGAACAAATGACCCTGGGATGGTTTCTTCCTCCAACTGACCTTTCCCAAACGCATGAAGGAGATTTCTTTCCCTTCGGCCGTCGCCCAGAAAAGGCTAATCATTTTTGCTGAAACAGCAGGACCTGAAACACAGCTAATACATCTTCAGTTTATATTCTTTCATATATTGTGCTTATCCATCTGATAAGCAGTAGCATAGCAGGAAATATTGCTAGGTATTGTCAATAAACTGTATCCTACCCATGGAGCAAGTGCTGACTGCATCCAGTGAAGGCATGTTTTTTTTAAAAATCACATCATTAAGAAGAGTTATCTCAAGCACACTTCACCATCAACAAGGCCATAGGATGATATAAAAGGTAATTATGATCAACAAATGAATAATGTTGGAGTTGGTTCCATCAGAGCAATGTTCTTTTTTGTTTAGTTTGTTTGGTTTTAAAGATATTAAGCAGATGTGTGGCCATTTTTTCATAAGAGTGGAAATGTACACTGGGTGGAATTTTTCAATCAACCTTCCCCAACTTGGTGCCCTCCAGATGTGGCTCGCTGGTAATGATGGGAGTTGTAGTCTAACACATCTGGAGAACACCAGGTTGAAGAAGCTTGGTATAAATAATTAAAATATGCCTGTCATAGGGATGTGCAGATCAGCAAACTTGAGCTCACGAAAGTTCTCCAAATTCCATCTCATTCCAGCTCGAGTCCGTATCACATTGCAAGTGGGGTTTTTTTCTTTTTGCACAAAAATCTGTGTGTATTTTTCTGCATATTTTCCTAAATGTATGCATCAATTCTGTGCATTTTTGAAATGTACACATTCTTATCCCATCGATTAAAGTGTATATGTGTGTATTTTTTCAAAAGTACACATTTTTTCATGCACATTTTTCAAATGTACACATGCTGTCCAACTCCTTTTTTTTTTTTTTTTGTTCTGACAATCACATTGCAAGCTTGGAAATGGATGGACTTTGACCTCAGATTGCATCTGAGTCCATGTTCGGTCCAGAAGGAGCAAACTGGATAAATCCTTATCAAAAATGAACTGAAACTAATTTCTCATACATCCCTAAAAAGGTAAAGGTAAAGGTGTCCCCAACCAGTCGTGTCCGACTCTAGGGTGTGGTGCTCATCCCCGTTCCTAAGCCGAAGAGCCAGCGCTGTCCGAAGACGCTTCCGTGGTCATGTGGCCGGCGTGACTGAACACCGAGGTGCATGGAACGCTGTTACCTTTCCCGCCGAGGCGGTACCTATTTATCTACTTGCAATTTCTTGCTTTCGAACTGCTAGGTTTGCAGGAGCTGGGACTGAAGACGGGAGCTCACTCCATCACGCGGCACTTGGGTATCGAACTGCTGACCTGCCGACCTTCCAGTCTGCAGTTCAGCGTCTTAACCACTAAGCCACCGCGGCCCCATACATCCCTACTCTTCCTCTTTTTATCCTGCATTAACAACATTCACACATTGTACAAAGAGCAGGAGAGATACTTGGGTTGCAATATTATGTGCACTTACCTGGGAGTAAGCTCCAATGAACTCAATGGGACATGCTTCTGAGTAGTCATGCATGGGATTGTGCTGCGAAAAGCACTTTGTGCAGTGCATGTCTACCCAGAGATAAGTCGCATTGAGTTCATTGGAGCTTACTCCCAGGTAAGTGTGCATATGGTTGCAGCCTTGATGTCAATGTGAAAATAATCTAACATTCTCACATTATTTTGAACATAGTTGTATTCCTGTTTGTTACTTCTATAGCAATTCTCATCGCTAAGTAATTTATAAAATCTTTATTTGCCTTCAACAATTACCTGAGTTAAGTTTAGCTCAAGTATGAAGGCGGATTGCACACTTAAGGACTGCTATTTTGGTGTTTGGAAACTGATTCTAGAGTATAATATTTGCCATACCAGATGTCATTTTGAGTGTGTCTTTCCATTTAACATGCAAAAAGCATAAGCTTGGGGAAGGGTGATAACTATTGGGATCTCAGCAGGTGTGGAGGAGGGATTTAACGCCTTCCTGCTCTATGCGGTCCTTAGGAAAATCCCTCCTCTGAAACAGGCATCTTTTGCACTGCATTTATTATACACCAGGGGGTGGGGGGAATTAAAGATTTTTTTCATCTACTCTGGAACTGAAGAAACTCTGCCTAATCCTTTTGGGTGTGAGGTGGGTAATGTTTAATTTCATTGTATTCCTCTGATATTTGTGCTTCAAATATCTAAAGATTTTAGATATTTTGTTCTAAAGATTTTGTTTGTGGTTTATATGGTGTTCTTTACTATGGTTTAGTTTCCACAAATGATTCAAATCGAGACATAAAGTCTGTTTCTGAGCCAAAACGAGCAAGGTTGCACCTGTTTCTACAGCACTTATTCACAAAATATCAGCTTGAATTGTCCCCAGTAGGGATCTATCATTGGAACTGGAGTGCAAATCACCTCCGGCCAGCAGTTTAGTCCTCGTTGACTCATTAAAGTGTGGAAACTGAAATAACTGTTGCCATTGTACTTTAGGGACCACAGCATGGATTGATCAAAATATAATCTGGAGGTGCTGTTGGTGCCAGATCTATGCTGTAAACCACTGGAGAGTAAAGTTTGACATCATGCATTGCTGTGAAACTTCTAATGGAGATCCATATGGAAAACCCCACTGCTAAAAGCTCACATAGTTCTGACAATCACTGTCCTTAAATGATTTGTGTACCAGTGGGCAAGTGGCAACAAAAGAAATATGTTTCATGCAAAGAGATTAACTGCTGAGACACACCACCACATCCATTGCTCTCTGTTCTGCAGTTTGTCTAATTAGTCAGAGAACAACTAAGCCCAAAATTGCTTATGGAAGTCATTCAGATTCTCTATGCCAAGTCAATGTGCCCTACAGAGAAGGAGTTCAGATTGGTTCTCTTTTTACCCAGCCTGCTGACTGGCATAGCAATCCTGTAGAGTGAGAGAGGAAGAATCCAAAGTGGAGAGACCGTCTTTTAAAGTTTATTCTATTCATAAGACTAGAGATCTTTTCAAGAAAATCGGAGATCTCAAGGGAACGTTTTGTGCAAAGACAGGCATGATAAAGGACAAAGAAGGCAGGGACCTAACAGAAGCACGTGAGATTAAGAAGAGGTGGAAAGAATACACAGAAGAACTATACAGGAAAGATCTTAATGTCCCTGATAGCCATGACAGTGCAGTCACTGAACTTGAGCCGGACATCGTAGGGATGTCGGAGAATTTCTCCACGAATCTCCAGGAGGCTGAATGCCAACGCATTCGGCCCCCTGAAATTGGTGGGGAAATTCTCCGACACCCCCCCCCGCCCGCCCCCAGGATGGGACTTACCTCATTCGAATGTCCCTCTCGGTGGTGGGTCCCGGCGGCGGTGCGGCAGCGGCGGCTGGTCTTCTGACCGGCTGCCGCTGCCACCATTTCCAAGTAAAGTAAAAAAAAAAAAAGTGATAGGCTACGTAAAGATTTACATAGCCTATCACGGCTAGATTTTCAAAGTCAGCCGTGATAGGCTAGGTAAATCTTTACGTAGCCTATCATGGCTGACTTTGAAAAAAAAAAAAGCGTGTACGCAAATGGCGGCGCCCATGGGCGCCGCCATTTGCGTTCCTTATTTGGGCACGGGTAGTCTACATAAAGATTTACGTAGACTACGGCGAAAATAAGGGCAACGCTGCGTAAATCTTTACGTAGACTACCTGTGCCCAAATAAGGAATGCAAATGGCAGCGCCCATGGGTGCCGCCATTGGCGTACTCGCTTTTTTTTCCCCTCAAAGTCAGCCGTGATAGGCTACGTAAAGATTTACCTAGCCTATCACGGCTGACTTTGAAAATCTAGCCGTGATAGGCTATGTAAATCTTTACATAGCCTATCACTTTCTTTTTTTTTACATAACTTTTTCTTTCGTGGCCGGAGAGGCGGGGCACTCCCCCCTGGCCAGAATTTCGGCGGGGAGGGACGGGGCGCCTCCCCACCCGCCAAGAATTTCGGGGGGAGAAACGGAGCGCCTCCCCCCCCGAAAACAGCTGCGGGACCAGGTAAGGGACTTTCGTCCATCCCTACATCCTAGAGAGTGAAGTCTAGTGGGCCTCAGGAAGCATTACTAACAACAAAGCTAGCGGAGATGACAGTATTCCAGCTGAGCTATTTAAAAGCCTAAAAGATGATGTTGTTAAAGTGCTGCACTCAATATGCCAACAAATTTGGAACACTTAGCAGTGGCCACAAGACTGGAAAAGGTCAGTTTACATTCTAATTCCAAAGAAGGGCAATGCCAAAGAGTGTTTAAACTACTGTACAATTGCGCTCATTTCACATGCCAGCAAGGTGATGCTCAAAATCCTACAACCTAGACTTCAGCAGTATGCGAACCAAGAACTACCAGAAGTACAAGCTGGGTTTTGAAGAGGCAGAGGAACTAGAGATCAAATCACCAACATTAGCTGGATCATGGAGAAAGCAAGAGAATTCCAGAAAAACGTCTATTTCTGCTTCATTGACTACGTTAAAGCCTTTGACTGTGTGGATCACAACAAACTGTGGCAAATTCTTAAAGAGATGGGAGTACCAGACCACCTTACCTGTCTCCTGAGAAACCTGTATGAGGGTCAAGAAGCAACAGTAAGAACCAGACATGGAACAACCGAGTGGTTCAAAATTGGGAAAGGAGTACGACAAGGCTGCATATTGTCACCCTGCTTATTTAACTTATATGCAGAGTACATCATGAGAAACGCCAGGTTGGATGAATCACAGGTCGGAATTAAGATCGCCGGGAGAATTATCAAAAACCTAAGATATGCAGATGATACCACCTAATGGCAGAAAGCAAAGAGGATCTAAAGAGCCTCTTGTTGGGGGTGAAAGTGGAGAGTGCAAAAGCTGGTTTGAAACTCAACATTAAGAAAACTAAGATCATGGCATCTGGCCCCATCACTTCCTGGCATACATAAGGGGAAGAAATGGAAGCAGTGACAGATTTTATTTTCTTGGGCTCCAAGATCACCGCAGATGGTGACTGTAGCCATGAAATTAAAAGACGCTTGCTCCTTGGGAGGAAAGCTATGGCAAACCTAGACAGCATAGTAAGAAGCAGAGACATCACCTTGCCGACAAAGGTCCATATAATCAAAGCTATGGTTTTCCTAGTAGTAATGTATGGCTGTGAGAGCTGGACTATAAGGAAGGCCGAGCGCCGAAGAATTGATGCTTTCGAACTGTGGTGCTGGAGAAGACTCTTACGAGTCCCCTGGACTGCAAGGAGGTCAAATCAGTCCATCCTAAAGGAAATCAACCCTGAGTGCTCATTGGAAGGACAGATACTGAAGCTGAAGCTCAAATATTTTGGCCACCTAATGCAAAGAGAAAACTCCCTGGAAAAGACCCTGATGCTGGGAAAGATTGAAGGCCAAAGGAGAAGGGGACGGCAGAGGATGAGATGGCTAGGTAGCATCACCGATGCAATGAATATGAACTTGAGCACACTCCAGGAGAGAGCAGAGGACAGGAAGGCCTGGCGTGCTATGGTCCCTGGGGTCACGAAGAGTTGGACACGACTTAACAACTGAACAACAACAAATTTTTGGTTTTTTATATGCCAGTTTTCTACAGTCAAGTATACCCAAAGTAGCTGTCAATAAACTTTAATTTATCCAAAATATTTGGGAGGGGGAGGGGGAGGGGGAGCAAAGCAGTGTGTTACAAAACATATCAGTACATTCAAATAAGACGAAAACAATTCCATAAATGTAGAATTTGACATTTACTGCATTTTGCTATGTAAAATACTACATTTTACTATGACCAGCCAGGCTCACACCAGCAGGGCAGAAGGTGTGGAGCGAAAAAAAGTTTCCTTCCCATTGATTCAAATGGGAGGGAAGTAAACTAAGTCAGCTCCAGGGCTGGCATAGTTTTTGCCTGCTCCAGGGGCATTTCTGATTCTACTGATCCACAGCCTCTCCTGGCACACCCCTGGAGCACCTTCTTTTTCCCTGCTCCAGCGTCAACAGATCACCACCGGTAGACCTTTCCACAGCCTCATGGGGAAGGCTTACAAGGTTGAATCTTCTTGGACAGACCTCTCTCCCTGCCCTCAGAGAAGGGGATCTGAACAATATTGCAGTGCCTGACATCCCGTTCCAGGACCATAGGAATGAAGCCTTAACTGACAACGTCTATGTAGTCTGCTAAATGCTTCCCCTGTTGGATGGCCACCTACGCATTGCCAAAAAATAGGAAACACATCAACAAAAAAGAGGATAAAATAGGATGCCAATTTGCATAACATTTGCATATGCTCATTTATATGTATAGATGCACATTTGTAAGCAATTACTATCATTTACGTAGAAACAGAATGCATCTCACCATAGCAGGGAAGATTGTTACCAGATGACCTGTGTTCCTGCTCAGTCTACTATCCACCTGTCAATGCGCAAATTCAAGGCCCCTGTTCTGCTTTCTTATGGTTCTTTACATTCAAATAGAGGACTGTCCTCTGTAAAGGGAGACTCATGGCCACCCTTTCCCCTGAGAAAGAGCTATGCTTGAGGGATATATACGCTTTTTATTTCTTGGCCCACCCCTACTGTTTGTCCAACTCCGGTTATCCTTGAGAGTTTTGAATTTTATCTTGTTGTTTGACATAATTCTTTGCATCTCACATTTTGTTGTTGTATTTGTGTATTTTAATTTTTGTGCACTGCTTTGGAGGCCTTCAGGATGAAAACCAGTATAAAAATAAGGATTTGCTTATTTACTTTTGTTCTTCTATTAGCATTCCTTGATGTTGCAAAGATAGCTTTTAAGATTTTACTTCCCTTTTTACATATGTCTCAAGATGCCACTTAGCAAGATTTGAGTATTACTTTTCTGTCCTGAGTTTCCACAAAGTCTAAGCACCCGCAACTTGGATCTCGCCTGGAATTTAATTGACGAGGGGTGAAGCTCTCTAGGGATGTACTAAAGTCACTTACCTTTCCGCGGTTTATGTTCATGGGGGGGGGAGGCGTTACGTCCCTCCCCCTGGAATCCTCGACGGGGGGGAGGCGATCCGGTCCTCCCCCCCGGAATCCTCAATGGCTGGCTGTGCTCCATGGTGGCTCCGCGGAGCAGCCGGTCAGGCCCAGGCCAGAGCCGTCCGCAGCCGGATTTCCGGCCGCGGAGGGCTCTAGGTAAAAAAAAGCGTACGCAAATGGCAGCGGCTACGGCCACCACCATTTGCGTTCCTTATTTTTCGCCGTCTTAGCCTACATAAATATTTACGTAGACTATTACGGTGAAAATAAAGGGGAACGCAAATAGCGTAGTGGGCGCTATTTGCGTCCCTTTTTGATTCGCCGTTTTAGCCTACGTAAATATTTACCTAGGCTAAAACGGCGAAAAATAAGGAACGCAAATGGTGGCGGCCGTAGCCACCGCCATTTGCGTACGCATTTTTTTTTTAACCGGGATGTGATAGACTTACATAGCCTATCACGTCTCTGTAAAAAAAAACACAACAAAGCGACAAGACTGCAAATGGTGGCGGCGGCAGCCGGTCGGAAGGCCGCCGCCACCCAGAACATCCGCCCCAGGTAAGTCTCATCCCAGGGGGGATCTGCGGGGGGGCAGGGGGGCAGGCCATTCCTCCACAGATTTCGGGGGGCCGGGTGCACTGGCATTCGGCCTCACCGAGATCTGTGGCGGAATTCTCTGACATCCCTAAAGCTCTCTCAACTCTGAATATGGTTCAAATCACTGGTGGCCTGCTGATAAATGTGCTGCTACATATTTGATCAGCTGAAGTTTCTGAAGGGCAGCTCCATGTAAAGCATATTAGATATTTTGAATCTGGAGGTCACCAGAGTCTGGTGTCTCCCAGGATAGGGTGTAGTTGTGACCCAGCCAAGAAAGACACTTGCCTGAAAATCAGTACCTGAACATCCAGGAACCATGCTGGTTCCTAGCAGAAATATTCTTCTGCTGTGAGCTGTGAGTAGAATTGCAACTGACTTTCCACACTATCAAGGAAGATTGTACCTCTTCTGTGTGTACTTCCCACTGTGTTCTGTCTATCCACATCAGTGCCCTTAGTGCTACTTTTCTGTCTTTTAAGGGGCATGTGGGTAGTGTGTTACTGGGCAGTTAAATCTAGCTCAGCACAGCACACATCCACTATACCCTTTGCCATTGGGTGCCATTTCTATCACTCATTAAAAAAAAAAAAAATTAAGTACTACTAAAACACTTTTCCGATTATTTTTTCCATAAAAACAACAGTGAAATACGGCTTAAAAGAAAGACTGTTATAGTGCTATACCCATATACTGCAATAATTAGATTTGTATTGATAAATGAGAGAGAGAATTATAGCATTAGACTGATATAGTGCCATAACACTTTCATTTAAGTGGTATTTTACTGTTTTAATTAAAAAAAAGAACAGCTGAAAAAGTGTTCTAGTGCTACTTAAAAAGACAATTAAAAAAATAAATGGATGACAAAAATGGCACCCACTACAATGGTTATGTGTGTGATTGTGTGCTGAGCTACCTGATAGGTCATGTACCATGTAAAAACCATGCCTCTTAAATAAAGATGGAGGAGTAGTGCTAAGGACATCTGTGGATACCTGTGGAGACTGTTACTCTCACATCATTCTGAAAAAATGTAAAGCTGTAGTAGGAAAAAAAAATGGAAGCAGCATTGGGAAAATGTGAGAGGATTGCAAATGGGTGATGACATCATGTGGACACAACCACCACCCTATAAAATGTGAGGGAAAGAACCATTACATTTCCACAATAAATGCCTTGTCTGGAGGCAGCTCTGGTCGTTAAAGGAGAGTATGATCCCATTCAGAAGAGACCAAATACCAACTTTCTGTTTGATTTTGCTACTAGTAGTATCAATCTTCCCTTCTCTTGTTGACCTAGAAATGGACAAATCCACTTCGCCACATCCCAATTCGGAATAGGCGTATTCTTGCCAAGCTTTCCCTGAGAGTTCTCTGGAAAAGCTCAGGCGTACTAAGGGTGCAGACATTGCAGCTAATTACAGTTCTTCAGGATCTGTGCACTGAAAACATCCTGTTGGTAAGACTTCAGGGCCTAATGAAGACTAAAGGAGAAGCCCTCCCCTTTGTGCCACCCCCACTGCTGCCCCTGGAAGGGTAAGCGTTGGTGGAATGGCATCAGCACTGCTCCGGATGGGATGGGCTTATTTTTAAACAAAGCCAGGATTCAAAGGAATCCTCACTGGGATTGTGAATAGGCTCATTATTCCAAACACAGGGGCTTCATTTCTGAGTCACCCCATCTCCAAAACTGGGCAATGTCACTAGTTGACATTTGCCATCTTTTACCCTCTATCTTGACCTAAACTCTAAAGTCCGATGGCCATACCTTTCTAGGTGTTGTTGTGCCCTGATGTCCAAATGTCCAAATGTCTTTATGGTGCTCATTTTTATTCGTATTGTTGCACTGATTATGGTTGATATTGATTTTGGATTGTTCTGTTACATTACAGATTTCTGTATTGGTATGTGCGTAAGTCGCTTGAAGACTGCTTTTTATAGTGGGCAATGCATAATATCATCATCATCATCAAAAATAAGCTTTAACTTAGACACCTTGCACCCCTAAATTGGGGTCTTCCTGGTCCCCCAAGTTCTCCATGAATTGCCGAGAACTTGTCAGAGGAGCCTGAGTCAGTCTTTCGCCACACTGGGTTTTAGAAAACGGCAGGAGTGAGGGAGACTCCTGCTTCTTTCGCCTTTTCCAGCACCCAGTATGAAGGGAGCAAAAAACCCTTTCCTCTTCCCCAAATCTTTTGGCATGTACAGGGAACTTGGGAGAGAACGGAGTATTTTTTTTCCCTTGCTTCATGCTAGGCTTTGGAGAACGCAGAAGCAGCATGAGTCTCTTATCATTTCTTCTCCAAAGGCCAGTATGAAGTGAGATTTCAACTCTGTCCCTTCTCTAAGTTCTTGTCATATGCCAGAGGACTTGGGGAAAGGCAGAAAGTTGGTGACAACCACAGGTAATCGCTGCCTCAACAAAATTGGTGGACCCCAAGTAGAGCTGGGAAGCATGTGCTTTTGTCCAGACCTAATTATACTGAGCAGGGGTGAGTAGAAGGCAGATCAGGATCTACCAATAGATCTCTGTATGATTCACAGTTGATCAGCAAGCATTCCTGGCTCCCAGTTGTTTAACAACAGCAACCACGAAAACCCTCTGCAGGTGTTCATGAACCCAGCATGATCACGAACCCTCCCTTATCAGGGTTTCTGATCATGGGATCTCTGTAGGCACTTTCAGCTGAACATGCTTACAGAGCCACATATAAATCTCAACACTCAACGTGCGAAGGTCTACCTGGAAGCTGGGCGTGCAGGAATGTTGGGGGTGGGGCTTACGTGTGCGCCCAAGTCCCCCTACACAGTTTAGCCCTACACACTAACCGGCAAGGGCTTAAAAGGTTCTTTTTTCTATTCTAAACTAGGCTACAAGGAAAGCTCAAGGGCAAATGAGGAGTAATTTTTTTGTGTAAAGGGACTGCAGGCTCAGTTCGGGTACTGAACACAAATTCCTGGTCTGAGCCATGTGCTCAGAGACACTCTGGTCCTTAATGCTAATTGCCTGCCCACTCCAAGCCACTATTTTGCACCTGCCTCCAGTTGTTGGCACTCCTGGTTCTAGTAAATAAACCAAAGCAGATCCTGCACAAGTAAAGCCTGCCCACTGCGCTAAGATAGAAGATTTGGGTAGGATGGAACTGACTATATAGTCTACCCACACCTCTCAAGAAGACTCTGTAAAAAATCTTTTCCAAGCCCTTTCCCCTTTCTACTGGGCATGCTCCAAAACCTGTCCCTGTAGCATGCCTCCATTTTTGTCCTTCCTTCCAGATGGCAATCCGGATCACAAGTGTGCAGTGAAGTTTACTGCACAGCTGGATCTGCTGAGAGCAACGGAACAGATATTTTGCCACTGCAATGGGTTACTCAGAGACAAGGCTGTTTCGCAAACAGGCGCCAGATTCCTACAGATGTCTACTAAAACCAGGGTCTTCCCAGGATACAAAAAGTGCTAGTTCCCCGCCCCCCTCAAATTCCAATCTGAATCCTGCTTGTCTTTGAAATTGACTTTCTGAAACAACCTGCTACAGGACATGTCAGAAGAACACTGATTTCTCCTAACATTGTGCTCCACACTCAGTCCTAGGCGACAGCCTGGTGACTCGTGCTTCACCATCAGTTGGACACCTCTTCCTCGACAGAAAAGAATAATAATGTGGACAGTGCTTGGCATGCCACAACAGTAGGCCACGAGCAGCCCCATGTTCCCAGCTGTTACAGGCTGCTCCAGCACCTTAAAAATGTTGCCAGGAAGTTCTTCAATTCATGAGCTGAAGAATATTATACCACTTGAAAAACCATTCTCCCTTTCTGAGTTGTATTTGGGGCCAACAATGACATGTTATGCAGGGCGGAAATTCCATTTTAAGCATGGAAGCATCTGGAGAATCCCCATTTCTTGGTTCCCACACAGATAAGCCAGATTATTTGGTGTTTGTCTCCTCTCCTGCCTTACAGACAGATTTATTCCCTCGCGGTAAACAATGCATCCCTTTTTTGAGCTGTTATCATTTCATCATCATAACCACTTAAGTAATTTTTAATAAGAGCAATGGCAACAAAAGGCATATATTTCCACTGCCAGAGAGTCGTGAAATGCCCCCATACTGGAGAAAACCGGGAAAATTCCCACAAAACACACACACGGGGCATAGCAGCTGCAAGTCTTAAAAGAAGTGAAGGAATGCAAAGTATTTTTAATACTGGTGAATTAAAATCAGCAATCTGAAGCGCCAAGTGTAAAATTAGTACATGTTTTATCCTGTATGCTAGTATTGTTTCCCAGTGAAGTCGATTGACACTGCTGTGAACAACTGTTACTTAGAGAAGATAAAGGTGGGGTTTGATTCACAGCAACGCAAAATAAATAGTGTAAATCTGAAATTCTTATCATTTATCCTGGCATATTTTAAAAATTGCACATATTAGTCAACCTTCGAATGCAAACTGGGGTAAATGGAAATCTTTTTGAGCAGAGTTAATTAGCTACATGGGTAGCTCATTTATATCCTTTTTTATAGAGAAAGATTAAGGGTTATTGCCTTGGCAACTCCAAATTAGATTGGATTATTGCAATGTACTCTACATGAGGTTACCTTTTAAGAGTTTCTAGAAACTTCACTTGGTCCAGAATGCAGGAGCAGGGATGCTTGTGGGTTCTTTCCCTTGGGGGTGTTTTACACCTATTTTATAGCAGCAGCACTGGTTGCCAGTGTATTTCTGGGCACAATTCAATGGTTATGTGATTACCTTTAAAACCCTGAATGGCTTGGGCCCAGGATACCAGGGGGACTGTTCCCTCCCATACCAGCCAGCCCATCTCCTAAGAGTTGCCGGGGATGCTGTCCCTCATGTTCCAATGGTGGCTGAGGCACAGCTGGTTGGGATGCAGTAAGAGGGCCTTCTCTGTGGCTGCACCTAGAGGAGGGGTGAGCAACTAAAGGGAATCTGGGTGCCATTTCCCCCCCACACTTGGAACTGATGACCAACATCAGTGGATTGGCTGAGCTGAAAATCCCACAAGGAACTGGAATGGGCCCTCAACCCTCAAGTGTTCTGGCAGGGAACAATCAGGTCCAGGCAACTGTTACTGAATCTGTTTGCAACTCTCGAAAATGCTCAGGTCTCAAAATGCTTCACAAAGTTCCAGTGTCCTCTCACAGCAGGAACAAGCACCCTAGAAAAACATTGGCCAGGAGTTCCCCTATATGCCTTGGTGCCAATTCTGTTCTGTCCAAGGTCATCCAGAAGATCAGAAGAGGCTCAGCAGAGGTGATCATCATAGCTCCTCACTGGCTAAAATGTCCTTGGTTTCCAGAACTGATCAACATGTCTACACAAGACAGATCTCCTTCTTCAAGGCCTGATTCTGCACCCTCTGCCAGAGGGTCGCTTCAGCCTGCTCATTACTGCTCTGCTATGGCCTGAGGTTAAGGAGTGCCTTCCATGAGTCTCTGGAGAAAATGGCAATTTTCCTTACTGTGAATTTCTCCTCTCAGAACTTCACAGAGGACATTCCTCCCACTATTTTCTTCAGAAACCGTTGATAGTATTTGAGGCTGCGGGGAGAGGAATTACAGCTTCTGTCACACAGTAGGCTGGTAGACAGAGACTCGTGCTTTCAGGCCCTTTCCCTTTTTTATTTCATTTATTTATTTAAAATATTTCTTGGCCGCCTTTCAGGGCAGAAGCCCTCCCAAGGTGGCTTACAGCAATAAAATATATAAAAGCAGTTAAAATATTAAAAGTGATAAAAACAATTTAAATAACTATAAAAGCCAACAATAAAACCAGCAACAATGTTTTTTTCTCCTTACTTTTTGGTGATTCATTTTGTTTGATATTAACGATGTTTGCCTTCTGATGTAGTTCTATTTGTTCTTTTTATTTCAGTAGGGGTTTCAAAGTTTCTTTGCTCTGGTGGTATGGTCTGGGAGGGCAGGGCAACTCCTCCCCATGAAACAAAACAAGTGGCTCTGCCTACATACTCCAGAGGGCAGTGTTGTGTAGTGGTTAGAGTGTTGGAAAGGGATTTGGGAAATCCAGGTTCTAGTCCTCACTCAGCTATGAAGCTCATTGGGTGACTTTGGGCCAGCCACTTATGGCATAGTCCTTTCCAGATGCCCATCAGTCTCCGAACTTGGAGGCTGACAAGCATCCTATGCAGAGCAGAAGGAGTGCAGAGGCTATCTTCACCTCCGCGGTCCTCCCACTCTGCCATTCTAGATGGGGGTTTTGCCTATCTTGCTGAGGTGTTGGGGGGGGAAGGGAGGCTGGACTGGCTGGAGGATTCCTTATAAGTTGGCATCCCCCCCATGGGAATGCCCCCTTTACCGCCCTCTGAGGTAAAGGACCTTGGAAGAGCAACTGGTGTGGTTCTGTCTGCACCAGCTGTGTGGGGGAAGGGGAGCAGGCAGGGAGCTCATACGCCTGAGTCCAAGATCAAAGCGCTATCTCTGACCTCGGATCCAGGAATCCCAACTATCCTATGGCCCCCAGTTTGCTCTCTAGGGGCCATAGGATTGCTGTCTGAATCTCAGCCTAACCTACCTCATAGAGTTGTTATGGGGATAAAATAGACAGGAGAAGGATTATGTTAGCCACCTTGAGTTCCTTGGAGGGGAAAAGGTGAATATACATGTAATAAATCAATAAATAACATTAAGAATGCCTTCCGCGAGGATCTGCGAACAGAAATTCACAGTAAGAAAAGTGTCCATTTTTCCCAGAAAATGTATGTGTAAAAATGATGGGTGTATGTTCACTCATGAGACAAGGTTATTTTGAATTGATTTCAACTCTTTTTAAATGATCAGCCTTTCCATTTTTAGCTGTCTCAGCTTGCACAGGGTAGAATCTTTTCATATGTCCATTTCATATCTGATATATTTGCCCTACTATGACAGAGACATTGTAATTCGCACTTTGTGAGATGCAGTACATTTTCCGCTGGCCATCATCCGTCAGTAAATGTCTCTCACTGTGCTCCAGCTATCAAGATAAGCGTTATCTTTTATCTGACTTTATAAAATCAATCTATACACCAAAAGATCATTCTCTTTTTTGAAGTGAAAATTACACTTGTACATATCTGGTTTTGCTCAGGTTTGTAGAAATGTAGTGATTGTTTGCTCCCAAGAGGGATGTTTGGATCCAGATAATATTCTGGAAAAAGAGAGATGTTCCAGAATACGAGGAGAAGATGTTCTGGAAGGAAATTCTAGACTAGGGGTGGGGAACCTGTGGCCCTCCAGATTTTGTTGGACCACAACTCCCGATCTGTCAAGCTCAAGGTTCTCATTTTCCCACCATCAAGTGCCTTCTGTCCTGATTCCATACAGGGTTTTTTTCCATGCAGAACTGTGTACTTTTGTTTTAACACAGTTTTCAGATGAATGCATTTTTGTACAGTAAGCATGCACCCATCGACTAAAACATGTTTGTGAGCATTGTAAGGATGTGTGCAGGAGGCATGTCAGAGAAATCCGCAATCAAGTTAGATGAGTTCGACTTGTGAATTCTGCAGCGGACCAGCTTTTTCCAAGTCACATGGACTCCATGGACTTGTAGACTGGTTCTGGGTTTTTTTTTTACTTTCCAGAATTGTATGCAAGTTTAGTGGTAGAAAAATATGAAAAATATGTAATATAAAAAATTACAAAAAAATTAAAAAACACTGACCAAAAATGTGCATTTCCTCCCATAGGCTAAAGCATGAAAATGTGCATTCTGGGGGGATTCGCACATTTTCGGGTGATACACACATTTCCAGGAGTGCACATTTGTGAAAGTTCAGAAAATTGAGAAACTAACTAATGCGCACTTGAACAAATGCTCATTTAGAAACAAATGAAATTCTTGTACAAAAAGTCCAAGTCTGTCAATGAGCAGACGACGGAATGAAAGATGCCTGACAATCTGTGAAACACAGATGGAACAAAATCTGTACATCCCTAGTATGCATTTGTCTTTGCACACAGTGTTCAGATGTGTGCATTTTAACAAATACATTGCAAGCTCAGAAATGTATGGATTTCCGACTGCAAATTGTGTTAAGTTCTGCTTTGGGATCCGAGAGGTACAGATCAGGTCAATCCGTGTGTGTGTGTATGTGTGTGTGTTTAAAAAACAAACAAAAACCCCTCAATGGAGCAAATTTCTTAACCATTCCCACTGCGATCTTGCCTGATCATTGGCCATGCTGGCTGGCCTGATCAAAGTTGGCATCCAACAACATCTAGAGGGTCACAGGTCCTCCACTCCTGTTCAACCCTGTTCTTGATTTTTTGCAGAAATTGACAAGCCAGCATTTTTAATCTGTCATTTAAACAGATCAAGTCACTCAGTGCTGGTACTGATGAACCTGGAAAATTTTTCTTTTCTTTTTCCCCAGATGAGGAAAGGATCATATTATGATGCTTGTATAAGCTGGGCAGGTTGGCTTTACAAGCTGTAGTCCAACAAGGGCTAATGTGGACAGTGGATGGAGTACTGGACTTTCCCCTTGTCCAAAAAAGACATACAAAGAGGGAGAAATATATAGATGTTTGGCTTTAACACCAAGATGTGTGAGTTTTGGTGGCTTTTATGAAAGAGATGCATGATTGTTATATGAGTCATTGAGTGTTACATCATGCTTAACTGGCAATTCATGAGCAGCTTTGCAAGGCTTCATATCAAAATGATCACCAGGTATTAGTCCACAAATAGTTTGATGCTTCTATTAAAACTGCCCTAGTTACAAGAGA
Source organism: Heloderma suspectum (assembly GCF_057233095.1). Classification (NCBI taxonomy): domain Eukaryota; kingdom Metazoa; phylum Chordata; class Lepidosauria; order Squamata; family Helodermatidae; genus Heloderma; species Heloderma suspectum. The sequence continues at coordinate 193,376,282 of NC_139462.1, forward strand.
ACATGGATACAGTGTGAATAGTGATAGATAACGATAATCACTGGGATACAGTTATTCATTGAGATAAAATCTGCACACAAATGACCAAACAGGTCGCAATAGAAAAAGGACTGGGGGTGAGTTTTGGGGGAGGAAATGTTAATGAAATGTGTCTCCTATTTAAACCCACTTTAATAGTTATCTGAAATAACTAGAAAAAGCATATATCTGGATCCCAGATTATCCTTGTTCTCCATCTTTGAACAGCCAACAATAACTTGCTTCATAAATATGTGATTGTTGCTTGTTGCAGTGAGACTAGAAGGAGTTAGGCAATGGAAGGCCTCTAATAAACTCTCTATAGAGTGCTGGTACCAACAGTTGTGAAATAATGCACTACCTGAGAAATGGAAACAGCAGCTCAGTCTTTCTAAAAGAAAAAATGAGGCATACACTGTTTATAGAGTGTGGTATTGCTTTACTTTGTTAATTAAAACAGTGCTCATTTGAAACTTCCAGCCGCTCATGTCATGGAAAACTATACATGTGTACTTTAGGTTAGAAAATGTAGTTACTGAATCAGTTCCTTGAAATCATCCTGGCATATCAGAACATAGGAAGCTTCCTTCATTGATCCCATCCAGCCCAGTATAGTTGACGCAGACTGGTAGCAGCTCTCCAGGGTTTCAGGCAGAATTTTTTTTACACCTTAATTGAATTTCTGAACTTGGTCTTCAATGTGGTGGCTGTTGGAAAGAGATCTAATAGGCCAGAGGTGGCCAAAAAGGTAGATGTGGATCTACTGGTAGATCACTGGGTAATTTGAGATAGATCAGCAAGGATGTCATTTGTTTAACAATATCAGCAACAAAATGAGTCCCCACTCAGCCTAAATTATACTGCTGAAATGAGGAAAGCTTCATGTAACCAGGAGCGGATTTTTTGGCAGGAAGGACCAGGAGCTCCATTCAGTTCTGGTATGCAAAACAAATTTCTGGGCTCAGAATTCGCTAATTCTAAGTGTATGCCCTTTGCACCAAGATCTGTGGATCTCTGTGTTCTCGTAAAAAACAAATAAGATTCGGCAAGCCTGCCCTAGGTTCCGTTCCATCTTCAGGCCGTGAGGTTCCTGCAGTTCAAGTCATATTATCCCTATTGGTGTGTTCATCTGCACAGGAGAGCATAAGTTCAAGCTGGAAGACAGACAATCCAGTGTTATTAGGTTATGTAAATACTATTAAATAGGATGTAATTACCTGTACTACCTGCACTCTGTTACAGAAGTAACATTAAACCGTACATCAGCTTTCCCCAACCTCGTGCCCCTCAGATATGTTAGGCTGCAGCTCCCATAATTCCCAGCAAGCACGGCCATTGTCGGTTGTTGGCTGGGAATTATGGGAGTTGAAGTCCAACACATCTGATGGGCACCAGGTTGGGGAAAGCTGATTAACATGATAAGGGAGCATATCAGGGTAACCACTGTCTCAGCCTCGAAAGGGGCACAAGACGATTGGAAGAGTTGTGAACCAAAAGACAAAACTTTTTGAGAACAGGAACAATTCTTATTTGATGGACAGTCTGTCCCTTCATTTTGTGTAGTTATGTGATTGGATTCTATAAACTGACTCAATGGTTCAGTGAACTAAGTGCATTTGCTACTGTGTGCAATGTTCTTTGGTAACGAGTGTGCTTTTCACACATAAGTGGCTGTGAAGTTTTGTCACTTTTACCCAAACACACTGATTGCCGCTTTGCGCTCTTCAGTAACGGAGACAGCAATGCAAGAGTTTCACAGGGGTCTTAGCAATCCAACAACTTGGAGCACCTCAAGATACTTCCAAGCCCTGAGTGACATTTTTAGGTGAATGTTCAGTATATGAAAACCTTGCGCATACACATCTGTTTGGAACAAGGCTATGTAGATTACTTATTCTGCTGTTTGTGGCTGAGGATAGTAGGCAGAAAGGATGTAATATGTGTTGCATTGTTATTATATATAATCTGCTCTGTTCTCTGGGTGGATTACGAACAGTTAGCTGATTATTGTCTGAAAGCTATTTTGTTTTACTCTTCTTTTGTGTGCCTTTTCATTTCATGTACCCATTGTGTCATGCTTTATGCACCATTTATTAATTATATGACATAGGAACATTTTTATTTCACATGGATTCTTTTTTGTTCTCCAGGTTTATGACTTCCAGGCCGTGGAAAGGACCCAGTATGCACCAGGTTGGTGACTTTAATACAACCAGGAATACTTTAATACTGGATCCTAGAATTTGTCTATGGGGATAAGGTAGATATCGTTGTTGCATGCATTTTTGTATAAATATTTGTATGTAAATATGTGTATGTTTCTAAATTATTATTTGTAATGTTCTTAATGTCTATTCCTAACAGATGTCAGTTTCCGTTTTTGGAAAGAAAATGGCTACATTTGGTTGTCATGATAAATCATAGTTTATCGTGACATGCCACAAGAAAGAGTTGAGACATTTTTGCTTCTGTTTTTGATTTGCTGTAGCTTGTCATATCATCCGAACCCTAAACTGTGGTTTATCTTACCCGTGATTTGTTTAAAACAAGCCAAATTTAAACCATGGTTTCTGACGCTGCCTTGTTTCAACAAATGATAGTTAAGATGAACCATAATTTAGGGATCACAACTAGTGCTAAACTGTGGTGGCTAATTGAAATTGGACACTACTGTTTCCAAACCCCTTTGCGGCTACGCTGGAGGAAGAGAGAGCATGGGGAAGCTGGTGAAGAAGGCTAGCCATAGTTAGGGATGTCAGAGAATTCCGTCACAGATCTCGGTGAGGCCTCGGTGAGGCCCCCCGAAATCTGTGGTGGAACGGCCTGCCCCCCCACCCCACCCCGCGGATCCCTCCCGGGACGAGACTTACCTGGGGCGGATCTTCCGGGCAGCGGCGGCTTCAGCGGTGGTGGCTCCGGCAGCTGGTCTTCCGACCAGCTGCTGCCGCCACCATTTGTCTTGTAAAAAAAAAAAATGACGTGATAGGCTACGTAAAGATTTACATAGCCTATCATGGCTGGGTTAAAAAAAACAAAACCGCATACACAAATGGCGGTGGCAACAGCCGCTGCCATTTGCGTTCCTTATTTTTGGCCGTCTTAGTCTACGTAAATATTTACGTAGACTATGACGGCAAAAATAAAGGGGAACGCAAATAGCGTAACGGGCGCTATTTGCGTCCCTTTTTGATTCGCCGTTTTAGCCTACGTAAAGATTTACGTAGGCTAAAACGGTGAATCAAAAAGGGACGCAAATAGCGCCTGCTACACTATTTGCGTTCCCCTTTATTTTCGCCATCATAGTCTACGTAAATATTTACATAGATTAAGACGGCCAAAAATAAGGAATGCAAATGACGGCGGCTGTAGCCGCCGCCATTTGCATACGCGGTTTGTTTGTTTCTTCCCAGAGCCCTCTGCGGCCGGAAATCCGGCTACGGACTGCTCTGGGCTGGGCTGGGCCTGGCCGGCTGCTCCGTGAGCTGCCGCGGAGCACAGCCGGCCTTCGAGGATTCCGGGGGGGAGGAACGGATCACCTCCCCCCTGCCGAGGATTCCAGGGGGAGGGACGGAACGCCTCCCCCCCATCAACATAATCTGCGGAAAGGTAAGTGACTTTTGTACATCCCTAGCCATAGTTTATGTTGACATCCAAACACAGTCATAGAGTCTATTGAATGGTTAAACTTTCATCTCTCAGCATTTTATATCTTTATTTAATGAACAGATTTCATGTGAGGATGGTGTTCAGCATCAGAATATATGAGGAAGTATCCAAACAGAGCAAAAAATCAGCTGTGGTAGAATTATTTTTAAAACAAGTGAGTGAAATGGAACGAAAAACTAGCTAGCATAAGGGAAGTAAATTATTTCTTGGAATCTACCTGCCTAGTCTAATTGTTAAATATTCATCTCTGACTTGCACATTTGAAACATCAGGAAATCTTCCATATAACGTAGAGTAAGGAGTATGACTTATTGCGGGTCTAGGTTCCAAGTCAAAGGAGTCTCACCAAGAATGAGGCAGGGGTACGAAGGTGAGATTTGAGAGGAGCATTGAGCACTGCCAGAGGCTGACACACAACACAGGTGCATGATTTAGTGCTAAATTTCTCTTTAAATTATTTCTCTTTCCTCCCTGTTATTTTGGTTCATTGTGGCTATAGTGGTACTCTTGCAATCACCCTCAAGGTGCCATTTCCCTTAAATTGGAATGGATGGACGTATCTTAAGAGCTGCTCTTGATTAACTAAAGATTGCCTTTCTTTCAAGTCAAGGGAGACAGCTGTAAAAATAGCCACAAAAAGATGCAGCAGACAGATTTTCCTCTGTCATTAATCTACATTATTTATTAAAATATGAATATTGTTGCAAGCATATTTTAATTATTATCCTCTTGATGCCCTGCTTGTGTGTTCCCAAAAGTACCCCTCTTTGACATTATAGGCTATGTCCAGATGTTCATCCATAGCTTCATAAACCATGGTTAATGAAGCCATGGATAAATGCCATGGCTGCCCGCCTGCTCCTGCCTTGCTCCTCTCCTCTTTCCACCAAACACTAGCTTCAGCATGATGATCCTGGCCTGCATTAAGCTAGAGTTCCCATTACATCCAAGCCAGGGAACTCTGGCTTAAAGTCAGTTAATAAATCGGGAGAAGCCAGGATGGGGGGGGGGGGATGCCCACCTATTGCATTTGGCCCTGGCTTCATAACCACAATTTATGAAGTTAGTTTCAGGCCATTTCAGCTTCCATTTGTGATTTTTTTTTTTAAGTCAACACGAAAGTTCATACATATTTTTGTGTGCACACATCTAAATGCACACATTTTTGTACACAGTTGCCCAAATATAAGCATATTTTGTGTACACTTTCCCAAAATATACACATTTTCCATGTTATATGCATTTCCCCCATGAGATGCATTTTTGAGCGCATTTTTTTTAAAAAAATGCACATTGCATTGCAGAATTTGGGAAAGTGCTAATATCGCCATATAACTGTATTCCCATTCATGTGGAAAGTGCAAATTTGGTTAAGTTTGTATTAAAATGCGAACCCAACAAATCCCCCACCCATCCCTACTCTGTGTAAGCATCCTGATGATCATGTTGAAGTGGATGGATGCAATTGAAATCCATATGCACGTTCAGTTCAGTGCCTCTCTATCAGCAGTCATGCATGCCAGTTAGCTTCCCTGCATGAAGAGGCATGTAGGGAAAATAACTGGCTGCCAGTTGGCCAATATGGCAAGCAGATTTTTGGATCTATTATTTTTTGCCTGTGTACAGTTCATGTTTATTATACCACAGATTAGTTGTCCTGTGTATGCAAATATGCTATCACATGGGCAAATGCTTAAGACTGTAGCTAGCGTATGCCAGCTAATTTCAGGGGTGTACCTCTTCCCGTTTCCACTTGTTTTCTTAGATAAAGAATGATAATTTGAAATGAAAATTCTAAGAGCACTAAGAATTAGGGATAAAATCTTCTTTGCTCGTACACATTGGTCCGGTTCAGACAAGCCTCGGGCTCAAACACTCCCCCCTCCCCTTGACCACGAGGAGGAGTTTGGAATCTTTCGCTTCCTGTTTTGCTGAACTTCAGTTTGACGTATCACCAAAACCGACAAACTGGTTAATGTTAACTAAGGTTTGTTTGAAACAAGCCAGCTTCACACCAGGGGTTCAAACCCTTAACCACACTTTTTAAATTAAGAAACTGTGCTAATTAGTCTAAAGTAGTTAAGAGATTGGTTTATTTGTACGTATTTAATACTCTTTATGTAGCAAAACTGAGAAGGAATGGAGGCTTGAACCATGAGCATTTCTCTTGTTAGAAAGATTGACTTAGGGTGCAATCCTATGTATGTTTAGACAGAAAAAAAGTCCTGCAATTCCCAGCATTCCTCAGCATTGCTGGCTGAGGAATGCTGGGAATTGCAAGATTTTTTTTCTGTCTAAACATACATAGGATTGCACCCTTACTGCCTATGTGGGGAAAGAACGTCTTGCACGACTTAGGCAAACATTACAACAGCAACTTGCTTTTTTATTGAGACATTATCTGCCATAATATTGTAGTGGTAAGAGAAGCTTTCATCATACTGCTTTATTTAAAAATTAAATTTAGTCAAGTTTTTGTATCAAAATAAATAAAAACCCTCATTGTAAAAGCCACAGCCTGCAGGAAACCTATTTTATTTTTTAACATTGCAATCAAAAGTACAATCTCTCTGAGAAAAATATAAATTGCTTTTCTCAAATTGATTTTTTGCTCAGGAGTTAGAATTGTTTTGTTCAGTCAGAACTTGTCTGGATACCATATCTGTAATTTTTGAAATCGGAAAAAACGTCCTTTATTCATAAGGAGGAAGCCTCACTGACGGCAAAAGTTATTTGGTAGGATTAACAGCCTTGAGGTGTAATAACACTGGAAGGTTTGAAGAATCTTGGTGACTTCTTAACAACAGAGCTTCCGCTCTTAAATGCTATTTATCTCAAATACTTTTCTGTGTCTTAAGCTAGAAAATCACAAGTCAGCTTGCTAATCTATATATGAGTATATTCTGCTTTTCCTTTCTAATTCACAATCTTCTAAAAGCTCGTTCAAGTATTTAAAGGTAATTGATACTAAATTAGATCAATGAGCCATCTAGCACAGTTCTGTCAACTTTGAGTCTCAAGACATAGGATTTTCCCAGCCTCTACCTTGAAACTACAAACACCAGAAACTGAACATAGTTGGGGACCTTTCTCCATGCAAACAAAGTTTTTGAACTCTGATTTCTACACATACAAACACACACAGAGAGACACTCCTATGGGTGCATAACCAGTGATTCTTTGTCTAAAGTGTGGTGTAGTGGCTAAAGTGTTGGACTGGGAGTCAGGAGATCTGGGTTCTAGCCCTCACTTGGCCATGGAAGCTCACTGGGTGACTTTGGGCCAGTCACAGACTCTCAGCCCAACCCACCTCACAGGGTTGTTGTTGGGAGGATACAATGGAGGAGGAGGAAGATTATCTATGCCGCCTTGGGTTCCTTAAGGAGGGAAAAAAGGCGGGATATAAATGTGATAAATACATAAAGCAAGGGTAGACAACTATGGACCATCCAGAAGCCCATTTATAGCCCTGGACTTTCCTGGGTGCCACACTCCTGCTGCCACACCACCCACAGTGGCAAAAAAAGATCAATGGTTTGCCACTAAAATTTGTGGCAAACTGCTACAGAGAGTCAAATGGGCCACATGTAGCTTGAAATCACCGCAACACTGCTTAAGCACTCTTTGGTTGTGTACAAATGATTTTTTTTAATAACTTGAGGCCATCTTCTAAAGCCCTCATTGCTTGTAGTTCAAAAGTTCACTCATCCCCCTGCAGTAGTCTGTGGTCAAGCTGGTTTTCTTGGGGTTTTGTAGCTCTTCAAGCTCTATTCTGGGACAGTTGGAACTAGCATACCAGAAGCATGGCAAGCATTGCTGTAATAGAAACAAGTTCATTTTGGTGTGATACCTGAGAGAGCGCCTTCTCCCTTACCAACCTGCCTGATTACTGAGGTCATCAGAGGGCATGCTCATCGTGGTTCCACATGGCCCTATGGCCCTACTGGAGTCCACCTGAAGAAGAGCCTTCAGTGTGGTGGCTCTAGTCCTATGGAACTCCCTGCCTCTGGAGGTCAGGCAGGCACCAACACTGGGTCCTTTTCAGTGCCTCCTGAAAACAGCTCTTTTCCAGGAAGCCTTCCTTGTTTGACCAGCCTTGGTTTTATTGGCACTCTGTTTTTTAAAGAATATTTTTAATATCATGTTTCATTCTTTTTTATCTTTTGTTCATTTTAACTCTTGTTTCTTTTATCTCCAGAATCTGTTTAGATGTGGAGCAGTATACAAATGTTGTAAAATAAATAAATACAGCACTTTTGAGTCCCCATAGTGGTGTGTCACTGAATTTCATTGGCAAACTGCCAGTTTTGTTGTTGCACCACCAAATTTCAGCAGTGCAGGGGAAGCAGTAGGGTGCTGGGGGCCACACTCAGGGCCATGGGGGCAGGGGACAGCACATGTTGCCCAGCCCTGGTCTAAAGATACAAGACTCAGTTCAGCCTTTAGTGTACTTTTCATACTGATGTAATAGTTCAGTATGAACTATTCAGTATGAACACTGGAAGAGTGATTGGCTGGATCAGACCAAGCATTCCAGCATTCAACATAAGAACATAAGAAGAGCCATGGTGGATCAGACCAAAGGTCCATCTGGTCCAGCATTCTGTTCACACAGTGGCCAACCAACTGTCAGGAGCACCCTAGCTGCCTCTTACAGCCCCTTCTAATAGCCAACTCAGGACACAGACGACGAGGATTCTTTCCAAGGCTTTATTCCTGCATTACTTTATGACTCTTACAGATACTAATCACTAGCGACTAAGCAAGGAACTGTACTGGGGATAGATAGCAGAGTAGGCTAAGCTCCAGGTAAGGCAGTTGGTCCCCGTTTGAAGGAGAACTGCAGGAAGACTCTGAACTTATGGGCTATGGAGAGATCCTCCTCCTTACCCTTGGGTCCTTGGGATGCGACTGTTGTTTTAGCACCAAACGAGTGGAGCGCCTCCTTTCAGCGCCCTCCATTTGTCACCGCTCCCTGCGTCTGTGCTGAGCATCCAGCAAGCCCTCCTCCAGCGCTCTCTCACTGCCAGAGTCACTATCTCTCTCAGGAATGCTGGCAGGAGAATTTCTGCCAGCTGCTGTGCTTGTGAGAGATGAGCGAGCTCCTCTCCCACGGATTGCTGTTCTTCCTCAGAGTCAGAACTGCTCTGGGGCTCTATGGGCTCAGTTTCCACCCTGACATCATCCCCGCTCCCATGAGGCCCTCCCTCATGCTCCTCCCCTGGGGCCCTGGGTTTGTGAGGGTACAGCTGGTGGAAACGCCTCAGCAGCAACAGAGCATGCATATTTTCCGCAGGTTCCCAGGATAACTCATCTGGCCCGTACCCCTTCCAGTCCACCAGATATTGCAGGCGGCTGCGAGAAAGGTGAGAGTCCAGAATCTCCGTGACCTCAAACTCCTTCTCCCCCTCCACCAGCACTGGCGGTGGGGGGGGAGCCGGCCGAGCAATGAGGGTTGCCAGAAACCGGGGGGGACAGCAAGGACCGATGAAAAACTGGATGGATCTTCATGGGAGGGGGAAGAGCCAGGCGAAAAGCAACAGGGTTAATCTGGGCCATAATCTGGAAAGGCCCCGTGCGATGAGGCGTGAGCTTCTTTGCGGGCGAGTGAGAGGGGAGGTATTGGGTGGACAACCAAACCCAGTCCCCCGGTTGCAGAGACGGACCCGGCTGGCGCCGCCTGTCCACAGAGGCCTTGTAGGCTGTCTTGGTTTGCTCGAGGGAATCCCATAAGAGGTAGTGTAATGCTCGCAACTCCTCTAAAAACTCATGGGCCGCAGGCACCGAAGAGGGAGCTAGGGTGGACGGGAAAGCCTTGGGGTGGCAACCAAAATTGGCAAAAAATGGAGTTTGGTGGGTGGAAGCATGGCAGGCATTGTTATAAGCAAATTCTGCGAGAGGCAGCAAGGAAAACCAGTCATCTTGCTGGTAATTGACATAACAGCACAAATATTGCTCCAGAGTCACATTGGTGTGCTTGGTCTGACTGTCCGTCTGTGGATGGTGGGCGGCGGAAAGATGGAGCATCACATGGAGAAGCCCAAGTAGCTCCCTCCAGAAATGGGCAGTGAATTGGGCCCCCCTATCCGAAATGAGACCCTCGGGCCATCCGTGGAGCCAGAAAACATGCGCCAAATAAGTTCCGCTGTCTCCCTGGCTGTGGGCAACCCAGAGCAGGAGATGAAATGGGCCATCTTAGAAAACAAATCCACCACCACCAGAATAGTGGTCTTACCATGTGAGCGAGGCAAGTCAGTGATGACGTCTAGGGAGAGCAGTTTCAAGGTCCTGAGGGGCTAGGCAGGGGGTGAAGCAAGCCTGTGGGGGCCTTCACCCGCTGGCAGGTTGGGCAGGAGGCGACAGAGGTCTTGACTTCCCGACTCACACGAGGCCAACAAAAATCCCACGTCACTCCGTGCAGGGTCTTGGCGAAGCCAAAATGCCCAACGGTGGGGGAGTCCTGGCACTGATGGAGGACCTTCTCGCGGAGGGGTCTAGAAGGCACATAGACCCAGCCAGAATGGTAAAGCAGGCCACCTCGCAAAGAGAAGGGGGTAGACTGGGGGGGGCAGAGGCTAGCCCCAATTCCTCCACTTTTGTGCAGACAAAAGCATCCTGAGCCTGTTCAGAGTGAAGGAGCTCCTCCCAAGAGTGAGGCACCGCAGCTGCCGCCAGGCTCTGGGGGGGGCGGGAAGAATCAGAGGGGGGGGATTCCCCTCACCCACTGGCTGGAGGTCAGGCTTACGAGAAAGAGCATCTGCATGTAGGTTGTCGGAGGCTTTCACATGGCATATCTTAAGGTGGAACTGGGGGGAAAAAAGCGACCACCTAATCTGCCTCTGGTTTAAGGCACAGGCTGTCTGAAGATGTTCCAGGCCAACTGTTCCAGGCCAACAGTTCCTTCTCCCAGATGGTATAATTCCTCTCAGACATGTTCAGCTTCCTGGAGTGGTAGGCGCAGGGTTGCAACCCGCCGCCCACCCGATCTGGCTGAAAAAGCACAGCCCCCACCGAAAAGTCAGAGGCATCAGTTTGCACTACAAAAGGCTTCCTCAGGTCAGGATGTACCAGGATCGGCTCAGAACTAAAAAGCTTCCTAAGTTCCTCAAAAGCCTGTTGGGCAGATGCCGTCCAATGAAAAGGAGATTTCCTGCCCTTAAGGAGGTCTGTGAGAGGAGACGTCAGCTGAGCAAAGCTGGGCAGGAACTTTCTGTAAATTAGCAAACCCCAGAAAATGTTGCAAGTTCTTCTTGGTGGATGGAGCCTGCCAGGAGAGGACAGCCTGGACCTTTGCAGGATCCATCCTGATACCGTCAGCTAAGATAATGTAGCCAAGATAGTCCAAAGAGGTTAGGTCAAACGCACATTTCTCCAGCTTGGCATACAGATGGTGCTCGCGGAGGCGCTGGAGGATGGCGGAGACATGGCGCTGATGGGCGTGGGGGTCCTATGTAAGAAAATGTAAGTAAATCATTGAGATACACAATGAGGAAAGTGTCCAAATATTTCCGGAAGATGGCATTCATAAAACGCGAAAACGGGGGGCGGGGGCACAGGCAAGCCCAAACGGTATCACTAAGTATTGATACGCTCCATACTGGGTGCCGAAACAGGTCTTCCACTCATCCCCTTCCTGGATGCGAATCAGATGGTAGGCGCCACGCAGGTCCAACTTTGTGAAAATCTTGGCTCGCCCCAGGTGCTCCAGCATCTCCGGTATGAGGGGGAGGGGATACTTGTCGTGGATTGAGACCGAATTCAACGCTCGGAAGTCATGCAGCGGGCAGAGTTCTCCCGATTTTTTGCACACAAACATGGTAGGGGCGCAGGCGGGGGAGGAGGAGGGGCGAATGAAGCCACGGCTGAGGTTTGTGTCCAAAACCTCCCGCAGAGCTCTAAGTACCGGCTCTGACATCAAATACAGCCGGTCGGCAGGGATGGTCACCCCAGGAATGAGGTTAATGGCACAGTCAAAAGGGCGGTGAGGGGGGAGCTGGTCAGCCTCCTTCTTGTTGAAAACATCCCGAAAAGCCGCATACTTCTCTGGGAGGATCACAGTAGCTGAAGAACGTCCAGAAGCAGACGAGGAGGGGGAGGAAAGGGTTAAGGCCTGGGCTGGGACTGGTGCCTCGGTCGGGAGGCAATGCTCCCGGCAATAGGGAGACACAAACTCCACTTGCTGAAGCCCCCAAGAAATCTGAGGATTATGCTTAGAGAGCCAGGAAACACCCAGCACGATTGGGTATTGGGGAACCTTGGCCAAGTGAAACTGAATCTGCTCAACGTGGAACTGGGTGCGCAGTGTGAATGTAGTTGTAATCCAGGTCACCGCGCCCGAAGAAAGAGGTCGCCCATCGATGGTCTCCACTGCCAAGGGGGCAGGAAGAGGCAGGGTAGGAATCTTGTGGAAGAGAGCAAACATTTCATCCATGAAACTGGTTGTCGCCCCAGAATCCACTAAAGCTAGGGCCTCCACCCCACCCCACTGGGAGGAGCGGAGGTGAACATGCAATAGGAGATGGGGTGGCGGGGTTGCGAAAGTCAACCACCTGGTGGAGAAACGACCCCCACACTGGAGACCCCAAACAGGCTTGGGGTCAGCCTAGTCAGGCCTAGGGATGAGGAGGAGGGGGAGGAGGAAGGAGAGGAGGGGGAGGCAGTGGGGCTGTTGATCTGGCGCGGCAGGTTTTGGCGAAATGTCCCAGCTTTCCACATCGAAAGCATCGGCGCTCCGCACACCGCCGCTCTAGTTCCTCCAGCGGCAGCGGGGCTCGGGTAGCTCCCAGCTGCATCAGGGTCTCCTCCGCCCCCACCGCAGGGGCAGGGGGTGGGGAAGGGGGCAGGAAATGTGGGGGAATGGGAGGAGGGAAATCTCGGCCCCCGGTGCCCTGCCGGGTCTGCCGGCGCCCCTCCAGCCGACGATCTATCTGGAGGCAGGTATGGATGAGGTCCCCCAAAGTAGGCAGGCTAGGCATGCGTGCCAACTCATCCAAGATCTCGTCATTCAAACTGTCCAAAAACTGAGCCACCAGTGTGGCATCATTCCACTGTAAATCCTGCATCAGCAAGTGAAAAGTTGTCGCGTAGCTGGAAACAGTCCTTGCCCTGCCTGAGGCGGCAAATCTCCTGAGAAGCCATCTGCGTGCGCAGGAGGTCACCGAAAAATCTGGCCATCGCTGTCATGAAACCTTGATAGTCCCCGAGCAGGGGGTCATTTGGAAGAAGTCCTGAAGCCCATTTAGCTGCCACGCCTGAAAGTAGGTTAATGATAAAGCCCACACGAACCTGTTCTGTCAGGAAATCCTCAGGTCGAAGGCACATGTACAGCTCCGACTGGGCCCGGAAAATCTGAAAAAGTCCTTTCTCACCAGAAAACTTCTCTGGCAGAGCCACCGGGCACTTGCGACGGGGGGGAATCGGGGGTGGTAGAGGTTGAGCCGCAGCTTGCAGAGCCTGTATGGCAGTTGTCAGTTGAGCCACTTGATCACAAAGAGCCTGGTTCTCTTGCATGAGAGCTTGCACCGCCGGGTCCATGGCAGCCTCCAGAGGCAGTAGGAGCAGAGAAAAAAAAAGAGGAACGGGGACCAAGCTGTCAGGAGCGCCCTAGCTGCCTCTTACAGTCCCCTCCAATAGCCAACTCAGGACACAGACGATGAGGATTCTTTCCAAGGCTTTATTCCTGCATTACTTTATGACTCTTACAGATACTATTTACAAGAAACTAAGCAAGGAACTGCACTGGGGATAGATAGCAGAGTAGCCTAAGCTCCAGGTAAGGCAGTTGGTCCCCGTTTGAAGGAGAACTGCAGGAAGACTCTGAACTTATGGGCTATGGAGAGATCCTCCCTCTTACCCTTGGGTCCTTGGGACGCGACCGTTGTTTTAGCACCAAACGAGCGGAGTGCCTCCTTTCGGTGCCCTCCATCTGTCGCCGTTACCTGCGTCTGTGCCGAGCATCCAGCAAGCCCCCCTCCAGCACTCTCTCACTGCCAGGGTCACTATCTATCCCAGGAATGCTGGCAGGAGGAATCTCTGCCAGCTGCTGTGATTGTGAGAGATGAGCGAGCTCCTCTCCCATGGACTGCTGTTCCTCCTCAGAATCAGAACTGCTCTGGGGATCTATGGGCTCAGTTTCCACCCTGACACCAGCTCTCGACCAGGAACTCACAAGCAGGACATGAGTGCAACAGCACCCTCCCACACATGTTCCCCAGCAACCGGTGTACTTAGGCTCACTGCCTCTGTTACTGGAGGTAGCACATAGCCATCAAGACTAATAGCCATTGATAGCCTTTTCCTCCAGGAATTTGTTTAACTCTCCTTTAAAGCCATCCAAATTGGTGGCTAGGGATGGCGGACAATTTCTCCACGAATCTCCGGGAGGCCGAATGCCAACGCATTCGGCCCCCCGAAATTGGTGGTGAAATTCTCCGCCCCCCGCCCCCCCAGGATGGGATTTACCTCGTGCGAATGTCCCTCTCAGCGGCGGGTCCCGGTGGCATTGCGGCGGGGGCGGCGGCGGCGGCGGCTGGACTTCTGACCGGCTGCCGCCGCCACCATTGCAAAATAAAAAAGGAAAGTAAAAAAAAAAAACACCCGTGATAGTCTACATAACGATTTACGTAGCCTATCACGGCTAGATTTCCAAAGTCAGCCGTGATAGGCTATGTAAATCGTCACGTAGCCTATCACAGGTGATTTTGAAAAAAAAAAAAAGCGCGTACGCAAATGGCGGCACCCATGGGGCATAAAGATTTACGTAGACTACGGCGAAAATAAGGGCAACGCAAATAGCGTTCCCTTATTTTCGCCGTAGTCTACGTAAATCTTTACGTAGACTAGAGATGCTAAAATAAGGAACGCAAATGGCGGTGCCCCATGGGCGCCACCATTTGCATATGCACTTTTTTTTTCCCCCAAAGTCACCCCTGATAGGCTACGTGATGATTTACATAGCCTATCACGGCTGACTTTGGAAATCTAGCTGTGATAGGCTACGTAAATCGTTACGTAGCCTATCACGGGTGTGTGTGTGTGTGTTTTTTACTTTACTTTTTTTTTCGCGGCCGGGTAGACGGGGCGCTCCTACCCAGCCTGAATTTCGCCAGCGAGAGATGGGGCGCCTCCACCCCGGCCTGAATTTCGGCCGGGCGAGGCGGGGTGCCTCCCCCCCCTCGCCTGAACTTCAGGGGGAGAACCAAAGTGCCTCCCCCCCACCGCGAAGCAAGCTGCGGGACCAGGTAAGTCCCTTTCGTCCATCGCTATTGGTGGCCATCTCTACATCCTGTGGTAGCAAATTCCATAGTTTAACTATGTGCTGGATGAAGAAGTACTTCCTTTATCTGTCCTGAATCTCCCACAAATCAGTTTCATAGGATGACCCCAGCTTCTAGTATTTTGAGAGAGGGAGAAAAAATTCTCCCTATCCACATTCTCCACACCATGCATAATTTTGTAGACCTCTATCATGTTTCCCCTTACTCTCCTTTTTTCCAAGCTAAACAATTTCAGCTGTTGTCACCTTCCTTCATAGGGGAGATGCTCCAGCCCCTTGATCATTTCAGTTGCTCTTTTCTGCACTTTTTCCAGCTCTACAATATCTTTTTTTTAGGTATTTTTTTAGGTGACCAGGACTGTACACTGTATTCCAAGTGTGGTCGCACCATAGATTTGTATAAAGGCAGGATAATGGCAGTTTTATTCTCAATTCCTTTTCTAATTATGCCTAACGTGGAGTTTGCCATTTTTACGGTGGCCATGCACTGGGTTGACATTTTCATTAAGCTGTCCACCACAACCCCAAGATCTCTTTTCCAGGAACATTTTGGTTGGTCACATTCCATTCACATAGTGCCACAATCCAAAGATCCCCTTCAGCTATAAGCATGCATTTTTGTTCACTCACCTGGTTCTTTGCCTTTGTGTGGATGAGATTTTTGGAATGTCAGATGGTCTTCATGTCACAGGCTACCTCTGACATTTTAGTCTGGGCTTGTAAGGTGGAGCAGATGGCTATTTCCAGAAATAGGGTAATAGGGATGGTTTTCCCTAGGTTGTTATAGCTTATGACAACCTTAGCTTTATGTCCTCTCATTATAGATGGTGGTTGCTCTGGGCATACAGCTCTAGGAAATCTGAAGGAGATGGATTCACAACAAAAAGGGGAGCTAAATCAGTAGAGATACTGTGGACTTATATAGATTAAGTCATTTGTGCCCCACCTTTAAAAATATTTTTTCCCAAGGTGGTTTACATTAAAACTAGTGATGGATGAATCTGTCAATATCAGTTTCTCATAGTTTTTATTTTTTCCATTATTAAGTTTGTTTCATCTCAAACTTTGAGAATTTCTCCAGTGTTAAGCTCAATTTGTCCGGAGTTTTTGAGAATGTGTTTTTTTAAGTTCACATGAAAATTCTTTAGCATTTTTGCACACGTTTTTCCTAATAATCTGCATTTTGCCTAGTATACACATTTTTGAAAGCAATTTTCCTAATATAATGCTTTCCTAAACATTATTTCACCTAATATACATAACTTTTGTACACATTGTTTTGGGGGAGCTCCTTTACAAAATTTGGAGAGGTGCGAATTTCAAAGAATAAGTGAGGTTTGGTTCCCATGGTGGTTCAGAAGTGTGCAATTTGATGATAAGTTTGCATTAAAATGTGAACTAAATGAATTTCTTCCCCATCCGTAATTAAAACACACATTCAAGACAATAGAACTGCAGTTAAAATAGCCATCCCCAACCCTCTGTCCACCAAATGTTTTGGACTACAATGCCCATAATTCCTGCCCATTGGCCCTGCTTGCTGGAACTGATGGGAGTTGATGTCCAAAACATCTAGGGGGTGCCAGGTTGGAGAAGGGTGAATTAAAACAATAGAAAGCACACGTAAGCATAATAATGTATATGACCGCAAGCACGAAAGTATTCATAAAAGGCTTTGTGAAATAAACACATCTTCAAGACAGCTTAAAAGCAAAAAGAGGAGGGGCTTAGTGGAGTTCCCTGGAGAAAGAATTCTGAAGTTGTGGAGCTAACACTGAAAAGGCCCTGACCTGGGTCCCTGCTAATCTGACCTTTATTTATTTATTTATTTACAATATTTATATAACACTCCACATCAAAGAATGAGCCTCGTGTGGCACAGAGTGGTAGGTGGCAGTATTGCAACTGAAACTCTCCCCACGACCTGAGTTCAATCCCAGCGGAAGCCGGGTCTCGGGTAGCCGGCTCAGGGCAACTCAGCCTTCCATCCTTCCAAGGTCGGTAAAATGAGTACCCAGCTTGCTGGGGGAAAGGTAGTCATGACTGGGGAAGGCAATGGCAAACCACCCCACTAGTCTGCCATGAAAACGCCAGCGTAAACAGCGTCCCTCTAGGGGTCAGTAATGACCCGGTGCTTGCACAGGAGGAACCTTTCCTTTCCACATCAAAGATCTTGGAGCAGTGAACAGCAAGATAAAAGAATAAAAACCCATAATTAAAACAATGAAAACGTTTTTAATGTTTTAATTACTAAACCTTAGTTGTGCAGGCCAGACAGCAAGGCCTTGGACAGTGATCTTACAGCTCAGGCAGGCTCCTATGGACGCAGGCTGGTTCTGGACTTGTCTGTTATGAGATGACATCTTAAAATGTTATTCACAGAGGGACTGTGGATGATCATACATATTAGTTTAGCTATGTGTGCAACTGCTTTCAAGTACCCTATCAGCTGCTGGGGAGAAGGTTTTGAACTATTTAAAGATCTTGCCAGTCTGACTAAAGACTGTATCCTCACTTTCCTCCCAGCAGTAACAAAATCAAAACAGAAAGTTGGTTGTAGTGCTTCAAATGGCTGTGAGGTTCAGATACTTGGCACTGTTGTGCTCTGTACAGATGTATTTGAAAGACCAGATTAAACCTTTTGTTTCATACCCATTAAAAATAAGATGAAATGTTACACCTGAGAGCTGCAAGCATCCATCTGTAATGAAGGGTGATTTACATAGTGACTACAGCAGGCTCTTCAGCCTTCCTGTGCCTCTTTCATCTGTAGCAAATACAGACTCACTAAAACCATATTCCTTCCCATGAAAGACAAGTAAATGACTGGCCATTACTCACGCCGACCTGCTGGAATGCAGGAAGGGGGAGATCTCAAATCTGCTGCTTTCTACCTGTAATGCAGAGAGAAACAGTCTGATCGCAGACAGACCTAAAAATAAAATAAAATAAAGACAAGTTGTAACACACATTTAATTTCTTTAAGCTAATTTGTTCTGTGGGCTTGCAAAAAAGAAAAGCTTGTACAGAATAAATGGGTGTATGTTTGGTGTCTTTTACATTTGGTCAGGAAACCATTGGCCCCAGAACCACTATTATAAAATAATGGATTCACTTAGGAGCTCTCTTTCTTTAACAAAGCAGTTTAACATTTTTGGGAAATTGTGTCATATAGAAATGACACAGTGAGGAACCTTTTCCCTGTCAAGATTGGCATTACCTTGGTTGAACCCTGTGTGGATCTCCATTCCAGCAGTGGGTGTGGCCAGATCCAAAAATGGGCGGGGCTTATGGATGTGACTCCTTTGTTCAGTACAGAAAGGGGGAAAAGACATTTGCATCTTTGCTTTCTCCTTCCTGAACTTCTGCAAGGTTCCCTCCATCAGTTTTGTGGTGGACAGAGCAGGATGGAGTAAATAATTTCCATAACCCAGCATGGGGCTGGTTAGGGGCATGGTGTGTGGAGAGTCCAGAGATCTGGGCTGAGTAGCCTAGAGGTCTGCATTTGACCCATGGGCCAGAAGTTCCCCATTCTTGGTTTAAAACCATCAACATAATAAAAGTCTTGACTGTTGGAGTAACAAAACTAGGATACAAAAACCCTTCCTTCTTCCATGGCTTAACATGAATATTAGTATTTTTTGAAGCTAAGCGACTTCTCCTTTAGCAATATGGAATCTGGAACAGTGCTTTATTGCTAGAGGTGAAATTAATTTACAGCTACAGTATACATTATTCTGACAGCATGTAAAAATTAGATGTATGCCTTGAAAGAAAACCTCAGGCTACAGTAGTCTGAATATTTAGAATACTTTTAAATGAAAAATAAGTATGCTTTGCGGAAGAGCTCAAATACTAATAGTCTGCTCTGTCATTAGTTGTGTGTCTTAGTTACCAATTGATAAAATAGTGATAGTGTTTCAAATGCAATGTTAGTTCCTTGCAATACAATCTAGAAGGAAGGTTCTGATGTAAATGAATTTCAGCTTGAGAAAATGTTTTGGAACACGCAGACAAATCTGATGTCTCTTTACTCATACGTTATCTCACTGAGTTCAATGGGATTTAACTCCCAGGTAAGCGCGCACAAGATTGCAGCTGTGCAGCCTCGTCCTGTTAACGGATCTTCCGAAGTAAGCTGCGCTGATTTCCACGAGATTTCTTTCCAGGTAACCGTGGTCAGGATTGCAGCCTTAGGGCCAAACTCGATGCAACAGTGGTCTGTGAACAGACCTCCCCCTGTTTTTAAAAAGTTTAATAGTATCTGGGAGATGGGAATCCAGTCAGGGCCCTGGCTCTGGGAAAGGGGAACATAGGAAGCTTGGTCCATCTAGCCCAGTATTGTTGACGCTGACTGGCAGCGGCTGTCCTGGGTTTCAGGCAGGATTCTTTCCTAGCCCTCGCTGGAGATGCTGGGGATCGAACCCGGGACCTTCTGCATGCAAAGCAAGTGCTTTACCACTGAGCCACAGCTCACTCTTACCCTTTAACCCTTTCCCCATCCCATTTTTCTGATGAAATCCCTACCCCTGAAGCTGCTATTTGCCCCACGGGGCTAACCATACAGGCATCTCATGGACAGCAGCCTGAGGGGAGACAGGAGCTCTGGGACAAGCCAGGAGTCAGGACAAAAGAGCAACTTAACTCCCAAGAACACACCAGAACTCTGGAAAACTGTGGCCACATTCCTGTCCCTATCCATGATGTCATATTCCTGGGTTAGCCTTGTCCCCAACTTCTCCTGTGGAGCACAGAGATTTGAATAAAAAATTCTACTCAGGATGCTCACACATTAGGACTCCACGCAGTCCGGACACGCGATAAAAGTAGGTGGATGTATTGTGTGGAGCGCCAAAACGCAAGCAGCTACTTATGAGTAGAACTCCCTGTTCAGACCTCCATGCTCAACATGAGTGGTCAGGGTGGAACTAGCCCAGAAGCATGACATCAGGGAGGGGGCCTGGGATAGTATCCAGTGTTAGTCCTATGTAGAGTAGACCCACTGAGATGAATAGGACTTCAGTTAATTGTGACTAACTTAAATCTCATTCATTTAGTCCTAAGTAGGGCTAATACTGGATACTGCTCCAGGAGGACAGTCCCACTCTTGCAGCTACACATGAGTACCCTACACACAAGTGATGCACACACTGGGCTGTTGTTACTTAAGCAAGGCTCAGCTGACAGATCTGGCCTGCCTGCACGGGCAAGGTCAGTCTGGGACCTGAAGGTCCTTCACTGAGAAGCTGCCACTTGCAGTTCAGTAGTTTGCCACATGGGGGCGCAGACCCTGACAAATATTTAGACTACTTCTTGCAAACCAAAGGGTTAGCCTGATTTCACCCCTGAAATAATAGCTGTGCTGTCTTTTTTGCACATCTCCTAAGCGCAGCTAAATTCCAAGGATTCCCAGCATCATGTTTTTGTCCATCTTCAGCAAAAGTAACCTTCGTGCTGCTAGAATTCTTAAAAACATCTTACCATCTTGATCCGTCTTAAGTGTGGCGTGTTCACTACTGCGTGCAGAAAAAAAGTTTGTGCAAAAAAAAAAAAACTACTTGGATTTTTATTTTTTTCGGTAAGCTACATCACAGTGCTGCTTGTTCGTTTTAACCGTTTGAAACCCAACCATTTAATTTGCTGACTGTTGGTAATGTGTTGCTAAGGCAGCAGCTGTCATCTGTCTACTTGCGTCAAATACTCAAAAAATGCTCAACGAATCTGTACCGACAGGCACAATCATTCCAATGCCCATAGCATCATGGCAATTCAGAAGCATTTCAGTTTCGTTGGAACTGCGATGTCGGGGAGCCACACCAAATAAAGGTGCAAGCAAAGGGTTCATTTGTTCGTGGAGTTTCTAAAGTGCAATAGCAAGGGTCATCCAGGGTGCAGAGCTACGCAACCACTCTGGATGCATCTTAGATCCTTGGGTGCACAGACCACAAAGGGGCGTTTTGCCTAGCAGCCAGGTGCAGCCAAACTTGTTTCCTTTTCAGCCTGGGGTTTCTGCGTATACAAAGGCTAGCATGTTCTGTAAGTTCCGTAGTAGTGATGGTTTCATTCTGTTAGAAGCCTTGCCTGATTTGGTCTGCTTTTTAATAAGTCTGGGGATTATCTGTATATGACTCAGTAAGGTTTGCGAAACCCTTCACTTTCCAGGATCAGTCTGCTTTATCCAGTCACTTCTAACACATTTAACCGATGTTGCGCAGGGATCTTCAAAGCTGAAGGTTTCCCATATCCCTCTGGCATTCAGCCACCAGGCTGGCCAGCTGTTTGGAACCTCAGAGTAAGGTCACTAATGGTAGTTAAAATTACTCTACCATCTCTGCCTGCCCAGACCTTCTGTGATATCAGACCAATTCAGGCAGTAGCATCAAGAGATGTGGGAGAGGCAGAAGGCCTGTTCAGATGGTTACCTCCATGTGTTTAGTCTATACCTATACGGGGACACCAAGAGTGGCACCACTCAACCCTCCCGAGTCCTCTTCAGGTATTGAAATTCTCGTAGTGTATATATGTGAGGGAGGGGGAGCGGGGCTGAACACACTTGGTCTCCTCCCTTCCTTGCCATTCTCTTCACCTTCCACGTGTAGAGGACGCAGCACATGTCAGCAGCAGAGAGTCTCCACTGTTGGTGACGGCTCTCTGCACAATTTAGAATCCTGATTTTCCAGGTTTCCAAAGCATGCTGTGCGGGTGTGTTGGCTGAGGAAGAGTTTTCAAGGAAAGTATAATGGAGCTTTTAATGGAATATCCCATGCCCAGCTTTTTCAGGTGCCTCAAGTTAAACGTACCGGTTTCCAGTGCAATCCTATGCATGTTTACTCAGAAGGAAGCCCCCTTGAGGACAGGGTTGTATAGGATTGTAGTCTTAAAGTGGCTGAAAGCACTTAACTCTCACTGAAATCAGGGGGATTTAAAGACATTTAACTTTGGCTGGATCATGCCCAAATTAATTTACACCAGGAAGGCTATGAAATGTGCTGCTTCCTTTATCGTCTTCAGTCAGCTCACAAGAATGAAGTCAACAGGTTTTCCCATAACAGTACTAATGGTTTCTGCAATGAAGTGTTAACATCCAACTTTTGGTGCTAATTTGCATTTGATTTTAATTATACACTGATAGGCTGCTCCAGTTGGCAGCCTTTTCCTTAATTTGTATTGCATTTTTACTCCCTTTGCTATGTCCTGTGTTTTTGTTTAAAAACAAACAAACTAACAGGGTATTGCTTATAAAGGATAGTTACAACAGCCATAAAGAAATGATTATATCATAAATATTAGCATATAAATGGACAGGAGCATGATATAAATGGGATTTAAATCCATATTAAAACTGGAGCTCAGCTATAAATTCTGGCAGCACTTGTCGAGCAGAGTCTAGATTTTAAACTGGAGCCTTGCTGTGCTCAATTGCATATTGCAAATCCTTTTCCACTTCACAGATAAGTCATAATAGTAAAACATCTGAGTATTAGGAATCAGCCAAAATTACAGTGTAGAAAAGTGTTTTAGATGCATAATACTTATGCATTTAAAAAATAACGTAGGCAACATATTATGGAAATGTTAAAAATACAGAGGTGCCCACCAAAGGGCAGAATTGTTTGTCCTAGTTTGTTAGGAGCTTACAGACTTCAAACTTGCAAACAGTGAGAGGTCAAAGGAGTGATGTCCTCATTCCGAATGTAACAATAATCTTGAACCGGTGCAAGGGTATTATCCAATGCCAGTCCTACTTGGAGTAGACCTATTGAAATGCATGGGACTTAAGTTAGTCATGACTTAACCTAAGTCCAATTTCTTTCAATGGATCTAGCCTAGTAGGATTAACACTGGATACTACCCCAAGTCTCTTATCTTGTGCTAGTACAGTACAACCAGAAGGTAACTGATGAGAGGAACTTAGGTGACGCATACAGGAGCTTGTGCAGGTCCCAGCAGGAAAAGACAGAGATGGTGTGTTAGGGTATTAATTGTTTGTTTGTTACATTTATATTACATCTTTTCTCCAAGGAGCACAAGGCAATATATGTTTTTTTTCCTGCTCCCCCTTTTATCCTCACAACAACCTTATGAGGGAGGTTAGGCTGAGAGACTGTGACTGGCTGTTTTGTGACTGAGCGGAGATTAGAACCTACCTAGGTCTTCCCTATTCTATCCCAACACTCTAACTCAGCCTTCCCCAATTCCAGGCAGAGTGGCCGCTTATGCATCGCCAACAAAGAGGACACCCATTTGCATAACATTTACATATGCAAATGTATATATGAACATAAGAGCCATGGTGGATCAGACCAAGGGTCCATCTAGTCCAGCATTCTGTTGACACAGTGGCCAACCAGCTGCCCAAGGGAAACCCACAAGTCGGACACGACAGCAATTTATTTATTTATTTTTGTTTCTATACCGCCCAATAGCGGAAGCTCTCTGGGCAGTTCACAGAAATTAAAACCACAAAGCACAGCATAAAACAATATAAATATGAAAGCTTAAAACCACAATAACAATACAACCAGAATAAAATTTAGCAGCAATGCAGAGATTTAAAATACAGATTTAAAATACCAAAGCTAAAAGACTAGGAAGCTAAAATGCTAAAATACTGGGAGAATAAAATGGTCTTTACCTGGCACTGGAAGAAATACAACATGGATGCCAGGCAAACCTCTGTAGGGAGCTCATTTCACAGCCGGGGGGCCACAGCAGAAAAGGCCCTCCTCCTGGTAGCCACCTGCCTCATGTCCTTTAGTGGGGGATCCTAGAGAAAGACCCCTGAGGATGATCGTAGGGTCCAGGGAGGCAATATGGGAGGAGTTGATCCTTCAGGTAACCAGGCCCCAAGCCACTTAGGGCTCTGAATGTTAATACCAGCACTTTGAATTGGGCCCGGAAATGGACTGGCAGCAGTGCAGCTGGAAAAGTACTGACATGATGGGATCTCGTTGACCAATCCCTGTTAACAATCTTGCTTCCCTATTTTGGACTACCTGAAGTTTCCAGACCATTTCAAAGGCAGCCCCACGTATAATGCATTGCAGTAATCCAGACGAGAGGTTATCAGAGAATGGATAACTGTAGCTAGTCTATCTCGGTCCAGATAAGGGCGTAGTTGGTATACCAGCCTAAGCTGATAAAAAGTGCTCCATGCCACTGAGTTCAGTTGTGCCTCAAGTGACAATTCTGGGTCCAAGAGCACCCCCAAACTACGAACCTGATCCTTTAGGGAGAGTGCAACGCCCTCAAGAACAGGTTAAACATATGAACTTGAGCACACTCCGGGAGAGTGCACAGGACAGGAAGGCCTGGCGTGCTATGGTCCATGGGGTCATGAAGAGTCGGACACAACTTAACGACTGAACAACAACAAAGCCAGGCAGACAAACCACTGAGTTTCAGTTTATTGGCTCTCATCCAGTCCATTACTGTGTCCTGGCACTGATTCACAACAGCCACTGCCTCACCTGGGTTTGATGAAAAAGAGAGGTAGAGCTGGGTGTCATCCGCATATTGATGGCACCTCAGCCCACACCTCTGTATAACCTCCCTCAGCAGTTTCATGTAGATGTTAAACAGCATAGGGGATAAAATAGAGCCCTGTGGAACCCCACGGCATAATTGCCAAGGCACAAAGCAATAGTCCCCCAGCACAGCCTTCTGGAATCAGCCCTCCAAGCAGGAGCAGAAGCACGGCAGTGCAGTGCTTCCAACTCCCAGCCCAGACAACCTGTCCAGAAGGACACCATGGTGGATAGTATCGAAAGCCACTGAGAGGTCCAAGAGAATCAACAGGGTCACACTCCCCCTGTCCCTCTCCCGGCAGAGGTCATCCCACAGGTTGACCAAGGCAGGTTCCATTCCAAAACCAGGCCTGAAGCCCAATTGAAATGGATCTAGATAATCCATTTCATTCAAGAGTGCCTGGAGTTGTCCTGCAACCACCCGCTCAAGCACCTTGCCCAGGAAGGGGATGTTGGCCACCAGCCTATAATTGTTAACATCCTCTGGGTCCAGGTTAAGCTTTTTCAAGAGTGGCCTGATTACCACCTCTTTTAAAGAGGCCAGCATCACTCCCTCTCTCAAGGAGGAATTTACAACCTCCTGGACCCAGCCAGACATTCCCTCCTTGTTTGATGTAATAAGCCATAAAGGGCAAGGGTCGAGCAAGGGTCAGCACCCTCCCGCCAATGTTCCCCAGCAACTGGTATAAAGAGGCATATCTATATATGAATAGGAGCAAATACAATTACTATAGTTTAAATAGAAATACAATATATTTCTATAATGGAGAAGATTGACTAGGTAAACTCGATTTGATCTTCTGCTCCAATCAGGAGAATGATCCGTGGGTGGAGGTTCTATCTGTCTCCACGTTGTCATGGATAGATCACTGTCTGGTCAGGGCTGGTATCATGGCTACTACTCGCCTCCGCAGGGGTGGAGGACCAATTAAGATGGTCCACCCCCAAAGTCTGGTGGATCCATTGCGATTCTAAATTCGCATTGCGATGCCTTGGGAGGGGGGGTTTCTTGGCTGGTGCCACCACCAACCCTGTCGAGTCCCTGGTCTCTGCGTGGAATGAAGATCTGACCAGGGTTATTGACACGGTCACTCCTAGACATCCTCTCCTACCCACTTCCAAACAAGCTCCATGGTTTAAAGAACAACTGAGGGAGCTGAAGCGGCAAGGACGACGAGTAGAGCACTGATGGCAGAAAACTCAACTTAAATCCAACAAGACACATCTTAGGAATCATTTGAAGACCTATGAAGTGGCAATACATGCAGTGAAGAGAGCTTTCTACTCTTCACATATCGTGTCTGCAAACTTGCTCCCAGCTGAGCTGTTCAGTGTGGTTAGGGAGTCAACCCCACACACACACAGACACACACTGAATCCGATCTTAGAGCCTTCGGTAGCTCGCTGTGACACCTTTAATGAGCTTTTTGCGGATGAAATCTCTCGGATACAAGCCGACTTGGATGCTGTCATGGGAACAGAAATCAACAGTGGGGTGTCCGGCAACTCCGCTTGCATCATTAAACTGGATCATTTTCAGCTTGTGACTCCTGATGATGTGGACAAGCTGCTTGGTTTGGTCAAAAAGACAACTTGCCCTCTCGATCCCTGCCCATCTTAGCTTATAGTCCAGGGAGGGGAGATGGTAAAGGAACTTTTGCTGAATATTATTAATGCCTCCCTAAGGGAAGGTAATTTTCCATCATGTCTAAAAGAAGCAATTGTTACGCTGCTTCTGAAGAAGCCTTCCCTTGACCCTCTAGACTTCAATAATTATAGGCCAGTAAGTACTTTACCATTTTTGGGAAAGGTAATCGAGAAGGCAGTGTCCATTCAACTCTAAGCAGTCTTGGATGAAACTGATTATCTGGACCCATTTCAAACCAGCTTCAGAGTGGGATACAAAATTGAGACTGCCATGGTCACCATGGTGGATGATCTTTGCCTGGGAATTGATAGGGGGAATGTATCCCTGTTGATTCTTTTGGATCTCTCAGCAGCATTCAATACCATCAACTGTGATATACTTCTGGATCACCTGAGGGAGTTGGGGGTTGGGGGCAGTGGTTCCACTCCTTTCTCTCAGAATGGTTCCAGATGATGTCGCTCAGGGATAGTTGTTCTCAAAAAAGAACTATTATGTGGAGTCCCTCAGGGCTCCATTCTATCCCTGATGCCATTCAATATCTACATGAAACTGCTGGGAGAGATCATCAGGAGGTTTGGGGCAGAGTATTATCAGTATGCTGATGACACCCAAATCTATTTCTCCTTAACATCTTTATCCAAGGAAGGTATGACTCCTCTGAATGACTGCCTGAAGTTGGTAATGGGCTGGATGAGGGAGAACAAGCTGGAGTTGAATCCAGGCAAGACAGAGGTGCTCATCATGAAGGGTCCTCATTCAGGTATTGATGTATGTCAGCTAGTTCTGGGTGGGGTTGCACTCCCCCTGAAGGAGCAAGTTCATAGCTTGGGGGTGCTTCTTGACCCAACCTTGCTTCCTCCACCCCAGGTGGAGGCAAAGGTGAGAAGTGATTGTTATCAACTTTGGCTGATAACAGCTACACCCATTCCTGGAACATGTGGACCTGGCAATGGTGGTTCACGTGCTGGTAACCTCTAGGCTTGATTTCTGCAATGCGCTGTACATGGGCCTGCCTTTATATTTAGTTCAGAAACTTCAACTGGTTTCAACAAAATATGGCAGCCATGTTGGTCTCTGGGACATCCCATGGAGACCGTATTACACCAGTTTTAAAATCTTTACACTGGCTGCCAATTTGTTTCCGAGCAAACTATAAAGTGCTGGTTTTTACCTTTAAAGTCTTACGTGGTCTAGATCCAAGCTACCTTAGAGAGCGCCTTCTCCCCTGTGTCCCAGTCTGCTACCTAGTCCTCTGAGGGCTCTCTGCTGCGGTTGCCTAATGTGAGACTGGCAGCCACATGCAAGATGACCTTCTCCTTGGCCGCCCCTCAGTTGTGGCATTGTGGAATGACCTGCCGGTTGAAATGCACCTGCTGACCTCATTGAAGGTTTTTAAGCAGGAGGCATTACAGACACTATTATTCCGGCAGGCCTTCCCTTTTTAGAACCATTGTTCCTTTTGCCAACTTTTATATACTGTTTTAAGCAGTGTTGTTTTAAGCTGTTTTATTGCTGTATTTTTTAAAAAATGCTTTTAGTTCAAGGTAGTTTTTAGTTATATGTTGTTTGTATATATAGTCCGTCTGTTTTTATGTAAATGATTTTTAAACTTTGTATATTGTAAGCTTTGGCTATGGGATGGTTTAGAAATATAAATAATAATCATAATCATAGAATAGAATAGTAGGGTTGGAAGGGGCCATCGAGTCCAACCCCCTGCTCAATGCAGGAATCCAAGTCAGATGGCTGTCCAGCCTCATCTTGAATGTCTCCAGTGGGGGAGAGCCCACTACCTCCCTAGGTAATTGGTTCCACTGTCGTATTGCTCTTACAGTCAGGAAGTTTTTCCTGATGTTCACCCAGAATCTGGCTTCCTGTAACGTGAGCCCATTATTTCATGTCCTGCACTCTGGGATGATCGAGAAGAGATCCTGGCCTTACTCTCTGTGACAGCCTTTCAAGTACTTGAAGAGCGTTATCATATTTCCCCTCATCCTTCTCTTCTCAAGGCTAAACATGCCGATTATTATTACTGTTATCATTATCATCATTATCATTATCATTATCATCAACAACTGTGTGCCTACTCAGTCTGCTGTCCAGGTGCCAACTGTTGATTGGCAACTCCAACACCCCTCCCTCCTTCATTTATTACATTTCTGTATCACCCAACAACCAAAGCTGTCATTTCTGTGTTTCTGTCAGTTCTATGGTTCTTTGATGTTAAACCAGACTTAAACAGAGGCTTCGGACTACTCTTTAATCTAGTTCTGTCACTTAAGTCCCAGGTGGTCTCAGCACAGCACCTTTAACCTGCTCCAGTTGGTTCTCCAGCTGTGACAGTTCATGGACAGGGGTAGTCTAGTAACATCCCAACTGGATGGCCGTAATGCATTGTACACAGGGCTGTCCTTGAAGACAACCTGGAAGCTTCAGCTAGTGCAGAATGTGACCAGCGACAGAATGGTCACCAGTATAGCAAGGTGGAATCACACATTACACAGATTCTGAAGGAGTTGCACTGCTGCCTACTTGCTTTTAACCCCAATAAGGATGGCTGTCACAGGCAAATCCTGTTTGCTTTGGGCTCAGCAGATCCCTGCGGTGTTACCAACTCAGCACGGATTTGCAAGCCAAGCAGCGGGTTGGTCCCCCAAACTCGGGAGCTTTTGCCACTTTTTAAATATATGCATGAGTCCCAATTTGTGTAAAATCGCGAGTATACGAAAATCTATTTACGAAAATCTATTTATGGAAGTCCTATTTGTGCTAAATCGCAGCCGTAAGTAGCACAATTTGTGCAAAATTGCAGACCATTTACGGCTGCAATTTTGTGCAAATTGCACTATTTATGGCTGTGATTTTGTCCACATTGCGATTTCTAAAAATAGTTATACCCATGGTTTTGCACAAATCATAATTTGTGATTTATTTTTTTTAAAGCAGAAAGCGGTGAGCTGGGCCAACCTATCATGTGAATCCTCCTCTGACATCCCTAGACCCCAGTTCAAGGTGCTGGTGCTTATCTTTAAAGGCCTAAATGGCATGGGAACCAAATATCTGAAGGAACTCCTCCCCCTATTTCAACCAGCCCGTGTCATAACATGGTCTGGGGAGGTTCTCCTCCAAATAACTTGTGTTCATCATTTAACAACAAGGAAGAGTGCCTTCTTTCTTCTGGCTCCCTGATTGCAGAATACCCTCCCCATGGAGGTGAAAGTGGTGTCCACATTGCAATCATTTTGGCGCTAGCTCAGAACCATTTTGTTTGCCCAGGCCTTTTAACTGGTTGACATGATCTGTCTCTTTGTTGCCCTTTTTTTGGGTGTATCGTGTTAATGTTGTTTTATGGTGTATTATATACCATTTTAGTCTTGTACACCACCCTAGTATCTGCAAGGATGAAGGATGGTTTCAAAATATTCTTTATTTTTAATAAAGAAAGAAATAAGAACAACAAATGATCACGCTCATGGTGAAGCTTGGGGAGAGTCCCATAAGACATGCACCATGCATACAAGAGCCAGGAATGAAGCAGAAGAAGAAGCCAAGCATGCACACACAGCATCCCCACGAGCACAAAAGAGCCCCATTGAGGCGCACATGCCCCCAGGCCTAGCCCCACACAGGCTCCTTGTGCCAAACCATAAGAATAGCACATGTATCTAAAGAGCCAAGCCAGGAGAACAGACTGACTTCTTTGGGAAGCACAAAGAACACAGGAAAATGAGCAGAACATAAGCCCAATATTAGTGGAGTGAGACCATGCATAGGGTGAAGGATAGGAGTCCAGTAGGCAGGTTAAAGAATAGGATACCAGCATGGATGGCTGCAGCATTAACATATTACCTAGAGCAGCGGTCGCCAAACTTTTTGAGACCAGGAACCAGTCTGGGGAGGACAATTATTCCACGGGCCAGGGGGGGATGGGACCGGGCCGCAGTAGGGGTGTGGGAACCCCCCTTACCTTGGGTCCATGGGGGGGTGATCCATCCTCCCTCCCCCTGAATTGTTGCCGGCCCTGGACTCACCGCAGAGCTGCCGACCGGCTCCGGTGGCTGGGACACATCCCTGTTCTTTGCAGTAATAGGCTATTACTGCAAAGAACAGGCTCTGGCTGGGGGTGGACGTCCGGCCGCTGGGACGCAAATGGCGTCCGCTATGCGGACACCATTTACATTCCTGTTCTTTGCAGTAATAGGCTATTACTGCAAAGAACAGGGCTGGAGCCGGCCGGCAGCTCTGCGGACTCACCGCGGAGCAGAGCCGGCCAGGGCCACAAGGATTCCGGGGGGGGGGAGGGACAGATTGCCTCCCCCCCCGCAGACCCAATGTAAAGGGGGGATCCCACACCCCTGCCATAGCCCAGTCCCTAACAGGCCACGGACCAGTACCAGTCCGCAGCCTGGGGGTTGGGGACCCCTGACCTAGAGGATAGAATCAGATTGCTAGTAGGGATATTGACAAAATTCCCCTCTACCAAATATTTTTGTCCAGCTTTTGGAGTTCCATATTGTTCAAAAGATTTTCCAGACCTGAACTTGAAATTTTAGAAGTCTGGGGGTTCAGCCAGAGTTGTATTTCCAGAACTAAACAGTAGTTCAAAGTTATGTCCACAGCAGTTCTTTACAAACGTTTTTTGTTTTGTTTGTAATGTTGCTGAGAAGCATTAGTGTACTCCTGCAAGATGAAAAGTTTACAGTTTTAAAAATTAAAAGTTTTTCAGTCAAAGCAGTTATTTTAAAGGGATTCTTGTCATTATGTTACAATAGGAATGCTGGTGTGCTCCTGTCAAGTAGGATGTGGGAGGAGAAATCTTTTCCAGGACAAAAGATGTTTTTAAAATTGTTTTCCTGGGAAGAGGGTTTCTGTTTAGGGTATTTTTTTTTTAATGTTTATGCTGCATTAGAGCACCGATATATGCCCATGGAAAGACAAAAACAACAGATGGTTCTTCCAGAGAAAGCTATATATATAGATAACCACACACACACTTTATATACATATTTCTAAATCTCAACCAAGTAAACTTTTCTTTTCTTTTTCTACATCAGTCATCAGCAGTCTGAAGTACTCTTTCGTTGCAGAAGAGAATTGGAGTGGAACCCCCCAGAATCAACTTATTCCTAGTTGCCCCCTTTGTTGGGAGGGGACCAAATGCCAACCTATCAGTTGATGGTCAACTTATTATCTGTGACCAACTTACTGGTAAATGCAGCTAAGATATGGAAAACTCAGCTCAGCAACACTACTCATTTCCAACTTAGGGATGGCCACTTCAGTGGAGAGAAGTTGTCATCTTGCAGTTAATGGTCGCATTGAAACATCACACTGAACTGAGGCTGGGCAACTTTGGGAGATCCAGGGGCCATTTTGCTCCTGTGCCCCCCATCCCCAGATGCCCAAAAGTAAAATAATTATTTTTAATGACATCTATAGCAGCTACCAAGTTCTTAAAGGGTCAAAATTAGCTTGCAAAAAAACTAATTTTGGCTCTTTTGGACCTCAGTAGCTGCTACAGACACCATTCCCCCCACCCAAAAACTGTGTAAACTGAATTTGAGGGGCAGCAAAGGGTGGCAGGGGCTGCAGTGGGGGCCATGTGTTGCCCACCCCTACAATAAACCATCGTTTAGTGTGATATAAACAAGCACTCCACCTTCTGTTCTCCTCCCCCATGCCACCAGGAGGAGTTCAGAAGTGTTCACTTCCAACCTTAGTTAATCACAGCTTGCCATGCTATCTAGACCCAGACTTGTGGCCACATTTTTAATTAATAATTTTTATTGTGGCCACATTGATTGACGCATCATGCTAAAACATGGTTTAGTGTGACATAAGCTGCAGACAGTCTTGTGTAGCTGGGATGAATTCAGAGGTGTTCACTTCCACTTTTAGTTAACATTAACTGTGGTTAGTTTAAACAAGACAACTTTAGAATCCAATTTTTGAAAACAGCTTGGTTGAATCTAGGAATGTGGAGATTTCATTCACATTTTAATGCAAATTTACCTCATTTTTCATTTTTGAACCAATCCATGAACTTTAACTCAGTTACCCTTCAAAATTTGCACTCCTCCAAATTTTGCAATGGAATTCTCAAATCACAAAATGTGTACAAAAAATGTGTACATTAGGGGAAGGTGTAAACAAAGATGCATCTATTAGTGGGAAATGCATTGTATTAGGAACATTGCTTGCAATGAAGTGTATACTAGGCAAAATTGTGCACACAAATGTGTGTATTAGGAGAAATCTGCACAAAAATGCACATGCATTTTCATATAAACTTTTTTAAAGAAAAAAACCTCAAAGCTTGGGACAAATGAAACTGAAGATTGGAAATAATGAGAAACTGAAATAATGAGAGAAACCAAAATTGGGGGGTTCATCCATCCCTATTTGAGACTAACCATACTTAACATTAACCACAGTTAGTTGTTCCAGACAACCTTAAAAACTGCAGTTAGTCAAAAGCATAAGTAAAACCTTTCAAACCTTTCCCAGCAATGCAGGAGGAAGGAGGAATGCACAATCCTGAGGCTCACTGCAGCTTGTTTGCGTTGGGCGAAACCATGGTTTAGTGTGCTGTTCAGACATGGCCAATGTTCAAAATTATGATTTCTACTCTTATAGTTAGATAACATAAGAATTTTGCTTTACTTCCAGAACTTCTGCACTAAAGCCAGAGCAATATTGTAGTTTCCATTTCCAAAGCTATGACATAGAAGCTTTTGAGTTCATCTGAAAATTGCAAATAATAAACTATGGTGTGTTCCATAAGAAGCTACTGTATTCCTTTACTAGAATTTCCTTTCACAGCCAAGTATTTCTGCTAATAGGTCTTCAAATATATTGTAAAAAAGGTTTGGGTTCTTCTTTACCCCCTCCAGATGCCAGACTGAAGGGAGCTTTTAAATTTGCTAACAGATCAGAAAGCAGCTGCTTACCTTGCACTGTACTATACAGTTAGGAATCATGGCTTCTATAATATTAACATGCTATCATAATCCGTACTTCATAAGGCTATTACATCTCACCTTCTCAGGAGCAAGAATATTGTTATCTCCTAATACCAAACCCTGGAAAGCAGCCAGGTAACAGCACTGAAGATTGACTCCTGGAATCAAATTTCAAGGAAGCGATAACATGAGCAGTCACGTAGACCTAATCCGCTTCTATATTTGAAGTGACATAATCATCAGCTGTGTACTCTTGGTTGATTTAAAACCCACTGGGATTCACAGAGCTTCATGCTGTGTTTTGACAAGAAGCTTTCTCAAAATTAGTATACTGCAACCTTGCATAGCAGCAGCCACATGATTGGGCTTAATTGTGAAGCATAAAGAGACACTGTCTATTCTCATAGCATGGGGTAGAAGTCTTGCTGAATAAGGTTGGTAGAAAATCATTACGTTGTTGTCCATCCTCTAGGAAAGCAACAGGCTGAAGGCAATACGTAAATACAGCTACATTCTCAATTCCATCCATCCTTACACTGGAAACAAGCTCGAATTTGTGAGCATGTTGCAAAGTATAAATTTCCTCCCATACCAACCTACAAGTACATGAAGTTATTCAAATGAGGTCCTTCTCCATGTACCATCAGCAGGAGAAGTGTATTACAGATGTGCAAAGGAGAGGGCCTGTTCTGTGATGGTGCCCAGACTTTGGAATAATGTCTCCAAGGAGGTTTGACTGGTGCCAACACTACAGGCTTTTTGGTGCCAGGTCAGGACAATTTTATTTACCCAGGCCTTTTAATTCCAAATTCCAGATCTGTTTGTTGCAGTCCACGACCATACTGAAAAAGCAAGGTATTCAAGATATATTTACAAAAACATACATAGCAAAAAAAGTATATATACAAAGACGTATAGAACACTATATAATACATAACTTAGATAATAAAGACATAATCAGTTCTCTCCTAATACCCCAATAGAAATTGCAGTATAACAAACCAGCATTACAGTCTGTCAATCCCTAAACTGCAGGGACAAGAGGGAGGCATTTTAATTGGTTATATTGCCTTTGCTTGTTGTATAGTTGTATAGTGTGTTGCCTCTCTGCTTTATTGTTTGTATAAAGGTTATCGGAGGTGCTTTTATAGTGCTATACTTGCTACTGTGAACTGTCATGTTTTCTATACCACCCTGGAATCCATTTGGATGAAGGGCAGATTTAGAAATGTTTTAAAAAAGTACAAAGTCCAGTGCAAAGTCGAATAGTATCTGAAGCAGAAGTGGCATGGGATGTTAGACAAAAGAAGATGGCTGATGCTGGAGGTGGAATCCAGTCCCTTTTTCAGGGTTGACTATTTCTGGGGAGTCATCAGTGTTAATAATCCAAGTTTCAGTGGACTAATTAGAGTTTGAATTTGCACCTTTCAACCCAGTGGGTAGGAGGGTAAAGCATCACCAGTGTCAGACCACAGAGTCAGGATTTTAACTGAAAGAATCAATCAGTTTATTAATACACAATGCCTTAAAATATTATTATCTAAACATTCTTCAAATCACACATAGGAGACATTTCCAATGGAGAGGGAGGGTTTTCTTCTTCTTTTAACCCCCCTACCCCACCCAGGAGGTGGAATTCGGGGACAAAAATGGGAGGGAAGCAAACGTAAATCTCCCCTTCTGGAGCCCCATGGTCCCAATCTGAACTGGAGCCACACATGCTTACACTAAAGTAAATAATCCAGTCCCACACAGCTGTGCTATGTGTGATTTGAAGAATGTTTCGTTTGGCCCTCATAGAAGATGATATTATGAGTAGTGCTGTGCCAAAAATTTCTCCCACTTTTTTTCAACCATTCTCATTCAATTTTATAGAAAAGAAATTGCTTTTGAAAAGAAATTCAAAGAAGAAGACAATTTCAGAGACATTCTCATGGGTTGGGTTCAGGTTTCTTAGTGCTTACCTTACTTAGGAGGAGTGTGCATGAGTGTCCTGTCTTCGACTGTACAATCATCCCTTTGTAGCCTGTACCATCCTCTGCTTCCTGCTCTCCAGTTAAAGCTCAGGGGAAGGCATCAAGAGGTAATTCCTCCCATAGGGCCTTTT
Organism: Heloderma suspectum; assembly: GCF_057233095.1. Classification (NCBI taxonomy): domain Eukaryota; kingdom Metazoa; phylum Chordata; class Lepidosauria; order Squamata; family Helodermatidae; genus Heloderma; species Heloderma suspectum. Next base: position 193,411,485 of record NC_139462.1, read on the forward strand.
CATATCAGGAAGTGCAGGCAGCCTGGGAGGCTGCAGAGCAATGGAGAGGTGTGTATAGAAAGAAAACACACACACAGCATCCTAAGCCACCTCACAGTGATTAGGTAAGCTCAAAGCACCACCAAAATAAATTCTAAAAGACACTGAAAATGAGGCAGAAAAGTGGAAGCTTCTTTCATGGGGGGAGAAAGTAGGCACACTCAGAGAAAGGCAGGGAACATGGAAGCACAGCAAGAAATCTGTGGGGTGTGGGGGCACAGGGGGACACACACATAGAAGGCATGATGGGGGGAGAGAAGGACAAATGTAGAGGACATGGGAAGACACACACATAGAAGACAGGTGGGGGGAGAAAGGCAGATGGAGGGGGCATGGGAGCACAGGAAGATACAAACATAGAAGGCACAGAGGGAAGCATGGGGGCAAAGGAAGGCACACACATGGAGGCACAGTGGGGGAAATACACACAAACACAGAGAGGGCATGAGGAACAGAGACAAGTGCATATGGTGGGCGTGGAAGAGTGGAGGAAGATACAGACGGAGGGCATGGGAGCATGGGGAGAGACAATCATGCAGAGAGGGCAGAGGAGCAACAGAAGCAAGTCACTCCCCCACTGAGGCTGCTCCACCATAACCTTTTCTTTCCTATTAGTAGCAGGTCTAGTGCCTGCCAAGGAAAAGAATGAAGAGATCATGCAAAGGAATATGTACATGGGCAGTGTGATCATGGCATTTTTCACATTGGATTCATACATATTTCCTCACGACTGATCTCTCCATGTTTTTCCTTCATTTGCTAATCTGGAATACTTCTTGCAAGAGCCCTCATTTGTTATAATGTAATATGTAAGTAGCAAAATATAACTCAGGTCTCCTGTGTTTTATTCATTTTGTTTCTATTTTATTTTTAAAAATTCCACTCAAGGACAAAGTCCTCACAAGGCGGCCTATGCAAATTTAAAAACAATACAATAAAGTAAACACAGATTAAAAACTCAAAGAGCAGCTAAACAACAGGAAGCCAGCATAAAATATTCAGGGAAAGGCTACCATGTGCTTTGAGTGTCTGTATGACTGCGGTTTCATTTTTCCTCTGATTCTGCACAGTAATGAGGCTACTTTTCTACTGCTTAAAGATTAGCTCTCAAGCCCTGTGGTGCTAATACACAGCAGAAAATAGCATCTTTGAAATAGTGCGTTGTCAGGCACGGCAGAGGAAGAATGCAGGCCACCCCAGATGTTCTAGTGAACGTGCATTTGTCAGAATTGACCCTGCTGTGGAGATGTCACTCTCTCCACGCAGCCTATTGGACATGTGTAGGGAATTTAAACACCACTGCAATTATGTGGTGTTATAATGTATTTTTATTTATTTATTATTAAATTTATTAATCGCCCATCTGGCTGGTCACCCAGCCACTCTGGGCGATGTACAACATACAATAAAACAGTTTAAAACAATAAAATTCTACAATAAAAACATTTTCTAAAATACCCTAACCCACCCCAAATGCCTGCCTGAACAACCACGTTTTTAATGCACGACGGAAGCTCATTAAAGAGGGGGCATGACGGAGTTCCCTAGGGAGGGAGTTCCACAGAGTGGGGGCCACCACAGAAAAGGCCCCCTCCCTCGTCCCCACCAGTCTAGCTGTCCTGGCTGATGGGACAGAGAGAAGGCCATCCGAGGCTGATCTTGTTAATGTAGTGGTTAATGAGCTCAGAGATGTATAGCAGACCAAGCTAGAGCTGCACTGAGGCTAGCCAATGGTGTAGCAGAGAGGAACGCAGGAGAGTGCAGCTCCAGGACAGTTTTCAGAGCAGGAATGATGACATTACCTGCTGGAGCACCAGAGTAACTGACAGAGCTTCCATGCTTTGGCAAGTGAATGAGTTGTTAATAAAGCTTTCAGGTTTTTACCATTGTTTGTGACATAGAGGAAGGCAGAGAATGAGGAAAATAATCAAGTAGAGGCCAGATACTTTTCTCCTTTTTTGTCATGGAGTTCCTACATCACTTTAGCAGTTCAAAAGGTAATGCTTCTTGGCAAGATTGTTTGCATTTCTACTTAAAAGCTAGAGGTTGCATTCCTGGCCGGAGATCTTATGCAGTCAGAAGTAAGCACCACGGAGTTTGATAAAACTTACTCCCAAGTAACTATGCATAGGATTGCAGTCTTGCTGTGTGTTGCTGCTCTTTGATGTATGTATACACATTGATCTAGTTTGCACGTCATGGCTACCAAGGTGTGATTAAAAGCTGGGTAGTTGTGAGTAGGGATGCTGGAGAAATTCGAGATGGATTAAAATGAGCTCGGATTTCTAAGAATCCGACCTGCAGAATCTGCTGCAGAGCGCCTCCATGCAGAGTCTGTGGACTTTTGGATGATTTTTTTACTTTCCCAAAATTTACACATATATATCTGCAGAAAAACATGTTAAGTTTCTGCTGAGGAAACATTGAATGGAATGGGGAACAATACGCTAAATGCTGTGTACTGAGGTAAATTATATAAATACTTACGTCAATACTTACGTCAATATTTACGCAATTATTTCCATATTTTTCTGCAAGTCAGAAAAAAAATATTCGCATCCGTCTCTGGGCGGATGACGGAACAAAAGGCGCCTGACAATCCATGGAACACAGATGGAGTGGATTTTACACAGTCCGTACATCCCTAGTTGTGAGCGAGCAGGAGTGAGCCATCGAGCTGTCTCCCAGCCACCTGCCCACACCTGCTGAGGAGCATCCCCGGGTTGTTTATTGTGATGTCTGAATCCAGAATTGTGGGTTGTTGTGGGAGACACAACCCAGAGTTAGACCCCACAGTTTGTTCTTGGGTTCTAACTCTGGGTTGACTCTCTCAGAACCTACAATTCTGGGTTTGGAATCACAACAAACAACCCAGGAAAGAAATGTCCCTGGGTTGTTTAGCTCTGCTACAGCGGGAGCCATTGGGCAGTGAAAAGTAGCACACTTGCTCCTGCTGCATTTAACAAACTGTGGGTTGTTGTGCCATGCAAACTGGGTTACTCTCATGACAAGATCCTGCATCTTAAATTTTACCGATACACCACCGTTTAGCTGGTTTGAGTTCAAGCATCTGACGGATCCCCTTCATGGATCACTGCCTTGTTGTGGTGAAGGGGCTTGCGTAACTCAGTGAAGCCATAAGCTATGCCATGCAGGGCCACCCAAGATGGACAGGTCATGGCAGAGAGTTCTGACAAAAAAATGTGGTCCACTGGAGAAGGAAATGGCAACCCAGTCCAGCATTCTTGCCAAGAAAACCCCATGGAACGTATCACAAGGCTAAAAGAGATGACGCTGGAAGATGAGCCCCTCAGGTTGGAAGGTGTCCAATATACTACTGGGGAAGAGCAGAGGGTATTTCCAAGTAGCGCCAGAAAGAGTGAAGCGGCTGGGACAAACCCGAAAGGACACTCAGCTGTGGATGTGTCTGGTGGTGAAAAGAAAATCCAATTCTGTAAAGAACAATATTGTTTAGGAACCTGGAATGACAGATCAATGAATCAAGGTAAGTTGGAGGTTGTCAAACATGAGATGGCAAGATTGAACATCGACATCTTGTGAATCAGCGAACTAAAATGGACAGGCATGGGCGAATTTAATTCAGGTGACCATCATATCTACTATTGTGGGCAAGAATCCCTTAGAAGAAATGGAGTAGCACTCATAGTCAATGAAAGGGTGGGAAAAGCAGTACTGGGGTACAATCTTAAAAACGATAGAATGATCTCAGTACGAATCCAAGGCAAACCATTCAACATCACAATAATTCAAGTCTATGCCCCAACCACTGATGCCGAAGAAGCTGAGGTTGATCGGTTCTATGAAGACCTACAACACCTTCTAGAACTAACACCAAAAAAAGATGTCCTCTTCATCATAGGGGATTGGAATGCTAAAGTAGGAAGTCAAGAAATCACCAGGATAACAGGCAAGCATGGCCTTGGTGTACAAAATGAAGCAGGACAAAAGCTAATAGAGTTTTGCCAAAAGAACACGCTGATCATAGCAAACACTCTTTTCCAACAGCACAAGAGACGACTCTACACATGGACATCACCAGATGGTCAATATCGAAATCAGATTGATTATGTCCTTTGCAGCCAAAGATGGAGAAGCTCTATACAGTCAGGAAAAACAAGACCTGGAGCTGACTGTGGCTCAGATCATGAGCTTCTTGTTGCAAAATTTTGGCTTAAAGTGAAGAACATAGGGAAAACCACTAAACCATTCAGGTATGACCTGAATCATATCCCTTATGAATATACAGTGGAGGTGAGGAATAGATTTCAGGGATTAGACCTGATAGACAGAGTGCCTGAGGAACTATGGACGGAGGTCTGTAACATTGTTCAGGAGGCAGCAACGAAATGCATCCCAAAGAAAAAGAAATGCAAGAAAGCCAAGTGGCTGTCTGATGAGGCTTTACAAGTAGCTGAGGAAAGAAGGGAAGCGAAAATCAAGGGAGAAAGGGGAAGATATATCCAACTGAATGCAGAGTTCCAGAGAATAGCAAGGAGAGACAAGAAGGCCTTCTTAAATGAACAATGCAAGGAAATCGAGGAAAACAACAGAATGGGAAAGACTAGAGATCTCTTCAAGAAAATTGGAGATCTCAAGGGAACGTTTTGTGCAAAGACGGGCATCATAAAAGACAAAGAAGGCAGGGACCTAACAGAAGCAGATGAGATTAAGAAGAGGTGGCAAGAATACACAGAAGAACTATACAGGAAAGATCTGAATGTCCCTGATAGCCATGATAGTGCGCTCACTGAACTTGAGCCGGACATCCTCGAGAGTGAAGTCAAGTGGGCCTTAGGAAGCATGACTAACAACAAAGCTAGCAGAGGTGACAGTATTCCAGCTGAGCTATTTAAAATCCTAAAAGATGATACTGTTAAAGTGCTGCATTCAATATGCCAACAAATTTAGAACACTCAACAATGGCCGCAAGACTGGAAAAGGTCAGTTTACATTCCAATTCCAAAGAAGGGCAATGCCAAACAGTGTTCCAACTACCGCACAATTGTGCTCATTTCACATGCCAGCAAGGTGATGCTCAAAATCCTTCAAGCTAGGCTTCAGCAGTATGCGAACCAAGAACTACCGGAAGTACAAGCTGGGTTTCGAAGAGGCGGAGGAACCAGAGATCAAATTGCCAACATTCGCTGCATCATGGAGAAAGCAAGAGAATTCCAGAAAAACATCTATTTCTGCTTCATTGACTATGCTAAAGCCTTTGATTGTGTGGATCACAACAAACTGTGGCAAATTCTTAAAGTGATGGGAGTACCAGACCACCTTACCTGTCTCCTGAGAAACCTGTACGAGGGTCAAGAAGCAACAGTAAGAACCAGACATGGAACAACCGAGTGGTTCAAAATTGGGAAAGGAGTACGACAAGGCTGCATATTGTCACCCTGCTTATTTAACTTATATGCAGAGTACATCATGAGAAATGCCGGGTTGGATGAATCACAGGTCGGAATTAAGATTGCTGGGAGAATTATCAACAACCTCCGATATGCAGACGATACCACCCTAATGGCAGAAAGCGAAGAGGATCTCAAGAGCCTCTTGTTGAGGGTGAAAGAGGAGAGTGCAAAAGCTGGTTTGAAACTCAACATTCAAAAAACGAAGATCATGGCATCTGGCCCCATCACTTCCTGGCATATAGAAGGGGAAGAAATGGAAGCAGTGATAGATTTTACTTTCTTGGGCTCCAAGATCACCACAGATGGTGGCTGTAGCCATGAAATTAAAAGACGCTTGCTCCTTGGGAGGAAAGCTATGGCAAACCTAGACAGCATAGTAAGAAGCAGAGACATCACCTTGCCGACAAAGGTCCATATAATCAAAGCTATGGTTTTCCCAGTAGTAATGTATGGCTGTGAGAGCTGGACTATAAGGAAGGCCGAGCACCGAAGAATTGATGCTTTCGAACTGTGGTGCTGGAGAAGACTCTTACGAGTCCCCTGGACTGCAAGGAGGTCAAATCAGTCCATCCTAAAGGAAATCAACCCTGAGTGCTCATTGGAAGGACAGATACTGAAGCTGAAGCTCAAATATTTTGGCCACCTAATGCGAAGAGAAAACTCTCTGGAAAAGACCCTGATGCTGGGAAAGACTGAAGGCAAAAGGAGAAGGGGACAGCAGAGGACGAGATGGCTAGATAGCATCACCGATGCAATGAATATGAACTTGAGCACACTCCGGGAGAGAGCGCAGGACAGGAAGGCCTGGCGTGCTATGGTCCAGGGGGTCACGAAGTGTCGGACACAACTGGACGACTGAACAACAACAACAACAAATCTGACAGTAGCCCGAGCTAGCTTCATATATATATAAAGGGCTGATAGTATTGAGTCATCTGATATCCCAAAATAAAATGTGAATATAGGCAGAAAAGTAATGCTTTATTTGTTTATTGTTCTCTTTAAGAATTTTTTAAATATAGCCTTGAAAAGTAGGCCTTGTTTTCTTTTATATGATTTGAGTTTATTGATCCACCTTCTTTTGTGAGCAGAAACGGGGTGCAGGGTGGGTAGTACTCCTGTGGCTGTTGTAGCAAATTATATTCCCATTCAACATTGCCAGTTAAAAAGATAACATTTCCTATATATTATAGTGGCGGTTCCAACATGTTTCATGTTGCCTTCGCAGTCAGATGCCATGTCTGTGGTTAATTCAGTCACAGCTGTGATTTGTGTCATCTGCATGTGACATTTTAGATAACTATATCAAGTCATCGATATATGTGATTCCCTAATCCTAACCATATTTACTCGGACATAAGTCCCACTAATTTCAGTGAACCTGAATTTCAGACTTCTAAAATAATTAATGAAGAACCCAAAATGCACCCCAAAGTGATCAGCTACTGTCTTGGAGAGAGAGAGAGAGAGAGAGAGAGAGAGAGAGAGAGAGAGAGACTTGCCAAAAGAGATATGCTCAAAAGCAATGGGAATAATAAACTTCTACATTATACTAAAAACTATATAAACCTATATATACTAAAAGCAGTATTTAATTTATTACTTGAGGGCTTTCTTTGGTTTGAATGCCAAATTAATTTGAAATTTCCATTCTGTGCAGACAGCTTTCTGGAAAGGGATCCTGCATAATTCCAATGCCAGAAGCCACACCATGTGCTGTCATTCCAGAGCCAGTGCAAACAGTAATGTTTTCAAGATGTGGAAAAGAGATTAGCAGAATGCTAAAATCTCTACTTAGCCAAATAAACAATAGTAGCGACCACCGTGTATATTTATTGTTATTTGCCCTTTAAAACCTAGACTGCTTGGCTAGTCAGTGGTAGTTTTAGACTTTTAAAGTGTACAATTCTGTATTGTATTCCTAACATTTAAGCACACATCACAAAGGGAACATTTGACACATTGGTTAAGATATTCTGAGGTTCAAAGTTATGTTATAAATATTAAGGCATGGGCAGCATGTAGTAAGATCTGAGGCACAGAGGTGGGGGGGGGAGTAAATTGTCACATGAGATTCCCAAACAAGCTGCCAAACCTTGTTTTATGAGGTGCTCTTGCTTAGCATACTGCATCCTCATTGAACTTGCACATAATTAGTATTGATTAATGCATAATTTTGAGAACCTATTAACAGAATACTCTGTATTTTTTGTATGTTGCAGAGACAGTTTTTCTAATTGGTGTCATAGAGTGTGCTAGGGTGTCCATGCCTCCTACTTTACAGAGGCCAGTCCTCTATTTGAAGGCATCCTCTATTTGAGCGGTCCATTCCAAGTCCAATTTAAAGATAAAGAACCATAAGAAAGGAGAGCAGCAGAGGTCTTCAAGTTGCCCATCCACAGTGGGAACCTGGCCAGCAGGCCGCTTGGACTCTGTCTTAGCCACTATAATGAGATGTACTGTATTTCTATTTAAAATATAGTAATTATTTCTAAATGTGCATGTATACATATAGATTATCATATGCAAATGTTATGCAAGTAGGTCTCCTTTGTGGGGGTGCATAAGTGGCTATCCCCTAGGGTATGGTTTGGCCCTTTGTGCAGTTTCAGAATACTCCCAAGTATTCTATGCTTGTCGCTTGTAGAAACCACCCTAGATTCTTCTGAGAGTGCCCAAATTATCAGACACAATTTTATTCCATACACACACATACAGAGAGAGAGAGGGTGTGTGTCTTTAAACCAGTACTCTAACCTTTGAGATCCAAGACTCACCTTTAACCCCAGCCTGCAACATTGGACCTACATTTAAATTTGTGCCATCTCTGTCTCTCTAGGGCAGGGGTGGGCAACATGCATCCCCGTGACCTTTTGGGGGCCTCTACATCACCTCTCAGCTGCCAAATTTGCCACAGAAATTCAGTGGCACAGCAGCCCAAAAGGGTTAATTTCCCCATGTATTAAAGGAAACCAAGCTGCAGTTGCCACTGAAATTTGCAGCGAAACAGGAGAAAAGTAGCCCATTTAGCAGCACAGCAGCAGCAGGGGGAGGGGCAGCCCCTAGTGGGTTCCAAGGGGGCGTTTGGCCCCTGGACCTGCAGAATTTGCTCATGCCGGTTCTAGGGTGACCAGACACAAAGGAAGATAGAGCCCTCATGCCTTCAGTAGTTGCATGAAAAAGGGAATTATAGCACAGGCAGCTTTTTGTGGAGGGATGAGAAAAGATATACCTGGTGACATTTCCTCTTCCATAAAACTAACTGTTAAAGATAAAGAGTCTGTGTCGTCCTTTGCATTTAATTCCTTTTTCTGTTTCTTTCTCACAGTACTCAAAACCAGAAACCAAAACCAAAAAATAAACGAAAGAAAATGGTGGTACTGCTGCCACCATGTGTAGAGGTGGAATGCTCTTGCAGATCCCAAAGCAGCTCTTGAAAACCAGTGCTTCACTAATATTTATATAATATTATTTACATTGGCACCTTACAAGTTCCGTAGGCAAAACAAACAGGTCCCTGTTCTCAAGCAGCTTACAATCTAAAATGTGGACAGAAACAACAGAGGGAGAGGCAAGAAGCTTGTGGACAAATGCATTTCATGTACTTAGTCAGCATTGGGAGTAAAAATTGAGAGGATAACCCAAAGGCAATGCAGAAAAGAAGGGTTTAGAGAAGGGTTTGAAGGAAGGGCAAGAGGCAATGCAATGTACATCTTTGGGGATGGAGTACCATGCAGAAGGGTCGGTACAGGAGACTGCATGGAGACTTGGAAACACCTCAAGATGTTCTCCCACCTGCATTCTTCTCATATATGGCTTGTTTCCTAACCTCAAAATCTTTGCCAGTAGAGCACATTCATTTCCTTCTTGACCCATCTTGAAAGCAAAGACGGTAAAAGGAAGGGAAGCACGCGAGTACTTCCAAGCATATGCTGAAAGCAAAGGCATTGAAGGTGCTCCCCTTTAATGCTGAACAGAAAAATAATAATAATAATAACAACAGCAATAATAATAATAACAGCAATAATAATGACAATAAAATGCCATTTTTTCTGAACTTCCCCTGTGCCTGCCTTGATGTACCTTGGCTACCACCTTAACCTGTATGACAGGGGTGTGTAGTGTTGATTTGTCTAATTTTGGTGTTTGCGTCTAGTCTCATCATTTTTAGCCTGGCCCAAATTGGCTGTCTGCAGTGAATTACAAATGGCAATTGCAAATTACCATATGCAAATAAAAATAGCTACTTTTTAAATCCCCTGGAGAGGTGGCAGCCTTAATTACTACTTTTAATTATTGCACAACTTTTAATTACTACACAACTTTTAATATTTAGTGTGCAAACAGCATGGTGGGACTTAACTTGGGACAAAACAGATCTTACATTCACTGCTTCTATATTATCATGTATGAGTGACTGCTGTAAGGTAGAATGAAGCCAAAATAAATCAAAGTATGTGAAGAAATTAGATCTGCAGGAAGAAGCAGCAAGAAGCCAAAAGGATTGATAGTTAATCCTTGGTACATTTACCAGCGCATGAGAAAAACCCCTTGCTATGATGAATTGCAGTCAATTCCCTCATTCTGTTTTTTTCCCCAAAAGTTGCCTTATGTTTCTCTGTGAAGCTCACTGAAAACCAGTATAGTGTAGTGGTAAGCTTGTTGGACTAGGACCAGAGAACTGTAGCTTCAATTTATTATTATTATTAATTTAATTTATATCCCACCTTACTTTCATCATGGAACTCAAGGTGGCTACTTGTGGTTCCCAGGTGGTCTCCCCTCCAAGCACTGACCAGACCCAGACCTTCTTAGCTTCAGCAAGGTAACTGTCTCATGTGCCTTCAGACCATGCCTGGGATATTTCAGTTTTGCACATGTCTAACAACAAGTCCATCCTGTCCTATTTTTTGCACCTACACACACACAAACTTTTAGCTCATTAAAATGTTCATTTAAATTGTAAGCATTCCCACATAACATACACATTTTTGTATGCATTTCCCCCCAAAATGCCCATTTTTATGTATGTTGTGTGAACCAAGAACTGCATCACAAAATTCAAAGAACTGCAATACAAAGGATAACAGCAGTTCTACCTGAGGCTAGGTCTTTGAGCAAGGCCAGATGCAAAGGCAGAAGCCAAGGCAGAAGCACAGCCTCAAGCTCAAGGCAAAGCTGGGAAGTACAACTAGGATTCACAGAGCATAACCCCTGTATTATTCCAGCCATAGATAGACTGGAACTGATGGCTTATGTAGCCTGATCTTCAGACTCCCATCCGCCCACACCCAGCTGCATACAGTAAGCCCAGTCATTCAGACTTGCATGCCCCTGTGGTGCTTTCCTACTCCTGAAGAGGCCTCCTACTCCTGAGGAGTCTTGTTTCTTTGAGCCCTCAAGCATGCACTTTGCTGAAGGGAAGCTGCCTACCCGTTACTTTTGATGCTCTCTAGAGTTGGGTGGTCACTCAGCTGCCTCCTCTGACTCCAGAGGTGAGGTACGTTCATCAGGAGCCCCATCTGTGGGTGCCTCAAGGACCACTGTTGTTGAAGGCCATGGTGTGGCTTCTTTGGAGGTGGGGGGTGAAGGGTGCCTATGCAAATGCTGGGGTGGGGTGGGGTGTCTCATGGAGTCTTCAGCCTCAGATTCTTCAAAAGAGGAGAAGAGGGCCTAGCCTTCTTGACAACAATATCCCAATCTGCATATTAGTCTGGGAAGTGCAGATTAGATCAGTTTGCTTAGAAATGTGGACTGAACTAAATTCTTCAGCATTCCTACTCACAAAGGCTGTTTGTGGATAAATGGGGGGGGTTCATCTCTGCTGTTCTGAACTCCTGTCTGAGTGGGATAGACTGGTGGCTTAACCTCAAAACCTCTGAGGTGAGGGATGAATGCATTGGCATTGTTATCTCCTGCTAAAGGAAAATAATTTCACAGCTCTTTGTAGCACATTTCCTAGATATAATATCTCAGTTTTAGAAGGCTATCCTGGGACCCAGAATAGAATCAGGGCTGAGATACCATTTGGGGGTTAATGTGTGCTTATTTTTACTGTGAGCTTTGATTGAATACATGTGTATAGTGAAACAGTTATCTAAACACTCCACCACAAACCCACAAATTTCTTGTGCCACAGTGTTTAGATGTCAGCTTCTGGAACACACATTCCAGGTTAAGCAAAATAATAATCATGGAATAACTATTATGGCCAGGGACTAGAGAGGTACTTTTAGGTGTGATCAAAGGTCTTTTTGGAATGGAATTTTTGGCTTCTTTTCTTTGAGTGGTAGGCACCCATGCCATATCATAAACAGCTTTGGAAACTTCCCTCAATTTCAGAAGAACAGTGCCATGTGAGGCTATTATTCAAGAATTACATAGCCAACTATTTCTTGGGCATGCCGAACAAGACACGCAGTTCTTTGGATCCTAGCTTAGAATTGTGTACGACCTAGTAAGTAGTGAAGTGTGTTTCATTCTCATTGAAACTGAACAAGAGTAGTGGATATTAAAAAGAGAAAACAAAGGAAATAATGAGAGTTCTGTATGTTTTTTCATTTAGTTCTAGCGGACACTTGAGGAATTTGATGTTTTCAGATTCTGTTATGTACTGACCTGATCTACACCATCTGGACCAGTAGGCAGATGGGAATGAAACTCTCAACTGGGTTTTCTAATTCTCGAAATGTTGCAATAAAAATTATCTCCAAATGTTGCTCAAAAATGTTCAAAATATGTTTAGAATTGCATATTTGGAGATAAATTATATATATATATACACACACACACACACACACATACATACATACACACACACACACATACACACACACACACACACACACACACATATATATAATGTATATTCCCCAAATATGCATGCAAATATGCATTTAAATACTACATTTGTGTGTGTGCATATGTGTATAATGCAAATTTTTGTGCAGATTTTTTTTAAGATTGCAGGTTAAAGTAAAAATGGGTCAGAATGGACTTATGAGTATACACATGGATGGTACACAGACTGAAAATAGAGTAAACCGTCCATTTCAATTTATATCCTGCCTTTCTACAAGCACATCCAAGGTAGTTTACATAAAACAGAAAAAAGATGCCTTAAAATCAACATAAAATCAGCAACGATCAAAACAAGCAGTTAGTAGTAGCAGCAAACAGTCACATAACAAATCAAAATCCTCAAAAAGCCCCCTTCAGTGAATTTGTCTTCACTGCCTATCTCAAAGAAAGTAATGAGGAGACCAGGTGTGCTTCTATCAAGAGGTAATTCCATATCCTGGGTACCATAACCAAAAGGTCCCTCCCCCTGTTACCTGTCCCACCTTACCTCAGCCAATGCCAGGACCCAAAGGAGGGTCTCTGCAATGAAATAAGAACATAAGAAGAGCCATGCTGGATCAGACCAAAGGCCTAACTAGTCAACCATTCTGTTCATACAGTGGCCAACAAGATGCCTTTGGGAAGCCTTCAAGCAGTAGGATAGCAGCCTCCTGCTTGTGTTCCTTATCAATTAGTATTCAAGTGTCGTACTCACTCTGATACTGGAGATAATGTCTAGTCATCATGACCAGTAGCCATTGATAACTGGTAGCCATTAGTAGCCATTGAAGGGCTCAGGCAGGTTCATAAGGTGAGATGTGATTGCTGAGAAAGTGGGTGGTGAGGGAGAACTAGCCCTCACTGCATCAAAACAAAAATGAAAGAATTCGGGGGGGGGGGAGTTCTTTATTTGTGCCACATGTTTGGATCAAGAAAGAATGCATTGAAGATCACTGGAAGCTTGTTGCAAATGGCTGCAAAGCCAGCTGATAGTTGCACAACATGTATGAAAGCAACATAATCCCCCCCCCAAAGCAATTCTATTAACTATAACCGTGTCAGAGATCCATGCAACTTGGTTTCCCCGTTGCAATCGCTATGGCTCAAGGTACAGGGCAAAGGGTTCAGAAGACTCCTGATCTAATCCATCCCAGGGTATCCAAGACAAGGGTTCTAGAAAGAGACCTAAACAGATCCATAGATATAGAGGTTTAGTCCAACCTTGAATCTTCATAGGTTCATAGCACTTTGAGCTATGGAATTTGCTATCTCAAGATGTAGTGATGGCCACCAGTTTGGATGGCTTTAAAGGGAGATAGATAATTTCCTGGAGGATAAGGCTATCAATGGCTACTAGTCTCAATGGCTATGTGCTTCTTCCAGTACCAGGGGCAGTAAGCCTATGTACACTAGTTGCTGGGGAACATGGGCAGGAGGGTGCTGTTGCATTCATGTCCTGCTTGTGGCTTTCTGGTCAACAGCTGGTTGGCTGCTGTGTGAACAGAATGCTGGACTAGATGGGCCCTTGCTCTGATCCGGCATGGCTCGTCTTATGTTCTTATGTAACCACACTACATGGGTCAAGGCCTTTCAAATCCAAGAGTCAAGACAAGTTCTAGAATAAGACCAGAGTAATCCCACAGAGAGAGAGAGATTTTGATGACCAATCCATAGCTTCCACTTTGGTATCTCCACACTACTTGGGTCCAAATCCATAGCAAAGAAGAATTCAAGGTCTATGAAAAGTATAACAGTACGTTTTCATGGCAGGTTCTTAACAATACAAAGTTCAAAAAGACAAGAGTCCAAATTGTTTGGAGAGTCCATGTGAAAAGTGCCTCAAGAGGCTCAGATGGTAGTTAATCCAAACAGAGAGGATTTGGGGCAGTGAAGATGAGAATGTTCCTAGCAGAGGCTCCCAGCCTGGGCATCTGCTTAAAAGGAAAGATGTGGCTGCAATAGTCCCCCTCCTGAATAACCAACTGATAAGGGATTTTAACCTATCAATAGGCCCGTGTTCAAACAGGGTGTCTCCGTTCTGCCCTTCAGGGGTGACACTTGAACCTGTGTGACACCTCCAACCCCCACCCTACCCCACCCCTTCTGTTAGATTCTCACAGGGAGGCTGCCAGCGTCCTTCCCTGTCAAGGCCAAAGCCAGCAGCTGGACGAGAGTAACTCCCACTTGCTTTCCTCTGAAAACATTGACAGAGAGAAGCTCACACTGATTCTGACCTTCCACAGGCTGAATAAGCCCAAATCCTTCCGGACCACTTCTAATCAGATTCTGGCTATAAACCATAAAGTTCACTACAGCACTGAAGCTGGGCCACAACAGTTGTCGAACAACAATATTTTTGTCACACCACTGGTGTTTTTGAAAGCTCAATAAGAATAGCAGAAGCAATGCCATTAGAACATTTGTGCATCCCATTTTAGGGAACAGAAGCCACTTTGGCATGCATCACACATACTGCATGCATACAAATAGTAGATTTTGCAGTCAGGATCAAAGTTGCTTAATGCAGTGAGCCACACCCTCAACTGCTTCTACGTGTCCAGCTTGGATGATTCATCCCAGCTCTAAATTTAGGTCTTTTGGAAAATATGCGTGTAACTCACTGTTAAGGATTCCTGCGCCTTTCATGATTCATGGACACAGAGAATAGCACCACACATTTTACAAAATGTATAAAGATGGCAACATACTAAATTATCCACTGAGGGGGTTTTGGTTCTCATGTGATCTGTAGTTTTGGAATGTATGCAAATGAAGCCTTTCATGGCCAACTTCATATCTTGTTCACATTTTGGACTACAGCAGGGGTGGGCAGAAGGTAGGTCTCCAGATTTTTGGACTTCAACCCCCAGAAGGCCCTGACAGCATGGCAATGGTCAGGAATGCTGGCAGTTGAATCCAAAACATGTGGAGATCTACTTTCTGCCCACCCCTGGACTACAGTATACCAGAATTAGAGAGCAAAACACTGACTCATTATCAGGCACTCAGGCCCAAGGGCAGGGAAGTACCTTGGGGCCAACAGGCAGATGACAGTAATCAGGCAGGCCATAGGAAGACCAGTGGTGGCTTTCCTCAACAACGTTTTCCAGACACAGAGAATGTAGCAGATCTGGGAGCCTCATATAAGACAGTGGTGTAGGACTGGTGTCTGGTGTCGCCTTATTCTCTGGCCAGGAGAATTATGGGCTGATGTATGAGTTTCCTTGTTTAAATTGTGTTCAGCGCCCTCCTTCCCCTAGCAGCTCCAGTGGTCCAAAAAGTAGGGTGCTGGTGCCTAATCTATAGGGCTTCCAGTTTAGGTTCCATGGCATCTAATATTCATGAATAATGACATTCCCCAGGAAATTCAAGTGTAGTTCTTGGGCAGCTAGAAAAAGCAAATGGAATTTCACAGGGAAAATCCTAAAGTGTTTTTGCACTAAACGAAAAGCATTGTTGAAACTCTCCATGTGTAAATGTTGTTAACATGGGATAGAAAATGGGAGTCCTTTTAAAACTGAGTGTATATATTATATTTGATTTACACATGCAGAAACAGAGGAAGGGGGAAGGATTTAAAAGCCATCGAACAGCTTTCTATTTTCTAGCAGTGGAGCAGAGACTAGCTTTTGACAGGAAGAAATACAGGAAACCAAACTGGGGAGAGGAAGAGACAGGAGGAATTGAGGCAGTGGTGAGGGGAGAGGGAGAGCTTTGCGGCGAGCAGGGGAGATTATGGAATTGGGGAGGGGGGTGAGAGAGGAAGAAATGGTGACAGTAGGGGCAGTGAGACTACCAGGAAGCAGTCAGCAGTGGTGTGGGGGATTGAAACCCTGTTCAGGCATTCACCTGTGCGCGTGACAGCTTAAAGTGGGTAGAGCATACCACCCTCTACATCCCAGGTGCACTGGCCCCACCCCTCTCAGTTCAGACCTCGCCATGTTGAATTTGAACATGAGTAGAATTCTCCACACAGTCAGGAACCCTGGTAAGGCGTGGTCCGCAATCATGCAGAGAGTTCTACTCGTGATCAAGTGAATGTGAATAGAACTCTCTTTCAGACCTTGCTGATTCAACACGTTTAGGTCTGAACTGAGGGGGGTGCGGTCAGAGTGCACAGCCCCCTCTCTCTGCCCACTTTAAGCCCTCAGGCCTTCAGGCAAACACCTGAACAGGGTGTAAGAAATAGTAGTGAGGTGGTTTAGGGATGTACGAAAGTCAATTACCTGTAATGAAATTTGATTCGCGGTGGGGGGGAGGCACTCCGTCCCTCCCCCTGAAATTCTGGCTGGGGGGCGAGGTGCTCCGTCCCTCCCCCCCAAAATTCTGGCCGGGGGGGGAGGCGCTCCGTCCCTCCACCCCCGAATCCTGGCCGGCTGGGCCGCAAATGGTGGCGGCCTTGGCCACTGCCGTTTGCGTCCCTGCAGTCAGCCGTGATAGGCTACGTAAATGTTAGCATAGCCTGTCACGGCTGAGTAAAAAAAAAAAACGCCGTGTGTACGCAAATGGCGGCGCCCATGGGCGCCGCCATTTGCGTTCCTTATTTTGGCACGTCTAGTCTATGTAAACATTTACACAGACTACGGCGAAAATAAGGGGAACGCAAATAGCGTAGCATCTATGCTATTTGCGCTCCCCTTATTTTCGCCGTAGTCTACGTAAATGTTTACGTAGACTAGACGTGCCAAAATAAGGAACGCAAATGGCGGCGCCCATAGGCGCCGCCATTTGCGTACGTGCAGTTGTGTTTTTTTTACTCAGCTGTGATAGGCTACGTAAACATTTACGTAGCCTATCACGGTATTTTTAAAAAATCTAGCCGTGATAGGCTACGTAAATCTTTACGTAGCCTATCACATTTTTTTTTGTTTTTTTTACTGGAAATGGCGGCGGTGGCAGCCGGTCGGAAGACCTGCCGCCGCCGCCGAACCACCGCCGGAGCCGCCACCGCCAGGGGGATTCACCCAAGGTAAGTCCTGTCCCGGTGGGGGGCGGGGGGGGCAGACCGTTTCACCACCAATTTTGGGGGGCCGAATGCGCTGGCATTCGGCCTCCCCAAGATTCGTGGCAAAATTCTCTGACATCCCTAGTGCTGATAGATTTGTCTCTCAAGGACGTGAACAATTTAGCATATTGCTCTTAGGCTAGGGCAAGGGCAGGCGACCTTTAGCCCTCCAGATGTTGTTGGACTGCAACTTCCATCATCCCTCACCATTGGCTATGCTGGTTAGGGCTGATGGGAGTTGCAGTCCAACAACATCTGGAGGGCCACAAGTCATCCATCCCTGGGCAAGATAATTCAGGCACCACTGACATACAATCTGATATCTTTGGTTTCATGCTCTTGAAATTATTTGTAGGAGGGTCTTTGCTAATATTTCTGTGATGATTCCATGGAATTCAGTAGACATTTGGCAGAGCAAAATAAACAAAAAAGCTGACTAATAGCAGCTCTTAGGGCCAAAAGCAACAGGCCTCAGAATGGTAAGGAACATGGAAGAATCATAGGCATACTGAGTTTGTTCATTCTGATGCTAGACTTCCTTTTACACCCAGTTTGTTTAATCGTTGTCCCCCTACTGACTTGCTGCCCAGGCAGTGCTACTTACTAATAGCACTAATCAATGTGTTACTGCTGGATTTAAATTCTTCCAGAGTGCCCAGGGCTGCAATGGGAAATAGTTATACACAGTTGTTATTTCGAGCTAAATCCTCACTTTGGCTGTACTACTTCCACTGGCTGCTTGTAAATACACCTTCATTTACTACATACTCACACAACACACTACATTTCCTAGTAAAAACATACCACTTCTTGTGATTTGATCTCAGTGCAATCAGGCATCTTAAGATGAGCTAACAAGCCTTGTTGATGTCCTACTCCAACTAATACAGATGAAAACTAAGCCAGAAGAAGTCATGGCTTTAACAATACCACTTCTCTAAATACTGTTAAAATTAGCTTTCTAATTCTGCCTCTGGGAAATTGAGTTGAATTAAGGAAATCCTTCGATAGCCAGTAAAAAAAATCAACCTTCTTCCCTATCTTTTAGTAGAGATGAAAGCAAAAACTCTTAATTGGAACAACACATCAGAGATCTATGGACCTATGGATCTATGGTCCAGTCACTAGGAATTAAGATGTGCTTATTCTCAGAGCTTTGATCTAGCATGACAGCAGCAATTCCCAGTTTCAATTAAAACAAAATCATGACTTTGATAAACACTCCATTAAACATTTTTTACAACTCCTGACAGAACCCATTCCATTAATTTTTGAATTGCACAGGCAGAAAAACGTATGACGCTCTAGGATTAAGATTAACCATTTAATTAAAAACATTGATTTAAAAAAATTGCAGGCAAAGATCTAGTTTTGTTCATTTGCTTTAAATTGTCTGTCAGGAAATATTCTAAATGAAGGTAATTATTTTCCAAACTATAGTGAAAGTTGATCTTACTCTATTTGCAGTTGTGAGCTTTACTCTCCGAATCTACTTTTGAGGCAACCCTCTTGACACCATGTCTATCCTATTATGGGACAGGTTCTTTAACAACCCAATCCCAAACTAATTTACTTCCAAGTAAGTTCCAGTGAAACCAGTATTCCTGTGGTTTGGGATGAGAAGTCGCCAGGGTTCAGCCCTGCCCAGACCTGGATTGTGGGGTCTCTTCAGAGGAGCAGGACCCCTCCAGCAGAACCCCACCCCACCAGAGACCCTAAGGAGCAATCAGATCCAGACATCTCTGCCTCAGGACCAGAGGTCTCCATTCCAGTTGCCTGGGTTCCTGGCTGGCTCTAAGGACCTCCCCCCCCCATCACACCTGAGAGCCACAAGAGCAGAAGAGCTTTAGCCAGCTAGACGCATGTGAGTCTGTTCAGGAGAAGGGCAGTGGAGGCTGGTGGCTCCAATGTCAGTGGGGTGGTGAATCCACTCGGGGTTTCAGTCAGAACCAGTCAGAATTCTGAAGGAACAATCGAAGGTGCAAAGCCTTGACATTTAAAATTTACAGAAGGGAAGAGCCATAGCTCAGTGGTAGAGCATATGCTCTGCAGGTCCCAGGTATGCAAAGCACCTTAGATAGCTTCTTCAAAGTTCTGACTGGTTCTGACTGAAACCCCGAGCGGATCCACAGCCCCACTGACATTTGAGCCACTGTACAGATCAGAGCCTGGCTCAGAGCCAGGAAGGAGTGGAGCCTTTAGCTCCTATATAAGCGGTCAATCTGAACTTGAACCACTGCTGAAGCAACAGTGCCCTTAGAGCTCCAAGTTCCAGTGTAAAGCCTCCTGAACAGGGCAAATGAACAGCAATGCTCATTTTAAATCAGACACCATGAAGGCTGTTGTTATCCCTGCTCACTCATCCCAGTGGTGGGAAGTTGCTTGTCTGTAGCACCCAGCTATGTGGAGAACTTTGCTTGCCTCTGCAACCGTAACCTCCCATTTTAGGTGCCTTATGGCAGCATGGTTCGAACGGGGCAGGTCATTAGTGGCTTGCCAGACTGAGGCAACTTCCATGCAGCCTGATTTAAAGAGTAGGGGCCTGTTTGTAAGGGGAGGAGCCATAGGTAAGTGGCAAAGCACCTGCTTTGCATGCAGAAAGTCCCAGGTTCAATCCCCGGTATCTCCAGGTAGGGTTAGGAAAGATTCCGGCCTGAAAACCTGGAGAGCTGCTGCCAGCCAGAGACAACAATACTGGGCTAGGTGGACCCAGGGTCTGACTCTGTGTAAGGCAACTTCCTTGGTTCCTATGTGTGTAACTGCTCTCAGCCTTGAGAACCAGATGTTGCTGGACTGTCCCTCAGTGAGTTGTGAAAAGTGCCAAAGAAACCACATGAACCTACCTAAAACGTACATTTGTTCCCTCTTGAGTTGATTCAGGGCTACTTGACCTGGTCACTTTGGAGTTTGCATTCCTAATCAACTTACTAAAGCAACACCCTGAACACAGTGGCACTTCTCAGTAAACATGTATTTGTGCTGTTGACTTTTTAACCCATGTCTGGAAAGTCCAATAGACACACAAATGCTCCTTTTTCTAGAGGTAGCCCTCCGTTCACTTTAATGGAGGGACTAGCGGTGGCTGGAGAGGTGCTGTGCTGAGCAAGCCCTGTGCTGCTCTATCAGCCCCCACCCTTCTGTTGCTGCCTCATAATATCTACCAGTAAGGAATATCCCACCCCCACATGCCCAGTGCTGGCTCCAGGTTTTTGAGAGCCCTTGGGCAAGGCACCCCCAATGGGTCCCTTCCCTCATTGAGTCTACTTTCCCACCACTGTTGTCATCAGCTGCTATCGTTCCTCATCCTCCTTTCTCATCATTGCTACCAGTTGCATGCTTGACAGGCAGAGAGCCAGTGAACAAGCAGGCAGTTGCATCTAACTGCTCCTTCTCACCACCACTGTTGTCTGGGCCAGAATGAGAAGCAGGTGAACAAGCCAGTTACTATGGTGAAGACGATGAGCAACTCTAGTGGACCCCTACTGGGGTGTGGTGCCCAACCATGCCTACCCTTGACGCCAGCCCTGGACATGCCTCCGTGCCCACTCTGATGGCAGCTAACATCCCCCCAGCTACGTTGCGTGCTGTCCTCTACTTTTAACATTTTAATATTTTACCGTTTTTAAATTGTTTTTATTATGTCAAGGTTTTATTGTTTTAAGTTGTTATATACCACCTTGAATACTCAGCTTGCTGGGGGAAAAGTAGTTAGGACTGGGGAAGGCAATGGCAAACCACCCCACTATACAGTCTGCCAGGAAAACGCCAAGGAAAAACAGCGTCCCTCTAGGGGTCAGTAATGACTCGGTGCTTGCACAAGAGGAACCTTTCCTTTCCATACCACCTTGATGGCCTTTTAGCAAATAAGGCAGTATATAAATTTTAATAGTAGCAATATGGAGGAGGAGGAGGAGGAGGAGGAGAAATACCTCTTCTGAGGCAAGAAAGAGAGCCCAGTCACGCAGGAACTCTTTGTATACATTGCTGAGTACATCTGACTCAAGACTAAGTGATGGTCTTTTCTGCTTCAGTGTTACAAAAAATATATAGAAGAATTTCACACGTAGCAGCTCAGGTGGACACATCCATTCAAAGTTAAGCACTTTTTAAAGTCCCATTGATTTTCTCTGGGAGTGTTATGCATGTACTTAATCCTGTCCCACAAATCATTGAGGCTTCCAAGTGGTTAATGCTGGCTGGACCATGTGCAGCCCCAGAACTGGTTATAAAGTGTTAAGAACTATTATTGTGATTTAATTTAATAGTATCTTCTAAAGGCTTAATAACTAAACATTAACTGCTGTAAAAATTAAGTATGTGGAACCTACTGCTTTAAAGTCATAAAAATGTACATTACTAGACTATTTCACTGCACCAGCAATCTTAAATAGCATATAGCACAGCCGATTCTAAAACTAAAAGTAGCACCATACCTGGGCAGCTTACTTCCTAGCTAGTGAAAATACATTCTTTGGTTAAAACATGACACAGGCTACAATCCTAAGCTCACTTACTAGGGAGTAAGCCACATTGGACACAGTGGGACTTACTTCTGAGTAACCTGGCATAGGATTGCACTGTCAGTCATTCTGAGACTGTGCACAGTTAATATACATCATAGATCCATAATCACTTGGATCTAACATTTGTTAGATCCAAGTGACTATGGTGGGCTATAGCTTGTGATTCATGAGTAGCTTCCTGAGCAATAATTTTCATGACAACATTGATCCAAGTGCAAGTGATGTATAAATAACAGAGCTGTGATAATACAGAGCAGAGCCAGGTTGGAAGCTTCTTTTGGAACTGCACATACTAAAGGCAAATGGACAACCACTCTCTACACTGCATGCCCACTGAGATTCTTGTAATATGAGTGTCCCATGATCAAAACATAGGAGAGTTCTGGGATCCACATTGGCCTAAATCAGGGGTAAAGACTGAGGAGCCTTTTTTCTCCCGTTGAAGGCCACATTACTTCAGGCCTAATCTGCCGGGGGCCGCATGTTGGTGGTGGATAGGGCCTAGAGTGCTCATATACCCTCTTTAAAGAGAACAGTCCTCTGTTTGAAGGGATGTCCTCTCCAAACCCAGGTTAAAAATAAAGAACCCTAAGAAGGGAGAACTGTGGCCTTGAAGTTGTCCATCCACAGTTAGTACCTGGACAGCAGACTGAACAAACAGGCACACAACTCACCTAGTCACACTCTTCCCCATTATGGTGAGATGTACTGTATTTCTATTTCTGTTATAAGAATTATTTCTACATTTCCATTTCAATTATAAGAATTATTTCTATATTTCCACTTATATATAAAAATTAGCATATGCAAATTTATATGTATAAATTAGCATATGCAGATTTTGTGTCCTCTTTTTTGATGATGCACTTCTTTTTTGGTGAGACATAAGTAGCAATGCTAGCAGGGCCAGAACCAAAAGTGGATGGAGCCATCCTCCTTTCTTTCTCTCAACCTCTCTCCCCGCCCTTCTCTTTCTTTCTTTCTTTCTTTCTTTCTTTCTTTCTTTCTTTCTCTCTTTCTCTCTTTCTCTCTCTCTCTCTTTCCGACACCCCCTTCTCTCTAGGGATGTACGAAACCCCCCTTACCTGGCTCCACTGGGTTCCACTGGGGGGGAGGTGCTCCGTCCCTCCCCCCGGAATCCTCACCGGTGGGGAGGCGCTCTGTGCCTCCCCCCCGGAATCCTGGCCGGCCAGCTCCACTCCGTGGGGATTGCGCGGAGCTGCCAGCCGGCTCCGTCAGCAGCCAGATATCTGGCCGCTGGCTAGCAGGGACACAAATGGTGGTGGCTGTAGCCGCCATTTGCATCCCTGTATTCAGCCGTGATAGGCTACGTAAAGACTTACATAGCCTATCACGTCTGGGTTAAAAAAAAAAAAAACGGGTACGCAATTTTTTTTTTTTAAACCAGACGTGATCCCCCCCCCCCATTTGTGATAGGCTACGTAAGTCTTTACGTAGCCTATCACAAATGGGGGGGGGGAATCACGTCTGGGTTAAAAAAAAAAAAAGCGCCGCCACCATTTGCGTGGCGATATCCAGCCGCTGGCTAGCAGGGACGCAAATGGTGGTGGCTGTAGCCGCCATTTGCATCCCTGTATTCAGCCGTGATAGGCTACGTAA
Source organism: Heloderma suspectum (assembly GCF_057233095.1). Classification (NCBI taxonomy): domain Eukaryota; kingdom Metazoa; phylum Chordata; class Lepidosauria; order Squamata; family Helodermatidae; genus Heloderma; species Heloderma suspectum. The sequence goes on from NC_139462.1 coordinate 193,434,944, forward strand.
AGACTTACATAGCCTATCACGTCTGGGTTAAAAAAAAAAAAACGGGTACGCAATTTTTTTTTTTTAAACCAGACGTGATCCCCCCCCCCCCATTCGTGATAGGCTACATCAAGACTTACTTGATGGACGTGTGACGCCGACGCAGAGAGCGGCGCCAAATGGAGGGCATGGAAAGGAGGCGTAGTGCCCGGTTGGCATGCAAACAACGGTTGCGCCCAGAGGATCCAAGGGAAAAGGGGAGGGACTCTCCCTAGCCCTTAAGTTCAGGGGTCTGCCAGTGATTCCCTTTCAAACGGGGACCAACTGTTCCAACTTAGGGCATAGGTACTCTGCTGCTCATATCTAGTTACGTAAAGACTTACGTAGCCTATCACAAATGGGGGGGAGGAATCACGTCTGGGTTAAAAAAAAAAAAGCGCCGCCACCATTTGCGTGGCGATATCCAGCCGCTGGCTAGCAGGGACGCAAATGGCGGTGGCTGTAGCCGCCATTTGCGTCCCTGTATTCAGCCGTGATAGGCTATGTAAAGACTTACGTAGCCTATCACATCTGGGTTAAAAAAAAAAAAGGGTACGCAAATGGCTGCGGCTGTGGCCGCCACCATTTGCGTTCCCTATTTTTGGTTGTCTTAGTCTATGTAAATATTTACGTAGACTAAGATGGCGAAAATAAGGGGGACTGCAAATAGCGTAGCGGACGCTATTTGCGTTCCCCTTTATTTTTACTGTCTTAGTCTACGTAAATATTTACATAGACTAAGACGGCGAAAATAAGGGGGAATGCAAATAGCGTCTGCTAAGCTAGTTGCATTCCGATGTCAGGGTGGACACTGAGCCCATAGAATCCCAGAGTAGTTCTGATTCTGAGGAAGAGGAGTCGCTCCTGGGAGAAGAGCGCGCTCATCTTTCCCAGGGCCAACAGCTGATGGAGATTCCTCCCACTGGCATTCCTAGCTTAGATAGCAGTCCTGGGAGTGACAGAGTGTGGGAAGCAGACTTGATGGACGTGTGACGCCGACGCAGAGAGCGGCGCCAAATGGAGGGCATGGAAAGGAGGCGTAGTGCCCGGTTGGCATGCAAACAACGGTTGCGCCCAGAGGATCCAAGGGAAAAGGGGAGGGACTCTCCCTAGCCCTTAAGTTCAGGGGTCTGCCAGTGATTCCCTTTCAAACGGGGACCAACTGTTCCAACTTAGGGCATAGGTACTCTGCTGCTCATATCTAGTTGCTAACAGTAGAGTTGTTAAGTTGTAAAAAAGGAATAAAGCTTTGAAAATAATCCCTTTGTCTGTGTCTGGACTTGGCTACTGGATTAGACTGAGGGAGGCCTCCAAGGAGCCCTTGACATCCCCCTTAGTTTCGCCGTCTTAGTCTATGTAAATATTTACATAGACTAAGACAACTAAAAATAGGGAATGCAAATGGTGGCGGCACTTTTTTTTTTTTTAACCCAGACGTGATTCTCCCCCCCATTCGTGATCGGCTACATAAAGACTTACGTAGCCGATCACGAATGGGGGGGGGGGAAGACTGCAAATGGTGGCGGAGGCAGCCGGTCAGAAGACCAGCCACCGCCTCCACCGAAGCTGCCGCTGGAGCCGCCGCCATCCGGAACATCCGCCCCAGGTAAGTCCCATCCTGAGGGGGATCTGCGGGAGGCGAGGGGGGTGGCAGGCCGTTCCACCATGGAGTTCGGGGGGCCGAATGCACTGGCATTCGGCCTCACCGAGATCCGTGGCGGAATTCTCTGACATCCCTACTTCTCTCTCCCTCTCTCCACTGCCCAGAGGGTCGCTTGGGGCGGGACAGATCACTCTTGCCAGAGGTCTGAATTGATTGCTTGAAGAGGGCATTTGAAATTAAGCCAAGGACCACTTGAAATTGAGACAAGGGTTGTATGTCGCTGTAGGACCGCAGCTTGCCGAACCCTGGCCTACGTAGTCCAATTAAGTAGCTTTGTACTTGTCCACCGCAGTCTTCAATAATTACTCTTCAGATGGTGGGTTGTAAGCCATAACTGGGTTGTGAGCTGGCCATAAGATGCACATGCAGCATCATGGCTATTTCGGGACCAGGCAGAAAGAGTGGAAAAGAGGGTGACAGGGAGATGCTGACAGAGAAAAAGAAGGAGAAAGGGAGGGAAGAGGGAGAAAGAAATGCATCTAGGAGATAGGTACGGAAGCAGATATTATTTTTACCTTCATTAGATTATCTGGGGGGAAAGGTATTAAAAATGTTAGTGGGCATTTCCTCAGAATCTAAGCAATGTATCATTTGCAACAAGGGCAAGCCAACCTATTCTCACTATGGTTAAATGGTTGAGCAGTTGGAACTAACTGTCCCACATTGTAAAAGGCTGCTTAGCAGGCATGGAGATGGAGACAAAAGGATGAGTGATCTTGGCTCCTGATACCCCATGATAGGTTTTCTGGCAGACCAGGACCCCTGCCCCAATATTCATTTATCCCGAGCACAAGCAACAGCAATGCAAGCCAATAACCTTTTATCCCTGCAAAATAGTTCCCAGCTTTGAACAAACAAAAGTATCAGTAAATAAATATGCATGAGTAAATTTGAGGGGGAAAACAGAAGAAGGGTTCCCCCCACACACATCTATTTGTTCCCTTTTGTCATTGTTATGGTTTGATTCTCTTCAGTCACTGATCTAGATACTATGTGGATGACTTTTATATGGCTCCTCTGTACATCACCCCAGGTCTCATTTTCTGATTTGGGGAGGATTATGCCCTCATCCTGACTCTTACCACCATCCATTAAAAAATGTTTCATAACCCACAAGGCAGTCTGCCTCAACCTGGTGTCCTCCAGATGTATTGGACTACAACTCGCAGCATGGCCCAGCCAGCACTGGGAATGCTGGGAGTAATAGTTCAAAACATTTGGACTGCATCTCGTTGGCCGCATGTGCAGCAAGCATGAGATTCACAACCCTCATGCATTCCCGTCTTCCTTCATGCATACCAGTCTTCCATACCTCTCTTATGGGGAGGGGATCTTGGGCCACATATCTCACTATGTGTGTGGCGGCCCTTCTCACATTCATCTAATGCATGACACCCAGCCAGGGCATGTGGCCAGTCGATGTGTTGGTGGTGGGCACATGGCTAGCCTACATGGCCCTATCACATGTTGGACAAACGCATGAGGAGAGCCCTGTGTCATCTCCAATTTCAAAGTAAAGCAAATGAAGCAGTCATCAGAGACACAGGAGAAAGAAACACTAAATGGAGCCCCAGCAGAAAGATCAAGAGTTTCAAAATACACTTTACGCCAGAAGTTTCTTAGTTGTATTATTTATTGTAACTGCTCAAAGTCTCTGTGAGAAAAGTGGGGTAGACATTTTCAAAATGTAAAATAAGGGCACCATCCTATGCATGTCTAGACAGAAAAAAGTCCTTCAAGTCCCAGCATGCCCCAACCATTATAGGACTCTTTTCTGTCTAGACATACATAGAATTGTGACTGAAATAAACTTGCTGTGGCTAGGGTGTAGGACTTTTGTGAAGAGGACCACCTCTTCCTCCCTCACCCTCTTCCCCAAGCTAAAAGGACATGACAGTTTCTTATGTCCCTCTTGGGGACTGTGATTGAAAAGTTATAAGAAATGCTTTGGGGAGTTCTTCTACGTATCTAATGGCTGACTACTGCATAGATAAATGTGCAGAAAGCTTGATAGGGCTGATTCTGATGAGGCAGCTCTCTGTCCTACCTTTGCTGTCACTTTGTCAGACAGGCACAGGAATAGAGGGGTCCCTCATGCATCACCAGAAAAAGGGAAATATATCACCAGAAAAGAGGACACAGATTTGTGTAAAATTTGTATAGATTAATTTTTATGTATAAATGGAAATTTAGAAATAATGATTAGAATTTAAATTAAAATACAGTACATCTCACCATAATGGGGAAGACTGTGACCAGGTGACCTGTGGTGTGCTCACCTGCTGCCCAGGTAATGTTGATGGGTGACTTCAAGGCTCCTGGGCGCTCCCTTCTCATGGTACTTTATCTTTAAACAAGACTTAGACTGGACCACCCTCCAAATAGAGGATGCCTTCAAACAGAGGACTGTCTCAGTAAAAGAGGACACATGACCACCCTACCAAGGAATCAAAGCAAGGAAAAACAATCAACCATTTTCTGCTTGCTTTACAACAGAGCTGAAACTTTTTTGATTTGTTTGCAGTTTTGTGTCTGTAATTGCTGAAAAGCGCCCTTTTTTTCAAGGTATCTTGAATGCACCTCAAACTTTGTATATTTGGACCAGAAGGAACTGTGCAAAGCCCCCACAAAAAAACTATTTTTAAGGCTCCAGGAAACTGCGGTGCCTGAAGGTTGTATCCAATGTTAGTCCTACTTAGAGTAGACCAGCTGAAATGAATGAGATTTTTGTTAGACTAACATTGGACACAACCCTGAACTAGCACATGGAGAGTAGCTTAGGAAATGTCTCCAGCTTTGGGGGCAAGGGATGGTGCAATTTTTTAGCTTGTCTGATTAAACCTGGAAAGCCTGAAAATCAAAAGTCATAATAATTCAGCTTAAGTGGCATTTTGCAGTATACGGCTTATGCGCATTGACATCTTTAGAGAATCACCTTTAGGTATTATGAAGTCCATTGGAAAACTTTCAGGGTGTCATATCTGGATAGTTTCATCAGCACCTACACCAGCCTCCCTCAGCCTACAGGGCCATCTCAGGTTATTTTGGTGCCTTAGATGAGGTACAATTTCATGCACACACCCGCACACACCACTGCTGTTTGTTTCTGAACAACTCAAAATGGGTTCATGGGGGGAAAAAACTATGAGTCTCTTCGGTTATTGATTTCTTCTATTTTTAATTTCTTTAACATTACAACCAGGGATGTTGCTGAGTACTTAAAGGATTTGGGGCATGGACCCATAGGCTTGCTGCATGAGAAAGATTAGGGAAGTTTGACCTATACAGTCATTCTTTTATGCACACACGCATGCACGTGCACACACACACGTGGATATTGTCTTGATTGCCAATAGGTAAGTAAGATCTAATGGTGTGTTGTTTTTTCCGATTCCCAGTAGGGCCAGGAAGGACATATTGCTCCAGAAAGGATCTGCAATGGATAAAAAAAGCAATGGCTGCTTCTTACTGGTTATTCTACTAACTGTAAGTAAAAACAAAATGAAGTCCAACAACAGTAACAAAAGTGCTCCCATATGCATGATAAAAACCAGCAGAAGGGTTTGAAGGCCAAACGACACATGAGAGGGTCGAACTACACATGTAGTTCTGCCCTTGAGTTCAAGGTTGGTTTTCACAAATTGCCGATGCAGTGGACCCAATCCAGATAAGGACCGTATTGGGGGGGGCAAAGGGGACTTTAACCCTTTGCCCCCTGCTGTGGTTCTGGTACAGATCACCACACCTAGCACCTGCAGTTTTCTTTGCCAAGAAAGGTCTCATTGAAATGAAGGGGACCTTTCTGGACATTGCAAACTGTAGGGGGGGGCACAATCCAGGTCAGCGCTACACTGGGGGGACAAAGAATTAAAGCTCCCCTATCCACCACCTCCACCCCCTACACACACACATTCACATGAGTCATAATCCAGACTTGGCGGCCTGCGCTGGCAATTTGAGAAAAACAACCCTGCACTCAACAGCAGAGATGAATTACACAGGCAGGTATCAGTCAATGGGGTTGAATTCTTAGGTCCAGGAAAGTACCCCTACATTCTGCAGGATATCCTATTTTATTTAGTTATTTTATTTCTGTAAATATCATGGAAATCAAGGCTGCACACATAGGGTTCCTTGGTCCTCTCTCATCCAGATACTGACCATGCCCAAAGCAATATTGCTTCAGTAAGGTGGATGGTTGCATCATGTACCTTCAGGCTATGCCCTGAGAGACATACAAATGGACCAGAGGGTTCCCTTTCTCTGTTTGAGCTACCTCTACCCTGGTGGTGCACAGGTATGTCTTGGCAAGGGCAGAGGTCAGTGACAATAGTTGCTTCTCCGTCACTGGTAAACTGGGGTATCATCCTGTCCCTGGCACAAGACCATCACGTACATTCTCACGACAGCATTTGGATTTCGTTGCTTGCTCATATGAGCTGCAGTATTTAAGTGGGATCTGGACATATATGAGTCTGGAAAGTATCTTCTTTAAGTCCATCCTTAAAGTCAGTCATGCCTAAAAGTTATTGTTTTTGAGTGGAATGGCCTCATGAATTCTCAGCCTTCCTTTCTCGGGTAGTCATGGGCAAGTCACAAAGTCATTATTCTGCTTAAAACTGGCAGTATACAACTAGGGAAAGTGTAATGTAATGAATACCAGATTTGAAATAATAGCACTAATCAGTTACAATCACTTACAAAAGTTAATTCAGGCTTGGAAGGTACTGCTCATTATATGTGGTCTCTTTTTTGTGGGTAAAATGTCAGAAACTTATATTGAAAACCTACTTTTCAGCTGCACAATGCTAAAATGAGCTGATCCTGTTGTCTTTTTTAAAGTGTGACAGTATTGGAAGCACATCAGAATTTGTAGAATTGGGTGAATTACAGTGCAGACCTAAGCAGATGCAAGTCCCACTTAGCTCAATGGTTAACTCTCGAGTTAAGTGTGTTTAGCATTGCACTGCACGTTTTCTGCAAGAGGAAGGGTTCTGCTTGCAGAAAGTCTTCTGCCTGTTTTTTGGTGATCCATCTTTCCCCACGCACCACAGCTCGCTCCATTCAGCAAAGTCTCCTGACTCTCTGTGTAGCGTTTTCAGGGGCCCAAAGGGGCAGCTATGGGATTGAGGGGGCAGGGAAGTTCTGCCAGTGCAGCTGATCCAGCGTCATCTGGATCCATCCCCATATGTCTTGTGCAGCACTTATAATAGGATTGCATTTGTAGGTGCCTGTTTTACAGTTGTATCACTTCAGCTCTTAACCACTCTTGTTGTAGGCTTCTCAAGCCATATACTTGAAACATTTTCTCAATAGATTTCTGTTTTTAACTGCAGAGTTTTGAACAATGCTTATTTTTATTAATGTATGGGGAAAACATTTTAAAATGGAAGGGTAGCTTGTTGTAATCGTTTATCTCAGAGCTGGCCTACGTGTTCCATTTGGGCAGGGATTGGTGTCTCTGCTGCATATTTTTGATATATTCCCAGATGCAGCATTTTACAGCTCTCACCACATGAATCCTGGGCACTATGGAGGAAAAATTCTCCACTCCTCCTCCACGTCCTTGGTGATTGCTGGCAGGGAACAGGAAAACTCATGACTTTATAGGATTCATTCACTTCGTGCTGCCGGACGTTACAGTGGGTGGAGCAGAGAGAGTTAGAGATGCACAAAATGGACCAACTTAAGCTTTGTATGTGAGATTTGCATTCGATTTGACATTAGAGGTTTTTCTGCTTTATTGTATTTTGTTAAAGTTTGATGGGAAATCATACCTGATACGGCATTTTGCTTTAAAGGTCACAAAAACATGATATTCAATATTCAGCTAGGAGTATTGATGGAGGTGCCGTTTGTTCATCATATGAAGTATTTTCGGGAACATTTTTACATTCTGTTCTTATCATCCAGAGTCTTGGTCATAGAGACTGTGACGTTCTTCGTTAATTGGTTGCTTGTTAGCTGTGCATTATTTAAGAGTGTCCAATAGCAAGTCTCAATATTAATTAAGGCAAAATTTGCTTCTATCTAGACTCTGTTAACATCTTTTAGGTATAAAGAGGTTGCCAGCATTGAAAGAAAACTGCTCTTTTATTCCATAGTTTAAAAAAACACGTTTTGTAACAGTCATTTAATGCGTGGTGGCTTGATGGTCGTATGTATGACGTCATTTACTTGTACTTTTAGGAGTGACATCATATGTACGGCTGCTAAACTGCCACATGGGACATCAATTAATCAATTCTCTTCAGATGGATTATTACTGACTCCTTTCATCACATAACAAACATCCTGGTTGCAAAACCGTGAATCATTTCTATGTAATAAAGAAGACTTGTTTATTGCTCAAGTTATACCTCACTTCCTTATACATGGTAGCATCATTTATCCCATTTAAAATATTGTCTCAGACAGTCACTCTTTCTAAGCATAATTATATACTGTGAAAGTTAAGGTCATTTTGATGTTAAATGCAGTGGCATGCGTCCAAAGGACTGTGTAAATAGTTCCACGTGCTCAGAATGGCTCTAGACGCGTCTTTCTCAAACACCACTCTCACCCATAATTCATAGCAAGCTGCCTTTGAAACCGAGGGAAGTTTCAAAAACCATTTTTGCTAAGGAACAAGAAAAAAAATCTGCTCTTCAAAGAAAAATGTTTTTAAAAATCCACTGAAAATGCCCTCTTAAAGTAAGGACCTATGACAGGGCCTTTTCAGTTGTGATGCCCCAGTTTTGGAACACTTCCCAAGGAAGACTGCCAGGTTCCAGGGTTGATGTCTGGGAAAGTCAGTTAAATCATGCAAAATTGTGTCCATCCTGAAATGGATATTGTTCAAATAATGTTTGTGTTAATTATAACAATAATACCATTTTATGATTTTTTTTTTACTTTTGCATATCACTTTTCTGGATATGCATAATGTAGAAAATGTAGTATAAGTAATATAAGAGTCATTTGTAAAACTCCAAATTCAAGTCAGAGTTTTAGATTTGCACCCAGTATCTAAGATGTATCTAAGGGCCAACGTGTTCATTCTGGTAGCCACATGGTTGGTTGCAGCAAAAACAACAAGGAGTTTTGTGGCACCTTAAAGACAAAACAGATTTATTGGGGCATTACCGTTTGTGGACTAGAGTCCACTTCATCAGATGTGTGTTTGATAGTTGATTATTTTAGTATTGGCCAAGGCCAACCTGAAACATTTTGCTGCGTGAGATGGCGGACAAGATGGCACCTCCCTCCATTCCATGTCCAGCAGCCAACCGGACTAGCAGTTGAATCTTCCTTCAACACTGGCAACAGGACATTTCCTCTCCTGCAGCTGAAGACATGAGGCTAACTTAGAGCATCTGCTGCCTGAGGCAGTTGCCTCGTTTTGCCTAATAGCAGAACCACCCCTGGCATGAAATAAGGGTTCATTCACATGTATCCAGCTCACCACTTGATGCTACAATTATTAAGTCATGAACTTAATAATTGCAGCATCAATTATTGGTGATTGGGCATGTTTAGCCTTGAGAAGAGAAGACTGAGGGGAGATATGATAGCACTCTTCAAGTGCTTGAAAGGTTGTCACAGAGAAGAAGGCCAGGATCTCTTCTTGATCATCCCAGAGTGCAGGTCACGGAATAATGGGCTCAAATTAGAGGAAGCCAGATTCCGGCTGAACATCAGGAAAAACGTCCTGACTGTTAGAGCAATACAACAATGGAACCAATTACCTAGGGAGGTGGTGGGCTCTCCCACACTGGAGGCATTCAAGACGAGGCTGGACAGCCATCTGTCAGGGATGCTCTGACTTGGATTCCCGCATTGAGCAGGGGGTTGGACTCGATGGCCTTGTAGGCCCCTTCCAACCCTACTATTCTATGATTCTATGATTCTATTAACATGCATCTGATGAAGGGAGCTTGTGTCCATGAAGCTTATGCCACAATAAATCTGTTAATCTTTAATGCTCCATCAGACTCTTTATCAGATTCATTCTAGCATCCACCAATGCCCCTGAAAATGAGTTAGATTTATGTGGTTATTATTTGATGACAGTAATAATGTAGAACATGGAAGATGTCAATATGCATGTTATGAGTACAACTCTGTGCTCTGTTTTGGACAAGACATTGTAAGGCTACTTCCATACCAAAACACAAACACATTGAGGGTTCCTCCCATAGTGTGTGTCTCATCCCAAACTATAAATTAAGAATAAGGGGGAAACAAGTATTATTTATTTCAATTATTTAGACCCAATCTTTCAGAGTTCAAAAATTGCTTATAACTAAGTAGGGTGGCTACTTCTGAATCACCAAAAAAGAGGACAGTGATTTGCATAATATTTGCATATGCAAATTTATAAGTACATGTATAAATGCCAATTTAGAAACAATTATGATAATTTAAATAGAAATATAATTCATCTCAGTATAGTCTGGGAGACTGCGACCAGGTGACCTGCATGGTCGCCTGTTTAGTCTGCTGTCCAGGTGGTAACTGTTGATGGTCAACAGTTCTTATGGTTCATTATATTTAAACTGGGATTAGACAGGAGACCCCTTCAAACAGAGGACTGTTCTCCATAAAAGAGGACACCTGGCCACCCTACTTACAAGTAGAATCAAAACACATTTTAAAAATATAATGAACACTATCAGATCCTTATCACAGGGCAGTTGGCGGGAGATGGCCCTGTGGGAAGAGAAGGAGAGTCCAGCTAGAACAGGCTCTCTTTTTCTCCAACCTCTCTCTCTCTCTTCCCTGGAATCCTTAGGTAGTATCCAATGTTAGTCCTACATAGAGTAGACCCACTGAAATGAATGGGACTTAAGTTAGTCATGACTAACAAGTTTCATTACTTTCAGTGGGTCTACTCTGTGTAGGACTAACATTTGATACTACCCTTTGCTCCCCACAGGGCTGTTGGTGGTAGAAAGCCCTGTGGGGGACATTTCTCCTAGAGCAAGCTCTATGGTAGTCTTTACCTGCCTCCCTCATTATTAAGGATGCCATATACTGCAATTCCTTCTAGTAATGCGCTATATTAAGATCCATCTTAACCTGTAAGAGGGCATTTTCAGATGTGGCACCGCAATTTGGAACACACTCTCCAGGGAAGACCACCTGTCTCCAAGTTTGATGTATTTTGGAGCTAGGCGAAGACCTTGGTTGGATCCAGATTCAGACACATGCAATTGGACTGGTGGAAGTGGCTTTCTCCACCCCCTCCTCCCAATGGTAGCCCCTCCAGCCCCCTGCAAATACTACACAGAGGGCCAGGAACCTGCTCAGTGGGGTGGGATGCTGTGCAGAATGGAGCTCTTCCATCCATGGAAGGTAGATCCTGATCCAACTCTTCTTATTTGCTCAGCACTTTTCGATGTTGAGTTTTAAGTGCCCTTTTAATTTGGCTTATATACTGTGTAGCATGCTACTCCATTTTATTTTGATATTTGTATGTATTATTGTGATGTTTCAATATATGTCAGCTGCTCTGGGAATCTATTGCCTGATAGAGTGGGATAGAAATTTTCTGAGTTAATAAAATCTATTCAGTAAAACATTATGGATAATACCTGAAGCACTTATAACCTACATATATTTCACAAGGTTTTGAACAAATACTATGAACGTTGGGTGTAAGACTAGAAATACAAGTTAGTGGTATTCCCATTAATTTTTCAACCCCCGAGAAATTATCCTGGTGGTCTAAGGGTGCAATCCTACGCATGTTTAGATAGAAAAAAGTCCTGCAACTCCCAGCATCCCCCAGCCAACATGCTGGCTGGGAGATGCTGGGAGTTGTAGGACTTTTTTTTGTCTAAACATGCATACGATGGCACCCTAATTGTATTAAGTCAAACAGAATACCGTTGATCAGTCTTCCCTAACCAAGTGCCCTCCAGATGTACTGGGCTACAATTACCATCATCTCCAGCCAGAATGACCATACTGACTGGGGATGATGGGTGTTATCGTCCAACTCATTTGGAGAGGGCCAGGTTGGGAAAGGCTGCAGTAGATAGTAGGATGATGACAATGGAGCCTTCTAATTTTCTTCTTTTAAAGAAGCTGGTATTTATCTCTAAAAATCTTCATATTTCCCCTTCTTTGCACAACTGCAAGCATCTGTTTTAATCATGAAATGCTTCTACCAAACTGCAGAGGTGAGGTGAGTGGCTTATGAAAGCGACAGATTATCTGTATTTCCAGGACTCCTTGTGGGAGAGCTAAGCCCATAGTTTAGCCAAGATGAATATAGCAGAAGGGAAATATTTTAGTAGTGGCCACAGATACACCTGCACGTGTTATGAAGTGAAAGCAGAACAGCAAAAGTGAATGAGAAGAATATAAAAGTGAACACTAAAATTATCCGGTCTTTCAAAGGTTGCTTTGAATGCACATTTTTCATTAGGGCAATGGATTGCTGCCATTGAAGAAGCACATAAAGTTTTGACAAGAGTTTTAAACCAAAACAGACTTTAGTCAGAAGAAGAAATGCAGAGACAAGTCAGTAATGAATTATTCTGGCCATTTGTATACAAGACATTTGTTCTGTGGTTGTGATCGGTCACTCATGGAAGTTCGCAGGTCCATATGCACAATGTCATCATCCTCCAGGGCACCTCCTGCTCTTTGCAAGCTTTATTGTGGTTTTTTTCATTATGATGAAAGTCCAGCATTTTCCCTCCTCCCACTATAAATCACGGTAAATCTGTGATGTACTGATGAAATAATATAGTGCTTTATCGCAGCAATAGCACAGTGCCATCTAGTGGCTTTATAATGAAACATATAGAACTTGCCCAGAAAGAAAGAAAAAGGAAAGCACCACGTGGAAAGGAGCCAATTGTAATCCCACATGGAATCTGGAAGCAGACGCCCCGGTAAAGTTTCGTGATTTTAGCATCATGTAGAGAGTGCATCTTTCTGTTGAGTTAAGAAGTACACAGAAGGATGTGCGTATAATACTCTTGGGTTGACAAGATGGAATTACCTGGCACTTTAACAGTGTGGTTGTATCCATGTTTACTTGGAAGTAAGCCCTACTGGTTTCAGTGGGACTTACTCTCCAGTAAGTGTCCATAGGATTGGAGCCTGAGCGCATGAAATACCTGGATGCATTCTGTAAAATAATTTTACTTAAAAGTGTGCATTTTAAGGGAGGAAAGTGATTACACTTGAAATTAGTAGTCAGATCATTGGTCCATGTAGCCCAGTATTGTCAACTCTGACTGGCAGCGGCTCTCTGGGGTTTCAGGCAGGTGTTTTTCCAGCCCTGCCCAGAGATGCCAGAACCTGAGACCTTCTTCATCCAAAGCAGGTGCTCTACTGCTGAGCCACGGCGCTGAGGTTAAGGCACCAATCCTATACCCATTTACCATTATACCCATTTACCATTTACCATTTTACCCATTTCCATTTATGTGCAGAGACATGCACTTATCTGTTTCTTCCACAGAAATGAATGGGATAGGGAGCTCTGCAGATGGAAGTGGGAAACTATGAAAACATGAAGACTTGTCCATTCCAGATGCCAAACATTTTACAGATTGTAGGCTGCAGTGTTTGGTTTACTTTCTCAGTCCTGAGGGATGCCTGTCCTCTTTGTGTTCTTTTCTGTTCCTGAGTCATAGTTAGTAGCACTGCCTGCCTGTCTCATCTTCCCTTGATGTCTATCTTGCCCATAAGGATTAATCCTTAAAAATGTGCTTCCTGTACCCAAAACAGCTTGAACTGAATTTCTGCTGGCTTTCAAATCCAGTGGACTGGGACAACTCTTCTCTAGGGCTGAAATGCGCCTGCTGGCTGGTCTCAAAATACTTTAGATAGTTTTTAAGTTTTAAAAGAGTGGGGTCTCCTCCCTTTCTAGCACAAACCATCTCAAGCATGGCAAATGGGGGGAGGGACACCTGCCCCCTAGCAGTATTTAGCGAATTACAGTACACGTTGTTGAAGCTCATAAGGTTCATAAGCAGTCTCGTCGTATTGCTGCTTGAAGTCTTTATTAACACAGTCCTTGATTGGTGGACCATCTTGGTGGACTCTGCCACAGGGCTCAGTAACCTGTGGCCCTCCAGGTGCTTTTGGTCTATAACTCCTGTCATCTCTCACCATTCACTCTGCTGGCTAGGGCTGAAGGCAGTTGTAAGCCAAAACATCTGGAGGGCCACAAGCTGCCCACTCCTCTCTACCAGCTGGGCTACAGGGTCTCTGTGTCTTCTCCACCCAATCTGTTTTCCCTGTTACAAGTGTTTGTCATCAGCACATGTGTACATTCACACTACCACAGGAAAACGGGAGATCTGGAGCCCTCAGGAGGTATGCTGGAGAGGTGAAGACCCTTGAGACATCCAGTCCAGGGGTGGGTTTGCCTGGCCTACAATTTAATTGGGGAATAGGGCTTTAAATATTGGCACTTTAAATTGGGGTTAAAACACACTGTTAAGAACAGCCTAGAATGGCCTTCCCCAACCTGGTGCCCTCCAGTTGTTCTGGACTTCAGCTCCCATCAGCCGCAGCCAGCATGGGCAGTGGTCTGGAATGCTGGGACTTGTAGTCCAGAACATTTGGAGGGCACCAAGCCAGGGAAAGAAAGCTGCCCTTTTAATTTTTTTTTAATTAAAAGCTGCATATGGAACCTGATCATTGAGATAGCTCTGTTATTGGTGCTACGCAATAGCCAAAGATGGCAATGAAGCATACAAGCCATGGTCTAGTTGTGGTGCCCTCCAGTTGAAATCCACTATGCATTACAGCTGCCCAGCTTGTATTCATTAAAAAAAGAAAAAAAGATTGCACAGAGTTCCCACACGAATGCCGCTCAAATGAATGAATACTCGTGCAGCACCACCGCCACAGGGATTGTTTCCACATGGAAATGCAATATAAGCTCTTGTAGGTCATCAAAGCATGCAGTCCTTTGTAAAGTCCTACTCAATCCTACATTTTGCCTTCTCGAAAGATGCCTGCCATAGAGGGGAAAGCACTATACATTTTTGCTAGCAAAACATAACATCTTGGTGGCAGCCTTAAGTATTTGAGCAGATAAAAAGGTCTTTGAAGTAAGAATGATGGGTACCTCATGTTTTTGATTATATTCGCCTGGTTTTACTAACATACATTAACAGATTTTCCTCTTTGCACAGAGAATGGCTCCAAGTCTCTCTTCTACTGTAAGTTATACTGACCCCACATTAGAACCTATAGCAACTGAACATTCAACAATGCGCCAGAAGATAGTAGATTCACAGTTCAAATGCTATGAGAGGATGAACAGAGCACCTCCTTACAAGAAAAAAGGTAAAAAGAGAGAGAAAGAAGACTGCACTTTAATACATTTCTGAACTGCTATAAAGAAAAAGGGGTGGGGGGAGGCTGTTGTGAGTAATCAGTTAGAAAAGGATAAATGGACATATCAGCTGTTTGGTGATAAATGTAAGGCTGGAGATCACAAAGAACTTTCTAAGCAGTGAAAGAGTCAAGTTTTGCAATAGCAATCACTTACAACACTTGTGTGAGCCATAAAACATCTTAGGGTGCAATCGTGTACATGTTTCGACAGAAAAAGGACCTACAACTCCCAATATGGCTGGCAGTGGAATGCTGGGAGTTGTAGGACTTTTTTCTGTCTAAACATGCGTAGGATTGCACCCTTAGTTTTTTAAAACTCAGTTGGATACATTCAGTGGAGCAACATTTCTTCAAAACTTGGTTGTAGATTTGTCTGCTAGTTTTTGCTTTTACACTGGCTTTTTCTCCGGAATTGCCACCTTTGGCTCATTCACATTTAGCAGAATTCAGAATTTTTCAGATTATTGCTTTCCAGTGTTTTCAGTGTTCTCCTGTGGGTTTTTTTCAGGGGTTTGCCTGAGTTGTGGCAGAGATTTTTTGTGGGTTTTCCTTTTGTAAAAAAAGAAAAAAGGAACATAATTTCAGCACCATTCTCTTGAGTGTTAATAGGAATTAAAGGGCTACTGCACCTTTAATTAAAGCTTATTCCATGTAGGTTTTACCCTTTTACTGCTTCATCGTCAGTGCAGTTGTGGGATTAGTGATGCATAACTCCTTGGCTGCCCCTTAATTAGTTGGCTTCTGTTCCCCACTGGGTTTATGTATGTGTTTAGTTGATGGCTTCCTTTCATTATTTTTTTCCTCTTTTTTCCTGTGTTTTTTGTGACAGCTGCTTTTTTGGCATTTTAATCTTAAACATATGCAAGAGCAGGCCTTTGAATCATATGCAAGAGCAGGCCTTTGAATCTTGCTATGAATCTTCCTCCTGCTCCCCTGTGCTGAAAACTTTGGGCACATCCGTCCAAAACCTGAAATGGTGTCCCTGTCACAAAAGGAGGAGGGAGAGTTCTATCTTTCACCTTGAAAATCTCTTTATAGGATAGAGTACAAAATATCACAGTCAAGACTATACAGTGGAGAACTGAACTGAAAAGACTTCATTGGACAACAGTAACAAAAGAGTGGGGGGAAGTGATTCTTTTAATGAGGCTAAATTATTGGGGATAATAAATAAGGAAGCTGAAAATACGTACCCAAAATAAGTTTATATAGAAATAAAATTGGCTTACTCTTTTTTCATAAAAAAAGAATAATGTGTGTGGGGAGAACCTGTTTATTTCCCCTGGGTGAAACATTTTGTATAGTCTACTGAAAAACACAAATGTTTTTCATTTCACCGAATGACAATTGTTTTCAGCGTGGCAAAGAAAACCTCCTACATAGCTGACCCTGCTGTCTTTCAACAATGTATTTTAGTTACACTTGAGTTCTTCTGTTAATCTTTTCCATTGATTCTATGAAGTGATTCTTTCATCTCATAAAAATACATCGCAAAGCTGGGAGAAAATGGAGTATTACTTTGAAAGAACTATGATTTTGTAGGGAAGGGTGTTGTTGGACCCCACACCAAAATGCTGTTATGATTTATTAACAAAGTGATTTTAACATCTTTGTGTTTCTAAGAGAAGAATATGTACACATACAAACCATATAATGCCCTTGAAAAAAAGAAGACTTAGCACAACTGAAAGACTTTAAAAGATAACATTATAATTCATTTTTGTTGTAATCATTCAAAAATGTGCTATATTGGAATGTTTGCTTGTCTAAAAGCAGAAAGTTTCAATCTTCTCATGTAATGACTGCCAGCAGTTCAGTAGCTTTTGTCATCTCTTAAAATCTATAAACAGCTGTTAATCTGATAGCTTCTTTGCAAAATGCTTATCATCCATTTTGTGTAGTATAAGAGCACTGATGGCTCACTTCAAGCCTGACCATCAAAACCAATGGATATTTTCTCTCATTTGACAATGCAAAGGATTGGCCAAGTGCCTTAGATTGTGAGCTTAAACACAAATTCTTTCCATGTGACTTGGGTCCTCACTCAGCCACAAGGTTTATTGGATGACCTTGCCCAATCATAATCTTTCAGTCTACAGGGTTGTTGTAAGCATAAAATGAGGTAATTTCCAGTGCCAGCTCTCGGTTTTGGAGGGCCTTTGGGCAAGACACCCTCAACGGGCTCTCTTCACGGCCCTGGCCACCAGCTGTTGCTGCTCCTCCTGTTCCTCATCATTGCTGCCACCTGCTTCCTTGCCAGGCAGAGAGCCAGTGAGCAAGTAGGCAGTGCCAGCTGCTCCTGCCTTTTCTCACCACTGCTGTTGTTTGCTTGCTCGCCCCCTCTGAGCTAGAGTAAGAGGTGGGTGAACAACCAGATTGCAATGGTGAAGAGGAGGAGCAGGTCCAGGAGCTCTTGTGAGTCGGAGACCTGCTGAGTTGTGGCCCTTTGGCCAGTGCCCAACCATGTCTGCCCTTGACACCTGACCTGGTAAACCCCATGCACACCACTCTAATCTGCTTGGAGAAAGGGCAGGGTATAATGTGAGAAGTAACAATAAGTAATATAATACTCCCTTAGAGTAACAGTACTAACCAAGTATGAGAATCCTACCAACATTTCACTAAGCAAAAGGGCAGAGGGATCATCAGAGCAGGAAAAGAAGGTCAGTTGGATTTTCCTAAACAATAAAGCTTTGTTCTTTCTGGATTTCTAGGGCTATTCTGTAACCGGACATGGGATGGATGGTTATGTTGGGATGACACGCCTGCTGGAGAATTTGCTGACCAAAATTGCCCCGATTATTTTCCAGACTTTGATCCAACTGGTAGAGTGCTTCTTTTTATCTTTAGCAGATGCATTTAGAGTGCTTCTTTTTATCTTCAGCAAATACGCTTAGGGTTTGGAAATTAAAGGGGAACTCTGTCAGGTATTTAAAACTGAAGGTCTTGTTGTAACTTCGAAACACTGAGCATGTTAATTAACATGCATTTGTAGCATTTCTGAGTTGCTTCACCACCAACTCAGCCACTGAACAGAATGTTTCTCTTTACAGCATATTGTAATTTGACTTATCCGTGCACCCCTTGAAGCCAGTATGATGAAAGTGGCATTTTTTGTTTTTAATGTTGGCCCTGGTTTTATAATCATTCTATTTTTAGGTGTCATGAACTGAATAGCAGCTGCTAAAGTGTGTTCATTTCTGTAAAATGGATATTGTTATTGCCTGGGATGCTCTCCTTTATTTTATGGTCCAAGACAGATTTTAAAAGTTCTTGGAAGAACAGACCCCCCTCCAAAAAAGCCAACTAAACAAAACCCACTTTATTAAGCCACAGAGCGCCTACTGCCTGTTATTGCTGCTTGGATTATTCATAGAAATACATGCAGCCCAAAAAATACATTGCAACTTTCAAAAAGGTTATCCTAAGTTCATATGTGTTTATCAGTTCGTAGAAGAAAATCAGTAAACACTGAGAATAGTAAGCACAATGTACCATGGTGGTGTAGGTCTCAGATGCAAATGTACGTGTATGTTGCTTCAACATTGCTTCTGGAGTGTTCTGTCAGCACAGCCTTGGGAAACTTCAGCCTCGGGAAACCACAGCTTGCCATGATGTCTGGACCCAAAACTGTGGTTAATCTTAATTCTGATTAAGCCAGTTTTAGTATGGTTTGAAGTTGGCTTATTTGAAACTAACCATCGTTAAGTGTGTTTTTTAAACCACCTGGGGGCTATTTATTTATTAATTTATTTAATTTCTTAATCGACCATCTGGCCAGTCACCCGGCCACTCTGGGCAATGTACAGCAATACAATTTTAAAACAATACAATTCTACTTTAAAACATCATATTTCTAAAAATATCCTAACCCACCCCAAACGCCTGCCTGAACAACCACGTTTTTAATGTGTGGCGGAAGCTCATTAAAGAGGGGGCATGGAGGAGTTCCCTAGGGAGGGCATTCCACAGAGTGGGGGCCACCATAGAGAAGCCCCTTTCCCTCGTCCTCACCAGCCTAGCTGTTCTGGCTGTGGCTGATGGGACAGAGAGAAGGCCATCCGAAGCTGATCTTGTGACGGGGCCTGTCTGGTGTTGCTGAAGGCACTCCTTAAGATAGACTGGGCCAGAACCATTTTTGTTGATGGGTGGCATAGAAATGCCATAAATGTATAAATAAAGATTAACCACAGTTTGTCAGGTTTGGGCAACATGGCAAACAGTGGGTAATCAAAAACATAAACAAACGTCGCATAATTTTCACAAATTTTGGCTGCAATTTGTGCAATTTGTGCAAATTGCAATTTGCACAAATGTCTATTTTCACAAATAAAAAATACAGAAAATCCACTAGCTGTCCCAACTCATTGCGGACTGAGTCAGAACCCCTAGCAGAAGATGACCCAAAGTCCAGGTGGCCGAGCCAATGAAAGCTCGTCAGGCCCCACCCCTTGAGCGGATTCCTCCGACATCCCTGTTCCCTCCCCACCCCTCCGCCACTGCTCTTACACACAAAAGCATTTATGGATGACTTTTGATGCCATCCATAGTAATCTATTTTCTTTCTTCTCTGCTTCCTCTGCTCTTCTATATTTTTCTCCACTTGGCACTATCCCCGTATCTCTGTCCTCATTATCTTTTGTGTCAATGGGAGAGGCTTCTCTGCAGTTCTGTGTATCAGTGTTCAACGCACACACTGCAGCTGCTGGGCAAGACAGCGTGTGGCTAGAAATGGACTTCACAGGTGACTGATCTGCACTGGGAGATTTAAACAAAAGTGTGCAAATCAGGAAATCTTGTGGTGACTGGTACCTGCTACTAGAGGTGGATGTCGCTTGATAGTGGCTTTGTAAGAGCAGGTTTTACTGTACTGAAGAAATGTGCTAGGTATTGATATGCAGATAATTGTCTTCAGCTCTGATTTGTTCCTGTAAAAAGACAAACAGATTCTGGGTTGGATGTTTCTATGGTTTCTTACTTTTCATAACTAGAAATGTAATTATCAAGGCTATCTTCACTCCAGGCCTGGCTTGTAGAAACCATTTATCAAATTAGTGAAATCTAGGGGCATTTTTACACCGAAAATCAGCAGAGGTTTGCATTTTTGCCATGTTTGTTTTTTGATTATATGCCAAAGTGATGATGGGGTTCTGTGATGAGTGATTTCCAGTCTGGACTGGATCAACCACACCTACCCATCAGGGCATACCTGATATATCTGTCCATTTTGTTTTGTTTCTGCAAAATATATATGGCACAAAATGGTATCTGAGTCAGCACTATTTTGGATAGCCAAGGGCTCATTTCACTCAGGTGGAAGTCACCTGTATAACCTCTCTGGCTTTCATTTTCTTCTTAGCTAGCACTTCTGTGCAGCTTTATTCTGTCAAAAATGAGCAGCCTTAAAGCAGAATGACATTCATATTTACTTGCCCATTTCTTAAGTATTAGAGCGAAAACAAACAAAAAACTTTGGGACTTGCAGAAATATCCTGGAATATTTTGTGATATTCAGATATTTGTGGAAATATTTGTCCTCAAAACTTAATGTTGCTGAGATATGGATTTAAAGACTCTTTTGGTTGGCAGTTTGCTAACACCAGTTTCCATGGTTGTTTCGAGATAGTCAGTATTTATCTACAGGGAATTGTCTGGCATTTGGTGATATAGCTATTTACTGACACTGCTATAGGCAGTGAATATACTGGATGGGAGAGGGTAGAAGATCAGTCTGGTATTTCTTTATACTTAGGTAGTTGTATCCAACTATGTCCATCCACCAGGGTACATAGGAAGCTGCCTTATACTGACTCAGATCTTTGGTCTATAGAGCCCAATAGTGTCGATACTGACTGGCAGCAACTCTCCAGGGTTTCAGGCAGGATTCTTTCTTCACCCTAACTGGAGAAGCCGGGGATTGAACCTGGGACCTTCTGCATGCAAAGCATGTGGAATGGACCCCCTGGGGGAATGGATTCCTTCTCCCCCGGCAGCTTCCCATATGCCCTCATATCTGCTCTGGATGGTTAGTGGACCCTCCAGAGCACATTTGGAGCAGTGGAAGTTTGCAGTGGAGACAAGAAGGGTGTGTCCTATCGTGCCAGTGGTAGTCTGCTTGCACAACGTTGGATGGAACCCAAGGCAATTTCCTTTTCATATTTTTTGTAGAATGAAACCCCAGCAGCATGTAAATGCTTTCCTTTTCCACACTTCAGGCGGTAGATCAATGGTAGAGCACATTTTTGCATGCATAAGGTCATAGGTTCAGTTCCCTACTTCTCCAATTTTTTAAAAAAAAAAATGGATTCAGGGTATACCCAGTTTGCACCTTCTGGTGCAACACAGACTTGGATGCTATCTGGGGTCAAAGTCTGTTAATTTCTGAGCCTGCAATATGATTGGCGGACCCCAAAAATGTGTTCAACAGCATGTGTACATTTGACCATGCGCACACAGAAAAAGCATACATTTGAAAAATATGCCCAAATCTACTTTAATCAATGGGAGAAGAATGCGTACATCTCAAAGAAGTGCACAACTGATGGGTACGTTAGGAAAATATGCACAAAAATACACACAGATATTCATGTAAAAAGAAACAAAAATAAAGCTCGCAATCTGATACGGACTCAAATTGGAATGAACTTTGAGGTGGAATTCAGAGAACTTTGGTAAGCTTAAGTTTTGCTGATATGCACATCCCTAGAATCGACCATACTGGGCTAGATGGACAGATGTTCTGACTCAGTATAACTCAGCTTCATATGTCTGTTCATTGCCACACAGCTTGGCAATTGCTGTGTGTGTGTGTGTGTGTGTGTGTGTGTGTGTAAAGGCATTGCTCTTTCTTGTACTCTGGGAACATCACCCCTGTGGCAGGTTTTAGCAGATCTGCATGTGATCATGTTTCCCATACTGAAAGGATAATTCTGGAGCACACTTGAAAGTGCATAATATGATGCACTTAAACATGCATAATATGATTTTGTTATGAATATGGTTCTGCTGTCTCATATAGTTTTCTGACATCATTTTTTATTATTATGGCATTAATGATGAAGGTTTTTATGGGCTTCTCTATGTGTTATAGGCATTATGTGAAAGTTAAAATATTCTTTTCCCCACACTCTCCTTCCCTTAAAATAATTTATTGGTGTACATAATTGCATCAAGCATGTTCCAGAATTATCCTTTCAGTATGGAAAACATGATCACATGCAGATCTGCTAAAACCTATCACAGGGGTGATGCTCCTAGAGCACAAGAAAGACCAATGCCTTTATACACACACACACACACACACACACTGCATACAGTCATTCCTTCACATTTAGAGCCTCCATCTCTGGGAATAACTAACAGTAAATAAAATAAAATAAACTTCTGAATCCCCTTTAAATTTGGATGTGGGAAACCCAGATTCTAATCAATGTAGAAGAAAGGTGTGATGTAACTGTGACTGAACATTTTCAGAGTGTACTTGCTAGGGGATGTTTAGATGCAAATATGAGCAGGAGGTAAATAACATTCTCTACTGGCTTAACCCTTGCTCCCAAATACCAGATCAGATGAATACTGTGCTTCTTCAATATGCTACAGCTTAGAAAAGTTCTCAAGGGGGAGGAGTTCCATAACTCTAGGGTGGCTACTGTTAAATCTCTCTGTGTGGCTATACCTTTTAAACATCTTGTGTAATTATTTGTTATATATATTATACACACATTGATATTATTAAAAGAAACATCCAGTCATCCTCATCCATGTTAGCAATGTGTAATTCTGCTAAAATATAGTTCGGCATAGAGCTCCAAACTTTTCTTACTTTCTTACTGAGGTTGTACTGTTGACTTTGGGTAGGCTGCTAGTTTTACCGCACTCAAGAAACAAGCCCCATGGTTTCTTCCACAATTCAGTTTTTCCTGGTATAGCCCTAGTTTGCGCAAATGTTAATCTTGGGCAAACCAAAGCATGCAATAAACATTCGTGTTATTGTATAGAATGAAATGTTTTAACAAAATTCGACAAATACAGGATCTTTAGGGCCACCACAATACTAGCATCTACCATTAGTTGTACTATATATTTTAAAAGTAATTTCCATGAGCTAAGTTGCCATTGCGTAGCCAACGTAAAACAGTTCTCACTTCTGCTCAACCCAACTTAAAATAAAGTCATCCCTTATGGGTGGGGAACATGTAGCCCTTCAGATGTTGTTCAACTACAATTTCCATCATCCCTCACCATTGGCTATGTTGACTAGAAGTGATAGGAGTTGCAGTCTACCAACACCTGGAGCGATACATGTTCCTCACCCTTGTCTTAGAGAATAAGGAATTCAAAACCACATCAGAAATATTATAAAGTAAACCTTTGTTCTATTTAACCATTTATGACAGGGCTCTTGAACCGCAGGCACATGGGCCAAATCCAGCCATCCCTAGATGGCCACACCCCCTTCCCCTGGGGGACCTTTCCACCCAGGAACCTTTCCCCTGACCACCAATCTTTTGGTGGCTCCCTGGTTCTTGCACGCTTTTTCCCATTCTAAAAGACTGAAATGCCTCTCCTGAGGCTTCGTTATTGTCAGGAAAAGCTTTAAGCTAAAATAGGCTGGTATTCTTGGCCCCAACCCTTTTGCCCCACCCACCACTGGAATGCAGCCCTCGAGAGCTTCTCCAAAATTGAATTCAGCCCTCTAGCTGAAAGAGTTCCAGCACCCCTGGGCCGTGTCTCCACAACAATGGAAGGAGAAGGGAGGAGTGGCTTACCCGCATTTTTCTAGGAACTGTTTTTGGTCCAGGCAGGGCTACACGAGGGTGTGCATCACACCATTCTAAGCCACTTCACTTCCGGGGGGGGGGGTGACCGTCATCTGGCAGGGGCCGCTCAACCAATAAGAGAGCCTTCCCCCAGGCTCCCCACTCCTTTCTCCCTAATGAAGGTGCGAAATAGTTGCTTCCAACGTGCACATTAGGGAGAGAAGCCTCGCAACCAGCCCCAAGCCTCCTAACCCATTGATGCGCTGGATCACTTTAACAGAGTGCCAAAAGAGTTGCTTCCGATGTGCGCATTTGGGGGGGAAGCGTCACTGAGCACAATGGGAGTTACTTCTAAGTAGACACTAATTGGTCTGTGCTGGGAAACAGGACAGGAGACAGGAAACAACCCTTGACTGGGGTCACAGTGAAAGGCACACCCTGGGCCGGGCTAGCATACCTGAGCTAAATGTGGGGGTTGGGGCACACAGCAACTATACAGCAGAGAAGCCAACTTAAGGAAAAGAATCGGACTTTAAGCAGTCTCAGGAAATCTGGGTTTTCCCTAATAAGCTCCAGGGTGGCTGCTGGATGGCCACAGCATCATGTATCCCTAACAACCTCAACACCCAGCCGACTTGGAGTAAATCACTGGTGGAGACACCCCCTGATGTATGTTTTTTGATAGTCCACATAAGAGTCAAATAAAAGCCTATACATTTTTGATAACCTTTTTTAGAGCTAGCCAAAGTATTGCTGAGCAGAAACTTTGGTGGTACAAATGGGGGGGGGGGTGCCATGCTAAATCCCCCTCCCCAGTAAACCCACTTTTTACCTTCAACTTTGATTTCTCTTTGAGTGTTTGCTGCCAGAAGAATCCAGCCATTTTTGCAACGCATAGTGCGATAAGCTTGGGAAGTCACCACTTGCCTAGGCAATGCAAGATCTCTGTCTTGACTTTCCCTGTGTGTAGAGCACCTCACACACAGAAAAAGAAAGGAAGCCATTGGTTTCCTTGGCAATGCTATGCTCTGCAAAAAAAAAACAGTGGCAATCATCCTGGCTGCCAACAACAGTCATAAGAAAGGAGGTGAAGTTAAATGCAAGGGTGGGCGTTGGACAGTGCAAACAAGGCTGTAAAATGAATAGCTTAGTCTTGGCTCAGTTCTACTTTTAAATCATCATCTGTACGTTGTGTGCCCTTACTGACAGAACATGGTACATCGAGAATAGGAAAGGTAAACTGAGGGTGTGAAATTAGTCATATAATTCTGTGGATTGTTGTGTCCTATTTAGTTTTCATCTAACTGTCTCAAGGTGAGAGGGGGAATTAAAACTGACAATAATCTTAAAAACAAATGTCTTCGATTAGCTTAGATCAGGGGTAGGAAAATTACCTCACTCCACAATTAAATAAAGAAGTAGTAGTACAGGACTGCATGAACGAAGAGAAGACTTCAGTGAAGTAGATATTACCTCAGGCCTTATATTGCCTAGTCCTGGCTTACAGCTGTTCTGATTTAGGCCCATGACTTCATTTCCCATCAATGAAACAACAGCAGTGATTGAAGCAGACAATTTAAAGCACCCCTCCTTTCTTTCTACACAGTGTATTGGGACAAATCTTCAATACTGAGGTAGTTAAAGTTCCAAAAAGCTATCTTATTGCTCCTTATTATAGCCCTACAGAGCAGAGGGCTGTCAAGGAAAATGTCCTCTGATTGATTATCCTTGCTCATTGCCAGTGAGTCAGGCTGGTTGAATAGGGTCTGGGGAAAAGAGACATACCATTTAGACTTCATAATTACTAGACCAAAGATTTTCTCTCCCCACTCCCCGCCCCGAGTCGTTCCCGAGTCACAGTGATTTTCTAAGCAGCTGAAGCAGTATCCCTCTCCAGCCATTGGAGGAGAGAAATAAACGTTGTTAATGTAATGATCCCTTGGATATCAATGGGAGGACATTAGGTAAACATTTGGTACATTGTGTTCTACCGCATAGTCACCTTTAATCTCTGTTTAAGACTTCAAATGCTTTCCAGCTTTAGATAGTATCTGGCAACGGATGCCGTGGAGAAGATAGGAGGAAAGCAATCTAGATGATCTGTAAGTTAAATTGATGGGTGGCTCAGAGAATATGTTCTTTTCTCGCATATTGCCTGGGCACGTATTCACATTTGAACATTGGATCCCCAGAGCTGTTGTGCTGAGATATGTAGTTATTCCAAAAGACTTTTCCTTTGGACTGCCTAGAGTCTGCTTATTCCAAGTGTTTCTATATAAAGCGTGTTCCTGGTCATAGAAAGTGAACACGTTCCCTCAGTTCTTGGATTGTTTTTATTTATTGATTTAAAATTATTTTTAGGCCACCTTTAAGGGCAGAACCGTGTCACCATGTTCTCTTGTTTCTTTCCTTAAGGTGAAGGATACAGTCAGGGAATCATGGTGATGAACCAAATGTATTATTTATTAATTTGTCAAATTTATATTTATTTATTGTTTCTTTCTTTGTTACATTTCTGTATGGCCCATTAGCTGGAGCTCTCTGCATGGTTTACAATACAAAGCTTAAAACTGTAAAATACAAAATACAATAACATAGTAAAACATAATACAAAACTATACGTTTAAAACAGAGTAAAACCAAAATAGGGACCAAGATAAAAGTCAGAAGCAATGCAAAGATCTAAAAACACAAATTTTTAAAAGTGAAGAGCTAAAAGTATTCTGCCTTTTGACCAAATGGTGCTCAAGGCAGTTAATGACAATAGAGATACAATAAAATATAGTAAATGTCAATAATACATAGTTAAAAATGTTTAAAAGGTAAAACATCATTAAAAACAAATGGTAAAACCAGTTGCCTCATATTTACCAATCAGCTTATGGGCCAAAGCCTTGTCTAAATAAAAATGTCTTTTCCTGCCAGTGGAATGCCATCAGCGAGGGGGCTACCCAGGCCTCCCACAGCCAGGAATTCCAAAGCTTCAGGATAGCCACCAAGAAGGCCCTATTGTGAGTTCCCACCAAATGTGCTTCAATGTTGGTGGGCTAGAAAGAAGGGCATCCTCTGTGGATCTTCCCCAGACAGCCAGGCAGGTTCATATTGGAAAATGAAGTCTTTCAGATAACCTGAAATCAAATTGTGTTGGACTTTAATCTTGGGGTTTGTTGCCATAATCTTGGGGTTTTTTGAAGTTTAACTGCAACCCAGCTTCTGCACTTTCTTCTTTCACCTTTGTCATAAAGTTCCTCCTCGCTTTCAGCCATCAAAATGGTATCATCTGCACATCTGAGATTGTTAATGTTTCTTCCAGTGATTTTAACTCCAGCCTTGGATTCATCAAGCCCAGCACGTCTCATGACGTGTTCTGCGTACAGGTTAAATAAGTAAGGTGAGAGTATACAATCCTGCCATACTCCTTTCCCAATCTTAAACCAGTCCGTGGTCTGTTCTTACCATTGCTACTTGGTCGTTATACAGATTCCTCAGGAGGCAGACAAGATGATTTGGTATCCCCATACCACCAAGAACTTGCCACAATTTGTTATGAACAAAACAACTTATACTTCTGCCTTAACTGTTAAGACATCTTGAGAATGTACACACTCTTGTTTTATAAATTTAAAACATATTGGTGGATTGGGGGGGATTGTAATAAAAAGAAAACCGTGCAAGACTAAAGTCAGTCCATCCCTGCTTTACATATGGCATGGATATTAAAAGTGGGACCTGCAACAAAATGTGGCAGCATAAAATGTTCCTGTTCAAGATTCCAGCCAGCCATGCCCTCTTCTAGAATACTCTATTCCTTTCCCACGACCCCAGCAGACTCTCCGTATTCTGTGGCCGCCGAGTATGTTCGGTCTTCATTGGACTGTTTTGGTTCCCCACCCCCACCCTTAGGTTCTTTTTCTAAATATTTTTTTGTACTTCTGCAAGCCTTGGGGGAGTAAAGGGGCCAGAAGAAATGCCAGCTTGATTGAAGTAGTAGTTTAATGACTAGTTATGCAACCTCTGAACACTTCTTTTTTTAAAAAAAGATGTAGATGGTTTATTATATTTTTAATCTTATTGTTTTCTATTGTTGTTTAGCCACCTTGTGGATCACAATGCTTAGACATATGGGTTATAAATATTCTAAATAAGTAAGTGATGCAAATGGGTGCCTGAAGCTTATGAACGGTGCATGTGGGAAAAGTAAAATAATCTCAGGGTCTCTGCCTGGGAGACCAAATTCCTTCCTGACCTCAAATAGGGTTATCAGCATAAAATGAACTTCAACATTGTGCTCATTTTGTTTCAATTTCTTAATTTTTATATACGCACACACAAAACCAACAACATAAATGCTTTCCAAGGACACCAGCTAATCAGACCTCTGGGCCCTACTCTGGGTCCATGTCCATTCAGAGCAAGACGCTGCTAGAGTAATGGCTTTTAGCTTTGCTGTTTTAAATCTGTATTTTAAACTCCTGCACTGCTGCTAGGTATTATTGTGGTTGTATTGTTATATTGTGGTTTTAATGTTCTATATATTTTAAATTGTTTTATTGTGTGCTCTTTGGTTTTAATTTTTATGAACCGCCCAGAAAGTTTCAGCTATTGGGCGGTATAGAAATGAAATGAATAAATAAATAAAGGCTGAAGACAGTGGAGGCTGGTGGCTCTGAATTCGGTGGGCTATAAATCCATTCTGGGTTTCAGTCAGAACTAGCCAGAACTCTAAATGAGTTATCCAAGATGCTGAACCTATAGTCTGAGCAGCTTGGATAGCTCCCTTAGATTTCTGGCTGGTTCTGACTGAAACCCAGAATGGATTCACAATTCCACCAAAATCGGAGCCACCAGCCTATACTGGCTGAACACAATTTACTATTCTAGGGCTATTTTCCTCAGTATTATCGGAGGATGATTTTGCATTTGCTGTGCATACATTGCCTGCATTATTTTTGTTAAATAGAAATGCTATCTGCCTATGATGAGTTCTAAGGAAACCAAATTCCAACTTTTTTTCAAAACAGAATCTATCTGCCTTCAGATTGTATGCAGTGCTTGTTACTATGGTTGTTAAGCTACTGGTTTTGAAACTTATATTATCCTGGATTCGTTTATGGAAAAACAATTCTTAATTACTTCAATAGATTTTAGCTGCCAGTATTGTAAGGATATTTCCACCCTGTATTTCCTCACCCACCCTCTATCACAGAAATATATACATTGAGTTACAATTATAGCCAACAGTATAACTGGCTATCAAAAAACCTAGAGAAGTTTTGTAAGTATATAGGAATGTCGGTGGATATTAACTAAAGCCCATGCTAGTGGGCTTCTGTACCAATTGTCCCGATTAGGCCTGGTAAGGCCCAGGGCAAGCAGACCCCGGCATGGCGCTCACCGTCTCGTCTGGGTCACCTCAGGACCTTGGATACCACTCTGCAAGAGTGCTGGCTGGCATATTCTCCCATAAGGAACTGTTGTCCCAGCAAAGGATTTTTTCTTCTTCTTCTTGTGGGATTGAATGCTGGATCACAGCCAAAAGGCCCCATGACAGCCACCTCTTGGAAAAAACTGGGAAAATCCCCATGATGAATTCTTACAGGCAGGTATAGGGGCCCATCACTTTAACAAATCTCCATAGTGCATTCAGGATCTCAATCAGCAAAGGACTGCAGTCAGCTGAGGTCTTTCAGTGGCTCTACCCCTGCTGGATGCTGGCTGTGGCTCTTAAAGGGCCAGTTTCTGCAATCTCATGCTGCTGCATGGCTGAAGGATGGGGGAAGCTGCATGGGAGTTATCCTCTGTGTCAGATGATCTGGGAGCTGTATCTGCAGGCTTGGAAGATATAGAAGGGGGCGCCAAAGGCTCCACCTGAAGTGGGTGGCCTGTGATCTGTCTGAACCCAGGTCCTCCTCAGTGTAATATGGAGCCTCAGAAGCAAGGGATATAATATAACAATGTATAGGATCAAGCTTGAGACTGTCGATGCTATTTCAAGGAAGCAACTAGTGCTGTGAGAACTTGGACCCAGACAGTGAATGGCCTGTGAAAGAATGTCCTTGGGAACAATACTACATCATGATATAGCATTGTTCACAGAGACATTCTGTTCCAGGCATGCGGTTAGAGCAGCCACGCTGCTCCTTAAAATGACGCAAGCCATTTTAAGGAGCTCATATTTTAAGGTAGAACACCCCCCTGAAAATTCTTAGCATTTGCCCACCCCACCCCCAGCCCGGAAGTCTCCAGAAATTACTCACACACACACACACACACACACACACGCACACACACTTTCACGGGGCAGAATGGTCCTGCAAAAGTGATGGGAATATCTGGTCCAGCTTTAAATATATATATTTTTTAATCCATCGTAATCTGTTATACCAGGATTGGCCACAGCCAATCCATCTTAATATTTTGATTATATCTGCCTTATCTCAGAGGCCTAGGAAAAGCGTAATAGAAAATACAGCTGTTTCCAATATAGCTTGTTACAGGAAGATATCAGGATGTATTCTTAGTGGTGATTTCCTGTTTTAGTGTTACCAAATGAAGTTCAGTGTTTCATCATCTGTTTCACTGATGTGGTAAATGGAATTTAAATGTCACCTAACATTAATTTGATGTGCAAAAACTAGTGGGGTTTATTATATGGACTTAGACTTCTTAAGTGAATTACATCTGTTGCATTCTTCATTCACAGAAACTGCCACAAAATATTGTGATAAGACAGGAACCTGGTTCCGACATCCTGAAAGCAATCGAACTTGGTCCAATTATACACGATGCAATTCTTTCACAAATGAAAAGCGTAAGGTAGGCTATTTTAAGTTTAATACAACTTGTGCTCCTCCATAATTTTTATTCTACACATTTCCTATGCTTCATCAGAGATTCAATATAAAAGGGTATTGGCTCCCTTTCCTTTGTTTCCCACTCCATTCAATTATACTTCATGAGCTCCTAAATCCAACTCACAAGTGTTGTTTAGATTTACACTGTAAATGGGTACTGTTAGATAAACCTATGTACTATTAATTGTGTGTGCCAAAGGCAAATCCCTTTGCAAACAGACAGACAGACAGACAGACAATAGATAGATAGATAGATAGATAGATAAATATAGTTGTTGTGTATAATGTGCTGATGACCACACATGGTGCCCCAGGCAAGGAGTGTTATACTCACACCTTCCATTTGTTCAACATTAGAACACCTTATTTGTTATTGTATTTTGTAGCCTATTTCTCAACTTTGAGGCACCACTGGCATGTATGATTTATCCCTGTCATATAAGATGATAGTTTTGTATGCATGGATCAGATCCCAATTACTCATACCGTTTGTTTAGGTGGCACTGACACTCGACATTTCCTCACAATTTAAAAACACACACAAAAAGGAATGTTAATGCAACAGCGGACATGTAGGTCAGTGGTGCCAGCTTTACAAGTGAAGATGGACTGCTTGTACTATTTATTTCAGCCATTGAGTGGATAGTCATAGTCAATTTATTTGTATACCGCATTTCCCAGAAGACACTGTGCTCAAAGCAATTCCCCAAAACAAACAAATACAAGAAACATAATTCTAATACAATATTACCTCAATTATAGTTCATTTAAAAAGTATCAAAAATTTAAATAAACACAAGACATACTAGTAGGTCAGTAAACAGTATCCAGTGTCAATAATATCAACATTATACTCACATTAAACAACTCACTAAACAGTTCGTGTTAAGAGACCTAACAATGAGATATCTCATCCACATCAAACCTACAACAAAAAAGGGAAAGAACCCCGCCCCCCCCCCCACACACACACACAAGGCACTTCAAACAGACTAGCATCAAGCAGCAAAAAGAGACCCTCTTCTCACCAGGGCCCCATGTCCTGTGCCAAGAAAGGACCCTCTCATCCTCATGAAAACTCCCCTCCTGGGCAGCAGAACACCAGGAGAGGCAAGATGGGAAAAGACTCTCCCTAGGCAGATCCCCCCAAGCTGTCCTAGAGACAGCACAAACACCTTCACACACACACACACACCAAAAGCCCAGCAGCTCCCTTGTGGAGTCTCCCAAGGCTGGGGTTGTGGCAAAGCAGGTGGAAACAGCCGTGCCCTGATGGCAAGCACGCAGTCTCTCCCTCCTCCAGGTGACCTTTTCCACCTGCCTCACCACACCTCCTGAAGCTGCTGCCAGGAGAAATAGTGAGGGGACAGTTGAGTAGATAGTTCATGACAGGGGCCCTCTGGGCCCAGCACCTGGTCACCTGTGTCTGTGGAAGAGACTAGTAGTGAATGTAAAGTTCTCAGATGAGAACATTTGCCTTGGAATGGGGGGGGGGGGTTTATAAGGGGACAAAAACAAGAGTGAAATCTCTCCCATTTCTTCACTGTTTTTATCACTGCTGCCAGTGGCAGCAAGGAAAATTCTTTCTTCTGGTTGCCATTGGGGGGGGGAATTGGATAACCCCCCATATTGCCTGCACATCCTTGTCCCAACCCTCAAAAACCCCACCAAAACATCCAAATTTCACCATCCACCACTGAGGTGGCAAACTGGTGGTCAGTATATTGAGTCGGCCCTGGAATGAACTAAAATTATAGCATTGGCATCCTTCTGGTGTATTTCGAGGCTGGTAAAACCTTTCTGAGGATCATCCTCTTACATGGTTGACAGAGTGTATCTTGCTTTTCCAGCTGAGGCAGCCGGGAGAAAGAGCCCTTGATGGAGAGGCCAATAAGGAAACCTTACTGTCTCACTTCTCCCACTGATGCAATTGGTGCCCATGACGCTGTCTTAGGAATTCACAAGTGGAATATTGGGCCTGATCCAGCCAAAATTAAGCACGTTGAAGTCCCATTGGTTCAACAAAGAGTCTGCAACACCTTAATGACTAAGAAATGTATTCTGACACAAGTTTCCGTGGACACTGTCCACGAAAGCTTATTCCAGAATACACTTGTTAGTCTTTGAGGTGCCACAAGACTCTGTTGCTGCCACAGACTAACATGGCTACCCCTTTGGAAATTATTCCATTGATGTCAGTAGTTCCTCACTTTCTTTACATTCCTAACTGTCTTCCCTTGCTTAATGTTGCCTGGAAATTGTGCCTTCATTTTTAAAATATTATTCCTAATTCTTTTTTATGCTTTGAACTTACAGACCATTGGTTGAATGACTTCCTCTTTTTGTGTGTGGCATTTAGATTGAGAAGTGGCCTACTCATTACATAGTAATATGGGAAAGTCTGATTAGCTTTATATACAGCGGCCTTTCATATTCTCAGGAAACCCATGACCCTCTGCAGCAAGAAGCAAAAATATTCTCAAAGGCATTAAGTAAACCTCTATACAGATTTCATTTTTTCCAGATTTTTTCCATTATGGAGGCAGGCTGTGAGACCTATTAAGCATGTCACTCATGGGGGAAAATCTGACCATTATTTATCCTTAACATAGAGAAAAATAAAACAGAAATAATGTGCAGCAGAGCATGGCTGTCAGTTTGGACTGATTCCATGCATCTGAAAGCAATTACCATTCAAAAAATACACATATATCAAGATTCTCCTTGTTGAAAATGAATTCCTGACTTCTTCCTTTCATTTCTTCTGTGATTTTTAATTATTCTGTTTCAACAAAAGTGGCTGACTTTTTTTTCTCCCAACTCCCACATAGTTATATGAAGAATGACTGTAAAGACACTGAGTCATGAGGAATATGCAAGATGTGACTTGAAGATGGCTGAGCTAGACTTGCTTTATTCAGGACCAAACAAGATGGGGTGGGAGCATTAACCCCTTGTTTAAACTCAGGCCTACCTCCTTAATGTATGAAGTACCATAGAGGTCTGGCTCCAGGTGTGAGAGGGCCCTCAGCAAGGGGCCCTTGGGTAGGCACCTTCCTACATTGGGCTGTGGTGGGCAGCAGTAGAGTGCTGGGTGGTCAGCTCTGGGAGCCATTATTTTAATTTCCCATAATGCCCCTGATGCAGTTTTGTTCTGGGGCATTGTAGAGAATTAAAATGGTGACTGCCAGATCCAGCCACCCAGACGTTACTTTTTAAAGGGTGCAGGCATCAGTGATGGGCCCTACCATGGCACTGGGGTCCCCAGCAGCTGTCCACAGGTGCTGCATGCTGATGCCAGTCCTGATGCCATTGTGTATAATAAACCGTCCCTGCACCCGCTCCTTATCTCCCTCCATTCTGTGCCCCTATGTGCTTTTCTCCTCAGACAAGCTCTGAAATCCAAAGTGAGCTGAGCTAGGAGAAAAGCACTTGGCAGAAGAGGTTGTGGGAAGGTAAATGGAAGGAGAGCCAGGTACTCTCATCTGTTAACCCCTTTTACTCAAAAATTGCTCACCCACCCCCTCTTTATTTTATTTATTTATTTAAAATTATTTTTAAGCCTTCTTCAGGGGTAAAACCCTTTATGCATGATTGGGGCAGACTCCTGTTAAAACAAGAGTCTGTTGCTCTCACTTGTAGATGAGTCCAGCCCTCATTTTCCTCCGTGAAGTAGGGGGCTTTCATGCCTCCCCCTTGGTGGTCTGATCCAGACTGTGAGCCCCACGTCTGCAGTTTGCATAGGGAAAAAAGTCCCTGTTTGCTTCAGTGGGTGCTCTTTTTTCTTATCCGGATGTGGATTGGGACTATACTGAGGAACAAAGCGTTAAAACACCCGCCCCCCCATCCCTGTGTTGGTGTTCTAATCTGGATCAGTCCCCCATTTTTTTCTTTTGAGTAAGAAAAAAAACACTGATGTAGCTATATGCTATGTATTAAAGGTAACATGTGGTTTGGCCTTGAAAGAAGCAGTTTTATGAGCAAGAGGGATAACATAACAAGTAATATCCTTGTCCCTCCCCATAAAGACTGAATCAATGACAGCTCAAAAGATATACAATAGATCTGCTCCCTTACGTATGACATCTCCAGTATTTGTCTTCTTGAAGATTATACATTTATATTTTAAACAGGTGGGAGTTAAATCACATCTATATAGGATTGGATCCAGACTTTGTCATAATTGGAGTTGACCCAATGAACTCATGACTAACTTAAGTCCCATTGGTTTCAGTGGGTCTACTCTATGTATGCCTAAGCCTGAATCTAACCCATTGTATCTTGTGTAATTTACTTTTAAGTTTGAGCAAAAAAATAACATTACTTCCCACTTTCTTAGCTTTGCTGTTCTAAATCTGTATTTTAAATCTCTGTATTGCTGCTCGGTTTTATTCTGGTTTTATCCTGGCTGTATTGTTATGCTGTAGTTTTAATGTTTATATATTTTATATTGTTTTATTGTGTGCTCTTTGGTTTTAATTTTTGTGAAGCACCCAGAGAGCTTTGGCTGTTGGGTGATATAGAAATGAAATGAATGAATGAATGAATGAATGAATGAATGAATAAATAAATAAAAATATACCTCCAAAACCAATCCTCCCCTCCTGAAAGACTCAGCAGTTGTCAGGCACCATACCTCGCCACCAAGAGAATTTACTATAGAGGGGAGGTTATCATATCAGGTGTATGTTATACTCCATTTCAGAAAAATGACCCCACAGAAATGAAGCAGCGATGCATGTTCTCAAGGGGTGTGTTTTTTCTAGCATTTGGTCTTGTACACTAACTTGAAAACAAAACCGAATACACATCTGTAACTTCAACATACAGGGAAAAGACAACTTAAGCCCTTTTCATTTGAGGGTATACATAGCTAATATGGATTAAAATCAGGCCTTCTAATACATACAAAAATTATGAACCTTTGGGACTCAATTTACCAACTGACTAATTTCGATTTCAGCAGCATTACTGTTTTATATCTGTGTCTCAAAAGAACTTCTAAACAAACACATAGCTATTTGTTGTTCCTTCATTTAATCTTCTTTTAAATTTCAGATGGTATTCATACTTTACTATATGACTATAGTAGGACATGCTTTGTCTATAACCTCTCTGTTGATTTCCTTGGGAATTTTCTTCTATTTCAAGTAAGTATATTCTTCAAGCTTCTACTTACTTTTCTGACTTGACTGAGATACACGCAGGCATGGCCACCAGCTCTCCTGTGGTCCGTGAACAATTAATTCATTAGCCAACAGTGGTTTACCAATAATCTTATCCAAGTGCCATTTTGTTTCAGTTTACTGTAGGTACAGCACCATGCCTACTTAGAGTTATACAGACTTCCTCAAGACAAGATTCTGATTAACTTTTCTGTGTAACTGCTCCATCTCCCAAAGTAGATCAGACAAATGATATTACCTATGTTCTCTTTACATAGATAAAATGTGGATGTGCCCAGTACGGGACATTTCAGCAGTTATTATGTCTCTCAAATACAAACATTTTATTATACTAAACATTAAAACATCAGCAGTTGTACAATACAGAAATCCTAATTGTCTATAAATTTAGAAAATATCATAGACAATTTCACACAGATATGTTTATTGGCTGGCTAGGGTGAATCTAGGAGTACCAAAAAGACACTGAAATTGTTCCAGACACAAATATAAAACAAGGTTAGGTTCTAGGCAATCAAAATAAAATGTCCCAAGCTATTGATCCATCCTTTTGATATTGTTTAACCAACCACCTTGCTTATCTGTACAAAACAGAGATGAATATGTGTTTAGAAGTAATCTAGGACAGATTATCTTGTGTATATTCACCCAACCATCACACCATTTACTGTATCATGGAACAAGCGTATTTTATTAATTAATCCCCAAGAGTTTCCTATCCCAGATTCACCAGAAGGTAAGAATCCCTCTTCACAAGTCGGCTGCATGCTCAAGCCACTGTATTCACTGTTAGAGTAATTAAACATGGCAATGAACAATTCTGAAAATGGAACCAGGGAGATTAGTTATTCCAGATTAATTAATAGAGTATAAAGATATAATTTTATATATGTGATACTGTACTATAAAGCTCACACCATCATAGAAACAAGTCCACTCCTTTTACTCCCTATTTATGAATTTATTAGAATCATAGAATTTAAGAGTCAAAAGTGTCAAGGGCTCCTTGGAGGTCTCTCTCTCTGTCTAAACCAGTAGCCAAGTCCAGACACAGACAAAGGAATTCCTTTCAAAGCTTTATTCTTCTTTTACAACTTAACGACTATACCGATTGCAACTAGATCTGAGCAACACAGTACCTATGCCCTAAGTTGGAACAGTTGGTCCCCGTTTGAAAGGGAATTACTGGCAGACCCCTGAACTTAAGGACTAGGGAGAGTCCCTCCCCTTTTCCCTTGGAGCCTCTGGGCGCAGCCGTTGTTTGTGCGCCAACCTGGCACTTCGCCTCCTTTCCGCGCCCTCCATCTGGCGCCACTCTCTGCGTCTGCGTCGCGCATCCACCAAGTCTGCTATCTGTGCTTGGTCACTCCCTGGACTGCTAACTAAACTAGGAATGCTGGTGGGAGGAATCTCCGTCAGCTGTTGGTCCTGGGAAAGAGGAGCGCACTCCTCTCCCAGGAGCGACTGCTCTTCCTCAGAATCAGAACTACTCTGGGATTCTATGGGCTCAGTGTCCACCCTGACAAAAAGGGACTTTGGAACTCATCTAGTACAATGACAACATCCAATGTTATTCCTACTTAGAGTAGAGCTATTAAAATTAATGGGACTTAAGTTAGTCATGACTCACTGAAGTTCTATTCATATCAATCGGTCTACTCTAAATAGGAATAACATTGGGGACTACCCAGTGTCTACAGATGTGCAAATCAGTGAACTTGTTGAGATCCTCCAGTCTCCACATCAAAGTTCATTCCAACTCGTGTCTGTAGCAGATTGTGAGCTTTGTACAGGGGCAGGGGGGGCGTGCACAAAAACATGTCTGTATTCTCATGCATATTTTCCAAAATGTACACGCCAATTGTGCACATTTTGAAATGTACACATTTTCTCCCATGGACCAAGAATGTTTATATGCATTTAACAAATGTATGGATTTTTCATGCACATTTTTTGTTGCATGACAAGCTGTGAAATGTTCGGACCACAGATTGCGTTCTTGTCCTTGTTCAGTTCTGGGAGGTGGGAAGTGGATAAATTGCGGTCAAAACTGAACTGAGTCTGAAACTGAACTGAAGTTTCTCCTAAAGTTTAGCTGAAATTAGTTTCCTTGCTATTTCCATCCATTGGTTATGGAACAACTAACCTGTCCATTCATTTCAAACCATCATGTTGCCTATTTTCATTTTGACAGAATCAAGAAAATTCTACATATCAAAATATTATGTACACACACAAAATGGAATTCAGCAATAGTGCTCCAATTGATCAGGGCTAAACAATTCCCTCTCACTCCAAATTAGGGATGAGTGAAAATGGCTCCCACAAATTCACCAGCCCATTTGCAGGCAGATAATTTGGGAAGAGCATTTTGGTGATTTGGTGGGGAGCAAAATTTACCTTAAAGTTCAGGGCCTGCTCACCCATGGTGGCAAGGGTGGTAGTTTCCTGGGGGGAGGAGGGGACTTTATTTTGCAAGTTCCACAAGTAACATACTGTCCTAAGCATAGGACTTACCTGAGTAATCATGGTTATCACTGGGCTGAAACTAACTGGCTGTTCACCTGCTGAGGTTGTTCACTGATGAAATGTGCTGTTTCCCCCCTTCTCAGTTTGTGAGAATAATAATATGCATACTCCCCTTAAACGTGTTCTCAGTAATTACAGACACCTAAACTGGTAACATGAGCAGGAGAAAGAAAGGACATAGAATCTTCCTTAACAGTCAATTTACAGAAATAGGAAGCAGAGGATTAATTGCCATTGCAAAGCCTGGCTCAAATTTCACACAGATCTCCTCCTGCCCTCTGTCTCCCATCCCTCCAAACCTTAGCAGTTTGTGAGAATAATAATATGCATACTCCCCATAAAGGAGTTCTCAGTAATTACAGACACCTAAACTAGTAACAGGAGCAGGCTCACACCACCATCTTTAACACTCAACCAGTCACTCTCTCATTTTCTATTACCAGCCTCTCTCTTGTCTTGCTCTCTATGTTGTCCTTTCTTAATGTATATGGAGAAGCAGAGAGAACAGGCCAACACAAAAAACAAGAGATTTACATTTAGCTCAGAGGTTTTCTGGAGGAAACTGTAGAGGCAAAAAGTACAACCATATTTGCATTCAAAATATTTTTTTTGCCTATTTTTTTGTTTGAGGAGCCTCAGTGAGATGTTATACTTTTGTGGTCACCAGTTATGGCTTTTGACATCACCACAAGGTAAAAGGCATAATTACTTCAAAGGTTTTCACTGTGAAATATATCAAATTTCAGAGGCTCTTATCAATTGTTAATTGATTCAAGAACAGCAAGCAGAAGGTAGGAATAAATGGTCAGTTTTCATAATGGAAGCAACTAAGCTGTGTGGTCTCCAAGGACTCCTGTTATTCGATTTATTGAGCAGTTATCTGCTACAATTGTGGGCAACACCATATTATTTAGGCTAGCAAAATCAAAAGCAGACTGTAAAGAACTCCAGAAGCAACTCTCTACATGGGGTGGATGGGCAGCAAAATGGTAAATGGGATTTTAAAAAATCAAAAAACAAATAGTAAATGGGATTCAATATAAGTAAGTGTATCCATACTGAGTTGGATCCAGATTTAGTCATACTTAAAGTATGACTAACTTAAGGCCTATTGATCTCAGTGGGTCTGCTCTAACTCTGACTAAATCTGGAGCCAACCCAATATCCGCATATAGGTGAAGGATATTTTACTATTCCAGCTGTTGAAGGTTGGTTCAAACATATAATAACATTGCTATTCTCTGCCTCAGTGGGTGTAGTGATGCAATGGTACAACCATTTGTGATGGGTTCAAGTAAAAAAAAAAATTGGCTTTGGAGAGTGGAAATCTTGAAAAAAGCAAATAGGCAATTTTCTTGATTATATTGGCCACAATTAAACAGGAAATAAGTCTCATATTCTTGTGGAATCCAAGAAGGAATTAAAACTATGCAAAACATGAAGCCAAATCTCCCTAACATCCAGGGAAATTCCTGGTCAAGATTCCTCACTTAGCTGATTACCCATTCCTATAGCATTACATAATTTCATCTAAATGTTCCAAAGAAACATCTCCTTATAGGATAATAAATGTGCTGTTCATATCATAATTCATGTGTATACAAATATTTCACTTACTCTCATGATACCTTTCTGCCTGTATTGTGCAGATTGAACATATAGGGCTAACATGGAATGCAAACTGAGAGGTCCTTTTAAGTGTGGTCTGGAAAGCACGTAGGTTTAAACAGGTGTAAGAGGGGGGAAAAGGTTTGCTCCCATGGATTCAGTGCCAGCCATGTGTTTCCCAACTCCCTCTTGCCAGATTGCATTCTTCAGAAAGAGTTTCCAGCATGTGCTTGTTATAAAGTGACATCAGAATCAAACCTCTAATTTACAATTTGTGGTGCATATTTTTCAGGAGCCTCAGCTGTCAAAGGATAACACTGCACAAGAATTTGTTTTTTTCGTATGTTCTTAACTCTGTGTTTACACTTGCCCACCTCATTGCGGTAGTGTCAGATCGGGACTTGGTAAAAAAAGATCCAGTAAGTATTATGGTATTTCTTTCCTTTGATAAATGGAGAATCTGTAAATGGAGACATTCTCAGTTCAAATCATTCTATTCATAACAGATTCATAGCTAGAATGATTTGAACTGGGATTGTTTTACTGTCAAAAACCTTCCTGTAAATATAATGATTGTTTTTTGTTCAGGGTGATAAAAATGGGTATTGCAAAGAATATGGGTCTGCCCCTGAAAACAGCAGCCCCAAATAAAGTTTGTTACTCTCCTTCTCTAACTTCTCACATGACCCTGATGTCATTTTCTGCACTCACATGTAACAGAAAGCCAGAAATCCTGGCTTAATAAATGAAAATTTGAACAAGCAACACACTGATACACATAGCATGTTCACACCTGCCTTTTCTCGAACATGTAAATAAACCAGGAAAGGAATAGCTCGGTGTCATGTCTGAAGCAGGTATTATGGTTTATTACACCCAAACAAGCCAGGATTACAAGCCAACTTTAAACCAAAGTTTGTTGTTGGCTTATGAATCCTGGTTTATTTGAACATAGTAAACCATAATCTTGGGTTGGACATAACACAGACTTATCCCCCACCTGATTTGTTTACCAACTCACACTAGGAAGGAGCAAAGCAGGAGCAAATGAGCTGCATGCACCAGAATACTATTTGTTCACATTGTTGTTTATTAAGCCAGGGGTCCTGGCTTATCTTTATGTGCGAATGCAGCTGCTGTGATGTCATTATAATGAACTTTGCATTTGCACCCTACCCACCCTGCTCCACATCATTGGTGGTAGTGATAATAGTGATGAATTGCTTTCAGGA
Organism: Heloderma suspectum; assembly: GCF_057233095.1. Taxonomy (NCBI): domain Eukaryota; kingdom Metazoa; phylum Chordata; class Lepidosauria; order Squamata; family Helodermatidae; genus Heloderma; species Heloderma suspectum. Next base: position 193,476,146 of record NC_139462.1, read on the forward strand.
TATGGGGGAGTGAGTCTTGACATGAGGTTGCTATTTTTGGTGCTGGATTTATATTTATATGGTATCAAGGATACCATAGAGGAGGATAAATGATATGAAAGTTTTAGTGGCTTGGCCCTGTGCATTGTTACACATGGTGTGAAGGAAGTGGATAGGGAGACATTTTTCTCCCTCTCTCATAATAATAGAACGTGGGGTCATCCCATGAAGTTGATTGGTGGGATAGATAAAAGGAAGTACTTTTTCACACAGCGCATAGTTAAACTATGGAATTCACTTCCACAGGTTGTAGCGTTGGCCACCAGTTTGGATGGCTTTAAAAGGGGTTGGATAAATTAATGGAAGATAAGGCCATCAATGGCTTCTAGTCCTGATGGCTCTATGCTACGTCCAGTATCAGAGGCAGTATGCCTATGTACACAAGTTGCTGGGGAACATGGGCAGGAGGGTGCTGTTGCACTCATGTCCTGCTTACAGGTTTCCAATGGGCTGCTGGTTTGGCACTGTGTGAATAAAATGCTGGACTAGATGGACCTTGGTCGGATCTAGCATGGCTCTTCTTATGTTCTTATGTGATAAATGCAAGATCAGTATTTGTTTTTACGCACAGTATAGAATGAAAGCATGATCATTTAATATCTGCTATACGATGTGACAATATAAATGCAATATAGATACCATATGAACATTTTTTTTCTAAACTTTGTCTATGTGTATGAATATGTAATACTTTAGTTCCAGTTACGGAGAGAGCAATCCTATGTGGATCGACAGTCATCTCTGAGTCCGGGGGCAACTGCCTAGGCAGTGCAGGGCAAGAGGATTGGTGGGGAGCGGATCTCCTCCTCCCTTCCCCCTCCCTGCTTTCTCAGCTAGACTGCCGATTTCGGCTGTTCAGCCATGGGACCTTGGGGTGCAGGAAGCGGCGGCCAGACGACACATAGGATGTGTCGTACCAGCATTTCTGACCTCCCCACCCCAGCCTGCCCCCGGGAACGCCCCATTTTCTCTGTGCCACGCTGTTCTTTAAAGCACAGAGCGCAGGGCTGATCCACACTGCCTACGAGGTGGCGTGGGCGGGGCGGTTCTCGGGAATCGACCTTGGAGTGCAGACTCTGAGGTCGATTCCTGGGAACTGATCTATGATATGGCTGACTAGTGGCCATAGGATTGCGCCCTTAATAACCTAAATATACAGTAATAACAGCTCCTTTAAAAACATAATGTTGAATTATTCTTTCAAAACAACGATCTTCAGTACCTTTTTCCCACATGTAAACAAAAGCTGGTTGACTTTGTTTATTTTATAGAGAAGCTTTTCCTTAACAGATAGATACATTTAGGATGTTGGTGTTGAGAAGGAAAAGTTAAAGAACACCTAAATTGCAGCCCAAACCTTTACATGTTTTTTCGGAAGTCCCACTACAATGAGTGGGGATTACATCCAGGTAAGTGTGCATTGGATGGCAAGGGCGCCTGAGTGTTGGTGAGGGTGAAGTGGTCAGATTATATACCGCCTCTACTGTACCAGTTGCACTGGTTACCAATGCATTTCTGACCCAATTTAAAATCTTGGTTTTGACATTTGAAGCCTTGGTTTTGACCTTTGAAGTCATCTCAAACAGTTTGAGACGACATTCCTTGAAGGACTGCCTTCACGCATATCAGCCTACCTGCATGTTAAGATCAGCAACAGAGGCCTTCCTCACTTGCGCACTTTTTAGAGCAGTTAGGTGGACAAGTACACAAGAGAGGGCCTTTGCTTCAGTGGCCCCACACCTCTGGAATGGGTTGCCAGCAAGGGTCCATCAGGCCCTATAATTGCAGGGTTTTAGAAAGACCCTGAAGACTTACTTGTTTACTTGGTCCTTCCCAGATTATGTTTTTCTGGACTGTTCTGGTTTGTACCTGGAATTGTGTTATAGGGGTTTAGTACAGTCAAGGCCAGATCTTTTATTGCTGGTGTTTGTAGTTTCTATGAATTTTTCCTGTTTATTATTATTTATTATTATACTATAATAAATAAATAAATATCAGGCCTCCAGCAGTAAATAGCACTCTAGGAGGGCAATTATTTCTGGATACATAAAAAGATTCTAGTAACCAAAATTTTGAGTGAACTATGCATGGGGTAATACCATGTTGTACAGCTCCTCTTGGATAGTACCTTTTCTGATATAGAACAGTGAATCGTTTGTCTGAATGCTCCCTAATTTTAAAAGCTCTCTGTCCATGGAAAGATAGAATGTTGTGTTTCACTTGTAATTGATTACAATTCCAGGATCCTTTTCACTGCTGTCCCACATTTGTGCATTTGATTTTGTTTTTGTTTGGCCTAAATACGAAACAAATTATGTCCAGTATTAAGCACATGTTCTAGTCTAATCATCTCTCTGATATTATAGTTTTTACACTGCCCAAGATTGGTTTTTTTCCTTTTAATGTGGTAAAGATTCAAACATACAATCCCAAATCTTGCCTGTATTGTTAGGTAGTGCAGTCACAAGAGGAACACATGACAACCACCATATTTCTTTTGGAAATGTAATCTGAGTTTCTCACATTCAACAATTCCATACTCCATATTTGAAGATGTCCGATGCCAGGTCAGTAAGCCACTGCAATTAATATCAATCTATCCTGCCATCCCATTATGTATTGTTGACCTCCATATGTAGCACATTGGTGCACTAAACCAGAAACATCAGGAAAGTGGAGGAATTTGGCCTCTAAAAAGGAGTAAGACAATGTCAGAATGTCAAGCACCAGACTCATAACTTCATAATCCTAGAACTCTCATATGAAGGGACATCTTAACTATTGGGTGGGTCTATAGTGTAGTGGTGGGGCATATACTTGGTGTGAGGAAGGTTCCAGATTCCAGGTGCAGAAGTTTCCCGGCATCTCCAGTGAAAAGGATTAGGTAGGAGATGATGTGAATGGCCTCTGCTTAAGATCCAGGAAAGCCACTGCCAGTCAGACTAGGCAAAGAACTGGGCTAGATGAACTGATAGTCTGACCTTGTGCAAGGCAGCTTCCTATGTTCCTAAAGCATAGCTTTGTTAGACCTTGAAGAAGAAACATAAGCTCAAAACCGGTTAGGATTTTTCATTCAAGACTGGTTTGCATCATTTGGGATTCTGGTGTCCTCCAAAGAGGACACATACACCCCAAAGAAGAGAACTGATACATTAATCATTGAATATATTTACATGATATGATATGATAGAAATGACGTACGAACATTTATGCCAAATAGGGTAATCATTAAAATTAGCGACTTGTTGTAACTCAACTTTAAAGGGATTTTGTATAAAGATATGAGAACGTTTCAGGGAAGAGAAGGACAGTTTGTGATGTTAAAGTGCAAAGATAATTTTTGTGTGATTTATGGAACAAAAGAGAAATTGACTTTTCTCCACTGCTCCTGAGGGAGCCGCAGAAATGAGTACAAGGAAAAGAAAAGCACAGTGCTGCAGGGACAGAAATATGTCATTTATGTTTCAGGAAATAAATGTTGATTCTTTCAGGAGAAATTCTCCAGGATTTTTTAAATTTTTGTTTCAGCCTTGATGCTGCCTCCCAAATGCCTTTGAGAATTTTTTAAAAATGTATTTCTTCTCCAGAGCAAGGCTGACCTATTGCAAATAAACTGGAGACCTCATTCTGATCTGCTGTTTGCTTCAGTAGTTTAAAAACTCTGCTATGTTCTTTCTTTCTTTCTTTCTTTCTTTCTTTCTTTCTTTCTTTCTTGGACATAACTAAAGCAGAACATCTTGAAAGTAGCTTGTTGCAGTTCCCAAAGGGTAGATAAGGCCACTAAAAATACCTGAATAATTCAGGTCGTCCTTTCTGACATGGTGCTGACCTGCAATTTATCTGCAGAAACCTTTACTACACAAGACTTGGACATGGCCTGACTGCCTCCTGAGAAACATCTGGACATTTATAATAGATCACAGTATAGGGATATTTTAGTTTTTCAGATTCTGTTTTAAATCTGGTCTTGTATTTTAAATCTAGCTGCTAGCTTCTATTTGGTTATTATTTTTATTTTTTATACTGTTGCTTTAAACTTTTAAACTTTTACATTGTATTTTATCATCTTGTATTTTATTATTGTAATTGTTTGGAACCCCCCAAAGAGCTATGGCTATTGGGCAGCACAGAAATGTAATAAATAAATAAACATAAATAAATGTATATTCAGATTTTCCCCAGTGTGCAAGATTTTAAAAAGTTAGAGTGATTGACATTGACAGCATTCTTTAATGCCATCAGCCCAACTAATGGAACAAATTAGTTATCTCTAATTAGAGAGTTATCTCTAATTAGAGTAACATTGTTTTAAATTGGATTTAGACTAAGGTTGGCTAGATAAACTGATTCTATCCAAAATTTGCAAAATTGAGCCAATAATTAAAGTAGAAATATTTCAGAGAATTTAACAGATCTACCTTTATTTCACTGAGTGAATCCTTAGCTGTTTGGCTCTTTCTGCCTGGCAAAACAACCAGTGCCTGAGACCATAACTAATGGAGTTGGTACAGAGAGTAGCATTGGGGGATTTCTGCTCAGTTCTATGGCATGTGCTGTGGGGTCCTGCAAGGTGCCACCCAGTGGAGGCTGGTGGCTCTGACATCAGTAGGGTGGTGAATCCACTCTGGGTTTCAGTCAGAACCAGTCAGAACTCTAAAGGAGCTATCCAAGGTGCTTCTGCACCTTAGATAGCTTCTTTAGAGTTCTGACTGAAACCCAGAGCAGCTTCACCATGCTACTGACATCGGAGCCACCAGCCTCCACTAGTTCCATCTTATCTTCCGTGTTTTTTAACTACATGTGAAGCCGCTGAGTGAGGTCTTCAGAGAGTTTGGAGTGAATTGTCATCAGTATGCTGGAGACACTCAGCTCTGTTTCTCTCTGTCATGTGACTCAGATGACTCTGTGCAGGTGCTGAATCAGTGTCTGGATTCAACAGTGGGCTGGATGAGGGCCAATAAACTGAAGCTGAATCCTGACAAGATGGAGGCACTGCCAACAGATAGTTCTCATGATCGAGAAATGGATATGCAGCCTGTTTTAGATGGGGTCGCTCTCCTCCTGAAAGACATGTAGAGGGGGCAGATACTCCTCGATCCAGCTTTGTCACTTGAGCCCCAGGTGGTCTCAGTGGCTCTAACCAACTTGGCTGCTACTGTACTGCCATTCCTTGATAGCAACAGCTTTGTCTTGGTAATCTTGTAACCTCACAATTGGATTACTGGAATGTGTTATGTGTGGGGCTGCCCTCGAAGACAACTGCGAAGCTTCAGCTAGTGCAATATGCAGCAGCCAGAATTTTAACTGATACAGCCAGATACAATCATATTACACTGACTCTGAAGGAGTTGTACTGGTTACCTATTAACTTCTGAGCCTACTTCAAGGTCCTTCTGCTTACCTTTAAAGCCCTAAAGAGCTTGGGACCCAAATAACTTCAGGGAAAGCTCTTTCCAGTCTACCCCAGTTAGGGGTAGCCTGACAGCTTTCTGTGCAGTTGCATCCAAAAAACAGGGCTGGTGTCAAGGGTAGGCATGACAGGGCACCTGCTAAGGGCCCACACTAACAAGCGCCCCCTGGAGTTGCTCCTCCTTTTCATCAGTGCAACCTGTTTGTTCACCCGCCTCTTGTTTGTTCTCACCACCCAGATGACTGTGGTGGTGAGAAGGGGAGTGGTAGGTGCCGCTGCCTACTTGCTCCCTATGTCCATGCTTGCAAAGCAAGCAAGTGGTAGAAATGATACGAAAGAGGAGAACGAGCAATAGCAGCTGGTGACAATGGCAGTGAGAAGGGAGACTCCCTGAAGGAGGAGGGCCACTGATGATGTCTTGTCCAAAGGCCCCCCAAAACCTGGAGCCAGCACTGCCCATAAAAATACAACTAGTACTGAGAACAGTCTTTTCAGTGCCAGGTCAAAACTTTTCATTTGCCCAAGCATTTTAATTTAGGTATGCCTATTAGCTCGTTCTAGTTTTGCTGCTCTTCAGTGATAATGATGATGTTATTTATGCTTAATCTTATATTGTGTTACTAATTATGTCATTATTATTTGTTTTATTTTGTATGGCTAATTCGTCATGCCCTTGTACACTGCCCTGGTATCCATAATGATGAAGTGCAGTTTAGAAATATTTTAATTAAATAAATAGATAAAGACATAAATAAAAAGTAAATGAGTAATGTGAAAACTAGCAGCAGCTAGCTTTGCCTGGTTGCCTAAGCAACACAATACAGGGAAAGGAGCTCTTTCTGTGATCTGTGTTCATTGCACCTGCTTTTGTCTGCATAAGAGTTTAAAAAGGGGGGGGGAGCTGTTTTGAAAGCTGAAGAGTGCGAGTGGCTGCAGTGATTCAGAATCACATTTACTTGGGAGTAAGTCCCATTGGACTCAGTGGGATTTACTCCTGAGTAAAAGAAAATATGTTCGTGTTGCAGATCATAGCCATCAGGACATTGATTTTTTTAAAAAATGTGAATGGGAAAGAGACCGTGTTCAAAATGTTACTGACCTATACCACCTCCTAAGTGATGACACACAGGGGTATATTCTTTGTTGCATACTGCTGCAGGGGAACATTTTAATAAGTAAATTTAAATATATAAAATACCTGCAGTTTCACGGAAACATGAATAAGGTGGTTTTTATCTCTTCATCCTGGGAGCAGAAGTGGGTAGGAGATAGACCAGGATCTGCTGGCCAATCTCTGGATGATCAGCAAGGATTTCCAGGGAACAACAAAGCAGCTTTCCTCCCCTTCCAAATCAGGTTGTGAAAATAATCTAAAGTAATAGATTTGTACCCATCCTCTCCAGCTACCATGCCCATTGACTTGCTGGGTGGGGATGATGGGGTTTTACTCCAACGCATCTAGAGGCTGCCAGGTTGGGCTGCCATGACCATATATTGGGATGACCTGCATATACAAGTGAAAATGCCCCAGTGGTGTAGATTTGGATTGCAGCCTGGGGGACCATGGGTGTGCAAGCAAGTAGCTTCACCACACAAACCACCATTTAGAAATATATAGTATGTCTAAATTCTGCCAGCTTGCTGGGGCCAGGGCAGGAGGTAGGGGCAACAATTTTTGCCCTTTTTGCCATTATTTTTCCCTCCCATTGCAGTCAATGGGGGGAAATGAATGACGCCAACTCCAGGGCTGGTGTAGTTGAGAGTTCTTTGGAGGGGTGGATCCATAGCCACCCCAACAGCTCTCAAAATATCCCCTTCTCCCAGCACCACCACTTCCAGAACACTGCTGGTAGGATATCTATCCCCACAGACCTTTCTGTGGGCACACTTTCTAGTGCTCCCCTGGTGACATAAGTTCCATCCCATCAGTGGATCTTCCCAGGGCTGGCCCAAGACATTTTGCTTCCTGAAGCAAAGAACAAGATGGCACCCCCTCCCATTCCATGTACACAAGCTGACTGGACTGGCAGCTAGGGGTGGACGAAAGTCCCTTACCTGTCCTCGAAGGACGTTCGTGGTGGGGGGGAGGCGCTTCGCTGCTCCCCCCGCGAAGTTCAGGCCGGGGGGGGAGGCTTCCCGCCTCACCCCAGCCGAAATTCAGGCCGGGGAGGAGGCTTCCCGCCTCGCCCGGCCGTGAAAGTGAAAGTTTTTTTTTTTTTAACGCCCCCTGATAGGCTACGTGACGATTGACGTAGCCTATCACGGCTAGATCTGCAAAGTCAGCCGTGATAGGCTACGTCAATCATCACGTAGCCTATCACAGGTGACTTAAAAAAAAAAAAAAGTGCGTACGCTAATGGCGGCCCCCATAGGGAGCCGCCATTCGCGTTCCTTATTTAGTCGCTGTAGTCTACGTAAATGTTTATGTAGACTACGGCGAAAATAAGGGCAACGCAAATAGCGTTGCCCTTATTTTCGCCGTAGTCTACGTAAATCTTTACGTAGACTTCAGCGACCAAATAAGGAACGGGAATGGCGGCTCCCTATGGGGGCCGCCATTATCCGTACAAACTTTTTTTTTTTTTAAGTCACCCGTGATAGGCTACGTGACGATTGACGTAGCCTATCATGGCTGACTCTGCAAATCTAGCCGTGATAGGCTACGTCAATCGTCACGTAGCCTATCAGGGGGCGTTTTTTCTTTTTCTTTTATTGCAATGGCGGCGGCGGCAGCCGGTCGAAAGACCAGCTGCCGCTCCCGCCCCGCTCGAACACCCGCCGAACCGCCAGCCGGACCCGCCGCCGGGAGGGACATTCGGCGAAGGTAAGTCCCGTCCTGGGGGGGTGCAGGGGGTGGGGGGGGTTGGAGGATTTCTCCCCGAAACTTGTTCGGGGGGCCGAACATGTTGGCGCTCGGCCCCCCGAAGTTTTGGGGAGAAATTCTCCGCCAACCCTACTGGCAGCTGAATCTTTCTTCAGTAGTATTCTTCAATACTGTCAATGGGGCAATGTCCTCCACTGCACCTGAAGGGAGCATGCTAACTTACAGGTCACAGGGCAGGCCACAGAGTGCAGAGCTTCTCCTCCAACAGCCAGCTTCCCGATAACTATAGATCCCTCTTAGGGATGTCAGAGAATTTCTCCACGAATCTCGGGGAGGCCAAATGCCAGCACATTCGGCCCCCCGAAATTGGTGGAGAAACGGTCTGCCACCCCCCCCCCGCCACCCCCCGGGACGGGACTTACCTTGCTCAAATGTCCCTGGCAGCAGCGGTTCGGCAGCGATTCGGCAGCGGCAGCTGGTCTTCTCACCAGCCGCCGCCGCCATTTCCAAGTAAAACAAACAAACGTGATAGGCTACGTAAAGATTTACGTAGCCTATCACGGCTAGATTTTTAAAAAACCACATGGTAGCCTACGTAAATGTTTACGTAGCCTATCACGGCTGACTTTGGGGGAAAAAAAAAGTCCCTGACCCTGCAGTCAGCCGTAATAGACTACGTAAATGTTTACATAGCCTATCACGGCTGAGTAAAAAAACACACAAAAAACTGCGTGTATGCAAATAGCGGCGCCCATGGACGCTGCCATTCCCGTTCCTTATTTTGGCACGGGTAGTCTATGTAAACATTTACATAGACTATGGCGAAAATAAGGGCAACGCTATTTGCGTTGCCCTTATTTTCGCCATAGTCTACGTAAATGTTTACGTAGACTACCCATGCCAAAATAAGAAATGCGAATGGCAGCGCCCATGGGCACTGCCATTTGCATACACGCGGGTTTTTGTGTGTTTTTTTACTCAGCCGTGATAGGCTATGTAAACATTTATGTAGCCTATCACAGCTGACTGCAGGCCAGGGACGCAAACATCGGCGGCTACAGCCGCCGCCATTTGCGTCCCGGCAGGAGAAGAGGTTCGCGGCCGGAGAGACGGGGCACTCCCCCCCCGGCCAGAATTTCAGCGGGTAGGGACGGGGCACCTCCCCCCCAGCCAGAATTTCAGCAGGGAGGGATGGGGCGTCTCCCCCCCACCCAGAATTTCGGGGGGAGGGACGGAGTGCCTCCCCCCCACTGCAAAGCAAGCTTTGGGATCAGGTAAGTGACTTTTGTCCATCCCTACCTCTATTATGCTCTGGCTGTGTGCAGTCGCTGCTTCCACATCCTCCCTACAAAGATAATGGCATTAATTACCTGCACTTATCACTATTAACTGTTGGGAAGTTCTTCAACATATTTAACCTACTCTACTGTCCTATGTTTCTTTGTAATTTCACTGTTATCACTGGATAGGCTAAGCATTCCCCAACCTCCATTCTGATATTTCTTCTAAATATTTGAAAAATTGCCAACCTTGTCCCCTGCCAAACTCCCTGTTACATGGGCTCCTATGTATCTTTCCATGTTGTTTTGTTCTTGTTGTTTTAATGAAAAGCGGCCATTGGAGGTTGCTATCAGAAGTTCAGGAAGGGTAACCATGGAGGGGTTACTTACCTTTTTCCTGCCAGGTGTTTTTCCACTCGAAATCACCCAAGCTGTTGCCCCCATCTTGCAAGGGAAAAGATACACATCCCCATCTCTTTCCCTCAGCAGGGAGAAAAGTAACTTGAACCAGGTTATTTTCAAAGAGAGAAATGGCCAGTAAGGAAATGATTAAATGCCTCTCCCCATTTCCATTTCTTTGTGCTACAGGAAAAAAAAATCTCTTAACTCATCCATTTTACCAACAGCCACTAGGTGATAACTTTTTGATAGCTTTCCTGTGCAGTCAGTCACTAACAGCGCAATCCTATGCATGTTTAGACAGAAAAAGTCCTACGATTCCCAGCATTCCCCAGCCAGCATGGGGAATGCTGGGAGTTGTAGGACTTTTTTCTGTCTAAGCATGCATAGGAGTGTGCCCTAAATGAGTCACGCAATTTAGGGAACCAGCCTGGAAGAAGGAAACATAGATGGATTTGAGTAATCTGTAAATCTTTATTAAGCTCTATCATCACTGAATACGATATGTGACTAATGTTTCAGCACAGTTAATAAGACCAAGGACGGGCTGACTTGGCCTGTATAGTGTTTGCCGTTACATTGGTCTTGTGTCCTGATAGCACTTTCTCCCAGGTTTTTCGTTTTTAATCTCTCCAATTGCATCTATTTTAATTCCCCCTGTCCTTAGAATTGCATGATCAGACAGTTTTGTTCACATTAGCCTTCTAGAACTTCATCCAGTTTTGGAAACATAGAGAGGCTCCTAACCTATGCAGTCTCCAGGAGACGAGAAGGATTATATGTGGAGTGGAGTGATTGTTAAATAGACTGACAATAATCCAATTGCTGTGTACTGAATTGAAGCATTACTGCCCTTTGGGTCACCCTCAGGCGCTCTTAATTGCTTATAGTGATGTACTTCCTCTTGTAGCTAACATAAGAGGTATTGGCCGAAGTAATAAGAATGTCCATTAGATAATATAAAAAGATGTGTTTGCTTTTTCCCATGACCATTTTTAGGTGGGTAAAGAGCAGTGGCCCTCAAACTCAAATAACTGAACGGCAAGAGGGTGTTTCATTGTGAGGAATTTCTCAAACGCTCCCATGAATAGTAAAAAAATGTTGCAAACAAAATATAAATATATATATAAAAAGATATATAATAAAACAGGTGGCTGTTAATAACAAATATTCATCATACAATATTTAATTGAGTAGATGCAACTTAAGATAAATGTTTTTTGCACTTCTAATTCATTATCCTTGTAATCTGTATAATGGCACATATATAGTAATAGTAATGCCGCACTGTTCTGATGGGCAGAGCAATCCTATGGTTCCTGGGAGAGCATCACTGGCCACCCACCTCAATGACGGACAATTTATTAATTATTAATAAAATACATTTCCATTTCCTCTCCGCACCTGCGCGATGCACCACAGCACATTGCTCTTTGCTTTTTGGCCCTCACCATGGCTAATTGGCTGATTGCTCCTGCATTCTCCTCTCCTCCTCCACTTCCCCCACCCCCACTGTACAGCTGACAAGCCCCAAATCCTCCTCTGGTAGCCAAGATGACAGCAGCCAGCCCACCACTAAAGAAAACAACAAGTCAAAGCTAGAGCCCCCGCTGAGAGGGAGCTGCTACAGTAAAGAGGGGTGTATGTGTGCAAAGCTGCACGTGTGGTGACTGGGAGCCACTAGCTGGCCTCTGGCCTTGCAGTGAAGAACACTGCACAAGGCCATACCTAGACCTGTTTAGCTTCAGCAAGGTTTCTGTATCATATGCCCTTACACCATGCCTTAGGACCTAAAGGTATTCACCCACATTCTCCTTGTTGTCACTTTCATGCACCAGCTTTACTAAAATCCAGAATAACAAGGGGGTTTTGACATAATTGTCCTTACAACCTGCAGGAGAACATCAGTTGGCTGTCACTTGGTCCCTTGAGGTTAAGAAATGAAACTCTTGACCCAGGAGGAAACAAACTGCTGGATGCCTTTAAATCCATGACACACACATAACCGCTTCATCCATGATTTCAGATCAAAGCCTCCCACATGAATGAAGTTTTCAATGAGTCAGAGTTAATCTATTATCCTGCGAATACCAAACAACTACTTTTGAAAAATGTCCTGTTATGACAGCGTCTGTCGAGAGGCAGAAATGTTTCAGTGAACATTGAAGAGCGGGGGGCGGGGGGTGTCTTTCATGTAGAAGCTTCTTTTCAGTTGAAAAGCTTAACTAAAATTAAAATTAAATAAATATTCACAGAAACACACTTAAATGAAAAGGTGTGTTAGCATAATTTTTATAAATTGATTAAAAAGAGTAGACATACTACTAAAGTGTTGTTTTTGGGTGTAGTGTCTGTCCCCCACCCATTGTGCCCACTAGTGTTGATGGAAAACTGTGGGATGTCCACACACAATTATCACTGAACCCACTAAAGTGTGGAAAGTCAGTTGCAATTCTGCTTATAGATGAAGAGCAATGACTGGGTAGTGCTAAAAGCCATGAGTCTGGAAACCTGGAACATCTGCCTAGTGTGTGGGTGCAAATCCTTGCTTAATGAAATTAAGGTTACTTATACTACCTGAATATGCTTCCCATATCTGACTCAACAAGCACTTCGAAAGTGAAAACAATTTTAAGCAAAATTATTCCATATCCGAAGTACATCAGTAATGGGAATTGATATTAGAATACTGTAGGCTTCATAAAATTAGTGAGGACAGATTGTGGCTGCAATCCTATATCAGTTACCTGGGAGTAAATCCCATTGAACTCTATGGGGGACTTACATCTGAGTATACATAGAATTGCGCTATTATCTAAATATTTGAAAATGTCGGACTTGGACTTCATTTTCCCTTGGCTTGACAGCTATATGCCTCTGCATGCCAGTCGGTTCATCTTTTGTATTACTTGCTCTTCAGATTCGTGGCTCTCCATATGAGCTCTTTCCTAGTAGTCCTAGGACTCCTATCCATTGACAAAGATCAGAGGCATCCTGCCCAGTTGCTGGGCAACAAGAGAGAGAGGAGGCTATTGCTCTCATGTCCTCCTTTTGGGCTTCTCATAGGGATCTGGTTGGCTACTGTGAGAAACACAGGAATAGATAAAGTGTAAAGTGTAGTAAAGTGATGCACATTGGGGCAAAAAATCCCAACTTCAAGTATAGCCTGATGGGATCTGAGCTAATGGTGACTGACCAGGAAAGAGATCTTGGGGTTGTGATGGACAGGTCAGTGAAGATGTCAACCCAGTGTGCAGCTGCTGTAAAAAAGGAAAACTCCATGTTAGGCATAATTAGAAAAGGGATTAAGAATAAAACTGCCAACATCATACTGCCCCTGTACAAATCTGTGGTGCGACCACACTTGTAATATTGTGTACAGTTCTGGTCACCACACCTAAAAAAAGATATTGTAGAGATGGAAAAGGTGCAGAAAAGGGCAACTAAAATGATCAAGGAGCTGGAGCATGGTCTACAAAATTATGCATGGCGTGGAAAATGTGGATAGAGAGACATTTATCTCCCTTTCTCAAAATACTAGAACCCGGGGTCATCCTATGAAGCTGATTGGTGGGAGATTCAAGACAGAGAAAAGGAAGTACTTCTTCACACAGTGCATAGTTAAACTATGGAATTTGCTACCACAGGAAGTAGTGATGGCCACCAATTTGGATGGCTTTAAAAGGGGGTTGGACAAATTCCTGGAGGAAAAGGCTATCAATGGCTACTAGTCTTGATGGCTATGTGCTACCTCCAGTACCAGAGGTAGTGAGCCTCTGTACTCCAGTTGCTGGGGAACATGGGTGGGAGTGTGCTGTTGCCCTGCTTGTGGGTTCCTGGTCGATAGCTGTTTGGCCACTGTTTGAACAGAATGTTGGACTGGATGGACTGATCCAGCAGGACTCTTCTTATGTTCTTGTGATAGGCCTCAGGTCTGATCCAATAGGATTCTCCTTATGTTCTTGTGATGTAGATTGTATACACTGTATTATTCTATTTTTTTCCTGATATGTTGTAAATAGCTGCATTGCCCTAAGACATGCCTATGCAAGGAGGTGTTTGACATGGGCAAAAAGAAAATTAAATCATCAGTCTCACAGAGAGAACTTGCCTGTAACTTTTCTAACCGAACTAAGTTTTAGGCGAATAGCTCAAATTCTGAAAATAGGTAGTGACATATGAGCAAGTATAATACGTTCCAACAGAAAACTGATTTAAAGCTGCCCTGCTTCATTTAATGTTATTTTGGAAAAGGTCTGTTGCTTATTTATTTGAAGCTATGGACATTTTGGAATTTAAACATGCTGTCATAGAGCGGTGATCTAATAACCAGAGCAAGTTTAGCAATCTCTAAACTGCTAAACTAAACTGAATGCAATCTTGTTTTAAGTCTGAATTATACTGTCTGAGGGAAATGTCCCCATGTTTTTGGTCTGCATTCAAATGACAAATGTAAGAGAACAACAAGCCGTTTTCATTGCTAACAGACATTGGAGCAAACCTTCAGCTGTTGTATTTTAACCGCAGCACCATTGATTTTTGAGATGAAGCAACCAGAACTGTAAACAGCACACAGAGTTATTCATTAAGGTGTCCCCAGAGATGTGTGCATGTGGATTATGTGCACTTTAATAGGCATCTTAAACATTCTCTTTGAAATAGCACTTCCAACCAACAGCTATTTGTACCTTACCGGCAATTTAAAGCCAGTTCTGCGCGTGCAACAGAATGAGATGGTAGATTCCTGAGGTCTTGGAATGAACTTTACCACATTAGACAGCAATAATTAAAATAAAATTACCTTTGAACCACTTCTGTATAAATGGAACATTTTTTAAATGTTTACAAGTAAAGACTGGCGTTTACCATGTTCTGAATAATATTTCTCTAACACAGCTCATCTTGATATATTGCTCAGCCTGAACTCTTCATGCTAACATTTTCTAATATATTTTCCAGTTGATGAGATGTGATTTTAAGCACTAACCAGGCTCATCCCTCATGCCTTGTCTAATAGCTTTCCCAAACCTATTACACATGAAGAGACTAAGCTTCTCAAAAAGCTATCAATTGATGTAGATACACAGGAATTAACTCCGGAGATGGCTGCAGAATTTAAATCAGAAAGCAACAGTGATTGCTCCATGTGACTGGGAGTAGAGAAATATAGATGCTGTGTAGGAAATGCTGTATTATGGGATATCTAATACAATAAGTTGCGAAGAGAAAACTCACTGGAAAAGACCCTGATGCTGAGAAAGATTGAAGGCAAAAGGAGAAGGGGACGGCAGAGGATGAGATGGCTAGATAGCATCACCGATGCAATGAATATGAACTCGAGCACACTCCGGGAGAGAGCGGAGGACAGGAAGGCCTGGCGTGCTATGGTCCATGGGGTCATGAAGAGTCGGACACAACTTAATGACTGAACAACAACAATGCGATAAGTTATCCCAGAAGCTTACAGTGTCTGCACAGTCATTGAATTTTAAAGCTAGAAGGGACAAAAAGGTCATCACACTGAACTCTCACTAGCAAGGAATACATCAGCCTCCAACCAATGAAACCATGGAATCCAAACTACTCTGTGTCATAAACAGAGATCTTATTTTGCTAAGGGACATGCAGAACACTCCCTCTGGATGATATGGCCAAGTGAGCAAAGAGCCACAGGCAAAGAACTCTAGGATTACAAGCAATCAGACTTAAAGGCTAATTTCTTACACCCATTCTTTTTAAGTCTGATTGGCTATGATTGTACTGGAACTGTAGACCAGCCAGTCCCAATTACAATGGCTCTTGGACAGGACCTGTTTTAGGAGATGTGCAGGAGATTCTTTAGGTCAGGTTAGCGGAGTCAAGTGTGACCCAATTCCACATGGTGAGCTAGTGTGGTGTAGGGGTGATGAGGACTCCAGTGACTGATGGGGACTCCAGAGATTTGGGTTCAAATCTAGGGATGTACGAAAGTGACTTACCTTTCACGGATTATGTTGATGGTGGGGGGGAGGCGTTCCGTCCCTCCCCCCGGAATCCTGGCCAGCGGGGAGGCACTCCGTTCCTCCCCCCGGAATCCTTGAACGGCCGGCTGTGCTCCGCGGCAGCTCTGCGGAGCAGCCAGCCAGGCCTGGCCAGGCCAGAGCCGTCCACAGCCAGATTTCCGGCCACGGAGGGCTCTGGGTAAAAAAAAAAAAACGCGTACGCAAATGCCAGTGGCTACGGCCGCCGCCATTTGCATTCCTTCTTTTTGGCCATCTTAATCTACGTAAATATTTACGTAGACTAAGATGGCGAAAATAAAGGGGAATGCAAATAGAGTAGCGGGCGCCATTTGCGTCCCTTTTTCATTCACCGTTTTAGCCTACGTAAATCTTTACATAGGCTAAAACGGCAAATCAAAAGGGGACGCAAGTATCACCCGCTACGCTATTTGTGTTCCCCTTTATTTTCGCTGTCATAGTCTACGTAAATATTTACGTAGATTAAGACGGTAAAAAGAAGGAATGCAAATGGCGGCAGCCATGGCCACCGCCATTTGCATACACGGTTGTTGTTTTTTTAAACCCACCCAACCATGATAGGTTACGTAAAGATTTATGTAGCTTATCACGTCTTTTTTTTTTTTTAAACCTAGCCATGATAGGCTACGTAAATCTTTACGTAGCCTATCACGTCTTTTTTTTTTTTACACAAGCCTGGAAATGGCGGCAGCGGCAGCCAGTCGGAAGACCGGCTGCCCAAGCCGCTGCTGCCCAAGCCGCCGCCACCCGGAAGAACTGCCCCAGGTGAGTCTTGTCCTGGGGGGGATCCGCGGGGGGGTGGCAGGCCGTTCCGCCACGGAGTTCGGGGGACCGAATGCACTGGCATTCAGCCTCACCAAGATCCGTGGCGGAATTCTCTGACATCCCTATTCGAATCCCCGTTCAGCCATGAAGCTCACTGGATGACTAGGTCAGTCACTGTGCCTCAACCCAGCCCAGTTCACAGGGCTGTTGTGAGGGCAAAGTACAGTAACTCATGTAAACTATCCTGTGCTCAATAGCAGAAGAGAGAGATACAAACCTGAATAATAATAACTCCTTTCTGGGCTTTCTGACATCCTCACAGGTTATCACTTTCAAACAAGCTGTATACCTTATTGCTGACCTTTCTGACGGCTGTTTACTCCTGGCAGCTACCTCCCGCGACCTTTACTGCTCGTGGTAGTGTCTAGCGGCAGCAGCAACGTTGCCGGTTCAGATCTGTTTCTGGATGCTGGTTCATACCACACAGGAGCGGTCAGTGATGAGCGGCTGGGGAGTCATTCTGTATTCACCTTCAATACCCAGCTCATCACACATGCAGTCCAGCTAGGGTGGCTACTTGTGAAACACTAAAAAAGAGGACATGCATCACCAAAGAAAGAGGACAAAGGAGGAAACAGATCTGCATACCATTTGCAAATGATATATATGTAGGGATGCAACCTTTTTTCTAGAAGGAGTTGCTGTAATTTAAATAGAAGCGCAGTTCATCTCCCCATAGTGGAGAAGACTGTGAGCAGGTGACCTGTGCGCCTGCTCAGTCTGCTGTCCAGGTGGATGGGCAACATCAGGGCTCCTGCTCTCCCTTCTTATGGTTCTTTATCTTTAAACTGGACTTGGACTGGACAGCCTTTCAAATACGGGGCACCTTCAAACAGAGCACTGTCCTCTTTAAACGAAGACACCGGGCTGCCCAAGATCCGCCCCATGAGCACTTAGTAACACAGAGACTTTAGCAGCCAGCTTTCTTTTGGAAAATTATTTGTCGAGAGAAAAGGAAAAGTAGACAAGTTCTTGGGGCCTGCATTCCAGTGGTGGATGGGGCCAAAATACAAAAAACTGCCGTGCTGGCTGGGGAATGCTGGGAATTGTAGGACTTTTCTCTCTCTAAATATGAACAGGATTGTGCCCCAAAACTCTTACTGCCAGTAACTAAGCCTTTGGAGAGGCATTTCAACCATTTAGAGGGGGCAGGTTATAATACAAAAGCTGGGGTGCAATGGATGGATGGGAGAAAGGGATGTGGCCATCTGGAGAACCCTGTGGGCTGGATGTTCTGCTCTCCTGCTCTAGTCCAGCAACCAGTATCCCACAGCAGCCAACCATACATCCAAGCATATCAGACAAGGCCTGTTGCAGTGCTCCAATTACTGAGAAGAGGGACCGTAGCTCAGTGGCAAAGCACCTGCTTTACATGCAGAAGATCCCAGGCTTGATCTCTATCATCTCCAGGTAGGGTTAGGAAAGACTCCTGCCTGAAACTCTGGAGAGCTGCTGCCAGTCAGTATCGACAGTACTGGGCTAGATGGGACCAATGGCTGTGGGTAGTTTATTAATCACATCAACAACCCATCCTCGCTGGTTTCAGACATCATGATAAGCCACGGTGACTGGCTGCCGTGGCTTGAATATTCAAAATGAATATGTGCCACAACCCACCGTGGCTTAAATAAGCCATAGTGGGCTGCAGTGATCATGCAAATTGGACCAGTATGAGGTAGCTTCCTGTGTTCCTATGAGGTGAACTGCTCTCCTTTATGTTTTGTAGTGATCCCCTTAACTACTGTTCTTAGGATGCTACAGAAGGGTGTGGTTTCACTAAAATTTTGGGAAGTTGGGCGGTGGGCTTGGGGATTAAGTCTCATTCCACTATAATTTGGGAACTGGCCTGTTGGAGTGTAGATTGCTGACTGGTTTCTCGAGGAAAGCACTCCAAGACCACAGGCAGAGTATCTGAGTGGATTCATGCATCTTCAAATGCATTGCCTTAAGAACGAGGGATGCTGACATTTTGATAAGACAAGATCACCATATGGGTTATTTCACACTCATCATTGTTCCATATTGGCAGCCTGCCATCTCCCAGCCAGCTGCCAACTCCTATGCTCCATGGTACTGTTTTCAGAACCTGAAGCACTTAACAGCTGATATCAATATGTCCTGTTTCTTAACACAGAGTACTCTGCATGAGAAAAGACGCATACAGGGTCTTAAGTCATTTGATGAATACACACCTACATCCGTGGTCCAAGGAATGAACAAATGCATTTTGAGATAATCACATAACATGCTGCTGACATATAAGATCGATTCCTTAGATGTGAATTCCTTCTGGCAATGTTATTTCTGGAGCACTCTGCTGCCCATCAAATATAGGAAACATTAGTTTTCTACTGGAAGGCAACACTGAGTTCACCGAGTCTGGTTATTGGAGGTTTTTAGACACAGGCATGCTTGGTTAGATATGTATCTAACCAAGTCTGTGTGTCTGTCAATCATTGCAATACTCAACAGACCATGGGAATCAATAAGGACAGAAAGAGGGTGTCTTGGATACCTGCTGAGAGGCTTATTCAGCACACAAAGGACAAGGTGTAGAACGTATTGATCCATGCTTTAAGAAAGCAATCTGAGAAAGATGCAGATACCTTAATGAACATGTTTGCCAGTGCATAAGGAACATGCAGATACTGTTTCCCTCTATCCTTCTGTCTTAGTGCTTCATAAAATGAACATCCCCAAGGTTCAGATCTACTTGAAAGTTATGATTTCAGACTTTGAATGTCCATGCTGCATTCTTCCAAAATATATGGAAACCAGTGGAGGCTGGTGGTTCCAATGTTAGTGGAGCGGTGAATTAGCTCCAAGTTTCAGCCAGAACTCTAAATGAGCTATACAAAGTGCTTCACAGCTCCTTTAGACGTCTGACTGGGTCTGACTGAAACCTGGAGCAGATTCATCACCCCACTGACATCGGAGCCACCACCCTTCACTGATGGAGACTGTGGATGCTCAGTGGTGAATGGCATATGCTGATGTGCCCATGCTCGAAGGCAGATTCTTCCTTATAATCTCATGTATCCCCAGTTACAGATGTGCATACCCCACTCTGCTCAAATCATATTTGGGGCCCTAATGACAAGCTTCCCCTGCAAATAATTTTTTAAAAGATCACTTTTGTCTAGAATGGTGACTTGGCTGTTCATCTTGACAGATACATGTTCTGACAATGCTGCTTGGGAACTGTAATGTTGGAACTGGCAGGCAGCAGCACATCGCCTAAGCAATGGTGTGATGCTTTTGTTTGCCACATGTCGTAAATCCCAATGCTCTGGCCCCTGATTGGCTGCCGGAACGTAGAGGAAGAGGAGGAGTCAGCATCCCCAGAGGCAGCAGCATCAGTCTTGCCTGCCAGGTGGTGGGTAGGGGCTCTGTAGAGTAGGTGCCCCTTCCAGCCATCCACACCATCCACTCCCACACAGCACCACCAGCACCACTAGTCCCTCTCTCCACATGGACACTGGTGCCAGTAAGTGGCAGCATGGCCTACTGGAGAAGACTGGGGCATGTGGCAGAACTTGGATTTGGTTTAGGAAGCTCATAGGAATGCTAAGAATGCAACTACTGGGAAGAAGGACAGTTCCTCATCAAAACTGAAATAGGGATTTATAATCAAGTGCTGACTGTGCACCAACACTGTCGTACTGACCTCTCTGGCAATGTAAGCGCAAAAGCAGGACATCCATTTGAAATAGCCTCATTATTAATTACTAATACAGTAAGAACTTGGGGGTAACGATGCCCAACTCATAATAAAACTGAGTATAACAAGCAGTGAAAATTCATATTATATTATTTGCAAATGTCATCTCACTAATCTCCAGGTCATGCTTTGGAACTGAAAATAGGTTTGAAGACTTAAGTTCTGGTGAATCCAAGTCTGTCTGCAGGTATTTATGAATTATATCAGGTGACCATAGATCATAGAATCAAAGGGTTGGAAGGGGCCTACATAGGGATGTACGAAAGTCACTTACCTTTCACGGATTATGTTGATGGTGGGGGGGGGAGGCGCTCCATCCCTCCCACCAGAATCCGGGACGGGGGGGGAGGCGCTCCATTCCTCCCCCCCACCCCAGAATCCTGGCCAGCCGGCTGTGCTCCGCGGGGATTCTGCGGAGCCGCCAGCCGGCTCCGCCAGCAGCCGGACATCCAGCCGCTGGCTAGCAGGGACGCAAATGGCGGTGACCATAGCCGCCGCCATTTGCATCCCTGCAGTCAGCCATGATAGGCTACATAAATGTTTACGTAGCCTATCACGGCTGACTTAAAAAACAGCAACAACAACAACGTGCGTACGCAAATGGCGGCGGCCATGGCCACCGCCATTTGTGTTCCTTATTTTGGCACATCTTAGTCTATGTCAAGATTTACGTAGACTAAGACGGCGAAAATAAGGGGAACGCAAATAGCGTAGCGGATGCTACGCTATTTGCATTCCCCTTATTTTCGCCGTCTTAGTCTACATAAATCTTGACGTAGACCAAGACGTGCCAAAATAAGGAACGCAAATGGCGGCGGCTGTGGCCACCGCCATTTGTGTACACGCGTTGTTGTTGTTTTTTAAGTCAGCCATGATAGCTGACTATCACGTCTTTTTGTTTTTTTTTAACTGGAAATGGCAGCGGCAGCAGCTGGTCGGAAGACCAACTGCCGCAGCCGCCGCACCACTGCTGCAGCCGCCGCTGGAGCCGCCACCACCAGAAAGATCCGCCCCAGGTAAGTCTCATCCCAGGAGGGTGGCGGGGGGGTGGCAGACCGTTCCGCCACCGATTTTGGGGGGCCGAATGCACTGGCATTCGGCCTCCCCGAGATCCATGGCAGAATTCTCTGACATCCCTAGGCCTACAAGACCACTGAGTCTACCCCCCTGCTCAGTGCAGGAAGCCTGATTCCCAGGCAGTCTCCCATCCAAGTACTAACCAGGGCTGACCCTGCTTAGCTTACAAGATCAGATGAGTTCAGGTTATACAATGTTGTTTACGAGAGTAAGGGAAACTTTACACACATTGCATGGGCAGCCATTTTGTCATTACTTTCCAAAAGAATTCATAGAAAGCTAAGTATTAGAAAATGAATAGAATCCCTTTAAAGTTGAGAGGTTTTATGAGCAGTAAGATTTCGTGATGGATGTGTGGGCGGATTGAAATTGATCAGACAGACTGGTATTTATTTCAAACGTATAGATTTATATTAGCAAAGGAAAGTTTGGAGAACTGGTGAGTAAAATCCATAGCAACATTCTGTGAAAATGCAAATCTCTTCCCATCTACGAAGGATCCCACTAAATATTGCCCCTGTGCCTTCCCTTTCATTAGCCAACCACAGCTCAATGAGGAGGCATACCCCCTGTGAAGGAGCAATGTGGAGTGTGAAGAAAAAGTAATGGCTGTGCCAACGGAGCTTGCCAGGACTGTGCTATGGGAAGTGTTGCGGGGAAGACACTAAACTGCCATAAGAACATAAGAAGAGCCCTGCTGGATCAGACCAAAGGCCTTTCTAGTCCAGCACCTCCTGTTTCCCATAGTGTCCAGCCAGATGCTCCTGGGATGCCCACAAGTAGGACATGAGGGCAAATAGCCCCAGTAAATGGTACTCAAAGATGTGTTGCCTCTGATTCTGGAGGTAGCATATAGCCATCACGACCAGTAGACCCTGGTGGCCTTATCCTCTATGAATTTGTCTAAATCCCATTTTTAAAGCCATCTGAGTTGGTGACTGTCACCATATCTTGTGGTGCCTCAGTTCTAGTATTATTATGAGAGTGGAAAGAACTTTCTGCATCACTTCTCAAGGTGGCCTTCCAGTAAACCAGGTGTTGACCTGCATTGTAAATAGGGATTTATGAGAATTCTGTTTGGGGGGGTGACATCTCGATGGATTTTTCCAGTTCAGCCCTGGTAGTTTCATTCCTTTTCCACCCACTGGTGTATACTTGATCTGTAGAAAATCAATCCAGTATGCAAATTCTGTTTGTTTTTCTAATGGCAGCAATTTGTGCAAATTGGATCTCTTTCGGTGGGAAGGATCTTGAAATTTGTGCAAACGGGGTCATAACTGTAAAAAAAAAAAATTATTGGTGATCTTGCACAAGTATGCACAATTGCAAATCCACCTGTCCACTATGTAGCCCCTCAGAGGCTCATTCCCCTCTTATAAATATCCTTGTCAGTTTCATCTTCCCTATGCGCTACTTTCTTTAGCCCAGCAGAGCCATATTCAGTACTTATCAATGAACTTGTCAGTTTCACCTTCCACTTCCGCATTCCCCCCCCATCCTTTGCTCCAGAAGCCCCAAAGGGGAGGATGAAATTGGCAAATTCTTTGGCAAGTACAGAATATGGCTCTGCTGGGTTAAATGAAATAGTGTGTGGAGAGGATGAAATTGGCAAGGATATTTACAAGAGGGGGATATGCCTCTGCAGGGCTACATAGTGGACAGGCAGACTTGCAATCATGCACACTTGCGCAAGATCACCAATGCAGTTTTTTTGTAATAATTATGACCCCATTTGCCCAAATTTCAAGATCTCCCCCACAAAAGATCAAATTTGCACAAATTACCATTTGCGTAAATCATAGGACCCGAAAAACAAAAAAGAAGCAAAACATTTCCAAAAGCGGGGCAGGGGGATCTTTTACAGTCTGCTGCCGCTTACCAGAATGGAAACACTGTGGAATTCAGACTTAAACAGAATGGAATTCCCAGCATCACACATCCTTAAATGTAAACATTTATGATGGCTTCCCACGCTGAGATTTAAGTTGCAAGAATTATCTACACAAGTTGTTCCTGTATCTAATATGGGAAGAGGGTTTAAAAGTGTGCCTATTCTCAAGAAAGGTACAACAATAATTCAGTGGAAGAGCACATTCTTTCTATGCAGAATGTCTAAGGTTCAATCCATGGAGTCTGCCAAAGAGCTGCTACTGGTCACAGCAGGCAATTCTAAGCTAGATGAGCAAATAGTCCAACCTGGGTAAAAAGGCAGTTTCTTATGTTCCTGCGTATATTTATGACCATACTGCAAACACAGAGTCAAAATAAATAATAGTTAATAAACTTGGGAAATACACATTGTGTGACAACTCCCAGCTTTGCTTTCTTCATATTTTGAAAAGAAAACCTGTAGTTTCCATGGTAGTTCATGCTCAGTAACTAGTAAATTTTCGAAGAAGGATCCTATGTAACTTTGGAAATTAATTCTAGATGTAGAGATACAGCCCCACTTAATGCTTACCTTTGTATGAGGAAGGCTCAAGGAAAGGAGGTTTCTGTGACCTGGAGGATTTAGCTAGTATCTCTCCAGCTGGGCTCTAAGTCTACTTATTTGTTTGTTCTACAGCACACCAGACTGGAAAAATATTCTAAAGTGCAAGTTGCTGATAGCAGCATTTGGAATGTTGGCTCGTTGCACCTGATGCCTGGTGATTTAGGAGGAACATTAACTCTACGTCTCTGATTTATTAGTAGCTTACAGTCAGTGGCAGATGTTGAAAGCCTCCAACTAATACTAGGGGGGGAGGAATCTTTTGGATCGTAGCAGTGATATTTGTGTTTGCTTGCTTACTGACAGCATACACAGTGTTGTCTGCCCAGTGTCCGTCTTTCTATAGTTTAACGCTTATCTATTTGTCTGACAGGTGAGCTGCAAAGTACTTCAGTTTTTTCACCAGTACATGATGGGCTGTAACTACTTCTGGATGCTTTGTGAAGGCATTTATCTTCATACTCTCATTGTGGTGGCAGTATTTGCTGAAGAGCAGCGTTTACATTGGTATTACCTCTTGGGCTGGGGTATGTTTTTGGTTTCTTTTTATCGTTTAAACATTACCAATCATTTCTTCAGTTTTTAAGGACACATCTAATGGCAGAGATGGGGAACCTCCAGACTGCAGGCCAAATCAGCCCATGGAACCTTCCTGTCCAGCCCCCAGAGTCTCCTCTGACTCCCCTGCCCCCTCCTCCTTAGCCCTGAGTTGGCGAAGTGTTTTTCTCTTTCTCTTCCTTTTGCCCCACCTGCCTCTACCACCCACTGCTCCAGCATATCCTATCTTATACAGGGCTTTTCTTAACCCTGCCCCCACCCCACCCCACCCCCAATCTTGCTTTCAGCTTCTTTGGGGCTGCTTTCTTTAGTTCCCAAGTTGGAGAAAAAAGAAAAGGGGGAAAATGGACCAAGGAACCTTTCTTAAAGGAGAAATGTTTTTTAAAAGGGCAATGCCAGTGCTGGAAGGGGGTAATGATTTTGGGGAAGGGGAAAAGTGATTTGGGGTGATCTTTAGGTTGGTGTCAGTTGTGGGGGATAAATTTATTAAAGTCACAGGATTTGGGATGGTTAATGATTTTGTGAGGATGTATGAGAAAGAATGAGACAGAATGGATGAATTGGGTGGATACTTGTGTGTATGAGTGGTGGGGGTGGAGGGAGAGGGGACCCAACCTCTTTGGGCTCTGGCCCCTCCCACTGCTGCCACACAGCCCCTGACATGCTTCCTCAAAGCCAATGTGGCCCTTGGGCCAAAAAAAATTCCCCACCCCTGCCTTATGGGATTTTAATTTGAGAATGTACATATATTGTTACTTTTTAAAATGTTGGTCTAAGAGAAGAGTTAAGTCACTTACAAATTTACTGATGCACCAAAAAGCATGGAAGCTGTACCTTAAAGCACCCAGGCTTAACTTCCATACCATTTAAGCCATAAGCACATTCAGCAGCCTCACATACCATGCTCACTTGCACCCACACTTTTCCTTGGTTTTTCAGCCCCAGTCCTCATTCTCTGCAGGTTAGAGATTATCAACTCTTCCCCTTCTTGCACCTCCAGATGTTTTGGATGACAGCTCCCCCCATCCCTGACCATTGGCTATGCTGGCTGGGTCTGAATGGAGTCCAAAACATCTGGAAGGCACCCAGTTGGAGAAAGTTGATTTAGAACATTCAGGAATGAAGTTTGACCTCTCTGGCTTCCCTACATAGACACTCCTAAGCATGTTTAGCATAGCACCTTTCTAAGTGTTCAGAACATTCCTTATGCATTCTCTCAGTAGCCCTTACAACAACCCTATTAAATTAATAGGCCAATATTAGTGTCGTATTTCAGCTACGAGGTCAAAGAGCTCGTGGAATGATTCCCAGTGAGTTTTGTCTAGACCTACCATTTATGCTGAATAGTCCTAGCACTGGAGGCATGCTACCGTGGGCCTCAATTCGGATTTCGGGGCAAGATGGCACACAAGGGATTTTCAAGGGGCAAGATTCTCAGCAAGATTTAAAGACTGGCTATTGGGTAGATTCAAAATTAAATTAGCATTATTGTTGATTTTTATTTCCTGCGCTTGTTTGTGTTTAACTGTTTTTGTCATTTGTTTGTGATAGTTGATGTTTCTTGGGCATTTCTATCTGAAACAAAGAGCCTTTCTACACAAGGCATTTATTGTGTGCTTGTGATTCCTCACTCCAGAGTAGTTTGTGGGTACTTTACACAGTGTTGTCATCTTCCAGGGCCTCTCCTGTACTTTGCCACCATTATAGCTTTTTTTCCCTTTTCTAATGAGGAAAGTCTCATATTTCTGTGAATGGCAGCATGAAACCCTGGTGTATTCCTGGTGTGGTATAGCAAGTCTGCTATACCGCAGCAGCACCTAATGAAACATACAGAAAGACAGAGAAAGGAGCCAATCTTAATCCCACCAAGAATCCGGAAGCAGAAGCCTTGGTAAAGTGGTGGGTTAACAACCTCATGTAGAAAAGCCCAGAAAGTCAGGATATAAATGTCTTAATTTTAAAAAATGAAAAAGGAGTGTATTTTATACGCATTTGCTGTGACTCTTTTTTTAAAATTGGTTAATAACTTAACAATGTTATTAACATCGCTTCCACTTTTTTTTTTAAGCAAATGGATTGGTGCCCTTGGCATACACAATAATTATACAGGGCTGTGTGATAACCTCCAAAAGGATATTCTTCTTGCAGTCTGTCCAACTACCAATTACTACTTAATTTTCTTGCAAATCACTTTTTTTTCACCCCATCCCATGAATGATCTCGTGGGAATAGTATGTTGGGGCAATTAAGGAGGACAAGGGATCATTGCTACCCGTCATTTAGGCCAGATGTAAATTCTTCCTCTGGAGAACCTATGTTTCTGGCCATCTCACTGGTTCTGCACACTGATAGATCATAGTTATAGACTACATATAATTATGATCAACCAGTATGCAGAACCAGCGAGCTGGTCAGAAATATAGGTGCTCCTGAGAAATAATCATGTCTGGTCTGAACCATGAGGAACAATGATCCCTTGTCATCCCTGAACGGCCCCAACATGCTTGGGATGGAGTGAATATAGGGTGGCCAGATATTCATCACCAAAAAAGGACACATATTTGCATATACTCATTTATATGATTAGATGCAAATTTAGAAATAATTATTATAATTTTGAGAAAAATATAATACAAACCACCACAGTGTGGACGACAGCTGCCTGGTCCACGATGAGGGAAATGGGGAGGGAGGAAATGCAAGGAATTGTCATATGAGAAAGACTAGAAGGAAAGTTTTGTGGATAAATGAGGGGTAGAAAATAACCATTTTCAAATCATCCTGAAACCAACCTGAATTCAGTGAAATGGTTTTGGGATTCAGGTGATGTGTTCATGTTTATCTTTATCCCACCTGTAGCTCCAGAAAGACTGAGCACATGATTCGTCTTTCCTCTTCTTGAGGCAATCTCATGTACCTCTTTCCTCCATCCCCCCTTCCCCCCTTTCTTTTCCTTCCTCCACCTTCCTTCCACTCTGTCCATCTATTACTCCTCTCAGCATCTCTCTCTGCTCCTGTTATTTTCTCCCACACTTCCCTTGTAGGCCTACTGTTCAACATCATTTTGAAGTAGCCTGGGCTGCTAACCCCTTCCTCACCGTCATTACTAGAAGGCCCTCCCCACACACATCCAAAGCTTGCTGGGAGTTGTTGTCTGGTAGGGAGAAATGACGACAGAAGGAGAGAGGGAGAGTACTCCAGCTCCCAGAATACACTGCAATTTCCAACCTAATTTTAACCCATACAGATAGAAGAGGTTTAGATTTATACACCACAGCAGCATTCAGATCTAGAATAACAGAATTTCAAAGGACAAATTGGAATCTAGACCAAAAAAGTCCAGATAGAACTAAATCCAGAGGGCAGTCCGGAGCAAAAGAGCACATTAAGGGCACGATCCTCTGCAGATAGGCGGCTGCCTCCGAACTTGGAGGCAGCCACCTATCCAATGCAGGGCAGGAGAAGCATGGAGGGGATCATTCCCTCTGCACTTCTCCTGCCCTGCATTTTTGGCTAGACAGCTGATTGTAGCTGTATAGCCGCAGGAGGCCTGAACGGGGAGGAGGCTGCTGTACGACACACTGGATGTGTCGTATAGGCATTTCTGCCCCCCCACCCCAGAATGACCCCGGAATGCCCCTTTTTGGCCGCTCCACACTCCTCTTGCGAGCACAGAGCACAGAGCAGTTCCATGCTGCCTCCGAGACAGCACGGAAGTGGGGGGAGGTTGGTTCTCCAGGAACCGACCTCAGAGCATGGGCTCTGAGGTCAGTTCCCAGAGAACCAGGTATCCTCTGGCCATCTAGGCCCTGTCTAGCGGCCATAGGATTGCTCCCTCTGCCACCCTAGGGGTTAGAGAAGCAGTGGTTTGCAAAGAAAGCTGTTGCACCAGACCATTGCTTGTCAGTCAGATTGCAAAAACAATATCCTTCAGGAGGTTACCACACCTTACAGGTGTAGTAACTCCCTCCCAGACTGCTTAGCATCATGTCATAGCCCTCACAAGCCAGCTACAGTGGGCCCAGCCAAATGGGTCCCTCACGCTGAGAGCATAAATGGGTCGTCCATGACAGTAAGTGGGCTGGATTGCATTATATGGCAAAAGTAAGATAGTCTATTTCTTTTTTTAACATGGGACTTAAAACCTTGAGACTGTGACTGGCTTAATCTTTTGTCTGGCACATCGTTATAATGAATGCCAGCCCCATGAATTTAACATGAATCAGTATCCATGAGAATGCTAATCAGGAGATGAACTACATGAACTACCTGAATTTTATTAAGCAGAACTGTTAAAAATGCAAAGCTGCAGCCTGCCACACTTCCACTGCAAGCAAACCTTCCCTGGTCTTCTTTTAATTTATGTTTTGTTATACTGGCATATTTGCACATTACAATTTGAGTTCAGTAGATGCAAAACCACTCATGTAGAACATGGAAGGAAGAGTTATCAATGTTATCTGAGGCTGAAAATAGAACTGTTTGCAAGAAGAACTATCTTGTTTTCATTCAAGCAATCTGAATATAGATTGTTTCTCTAAGATGTTCAGTTGTCACTCCAGTATCATCAACACTAATAATATGTCGCAAACATTAACATAACAGAATGCTGACATCTGTGGAGTTTTGGAATGGTTTGCAACCTTCATCCAAAAACTATATAACTTAACTCTGTATTTTTTAATCAAAAGTAAATTATAGTTTAAAAAGATTTACAGCACAAACCTATATATGTCTACTTGGAAGTAAGCCCCATTGAGCTCAATGGGGTTTACTCCCAGGTAAGTGGGAATAGGATTGCAGCCTTATAAACTAATCTAAAACAAATGTTTGAAAATATATTATGATCATGATGTTTTGAAAAGTGACTTAGAATCATTATCCTCTATTCTCAAATCAACCCAGTTGCTCTTGCCAATTCTGATAAATTAATTTTCAGTTGTTGTGGCAAAAAGAGCACATTTACCTAAACCTGAAGAACAGAATAAGGCAAGATATAGACTTGGTTGAGATGTAAGATCTAGCCATGGTTTAGCAACATGGCAGCTTTACAGGAGCCTTAGCCTCATAAACTCCCCTCTCCTCTCCTCTCCTCTCCTCCTCCTTCATGAACAAGAAGAGGGGATTGAAAGTTCTGCTTTCAATTTAGAACTACGTACAGTTCCTTGTGACAGCCAAACTCAGGGAACTGTGGTTTGTTCTCACTATTGTTTCTTAAAACAAACCAGGATCCAACATAGAATAAACTGAGTTCGTGTAAATGTAGATATTAATAACAACATTTGGCAGTGTACATGCTCATATGTGTACATGTTCATATCACTAAAGTTAAGCACATGCATGTACTAATATGATTAACTGTGAAATTAATCCTTTGCACTGGACATCATTTAAGGCAGTGAACACGTTTTAAAATGTTCTAAAGTGTAGGAAACCTCATAAATATTTAGTGGTATATTGTTTTGAACATTATTACAGAAAAAAATAACTCTTGAAATTAGTGTGAGGGCAGCTCACTTTAGAACGGAAAATGGCGGATTAAAAAAAAAGATGGAAATGAATAATTAAAGAAAGTCTTCTATGCTCCACCACACCACTTCCAAATGTTATTAAAATCATTTTCTGTAACATGCTCACTAAGCAGTCACTCAAACAAAATTCTTCTTTCATGTTCATGTTTTAGTTATTTGGGTGCCTTGGGAAATGTGCCTCAAACCAAAGCAATGGTTTTGGTACATAAAGCTGCATTCAATCCATTTTCACGCCTTCAAACTAGGGATCGGAGGGGGGGAAATTCCGTTCACATTTTAGTGCAAACTTACCTAATTTCGCACGTTTAAACCAGTCTGTGAACCAAAACTCAAGTTATCCTTTGAAATTCTTACATCTCCAAATTTTGCAAAAAAGTTCTTCAATCAAAAAATGTGTACAAAAATGCATATATTAGGGAGTAGTGCATACGAACATGTGTATATTAATGAAAATAATGTTATAAATTCATTATCTTAAGAACATGGCTTGCAAAAATGTATATATTATGCAAAATTGGGTACAAAAATGCACATTTTCGGAGAAATGCACACAAACGTGGACAAATGTTCATGCAAAAAAAATTTTAAGAATTCTTTAAGTTCGGGATGAACCGAACTTAAGACTGGAAAAATGAGAAGCTGAAAGAAACCAAAATTGACAGATTATTCCATCCTTGCTTCAAATACTCTGAATACCCTGAATTGTAACAGGAGATTTGCCAGGATAGTGTTAAATCAAACTACTTTGGAAAAGTACCTATATACGCTATGAGTCTCAACTCCCTGGCTTGCCTCAGCCAGCACTAACATCTCTTGTACTGACAAGGAATATTGATTACCAGGGTGTCTTGTTTAGATCCTTTTGAAGACCAAGAATAAGTAATTTACTTGCAGTCAGTGGCTGAATTACCTTGATGGAGCATCTGAAGAGATTTCAGTCAATTAGGCAAAATCTCTCACAGTTTGTGATGAACATAGGCACGAAAGGGGAGGGCCCATAACTCAGTGGTAAAGCATATGTCATTTATTTATTTATGTATTTATTTGTGGCGTTTATATACCGCTGAATATAATAAAATCTCTCAGCGGTTCACAATATTAAAATACAGTATTAAAAACACAACATTAAAACACAGCATTAAAAACACTTCCAACTACAGTAAAAAAAAATCAAGGCACACTAAAATGGAGCAGCATAATTAATTTACTTACAGCCCAGGGAAAGCCTGGGTGAACAAGTGTGTTTACAGGAGGCGTTTGAAAGATGTTACGTTTTCTGCCTCCTGAACTACATGAGGGAGGATTTTCCAGATGGTAGGTGCCGCTACAGAGAAGGTGTTTCACAGCAACATTCCGTTCATTTTGGAATGACCAGCAAGGCCTCCAGCAGAAGGTGTATGCAGAAGGTACCAAGGTTCAATCCCTTGGTATCACCAGTTAAAAATGGATCCATAGCAGATGATGGGAAAGACCTCAGCCGGAGAGCCTCTGCCCATCAGAGTAGATAATACTGGGCTGGATGGACAAGAAGGCTGACAAGATGGGTGGACAAGAAGTCTAAGGCAGCTTCCTATGTTCCTAAGGGCTGTCAGCATCTTCTGCTTCTCCTTTCTTATTATTTCAAGGATTAAGAGATTGATCACCACTAGTATGATAAAGGCAAATATAGGTAAGGCTGTTAGGGTGCAATGATACGCATGTTTAGGCAGACAAATGTCCTACAACTCCCAGCATGCCTCAGCCACCATGACTGGCTGGGGCATGCTGGGAGTTGTAAGACTGTTTTCTGTCTGAACATGCATAGGATTGCACCCTTAGGTAAGTTCAAGCATATCCCACTTATAAACAGAGAGGTAGAAACTGACCTCTAAGTGTTTGATGTCTAAGTATCAATTCTCACATTGTGGTGGGGGTGGGCAACCTGTGGCCCTTTGGACACACCCATGCCAACATTGTTTTAGGCAGTAGCTGCTATGGCAACTCTTCCTTTGATTGAACTGAACCACATCAGCTTGCAAACTTCACAGCTTTCATATGCAAAAGCTGCCTTGTGGCAGCATTCTTATAGCATAACTTGACATGGCTTAAGATGTAAGCTTAAGATGTAAGCCATGTAAAGGGCTTTCCAGGAATGGGCCATAACTCGGGGGCAGAGCATCTGCTTTGCATGCAGAAGGCCCCAGGTTCAATCCCCGGCATCTCCAGGTAGAGCTAGGGAAAACTCCTGCCTGAAACCCTGGAGAATCACTGCCAGTCAGTGTCAACAATACTGGGCTAGATGGGACTGATGGTGTGACTCAGTATAAGACAGTTTCCTATCTTCCTATGTAAGATTCTTTGTCATTCACATTTTTACATGTTTTACAAGAGGTTCTTTCCATTCTGAAATCAAATCTGATATATATATCTATATATAATTAATCATTCCAGGGTTTCCTTTAGTTCCAGCATCAATTCATGCTGTGGCAAGAACCAAATACTTCAACGATAAGTGAGTATCATGCCTGTTTTTTATAGTTTACTTAGCTTTTAAAAAAATATTCTTTTAATACGTTTCTTTTTCTTCCAGCTGTTGGATTAGTGTTGACACTCACTTGCTGTACGTTGTTCATGGACCTGTAATGGCAGCTTTATTGGTGAGAATATGATTTTTGATTGTGTGGAGAGCTCTGCAAAATTTGCATTCTGCTCCACTTGTTTATTTATGGTTACTATTATTTAGATCAGGGGTGTTGAACCTTTTTCCGCCCAAAGACTGAATTCAAATTTGGAGAAGCTGTTGGAGGCCATATTCCAGGGGTGGGTGGGGCCAAGGCAAAAGGTGTGAGGCCAAAAATACCAGCAGATTTTAGTGTAAAGCTCTTATTGACAATAACTAAGCCTTAGGGGCTTCAGCAAAGGAGATTGTTACCTTGTCGTGGTGCTGGAGCCTGAGCACCTCAATGACGTCATGAGCTAAACCGTGAAGGGACACCCAAGATGAGAAGGTCATGGCAGAGAGGTCAGACTAAATACGATCCCTCGGGAAGGAAACAGCAACCCACCCCAGTATTCTTGCCATGAAAACTAAATGGATCAGTACAACCAGAGATATGTTGGTATACCATCGGAAGATGGGACTCCCAGGTTAGAAGATGGTCAAAATGCTACTGGGGAGGAACAGAGAATAAGCTCAACTAGCCCCAGATGTGATGATGCAGCTAGCTCAAAGGACAGCTAGCAGCCGATGGTACTGGTGGTGAACAATGAATCCGATGTTCTAAAGATCAACACACCACAGGAACCTGGAATGTAAGATCTATGAGCCAGGGCAAATTGGATGTGGTTATTGGGGAGATGTCAAGATTAAATATAGACATTTTGGGTGTCAGTGAACTGAAATGGACTGGAATGGGCCACTTCACATCAAATGACCACCAGATCTACTACTGTGGACAAGAGGACCACAGAAGAAATGGAGTAGCCTTCATAATTAATACTAAAGTGGCTAAAGCAGTGCTTGGATACAATCCAAAAAATGACAGAATGATCTCAATTCGAATTCAGAGTAAGCCATTTAACATCACAGTGATCCACAGATGCTGAAGAAGCAGAACTAGATCAGTTCTCTGAGGATCTGCAGCACCTACTGGATAGTACGGCAAAAAAAGATGTTATTTTCATTACAGGAGACTGGAATGCTAAGGTGGGTAGTCAAACGACACCTGGAATTACAGGCAAGCATGGTCTGGGAGAACAAAATGAAGCAGGACATAGGCTGATAGAATTTTGCCAAGACAACTCACTGTGCATAACAAACACTCTCTTCCAACAACCTAAGAGACGACTTTATACATGGACTTCACCAGATGGTCGACACCGAAATCAGATTGACTACATCCTTTGTCGCCAAAGGTAGCGGACATCTATGCAGTTGGTAAAAACAAGACCTGGAGCTGATTGTAGTTCAGATCACGAACTTCTTATTGCACAATTTAGAATCAGACTGAAGAGAATAGGGAAGACCCACAGATCAGTTAGATATGAGCTCACTAATATTCCTCATGAATATGCAGTGGAGGTGAAGAATAGATTTAAGGGACTAGATTTAGTAGAAAGGGTCCCGGAAGAACTATGGACAGAAGTTTGCAACATTGTTCAGGAGGCGGCAACAAAAAAGTCCCAAAGAAAAAGAAAATCAAGAAGGCAAGATGGCTGTCTGCTGAGACACTGGAAGCAGCCCAAGAAAGAAGGAAAGCAAAAGGCAACAGTGATAGGGGGAGATATGCCCAATTAAATGCAAAATTCCAGAGGTTAGCCAGAAGAGATAAGGAATTATTTTTAAACAAGCAATGCGTGAAAGCAGAAGAAGATAATAGAATAGGAAGGACAAGTGACCTCTTCCAGAAAATTAGAAACATCGGAGGTAAATTCCAGGCAAAAATGGGTATGATCTAAAACAAAGGTGGCAAGGACCTAACAGAAGCAGAAGAGATCAAGAAAAGGTGGCAAGAATATACGGAAGAGCTGTATAGGAAGGATAATAATATCGGGGATAGGTTTGATGGTCTGGTCAGTGAGCTAGAGCCAGACATCCTGAAGAGTGAGGTTGAATGGGCCTTAAGAAGCATTGCTAATAACAAGGCAGCAAGAGATGACGGTATCCCAGCTGAACTGTTTAAAATCTTGCAAGATGATGCTGTCAGGGTGATGCATGCCATATGCCAGCAAATTTGGAAAACACAAGAATGGCCTACAGATTGGAAAAGATCAACTTATATCCCCATACCAAAAAAGGGAAGCACCAAAGAATGTTCAAACTATCGAACCGTGGCTCTTATTTCACATGCCAGTAAGGTAATGTTCAAGATCTTGCAAGGTAGACTCCAGCAATTCATGGAACGAGAATTGCCAGATGTACAAGCTGGGTTTATAAAAGGCAGAGGAACTAGAGACCAAATTGCCAATATCTGCTGGATAATGGAGAAAGCCAGGGAGTTTCAGAAAAACATCTATTTCTGTTTTATTGACTATTCTAAAGCCTTTGACTGTGTGGATCATAACAAATTGTGGCAAGTTCTTGGTGGTATGGGGATACCAAGTCATCTTGTCTTCCCCTGAGGAATCTGTATAATGACCAAGTAGCAACGGTAAGAACAGACCACGGAACAACAGACTGGTTTAAGATTGGGAAAGGAGTACGGATGATATTCTGGATGATATTCTGGATGGATGATATTCTGGAGGTGACGGACTCAACCTTGGGGGATCTGGGGGTGGCGACGGCTGACAGGAAGCTCTGGCGTGGGCTGTTCCATGAAGTCATGAAGAGTCGGAAGCGACTGATCAAATAAACAACAAAAGCCTTAGGGGAGGCATTTTAACCTTTTAGGGTGGGAAAAAAACTGTGCAAAAGCCAGGAAACTACCAAACAATTGGCAGTCAAGGAAAAGAGGGTAGTGCCAGGGGAGGAAGGCATGGACATTTGGGGAACCCTGAGGTTCAATACTCCTGACTTAGATAATTGCAGGTAACAACAATATTGTATTTACAAAACAACCCAGTCACTTTACTGTATAGCAGTAGAGAGAGGCAATAGAGTTTTAAGGTGGCCCAGTGGACTGTACCATGTCAGACTGCAGCTGGGGATTACATGTTTCTATGTTTGTTTGAAAAAACAAATAGAAAATCAACAGACCAAAGAGCTGTCTGATGTGTTACTTGCAGAGGGTGTTTTACATGGGGAACCATTCTAAAATGGTATCTCTCAGCTGCAGCCTGAAGTGGTAAAATCTGTCAGGGAATTCCTTACAGACACATATCCCAAATTCTCTAAACCCTCCCTACCACCCCCACCCCAAACACATGAGGTCTACTTGCTAGATGCAGTATTTTCATTTTCTAGCAGGGAAAAAAATCGTTTTGACCCAATATTGGTGCTATGTTTCTTGGAATAAATGAAGTAGGAATTAATATCTGGATAGTTCCAAACAAAACTAGAGTTCAGTATTCTTTTTCATCACTGAATAGAATTTTATGTCCTGAAAGAAGTTGCCTTCTGCCTGATCACATGTATGAACTGATAAGTATATCAACTGAA
The DNA here is from genome assembly GCF_057233095.1 of Heloderma suspectum. Taxonomy (NCBI): domain Eukaryota; kingdom Metazoa; phylum Chordata; class Lepidosauria; order Squamata; family Helodermatidae; genus Heloderma; species Heloderma suspectum. The sequence goes on from NC_139462.1 coordinate 193,512,400, forward strand.
GGACCAGAACTATTGGATGAACACATTGCATTCAAGTGTTGCACAAAATTGCAATTAGAAAACAAGAAGAAGGTAAAGCAGCCTTCCCCAACCCGGACCCCTCCAGATGTTTTGGATTATGATTTCCACCATCACTTCCTGTTGGCATGCTGGCTACATCTTATGTTGGAGTGCAAAATACCTGGAGGGCACCAAGTTGGGGAAAGTGGATGTAAATGCAGCTAACTATTTACAACTTCAGTTGTATCTAATGACATGTTCATGATTGTGAAACATGTTTCATTTTTAATATGGAGTCCAGATTTAAAAAGGTCTCACCCCTCAGTCCTATCATCACCACCACGACCTGGGAAAAAACTTAATTTCTGGGGAAAAAACCAACACTGGATACAGTCCATTCTAGGATTTTACCACCTTATTCTACTGCCTGTGTAGACCAGGCCTGAGACTTGTATCAAACAGATAGTTTAGTCACATCACTGACTGGATGAACATTCCATGGTTGACAGCTGGCATTTAAGAAATAATATTGTAAGAACTCAACTGAGGAAATGTGTGACTCGTTTAGAGTCACATCCCCTGATAGTAGCAAAAATAAAGGTACCTATTATGGCACAACTACAGATAGATTGATTATAAAGGTGCCCATTCTTCTCTGTAGAAGACACCAGTTTAGTCCCTACTGTTTCACCGTCAGGGTGAAACAGAACACCACATAGAAGTTGCACCTTATGAACTGTGTGATCTTCTACAATGCAGGGAAGGGCCATAGCTCAGTGGCAGAGCGCATGCTTAGCACAGAGAAGGTCCCAGCTTCAACCCCATGCATTGCTGGGTATGGCTAGCAAAATTTCTTGCCTAAAACCCTAGAGACCTTCTGCTAGTCAGTGTCGACAGTACTGGGCTAGATGGACCAGTGGTCTGGCTCTGTATAAGGCAGTTTCCTATGTTCTAAGTCAGAACTGCATTAAAAATGCTTTTTGTGGCAAACCCCAGTGTTCCAAGCACAGGGTGAAAAAATCTTTCCTTGGCTCCTTCTAGCACCCTTTAATGTATCTGCATTGAGTCTTTTCCTCTCCCCGTACCCCAGTCTTTTTTCTCTCCTCCGTAGCTTGAATTTGCACAGCTCTCTTTTCCTCATATGTTTTACCTTCCGCTCCTTGCATCATCCTTATGATAAAGACCTTGATAAATCTTTATCTTTGAATGAATAAGTTCCTTGTGATATTTTTAAGGAGCTGAATCATTCTTTGGGATATTTGTAGTTAGCACTACCAGGATTCTTGGTAACTCCAGATGGCTAGAAGGCGCAGATGGTAGCTGGAAGATAGTGATCCATCTCAGTATGCCAGATGTTGTTTCAGCAATATGAAACAATGCAGTGTATATTAATTATCTGTTGTTATATAAATAGTGCCCAGTAATCTTCAGTACTTTGGGGGGTAAAAGGGAGGAATGGCCAGGAATGGTTGGCTGTAACAATAGCATGGCTTGCAGTTGCTATAATGGGAGTGGCTATCGTGCAAAGCCATTGAGGCATGTACTGTGAAGCCTAAAGCTATTTCACGCCTGTACATTCCTTCTTGCCTTGTATTTGGTAGTATCCTTTCATAACAAGATTGCAACTCATACACTTGCCAAGAACAGGATTGTCTTGTAGCTTCATCTGGACAAGCCATTCTGTCTGCTTATCACAGCTTTATGTACAAACCTATAAGATCAGGATACATGAGTCAACATCGCAGAAGATTTAAGATGGAAAGACCTGGTATCTGACATTTGCCTGTAGACATGTGCATCATCTGTTTATAAGAAAAAATACTCTGGTGATGAGTAAGATGGAAATGGCAAAAAGTAGTCTCAATCTGTCTTCACAATGTAGTTTTTAATTGCCCAACAGAGGTCAATGCCTTAAAACCAATACTTTTGCTTGGAAAATTAAGTTGCTTGTTGAATTTGGGCTTAAATTACTCAATCCATTTACCCAGAATGGAAACAAACAACACATGATCATTTTCAATGTCACTGTTTGTGAAAGCAAGCTGCTGTGCTTAGTGTCATACTAAATTTTATCTTCTCACTGGGAATACCTTGCATGCTCCCTGGCCACCCCAGATCTGCAACCAGCTCAAGATTTATTGTAGCAGTCTATTCCCCACCCACCCACCCACCCTGTGGGACCATAAAGGCTGAAGCTTGGCTGATGATATGCAGACCTTTTCCTATTTTTGAACTCTTCCCCAAGCTGTATTACATTTCAGTCCCTCTGAGAAATAAAACCTATTGTGTTTTTAAAAGGAACTGTAGTCCGGGGGGGGGGGCTGTATGATGATTGCTGTTTTTTTACTGTCTGGCTTGCTCATTAGAATGCTGGCTTTCCAGACATACATTGATTGTGAGCTGAGCAGACACTGAAGGGGAGATAATGGCACTTGGGCTCAAAGCGAGCGTGTCTTTTTAAAGGATGGTATATTAGTCCTGTTCAGGCATGCTCCCTCATGCGTTCCCCATCACATGAGGGGGGAGAACGGGGACACACTTGTTTGCCCTACCACCGCCATCCCATCTCTGATGGCCTTGCCCCGTCACCCTCCGTGAGCTGGGACTGAACATCTGAAACAGGGAGCCTGCTGTGCCCCTCGGGTCTCCTCCCATGGTTTAGAACCCTGATCAGTTTTCGTAGTTGCACCTGGGATCAATTCCCACATTTGCACAACACAATGGTGGAATTGCAGAATACCCAGAGTTCTTTTAACCGCTCTCATAGCATGACAGGAAAAACTGAATGGGGCCTAACTGAGTTTGTAACTGCTAACCACTGCAGTATCTTCTGCCCAGCAAGGCAAGTGCTACCTCCTCCACGCCTCGTCCGCTGTTCATTTTCCCTCCCATATTCCCACTGCCTTGCAAGTTTGCCCCTAAGGTTCCCTCCCCTTACAGCAATGTAAGAAGTGCCCGGCTGGATCAGACCAGTGGAGGCTGGTGGCTCTGATGTCAGTGGGACGGTGCATTTGCCCCTGGTTTCAGTCAGAACCACTCAGAACTCTAAAGGAGCTTCACACTTTGGATAGCTCCTTTAGAGTTCTGACTGGTTCTGACTGACACCCAGAGCAGATTCATCACCCCACTGACATCGAAGCCACCATCCTCCAGTGGGTCAAACCAAAGGCCTGCCTAGTTCAACATTTCCTCTTTCCCATGGTGGCCAACAAGATGCTTAGGGGAAACCCATAAACAGGACATGAGGGCAGTAGCCCTCTCTCACTGTCATTCCCCAGCAACTGGTATTCAGAGGCTTGCTGACTTTGATCCTGGAGCTCATATATTTAGCCACCATGGCTAGTAGCCATCAATAGTCTTATGCTCCACGAATTTGTCTAATCCCCCCATTTTAGAGAGCAATCCCATGGTCCCTGGAGAGTGTCCTAGGGACCATAGGATTCTTCAGAGTCCTCCTTCCAAGGCTGTAGACACTGCTACTACCACAGAAGAGGAAGTCCAGAATTCAATCCCAACCCCCTCACAGCCACCACAGAAACCGCCAGCTGCTTTCTGAGGTCATGAAAGCAGCCTCAGAGGACCTCGGAGAAGTCTGCAAGTGGGCGTTCCAGTAGCAGGGGAGGGGAGAGGGGGCTCCAGGATATGGTGTTTCCCATGGCCTCTCCAGCCCCAGCCCTGCTCCACCAGCATGACTACTCTAGTCGGATTCAGAGGCCTGCCCAGAGGAAAAAGCTGGTGAAAAGGAGAATGGAGAGGCAAAAATGGCTTCTATCACTCCTCTCACTCTGCCAGAGGCTTCCATCTACCAAGGGTGCAATGGATAAGATTGCGCTTTTAATTACTTTAGTTGAAGATTTTTTTCAGTTACAGTAGAGCAATATATTAACCAAGATTACCTTAAGCACTCATTTCATAACTTCCAATTCTCACTTACATATTCTTTTATCAGAGTCACCAGAGATCAAATTCATTGAATGTATGTAACGCAGAATATATTTTTAAAAATCACTATGTCTATATCGATCTGTCCCTTTTTTTAAAGTCAACATATTCCAGAAAGAGGAACTTGGCCCCCCAATTCTTGTAATTATGGTTCAAAGCAGCCCTAATTTCCATATATAAGCAATTCCCAAACTTTGTCAAACTGCTCTTTAATGGGGGATACCTGAGGCATTCTCATCATGAAGGCCGTTGAAATGTCACTGCTGTTAACAAAAGTCCGAATCCCCTTTTAAAGCTGCCAAGTTGGTGGCCATCACCACACCTTGTGGAAGCAAATTCCACAGCTCAGCTATGTGCTTTGTGAGGAAGTACTTCCTGTTGTTTGTCCTGAATCTGCTTCTATTCAGCTTCACTGGATGACCCTGGGTTCTAGTATTTTGAGAGAGAAACTTCTCCCTGTCTACTTTCTCCACACCAAGCATCATTTTACACCATGTCCCTCTACCATGTCCGCTCCCCTTTTTCTTTTTTTTTAAACCAGGCTTCCCCAATATAGGGTAGTATCCGAAGTTAGTTAGGGTTAGTATCCGATGAGAGCCAGTGTGGTGTAGTGGCTAGAGTGTTGGACTGGGAGCCAGGAAATCAGGGTTCTAGTCCCCACTCAGCCATGGAAGTTCACTGGGTGACTTTGGGCCAGTCACAGACTCTCAGCCCAACCTACCTCACAGGGTTGTTGTTGTGAGGCTAAAATAGAGAGGAGGAGGATTATGTATGCCAATTTGGGTTCTTCAAAGAGGAAAAAAGGCGGGATATAAATGTAAGAAATAAATACATACATACATAGAGTAGAGCCATTAAAATGTATGAGATTGAAGTTAGTCATGACTAACTTCAGTCCCATTCATGTTAATGGGTCTACTCTATGTAGGACTAACATTGGATACTACCCATAGTGGCCTTCCAGATGTCATGACTTCAGTTCTCTTCTGTCACAGGGTGGCTTCTGTGTCAGGCCACCAAAGTGGGGGGGCAGTCCTTGCTGAAGCAGCAGGAGACCTAGAGATGTTATTTCCACTTGCTCACATCTCCGCCCTCTTTTACAAACCCCCAGAGTCACGGAGTCAGCTCCACATTCGAAGCCAACTAATTTTGTGTACTAGTGTTATGAGCTGTACACCATGTTTATGTTACGGAATTTAAACTGATCCTGTTTCAAGATGCATATGAAAAAGAAGGCTCGTATATCATCTTTTTAATTTTTGAAGGTGTTACAAGTTTGGTTGTAAAAATAAATGAAGCAATGATAATAATCACAACACATTTGTTTTTGCAGGTCAATTTTTTCTTTTTGCTCAACATTGTACGAGTTCTGGTAACAAAACTGAGAGACACGCATCGGGCGGAGTCCAACATGTACATGAAAGCGGTCAGAGCCACTTTAATCCTCGTGCCCTTATTAGGAATCCAGTTTGTCATTATTCCCTGGAGGCCGGAAAACAAACTGGCTGGAGAAGTATATGATTACATCATGCATATATTGATGCATTACCAGGTATGGGACTATCGCACTGACTATAATTTTGGGTGATGCATTTGCTGGGAGGGTTCATTTGGCAGAGGAGTCTTTTCCCAGGAAACACAGCTGACTTCAGCTAATGGATTATTGTGGGAGCAAGTCAGCTTTGCACCAGCTTAACTGATTTGCGGGTTGGCTTTTTCTACAGTAATGATCGATGCTTACAATATCTGAGGCACCTTGGCTATACTTTGGCTGCAATCCTATTCACACTTACTTGGGAGTAAACTCCATTGAAAATCAGTGAGACTTATTCTGAGTAAACATGGATAAGATCATACACAGCCAGCATATAACCTGGCCACAGTGATTCATGGCTCAGTAACCTCACATCTGGGTTACTATGATGTGCTTCACGTGGGGCTGCCTTGTAGCTGGTTTGGAGTCTTCAGCTGATGCAGATTGCCACCACTTTGTTATTGAGTGGTATGCAAAGCCAGAGTGATTTTATAACTATTCTTCATGATCTGCACTGGCTGCCTATTCACTTTCAAGCCTTCTTCAAAGTATTGATGTTGACCTATAAGGCTCTAACAGCTTGAGGCCCAATACTTATTTTGTATAAGTATTCTCAATACAGCTCTCTCAATTCAGAGAGCTTCGGCTGTTGGGCGGTATAGAAATGAAATAAATAAAATAAATAAATAAACTTATAGAATCATAGAATAGTAGAGTTGGAAGGGGCCGACAAGGCCATCAAGTCCAACCCCCTGCTCAATGCAGGAATCCAAGTCAGGAGCACCTCTCCTGGTATCTATCAACCCAGCCTTTGGGATCTTTAGAGGGGGTCCTGCTCATGGTCCCACTTATGGGCGACCTAGGGAGTGGTGACCCCAGTGAAGGCCTTCTTGTTTGTGGTCCCCTTATTATGGAACTTCCTGCCCTTGGAGGTGTGTCAGTCATCACCAGTATCTTTATTTTGTCGGTTACTTAAGATGCAGCTCTTTGCCCAGGCTCTTGGGTTCTTTTGATGAGAACTGGGCGGGGGAGGGGCGGTGTTTGCTGAACAATTTGGGGGTGTTAATCTTGCTTCTGGTTTGGTTTCGATAATTTTATAGAGATTCATAATATTGTTTTATTAGGGCTTGCATTTTGTATTGTTACTTTTTATTTGTAAATCACTCTGTAATTTGGTTTGAAGAGCAGTATATAAATCTAATGAATAAATAAAATAAAATCCATATTATGTGGTAGATGTACCATTTTAGAACTGAATATTCCCCCACCCACCCCAAAAATATACATATGAAAAACCAATTAGACAGAGAGAAGGCTAAGTTAGAACCCTTCTCACTGGAAAGAGACTACCTCTGTTTAAACTGCCTTGCAGGATTTTTGCACTCTAAAATGCTATTCTTTGGAGGATAGACAAGATACTAACTTCATCTATTCGCAACCCTGAAAGAGAGGATGTCCGTATGGAGAGCAGGAAACAGTGGAGTTAGGCAAAGATGCCTATGGGAGAGGTCAAAATGACAATCATAAAATTTTATTTATTTATTTATTTATTTATTTATTTATTTCATTTCTATACCGCCCAATAGCCGAAGCTCTCTGGGATGTCTACCTGGGATGTGAATGGCACCAGGGAATATCTCTGTAAACCAATGGTGCAGCACCTCTTTCAGCCAGAGGGCCGAATTCCATTCCAAAGAAGCTTTCAGGGGCCTCATTCCAGTGGTGGGTGGGGCTGAAAGCAAAACCGGGCAAGGCCAAAAATGCCAGCGTATTTTAGCTTAAAGCTCTTACTGCAAATAACTAAGAATGGGGGGGGGGATGGCACAAAAGCCGGGAAACCACCAAGCAACTGATGCTTGAGGGAAACCAGGGGTGGCAGGGAGAAGTGATGTGGCCACCTGGGAAACCTCAGAGGGCCAGATTGGGACCCCCAGAGGCCCCCAGGCCTGAGATTCTGCAGCTCTGCTATAAAAGCATTGTAGAAGTGCTACCCATAAGCCCATAGGAAAGAATAATGTTTTGGCTGAAAGATAGTGAGCACAGCTTGCTGTGCCTCTGCCAATCTAAGGAGCCACTGAACTATAGAGAGACCATTGGCGCATCCCGAGAACTCTCAGGATACACCACCAAGCCTCCCCAGGATCCCTTCTCCACTGAATTCCATGGACCTACTAAGAGAAGGGAAATCATGGAGACCTCTTGCCACACCCTGAAAGCTCTGGATACATGGTGTCAGTCTCACCAGGGTCCCAAAACCCAGCTGGTCCATAGACGTTTTGCAGCAAGGGACCTCTGAGGGGAAGAAAAATCTCCCTCCTCTCTCTGTCATATCTTTCCCAGTTTCCTGTGTTTTCATCACACATTGACAGTTGTAGCTAATAATTATACCGAGTTGAATCCAGATTTAGTCATACTTGTAGTAGCCCCATTGAAATCAATGGGACATAATTTAGTCATGCCTAACCTAATTCCGATTTCTGTCAATGAGTCTTCTCTAAGTATGACTCAATCTGGATCCAACCTATCATCAATGTGTTTTGTAATATCTATCTACTGGTGTATCCCATCCCCACTTATGTGAAAGCAGAGCAGACCCTAAGTCAAGAGTTGGCAACTTGTGGCCCTCCAGAAGTTTTGGACTACAGTGTCTATCATGCCTCACCAGTGGCTATGCTGGCTAGGCTGATGGGAGTTGTAAGCCAAAACATCTGGAGGGCCACAAGTTGGCCACCTCTCCCATAAGGACTCTCTTCCCCACCCCCCACCCCCAAGATGGCTTACATCACTCTGTGTCAATCCAATTTGAGCATATTGAACAGACATTCTGTGCATATGTGTCTTAAAGAACTTGCTACCCTGAGGCACTCCACAGCTAACAAGGGAGTGATAAAGTGCTGAAATAGAGGCTGCCTGTTCCCATTTGAAAAAATATATATATAATGGTATTTTCTTCTCAGAATAGCATTCTCAGCTGGAAAATAACACTATAAAGTATTCCCTGCAAGGTTTCCCATGCTAGAAGTGAATCTGAACAATGGGAGTTGGTTTGTCTCTCCTTGTTCTGCCCTCTTTACAGGATTCTCCTTGTCACAGAGCACTTTCCGTCAAAGCTGTGATGATGACCCTGCCTCACCATTTGCTCAGCCCATAAATGCTTCACTAGCGTGAGATGGTTTTGTTACAACAAATGGGTTGAAATTGTCATAGCATGTAAGTGGGCAGCTTAAAAATGAGTGGTGAAAACAAAGTAGGCCTTTTTTCTTTTCCATTGCTACAACATTGGTTCCAAGAGAGTCTCCCCATCTCTAAAACTGGAGACCCACCTCTCTGTTCTTAAACTAATGCTATAGCTCTAAGGTTGGTACTTAGGAAAGTAAGACAAGGCAAAAACAGCTCTGGCAAAGGATACGTAATTAGAGAAATTTGCTAAGGTAAATCCATGGAGCAAATATTTGCATTCTGTTAGCATTCGCCCGTGCATGAAGGGAATATAAATCCACCCATATCTATATTTAATTAAAATACTACACACACAGGATGGACAAATCTATGAGTTTCACTTTCTGCCATATTTCATTTCATTTATTATATTTCTATACTGCCCCATAGCCGAAGCTCTCTGGGTGGTTCACAAAAATTAAAGAAACATTAAAATACATTATATAAAGTATAAAGCCATTCACATAAAGATACAGAACAAATAGCACACACAACAACAACATATATCTAAAACAATGTAAAACAATCAGCCAGAGACAATCAAAGAGACTCAATATATGCTGCCAAATGCCTTAGAGAAGAAGGCAGTTTTAACCTGGCATCGAAAAGATGACAATGTTGGCTCCAGGTGGGCCTCATAAGGGAGATTATTCCATAAATGGCAGGCCACCACCAAAAAGGCTATGGGTCAGTATTTGAATTTTTGACCTTGAAGTTCTTTCTATCCCAACTATGAATAAATTTGGGAAATTCTTATCAAAACCAAACTGAAACTAAGTTATCACCTATCTGCATTGGCCAAATTCAATAGGTGCAGCTACTTCCAGCATGGAGAGGACCATGTTGCACCTGCCTGCCACAGAGCTGTTAAAGATGACAAGCCTGACAGGAAAAAGAGGTTGCGAATTCAGCACTACACAGGGTTGACTACAGAAGGATTCAAACCCAGACCTTTAAGAGCTAAGCATGCAAAGTCCTGGGCCTGGATAGATGACTTGGTCAGTTTCGGTTTCTCCCACATTCAAAAAAAGTTTTTTAAACTCAAATTCTTTCCATCCTATTTATGAAGAAAACTGAATTTTGGTAAATTGTTCTTGAAAATGAACTGAAACAAAATTCTCACCTATTCCTAACACAAGAGTGGTGCATTCTACATTGTTAACTACTATTGAAGAGACCCTTACACAACGTGGGTAGCCACCTCTATCACTCCTGGGTGGTAAGCAACTAGTCTCACAACTCATGTCCTTCTTACAGCTTTTAGATTTGATTTATTCCCTCTACCTTGGTCAGTATGACCTAATGCACTACAAATTGTTTATTTCTTCATTTAGATTACATTAAAAATCAACAATGATAAATATTTATGAGGACATAGGAGGTTGCCTTATGCTGACTCAGACCACTGGTTCATCTAGTCCAGCATCATCCATTCCAAGGGTGCAGAACCTCAGGTCTGGGGGCCAAATCCAGCCCTTTGGGGTTCCCTAGAAAACCACGCCCCTTCCTCTGGACCCACCCCTTTCACCCAACCACTGATTACTTCATGATCGAGTGGCTTGTGAGCAGTTTTCTCCCCATTCTACAACCTTGAAATGCTACTCCTAAGGCATAGTTACTGGGAGTAAGAACTTTAAGCTTAAACACGCTGATATTTTTTGTGATTTAGGCCCCTAAGAAACACAGTTCTCTTTGGTCCCGCCAACCACTGAAATATGGCCCCTGACAGCTTCTCTGAAATGGAATTCAGCCCTTGGGCGGAAAGAGGTTCTGCACCCCTGGTCTTTTTTGGCTGACAGTGGTTCTTCAGGCTGTCAAGAAGACATGGGCCCTTTCCATCACCTGCAACATGATCCTTTTTTAGCTTGGAGATGCCAGGGATTGATCCTGAGACTTCCTGCATGCAAAGCATGTGCTTTACCATTGAGCTGTGACCCACCCCCAAAGGAATGCATGTATTAATGCATTAAATACTGATTAACATTTGTTATTAGCAATATTAATGTTATTGATTTAAATGAGTAAAATGCAATAAAGGCTGAGTTACTTAATTAAACCAACAGTAAGAATACTTAGTTTTTATGAATTGATTTAGGATGTTCAAAGGGCTTCGTAACCATTGGCCCAATTCAAATCATGGTTACTACAGTAATGAGCAACTACAACCCTAATGAATGGATAGAATTAGGGCAGATGCAAACGGAGTCCAACACACCATGCAAGTGTTTAGTTTAGCATCTGAACAGGGATTTTCTCTCATGGAAATAGTGGCTAGATCACATTCTCTTGAGAGAATGTGAATGACAACTGCTCTGGAATAACACTTTTTTTTTTTTTACCCTGGGATAAATGTCATTAAACATGTGCCCAGTCATTGGCCATTTCCTACTGGGGCCATCTAACATTTCCTCTCTCCTTCGCCCTCTTCTTCATCATGAACAGTCACAAAATGTCCACAGTTTGGTGTATAACAGCCTTCCCTTATGCCCTCCAGATGGGTTGGACAGTAGCTCCCACAATCCTCAGCCAACATGCTGGTCATGCTGGCTGAAGATTATGGGCCTTGTAGTCCAGCCTGTCTGGAGGGCACCAGGTGGGAAAGGTTGGCGTATAATAATAGTAACCTATTATGCAAGGATAGTAGTGTAAGGGTCAAACTGTCCTTGACTGTTTACAGATCCCTGTTCCATCCCATTTCACCTTCTTTTAAAATAAACCTTAAATAAAGACCTCTTTTCACCCACCTCTTTGCAATTGCAGACCGCTTAATTGTGCAGGCATTACTTCGTTTTTTTATTACCCCATTTACTGCTGTTACTTTCTATCTTGTTGAAATAATAACATCTCTCTCAGGGTGACGGTTTTCTTTTTACACCAGCTCTTTTTCCCCACATCAGACATTGTCCTCCACAGAATTGTTAACTAAAATCTAATTTCAAGGCCATCTGACCAAGCTCATTGTCATCAAATGAGGATCTCCATTCTACTCTTGCAAAAGACAATGTGGCTATAAAACAGCAAATGAGAACAGAATTTAGAAGAACAAGAGTGGGGGTGCAGGCCATCATATGATCCAAAGTCCCTTGATTAGCAGGACAGAGGCACAAACAGTGGCGGATAGTAAGTCCAGTTCCATTCAGGGTTTTAGTTGCAACCAGCCAAAATGCTAAAGGTGCTATCCACGGTGCTGAATCCATTTTGGGGATAAGGTTCAGCACCTTGGATAACACCTTTAGAGTTTTGGCTGGGGGTAACTAATACCCGGAATGGAATCACTGTCCCTCCGGATCCGGAGTAATCAACTGCCACTGGATACAAACTAGGGATGGATGAGAAATTTGCCGTGTTTGCAGCTGTATGTGGAATACACCTCCCAATACTGAACATGGCATGGAACACATCTTACTGACATCTGTACATTTCCAAGACTTGCAGTGAGTTTTGATGGGAGTGGAGAAGAGAGATGCATACATTTAAAATGTGTACACAAAGAATGTCTACACTTTTGTGCACAAAACACCTCTTCTCTGTGAGGGAAAATGCATACACATTTTAAAAATGCATACAAATAACATGTTTTGAAAAATGCATATGGAAATACGTATGCATTTCCATGCAGGGGGAAATAAAGGCTCACAATCTGATGCAGACACAAGTCGAAATGAACTTATTTATTTATTACATTTCTATACTTCCCAATAGCCAAAGCTCTCTCAAACTTGGTGGTGGAAAATAAGAGAACCTCAATGAGATTGAGTTTGACAGATTCAGCCAACCCTAGCAGAAACGAGAAAGATGTTTGGTATGAAAAAATAGCCTAGTGCTACAATAATACGCACACTTATGTGGAAATAAGCTCAATTGAATATAGTAAGACTTACTTCCAAGTGCATATGGATAGGATTGAACTGTACAGGCCAAACAACCTGCTTCATTAAATGCATAATTTGTCATTGCTTGTGTGTGTGTGTATATATATATATGTTTTTTCTTTTAAAATAGCAGCAATAAGGGGGGACATGAAACAGGATCAAGACAATAGCATTAAGCCCTTCCCCACACAAAGTATTCCTGGTGAAAACGTTCCCCGCCCTGAAGCTTCAGGTTGCTTCTGGAGGAAAGCTGCCATTGGCACCAATGAGAGAGCTGTTTGTCTTTTGGGTATCACAAGATACTTTGACATTTATGCTGTGTGTCCCTTGCCCTCTCTGAAAATGTATAAACACTGCCTTGTTGTGGTGAAGGGGCTTGCGTAACTCAGTGAAGCCATAAGCTATGCCGTGCAGGGCCACCCAAGACGGACAGGTCATGGCAGAGAGTTCTGACAAAATGTGGTCCACTGGAGAAGGAAATGGCAACCCACTCCAGTATTCTTGCCAAGAAAACCCCATGGAACATATCACAAGGCTAAAAGATATGACTCCGGAAGATGAGCCCCTCAGGTCAGAAGGTGTCCAATATACTACTGGGGAAGAGCAGAGGGTATTTCCAAGTAGCTCCAGAAAGAGTAAAGCGGCTGGGCCAAAGCCGAAAGGACACTCAGCTGTGGATGTGTCTGGTGGTGAAAAGAAAGTCCGATGCTGTAAAGAACAATATTGTTTAGGAACCTGGAATGTAAGATCAATGAATCAAGGTAAGCTGGAGGTGGTCAAACATGAGATGGCAAGATTGAACATCGACATCTTGGGAATCAGCAAACTAAAATGGACAACCATGGGCGAATTTAAGTCAGGTGACCATTATATCTACTACTGTGGGCAAGAATCCCTTAGAAAAAATGGAGTAGCACTCATAGTCAATAAAAGGGTGGGAAAAGCAGTATTGGGGTACAATCTCAAAAACGATAGAATGATCTCAGTACGAATCCAAGACAAACCATTCAACATCACAGTAATTCAAGTCTATGCCCCAACCACTGAGGCCAAAGAGGCTGAGGTTGATCGGTTCTGTGAAGACCTACAACACCTTCTAGAACTAACACCAAAAAAAGATGTCCTCTTCATCATAGGGGATTGGAATGCTAAAGTAGGAAGTCAAGAAATCACTGGGATAACAGGGAAGCATGGCCTTGGTGTACAAAATGAAGCAGGACAAAGGCTAATAGAGTTTTGCCAAGAGAACACGCTGATCATAGCAAACACGCTTTTCCAACAGCACAAGAGGCGACTCTACACATGGACATCACCAGATGGTCAATATCGAAATCAGATTGATTATGGCCTTTGCAACCAAAGATGGAGAAGCTCTATACAGTCAGTAAAAACAAGACCTGGAGCTGACTGTGGCTCAGATCATGAGCTGCTTCTTGCAAAATTTCAGCTTAAATTGAAGAACATAGGGAAAACCACTAAACCGTTCAGGTATGACCTAAATCATATCCCTGATGAATATACAGTGGAGGTGACAAATAGATTTAAGGGATCAGACCTGATAGACAGAGTGCCTGAGGAACTATGGATGGAGGTGCGTCACATTGTTCAGGAGGCAGCAACGAAATCCATCCCAAAGAAAAAGAAATGCAAGAAAGCAAAGTGGCTGTCTGATGAGGCTTTACATCAGAAGAAGAGAAGCGAAAAGCAAGGGAGAAAGGGGAAGATATACCCAACTGAATGCAGAGTTCCAGAGAATAGCAAGGAAAGACAAGAAGGCCTTCTTAAATGAACAATGCAAAGAAATCGAGGAAAACAACAGAATGGGAAAGACTAGAGATCTTTTCAAGAAAATCGGAGATATCAAGGGAACGTTTATGCAAAGACAGGCATGATAAAGGACAAAGAAGGCAGGGACCTAACAGAAGCAGATGAGATTAAGAAGAGGTGGCAAGAATACACAGAAGAACTATACAGGAAAGATCTGAATGTCCCTGATAGCCATGATAGTGCAGTCACTGAACTTGAGCCGGACATCCTAGAGAGTGAAGTCAAATGGGCCTTAGGAAGCTTTAGTAACAATAAAGCTAGCGGAGATGACAGTATTCCAGCTGAGCTATTTAAAATCCTAAAAGATGATGCTGTTAAAGTGCTGCACTCAATATGCCAACACATTTGGAACACTCAGCAGTGGCCGCAAGACTGGAAAAGGTCAGTTTACATTCCAGTTCCAAAGAAGGGCAATGCCAAAGAGTGTTCAAACTACCATACAATTGTGCTCATTTCACATGCCAGGAAGGGTGATGCTCAAAATCCTATAAGCTAGGCTTCAGCAGTATGTAAACAGAGAGCTACCAGAAGTACAAGCTGGGTTTCGAAGAGGCAGAGGAACTAGAGATCAAATCGCCAACATTCGCTGGATCATGGAGAAAGCAAGAGAATTCCAGAAAAACATCTATTTCTGCTTCATTGACTACGCTAAAGCCTTTGATTGTGTGGATCACAACAAACTGTGGCAGATTCTTAAAGAGATGGGAGTACCAGACCACCTTACCTGTCTCCTGAGAAACCTGTACAAGGGTCAAGAAGCAACAGTAAGAACCGGACATGGAACAACTGATTGGTTCAAAATTGGGAAAAGAGTACGACAAGGCTGTATATTGTCATCCTGCTTATTTAACTTATATGCAGAGTACATCATGAGAAACGCCGGGTTGGATGAATCACAGGTCGGAATTAAGATTGTCGGGAGAATTATCAACAGCCTCAGATACTCAGACGATACCACCCTAATGGCAGAAAGCGAAGAGGATCTCAAGAGCCTCTTGTTGAGGGTGAAAGTGGAGAGTGCAAAAGCTGGTTTGAAACTCAACATTAAAAAAAATGAAGATCATGGCATCTGGCCCCATCACTTCCTGGCATATAGAAGGGGAAGAAATGGAAGCAGTGACAGATTTTATTTTCTTGGGCTCCAAGATCACCACAGACGGTGACTGTAGCCATGAAATTAAAAGACGCTTGCTCCTTGGGAGGAAAGCTATGGCAAACCTAGACAGCATAGTAAGAAGCAGTGACATCATCTTGCCGACAAAGGTCCATATAATCAAAGCTATGGTTTTCCCAGTAGTAACGTATGGCTGTGAGAGCTAGACTATAAGGAAAGCTGAGTGCCGAAGAATTGATGCCTTCGAACTGTGGTGCTGGAGAAGACTCTTATGAGTCCCCTGGACTGCGAGGAGGTCAAATCAGTCAATCCTAAAGGAAATCAACCCTGACTGCTCATTGGAAGGGCAGATACTGAAGCTGAAGCTCAAATATTTTGGCCACCTAATGCGAAGAGAAAACTCACTGGAAAAGACCCTGATGCTGGGAAAGATTGAAGGCAAAAGGAGAAGGGGACAGCAGAGGATGAGATGGTTAGATAGCATCACGGATGCAATGTATATGGACTTGAGTACACTGCAGGAGAGAGCGGAGGACAGGAAGGCCTGGCGTGCTATGGTCCATGGGGTCATGAAGTTAACCATGGGGACACGACTTAACAACTGAACAACAACAAACACCACTAACTTTTCTTATAAGCTCGCATCCAGCTGGTACTTCTTCCACAAGCATCCCCACTTCCTCCCTTCTCTTAACTTGAGGTTTGCCACTGCCTGTCAAACAGTTTAGGTTTTTACATGAAAAAAGATGAAGAGGATGTTTTGTCTTTCAACATGGAAAAATGGTAATTGTGGGACAGTAACCCTGGGAGATTCAGGCAAAAGGAAGTACTACTTCACACAGCACAGAAACAATGGAATGCGCTTCCATGAGATATGGTGATGGCCTCCAAGTTAGACAGCTTTAAAGAAGGATGAAATAAATTCACGTAGGATAAGGCTACCAGTGGCTATATGCTACCTTTAGGATTTGAGTCAGCATGCCTCTGAATGCTAGTTGCTGGAGAACAGCAGCAGGAAATGACTGTTGCCCTCATGTCTTGCTTTTAGGCATCCCAGAGGCAGCTCATTGGCTACTGGGAAACAGGATGCGGGACAAAACAGGCCTTTGCTCTGATCTGGCAGGGGTTTGTCTTATGTGCTTAGCTATCAGAGGCTAGCTATCCTTCATGAAAGGATGTCGATATTACATTTGTATCATTTCTTCACATCATAGATGGACACAGCTTAGATCACAGAACACCAAAAAAAAAACCTGAGTGATTTTCTTTTCTTTTGTTTCATAGGGTTTACTTGTGGCAACTATTTTCTGTTTCTTCAATGGAGAGGTAAGCATTTAAAACTATTGAACTTTACTTTATAACCTTTAAGAATACCACTGTTCACTTTCAATATAACTAGAGATGGGTGACTTCCCAACTCACATCAGACTGGGTTGGAAAATAAGCCAGGCTACTTCCCAGCTCCCCAAATCAGAAATAGCTCGGCTTATGTTCCAAGCTGGTCCAGATTCAGAAGTTGCTTCTGGGAAAACTATATTTTCCAAGGGTCACTGGGGGTATTCACACTATCAGCAAACTGAGGAGTGAAATGAAATATCTCTCTCCTTCCTTCTTCCCGTGGCTGAAATGACACCATCACCATTGCTACCCCAGCCAGGTAAGTGCTACTTAAATGGAAAGGGGCTGAGGAGACTGAGTGGGAGGGAAGGAGATTGGGGAGCTGGATGTGTCTGGGAGGACGTGTGTATGGGGAAGTAAGCCAGAAATTCCTCTCCAGCTCAGATTTTAATCCAAGCTAGAGAAGAATTCAGTGGCCTTTTAATGCCTGCAATTTTAATTAAATAATTATCTTTCCACCAAAAATGGCACTCATTACAAGCCCCCGGAAGCAAGTCTCCAGGCCCAAGCTTGGCCTGGCGAGTTTCACCAGCATCTCTGATAACAAGAGCAAACACCTGGATACCTCCTGAATCCCAGGAACATACACAGGAGTGGATGGGTAACTCAGTGGAGAGATCTTACATCAACAACCTCTTGCAAAGGGTGTAGTTTACTCATGCATCCCCTTTCCTAAATTAGGCAGTACTCTTTCTTTCTTTCTTTCTTTCTTTCTTTCTTTCTTTCTCTCTCTCTCTCTCTCTCTCTCTCTCTCTTTCTTTCTTTCTTTCTTTCTTTCTTCCCTTCCTATATTTCTATCCTGCTTCTAAACCAAATGATTCCCTAAGAGGTCACAATCATCTCAAAATTTCTTTTACAAAACTTTAAAATTCGTCATAAAAAAACAACCATTCAACCTGGGACCCGTTCAGGTATGAATAAGATAATGGACACACCCAGTGAAATTGTCTTTTTTTGCCCTTGAACGGATGGAGTCACTGCCATTTTTGAAGGTCCCCTCAATTTAAAAAATCACTTGACTTGTGGCAGGATGGGGTGGGGGTGAGAGGGCCACTGTTTGAGAAACACAAGCCCAAACTCCCCACCCCTCCCTTGCACTTGTGGAAATAGTTGCATGATTGTTTGGATCCTGGCTATAAAGTATGATATTGTTGTAAGGCTGGGGGTTGGATTAAATGATCTCCTCATGTCCTTTCCCACCCTGTGATTGTAAAAGGAGGTCTGCTAAAATGGGTCAGATTGGATCCCCATTGTTAGGGAGATTGGGCTGATAGCTCTCAGTAGCTGGCCTTAACTATGGATAAGGAAATATCTGAAAGGGGGATACCTCTTCCCCAGCCACCCGGCCAGCTCAGGAATAAGGTAATCCAAGCGCCTGAGTGAAAAGGACAGACCGTAGTTTTGGGTTTGGAGTCAGATTGAGAACAGAGACATAACTGAGCTTGGGCTCTGGAGCATCTTAGGCAG
The DNA here is from genome assembly GCF_057233095.1 of Heloderma suspectum. Taxonomy (NCBI): domain Eukaryota; kingdom Metazoa; phylum Chordata; class Lepidosauria; order Squamata; family Helodermatidae; genus Heloderma; species Heloderma suspectum. The sequence goes on from NC_139462.1 coordinate 193,530,773, forward strand.
TTGGCTTTTCCCCTAGAACGGGGACAGGGAATGTGGTGCTCACAGGTACCAGTGTGGCCCTGAACACCTTTATTGGCACCTGCCAAGGAGCCCACCCCTCCCACATTTTAAAAAATTAACACATTTTCTTCCCAGCAGCTGGGATCACTGTGCAATAGGCTTCTGTTGGTTCTGAAAATGGTAGGTTCAAAGAAGTTGTGTAGTGTGTTGGGGCTCAGACCCCACCTCTGCCTTGTACTCAGCCTTTGGGGCAAGATACTTGTCCTTTGTCAAGCCTTCCATGTCAGCCCTTCTGTGCTGATGCCCAGGACAGTTTCCCAAAATTGCCAGATGTGTCCATTGCCCAAAGGATTGCCTACCTCTGCCCTAGAAGACCTGATACAGGGGCAACTGGCTTTGGGTGTCTGGGATACTTAACCTGTGGCCCTCTGTCTATGCTCAGCCTGTATATGTGTAAATAAATGCAAATATCACAAAATGCCAATAAGCCTTTAGTGACCTCCTTCCAAAGGGAACCAAATCAGGGTAATCAATGCATCCATGGAAGTTCTCACAACTTGGAAGTTTGGCATGTGTGTATGTAAGACTATCCTAAAATCATGGAATACAAAGTGTATGTATATGCCGTGTATGTGTCTCAGCCCTGATCAACAAATTTTGCCATCAATGTTTTGTGTTTTTTTATTTACAATATTTGTATACCACTCCATATCTAGAACAGATTTTGGAGTGGTGAACACAAAAAACAAAACAGTAAAAGAATAAAAAGATTAAAGCACCACATTTAAAATATACTTGTTTAAAAACACAATGCCAATAAAAACTGTGACTGGTCAATTAAAGAATGCCTCCAGGAACAGTGCTGTTTTCAGGAGGCGCCAGAAACAACGCAGTGTTGGTGCCTGCCTGACCTCCAGGGGCAGGAAATTCCAAAGACAGGTGGCCGCCACATTGAAGGCTCTTCTCCGGGTGGACTCCAATCAGGCCATAGGTCCACCAGGAGCATGCCCTCCAATGACCTCAGTGACCCAGGCAGGTTGGTAGGCAGTCTCTCGCGTATCCTGGTCCCAGGTTGTTTAGGGCTTTGTACATTAGCACCAAACCTTGAACCTGGCCCGGTAGCAAATAGGCAGCCAGTGCAATTCCCTCAGCAAAGGAGTTATATGATGGAAAGTGGCAGCTCCCAACAACAGCCAAGCTGCTGCATTCTGCACTAGCTTCAGCTTCCAGAGCAGCCTTAAGGGCAGCCCCATATAGAGCTCATTGCAGTAATCCAGTCTTGTGCCTGTACCACCATGGCCAAGCTATCCCTGTCCAGGAGAGGCCATAGTTGGCGAACCAGCCAAAGCTTGTAAAAGGCACTCAGAACTGCCATGGCCACTTGGGCTTCCAGCGACAGTGATGGATCTAGGAGTACTGTCAAATTACGGACCTGATATTTCAGAGGGAGTGCAACCCCATCCAGAACAGGCAATGAGACTATCTCTTGGACTCGGGAACCACTCACCCACAGGGCTTCCGTCTTGCCAGGACATAGTTTCAGTTTATTGGCCCTCATCCAGCCCATTACTGAGTTCATGCACTGGCCCAGGGCTTGCACAGCCTCTCCTGATTCAGATGTCACAGGGAGATAGAGCTGACCACTCCCAACGGCTTCATAGAGATGTTAAATATCATTGGGGACTGCATAGTACCCTGAGGCACCCTACAGCTCAATTGCCAAGGGGCCAAGGAACAGTCACCCAGTGTTACTGTCTGAAATTGGCACAGCAATTAGGACTGGAACCACTCTAACACAGTGCTTCTGATACCCATCCCACGGAATCAATCCAAGAGGAAACCAATATATACTAACTCCTAGTGCTAAATATTCTTAGAAGCTGCCCGTCATGGCGTGCATGTAGTGTATCATTTCAATCACACATTTCATAACTAGCATTGACATTTTTCCAAATTTAGCAATGTTCAAGAAGTCCCTGGAAAATCAAAATCAAAATCAATGAGTGAATGTTCTCTCACACTCTTGTCTCGTTGGATCAATATTTTGTATGCCTTCTAGTTTGCATTCCTCCTCTTTCATAATGATAACACGTCTCAGGAGAACATATTAGGCATCCCTTTAACAGCTATTAGAAGCCATTCTTGAAAGGCAATTTAAGAAAAAGGAAAGAGAAAAGAAAACACTTCATGATCCTACAAGGCTTTTTGACTACAGCAACATGCTGAAATGAAATAAAAGCCCTCTTTTCACACTCCTGTCCACGGGTTCAATCGATGTGGGGAGGAAGAGGGGGACTGCAGCTACTGGCTCCACCTCTGACCTCTGCATATGGGGCAGAACATGAAAATGGGCATGGTTGTATGCACAAATCAGGTTGGATCCTGGATCTGCCTTCCATTGACGGAAGGGCTCCGCTCACAGAAGGTGCTTCTGCCTGAATGGCAGGGATTCCCTGCCTTCCCTCCATACCACAGCTCGTCCCATTCAGCAAGGTCCCCTGTGCCCCTGTGTTGCATTTGCAGGGGCATGGAGGGGCTGCTGTGGTGAGGAGGGTGCAGACATGTCCGCTTCTGCCAGCCCAGTTGCACATGCCTACATCTGGATCCAACCCAGGGTCAGTATGAGTGGCTGGGAACCTTGGCATGACCTTGGCTTGTGTCTTCAACCCATGACCTTCATACCTTCCCGAATGTTGCAGGTTGAGCCATATGGGCAGCCACTACTGAGCTCATTATTGAGGGCTGATTTCATGTTAATGGTTCAAATGAATATTTTACCTGCCTGACCAGTATTCAGGCATGACCATCCTGGAAAAGTGGCGTTGTCCAAGAGCTCTGCCAAGTTGCCAAGGACTCCCTCTCCCAAACCACTGTTTCTTCTCTGCAGGGCCAGCGTCAAGTGTCGGCATGGCTGGGCAACTGCTGAGGGTCCACACCGCAGCAGGTGGCCACTGACAAGAGCGCCCGGGAGTTGCTCCTCCTCTTCACCATTGCAACCTGCTTGTTAAGCTTGTTCAACTCTGGACCAGACAATAGGGGTGGTGAGAAGGCGGAGCAGGAGATGCCCCTGCCTACTTGCTCACTGGCTTTTTCGCTTGTCAAGCAAGCAAGTGGTAGCAATGATGAGAAAGAGGATGAGGAGAGGTAACAGTTGGTGACAATGGTGGTGAGAAGGCTGACTCACTGAGGGAGGGGCCCATTGAGGATGTCTTGGCCAAGGGACCTCAAAAATCTGAAGCTGGCACTGTTTCTCAGAAAGGGACCATCAGATTCTGCATAAAAGGGTTGCTTACAGCTCCCCATCACCACTCCCCTTTCCACAATTGGCAATATGGCACAAATATCCTTGCATAGCACTGTTGTTTGAGACTAAGGCCTTCTGCTAATACAACATTGCCAATGGCTGCAATGTCATTGGGTGCACTAATCTTGCACTGCAGCAACAGAAAGAAGGCTTCCGCCCAATTTTACAGGCTGCATTACAACGAATTGCTGCCTGGCCTTAAAAAATGCCTTTTATCCTTTCTTTGTATGAGATGGTTTAAAGTCATGAAAGTTAACAGAAGAGTAAAATTCTAAAAAAAATAAATGTGCTTATTGATGTTTCCTAACTATAATGAAAAATTTGTCTATGACTTGGATTTTTTAATCCATTCCATCTGTGTTTCGTGGATTGTCAGGCGTCTTTTGTTCTGCCATCCACTCTTTGACGGAATTGGAATTTTTTTACCAGAATTTCATTCTACTTGTGCTCATTTGCACATTAGCACTAATGTGAATTAGTGCAACACACAGCCCCATGAGAAAAACTTGTCCATAAGTCTGTGGAAACAGCCAGTCCACGGCAGAATCCACAGATCAGATTTCACAGAAATCCAAATGCATTTGAATCTGTTGCAGATTTCTCCAACATCCCTATCTATGACACATCCTTAGCAGGGGAAACAAACAGGGTATGTCTTTGTTGAAAGCTTTCCCAAAGTATTAATTAGGATACCCGTTGGAAGATAGGAATTTATGTTTGAGTTGTTAATTTGTTCATTATCTGTTCCTACACAGAAACCAAATAGCTAATTTCCAGATCATAGCGAAGCATGAATACATTATTTTCTGCAGACAATTTAAAGTTCATACAAATAAGATTAAGAACAGAAAACCTAATACATTTGGATTTGGGATGTGCATGTTTCCATTAAGTGGTCAGAATCCAGTCAAGTGTTTACAGTGCAATCTAATCCATGTCTACCCAGAACAAAGTCCCATTGATATCCAAGGGACTTCTGGTGCTTCCAGATGGACAGCTCCTAGTGATGCCAATCAAAAGACATTGTGCTGCTATTCTGTCTTTCCCTTCTTAGATTTCCATTGGTAAGTGAAAAGATGGAGGAACTATTTGTTCTTATTCAGCAAATTGATTATTTGAAGAATTTCTCTTCTGCTGTTTATTTTATAAGTTAAGGGAGCAATCCTAAGGCCACTAGTCAGCGGCTAGACGCCCATAGGATACATTGGTTTCCAGGAACCAACTTCGGAGCCCGCGCTCCGAGGTTGGTTCCCTGAGAACTGACCTCCCCGCCCCACTGTGCTCCCTCACAGGCAGCTCAGAATGGCTCTGTGCTCGGAAGGGGAGAGCAGAGCAGCAAAAATAGGGTGTTCCAGGGGCGTTCTGGGGCGGGGAAGGTGGAAATGCCAGAACATCCTATGTGTCGTCCGGCAGCTGCTTCCCCCACTCCACCTGCCCACAGCTAGACAGCCGAAATTGGCTGTCTAGCCACAAATGCAGGGCAGCTGAAGCGCAGAGGGGACGTTCCCCTCCGTGCTTCTCCTGCCCTACATTGGATAGGCAGTCACCTCCAAGTTCCAAGAGAGCTTCGGCTATTGGGCGGTATAGAAATTAATTAAATAAATAAATAAATAAAATATCCCCATAGGGTTGCACCCTCTGACAATATTTAGATGTATATTACCATTTTCCAATATGCAAACACTACAATAGTGTCAACCTAGTCATAGTTTTATATGTCTAGCTATTGAACTTAACACTGCACTATAATTTCATAATCATCTCTGCTCTCTTTTACTGAAACTGCCATGAGCTGAGAGGTTGATATTTAACAGTCTGAGGTCAAGGCCAGGATCCAGGAACCTGAATTCACATCCTAGCTGTACTAAGAATTGATTTTGCGGCATCCTGTCTACTTTGGCTCCAGTGGTGCCACTGCTAATTTTGCTGGAATCTGCCTGAGAAAACCTTGACCCTACTTTTCCCTAAATAATTAGACATCTCACCTTTTATCAAGGAGCTAATGCTGTGGACTTGTCATAAAGTTGGCTTTGGGAACTTTTTAAAAATAAATGTATAAACCTGTAAGAGAGGTATCATCATCCCCCTTCTCCCAACATTGCAACATAAGAACAAAATAAGAGCCCCAGTGGATCAGACCAAACCAGGGCAGGTGTAAGAGGTAGGGATGTTGGGCACTAATCAACGCCCCCCGTCCTGAAGGGGTCCCCAGTGTCCAATTTCAGAGCTGCTGCTCCTCTTTGCTGTCAATGCTTGTTCACCTGCCATCTCCAATCATGCAAGCAGTGAGCAGAGTGAGGAGATAGAGCAGTATCATTCATTTGCCTTGTGCTTTCGCTCTTGTGCAATATAGCTGGGTTTCAGAAATGCCCAGTGTTAGGCACAGTCCTGCCTGTTTCTTCACCTTTACCCTTAGCAACCTGCCTATGCTTTGAGATCAACCACCCAAGCCCTTCTCAAATGCCCACCAGTGAGATCAAGTAGGTTGGCAGGCAAAAGAGATAGGGTCTTTTCAACAGTGGCCCCACATCTATTGAATTCTCTCCAACATGGGCTATGTATGTACCCTTCTTTACAGGCCTTCATGAAGGCAGTGAAGACTTAATTGTTTCAGGTTTCTTTTTCTAGATACATTCTGTGATCTTATTGATTGTACTGGTTTAAATGGTATTTCTAGGGTCTTATGGCTCTTCAGGTTTCTAATGATTTTATGTTGGTTGGTATCATTATTTTATGCCTTTAGTTTATTTTTATGATTATATACTGTTTTTATGAGGATCTTTGTAATTTTTTAAAATTATTGTGATGTGTAATTCTATTTTAACTCTTCGATGGAAGCTGACTTGGGAGGACATTTGCCCTAAAAGGCAGCTAAGAGAGCAATCCTATGCTCTCAGAACAGAACTTACGATATGGAAGGCTCTGTTACTCATTATCGAAGGCACTGTCCCTTTTCCCAGTCAGGCGGGAAGCAGGGCTCACCATATTTTTCTTCTGTCAATTGTCAATTGACTGTAGAAAAAGAGTTTATTTATCTATTTATTTATTTATCAGATTTATATACTGCTTTGCACAAAGTTTCAAAGCAGTGAACATACAGTACAGTACCATCAAAGCAACAATAAATATAATAATAGAACTACACAATAATAAAAATACTAATTACCAATAAAACGGCACACTCTGCTGTGCGCTACAGACCACGGCTGGCTGTGTCATACTTCAGGGAAATCCTGTGTGAATCGATGAATCTTGAGGAGACATCTAAACATCAGAACTGTGAGGGCCTGTCTGATGGTAAAGTGTTCCAGAAGGTGGGTGATGCAACACTACATGCTCTCCTGCAAGTGCTCTGGTCCCATATTGTTTAGGTCTTTTAATGTTAACAATGACACCGTAAACTTTGCCCGGTAGCCTATTGACAGTTCTTTTCTTTTAGCAAAGTTGTGACTTGCTGTAGGAAAGAGACCCCAGTTAGCAGTTTTGCCACTGAATCAAAATCTGATGCATCTAAAAAAAAAATTTCTGGGTTGGGGGGTGTGGCTGGGAAATAGCAGGACTTAGGATTCTTTGGTTCTTCAGCCACTCTATCCCTGCCCACTGGCAGAGTCCCAGAATGCCTGGTTTCTCCCCTCTATGAAGTCAGAGCTCCAACCTCATAGAGGAAGTCACCGCAGAAATCTCCATGGTGGCTTGGAGGAACCAAAAAGAGGGCTCCAACATTAAAAAACAAAAAACATCATCCTTCCAAGGTTGTAGCTCTGTCTACAGGTTTGGAATGGTGTTGTTTTTTCTTTCTGAACAGTCCTGTGGGCCCCGGGATGCTTTCTAGGAACCATAGGATTATTCTTTTAGAACACATAATTATGAGTCTGAGACTTTAAAAATAGGGCAGGGAAGGCAGGGCAAAATTGAAGATATGGATGTTCCCCTCCAGTGAAGGACAGCTGAGTAGTCTCTGTGTTCCTTCTGCATGAAAGCACAGTTGATTCTCCAGCATGAGTTCTTTTGGAAAAATTCTGCTTTCCTCTACAGACATTTCTTCAAGGCCTCCAGCCACACCTTAAATCTAACACAACCCAATAACTAAAGCCATAGCCTGAACTTCAGTTTTCATTTTCTTCCAGGGAAATTGTCTAGCTAGCTGTTGCCAGGTGCACAGAGATCAAACTGATATTTCGCGGGGGAGTGGGGGGATTATACCATGGCACAAGAAGGGATTAACTGTAGTGCAGTGGAAGCTCAGTTTCCTCAGTGATTTATTGTTTATTACTGGAGCATTTTGCATGAAGGCAGAACTGGATGAAACTGATCCAACATAAATGAATTTAATACCCATGTAATGTTCCACATCTGCATTTGGAGCAAATGAGACAGCCTCATTTATTCACAAGCTTTCACTACCACAAAAGCTCTGCCTAGAACACCAAGAATTTAGAGAGAGTACCCAAGCATTTCATATCTTAACAGGAAAACATAATGACGTTTTTGTTCAGTCTTTGTCATGGTGAACTTAGAGGACACACCATCCAGGAAGCTATTGTCTCTCTTCAACAAGAAAAAACAGGAAGCTGCTGACCAGATATAATGCTAAGTCAAGTGCCACCTAGTGAAGAAACTATATAATTACATTATCCACACACCCTCTAAAATCATTGCTGTCACTGCTGTGTACAGAAGAAAATCAGGATTAATTTCTTATTCCCTCAGTCTGTGTCACAGCAATGCTCTTTAAAATATTTAATTTGATATATTTGAATTGCAAATGGTTAGAATGAGAATATATTATCACAATTGTAGAAAAATGTTAACAAACAATTACAAGTAAGTAACAATGTGCAGAGCAGAACGAAATCTGCAGAGCAAAATAATTTCACATCACTTCATTTTTTACTCCCTGAGTGGCCCAATATAACCTTTGTGTATGTGACTCCTTTTACATTATGGCTGTTCTTGATCTCCAGCCATCTATACTACAGTGTTAAATATGTCCCTATTTTTTCTGGACTACAGTAGTTTAAGCTAGGATCATTTTCTACATATAACAAGCTGTATGAGTTATTCTGAGTCTGTGCTGCTGACTCTGCACTAAGTGTCTCTTGAAACAAATGGTTCACTTAGTATTATTTTCCTGGGTCTCATTTTTGTATACGCGGACAAGACTAGAATGAATGGCTTTTTGAAAGGCTCTAACTGCATGATTACATTGTAAAAATGAATATTCAGCAGGCCCAGCTCCATGTTCGGGGAGCAAAGTGACCTTGGTTGGCATTCTCTTATAAGCCCCCACCCCACCACAGCAAGGTTCACAGGAGGGCTTACTTTGTAGCATGCAGTGGGGGTTTCCCTTTTCATTTATTTCAGTATTTATATACTGCCCACTAACAAACGTTCTCTGGATGGTTTACAAGTAAAACATTAAAACCATAAGTGTAAGTGCCATTTTATTTTCCCCACAATTCACTGGATCAACATAACTTCTAGTGCAGTGGGGCAGACTATGGTGGTTGCCACAAAAACCTGGCAGCTGCTAGAGTTATATCCCACTGGAGGAAAAGCAAAGACAGGTGGGCATCATTGTGAAGCCAAAGAACCTGGATGGCGGGAGCTCCCAAGCTGCCTGAGAACACTACCTGTTAATGCTGGACCTGACCTTCAGCACCCAAATCCCCATTTATGAAAAGCTAAACAGACTCATTGAATCCTGAAGAAACATTTAGGGTGCAATGCTCTGCATGTTTAGACAGAAAAAAATGTTTAGACAGCTGCTTGGGGAATGCTGGGAGTTGTAGGACTTTTTTCTGTCTAACATGCAGAGGATTGTGCCCTTAGTGTGTGTTTATGGAATACCAAAGAATAGATACAATGGCAGGATCCAGAAAGCCCCTTGCATAAGTGGCAGGCACATCTGCTCACATGTGGTGTGGGTGGGTTGTCTCTGACTTCTGCTAATTCCTCCTTCTAGCTGCAGCTCACAGTACCACATCCCAAACCATTCTGGAAGCTCCCTTGACTCCCCAGTTGTGCCTTTTCAAGGGATAAAAGCAACAAAGAGTCTTGTGGCACCTTAACAACTTTGTTGTTTTCTGCAACAGACTAACATGGCTGCCCCTCTGAAAATGGTTTTCACGGGGTGTAAAGGGCTGCACTGTGAAGGAGGCCCGAACAAGAACATGCATTTTCATGACTGGGACTCCACTCGCAACTCTTTGAACCCACCCACCGTATAAAACCTGTTGAGATTCGAACATCACCTTTTGCAGTTATAACCTCAGTGAAAGTGACTACCACTGTAGGTGTGCTTTGGAGGGAAGAGAAGATTTTATCAACCACTATTTTGGAATTCGTTCAGAGTAGCCCCAAACTCTCTTACACTGGTCTAAAGTTGGATGTGTTATACCTGCAGGTCCAAGGAGCTTTGAAGAGGCAATGGATGCAGTATAAAACCCAGTGGGGTCAAAGGCGACGAGAACATTGCTCTACACGATCTACCTCCTACACAGCAACATCTATCACGGAGGTTCCCATTTATCTGTATCATCATGACTCCAACAGTGAACAGTTTAATGGAAAGTACATAGATGACTCTGAACTTGTTGCACTGAAATCAGGAGAAACATCTGCTTAGCTTGCAAATACAGGACTTTGCTTTCTGTTCGTACAATTAGAAGGAGAAGACCTCAAGGCCACTGCAAGAGCACGCTCAGTCAGGTGACAGGATGCGTCATATGCAAACTACAAGAACTCGGCTTTCTGATAGCAACTGCGCAGAAAGCGTCTGACAGAGACAGAGATGTGGTGGCTGCTAAATGCTGCTCTTAAGTGCAAAAAGGACCAAGGCTGGATTTATTCTGTGAGAAATGGGATTTCAACCAGTTCCAGATCTTGGCCATATGAAATGAGGATGCAATAGTAATAAACATTTCCATTAGATGTCCCACTGGGAGATGCCATTGTTTCTACAGATGGATCGTTATTGTCCAAACTGAGCTAAATGCAAATAGGAGACAGTCAGCAGCTATTGCATTACTTTCCTTTTACACTAGACGTTAGAACCATAAACATGAGTTATTTGTCAGTGTCTTGGAAAGCTTTTTTCCCTTTAAATTTCAGTCAGCTCAAATGCTTTCTTACAGTTTTCTGCACTTAGAGCAAAACAATAAAAAAAAAATCATTCCATTATATTTAAATCCTCACAATCTCAAGAGGATGTCATTCAGTATTATTTTGACATCAAGCACAGGACAGACATGAAGGTAAATTATTTATTGTGTCACAAGCATTCAGAAAGAACAGTTTAAGCATTACATAAGAAATGCAGTGTTCTGTCAGAAAGTCTAATGAGAGGACCCAGGAGACTTTCTTCAGTATTCCATACGCCGGTTGCTTAATATTAATCATTTATAGGGAAATTGTCAGCCATATTTTTCAGCCCAGCAGTCAGATATAGGGAACATTTTTTTCTCTACTAATAAACTGTGAAACGTACTTGGAAAATTAGTTTTTCTCTTTTTAATCTTACTATTGACATTTCTCAGCTTCTAAATATTCCTCATTTATTTTGCCAATGAAGTCATAACTCTTGAGGATAAAGAATCCAAAGTGGGAGTTAACTAATATATAGTTTACTATTTAGGCCCATTGCAGATCCTATTGTCAATCAGTGTGGCATCCAAATGCAAGAACTATCTAGGAGGGGGCAGTGTGTCTTGGTTTGTGGAGTAGTTTGTCCCTTGGCAGCATTTGTCTTCCCTGGGGCCAAACTATATTTACGTAAGAGGCTCATGTGGTTTTATACAGATACTACTTAAATTGTGTGTGACACAGAGAAATGGTTCCAGTGCTACTATATGGGATGAATTGTGCCTAAATCTAATACTGCAAGTGGGACAAACAGGAACAAAGAAATTTCACGCAGAACTTTCCATGTTAGAAAAGGTTAATTTTGGCAACATAGATATTGTGATGCTAGTATCTTTTCCAACATGACACATGAGAAACTCACTGAATTTAGCATTTTCTAATGCACATACCGAGGCCAAAAACAGACTTGCACCAGCATTCATGCATTACTAGGTAAACACGTTTTATAATTCCATGTATATTCCATCTTTGAAAATATATTGGAACTGGCTACTTCCATCCATATATTTGCCTGAATGTTTTTAGCACTGTGCCAACAAATGCAGGGCACCATTTGCCTAATTACCCACTTGGGCATGGCTTGACATGTTGCCCGAAACTAGGCAGCATGGCCTGTTTCAGGGGGAAACAACTCTCAAATAACACAACAACAGGCCATGGGTTACAAAAGTGGTAACTGTATTGCTCCCAAGTGTTTGACAAGAGATGACTATTGAACATTTGTCAATATTCAACAAATGACCCAAATCTCTCAGTCAAATTTAAAGGCAATTTCTATTCACCACAGGTACTTAAGTGCTCTGAAAACTTTTGTGGATCTAAACATTTTGTTCCTGGTTCACCATGAAATGTCATGTCGTGTTAACCCCAATTTTAGTTAAGCAGATTACCCCTTCCTTGCAATATGTAAGACCAAACCTCAGTCTTGTGATCTAAGAGAAAAGGAGAGGTTTCTGTGAAGTGATCAGAGGAACTGTTATGTCTCTTAACTAGATACACCCCAGTATTGATTTACACAGGTATAAGAGTGGGCATGGTTGTAAAACTTCAACAGTTTGTCTACCGAGCTTCTGTATTTGCCTTAAAATCACTGGAAAATGGCACTTTTTAAAAAAATCCTTCCACTGTGGAGATTTTTAAGAGTAACATTAATTTTGATTAAGGGAGGGCTTGAAATGATGACAGAATTATATAGTGAATACTTATACTAAAGTATGGAAGGAAGCAAGCAAGCAAGCAAGCAAGGAAGGAAGGAAGGAAGGAAGGGCTGGTTTAGAGAGGCATAAAAGGAAGGAAGGAAGGAAGGAAGGAAGGAAGGAAGGAAGGAAGGAAGGAAGGAAGGGCTGGTTTAGAGAGGCATAAAAGGAAGGAAGGAAGGAAGGAAGGAAGGAAGGAAGGAAGGAAGGGCTCATTTAGAGAGGCATAAAAGGTTATGTGAGGGATAGGGTCTTGGACTCCACCCTATGTAGAATGTGTTCCGTGAACTATATGTATGACCTTCCCATACATTCTGGTTGCCCGTTGTAGGTGATGGATGGATCACTTGTACTTGTGGACCGATGTATGTGTGTAGCCATCAGACCGCAATATATGTCTTACATATGATAGGTGGGGATTATGAGTCACACTGCTGTGCTCCACCACGTGCAGAATCAACCTACCAGGTCACTGTGAACTGGCCTGAACTCAGGCTCTCAAAAAGATTTCTGAATATTGTCAGTATGAAGTCACAATCCTATACAGACACCAATGGTTGTGACATTAGCTAGGTTATAACTGTTCTTTGTCTAACAAAGAGAGAAAAGAAGAAAAGGAAGACTATAGAGAGGGCATGATATGAAAGAAATCAAATAGGGCACAACCCAGCCAATTTATTTTGATGGAAGACATTGAAGCTTATGCTTAAGTCTCCCTCTGCAATCAATGGGACTTCTAAAAAATGCGTAGCTTTGTCTGGATTGTGGCCATAGAGTATGTTGTATCTGATGTCATCGTTTCTCTCCTGTAAATAATCAGCCAATTATACATACAAATCATATATGAACCATCTGCTTTATTTTTTTAAAGATTCATTCTTGCCTTTGCATCAGGGTTGTTAGACTGGGATTCTTATGCCCCAAATCCATAATATTTTACAAAGATTCGTGCCACAAAGATTGGATTTTAATTTGGTGGCCTACTTGGTAAAGAAATGCAGTCTGTCAAGTTTATTAAATACATGTCTACATAGTATATCTCAGAAATACAACTATTTTTGCTAGTGTTCGCTGAACAAAATTGAGAGATAGTTTTTAAAAACCAGGTCACCAATACTAGGAATTTTATATTTCTGACCATTTTTTATGTTTATTGAACTTTATCATTCTAGCAATTATATATAATTTCTAAGTACAAAAATGGGCTATTGAAACAGAAATGTACATAATGCATAAAGAACCTATAACAGACTTGTTTATTTTATCTGTAAAAAAAATGTTCACACAGTGTATTATATCCATGGAAATGTGTAATATTGCCATTTTTTCCCCAGGGAGAAATAATGTTCAGCTTTGTGATAAATGAAGTCATTTTACTCATTGAACTTGGCTCCTATTGCAAAAGATACTTCTGAAGATTTTTCATATGGTATATCTTGTGTATAACAAAAGCTATTTCTGAAGACTCCCATGGCCGAAACTGTCTCAGACCCAGTTTGGGTCATGTAAATCTTCAAATGCTGGATGCATTCTTGTACACCAGCCTTCCTTAACCTGGTGCCCTCCAGAAGCTGGCTGGGGGATATTGGGAGCTGTAGTCAAACACATCTGATAGGCACCCAGTTGGGGAAGAGTGTTGTACAATATACATTAAGATCAAATACCTCATGCTACATTCTTATTTCCTTTATTGTCAAGGCACCATATTGAAACTGTGCAAAATAAACTGCAGTTGAAAAAGAGTAATCTTCTGCACTAAAGAAGCCTACATCTCAGTTCATCAAGTAAGCATTGGTGGCACACCAAATCCCAGTTGTTCATGTAGGAACTCAGATAGGATCTGAATGCTTGTTGCATAATAAGAATGCCTATGTCAATACTCTTGAACATCATTGGCTTGGATCCTATACATCCTATACTTATCTACTCAGCACAATCCTATACATGGAAGTAAGTCCCATTGGGTTCAATGGGGCTTAATCCTAGGTGAGTGGGTATAGGATTGCTGCCTTAAGAAAGTAAGGCAGCAATCCTTCCTTCCCTGCAGACACCTGCACCCCCCCCCCCGACAAGCCAATCTGGACAGTCAGTGGCCCTCCTGACCAATATGGATGGAGCATGGTGGTGGGCTGCTGGTTGAACACAAGTGCTTGCATAATGCCTTCTATTGGACCAACATTTCCCAATAAACAAGATGGGAATAAGGCTTTAATAAGGATCTGCTTCAGATCTCTTCTCTACAAGGGCTCTGTAGAAATCAAAACCTTATCCCATGTACCATTAAAAAGATTAAACAAACTACCTAACCCTCAGTCTCTCTCTCTCTCTCTCTTGAATGTTGTCACATTATAGTTAAACTGCCTATATTGAGATCCTTTAGTTAAAAATTGTACCATTCTGTTTATGCTTATCATTCACCACGTTGACCATTCAGTTCCAATAAGTTTGAGTCCATTTGAAGTTCTTGCACTCATAATTAAAAGGAATGCAGCACAGTTGGGGGGGGGGGACTGCCCACTAGGAGACATTAATGCAATATTAATGAAGGTATGTGGGGGAGGGGGTTGCCAGTAGTTACTTTGAAAACTGCAGTTTTACAGTTCAGGGTCACATATGTGCAACTTATTTTGGTGGACAGAATGATCAACACTCCGTATCTTGACAATGATGCATTTTTCCTTGTGTGTTAACCATGGAGTATTCAATCTCCTTTTTTCTTAATACCTTCTTTTAAAACATTATATAATAAAATGTCATATTTGTGTGAGCATAGAATTCACCAACCTGGAGAAAAATACTAGAAGAAAGCAAAGAGGGAGAGTGTGATCTAACACACCAGAGAAATCTCCCCAAATCCCAGTGCCCTGTAAAAACTAGAGGACAAAGCCACATGAAGATGGCTAAGTGTTCAGACTTCAGTGCCTTTGGGAAATCACCAGCTACTACACCAGCCCCATGACAATCCTCACAACTCTGTGGCTGCGTTCGGACGAACATACCTCAGCTTATTAAGCCAAGACATGGACATGCCTTTGGCCCCCTTCACTCCTCCCTTCATGCAAGCCTAGATTAAACCAGGAAGCATCTAACTAACCATAGTTTCCTGTTTTGTCCAAACCAAGAAACTATGGCTATGAGTTTTTGAACAATCCAGGATCTTAAATCACAGTTTGAAGTCAACACTAGGCATTGCATTTTGGAGAATTGAAGATGGCAGCCTACTCACCATGGATCAGAGCATTGCCACAACCCGCTAAGTTAATACGTTCAGGAGGAGGCAGCAAGCAGCAGAAGTGCTGGGCAGGGCCCCAATGGCTTTGCCAGTTCTGGCTGAGGGTGCCAATGGTGGGGTGAGCAGGGGAGGCAACTGGCGCTTCTGAGACCTGGGGACATTGGCAGGTGCCCAGCAATGACAATGTCTGGCAGTAGGGGCATGACTGCCAGGTGCAGTGGTGGCAGCAGGCAGGACTAGCCCGTGCAGCCCCGCAATGCTTCTCACATGTTTTTTTTAATTCATGGAGGGGGGTGGTATCTGAACCCACTCCCCAATGTGTGCCAACTTAACAAAATTATTGCAAGGCCCCTTTTTTATTTCATAGCCGCTGTATTACCTGAGCCAATCTGTTGAGAGTTTGAAGTTACTCCCCTCAAGAGAATATCCCTCTTTTCCCTTGGGTTGATGTCAGAAGGGGGGGAAACCCTAGCAGCTGTATCGGCATGTGTGTTGTACAGGTAGAAGGAATGACTGCAGAATCAGCAAGCCTCAAACACAACTGTTCTCTAATTCAGCACACACAGAAGTGACATCTTAGCAGACGCTCCATCTACTGCTGCCACTCCCAGCACTACAGGAGCAGCCAAGGTTCAAAACAATAACTAAGCCACAGTATCCCCACCCCACCCCACACCCCCAGGATACATAACAATGTGCAAAAATGAAAACCAAAAAAAACAAAGAACAAGGAAGCCCTCAGTGAGCAAGTGCAGCTCCAAGTTGCTCCTTCCCCACTTTTTTTGAGGGTTATACACCAGGGTTTCACAGGTATGGAAGAGGTATTTGAGGAGAGTGGAAGATTATAGGGGAGACCAGGATCCCTGATGCTCTTTACCAGCCAAGCTCGTACCCTCCGGATGTGTTGGACCACAGCTCGCAGACTCCTCTAGTCAGCATAGCTGCCCGGGGAATTCTGGGAGTTGTAGTCCAACACATCTGAAGGGCACCAGGTTAGGAAAGGCTGCCCTAACCGCTTCCCTTTCTCACACACATGCAAACTCAGCTACCATATTTATAACATAACTTCCACAATTATAAAATGGCCACTATACAAGTATAAGTAAGTAACATATGAAACATGGCTGTGAAGAAATATAGAGACCCTGCTCAGGTGACCTTCACACCATAGAAGATAATGAAACACAGTTCCTTCCTATACCACTCAAGTAGCTTCAGCATCCTTCAGCCATGTGGAAGGAGCCTATACTCTGACTCAGCCCCACATCCACAGCACCTGTGATTGGTTGATTGGTTCTATGAAGACCTACAACACCTTCTAGAACTAACACCCAAAAAAGATGTCCTCTTCATCATAGGGGATTGGAATGCTAAAGCAGGAAGTCAAGAAATCACCGGGATAACAGGCAGGCATGGCCTTGGTGTACAAAATGAAGCAGGACAAAAGCTAATAGAGTTTTGCCAAGAGAACATGCTGATCATAGCAAACACTCTTTTCCAACAGCACAAGAGGCGACTCTACACATGGACGTCACCAGATGGTCAATATCGAAATCAGATTGATTATGTCCTTTGCAGCCAAAGATGGAGAAGCTCCATGCAGTCAGTAAAAACAAGACCTGGAGCTGACTGTGGCTCAGATCATGAGCTGCTTCTTGCAAAATTTCGGCTGAAATTGAAGAACGTCGGGAAAACCACTAAACCGTTCAGGTATGACCTCAGTCATATCCCTGATGAATATACAGTGGAGGTGAGGAATAGATTTCAGGGATTAGACCTGATAGACAGAGTGCCTGAGGAACTATGGATGGAGGTCCGTAACATTGTTCAGGAGGCAGCAACGAAATCCATCCCAAAGAAAAAGAAATGCAAGAAAGCAAAGTGGCTGTCTGATGAGGCTTTACAAGTAGCTCACGAAAGAAGGGAAGCGAAAAGCAAGGGAGAAAGGGGAAGATATACCCAACTGAATGCAGAGTTCCAGAGAATAGCAAGGAGAGACAAGAAGGCCTTCTTAAATGAACAATGCAAAGAAATCGAGGAAAACAACAGAATGGGAAAGACTAGAGATCTCTTCAAGAAAATTGGAGATCTCAAGGGAACGTTTTGTGCAAAGACGGGCATGATAAAGGACCAAGAAGGCAGGGACCTAACAGAAGCAGATGAGATTAAGAAGAGGTGGCAAGAATACACAGAAGAACTATACAGGAAAGATCTGAATGTCCCTGATAGCCGCGATAGTGCGGTCACTGAACTTGAGCCGGACATCCTCGAGAGTGAAGTCAAGTGGGCCTTAGGAAGCATTACTAACAACAAAGCTAGCGGAGATGACAGTATTCCAGCTGAGATATTTAAATTCCTAAAAGATGATGCTGTTAAAGTGCTGCATTCAATATGCCAACAAATCTGGAACACTCAACAGTGGCCACAAGACTGGAAAAGGTCAGTTTACATTCCAATTCCAAAGAAGGGCAACACCAAAGAGTGTTCAAACTACCGCACAATTGCGCTCATTTCACATGCCAGCAAGGTGATGCTCAAAATCCTACAAGCTAGGCTTCAGCAGTATGCGAACCGAGAACTACCGGAAGTACAAGCTGGGTTTAGAAGAGGCAGAGGAACTAGAGATCAAATCGCCAACATTCGCTGCATCATGGAGAAAGCAAGAGAATTCCAGAAAAACGTCAATTTCTGCTTCATTGACTACGCTAAAGCCTTTGATTGTGTGGATCACAACAAACTGTGGCAAATTCTTAAAGTGATGGGAGTACCAGACCACCTTACCTGTCTCCTGAGAAACCTGTACGAGGGTCAAGAAGCAACAGTAAGAACCAGACATGGAACAACCGAGTGGTTCAAAATTGGGAAAGGAGTACGACAAGGCTGCATATTGTCACCCTGCTTATTTAACTTATATGCAGAGTACATCATGAGAAATGCCGGGTTGGATGAATCAGAGGTCGGAATTAAGATTGCTGGGAGAATTATCAACAACCTCCGATATGCAGACGATACCACCCTAATGGCAGAAAGTGAAGAGGATCTCAAGAGCCTCTTGTTGAGGGTGAAAGAGGAGAGTGCAAAAGCTGGTTTGAAACTCAACATTAAAAAAACGAAGATCATGTCATCTGGCCCTATCACTTCCTGGCATATAGAAGGGGAAGAAATGGAAGCAGTGACAGATTTTACTTTCTTGGGCTCCAAGATCACCTTTAAAGCCATCTAAAGTAGCAGCCTTCACCACATCTATCATGTGGCAGTGAATTCCACAGGCAAACTACTCAAAATGTAAAGGATAGCTTTCTTTTGTCTGTCCTGATCTTAATGCCAACCAATTTCATCGGTATGCTATTCTAGTATTAACAGGGAGGGAGACAAAATTCCGCTCTATCCCCTTTCTCTAAACTAGGCATAATTTTATAAACCTCTATAATGCAGTCCCTTAGTTATCTTTTTTTATCCCTATGTAAAAAAAAGTCCTAGATGCATTAACCTTTCCTTGTAGGAAAGAGAGCCAGTGTGGTGTAGTGGTGAGAGTGACGGACTGGGAGCCGAGAGATCCGGGTTCTAGTCCCCACTCGGCCATGGAAGCTCACTGGCAGTCACAGACTCTCAGCCCAACCCACCTCACAGGGTTGTTGCTGTGAGGATACAACGGTGAGGAGGAGGATAATGTAAGCCGCCTTGAGTTCCTTGCGAGAGGGAGAAAGGCGGGGTATAAATGCAATAAATCAATAAATAAAATAAATAAGGTGTTGTGAGACCCCCTGATAAATTTTAATTGCCTTTTTCTGTATCCTTTTTCGCCTCCGTGATGCCCTTTTTAACCACAATCAAAAACGTGGCTGCACAATAGGTTTTAATAAGGGCGTTGTGAGATACCTTATACAAATCCCTTTTTCTGTCCCTTTCCTAGTCAGTCCTAGTATGGGATTTCACTCCTGTATAGGCAGATAGGGAGCTGCCTTATGCTCAGTCAGACCATTGGTCTATCTAGGTTAGTACTGTCGACACTGACTGGCAGCGGCTCTCCGGGGCCTCAGGCAGTGGTTTTTCCTGCAGGACCTGAAGATGCCGGGCACTGAACCTGGGACCTTCTGCCTGCAAAGCAGATGCTCTGCCACTGAGTTATGGCCCCTCTTTTATCATTAAAGGGGAGCAAACCAAAGGCGGAATGCAGTGTGTGCTGGCTTATCTAGTTATTTCAAAAGGTGGGCAGTCCCAGCATACTTAGCTATTATTAACTAGGGGTCAGAATATTTAACCCTTTAATTGTGTTAAGTTACAGAAAACAATAGAAATATTTTGAAAATTACTTTCAGATTGATTTTTAAATTTTATTTTAACCAAAATATTATATTATGTAGCTTTTTGGCCTATCCAGCATCTCAGCCAAGCAGGTTATTTTTCAGAGAAGACAGTGATCCAGTTTAGGAATACAACAGATGCTTTATTTGTTCTTCTTCTGGTACCCAAATTAGGCCTCGCCTCTTGAAACTCCATCCATACACACACAGGCCAGAACTCTCGCTCTCTCTGGCCTCACCTCTCCACAGACAGCTCACTGACTAGGGGCTGCCTTTAGATACATGAAGCATACACTGACTATATGTTAAAATATTGTGTAGTCCAGAGGTGGGCAGACCTCAGGTTTGCAGGATCTATTTTGTATTTCACTAGCATGCTGAGGTCTACCAACCAGAGCCAGACACAAAATGGAGGCTCGGGGAGAGGAGGAAAGAGTCAGTTATCTACCACAAACACTGGGATATATAGAAATCTACATGTGAGTTTCCATAGATCAGAAATTCTAATCCATCACTCTAAAACTGGCCAACAGAGCTGTCCAGTTCAAAAGCAACTCCTGTTTTACAGAAGAGGAACACTGAGGCTGAGAGAGAAGCAATATGCATAAAGTCAGCCATGGCAGAGGTTTGCTGCAACCGTTGCACTTCTTTTTGTTGTTTTATCCTCTTGCTTTCATTAAAGTCAGAAATCCTTGAAGATCTGCTGCAAACCAATCAGAGGAGGCTTTGCCTCAAAAGGCAGTATACAAATATTTTGAATAAATAAGGGAGCAATCCTGCGGCGCTACTCAGCGGCTAGATGGCCATAGAATATGTCGGTTTCTGGGAACTGACCTCGGAGCCCGCACTCAAAGGTGGGTTCCCTGAGAAGAGGAGCGTGGATTGATGAGAATGGGGTGTTCCTGGGGGCGTTCTAGGGTGGGGAAGACGTAAATGCTGGAACTACACATCCTATGTGTCACCCGGCAGCCACTTCCCCCACTCCGCCTTCCCACAGCTAGACAGCCAAAATCGGCTGTCTAGCCGCAAATACAGGGCAGCTGAAGTGCGGAGGGGACAATTCCCTCTGCGCGTCTCCTGCCCTGCATTGGATAGGCGGTCACCTCTGAGTTTGGAGGCAGCCGCCTATCCCAGTAGGATTGCGCCCTAAGTAACAGAAAAGGACAGAAAGGCTAAAGTAGAGGAAAAGGGGGTCTAATACTTTCTTTACCTTGTTTCTGAAAATTTTCTGTATTGATTTTTAAACAGAGAAATGCATAGTTATAATTATCCTAACTTTTACTAACAACCCCCCTTCCGTAGCACTGTTTGCCTTATCTTGAGTCAGTCTTTTAGTCCGTTGCCCCTGTATCCCTCCATTGCCCTTGTATCCCTCCATGAGAGTGGTGCAGGAACTTCTGCACCTATGACACCATGACATATCTTTATGGATTGCATCGTTTGCAAATGTAGTACTCTGGCCATGCAACCACTGTCTGTGTGGGAGATGCTGCATGATTCCATACCCTGCAAATGCAACAGAAAACCATCGAGTTGCCTGGTCCGTAGTTTGCTTTGCAGCAGGCTTGGGGACATGTACACCATCTACTTTCCTCTTTATCTGTCAACTGAAATAGATATGTGGACAATGGTGCTTCTACAACCTCCATAGCTGAAGACATCCTTAGTAATTTTTAATGCGTTTTGGTGTAGAAGTGAGCTACTTTCCTTGGCTTTCTGTTCTTGCAGGCACAATTCTGGTGCGTGCCCACCTGTATACCAATCCAAGACCTGGCAGTCTTACTGACAAAGTTGCTGCATTCCTCCGCAGATATGATTGTGTATGCATTTAAAATTGTGAGTATTCCACAGTCATAGGAATTCCTTTGTTATGGTATATCCTCACACAAATCACCTTCCAGTCTTTGCAGTCCCTCCTCAATGGCACCCATGCTACCTGGTAACAAACAGCTGCAATACACAGGAGAATGTGTCGGTGCTGCTTTGATTTTTCTCTGTTTTTCATTGAATCAAAGCAACAATTTCCTTTTGTTTTGAAAATTATAATACCAAGTAGCCAGTGTTGACCAGAACCAGCTATATCAGTGTTGAACAGTATCAGTGGAAAGTCTTTGTTAAGAGCAAGATTTGTATCAAGGAAATGGTAGAATACATCTGCATTGCCCAAGGCAACACTTTTATATATGTATGTTGGGCAGAGCAGGATTTTATCCCTTAATTGGTACTGACAACTGAAATTGGGAAAAGCTTCATCAATCAATTCATCTAACACCCATTTTCTAGGATGTAATGATTCCTTTAGTACAGCTGGTAGCTTGTCATGTATTTTTTATCTTCTTCACCTGGTACTTCCCATGTGCTGGGTCTTGGTGTCATTTCTTGGTCTTCTTTTTTGCTGTTGACTGTTTTGGCAACACAGCCTCCTGTGTAGCCTCACTAAAATCTGCTCCTTTGATTTCTGAAATATCAAGGACTGAGTCAGTGATCTAGGGGTTACTTGGAAGAGGATATTCAAGGTATGATGTACAGACAATGGAACTGGGCACTAGGTTTATGCTGTAGTCATAGTCACCAGATCTTGGTTTCTTCCTTCCAGCTTTACTTGATCTATCTCTTTTTCTTTTCATGAGTGCTGATGGGGAATGTGTGTGTTTATCAACTCTTTCTGTGCAATGAATTGACATTTGAGCCACTATAATATGATAACATTGCCCTGTACTGCCACAGGAACAATACATAGGTTGCGGGTAAAGTGCAACTGCTTGCCTTTTACCACTGTATCCATCACAGATGTTGAAGGTGCCTGACTGGCAGCAAAGAGTGATTCCTCCAGAATCCTTGCTCAGTTCAGCCAGAGATGTTTGATTCATACAATAACTCTTTGCTTTTTCCACACCTGTCCTGGGAGGGTTCTGATCCAGGATGGATGTTATATTTCCAGTAATTGTTTCTAGAGGATAAAATGGAAGGAATTCTATCTTCATGGGTGATTTCTGTAGGTGTATTCTCTAAAAAAAAATGTGTTTTTTAGATAATAGTTTCTCAGACCACAATATGCTCATTTGAACTCGTACAGAAAATGTGTTTGCATATAGTACATTGTGAGTGCCATAGCATCAACTGGCATTTCTTTCCACTCCAGTTCATCCTTACTTATCTTGTTCATGCTCTCGCTGATGTTATTGGTTGCAGTTATATCATTTCTGAATGCAGCAAATTTCTGAGTGTGAAATTTTGCTGCATATTTGGGAATGCAATCATTCAGTTCTTTATCAAAATATTCTTTAAAAGGCTGACTCCACAGCACATTAAATTCCCTATATCTCTCCTTATATGATGCATTTAGCAATTATGTCACAGTGTCTTTTAAAACTGTCAAATCATCTTTTCTCCCACCATGGTCCCTCACCCACATCCTCACATCTCTAGAATATGATTTCTGCGACATACCTTTGGAATCTGATGGAATTTCTCTTGCAAAGGTTGAACAATACCCCTTTCTCAGTCTGTTACAAATGGTATTTTATCCACGTTGTCTCTTCCCAGTTTTAAAAGTATTTCAGACAAGAAATCTTGATGGTATGCCATAAATTCTTTGGTATGTATGAGAAATGCAACAGGGAGTATTGGGTCACCTTCTAAAATGATGTTTCTCATATGGGAGATAAATAGTAATCTCCAAGTTTGAAAGTGGTGTCATAAGACACAAGTTGTGGCAACGATGTATCTTTACTTACAGAGGAGAGCACATGCCTCAGCAATTGGGATATGTAAATGAAACAATGAGATTGGGCAGAAGGGTAAACTTTGGGATAACATTTTTTAGATGGTGTGAGAGTTCCACCAAGTTGAATATTTCATCTCTGCCTATTCGTTTCTTCTGGCTCCGTTTGTATGATACATTTTGCACCTGTTTGAGATTCTGTGGGCAATTAATGACCATACATCTATGAGAACTGTCCATTGATGCAATTGTTTGTAAATGTTTATAGGCCTTCCATGTGTGTGTGTGGGGGGGGGGGGTTTCTGTGACTCCAATGCAATTTCCAATTTTTCAAAAACCTGCTTCATAGTACTAGCAAAAGGCTTCTTAGAATCCTTCCTCTTACAATGACTGGACACGTGATGCAATGTTTCATCACCCGAATAGTGGATGATGTACAACTTTCTAGGATGTGTGTAGTCCCTGAGGCAGAATATATTTTTCTTGAAACCATGCAGTGAATCTTTCCAGGACCCATCTGGGTCCTTTAGATAGTAATACCTTTTCAGGACACCTGGGGAATGCAAACATTTTCGATGGAAATTTGACCCCTTTGATACCCATCCCTCCTGGCCAAAACTATAATCATGCTCCCGCTCAGGGACAGGGGAGGAGGAACGGTACACAAACACCTACCCTCCCTTTGGCAGCACAGGTGGTAATGAAATAATTTTACTTTCATCTAAGTTTTCTCTCCTGAGAATTGCTAGCATTTCTTCCATTGGAAGATCACTTCTTCAGCCAGTCATATGTGGGTTGTTGCATGAATCCATACCTGTATCATAACAACCTCCCGTCTCTGAACTTGTTGGCCTGATCTCACACAGTGGTGACACCAGGAGAAATATCTGGGTGGGAACAGAAGGGGCCAAGTATATTTCTGCATGGGTGAGCTCTGTCCCATATGTGAAGATCTCTGAAAGACAAATAATGGTATGTTTCACATTAAAACTGCCATCATAAACATATTTTTTTCTGAAATAAATGGGAAAAAGTTACTATGGACCTACAACACAGAGGGGGAAATTAATTTTAATTTTGAAAAATATTACTCTGTGATTAGAATTTTTTATTTTTTACTATGTGTCATCCGGCCACTGCTTCCTGCACTCCGAGGTCCTGCAGCTAGACAGCCAAAATCGGCTGTCTAACTGCGAAAGCAGGGCGGTGGGAGCGAGGAAGAGATCTGCTCCTCACCACTCCTCCTGCCCTGCACTGGATAGGCGGTTGCCCCTGGGGTCAGAGGAAACCGCTGATCCACATAGGACTGCTCCCACAGCTTTCTGTGAAAATACATTGACCCTGACCTCTTTTGTTAGAGGCCTAATTATCCAGTTTCAAAGAAGCGGCACCTCTGTGTCCTTCAGAAGACACACATCTCTATAATGCTGTTTAGCCCTCCCACCAAGAGAGGGCCATGAGCCGCTTCACCACACCACCACCTCCAACTTCTCAATAAATCCCCACAGAAGAAAGCAGAGAAATTCCTTTTGTGATGGTTACTGTGACTCTGTGATGAGGTAGGAATACTTTGCACATTCTCAGAGATGCTTCTTTGGTTCCCTGCATCCTACCTCAGAGACCAGGTTCCAAGCTGCAGCTCAGATTGAGCCTTCCACAAGTGGATCCCAACACCCAGCTATACCCAACAAACATGTTAAAACCTACTTCAAAACTAGGGATGTTAGAGAATTCCGCCATGGATCCCAGGGGGGCCCAATTCCAGTGAATTCAACCCCTCGGAACCCATGGCAGAACAGAGCCCCCTGCCCCACCACCCCGCAAAAGCCCCGCGAAACGGAGCCTACCTGGCTCCGGTTCCGGCACCAGCTCTGGCTCCGGCTCCAGCTCCGGCGGTGGCAGTGGCTCCGGCTGCTGCCGGGCTGCTGCAGCTGCAAATGGCGGCCATCATAGCAGCCACCATTTGCGTCCCTACACCGGCCCGTGATAGCCTACGTATATATTTACGTAGCCTATCACGGCTAAAGCAGGGACACAAATGACGCCATTTGCATCCCTGCTTTAGCCGTGATAGGCCACGTAAATATTTACGTAGCCTATCACGGGCTGGCATAGGGACACAAATGGTGTCCCCTACACAGGATGACATTTGCGTCCGCAGCAGCCCGGCAGCAGCTGGAGGCCCTGGAGCAGAGCCGGCCGGGCAGGATTCCAGGGGGGAGGAATGGATCACCTCCCCCCTCCCCATCGAGGATTCCTGGGGGGAGGAACGGATCGCCTCCCCCCACCTGCGGAATCCGGCGGAGGCAGGTAAGTGGGGTTTTGTACACCCCTACTCAAAACACAATGTCAACAAGAAAAATTAAAAATGAGGTACTCCCTTGCAATTGTGGTTATTCAGTGCCAGAAGTACACTTTGATTTACATGAAAGTGCATATCACGTACATGTAAACCCAACAAATACATGAGGGATCTTTGGGCATTGAACTCTGGACACTTATGAAAACCTGATTTCCCCCCAAATCTGAGACAGTCAGAGACCACAAGAAGGTCTTTGAAAGCAAGTCTTTGTTTTGTTAAATAAGAATTTGAAATGAATGAAAATCACTTTTCAGGGAAATTAGAATCATACATTAACACCAAGAAGGTTAAAGATAATCATAAAAGGTAAAAAGGTGTCCCCAACCAGTCATGTCCGACTCTAGGGTGCGGTGCTCATCCCCGTTTCTAAGCCGAAGAGCCAGCGCTGTCCGAAGACGCTTCCGTGGTCATGTGGCCGGCATGACTGAACACCGAGGTGCACGGAACGCTGTTACCTTTCCTGCCAAGGCGGTACCTATTTATCTACTTGCAATTTCTAGCTTTCGAACTGCTAGGTTGACAGAAGCTGGGACTGAAGATGGGAGCTCACTCCGTCACGCAGCACTCAGGTCTCGAACTGCTGACCTGCCGACCTTCCAGTCTGCAGCTCAGCGTCTTAACCACTAAGCCACCGCGGCCCCTAAAAAAAAAGATAATCATACACTTAAGTAAATAGTGAAGGTGGGTACACTGAGATTTGTAGAAAAGTGTGTGTGTGTGTGTGTGTGTGTGTGTGTGTAAACAAAGTTTGATGAAAGTGCAGCACCTCAAAGAGAATTTTTAACTCTTAGCAAGGTGTGTGTGTGGGGGGGGGAGCTGATCATGAAGTAAGGGGGAGGGGAAGAAGTTTCAACTTGGGATAATTTGAATGCGGGGAGAAGCAGACTGTTTTTGGGAATTGTGAGAGAGTTTGGAGAAGGGGATTAGAGCAAATGAAGGGGTTTGGGAAGAAAGTGGATGGAGAGGCGTAAAAGAACCACTGGGAGCTCCAAAGCAAAGGAGTTTTGGAATTTGGAATGGGATGAAATATTAGGAAGCAGGGATGAATCAAGAATAATTTGAGCATAAAATACTTAGAAGGAAAACCAAAGATAATGCAAAGGTTTACCTATCTGTAGCTGCAGACTTTTGAAATGATGGGAAACTCTGTTGAGGTTCTTCCGTGGAAAAGAAGGGGAAACAGGAGAAAAGGTAGGGTGCTTTTCTGAGCAGAAAGGATAGGAGTCCTCTTTCCGTCTCTCCCTCTCTGAGTTGTATGAATTTGGGTTGCTGTTTTTTCTCTCTCTTCTCTCAGGATTTAGTAATCAAAATAAAACAAAACAAGTCTTTCTTCTAAGATGGCTCATGGATGTGGGGAAATGGATCTTTAGGTGGCAAAAAATAAGGGAAGAAAGAAGACAATGGCCTCCTCTTTCTTTCTTGATGCGAAGAAAGCATGGGAGTTGGTGAGTGCATCTATCTGGCTATCATAGGTCCAGGAGAGCAAGATAGCCAGGGGGATTTTGGTGATTGTCATAAACTTTAGTGACAAAACAGTCATATAGGCATGCCCACTTAGTCTATAATAGGTTTTCGGGGTCTCACAGCTTTAAAAGACATTGAATTCATTATTTTTCCTTCTATTTAAACAAGGTTTGAAATCAGTGCAAACTACGTCATCGTCTTTTGTGGCTGCTGTCCTTAGGCAAGATCTGAAATGTGCAAGTATTAACACCAAGGAATTAAGGCAATCAGAGCACAATGGCTGGCCAGAAATTTGTATGCAAGAAATCTACAGTGTCACTCAGGATGTGCAAGGCCTCAATATCCAATAGAACCTGCTTTTATGCTCCTCCCCTGGACCCAGAAAACCATAGTCGCTTTCCTATCTTCAGACCCTTTCTTCCCAAAGCAGCAATATTTGGGGTGCTTCTTACCAACTGATAGACTGTGTCTGCTCAGAGGCTCAATGGGTTTTATAAGTACAGCCCAGGCTCCAGGGAATACAGGCTCTGGGGCTCACATTGTTGTTCAGATTAACTTCTGGGGTGTTGGGGTGGGTGGACAGAGTATTCCCAGGGAGCCCAATTCATGAGTTCCAAAGAACAATCCTGTCATTCCTTCAACACTAAATTCCATTCTAGTTGCAATGTATCAGGGGCAGGTAAAAGAAGGGCACTCTATACTTGCTCAGAGGCACACTATGCTTATAAGCAAGTTCCAGGGCTCATGTTCAAATGGAGGAGAATTCTAATAGAGCTACCTCCAGATGAAGAGAAAGCAGATTGTCCCTCCATGCTGCAAATATATCCCCACCCCTGATGGAGGGAGGGACAGGTCATAAGAATGTAGTAACATACTGTTTGCAAGCAATAAGAATAAAGTCAGTGAATAAGTTCAACAACAGACAGAGTCACTGCTGAGTTGCAGTCACCTCCCTCCCTTCTGCGGAAACCGAAAACACGCTGATTGGGGCTGCTCTGAGGTGGGGATGATACAGCTCATACTACTAAGAATGTGATGTTTCCCTATGGGCAAGTATGGTTTCCCTATGGGCATTGTTGCAGAATTTTACCCTTCTGCTGGGCTCGGCCAGAGAGCAGACACTGGCTTTTGTTTGAGCAGATGTTTATTACCAGAACACCAAGGTGTGGTGCAGTCAAGAGTTGCCAGCGTGTCCCCTCGGGACTGAACCCAGAACTGTAGGCGACTTTGGTATTTATACAAAGTAAACAAGGCACATGATGTAAGCTTTGGTCAGTATGTGGTGCAGTGCTGAGTCAAGGGGCTACAACCTTCCTTTGAAGGAAGTTTTCTGGTTTCCAGAGATAAGGGCCCTGATAGGCATTGTGACTCATGTGCAGTAAGTTAATCAGCCATCATCCTGTGCCACTAATTCAGTCACTATGTCCTTTTGCCTACGTGACTCTCAGCACCTTAGCAACACATTCCCATGCTAACAATTAGGGGTGGACGAAAGGCACTTACCTTTCGTCGAAGCTTGTTCGCGGTGGGGGGGAGGTGCTTCGCGGCCCCCCCGTGAAGTTCAGGCCGGGGGGGGAGGCTTCCCGCCTCGCCCCGGCCGAAATTCAGGCCGGGGGGGAGGCTTCCCGCCTTGCCCGGCCGAAATTCAGGCCGGGGAGGAGGCTTCCCGCCTCACCCGGCCGCGAACGCCATTGTTTTAAAAAAACAAAAACGCCCCCGTGATAGGCTACGTGACGATTAACGTAGCCTATCACGGCTAGATCTGCAAAGTCAGCCGTGATAGGCTACGTTAATCATCACGTAGCCTATCACGGGTGACTTTAAAAAAAAAAAAGAAGCGCGTACGCTAATGGCGGCCCCCATAGGGAGCCACCATTCGCGTTCCTTATTTAGTCGCTGTAGTCTACGTAAATGTTTACGTAGACTACGGCAAAAATAAGGGCAACGCAAATAGCGTTGCCCTTATTTTCGCCGTAGTCTATGTAAATCTTTACGTAGACTACAGCGACCAAATAAGGAACGGGAATGGCGGCTCCCTATGGGGGCCGCCATTATCCGTACGCGCTTTTTTTTTTTTAAGTCACCCGTGATAGGCTACGTGACGATTAACGTAACCTATCACGGCTGACTTTGCAGATCTAGCCGTGATAGGCTACGTTAATCGTCACATAGCCTATCACGGGGGCGTTTTTTTTTTCTTTTATTGGAATGGCGGGGGCGGCAGCCGGTCGAAAGACCGGCTGCCGCTCCTGCCCCGCTCGAACACCCGCCGAACTGCCAGCCAGACCCGCCGCCGGGAGGGACATTCGGCGAAGGTAAGTCCCGTCCCGGGGGGGGGGCGGGGGGCGGGGGGGTCCAGAGGATTTCTCCCCGAAACTTGTTCGGGGGGCCGAACACGTTGGCGCTCGGCCCCCCGAAGTTTCGGGGAGAAATTCTCCGCCATCCCTACTAACAATGCAAGGGAATTTTTCCACTTCAGCATCCATGGTTTCCCCATGGGCAGGTAGAAGCCTATGTTTCCCTATGGGCATTCATGGTTTCTCTATGGGCATTCATCATTTCCCTATAGGCAAGTACTGTCATTTGTTTCAGTGTGTCCCGTTAGGGTGGCCGTGTGTCCCCATTTACAGAGACCAGTCCTCTGTCTGAAGGGCTGCCAGAGGACTATCCTTTTCTTGAAGGTGTCCTCTTTTTGAAGGGCTGTCCAGTCCATGTCTGGGTTAAAGATAAAGAGTGATCAGAAGGATGAGCCGGGCCTTGAAGATGCCCACCAACACACCTGGGCAGCAGACTGAGCAAAGCACACGGGTCACCTGGTCACAGTCTTCCACGCACTGGAGAGATGTACTGAATTTCTGTTGAAAGTGTAGTAATTTCTAAATTTGCATCTATACGTATAAATTAGCATATGCAAATGTTATGCAAACCAGCGCCCTTTGCTGTCCTCCTTTTTGGTGATGCATTTCCTCTTTCCTGGCTAATTCACAGGTGGCCAGCCGGCTGCAGATCCACCCGTTCGTCTGAGTATGAAAGCAGTCAGCCCTAAACAGTCGGCTGCTGTTGCAAACGTTGCATTAACCAAACCAGCCCATGTTTGTGCACCTCTAAACACCGCATGAGCAAGTGTAACACGTGGCAAATTGCGTCTCTGCCCAGCTGCACAGACACCACTGCCTTCCGAGAAAATACACAGAGAGAAAATGTAGTCATTCCAAGTAAAAATGCAGAGCTCACGCTTGATACGATGTCCAAGGTAGCTCCCTGAAATGGCTCTGTATTGCGTTGCTTAACGCGTTGACAGAGATTGTTTCAGACAACGGTACAAAAGCCTAAGCGATCTGCCAGCTCTGATCATGACGGATGGCCCCACCAACAAACCGCACATCAGTTTTTTCTGCCATCCATTCCAGAGCTGCTTAAAAACTGGCACAGCTGGAGGCGCTTTTGATTCGGAGGGAAAGAATGCAGCTTTGACGTGTCAGAATTAAAAGACATATGGAGCACACGTCTGAATATGTGGATATAGATTCCATTGTTCCATTTACATTAGCCTTCCCCAACCTGGTGCCTTCCAGATGTATTAGACTACAACTTCCAGTATCCCCAGTTGTAGTCCAACACATCTGAAGGGCACCCAGATGGGGAAGGCCAGTTTCCATGATCTGCCTGAACTTTGCTTTAAGTGTTGGCATTCAACATTCGGATATACACACACACCAAGGTATCATTTATAAAGACTGTTAATTGGGAGGAATGCTCTTCACAGCTTCTTACAACAAAAGAGTTTCTGTTTATAGATGAACTGCACAAAAGGTTGAAAGCCAAAACTTGTGGAGTGCTGGGAATTTTCAGTGCCTTGGAGAAAAGATGCCATTTCACCGTGGAGAGGGCCTCAGTTCAGCAGGTGGCTACTGGGGAAAGGGCCTTTTGGATAGTGACGCCCAAATTGTGGAACTCTCTTCTGACTCCCCAGCCACCTTCATTAGTATCCTTGAAGCATCTGGCAAAATCTGTCCAGTCCTCTTGAGGTTTTCGTGCCATTCAGTTGTTTTTATGGTTTGGGGTTCTTCCCCCTGAAATTAGTGTTGATCTCAGATTCTATTATTCTTGTTTTTATCTGCAGCTTTTAGTGTGTTTTTAAAAGAGCTTGGATCATTTGCAGTTGTTAGCTGTCTTGGGGGGTTTTGAATAAGGCGAGATACACATTTCAAAAATAAATGATTTCAGGACCAGGCATTAGAAGAATCATGTGTACAGAATTAAAGTAAATCCAAGCCTAATTTTGTTCATGCACTGACCCATGTAGGTAGCTAATTGTTAAATATAAGCTTTACCCCAAGACATCATAAGGTCTCAGCTAACTTTATTTGGAGACCAAAGTATAAGTGTATGGGATTATATCCAATGTTACGCGAGCAGAAAAATGGCAGGGGCTGGTGTTGTCTTGCCTTATAGAAGACCTTGTGGAACAGCTTGTGCAGTGGCTTGCAGAACAGCTTGTGCAGTGGCTTGTGCAAGCAGAATCAAAGGCATGGATTTGACCCATGCCTTGCGTAAGGATGAAAAATGGGTTACTGCAGGGCTAGAATCTTTGCGCTTGTGTAAGGAAAGTATTGGATGCAGAACATACAAAATACAGGAGGAATAATAAACCTTTGAAAAGGAGGCCTACTACTCTGCTGGATACACACAAAAGCTCACATTCGGTCTAAACAGGAAGTCGTTCCTTAAAAATATAGAATTGTCCCATACAGCACACAACTTCTCTTCCACTTCTATTGTACTCATGTGGGCAAGTGGTAAGCTGTTTGTGTGAGCAGCATGCGATGCAATCCAGACATATTTTAACCATGCCAATGCAAATTGTACTGAAAGAGGAAGTGTACTGGTGTGCTTGAAATGCACCAGACTGTTAGCATATATTCTAATTTGGCAGAACATAGACAAAAAAGAACATAAGTGATATTAGACTTCGTAGGATTCTGAACCAGCATCTAGATTAATAGCTTTTATTATTGTGGCTGGACAAAGTCCCAAAAACACCAGGAATATCATATCAGCTATATCATATTGTTAGAAAAAGAGACTCCATAACCGTTGGCGCCTCAGTTACGTAGGAGCCCGAGTGGCGGGAAAAATGTGGGCAGAGCAAAAAGGAGAACCATAATGACACGCTCATGACTAACGGCTTGGTAGGCTGATACTGACTGTTTATTGGCTATTAACTTGGTAAGCTGATGTACTGACTGTTTCATTGGTTACTGGCAAGAACAATAGAAGTGATATGGTATAAAAGGCTTTTGCACACGTGTCTCGGGGTCCAGACTGCTCTGCACCCGTTTGGCAAAACGTTTCAATAAAATAGTGTTGGATCCACTGCTGCCTGCCTGGCATCCTTTTCTTCTAAACCGAAAGCAAGAACTTTTTATCTAACAATTTGGTGCCATGACTCGGATCCTGCTTCGGGGCGCGTCCCCTTCGCGCTGAGCCGAGGGACCGCGGAGAAGTGGCCACAGGTGGTTGTTTTACATTGCCTTCTCCTCACGACGGCGGCGGCGGAGGCGCTTGGGGACCAACGCCAGAGGGAGAGGGAGATGTGATCACTCCTTTTGGCACCGGCAGTGGATCAATAGGCAGCTGGACACAGCTGCGGGTGGGACAGAGGAGGCCTCGGGGTAAGTGAAACAGCTTACTTTAGGGGACACACGAGGGACGGTGGTGTGTTTGTGATTGTGTGAGACGCCTATGGGCGAAGCGAGTGAGGAGCCCCGATCTGCATTTCCTTGTCTCGGCGATGGGCTGGGTCAGAGAAGGGCGAAGTGCAAGATTTGTTGAGTGAAATCCCACCGTCATGGGCGGGTCCCAATCCAGGCTCACGGAAGAGTCCCATACGCCCTTGGAGTGTTGTTTGCGCAACTGGTCACATTTTAAGCAGGATTACGGAACTAAGATGACGAAGGATCGACTTGTCCTTCTTTGCGCCCAGGAATGGCTGGTATTAGAACCCAAACGGCCACCCAAAGGGTCTTTTGACCCAACCCTGGTATCTGCTGTGCGCATAATAGTAATGCAAAGGGGACGTTGGGATCAGTTTCCCTATATTGATTCATGGGCAACTTGCGTACCTCTCGGCAGCAGGCCTGCCCCATGGGTAGTTAAATGTATGTCCTTGGCCCTCCCTGTGATAACTGGAAAAAAATTGACGAGGAAGGGAACACCTAGGGTGGCAGCGACAGCCCCTGAGGATCCGTTGCTTCCTCCTCCCTACAGGACTGCTGTCGCGGGGAGACTACGCCCCCCCCAGCCCCCACCCCCCCCAAGGGAGCCTGCCCAAGAGTTGCAACCGTTAAAAATTCCTGAGATTGGGTCTATGACTGAGTTCGAGGACACTCTCCAAGATCGTTTGAACGCCCTTGAGAAAAATTTCAAAGAGATGAAGGGTGCTTGGGGGCCTTGAACCCAGGAAAAGGTGCCTGATAAAGAGGAGGAAACCAAAGGAGGGCCTAATTACAATTTACGAAAGGACCCTCAGCCACCAGTAAAATTGACTTTCCCTATTAGAGAGGTCCCCGATCCTACCGCCCAACACCCACAGGGGACAATGTTTGTTTACGTTCCCTTTACGACATCTGATTTGTACAATTGGAAACAGTTCAATCCTCCCTTTGAAGAGGACCCTGGTCCACTGTTGTCCTTAATGGAAAATGTGAGGCTTACACACAATCCTACCTGGGATGACACACAGATGTTGTTAAACACTTGCTTCCTTAGTCAAAAGCCAACTATTCTTGCGGGGGCGCGAACTAGATTTAGAGAAGAGAACCCCCAGGTGACTGAGGAGCAAATGGCAGAGGTTTTGCCTATTGGGAGGCCTGACTGGGGAGTGGCCACGGCAGCGCAAAGGCAATTACATGCTGAATACTTTCGGCTTGTTTTAGCAGGCATGAAACAGGCCGCTCGAAGGGCCCCCAATCTGCAAAAGGTCTTGACGTTAAAACAAGACAAAAGCGAGCCCCCTGCCGTCTTCCTCCAAAGGCTGAGAGAAGCCTTTGCTAAATATACTGACATCAACCTGAATGACCCAAATAACCTACGAATTCTCACAACGCAGTTTGTAGGAAATAGCTGCCAAGATATTAGAAAGAAGTTACAAAAAGTCGAAGGAGGGCTGGCGGCTGATTTGGGAGTCCTGGTTGAGGTAGCCCAGAAGGTCTATGAAAGACGAGAGGAAGAAGAAGAAAAGGAAAAAGATAAAAGGCAGGCAAAACTACTTGCTGCCATTCTCAAGCCAGAGAAAGGAGGAACTAAGAAGGGTGGAAAGGGGAACAGAAAGGGGCCTCCCTTAGGAAAAGATCAGTGCGCTTTCTGTAGGAAGATTGGGCATTGGAAACAAGACTGTGAAGCCCTGAAAAAGAAAGAGAAAGAAAGCAGGGGGGAAGAACAAAGGGTGTTGTATGAACAAGAAAGAGATTAGGACAGACCGGGGCCAGGACCCCTCTTGGCCATTTCCGAGGCAAGACAGGACCCCATGGTCGAAATTAAAGTTTGGGGCCGCTCCTATGATGCCCTTGTGGACACAGGGGCTGCCTTGTCCATACTCCCCCTTAACAAGCCACCAACGGGAAGTGGGGGAACTACCACCATAATGGGGGTCGAGGGAAGGGCAACGCGAGTGCCCTTTTCTCGTCCTTTGTTTGAGATCACTTTCACCCCTGATGGAAGAATGGAAGTACGACTCCCCAAGCAACAGAGCAGCAACTATCAAATGGCCCTTTTTAAAGCCATAGAGGAACCCACCTCAGAGGCAAATGAAGACTGGTGCTTAATAGAAAACAGAGTCAACCCACTGGTTTGGGCCGGGGTTGGAGGGGCCTCTCGTGCCAAATCGGCGGCACCATACAAAATTCCTGTCAAGGAAGGGGCGAAACCATTTCATATGAAACAATACCCCCTTTCCCGCCAAGGGAAGCTGGGTCTACAACCAGTAATAACGAAGCTCCGAGAGGAAGGCCGACTCATCGAGATAATGTCCCCCTACAACACGCCCATTATTGCTGTATCAAAAGGGGGGGGCAAAGGGTTTCGCCTTGTGCAAGACCTCCGCCTCATTAACCAGCAAATCGAGGCCCCCCACCCTGTGGTCCCTAACCCACACACCCTTCTCGTAAGAATTCCAGAAGATCATGCATGGTTTACTGTCATAGACCTAAAAGACGCTTTCTTTAGCATCCCACTACACCCTGATTCGAGGCCTTTGTTCGCCTTTGAGTGGGAAAGCCCAGAGGGTGAGTCAAAGGTTCAACTAACATGGACAGTGATCCCTCAGGGTCTCAATCTTGCACCCGTCGTTTTTGGTCAGCAACTTCAAAAGGACCTCGAGCCTTGGGTCCATCAGCACCTTGAGGTGCATCTCCTCCAATATTGTGATGACCTCTTGATCTCAGCCAAGGCTAAGGATATGTGCCTAAATGGGACAATTTCCCTCCTTAATCATCTAGCAGAGAGAGGCTATAAAGTGTCAAGGAAGAAGGTGCAGCTAGTCCGACCAACTGTAAAATTCTTAGGTTACCACTTAGCCAAGGGGACCCAAAGCTTGGGATCAGAAAGAGTCGAAGTCATTCATGACACTCCTGTCCCTACGTCCCCCCCTGAGCTAAGGGCCTACCTGGGATTGACTGGATTCTGTAGGCTGTGGATAGCCGACTATGGAGAAATAGCATGACCACTATATGAGGCACTGCAAAAGGATAAATTAGACAAATGGAAATGGACTAAAGAAATGAGTAAGTCTTTCCTCAGCCTTAAAGCTGCCCTTGTGTCACCACCGGCCCTCCCCATGCCAAATCCCAGTCGACCGTTTAGACTCTATGTGCATGAGAATAAGGGCGTAGCCTCGGGGGTGCTCTGCCAACGGACGGGCCCTTCCTGGAGGCCAGTGGGTTACTACTCCAAAGTCTTTAATGTTGTAGCACGAGGATGGCCGAGCTGCTTGAGAGCGGTAGCAGAGGCAGCTTTGATCTGCACTGAAGCGGAAAAAATGACAATGGGAGGGGACATCGAGGTCTGGGTGCCACATGGGGTGCCGCAAATCCTAGGGTCAGGGGGAGGAAGCAAATTCCTCAACCCGGCTCGGCACTCCCGTTATGAAATAGGCTTGTTAACAAACGAAAGCCTCACTTTCAAAGCCTGCTCTAGCTTCAACATCGCCACCCTGTTACCGGCAATACAGGCCACACGTGGGCTGGGGCTCCCAGATCATGATTGTCTTGAAGTACTAGACTTGGACACCAAGGGTCGGCCAGATCTTGAAGATGAACCAATGGAAGGGGCCAAAGATCTGTTTGTGGATGGGTCCAGTTATATGCTAGATGGGAAGCGTTACACAGGGGCGGCTGTCGTCACCCATAGCAAGAGTGTCCATGAAGAACGACTGCCTCCTCATTTTTCCGCCCAATCCGCTGAACTGGTGGCCCTGGCAAGAGCTTTGCAGGTGGGCAAAGGAAGGCGGGTAAATATTTACACTGACAGTAAAAATGCTTTTGCCGTTGTGCACACTCACGGACAGTTATGGAAAGAGAGGGGATTCCTTACAGCAAATGGATCCCCAGTTGCCAATGGCGGCTTAATCGTAGACCTCTTGGATGCCCTCCAGTTACCCTTACAAGTGGCAGTTATCCACGTCCGAGCCCATGGAAAGGAAAAAGAGGAAAAGTGGAGGCAAGGAAATCAAAGAGCTGATGAGGCTGCAAAGAGAGCAGCCAGGGAAGGAATCCAAGGAACATTCCTTGTCTTACCCAGAAGGGGGGAGCGCCCCACATACTCCCCCTCTGAGTTGCAAATGCCACAAGAACACAAAGTGAGTCCTCACGATGATGGATGGATCCAGATGACGGATGGAAGACTGCTTCTTCCACAGACCCTGCAGGGAGCTATCCTGGAACAAGTGCATCACTCTCTTGGACACCCTGGGGCATCAGCCATGATTGACTATTGCAAAAGGCTATTTGTCTCCCCTGGCCTAACTGTACGTGCCCATCGACTAGCCGCAACCTGCGAGGTCTGTCAGAAAACTAATTCCCCCAGAACCCCCCCCTCCACCAAAAGGAGGGCGACCATGGGCGTACTATCCCTTCCAGAGGGTACAGATTGATTTTGCTGAAATGCCACCGTGTAGGGGTTACAGGTATTTGCTTGTAATAGTGTGTCAAATGACAGGGTGGGTAGAAGCGTTCCCATGCAGGAACTGTCAAGCAAAAACTATAGTTGCTAAATTGTTACAGGAGGTGGTGCCCAGGTTCTCCTTGCCTGAAGTTATAGAATCCGACCAGGGCTCACATTTCACTTCAGCTGTTACGCAAGCGTTGGCACGAGCTCTGGGGGTAGAGTGGCACTTACACTGCCCCTGGAGACCCCAGGCGAGTGGGCAAGTTGAAAGAGCCAATTGGAGTCTCAAGGAGACTCTAACCAAGCTCCAGCAATGGGTAAGACTCACTTGGGTTGAGGCTCTGCCAATAGCTTTGACAAAGCTTCGAAAAATGCCAAGAAAAGACATAAAGCTGTCCCCCTTTGAACTAATGTTTGGATTCCTGCCTCGGGTACGCTGCGGAAGGAGGGAGGAGGTCAAATGGGAAATGGGAGATCAGATGTTAAGGGGCCAGTTGATTTCTCTACAGTCTGTTCTTTCACAGCTACGAGCCTACTCTGTCCCATTCCAGAGATTGCCACTAGATGCTCCCATTCATCTCTTCCAACCAGGAGATGAAGTACTGCTGAAAAAGTGGAATAAAGAAGCTTTAAAGGAAGGGTGGGAAGGACCCTACCTAGTGGGACCAACCAGCCATTCATGTGTAAAACTTGTAGGTTCTAGCATATGGACACACTGCAGCCGGTTGAAGCCATTCAGACGTCCCCTGCCTCGTCCTGTCACCTGGAGAGAAGAGGAGGACATGGGCAACGGTCCTCTGCTCCCTGGCACCCCCCAGGAAGCTGCCAGGGACACAGGCGAAGAAGCCATCCAGGAGCCACAATCGCCTCTTGTCTATAAATCCCAGCACCTAGGAAAGGCCAAGATCCAACTTAATTGGGCTTGATAGAATAGCTACTCTTGCTAAAATGAAGTGGCTGTGGATCCTAACATTGCTTACCTATGGAGTAATGGGATCAAAACAATCTTGTTGCCAAGAAGGGGGAAACACAGTCTTCAGAACTTCTCTAGGGACAGAATACTATAAATCCATGAAGTCTATCACTTGCTTAGGAAAGAAGGTTTTTGAGATACAATTAACCAAACCCTACACCTATTATACTGGTACTCGGAAAAGCCAACTACCACTAGAGGCCAAAGTTTGCCTCACAAAGGGAGGGCAGTGGGGATTAGATCGATGGACCCCGCCGCGGGTCCATCAGACCATTAAGCAAGTTGTACAGCAAGCCAGGCTGACCCCTGCAGCCCCACGTCTGCCCCCCTTAATAAAGATCCCAGAGATAGAGAAGTGCCCCTGGAAAACCAGATTAGGGGTGCCAATAACAGAAGAAACTGATAATGTGTGGCTAGAATGGGTAAAGTACACCGCCAAGTCCTTAAATAAGTCTGACTGTTTTATTTGTGCTGCAGGAAGATCGGTAGCAAGGGTACTGCCTTTTCCTCTGGGATGGGACACTCCCTCCCTCCTCACCTGTGTGATCCATTTGTTCCAGCACCCTAACGCATGGGGAGAGGAGGAGTGCCAGACTCTCAATAAGTTGTACCCTCCCCTCAAATTAGAAAATCATGTTATACCCCCTGTAGCTTTTGTGCAACAAAGAAACCATACTGGATGTATATACCGAAATCTTATAGGGGGAGGGGAGCCTGTAGGGAACCTGACAAACAAATGGAGATGTGTTAATTCCACTAGCTTTAAAAATGATTCCCTCCCAATCCCACGGGCTGATCTCTGGTGGTATTGCAGGGGTCTAGAGTTGTATGAAGTATTGCCCTTTAATTGGTCAGGAGTTTGTGGACTGGTCCAGTTGGCAGTCCCCTTTTCAATCGCATTTCATCCAACAAGGGAGACTAGCCAACCCCGACAGAAACGGTCGGTAACCCCTTTTGATAATCGAATATACATTGACTCTATAGGGGTGCCAAGGGGAGTGCCAGATGAGTTCAAAGGGAGAAATCAAATCGCTGCAGGATTTGAGTCTACCCAGTTTTGGTGGGCGACCATTAACAAAAATGTAGATTGGATCAATTACATTTATTATAATCAACAAAGATTTATAAATTATACCCGTGATGCTGTAAAAGGATTGGCTGAGCAGCTAGATGCCACTAGCCAAATGGCCTGGGAAAATTGGCGTGTTCTTGATATGATGTTAGCAGAAAAAGGAGGGGTATGCATTATGTTAGGTGGGCGGTGCTGCACCTTCATCCCTAACAACACTGCCCCAGACGGCACAGTAACAAAAGCATTACAAGGTCTCACTACCTTATCTGAGGAGTTATGCGAGAATTCAGGGATTAACAACCCCCTGACTGCCTGGTTAGAAAAGTGGTTTGGAAAATGGAAGCACCTAGCAGCCTTAATCCTTATCTCGCTTGTAGTGGTAGTAGGAGTTCTGGTATTATTTGGTTGCTGCATTATCCCCTGTGTTAGAGGCTTATCCCAGCGATTGATAGAAACCGCTCTGTCAAAACAGATGCCCTTGCTTTATTGTACCAATAAAGAGGCTCCGTTTTAAACGCTTTAAGACGTGAGTAAAGACTTAAAGGAGGGAATTGTTAGAAAAAGAGACTCCATAACCGTTGGCGCCTCAGTTACGTAGGAGCCCGAGTGGCGGGAAAAATATGGGCGGAGCAAAAAGGAGAACCATAATGACGTGCTCATGACTAACGGCTTGGTAGGCTGATACTGACTGTTTATTGGCTATTAACTTGGTAAGCTGATGTACTGTTTCATTGGTTACTGGCAAGAACAATAGAAGTGATATGGTATAAAAGGCTTTTGCACACGTGTCTCGGGGTCCAGACTGCTCTGCACCCGTTTTGCAAAACGTTTCAATAAAATAGTGTTGGATCCACTGCTGCCTGCCTGGCATCCTTTTCTTCTAAACCGAAAGCAAGAACTTTTTATCTAACAATATCGGCAGATAGAACAGACTAGTTCCTATGGAAATAAAAGCAAGCTTGACCAAGAGATTAATTGCTCCTGAAGAAGAGGCTTTGTTTCGAAACACGTAGAGCAGAGCATTTTAGAGATTTGTACAATGAATAAACAACTATTATAATATAAACCATAGTCAGTGGCGCATTGGGATCTTTTCCTTCCTGGTGTTTTTTCAGTTTTCTAATTTTTGCTGTGGGCAAAGTCCAAGAAAAATACAGGAGGAGTGAAACCCCACTCATAAAACAAGGTGTAGAATCAGTTTAATTTTGCCTGTGTAGTAGGTTTCCTGCATTGTTGTAATGGGCTGGGATCATCCTTGGGCGCCTGCCAGGCATTCTTGGGCACCTGCTATGGTCCCAATATCCTGGTGGGACCCACTGCTGATGCTTGCCATCCTCCCCACCCACCCCCCAATCTTTTTTCTGGCCTGGCACTCTCAGCAGCACCAGGCAGGCTGGTTCTAGCCACCCTTTTAATTTCACACAATGCTCCTGACCTAGCATCCTGCTGAAGCATTGTGGGAAATTTAAAGGGTAACTAGACTCAGTTGCCCAGTGCTGCCACCACAGCCCAGTGAGCCCTGCAAGGCCCACTAGTAGAGGAGCAGGTTCACCTGAGGACTTATCCTCACCCATAAACCCGGATCTGGCCCTGCCACTGAGTTCCATGTCCTGCAGCTGATCCCTCTGCCCATGTCAACACAGCCTTCCCCCTGAGCCTCAGGTAAGGAGCGGGGCTGGGGTGGGGGATGTAGCTGTGGTCAGAAGTACAGGGCTGAGAAGTCCACATTGTTGTTCAGTCGTTCAGTTGTGTCCGACTCTTTGTGACCCCATGGACCATAGCACACCAGGCCTTCCTGTCCTGCGCTCTCTCCCGGAGTGTGCTCAAGTTCATATTCATTGCAACGGTGATGCTATCTAGCCATCTCATCCTCTGCCATTCCCTTCTCCTTTTGCCTTCAATCTTTCCCAGCATCAGGGTCTTTTCCAGTGACTTTTCTCTTTGCATTGGGTGGCCAAAATATTTGAGCTTCAGTTTCAGTATCTGTCCTTCCACTGAGCACTAAGGGTTGATTTCCTTTAGGATTGACTGATTTGACCTCCTTGCAGTCCAGGGGACTCATAAGAGTCTTCTCCAGCACCACAGTTCGAAAGCATCAATTCTTCAGCGCTCAGCCTTCCTTATAGTCCAGCTCTCACAGCCATACGTTGCTACTGGGAAAACCATAGCTTTGATTATACGGACCTTTGTCGGCAAGGTGATGTCTGTGCTTCTTCTTATGTTGTCTAGGTTTGCCATAGCTTTCCTCCCAAGGAGCAAGCGTCCTTTAATTTCATGGCTACAGTCACCATCTGCGGTGATCTTGGAGCCCAAGAAAATAAAATCTGTCACAGATGCCATGATCTTAGTTTTTTTAATGTTGAGTTTCAAACCAGCTTTTGCACTCTCCACTTTCACCCTCAACAAGAGGCTCTTGAGATCCTCTTCGCTTTCTGCCATTAGGGTGGTATCGTCTGCGTATCTGAGGTTGTTGATAATTCTCCCAGCAATCTTAATTCCGACCTGTGATTCATCCAACCCGGTGTTTCTCATGATGTACTCTGCATATAAATTAAATAAGCAGGGTGACAATATACAGCCTTGTCATACTCCTTTCCCAATTTTGAACCAATTGGTTGTTCCATGTCTGGTTCTTACTGTTGCTTCTTGTCCCTCGTACAGGTTTCTCAGGAGACAGATAAGGTGATCTGGTACTCCCATCTCTTTCAGAATCTGCCAGAGTTTGTTGTGATCCACACAATCAAAGGCTTTAGCGTAGTCAATGAAGCAGAAATAGACGTTTTTCTGGAATTCTCTTGCTTTCTCCATGATCCAGCGTATGTTGGCGATTTGATCTCTAGTGTAAGGGTGGACAATAAGCCCATAGGATCCCAGAGTAGTTCTGATTCTGAGGAAGAGCAGCCACTCCTGGGAGAGGAGCGCGCTCATCCTTCCCAGGGCCAACAGCTGGCAGGGATTCCTCCCACCGGCATTCCTAGCATAGATAGCAGTCCTGGGAGTGAGAGAGCGTGGGAAGCAGACTTGCTGGATGCGCGACACCGACGCAGGGAGTGGCGCCAAATGGAGGGCGCGGAAAGGAGGCGTAGTGCCCGGTTGGCACGCAAACAACGTTTGCGCCCAGAGGATCCAAGGGAAAAGGGGAGAGACTCTCCCTAGCCCATAAGTTCAGGGTCTGCCAGTGATTCTCCTTCAAATGGGGACCAACTGTTCCAACTTAGGGTATAGGTACTCTGCTGCTCATATCTAGTTGCTAACAGTAGAGTTGTTAAGTTATAAAAGAGGAATAAAGCTTTGAAAAGAATCCCTTTGTCTGTGTCTGGACTTGGCTACTGGATTAGACTGAGAGAGGCCTCCAAGGAGCCCTTGACATCTAGTTCCTCTGCCTCTTCGAAACCCAGCTTGTACTTCCGGTAGTTCTCGGTTCACATGCTGCTGAAGCCTAGCTTATAGGATTTTGAGCATAACCTTGCTGGCATGTGAAATGAGCGCAATTGTACGGTAGTTTGAACACTCTTTGGTGTTGCCCTTCTTTGGAATTGGAACCTTTTCCAGTCTTGTGGCCACTGTTGAGTGTTCCAAATTTGTTGGCATATTGAGTGCAGCACTTTAACAGCATCATCTTTCAGGATTTTAAATAGCTCAGCTGGAATACTGTCATCTCCTCTAGCTTTGTTGTTAGTCATGCTTCCTAAGGCCCACTTGACTTCACTCTCTAGGATGTCTGGCTCAAGTTCAGTGACCACACTATCATGTCACTATCAGGGACATTAAGATCTTTCCTGTATAGTCCTTCTGTGTATTCTTTCCACCTCTTTTTAATCTCATCTGCTTCTGTGAGGTCCCTGCCTTCTTTGTCCTTTATCATGCCCGTCTTTGCACAAAACGTTCCCTTGAGATCTCTGATTTTCTTGAAAAGATCTCTAGTCTTTCCCATTCTATTGTTTTCCTCAATTTCTTTGCATTGTTCATTTAAGAAGGCCTTCTTGTCTCTCATTGCGATTCTCTGGAACTCTGCATTCAGTTGGATATATCTTCCCCTTTCTCCCTTGCTTTTTGCTTCTCTTCTTTCCTCAGCTACTTGTAAAGCCTCATCAGACAGCCACTTTGCTTTCTTGCATTTCTTTTTCTTTGGGATGGATTTAATTGCTGCCTCCTGATGTTACACACTTCTGTCCATAGTTCCTCAGGCACTCTGTCTATCAGGTCTGATCCCTTAAATCTATTCGTCACCTCCACTGTATATTCATAAGGGATATGATTTAGGACATACCTGAATGGTTTAGTGGTTTTCCCTACATTCTTCGCCGAAATTTTGCAAGAAGCAGCTCATGATCTGAGCCACAGTCAGCTCCAGGTCTTGTTTTTACTGACTGTATAGAGCTTCTCCATCTTTGGCTGCAAAGGACATAATCTATCTGATTTCGATATTGACCATCTGGTAATGTCCATGTGTAGAGTCGCCTCTTGTGCTGTTGGAAAAGCGTGTTTGCTATGATCAGCGTGTTCTCTTGGCAAAACTCTATTAGCCTTTGTCCTGCTTCATTTTGTACACCAAGGCCATGCTTGCCTGTTATCCCGGTGATTTCTTGACTTCCTACTTTAGCATTCCAATCCCCTATGTTGAAGAGGACATCTTTTTTTGGTGTTAGTTCTAGAAGGTGTTGTAGGTCTTCACAGAACCGATCAACCTCAGCTTCTTCGGCCTCAGTGGTTGGGGCATAGACTTGAATTACTGTGATGTTGAATGGTTTGCCTTGGATTCATACTGAGATCATTCTGTCATTTTTGAGATTGTACCCCAGTACTGGTTTTCCCACCCTTTTGTTGACTATGAGTGTTATTCCATTTCTTCTAAGGGATTCTTGCCCACAGTAGTAGATATGATGGTCACCTGAATTAAATTCGCCCATGCTTGTCCATTTTAGTTCGCTGGTTCCCAAGATGTCAATGTTCAGTCTTGCCATCTCATGTTTGACCACCTCCAGCTCACCTTGATTCATTGATCTTACATTCTAGGTTCCTAAACAATATTGTTCTTTACAGCATCGGACTTTCTTTTCACCACCAGACACATCCACAGCTGAGTGTCCTTTCGGCTTTGGCCCAG
The DNA here is from genome assembly GCF_057233095.1 of Heloderma suspectum. Classification (NCBI taxonomy): domain Eukaryota; kingdom Metazoa; phylum Chordata; class Lepidosauria; order Squamata; family Helodermatidae; genus Heloderma; species Heloderma suspectum. Next base: position 193,575,319 of record NC_139462.1, read on the forward strand.
CCGCTTCACTCTTTCTGGCGCTACTTGGAAATTCCCTCTGCTCTTCTCCAGTAGTATATTGGACACTTTCCGACCTGAGGGGCTCATCTTCCGGCGTCATCTCTTTTAGCCTTGTGATACGTTCCATGGTGTTTTCTTGGCAAGAATACTGGAGTGGGTTGCCATTTCCTTCTTCAGTGGACCACATTTTGTCAGAACTCTCCTCCATGACCTGTCCGTCTTGGGTGGCCCTGCACAGCATAGCTTATGGCTTCACTGAGTTATGCAAGCCCCTTTGCCACAACAAGGCAGTGATCCATGAAGGGGGAAGTCCACATCCATTGTGCTTAAATCTGGATCCCACCCACTATGTCCATGGCATCGGTATCCTTGTCATTGCCTTGGGCTCAGATTCTCCACAATTGCTCCCAAAGTGTTAAGTAGTGTGCAGAGAAACCCTTTGGACCCTCTTCCTATCCCGGTTTGGATACATTCTCAGTGATTCGGTATTAATCCCACCCTCAATTCCAACAACACATAGCTGGCTGCCCCATCACTGTGCAGTAAACAACTCACATTTTTTGGAATATATTTTAATTCATTTTCTCTTTTTAAATGAAATAAACAATACCAAAATTACCAATAACCTGATCAATACTACAATTTCTCAATGACACAATATTCTGGTGAGGACACCACAATAACAAAAAGAGAAGGAAAAAGAAAAAGAAAGGAAAAGGGAGGAGGAAAGGAAGTGAAGAAAAAAGAAGAATATTCTTTCCCCTTCTCTCCCTCTCTCCCTCCCCTTTAAAGAATTAAGTTTAAACTCCAATACCCCCCCGGCTTCCGATGCCACTCTATTTTTTAAAAACTATATCTATAACCTTAACAATCTTACAGTTTAATAAACAACCTTACATTTCAATATCATATCATCAATCTTATATCAAAGAAACAGGTCGACAGTTCATTCCCAGTAGCCTATATTATTATAGTATTATTATTAATCATAATAACAATAATTAAAAGAAATATAATGTTATATAATAATAAAACCTAAAATAAACCTTCAACAATCAGTAATATATTTTATATATAAATGCATGTGCACAATTACCCTCAAACAATAAATTTAAATACAGCATACCATATCTATTTTGAAATAAAAACTATAAAGAAAAGCAAGAAAAAAAGAAAGATGAAAGAGAATAAACGAATATATGTATAATCATTTATCTTCTGACCTAGCCTGGATCATGTAGACTAAACACAAGCAGTTATCAAAGCTTGTTTAAAGATTCCAATTCATGGGGTTGTAACAGAATTCTCACGCATTTTTACATTTAGCCATGCCTCTGCCATTTCATGATTTAGAAACTTCTTCATCTGACCTTCAGATACAAGACAAGTGTAGCAGGATATTTTAAGTAATATTGTAAGTTCATTTGTTTTGCCATATTTTTTGCTTTGATAAATTCCCTTCTTTTATTCGCCACCTCTTTGATGTAGTCTGGAAATAACATAACTTTATCTTGTTTTCAGGAAAGGCTTCCACCCTCTCTAGCCAAACACAGGATATAATTCTTTATGGAGACTTTTGCAAATTGGACTATGATCGTGTAATCAGTCCCTTTAGCATTTGGCACACAAAATGCCTGCTCAATATCAAGTAAATAATCAGATGGGATAGGGAGTATTTCATGCAAAAGTTTATCCACAAAAATAGGCAATTTTACATCATTAGACAGATTTTTAATCCCAATAATACATCCATTGGATCTCCTCGTGAAGGCCTCCAGTTGAGAAATTCTATCAGAGGCATTTTTAAAACAAATTTGTGTCGTAGTTTCATTTTCTGCCACTCGGTCTTCTAGCTCATTAACTTTCGTCTCCATTTTTTGCCATGACGCATTAATTAAATCTACAGCTCCTTGCAAGGCGGTGATGGAATTTTGGATTAAATCCAGTCTTTTGGCTTGCTCCGTAAATTGTGAAGATAAAGTCTTTATCAGAGTAAATAATTCCCCTATATCTTCTTTTCTCAAAACTTTTGACGCAGGGGGTGTGGGGGGAGTTGATGCCGGCTCCTTTCTTCTCCTCGGCACGGACATGTTTCTCTCAGAAAAATCTTGCAGGTCCTCAGATGTTCTCAAATATTGTTAACATTTCTTAAATCATCCCACAGAGATTGTTGATATTTCTTAAAGCATATATTATTATGGAACACATCAGCCCTGTTTTCTCCTATGAAATAGGAGTCTCAGTACAGCTTTTTGCATTGGTAAAGCTCTGGAGAGATAATCCTGGAATCCAGCCCCCCTCACTATCTCGAGGGGGGTACTTTTCTCCAAGATATTATCCAGATGTTGCCTTGCCCCCCCCTTTTAATTCCAGGGGGAATGAAAAGGGTTTTCAACCTTTTAAAAAGCTGTTTGAGAAAGCTCCCACGGAGCGCCTGTGGGATGCTACCAGAGCAACATTGGTTCCAGCCAAAAGTCACAACTCACATTTTTGAGCAGCCCCACAAAAGCTGAGTTCAGGGGTAAGATTCTCAGAAGTATAAGGTCTCAGTAAACCCATGTGCAGAGCAGATAGAAATTATTACAAAAGCTTTGCAATGGAAATCACATCCATCCCGTTATCATCAAAAGCTATTAAGTGAAATCAGATCCAGAAGCAGTGCAGCAGTCTGGTTTTTTGGTGGGGGGGAGAAATTAATTATTCAGGAAGAATGAAGCAAGTGGCAATATTGCAGAACTGCATACTCCAGCAAATTTTTGTTCTTTGAAAAATAAATTTCTCAATTGCAATAAGAGACAAATCATTGCTTATTTCATTTTTGCATGCCATTTTGATGGAACTGGGAATTTTTAACTCATTTATCTGCTTGCAAGGAGCGGATGAATGGATTCTCAGATGGTTTTAATCTACTGTGAGAAAATCTTTTCCAGCTTGTCCAATCAGGATACTAGCTAGCAAAGGTATAAGACTGGCATTAGTTCTGCCTTCCCTATACAAATTTTCTGTTGCACAAACCATAAACATCAAAAAGCAGAAACCAATTTTAATTCTTGATTGCAGAATATATGTTGACTCTTTCAGTTCGCTGATTCACCTGGTTTTTATAAATAACTTCCTGAGAAAAAATCATACTTCCACTGTTGTGCTCTGCCCAGTCTGTTCCCTGTACCTTTCAACTCCACTAATAGATCACACCATGCACGAGCCAATGTAGAATAACTACTAGCCTGAGGTTCCATCCTTTAAGCCAGAGGTGTCTAACCTCTTTCAGTCGAAGGGCCAAATTCAGTTTTAGAGACGCTCTGAGGCCGTATTCCAGGAGTGGCTGAGGCCAAAGGCAAAAGGGGCAGAGCCAAAATACGAGGAAATCACAAAACGATTGGTGGTTGGAGGGCCAGGGGAAGGGGGTGTGGTCATCTGGAGAACCCCAGGGAGGGGGGCAGTTGATTGGGACTTCAGGTGGGCCAGATTTGGCCTACGTTTCAACACTCCTGCTTTAAGCTACATAGAGTCCCCACTTTCACTCCTAAGTACACACTGGAATGATGTAAAGGCCACTCTTGTGATGTTACACCAATCTTCAGTAACCTCAGCTATGAGTAGATGCTTGTTTTAGATCCAGTCAGGATGATCTGCATATAGAAGCAGGGTCATTGTGAGTGAAGCTTTTTGCAGGGGCAGCCTCTCATGGGAGCCCCACTGCAATAAAAGAGGGGACATGTTTTCAAGATTCAAGATTCAACACTTTGAATTCCACTGCCAGCTCAAGACATGCTGCTGCTTAAAGTGGAGCCCAAATCCCCCACTGCTTAGGGCCAACATTAAAAAAAAAAAAATCTTGCTGTACTATTCCATTAATGCCTCCATCGGTCCCCTGCTCATGGTGGCACATGAAGCATGTTGCTTTACCCTACTTAAAATCCCACTAAACAAATTGCTGAGTAAATTTCCCACACTATTGTTCTACAGAACTTTAAACACAGCCTGATGTCTACCATCAGTTTGGAGTTTTGCTCTGAGCATCCTTCACACAAAGTTGAAAGATTTCTCTGATTTCTCTGGCCCACTATATTGTACCTCATTTGGGGACACTGTATCATTTAAGGGTGCATGTTTAGGCAGAGAAAAGGCCTACAACTCCCAGTATGCCCCAGCCAGGAACTGTAGCTTTGTAAAGTTCAGGATAGAGATCTCTTAACAAAGGAAATTGAGCCAGCAGCCTTGCACCCGGACCCCATAACAAAGAACAAGACAACAATCCTTTAGTTTAAAAAGGACAACTACTTTATTTAACATTGACATTTGGAGGATCTGTGCTGGGATGGTTTTACTCTATTTCCCTGACTCCTATCCCTCCAGTGCGGACACCCTTTGGTATGAGGTAGTGGAGACCTCCTCCAAGTTCCACCTCAACCTGTCCGTGGCTGAGCTCCCCTGACTCAGAGCCCATGAGTAGCTGCTCCTCTACTCACGGCTCCTGGTGGCTCATGCATGCAGTGAGGTGAGGACAGAGGTCTGCCCACATCGCCATCACCCCAGGCCTCATACCTTTGGGTAGGTGAATGGTGCAGACCTAAAGGGGTGCTCCTGTTCCTATTCCTCAAGCCTTGTGGTCCTGAGGGGTAGGTCTCAGAAAGCATGCACACACACACACCCCTTCATCCTCTTGTGATGCCTCAGGGTGCTTGCCAAACCTCTTTCCTCTTCTCCCGTCTTACCCACATTAAACCTGTTGATACACCTGTTGGTCCAATTGGGCACTATTTATTATTGGCTGCCTGCCCATGAATTGCTGCACAATCCCAGGTCAGCGTGGAGTAGGGATGCTGGAGAAATTCGAGATGGACTAAAATTAGCTCAGATTTCTAAGAATCCAACCTGCAGAAATTGCTGCGGAGCAACACCACCCCACCACCCTGGCTGCACAGAGTCTGTGGACTTTCGGATGATTTTATTACTTTCCCAAAATTTACGCATATAAATCTGTAGGAAAATACATAAGTTTCTGCTGAGGAAATGCTGAATGGAATGGGGGACAATACACCAAACATTACGTTCTAAGGTAAATTATGTAAATACTTACATAAATACTTAGGTAAATACTTACATAATTATTTGCGCATTTTTCCACACGATGAAAAAAAATTCGCATCCATCTGTGGGTGGACAACAGAACAAAAGGCACCTGGCAATCCACAATCCACTGCTGCGACAGAGATTTTTGTACAATGAAAGACAGGACAATCACACACACTCCTCAGCCACCTCGTAAGTAAAGGAAGGACAGGAACCCCAAACCCAACCCATGAGAATTTCTCCAAAATTTCTCCTCTTTTGAATTTCTTTTCGAAAGCAATTTCTCTTCTATCAAAGTGAATGAGAATGGTCAAAAAAAAGGGTGGGAGAAATTTTCGGCAGCCTGTAGCCTCCTTGGCTTCCCAACTTCGGTTAAAGCCATCATGAGGAAGCCATCATGAGGCAATTTCTCCCATAGGGCTTTTTTAGTTTAGGAAGTGCAGGTGGCCTGGGGGGCAGCAGAGCAATGGAAAGATGTGTAACAGAGAGAGAGAAAACCCACACAGAATCCTCGGCCACCTCACAGTGATTAGGTAAGCTCAAAAACCAAAAGAACTTCTGCCTAGGGATGGACGAAAGTCCCTTACCTGTTCTCGAAGCTTGCTTCGCGGTGGGGGGGGAGGCGCTTCGGTTCTCCCCCCGAAGTTCAGGTGAGGGGGGGGAGGCGCCCCACCTCGCCCGGCCGAAATTCAGGCCGGGGGGGAGGCGCCTCATCCCTCGCCAGCGAAATTCAGGCCGAGTAGGAGCGCCCCGTCTACCCGGCCACAAAAAAAAAAGTAAACACACACACACACACCCTGTGATAGGCTACATAACGATTTACGTAGCCTATCACGGCTAGATTTCCAAAGTCAGCCGTGATAGGCTATGTAAATCGTCACGTAGCCTATCACGGGTGACTTTGAGGGGAAAAAAAAAAGCGCAGAAAAAAAAAATCCCATGGGGACCGCCATTTGCGTTCCTTATTTTGACACGTCTAGTCTACGTAAAGATTTACGTAGACTACAGCGAAAACAAGGGCAACGCAAATAGCGTTCCCTTATTTTCGCCGTAGTCTACGTAAATGTTTACGTAGACTAGACGTGCCAAAATAAGGAACGCAAAAGGCGGCGCCCATGGGCCGCCGCCATTTGCGTACGCGCTTTTTTCTTTTTTTTTTCAAAGTCACCCGTGATAGGCTACGTGACGATTTACGTAGCCTATCACGGCTGACTTTAGAAATCTAGCCGTGATAGGCTACGTAAATCGTTACGTAGCCTATCACGGGTGTGGTTTTTTTTTATTTACTTTTTTTTTTTTTTGCAATGGTGGCAGTGGCAGCCGGTCGGGAGACCGGCCGCCACCCCCGCCCCTGACGAACCGCTGACGAACCGCCGCCAGGACCCGCCGCTGACAGGGACATTCGGCCACGGTAAGTCCCATCCCGGGGGGGGGGCGGGGGGCTGGCGGAGAATTTCCCCACCAATTTCGGGGGGCCAAATGCGTTGGCATTCGGCCTCCCGAAGATTCGTGGAGAAATTCTCCGCCATCCCTACTTCTGCCTCAGAAAAGTGGAAGCCTCAAAATAGTTGATGCTGCTGCCACCTGCAGGAGCAGTGCAATAAACCAAAAACCCTTAGGAAAAAAGAAAGAATCTGTGCTACAACTCCTGCCAATGGTGAGCCTTGTCAGTGAGAAACTGTTGGAGAATTTCTCCTCCCCTAGAAAAAATTCAGTGAAATTGTCCTTCCAATTTCTCTGCCCACAAATAGGCTGGAGAATTTTGAGAGGCTATTTGCACAGAGACCTAGAATATACACAGAAGAACTCCCTCTCATCGGTTATCAGAGAGACAGCTACTTCATCCTTGGGAGTAACTCTGGGTGTGTAAGAGAAAAATAATCCTTCTGCCTGATTTAGTTCATTCACTGATTACAGTTTTGATTGCGAACCTAATTTAGACTTCCGAGATAACAGTCTATGAAGACTTCTAATTCTTTAATGACTGATTATGAGAACACCTTTTAAATAGAAAGAGTAGACGAAAGTGGATCAAAATCATACTGTTTTGCAGAACTTCAGTTTGACGTACCACCCAAACTGACAAACTGTGGCTAATGTTAACTAAGGTTTGTTTGAAACAGGCCAGCTTCAGATCAGGGTTCAAACCATTAACCACATTTTCAAAATTAAGAAACTGCTAATTAATTTAAAGTAGTTAAGAGATTGGTTTATATGTACGTATTTAATACTCTTGAAGTAGCAAAACTGAGAAGGAATGGAGACTTGAACCTTGAGCATTTCTCTTGTTAGAAAGGTTGACTTAGGGCACAATCCTATATATGTGTCAGGGTGGAAACTGAGCCGATAGAGCTCCAGAGCAGTTCTGATTCTGAGGAGGATCAGCAATCCGTGGGAGAGGAGCCCACTATCCCTCACAGGCACAGCAACTGGCAGAGATTCCTCCTGCCGGCATTCCTGAGATAGTGATCCTAGCAGTGAGAAAGTGCGGGAGGGGGGCTTGCTGGACGCTCAACGCAGACGCAAAGAGCGATGAGCGATGGAGGGTGTGGAAAGGAGGCGTAGCGCCTGTTTGGTGCACAAGCAACGGCCGCCTCCCATGGACCCAAGGGAAAGAGGAGGGATCTCTCCCTAGCCCATAAGTTCAGGGTCTTCAAGTGACTCTCCTTCAAACTGGGATCAACTGTCTACTCAGCGCATAGGCCACTCTGCTGTTCCTTGCTTAGTTGCTGGTGATTAGCATCTGAAAGAGTCATTAAGTCGTAAAAGGATTAAAGCCTTGAAAAGAATCCTTTCGTCTGTGTCTTGAGTTGGCTATAGGAGTCTACTGAAAGAGGCCGCTAGGGCGCCTCCTGACAGTATGTTTAGACAGAAAAGAAGTCCTACGACTCCCAGCAATTGCCCAGTTCTGTGAAGGACTGCAAACAATATTTACATAACAAAGAGGCAACAATTGCCCGTGAGGATAGGGAGCAGTTTCAGGTTTCACCAGTAGAGAAAATTTGATCTCTTGAGTATATCCAAGAGTGGGTCTTGGAGTCACTGTGAAGCTTGCAGTGGAGGCTGGTGGCTCCAATGTCAGTGGGGCGGTAAATCCGCCCCAGCTTTTAGTCAGAACTCTAAAGGAGCCACCCCAGGTGCTTCACAGCTGGAGTGGATTCACCACTCCACTGACATCGGAGCCACTAGCCTCCACTGATATCTTGCCCCTTCCCCGACTAAAATCTGGAACAATGTCCCTAATAGTATCAGAGTGTTGTCCATCTTGAACTTTCTGCTGTTCCTAGAAATCCAAAGCGTGGTGTACCAAATCTGTGCTGGGGAAGAGAAAGTCTTGTCCTTAAGTTGCTGCAGCCAAGTGTTGACTAGACCTGCTTATTCTGCAATTGAAAAGTGAGTTATTCTGAACCTGGACATCAGTCTGCACCCGTGGTCCTTGAAAATATATGTGGGATAGTTAAATCTCTTCGAAGTCTAGGTATGAAGAAAGTTGTCCTGATTTAGCCATTTGATATTATTGCAGGTGGTGCAATCCCCTCACTAAGCTCCTTCACCCTCAGTGACTTCCACATTCATTGCCTGAGGAACCAGACTGGTGCATCTATCTGCTTACTCCTAGTGTGGGCAGAATTGCTTCCTTCACTGAAGTCAGTCCGATACTCTGTTTACACAAGCACATCAAATGCATATCAGAGAATGAACACAACTATACGGATGTATATTCAACTGGCTTAGACATGCAGTATCCAAATAGCAATTCTACAGTCAGGCAGATGGAAAATTCTGAAGCTTGTGCTAAACTTATTTTTGTCAAAATGTGGGAAATGGTCTACTGTGAATTTCAACTTTCTCAAAGTGACAATCATCCCAGGCTAGCCTATTAAAGCCAATGGGAGGTTCTGAGGGAAAATAGATTAGGGACATAATGAGTTAGTAAGGGGTTTTTTCCCAGGTCATTTTGTTTGCTTGCACATCTCCTTGCCAACGGGTTCATTTTTAGAGCCATTTTTTCTGTTTTTCTCTGTTCTATGCTATTGTGGAATAGTTGATTCTTTTTGTGAAGAAAACTAAAATACAAAATAAGACACAACAAAAGTCAGAGAAATATATATTTCCAAAAATACCCTTTGGTTCAGACCACAAACAGCACATTGACTCTGCAAAAGAGATAATATCATGAGATAGAGGAGGAATAATTTTCAGTGGGTTCCAAATTTGATTTTGCTTGTGGCCTTTCTGTTTCTTTTAAAGTTAGGAACAGTAACATTACAGGCTGCTTGCACCTTAATTTTTCCATTTACTTGGTTTTGCAGTACAGACGTTTGTGTAATATGTGTAAGGCTGTATTTTTGTACATGTGGTTATGGTGAGGCGTATTTCATTTAGACTTATTTTCTGACTGACCGTAAGTATATTCTAGACTATAAAATGAAGTTCTAGCATATGTTGGCATCAGTGTCAGTTGCTGTGATGAAGTGGAGAGGCAAAGGGTAGCAATCAGCTGGCATTGCTGAGCAAGAACGGAGGGAAAGGTACCCCCATGCCCTTGCCTGTTGGGGAAGGACTGTTACTCATTGGTAGAGCACATACTTTGCATGTTCAACCCCTGACATCTCCAGATTGGATGGAGAAAGATGCCTGTCTGAGAGCCTCTGCCAATCACTGTCAATAATACTGAGCTAGATGGACAAGTGGTTTGACTTGGTATAAGGGAGTCCTTCCTATGATCAGCACCATACAGATATGCAACCGCTGACTGGAAAATAGTCCCCCAGTGGCCGTACTGAGATAATCACCCCACACTGCATGCTGAACTGGTACCTGCATGGCCAGCCGGCAGTCATGTGGTGACCCGGCTGCTGCTGCTGCTGCTTCACAAACTCTGCTGCTGAGGGCATGTGAGGCTTTTTCCCCTTGTTCACTGCTCAGAAAGGGCCAATGACTGCCCTGTGCCCCATCTCTCCAGCAAATAGCGTGGCCATTTATGAATCACCAAAAATAAGAGGAAATGCAACACCAGAAAAGTGGATGAAAAAGAACACGGATTTGCATAGGATTTGCAGATGCTAATTCCTACATATAGCCTCAAATTTAGAAATAATTACTACAATTTAAATAGAGAGACAGTACATCTCACCACAGTGTGGAAGATGGTGACCAGGTGACCCGTAGCGGGCCTACCTGTTCAGGCTGCTGTTCAGGCGCTAACTGGTGATGAGCAACAGGTCTTATAGCTCTTTATATTTAAACCAGAATGGAACAGGACAGCCTTTCAAATAGAGGATGCTTTCAAATAGAGGATGGACCTCTGCAAATGAGTGCAAAACAGAAAAGAAGTTCTCAGGTGCCTGAACAAAATATTTTATTTTGCCAGATACATTTTGGAAGAAATTTCTTTCCTTGGGGGCTTTCTTTTAATGCACTGAAAAGAATCCTTCCTATGTATCTTCTATGAGGATACACAGGAAAGATTCCTTTCGATATATCTAAAGAAAACCCCCGAGGAAGGAAATTTCTTCCAAAATGCATCGGGCAGAATAAAATATTTTGTTCAGGCACCTGATAACTTCGTTTCTATTTTGTGATATATCACTGCCTTCCCCTATTGCTGTTTTTCTTATTCCTCTGCAAAAGAGGATACTCTATGGCAGCAATCACTAAATGGCACAGATTTGTCTTAATTTTCTGAAGAAAAAAGGAGGATATTGCTCATTCACACCATACACACATAATGCAGAAGAAGCTGAGCCTTGTTGATATACGAGTCTGTAAACTAACCCAAATATGCTGACAAGCCTCGCCCTGTTCCATGAGTGTGACACTGTTATTTCATGCGAGGATTACAATGATCAGTTTTAGACCTTGTATCTTAAATTCAGTTTAGGGGTTGTTTTGCTTCTTTTTGTAAAGAACTCCCTAGATGACTCAACGAAGTTGTTCCTACATGTTTCCCCATGATGGGATCCAACAAGATTTAAGACCAGACTAAAAGTAGAGCAAACCCCCCGCACATGTTTTACTTTTGTGTGATTTATTGAAAGCACAGCCATGACATATGAAAAATTGAGAGAAAAAATTAGAGTGAATGGATAGATGCCCAGTTTAATGTAGACCATTATTTGATATATACCATAGCAGGGATCTGGAGAGCAGAGGGAGTAAAAGAACAATCAAACTGAAAGCTGTGCGCACACCCTCCATCTCAGGGCCAAACTAAACGTTCCTTTAAGCACACATAATGGAGCTATGCTTACTACTTTTATTTATCCACACACATGGCCCCAATTTGAATCAGGACCATACGGAGACGTTTTTCTTTTTTTAACCCGCCCCCTCCATGGGGAGGGTGGATGGAACTTCATGCAAAAAACAGGTGAAGGGAAAAATGCCAAGTCCTGATTTGAGTCAGGCCTGTGCACACTTACAGGAGAGGAAACAAGAGGTAAAGGAATTTTTAGTTTGGTCCTCAGTGTCCCTTGTATGAGAATCTTCCATTGGCACAAGTGGAGAAACTTAAATAATAAAATGCTATTAACAAATCTGTTAGAATAAACATCTTAGGAGACTCCAATAATCCACTGACAGTCCTGGCAAATCTTCCATTCACTTTACGATTTGCCAGGTCTGTACATACATACATAATTGCACAGAACAAAGTGCAAATAGATTATAACCACAGGACAGTAATTCTCAGACAATGAATAATAAAATCTGCATGCCCAGGTCTCCCAGGCTTCTAGTAAGTGGTGTGGAAAGAAGTACCTGTCTGGATATGATGATCTAGAGCCTATTCACGTGTAATGACAGGCCATGGGTTAAACAAACCATGGGCTGTTGGGGATGAGCAGGAGAGAGCAGTTGTGCTGCCTGAAGTGTACCTGCCACTTCCGCTTCTACTCAACAACCTACAGTCAGCTCCTTCGTAGCTTGTTGAGAGTGATGTCCGAACCTAGACGGATGAGTTGTTTGGGGACTAAACGAGCCAGCAGTTAACCCAACAACAAACCATGGGTTGTTTAACTGAAATGAAACTAAACAACCCATCAGTCCAGGTTCAGACATCATGCTCAGCAACCTATGAAGGAGCCGATTGTGGGTTGTGGAGTAAAAGCAGAAGTGGCAGGCAGGCATGAGACAGCCTGCTCACTCTCTTCTGCTCTTGCACAACAACCCATGGATTGTTTAACCAATGGGTTGCCATTGCCAGCAAACCAGGTCAACATGGGCATGCCCTCTTGACAGTGCTGTGTTTGCATACATAGCATGGGGTTCGATACATAGCAGCCTGAGAGGGGCATTCTCAGAACGCCCTCCCCCTTCATATACGGTTGGCACCAAGACTTACAAGCTTCTGGTACCAACTAAAGACCTATTTGTTCACCCAGCTTTCAACTGAATCTGTGTTGCTACATCTTGTAAACTTACTTAACTGTGTTTCTCTAGGAGCTGTATATCTGTATGAGGTGGTTGTTGTTGTTTAAACAGGACAAATGGAATTCAAGTGGAACAGTCAGACTAGGAAAAAATCAGAGATAACTAGGTGGTTGCAGGGATGGATAAAAATAACTACAAGGCAGTATTGAACTGAATGAAAGGGAGATGCTTCACTTAAACTCATTTCACTCATTATGGAGCATTTGGCAGGGAAGATGTCACACCAAGCTGATGGCTGCATGCCTGAGAAACAATTCCTGTATGGGGAAGTAAACATTCATCTGCTCTCAGCAAACATATCCAAAGGAGGTGCTGAGGGCAGCTGCTGCTTCCTCTTATGATTTGTTTGACCTTAGCCAATCCCAATCACCTGCACCAAGCATTAATCTCTTCCTTTACATACATCGAAGAATAGACTTGAGGCCTCCAGCTAAGGTTGCAGGGGCAAATGGGAAGCCAAACACACAGCAGCAAAAAAATCATAAAAAGGAGCATCTCTACACCAGCCTAAAATCCCACATATAAAACAGGGCTTTCTGCTTCTGTTTTAAATACAGGATCACAGGATCTGTGGCACACTGGTTTTGTGGGATCGGTTCCAGCTTCTTCCTGCTGATGAAGTGGACAAGGTGCTTTCATCTGTAAGGCCGACCACCTGCTTACTTGATCCTTGCCCATCTTGGCTTATTATGAGCTGCAGAGAGAGGCTGGGTGAGGGGATCAAGGCAGTGGTGAACGCCTCCCTTGAGGAGGGAGTGATGCCATCAGCCCTCAAGGAGGCAGTGATAAGACCGCTCTTAAAGAAGCCCTCCTTGGATCCCCAAGTTCTGAACAACTTTCGCCCAGTCTCGAATCTGCCTTTTTGGGGAAAGGTGATTGAGCGGGTGGTGGCGATGTAGTTGAAGGCACACTTGGAAGAAGCCAATTATCTAGATTTAATCTAGAGAGGCTTCAGGCCTGGGCATGGGACAGAAACGGCCTTGGTCACTTTGGTGGATGATATGAGGAGGGCTCTGGCTAGGGGTGAATGCTCCTTCCTTGTTCTCCTCAACCTCTCAGCAGCTTTTGATGCCATTGACCACGGTATCCTCCTGGACTGCCTGGAGGGGTTAGGCATTGGAGACATCATATTACGGTGGTTCTGGTCCTTCCTCTCTGGCAGGTACCAGAGGGTAGCACTGGGAGAGGAGGTTTTGGACCCGTGGCCACTCACGTGTGGGATGCCACAGGGTTCCATCCTCTCCCCGATGCTATTTAACATCTATGTGAAGCCGCTGGGGGCTATCATCAGGAGGTTTGGGGTGCGGTGTCATCAGTATGCGGATGACACGCAGCTCTACCTCTCATTCAAATCTTCACCAAGGTTGGCTGTAGAATCCCTGTCCAAATGTCTGGAGACAGTGAGTGGCTGGATGGGGAGGAACAAGCTGAAGCTGAACCCTGACAAGACTGAGGTACTTTTGGTGGGAGACAAGAGGAGGTTGTAGGGGATGTTGACCTGGTGGTGAATGGGATAGTTACCCTTGAAAAACCAGGGGTGCAGCTTGGGGGTCACCTTAGACTCCCATGGAGGCTCAGGTGTCAGCTGTGAGCTAGACAGTGCTGTACCAACTCCATCTGGTATGGCGGCTGCACCCCTACCTTCCTGACCATCTGCTCCCATCGGTAGTACATGCCCTGGTCTCCTCTCATTTAGACTACTGTAATGCACTCTACGTGGGGTTACCCTTGAAGACAGTTCGGAAGCTGCAGCTGGTACAGAACATGGTGGCTTGCCTCATTAAAGGCAGCCGCCGGCGAGATCACATCACTCCAGTGCTGAAGGAGCTGCACTGGCTACCAGTTGTTTTCCAGGCCAAATTCAAGGTGTTGGTTTTGACCTTTAAAACCCTATACGGCTCCGGCCCAGCCTATCTCAAGGAGCACCTCCAGCAACACCAGATAGGCCGCTCAACAAGATCAGCCTCGGATGGCCTTCTCTCTGTCCCATCAGCCAAGACAGCTAGGCTGGTGAGGACGAGGGAGAGGGCCTTCTCTGTGGTGGTCCCCACTCTGTGGAACTCCCTCCCTAGGGAACTCTGCCATGCCCCCTCTTTAATGAGCTTCCGCCATGCATTAAAAACATGGTTGTTCAGGCAGGCATTTGGGGTGCGTTAGGGTAATTTGAGAAATGTGATGTTTTTAATGTTGAATTTTATTGTATGAACTGTTTTTATTGTTGTACATCGCCCAGAGTGGCTGGGTGACCGGCCAGATGAGCGAGTAATAAATTTAATAAATAAATAAATAAATCCCGATGGGATCCCTTTACACACGCTCCCTTCCCCACCTTTTCCCCCTTATCTAAGTCTTCCATATGTTTCATTATACAGTGGCTAGATGCCACTGTGACCAAGCTCCTCTTATTGTGGTTTTTCCTCTTTTCACGAGGGAACTCAAGCGGAACTCAGGCACTGTAATTTGATAGCTCATTATCTCCGTTTTTTTAAAAAAATGGAATAAAGGTCACTTAGTGCAGGAGATGCCCCGGAGGTTGACAACGTGACCTAAAGGACCCGCAAACTTCCATGAGTAAACAATCTCAACAGCAAGATAAAAGCTCTGTGTGGAGAAGCCCAAGGAAACAAGAAACTGCCACTATTAAGTTACAACTTTCTCATTAGCTGAATGACAAATGCGGTGTTTGATCATTGTGGAAAGAGCCCACAGTGCAGCTGGTAAAGATTTACAGATACAGCAGGCAGTTTCCTTTTAAAGATGTAATATATGTTTCCTGCAGAGCTTCATCTTTCAAGGAATTATCAGCTATGTCTGCCCGGCCAGAAAAGTATTACTGATTAAACTTGTTAAATTGCTTGAGACCCACCACCACCCAGATCATCTAAAAATAATCAGGATAGATTCCCCCTCACTTTGAACAATAGTGGAGGGTGCAATCTAATAGGTGATTAATAACATTTCCCTAAGCCATGCATAATTGTGTGCACCTCTATTGTGTCCCCCATTACTCGCCTTTTTTCTAAGGTTGTTGTTGTTGTTCAGTCGTTCAGTCGTGTCCGACTCTTCGTGACCCCATGGACCATAGCACGCCAGGCCTTCCTGTCCTGCGCTCTCTCCCGGAGCGTGCTCAAGTTCATATTCATTGCATCCGTGATGCTATCTAGCCATCTCATCCTCTGCCGTCCCCTTCTCCTTTGGCCTTCAGTCTTTCCCAGCATCAGGGTCTTTTCCAGGGAGTTTTCTCTTCGCATTAGGTGGCCAAAATATTGGAGCTTCAGCTTCAGTATCTGTCCTTCCAATGAGCACTCAGGGTTGATTTCCTTTAGGATGGACTGATTTGACCTCCTTGCAGTCCAGGGGACTCGTAAGAGTCTTCTCCAGCACCACAGTTCGAAAGCATCAATTCTTCGGCGCTCAGCCTTCCTTATAGTCCAGCTCTCACAGCCATACATTACTACTGGGAAAACCATAGCTTTGATTAGACGGACCTTTGTCGGCAAGGTGATGTCTCTGCTTCTTACTATGCTGTCTAGGTTGGCCATAGCTTTCCTCCCAAGGAGCAAGCGTCTTTTAATTTCATGGCTACAGTCACCGTCTGCGGTGATCTTGGAGCCCAAGAAAGTAAAATCTGTCACTGCTTCCATTTCTTCCCCTTCTATATGCCAGGAAGTGATGGGGCCAGATGCCATGATCTGAGTTTTTTTAATGTTGAGTTTCAAACCAGCTTTTGCACTCTCCTCTTTCACCCTCAACAAGAGGCTCTTTAGATCCTTTTCGTTTTCTGCCATTAGGGTGGTATCGTCTGCATATCGGAGGTTGTTGATAATTCTCCCAGCAATCTTAATTCCGACCTCTGATTCATCCAACCCGGCATTTCTCATGATGTACTCTGCATATAAGTTAAATAAGCAGGGTGACAATATGCAGCCTTGTCGTACTCCTTTCCCAATTTTGAACCAATCGGTTGTTCCATGTCTGGTTCTTACTGTTGCTTCTTGACCCTCGTACAGGTTTCTCAGGAGACAGGTAAGGTGGTCTGGTACTCCCATCACTTTAAGAATTTGCCACAGTTTGTTGTGATCCACACAATCAAAGGCTTTCGCGTAGTCAATGAAGCAGAAATAGACGTTTTTCTGGAATTCTCTTGCTTTCTCCATGATCCAGCGAATGTTGGCGATTTGATCTCTAGTTCCTCTGCCTCTTCTAAACCCAGCTTGTACTTCTGGTAGTTCTTGGTTCGCATACTGCTGAAGCCTAGCTTGTAGGATTTTGAGCATCACCTTGCTGGCATGTGAAATGAGCGCAATTGTACGGTAGTTTGAACACTCTTTGGCGTTGCCCTTCTTTGGAATTGGAATGTAAACTGACCTTTTCCAGTCTTGTGGCCACTGTTGAGTGTTCCAGATTTGTTGGCATATTGAATGCAGCACTTTAACAGCATCATCTTTTAGGATTTTAAATAGCTCGGCTG
The DNA here is from genome assembly GCF_057233095.1 of Heloderma suspectum. NCBI lineage: Eukaryota > Metazoa > Chordata > Lepidosauria > Squamata > Helodermatidae > Heloderma > Heloderma suspectum. The sequence goes on from NC_139462.1 coordinate 193,592,300, forward strand.
GAAGACTGTCATCTCCGCTAGCTTTGTTGTTACTAATGCTTCCTAAGGCCCACTTGACTTCACTCTCGAGGATGTCCGGCTCCAGTTCAGTGACTGCACTATCATGGCTATCAGGGACATTCAGATCTTTCCTGTATAGTTCTTCTGTGTATTCTTGCCACCTCTTCTTAATCTCATCTGCTTCTGTTAGGTCCCTGCCTTCTTGGTCCTTTATCATGCCCGTCTTTGCACAAAACGTTCCCTTGAGATCTCCAATTTTCTTGAAGAGATCTCTAGTCTTTCCCATTCTGTTGTTTTCCTCGATTTCTTTGCATTGTTCATTTAAGAAGGCCTTCTTGTCTCTCCTTACTATTCTCTGGAACTCTGCATTCAGTTGGGTATATCTTCCCCTTTCTCCCTTGCTTTTTGCTTCCCTTCTTTCCTCAGCTACTTGTAAAGCCTCATCAGACAGCCACTTGGCTTTCTTGCATTTCTGTTTCTTTGGGATGGATTTCGTTGCTGCCTCCTGAACAATGTTACGGACCTCCGTCCATAGTTCCTCAGGCACTCTGTCTATCAGGTCTAATCCCTGAAATCTATTCCTCACCTCCACTGTATATTCATCAGGGATATGATTTAGGTCATACCTGAACGGTTTAGTGGTTTTCCCGACGTTCTTCAATTTAAGCCGAAATTTTGCAAGAAGCAGCTCATGATCTGAGCCACAGTCAGCTCCAGGTCTTGTTTTTACTGACTGTATGGAGCTTCTCCATCTTTGGCTGCAAAGGACATAATCAATCTGATTTCGATATTGACCATCTGGTGACGTCCCTGTGTAGAGTCGCCTCTTGTGCTGTTGGAAAAGAGTGTTTGCTATGATCAGCGTGTTCTCTTGGCAAAACTCTATTAGCTTTTGTCCTGCTTCATTTTGTACACCAAGGCCATGCCTGCCTGTTATCCCGGTGATTTCTTGACTTCCTACTTTAGCATTCCAATCCCCTATGATGAAGAGGACATCTTTTTTGGGTGTTAGTTCTAGAAGGTGTTGTAGGTCTTCATAGAACCGATCAACCTCAGCTTCTTCGGCCTCAGTGGTTGGGGCATAGACTTGAATTACTGTGATGTTGAATGGTTTGCCTTGGATTCGTACTGAGATCATTCTATCATTTTTAAGATTGTACCCCAGTACTGCTTTTCCCACCCTTTTGTTGACTATGAGTGCTACTCCATTTCTTCTAAGGGATTCTTGCCCACAATAGTAGATATGATGGTCACCTGAATTAAATTCGCCCATGCCTGTCCATTTTAGTTCGCTGATTCCCAAGATGTCGATGTTCAATCTTGCCATCTCATGTTTGACCACCTCCAGCTTACCTTGATTCATTGATCTGACATTCCAGGTTCCTAAACAATATTGTTCTTTACAGCATCGGATTTTCTTTTCACCACCAGATACATCCACAGCTGAGTGTCCTTTCGGCTTTGGCCCAGCCGCTTCACTCTTTCTGGCGCTACTTGGAAATACCCTCTGCTCTTCCCCAGTAGCATATTGGACACCTTCCGACCTGAGGGGCTCATCTTCCGGCGTCATCTCTTTTAGCCTTGTGATACGTTCCATGGTGTTTTCTTGGCAAGAATACTGGAGTGGGTTGCCATTTCCTTCTCCAGTGGACCACATTTTGTCAGAACTCTCTGCCATGACCTGTCCGTCTTGGGTGGCCCTGCACGGCATAGCTTATGGCTTCACTGAGTTACGCAAGCCCCTTCGCCACAACAAGGCAGTGATCCATGAAGGGGTTTTTCTAAGGTAAAGAGCCCCAAATGTTGCAACCTTTCCTCACAGGAGAGTTGCTCTAGCCCCTTGATAATTTCGGTTGGCCTTTTTTGCACCTTTTCTAGATGTATAGTATCTTTTTTGAGGTGTGGTGACCAGAACTGTACACAGTATTGCAAGTGTGGTCACAATGATAGATTTATATAAAGTCATTCTGATACTGGCAGTTTTCTTTTATATTCTCAACATGGGATTTGCCTTTTTCACAGCAGCTGCATACTTGGGTCAACATTCCCAGTGACCTGTCTACCACAACCCCAAGACTTCTTTCTTGGTCAGCCACCACTAGCTCAGATCTCATCAGCAGATACATGAAGTTGGGATTTTTTTGCCCCAGTGTGCATCAGTTTACACTTGAGTACGTTGAACCACATTTACCATTCTAATGCCCATTCCCCCAGTTTGGAGATAACTTTTGGAGCTCTTCACAATCCCTTTTTGTTTTAACCACCCTAAATAATTGGGTTTCGTTAGCAAATTTGGCCACCTCAGTGCTCACGCCTAACTTCAGATAAATTATGAACACTGAACAATAATAATTAAACAGCAGCAGTCCCAACAAGAGATCCTTTGGTCCAGATATAACAAGAGCCAGCTAACCGATATAAACACTTGCACTAGTGGCCTTTTCACAGGAGCAGGGTAATTTATTTATTTATTTACAACATTTGTATACTGCTCCACATCTAAACTGATTCCAGAATGGTGAACAACAAGAGATAAAATACATATCTGAATATATATATCAAGGGTAATATCTGAAGTGGTCACAGAAAAAGCATAGATAACTGTGTTTGTCCACAGAAAACAAAATCCAAAATCTACAGTAGGACCACACTTTTATTAGGACCAACTAAAATGTCCCAAAAATCTCGCCCTGGTATAGTTTTGGAATCTGAAGTGGGGACTCACTGATGATCACAGCAATAATTGATTTGATTAGAAAAATTGAAATATGCAGCTGTTCTAGCTGCTGGGATCTTCCATTACTTGACATGAATAGAAACACAAACATCTATGAAGGTAATTTTTGCACCAGCTCTAAACTAGCGGCCACAATCACATCTTGTGGTGGGATGTTAGGGGCACCGGCCATGGGTGCAACCTAGCTAGAGGCCCAAACTACGCCCCAACACTTCTGTAATATGCCAAGCACTGTGGGCAATGACAGTTTCTGCGCTATCACCTGGATCTTTCACAAAAAGTGTAAACATGCACAACTTGGCACTGGAATATAATCAGTAGCTTTTCTGGAGCATTGGAAGTAGTATTGTCCAGGGAGGTCCAGAATTGAATAATGCAAAAGATGTGGCAGAAACCTAGAGAATGCTTTTTTGCTGGATTCACCAACACCAAATACTGAAAGAAAATCCAGATGAAATCCCAGTATCAAACCAAAGCATGCTGTGGACCTGAACTCAGTAGAAAGTTATCTCTGGAACTCTTTAAAATAAAAGTTTTATTCTAATCATTATGGCACAATCTTTTTTCGAACCACACAATGCATGTGATGCTGTTGAGAAAGACATCAGGATCCCCCAGCCTCAGTACAGACCTTCTGAAATCACAGCCGACACAAACTTTTAAAGGAAACAAAGGCGGGGGGGGCAGGGGGAGAGGAATAGAAGGAGTTACATAGAACCATTTTCAGCAAGGCTTTTACAGCTGTAGATAGAAAGGGCTTCATAGATAGCTGTGCTGTGAAAAAAAAATGTATTCTATCTTCTCTGCCTTAAAACTGGCACATCTCTGACTGTAAGTACTGTATTGTATTTAGACCAAAGTGATACGCACCATTCAGCAGTGACAACAAAAAATACATCAGTGAGACAAATGAAAAAGGAAGCTCACAGAAGAGGAAAAGAAAATGGAAATGAAATTAAATGTAGCAATGAGGAAGAGAGAGAAAGAGAAGAAGGAAAACATTTGTTGAAGAATGGGGGTGGGGGAGTAGGCATGGAAGTTAGAAAAATAAGAATATTAGTGGCATTTCTAGGTAGACAGTAGGCATTCATGGTACTTATTAACACTAAAACACAGTGATCTAAAGGATTCCATTTCATAGTGTGACATTTTAGTATCTCTTTTAAGAAAAACATGCCCTGCATCAAGATGAAATCCAATATTTGGGGGAAGTGGATGAAGTGGGGTTGATAGAAAGGATGAAAAATAAGCCAGACACATTCCCTTAAGCAGGGTCGTGCACTCTCTGGCATTTTTCACACTACCCTGTAAAAGAGCACCGCTTCCTCTATTGCGCATAGTAATTGTGACTCCTGCACAGGTGTGCACTTTATCATCATCACACCACAAATTGGCTTCACAGTGCTCTGAAGGGTTGGTCATTTCTTTATTCAGCCATTTTCCTTTTCCCTGAAAGAAAGGATACAACAACATACTACCTTTTCATTCATTCATCAAGAAAATGCTTTGTGGCCTCAAAAATTAACATTTATTTAAAGTTTCACAGTGCGCAATTATACTTTAAATAGTATGTTTTGCTATTGCATAATAGCAGTTGGTGGGGGTCCTAAGCCTGTCTGGGACTATCTCACCCTGTCACCCCAATGCCTCGCTCTGAGGAAGGATGGATCCTTCCTCAGAGCCAGGCATTGTGGGTTGAAGGAGGCTTGGAAAGCACCTGCACCTCCACTTTGCCCTGGTGGCAAAAATACTGTTTATGGTTTAACATATAACATATGTTATATGTTTAACATATAACATTATGGTTTAACATATAACATTATGGTTTAACATATAACATCAGTCTGTTTCCCGCCTCCCAGCTGAGCAGAGCAGAGCAGAGCAGAGCAAGCTGCTCCAGCTGGTCCAGGGACTACAGAAGCAGGCAAGCTCCCAGAGAGCGAGCGAACAGAGCGAGCAAACAGGGGGAGCAAACAGGAGTTGGCCAGGGGAGTTGCAGTGGTTGAAGAGACAAAGGAGACAAAGGAGACAGAGGCTAAGAGGTAAGTGGGTTGCAGGAAGCCCAGGGCGCTGCCCTTTATCCTTCTGACTGGCTGTGAGCTCACCAGGAGCTTCTGAGAGCTCCAACTGAATTGGAGGGGTGTGGCCTGAGTACTCCCAGCAGCTGACTGGGCGGGAAGCTTCAGTCTGTTTCCCGCCTCCCAGCTGAGCAGAGCAGAGCAGAGCAAGCTGCTCCAGCTGGTCCAGGGACTACAGAAGCAGGCAAGCTCCCAGAGAGCGAGCGAACAGAGCGAGCGAACAGGGGGAGCAAACAGGAGTTGGCCAGGGGAGTTGCAGTGGTTGAAGAGACAAAGGAGACAAAGGAGACAGAGGCTAAGAGGTAAGTGGGTTGCAGGAAGCCCAGGGCGCTGCCCTTTATCCTTCTGACTGGCTGTGAGCTCACCAGGAGCTTCTGAGAGCTCCAACTGAATTGGAGGGGTGTGGCCTGAGTACTCCCAGCAGCTGACTGGGCGGGAAGCTTCAGTCTGTTTCCCGCCTCCCAGCTGAGCAGAGCAGAGCAGAGCAAGCTGCTCCAGCTGGTCCAGGGACTACAGAAGCAGGCAAGCTCCCAGAGAGCGAGCGAACAGAGCGACCGAACAGGGGGAGCAAACAGGAGTTGGCCAGGGGAGTTCGGCAGGGGAGGTCAAGGGGGAGGCCCCTAACATTTTTTTTTTAACTAACTTTTTCCCATTTATTTGTCTTGTAACACACACTTCCACACCAGTGGGACTCTGCTTTTAACCTCTACTGAGTAGAGGAGCAGGCACAGGCTAGTCTAGAACAATCACAAAGCTAGACACAAAAAGGGAAAAGGGGCTATGGAAGGACAAGACTCTCCAGTGGTGGTGACCTGCAAGGTGTGTGCAATGTTTGTTTTCTTGCCTGAGAACAACATGGCCTACACCTGCAACAAGTGCAAGTTGATCACGCTGCTGGAGGAAAAAGTAAGTGGACTGGAGCGGCGACTGTCAACCCTCCGGGGAATAAGAGAACACGAAGAGTTCTTGGACAGAATGGGGGAACTACAGCAGCAAAGGGCAGACCAGAAGCTTGAAGAGCAACAGCAAGATGAGGCAGAAGTGGGAAATGCTGAGGAGAAGAAAAATGGAGTAGAGGATACTCCTTGGAAAACGGTGACAGTTAGGAGAAGAAGAACTAGACGCCACTCTGCACCAGTGGAAGCGGTGGAGCTGTGGAACCGATTCCAGGTACTTGCAGATGAGACTGGAGGACAGCCTGCAGAGGAAGAATCACAGGGGAACCTGCATGAGAGTGAGCAAGAGGCTAAAGGTCAGTCAAACAGAGGCGATGAAACCCAGGCCTACAAGAAGAAGAAGAGAAGAGTGGTAGTAGTGGGAGACTCCTTGCTGCGTGGGATCGAGACCCAAGTATGTCGCGAAGACCCGTGGACTCGCCAGGTATGTTGTCTCCCGGGAGGACAGATTAGAGACGTGACTGAAAGGTTGCCTGCACTCATAAAGCCCACTGACAGGTATCCCTTTCTTCTCATCCATGTGGGAACAAATGATACCGCCAAGCGGAGCTACGAAGAGATCACGTCAGACTTTGAAGCTTTGGGAAGGAAACTCAAGAACTTTGGGGCCCAGATAGTTTTCTCATCCATCCTTCCAGTAGTTAGAAGAGGGATAGAAAGGGAACGAAAAATACTCCGGGTGAATGACTGGCTACGAAGGTGGTGCCGACGAGAGAGATTTGGATTCTGGGACCACGGGCTATACTTCCTGGAAGATGGGCTGTTGGCTAGGGATGGGTTGCACCTCACAAAGGCTGGGAAGAATGTGTTTGGACACAGCATGAAGAACTTCATCAGGAGGGCTTTAAACTGAATCCTACGGGGAAGGGAGATGTAATGTTGGGGGTAACAATGGACGTAGGCGCATGCACTGCAATGGAGAGAACAGCGCTGATAGCGCCCAATAATAGTCTTCAGACACATGTAGGAAGAAAGCCAGACTATGAAGCACATGGTCTTCGATGTCTATATACTAATGCCCAGAGTATGGGAAACAAACAGAATGAACTTGAACTCTTAATACAGGAGGGAAATTATGACTTGATAGGTATAACTGAGACTTGGTGGGATGACTCTCATGACTGGAATACAGCAGTTGAAGGATATAACTTGTTCAAAAAGAACAGGAGGAACAGAAAGGGAGGCGGGGTTGCACTGTATGTGAAAAATACATATCTCTGCACAGAAATACAGGAGGAGGAGCTTGGTAGCCCCATCGAGAGCATCTGGGTTGAAATAAATGGAGCAAAGAATAAAAGGAACCTGGTGGTCGGAGTCTACTACCGGCCACCCAATCAAGGAGAAGCCAAGGATGAAACTTTTGAAAAGCAAATAGCCAATGTTTTAAGGAAGCATGATGTAGTAGTAATGGGGGACTTCAATTTCCCCGATATTTGTTGGGAGACAAATTCTGCAAAACATGGCCCCTCCAGGAAATTCCTGACTTGTGTGGCGGATAACTTCCTCCTACAGAAAGTAGAGGAAGGAACTAGAGGATCGGCTATCCTTGACTTGATCCTAACCAACAGAGATGACTTAGTGGATAAAGTAGCAGTTACAGGAACTCTGGGGGAAAGCGACCATGTTGTACTTGAGTTCTTGGTTCTAAGGGAAGCAAAAGCCGAGTGTACTCAAACGCGTACCCTGGATTTTAGGAAAGCTGATTTTAATAAACTCAGAACAATGATCAGTAAGGTCCCATGGCAAACAATGCTAGCGAGAAAAGGAGTCCAAGATGGGTGGGAACTTTTAAAAAAGGAAATTCTCAAGGCACAATCACAAACAATTCCAACAAGAAGAAAAGGTGGAAGACAACAGAAGAAGCCAATGTGGCTTCACAAAAAGCTTAGGGATGACCTGAAAACAAAAAAGGACACATATAAGAAGTGGAAAGAAGGCCAAGTAACAAAGGAAGAGTACAGGCAGGTAGCACAGAATTGCAGGGATGGCGTCAGGAAGGCTAAAGCGGAGAACGAGGTGAGGTTAGCGAGGGATGCTAAAAACAACAAAAAGGCTTTCTTCAGCTACGTGCATAGTAAAAGGCAGAGGAAAGAAATGGTTGTTCAGCTATTAAATAAGGATGGCAAAATGATAACAGATGACAAAGAAAAGGCAGAGGTGCTCAATTCCTACTTTGGCTCAGTCTTCTCCCAAAAGAGGGTCTATGACCCCCCTGGCAAAGGCGAAGTACAGGCTGAAGGGGCAGGATTGCAGCTTGAGATCGACAGGCATATGGTCAAGGAACACCTCATTACTTTGAATGAGTTCAAATCTCCAGGGCCAGATGAACTGCATCCTAGAGTCATAAAGGAACTGGCAGAAGAACTCTCAGAACCGCTGTCTATTCTCTTTGAGAAATCATGGAGGACCGGGGAAGTGCCAGATGACTGGAGGAGGGCTAACGTTGTCCCTATCTTCAAAAAGGGTAAAAAGGAGGAACCTGGGAACTACAGACCAGTCAGTCTGACATCAATCCCTGGGAAAATTCTGGAGCAGATCATAAAGCAATCCATCTGGAAGCACCTTGACAACAATGCCGTGATTACTCGAAGCCAACATGGATTTGTCAAAAACAAGTCCTGCCAGACAAATCTGATCTCATTTTTTGATCAAGTCACCTCCCTTGTAGACCGTGGGAATGCTGTAGACATCATATACCTCGACTTCAGCAAAGCTTTCGACAAAGTGCCCCATGATATCCTGATGAGCAAACTTGCTCGAAGTGGGCTAGATGAAACAACGATCATGTGGATCCACAGTTGGCTACAGAATCGGACTCAAAGAGTGCTTATCAATGGGACCTTCTCAAGCTGGGGAGAGGTAACGAGCGGGGTACCGCAGGGCTCAGTCCTGGGCCCAGTGCTCTTCAACATTTTTATTAATGACTTGGAGGAGGAGGTGCAGGGAATGCTGATCAAATTTGCAGATGACACAAAATTGGGAGGGATAGCTAATACTTTGGAAGACAGAAACAAAATTCAAAGTGATCTGGATAGACTGGAGTGCTGGGCAGAAAACAACAGAATGGCATTTAATAGGGACAAATGCCAAGTTCTGCACCTAGGAAAAAGAAACCAAATGCACAGTTACAAGATGGGGGATACGTGGCTCAACCACACTACGAGCGAGAAGGATCTTGGAATTGTCGTCGATCACAAGCTGAATATGAGCCAACAATGTGATGTGGCTGCAAAAAAGGCAAATGCTATTTTGGGCTGCATTAATAGAAGCATCGCTTCCAAATCCCGGGAAGTACTAGTTCCCCTCTACTCAGCACTGGTTAGGCCTCATCTGGAGTACTGTGTCCAGTTCTGGGCACCACACTTTAAGAAGGATGCAGACAAGCTGGAGAGGGTTCAAAGGAGGGCAACAAAGATGATCAGGGGACTGGAAACAAAGCCCTATGAAGAGAGACTGAAAGAACTGGGCATGTTTAGCCTTGAGAAGAGAAGACTGAGGGGAGATATGATAGCACTCTTCAAGTACTTGAAAGGTTGTCACAGAGAAGAAGGCCAGGATCTCTTCTTGATCATCCCAGAGTGCAGGACACGGAATAATGGGCTCAAGTTACAGGAAGCCAGATTCCGGCTGAACATCAGGAAAAACTTCCTGAGTGTCAGAGCAATACGGCAATGGAACCAATTACCTGGGGAGGTGGTGGGCTCTCCCACACTGGAGGCCTTTAAGACGAGGCTGGACAGCCATTTGTCAGGGATGCTCTGACTTGGATTCCTGCATTGAGCAGGGGGTTGGACTCGATGGCCTTGTAGGCCCCTTCCAACCCTACTATTCTATGATTCTATGATTCTATATGCTGCTAAACTTTAAAGTAGGTACGGGGAACGTCCGGCCCATGGGCCAGATACGACCTACAGGAGTTCCTAATCTGCCCACCCCCCACCTCAGTTTCTGCCCTGGACTCTAGGCCCTCACCCTGGTAGGCAAAAGTTCTTGTCTGATGAGTGATAAGCACTTTTCCTTGCTGGGGAGAAAGGGCCTAGGGTGGAAGCTTCTGAGTGATTCAGCCCTGCTTACTTCTGAGACTTGTCCTACCTACTTGTGAGTGGGCATGCTGCTCATGCATATCTCTGAGTAGGCATACAGAGACTTGGCATTTGGGATGCTATTTGAAAGCACTGCTGAGTGTCCCTCTCTCCCCAGCAGGGAAAAGTGTTTACCTCTGATCAGCTGAAGATTGGAGATAAGAGCTTTACCCTGTTGAGAAAGCGAGCTTTTTCATTGCTCAGCAGGAGAAAGCTCTTCTCTCAAATCAGCTGCTGAGAGGGGAGAGGGGTCAGGGCCTAGGGAAGAAGATGGGAATCCCCATGGGCAGGAGTAAAGAGAAGGAGGGGGACCAAGGACTTCGTCAAACTGATGCAGAACCTGCCAGGTCATAATAAAAATAACACTCACATCCCAAGCTACTGCTTGGGGGAATGAAACATGGAGTTAATGGCTGTTATTCTGAGATGCTTGTGGTGAGGAAAAATAGTGGAGAAAAGGGATTCCTTTCCAGCTGCAAATATAACGATCATTTTACATTGTGGCCATGAAACAATATTTTTTTCCTAAGGGCGCAATCCTATGCATGTTTATACAAAAAAAAGTCCTACAACTCCCAGCATGCCCCAGCCAGCATATCTGGGAATTGAAGGACTTTTTTCTGTCTAGACATGCATAGGATTGCACCCTAAACTTCTCCAAGAGAATATCTGTTTTGGTCTCAGCAAAGCCTTAGCCATTTCCTGATGCCTCACAAGAATGCTTTTAAAAACTGTAATTTAGTGCCCCAGATGGAGTACCAGATTTAAAGAACCTTTTTGAAGTCTAATTATGATGTATATATGTGCATCCATACCCAGTACTGGACTATGGGTGATTTACAACCAGATTCTCATTGTGGTAAATTCATTACAAGAGAAAGAAAAAAAGAGGGAGGATCATCTGTCATCAGAACAAGCATATAATAGATTCTCTCTCTCTCTCTCTCACACACACACACACACACACACACACGGAGCTGATGTACATTTACAGGCAACAAAATAAAAGGGATTTGTCAGACTTCAGGTTACGCTGTTCTCGGAACATGTAATGGCAAGGCAGACATTTAAACCTCTCCCCTCCCCCTTCAAGCAAATTTGACGTTCTCATAGACAATGCAGTGTGAAAAGGTTTTCTTTCCACTATACATAATAATTCAGAATTGACATTTCAAGGGGGCAGGGGGAGAAAGGCCCACAAAAGAACAGACACTGCATATGCCATTCTGCAAATGATCTTCCAATCACACCCACATCAGAAGGATAGGGGGTTTACCTGAATTACTACTGAATGAAAGAGTTGTGATTTATTGTTCAAATTTTCAAAAGGACATTCACACACACACACCACCTTAATATTTATTTGCATGCCTCAGAACTCTGCTTCTACTTCTCTCTTGTAGACATGGACTCCAATGGCCATGATTTACATTCAGAACTGAAGAACTGGTGGAAGTGATGGGTTGTTTTGGATCCTATCTGAATTTTCTGAAGAGGCAACCCCAAATTGGTCTGGTATGTGGTAGAACTAGGTTTGCTGGTGAACATGGCATACAGGCTCACCTGTGACGGGGTGACATTTTCATAGACATTCCCACCGTGTGGGGCATGTCTTGCTGTCATGGCTAAGGGGGTGGGTTGCAGCTGAACAGTAGTGAAGGGAAATGGGGGACGGGAAGCAGGGAGCCGAGGGGAGGGTGGCTTTGAGGATGTGCACACATGGAATGGCCTACCCTGGAACAAAGAAACGGAAGTGAGGGGCCTATCAAGAGGACTAGGGTAGGCATGGGGAACCTCCAGATGTAGCAGACATGCAACTCCAGTAAGCGCCATCCTGCATGGCTGAAGGGCAGGGGTGATGGGAGTTGTATTCCAACAACATCTGGAGAGCCACCGCTTTCCCACCCCTGGGCTAGAGGAAGCAGGGCCCAAGGGAAAGAAAGCTAGAGCAAGCTATTTGAAAACACTGCAGGGAAGCTGTCACTGAGTCTCACCCTCCTATTTAGTTGCAGCCCATGTTTATATTTATTTAATTTACACCCTGTCTTTCCTCCCCATTTTGGCCCTCCTGCCCCTCTGCCCCTGGCCATTTTAATCTCACAACAACTCTGTGACATAAGTTAAGCTGAGGGATGGTGACTTGCCCAGATGCTTCACGACTGAGTGAGGATCTGAACCCAGATCTCTGTGGTCCTAGTCTGACACTCTAACCCAGGGATGGGCAATTTGTGGCCCCCCAGATGTTTTGACCTAAAACTCCCATCATCCCTCAGCATTGGCTATGTTGCCAAGGGCTGATGGGAGTTGTCAGGGCCGGATCAAGGCCATGATGGTTTTGATAAAGGACAAAGAAGGCAGGGACCTAACAGAAGCAGATGAGATTAAAAAGAGGTGGAAAGAATACACAGAAGAACTATACAGGAAAGATCTTAATGTCCCTGATAGCCATGACAGTGCGGTCACTGAACTTGAGCTGGACATCCTAGAGAGAGAAGTCAAGTGGGCCTTAGGAAGGATTACTAACAACAAAGCTAGCGGAGATGACAATATTCCAGCTGAGCTATTTAAAAGCCTAAAACATGATGCTGTTACAGTGCTGCATTCAATATGCCAACAAATTTGGAACACCCAACAGTGGCCACAAGACTGGAAAAGGTCAGTTTACATTCCAATTCCAAAGAAGGGCAATGCCAAAGAGTGTTCAAACTACCGTACAATTGCGCTCATTTCACATGCCAGCAAGGTTATGCTCAAAGTCCTTCAAGCTAGGCTTCAGCAGTATGTGAACCGAGAACTACCGGAAGTACAAGCTGGGTTCCGAAGAGGCAGACAAACTAGAGATCAAATCGCCAACATTCACTGGATCATGGAGAAAGCAAGAGAATTCCAGAAAAACGTCTATTTCTGCTTCATTGACTACGCGAAAGCCTTTGATTGTGTGGATCACAACAAACTGTGGCAAATTCTTAAAGAGATGGGAGTACCAGACCACCTTACCTGTCTCCTGAGAAACCTGTACGAGGGTCAAGAAGCAACAGTAAGAACCAGACATGGAACAACCGATTGGTTCAAAATTGGGAAAGGAGTACAACAAGGCTGTATATTGTCTCCCTGCTTATTTAACTTATATGCAGAGTACATCATGAGAAACACTGGGTTGGATGAATCACAGGTCAGAAATAAGATTGCTAGGGGAATTATCAACAACCTCAGATATGCAGACGATACCACCCTAATGGTAGAAAGCGAAGACGATCTCAAGAGCCTCTTGTTGAGGGTGAAAGAGGAGAGTGCAAAAGCTGGTTTGAAACTCAGCCTTAAAAAAACTCAGATCATGGCATTTGGCCCCATCATTTCCTGGCATATAGAAGGGGAAGAAATGGAAGCAGTGACAGATTTTATTTTCTTGGGCTCCAAAATCACCGCAGATGGTGACTGTAGCCATTAAATTAAAAGACGCTTGCTCCTTGGGAGGAAAGCTATGGCAAACCTAGACAGCATAGTAAGAAGCAGTGACATCACCTTGCCGACAAAGGTCCGTATAATCAAAGCTATGGTTTTCCCAGTAGTAATGTATGGCTGTGAGAGCTGGACTATAAGGAAGGCTGAGCGCCGAAGAACTGATGCTTTCGAACTGTGGTGCTGGAGAAAACTCTTACGAGTCCCCTGGACTGCAAGGAGGTCAAATCAGTCCATCCTAAAGGAAATCAACCCTGACTGCTCATTGGAAGGACAGATACTGAAGCTGAAGCTCAAATATTCTGGCCACCTAATGCAAAGAGAAAAGTCACTGGAAAAGACCCTGATGCTGGGAAAGACTGAAGGCAAAAGGAGAAGGGGACGGCAAAGGATGAGATGGCTAGATAGCATCACCGATGCAATAAATATGAACTTGAGCACACTCCGGGAGAGAGTGGAGGACAGGAAAGCCTGGCGTACTATGGTCCATGGGGTCATGAAGAGTCGGACACGACTGAACGACTGAACAACAACAACAACAACCATTGGGAAGTGGGTCCCAAGAGCTTTTCCTAAATTTAATTCAAGCTGAAAGAGGTTCAGAACCCCTGTATTAAAAAACAGACATGCACAGAACAAAAAATAGTTGGGCCCAGCAGCCCCAGGTAGCATAGCCAACGGTTGGAGATCATAAGAACTGTAGTCCAAAACATCTGGAGGGTCACAAGCAGCAGCCCATCCCAGCTCTACAGTGTGCCCATGAATTCTCAATTCCCTTACCTTCCAAACTTCAACCATACTCAGTTGACTTCATGCTGGCACAGCATCCAATTTTTTTGTTTTTGTTTTAATTCAATTCAGACCCAGACAGGATTTATTAGGACGCCAGAAGAGGATTCGAACAATGCATATAATTTGCTTCTTTAAGGTGCAGCTAATATAAAACTAATTCTGAGGAAATGAGGACATGCAAATCAGGCCTTTGAATCTATTCGAGCCATCTACTTAAATCTAAGCAACTGTGCAGCTCACTGAGTCAGATCAAATCATTAACTAAAGTCAGAATGCCCGGGAGAGAAAGAAATTTAACTTTTAAGCATGTAATTTGTATAAAGGTTCAAATTTAGAAATAATTGCTTTAATTTAAAATAGAGACACAATGGGCCGGTTTGCATGATCAAGCAGCCCACCATGGCTTATTGGTGGGCTGTGGTGTGTGTGTGCGGCCATTTTGAATATTCAAGCTGCGACTGTAGCTTATCATGTCATCCGAACCCAGTAAGGACAAGTTGTTGCCATGGTTAACAAACTACACAAAACTCTTAAAACAGCCCAAAAATTCTGGGTGGTTTATTAACCATGCCAACAACCCCCCCTCACTGGGCTCAGGTGACACAACAAACCTTTTGAATATTCAAAAGTTGCCTGGCACACGCCGGCACATGCTGCAATGCACTGTGGCTTAAATAAACCACGGTGGGCTGTGGTGATCGTTCCAACCTGGTCACTAAGTCTTACCATACTAGGGAAGACTGTGACAAGATGACATATAGGCCTACCCTTGATTCATTTTTGCCATCTTTTCCCTGAAATCAACCCAGACTAGGATATGAGCCTTTTCCAGCTTTTATAGATCCATGGCCCAGTTTTCAATCTTCAACTACAATGTGGGACAGTGATGAAATGGGGGCACAGGGTTTATTCCCAAACCCCAATTCTTTTCTGGGATGCCACATCCAAAAGCCACATTTAGCTGCCACAATTCCAGCTGTTTAAGGTGCCTGGCAGCACCCATCTCAGAAAACCTCAAAGAGTTCCCAAAAATGGCCAGGGAAATAAACCAGCTTAACTGGTAACATCACTTGGCCTGGCACAGGTGAACCAAGAGGAAACCCGTAAGGTACAGGGGCAGTTAAAAAAGTACAATTGAATTTATTTAAGGAAATCAGACTACAAGCAACATTCAACGTTTAAAAAAAAGGAAGAAAGCTTCTTTAACAAAAACAGCAGAAAGCCAGAAGTACTTTAACAATGCAAATTTCCTACACCACCTGGACTATGACATTATTTACCAGAAAGGACCTCAACTTACCTGATTGCAGAAACTAGCTCTTTGTTCAATTCCAAAGATGATGCCTTTTTTTACACCATTTTTTTTTTTTAAATAATGTATTCTGGCATCCTATGCATCTTATCATCCTTTCTCATCTTTAAGAATCCCCCCCCCCAAAAAAAAAACCTAGGTGAGAAAATAATGATGGTGCCAGTAGCATATCCCACTTGTGGTCTATTTTAGACCAATCCTTTTGAACAGAGAGGTACGCAGAAGGTCGATCCAGATCTACTGGTAGATCTCTTGGCTAGTTGCAGTAGATTGGCAAGGGTTTCTGACTCCCAATTGTTTAACAACAGCAGCAGCAACATGACTCCTCCTATCCCATTCTAAATGGTAGTGAATGAATAAAAGAATAAAGCTTAGGATAAGCAGGAGTGAATTTTTTTTTGTGGGAGGACTGAGAGCTCCATTCAGTTCTGGTACTAAAAACAAATTTCTGGGCTCAGAATTCTTTAATTCTAAGAGAGCAATCCTATGTTCCCTAGACAGTGTCTGAAGGGCCATAGGATGCAGTGGATTTCCTCCTCTGAGGCCTGAGACAGTGCTCCAAGGACATCTGACTGTGGATCTTGCACCCCACCCTCCCAGCTGCTGCAGAAAGCTCCCCGGTGGCACCATCTCTTGGGATTGGCATCACAACTTTGGAAGGGAAGGAAATGGGTGTGTTGGGAACAGGCCAGTGGGTGGGGAGAGGCCATGGATTTGCCAGCACAGTGAGTTAGATGGGGTCAGAGGCCTAACGTACAATACATTTTTGGAGGAAGAGCCTAAAAAGTCCTCTGCCTTACTGGGATCTTGCTGGCAGAGCTTAGGATGGACAGAGGGCGTCTATCCCAGAGGACTGTGCCCCAAGTGGATGTCTTTTGCACTAGTATCTGGTGAATCTCAAGGTTCTAGTAAAGAACAAAATGGATCCTGGAAGCCTCCCCTCCTTTAGAATGCTCCAGGCAGCATATCCCACCTTGTTGTTGAGTTTTTAGGTGATCCTGGTGAGATGTATACAGATTTTTATCACGATCGGTAACTACAGGGAATAAAACAAAATTATAGCCTCATTACCTCGTATACATGTGCCTGGCCAATGCCCAAATCATCACCATTGCCAATAATACCGGATAAACATATGCTCTTTATGGATGTGCTGAAACAGGAGGCATATATCATTCACTTTCATGTGTTTATTGCAAAATGCCCTGGCTGTCACACTGCTAATAAACATTCAGATCCTAAAATAAATATAAACCAGTTCCCAGAATAAGGACCCTGTAAACAGCTTGCTTTTTTTTTTTTACTGTATCAAAAAAGAGGCAATGCCCTGAAAATCACAATGAAAAAGACAAATCTTTCTACTGACAGTTTCTTCTAGTTCAAAGAAAGAACCTCAAAAAGGTTTGGCAGCAGATGGAATAGTTGGCTTACCTGAACATACCAACCAACGTTGGCAGCTCATGACCACAGAGTAACTCACGGTCAAACTAATGTGCAGAGATTATCTGTTTCAATACTTTCAGAAGAAAACAAGTGAAGAGGTCAAATGGGCCTCAGTTCCATTTTAAGCAAGCCAGCAGTTAAACACAACAAAGAAATGGCTAAAAAAAAAAACCTTAAAAAACCCCAGAACCTGATCCTAAACATGTTTGCTAGTAGTGATGATTGGAAGTCCCCATTCCAGCCCTCTCGATGTTTTGGACTACAACTCCCAGCATTCCTGACTATGCTAGCTGAGCCTGGCACAAGTTGAAGTCCAAAATATCTAGAGGGTATGAGGTTGGGGCAGGCTGCCCTATTCCATTCCTCTGTCATTTTTACTTTAAGTTTTTATTACATTTATATCCCACCTTTTTCTCCTCTTGCAACGAATCCAAGGCAGCTTACATGGTCCTCTTCCTCTCCGTTATATCCTCACAACAATCCTGTGAGGTAGGTTAGGTTGAGAGTCAGTGACTGGCCCAGAGTCACCCAGTGAGCTTAATGTAGTAGTGCACTGTTTAGAGTGTTGAACTTGGACTTGGGAGATCCGGGCTCTAGTCCCCACTTGGCCATGAAGATCACTGAGTGACTTTGGGCCAGTCACTGATGCTCAGCCTAACCTACCTCACAGGGTTGTTGTGAGGAAAAAGAGGAGAAGGACCGTATAAGCTGCCTTGGATTCGTTGCAAGAGGAGAAAAAGGTGGGATATAAATGCAATAATATTTAAAAAGGACTATTTCAAAATCACTCAATGTGAGTGGCAAACCTCGCAACTCAATATACAAGGACAGTGTGTTTCAATCATTACGTTTAGCTGAAAGAATGGACAGAGATAGATTTTGTTATCGAGTTCCAAGTCCACCCATACTTTCAACATTATAAACCAAAGCTTTCACCGATTAACCTTAAATACTACCACAGCAGTCCAAGACAGCCATTAGCTTTGCAGATTCAAAAATGGAAGATTTTTAAAAGCTTCTTTAGTTTCCTTTCCTTTGTTTTAGTTTTCAGTTCAGAATGAAATGTAATACGCTAGAGCTGATTAAAAGAATCTGCTCTGTCTGGCAAATATGTCAAGAAAGAATGAGATATATTCTCCATTAGTCACTTTTCTGTTAAATTCTAGGGAAACATTCAGGCTTCACTGAACCGAAGTGACAATATTTCCACTGAAACCTCAGCTTTACCTAGTTTGTATCAACCCTGAGTCTTTCCACAACACAGGATGCATGGCGTCTGCTGAACAACTGCTTGAAATCAATGCCCACAGATGTTTTAAGGCAGTCTTCCCCAATCTGATGCCTTCCAGATGTTTTGGACTACAACTCCCATGATTTCTGACCACAGGCTATGCTGGCTGATGGGAGCTATCTTTAATATCTGTGTAGAAGAGGGAAATTCATGCAAGCTACGGATGCTGAGATTCCCTCTTCTACACAATGATTAAAGATGCAGGATTAAAGATGTCCTCTTTTGCATCAAGTCACCCTACTGTAGGCGAATCTGTGCCTATTTCTGAAGCTGAAATGGATTCAGAAGGAGTCTGCGCTTATCTGCCAAGTTGTTTCAGTGCACCTCATTATCTCTGAAGTGGAGACTCGGCTAAGTTTGGAAGTTGGGACAGAAGAATTCTGTTGGAGAGTCACTCTCTGCAAGGACTTTATTTTTGTGAACAACTACATGGCAAGACTGGATCAAATGGCCAGAGTCAATGTATGGCAAATACTTTATTATCCCACACCTCCAGTGTATATGGTGAAGTGCTCTTGTGAAATAGATATCGCATGAGCTTTCAGGAACAGATCCCATAAGACCATTCATTAGTGTACAGTGTTTATTACTTTCCCATAATTTGCGGTCAATTCCTTTGACAAGACAGAATTCATTTTGAAATGAACTTGCATTTAAAAGTACATTAAAAGGCAATGCGCTTAAACATTACAGTAATAGTCTTGCTGATGCATACTCTGAAAAGACATGCACAATTCATAATCTGAAGACTCTGTACAAGGTTCTCCTCTTTATATGGACACATAACCTTCTTCGGAGCATAGAAGGGAGAACTACCACACTCAGACTCCCTTTACAAAAAGACAAAATAAAAGAAAACAAAACCACCAACTAAATATATTATCTCAGCCTGTTTCCTTCTAATTTTGATTAGCCATACATACATACATATAATACACCGTTAAGGAAAATATACATCCCCAAATTGGTAGAACAGTGCCCCCTTGACAACAAAAGAAACACAAAAGAGACAGTATAAAATTGCATTTGAGAAGACCACAGACTGATTCAAAGTGTCTTCAAAGCCAATAAGAAAAGGATACACACTTTTTCCATTTAACCAAACCCTATCAATAGTCCATGAGAGATTCTTCACATGTTTCACACAGTTAAAAAACAACAACATCACAGGACTGGAACCTCTCTCCAATTATCTTTTAGGTCGATCTATGTCATCAATAGCTGCTAATAGTTTCTGCTTTGCTTTTTTGTTGATGTGGGTTCCCAGACAAACATTCACCAGATTAGTCAATTGCTTGGTGGAATATTCCTGGCCAAAGGAAGCAAATCATGTTTTACTTTCAAGAAAACAGAATAAAAGCACCCAGAAAAAATGTAGCATGTTGTTAGGAAAAAATAAATAAGTTCTTCACCAAGGAAAGAACCTGTCACTTCTAGAGGAACGACTGAAAGCCATGTGTGAATACGGTTTGTGGCTGTGAAGCTTAGAAGGGCATTTGGCTACAAGTATGACAGATTATAATGGGAAAGCGCTTACAATTTTAGTCAAGCGGTGGATGGAATGCAATTCCATGAATATTTAAACATCTTAAGGCACTTAAAATTTATTTTCCATTCTTCAGGGAAAAATATGTGACACTGGCTCAGACTAAAAACAACTATGAAAACAGATACTAAAAAAATATAATGCCGTTTCAACAAATCTATTTTCAGTGCTTCTGTTCACGTTACCAATTTACCTAAAGGATTTGAGAGCAAATTAGTAATATTGTATCTGATCAAAAGAAACATGAATTTTGTAATAGTATATATAAGGATAATGGTTAAATCCTACAAAAGCACTGAAATGAGCCAGGACACGGCTGCCTATTTAAACAGAGCTCTCTCTCTTCCTTTAGACACTGCCAGAACATTTGAGTGATTATTTAACAGAGGTAAAGGTTTCAACGTTTCTCTTGGGTAAGGGAGAAGAGTGGAAATGCTCTCAAATTGGGTTTACTGAGATCCAAGAAAAGCAAATGTCTAACCAGATGGAGAGTAACCCAGAACCAGTGCATCATTTGGAAGTTTTAAAACTGCAAACAAATAGCTCCAACCAGCATATGGAGAGAGTGACTACGACTCTAACATTATTGTTTACAAACTGTGATAGTCACAAAGTGAGGGATGTACAAAAATAGCAAACAATAGACTCGCACATCTAACGAAACTATTCTGGTCCTGGCATAGGCTATTTGGACAAAGAAAAGAGGCTGAAACAAGATTTGCAGACGACTGGGGTGGGGTGGTGCGGGGGGGCTATGCTTCTGGCGACTTTTTGGCTTCTATTACCCAAGGTTAAAAAATAAATAAATTTCAAAGACAGGGACTAAAATTTACAGCTTAATTTTTGACTTGCACTCAGATGATTAATTGATGACCTTTGGTGCGTCTGTGCACTGTGTGCCTCAGATGTCTCGTTGAGTGAGAAAAGCAAAACACAGTTCTGGCATATCCAGTTCATTTTGTTTCCAAGGCTCCTTTGCTGCAGCATATGGTGTCCTTCCTAGCCTAGTAGCACCCAGAATCTCTCCCTAGCAAATCATCAGAGGGGTGTAAAAGGATTAGCCCAACCATTCCTTTGGATGACTACGTAATATCGTTTGTGTAATTTGCCAGCCACAGAATATGCTCATGAAGGCATTTGAAGGGTTAGACAAGAACACAGACCACGTTGTTGCTTCAAGCCTACTACCCACAAATCCCATCCAATGAGAGGAACGAAAGATCAGTTCTTACCCTGTGTTCCTTGATCCAGCGTTCCATGTCATTTTCAGTCAAATAATAAGCTTTGATGTAGGTCTCAACAAATTCCTTATCTGGAATAGGCCTAATATCTGTGAGCTTCTCCAGTTTCATTAAAAATTGCTGGAAGTCCAGTTGCATCAAGGCACGGCCCTCATTGCTACACTTCTTAACATTCGCATAACTAAGACAGATAAACGAGAGATTACGAAGTGCTCATGGTTGCCTGGTAATCGCTTTCTGATCTTTGTAGACCATTTATGGCGCAATCCTATGCATGTTTAAACAGAGAAAAGTCCTGCAACTCCCAGCGTTCCCCATGCTGGCTGGGGAATGCTGGGAGTTGTAGGCCTTTTCTCTGTTTAAACATGCATAAGATTGCACCCTTAGTGTAAGATGCAGTTAAAAGATATCAAGGAACTGTCAGTTACTATTGGGAATATTGTTTGCAACAGGAATGGTCTAGCTTCTGAATGTGCATCTAGGAAAAAATCTGGAATGCATCTCAACAGTTGAAAGTGATGTTAATACGTCTGTATTGATAAATGTCTGCATTGCTAAAAAGTAATGTCGGAAGAAGCCTGAGGGGCAGCAGCAGCTGTTTCTCCCTGGCAATAAAATAAAGAGGGAAGAATTTTAGCTAATAAACAATATCCTCACTTATGTACAGTGGTTATGTGCTCAGGCTCAGTTCAAGGATTGTATTCCCCATGAGTCGTATGCCAGCCAGCTTACAGATATCTGTGGTGTTATTACTGTAGAACTTGCACAGAACTCCAAAGCTATCCACCTCAAGATTAAGGTAGAGCACGCTCAATCCAAACACCTATAGACTAATTAGAGCCACATCATCCAAACTTTGGAGCATAAGAAAAGAGCACAAGTGAACCATGTGCAACAGATGTTTTAGATTACAACTCCCACTAGCCACAGCCAGCATGGCCAATGGTGGATTATGGAAGTTGTAATCCAAAAGATCTGAAGGGCACTGAGTTACCACTCCTTGGGCCAAGGGAATCCTTGGGTCAAGGGTGGGCAACTTGTGGCCCTCCAGATGTTCTGGCCTACAACTTCTATCATCCTTCACCATTGGCTATGCTGGCTAGGGCTGATGAAGTGCCGTAAGTTGCCCACCCTGGTTTAGGTGTTTATCTTTGGAAAGGATATCATGTCCTACTTACCCTTCCACAATAGTTCTATTGGCTAGTCGTATACAGTGTTCCCAAAGAATATTTGACACTGGCAACGGAATACGAACTCTCTTAGAAACCTCATTCATCCTCCTGTTAAACTGTTCAAATTCCTAATAAAATGTAAAGGACATATTAGGGGATTTTTACACTGGCCTAAATTCCTGCATTTAAAACGGAGCTTTCCGCTTCCATTTTAAATGCAGGATCATAACTGATGCCCTTTACATGTGCTTCCCATAGCATTATGTTTCCATGAAGAGGCATTACATATGCTCCAGGTTCAGCTGCTTGCTCCTGGGTTCCTGCCCCTTTCCCTCCCCTTGCACACTACTAGTGGATGGGGACTGACACATGGACAGCCCCTCCCCACCAATCTCCATCAGCCCCGCCTCCCTCTTCCATGCTTTTGGCCAGTCTCTGCTGCTTTGGGCAAACGCAGCAGCAGTCACAGCTGCCGCTCTGTTTTGAACAGGCAGGCTGAAAATGGCAAGGACCCAAAATGGCTCAGGTGCGGGAAGCTGAACGCCCATCAGACCTTCATCACCACCTTCGACATCATGACCACGCCCCCAACAACCACACTCAGTGCTTCATTCATGCTCGGGGAGAATTACACGGGGAGGACTTGATGCTCCATTTGCACGTATCTGGAAAAATAGCCCATTTTTTCCATTTGAGGAAAACACGGTACAGGTGGGAGGAAACAATGGAATAATGACTGGACAATGACGATGACATGTAATGGACCCACACAATTCAGTGAGTGAGCAACCACGAATGCGCAATAAACTTGAGGTGTAGAGATCCCCTTAGTCAGTGGTGGCACACCTTTCCAGCCATGAAAGCACAGCTAAGTGGAAGGAACTTACAGTGGCACAAATAACTGTACAAACCATGAAAAAACTAACTTAATTTCAGCTCAAATTCAACCACATAGAATTTAGTGGCTGAACTAGGTCTCTGTTTGGAACCTGTACCAAACTGGGGGAATGGGGAGGCTCACAGAATTCCGTGTTGGGATCAATATGGGTTTGATCCCATCTCACACCAGGTAATATTTGGAAGCCACCTTATACTAGGTCAGACTCCATCTAGCTCAGTACTGTCAACTCTGACTGGCAGCAGTGTTCGAGGATCTCAGGCAGAGACACCTGGTGCCTGATCCTTTGAACTGGAGGCTGAACCTGGGACTTTCTGCATGCAGGTTTGCCCAGAGAACCCTAGGATAGCATGCCCTTGGAGCACTAGAAGACCCTAGGGTAGCATGTCATTGGAGCACTCTGGGGCCTGCGACCTCTTTGCAGGCCCTGTCATAGCACAGACTGGTTTCTGAGTTTTGGACAAATTAAGCAGTTCATGAACCTGATTCATGTTGTGCTGGCCTTTCCATGTGTGGGAACATCCTGGGATGCACTTCTCTTGGGAACTACAGGTCTAATGCTGCTGCACACACTTGGATACAAAGTATCTGGCCTACTAGCTGTAGATCAGTACTGAATCAGAATCAGCAGGATTTGTGAATCCCTAGTTGTCATTAAATGCATACATGCACATATTCTAACTAACACTGGAATACTATGGCCCCATATTTGTTGCTTTAGTTAAGCATTAAAATGGGAAGTATTCGCCTGGATTTAAAAGCCTCCATGGTAGCAAATAAAACTGACCAAACATATAATTTGTTGATTGTTTGGTTAAAATAATCCACTGTCAGTGCCACTTGTCCAGGAAATGCAAAGCAAATAGAATGGAATGGCTAGAATCCTATGCACGCTTACTAGGCAGTAAACCCAGCTGAAAGCAATGGGACTGACTTCTGAGTAAACATGCTTAGGATTGAACTCTTAACGGAATAACACTTCTAAGTAAGTCTGTGAACATGGAGGTTCTTGAGCAGATTGACAGAAACTCATAATGAAAATAAGAGAGAGAAGGAAATTGCTGCATATTACTACTCAAGGTCAATCTGACCAGATCCTGGCAACACTGGCTATTAAATTAAGCTTGGATTTTCTTCTCTCTGTGCTGTCCTATGTGACAGGCTTCTCACATTCCCAACTAAGAGAATCCCACAGTGCACTTGTTCAAGGCATATCCCAACATATGACTTGGACTGAACCCTTGTGAATGTCTCCTCCACCCACTATTGGCACATGCCTCACAAACCTTTAGGTTTAATAATGAATAAACAAATATGTATTTCTTTAGCTATTACAGGACCAACAAATAGCTGGATGGACCAGAACATCTGAGTAAGTATGTTCTGCACAAACTACACAACAACGCAGTTACAGAAATAATTTCTCTCTTTGCTAGGTCATTTCAAGATAATGCAAGAAAAAATATATTTACTTTTAAAAGAGAATCTACATAAATATTGTGTTGCGACATGATTTCCTTTACATCCCATTTCACATTTGCCATTAGAAGTAGCATCTGTTCATAATCAATTGCTTTAGCAGCTACAATCCAGTATATAGGTTTACGCAGTTCACTGGCTGTTGAAACCGTCTAGAAGACAAAGTTAAACAGAACTTAGTTCAATTAATAGCATTTTTCTTACTATGATACAAAATACATCTAACAAACCACACAACTTCTCATCATGCTGTGTGCTGGTGATGTCAAATCAGGAAAATGAATGAAATCTACACTTAAAAAACAACAACAGTGAATTCGTGCAGAATCCTGACCTGTGAGTAGAACTGCTGAAGAAATGGTTTTTTGGCTGGAGGCATTACAGCATCAAGATGAGACTGGAGGTGCTCAAACTGGTCAGCCAAAAATACTCTGAGAAACAAAACAGAAAATCCATTGTGACTGACCTGGATACAAGACATTAGAGATGCTGATTGTTTTGCAGAGGACAGACAATGAAAGTATGAAAACCTCAGCTTAAAGCCCTTTAAAATCAGAAGGATGTCAATATCATATCTTGCAGATCCAACACCCAAGTACTCCTGTGATGGCCACTAAGCTTAAATGGCTTTAAAGGGGGATTAGTCAAATTTGCGCAGGATGTCTCTCAGTGGCTACTGGTCAGAATGACTATGTGCTCCCTAAAGAATCAGATGCACCATGCCTCTGAATACCAGTTGCTGAGGAATGCAAAAGAGGGCTGCTGCCTTCATGCCTGCTTGTGGGCTTCCCAGAGGCATCTGGTTGTCCACTGCAGGAAATAGTGGTGCTGTCAGGACAGGGCTCTGGAGCACAAGTCCAGGGCCCCACTCAGCAGAATGAGCATGAGGGTGACCTGACATAGCGGGTCTGGCTTACCATATTTCAAACTAAGTGAAGTAATACCAGTGGAGGCTGGTGGCTCTGATAGCAGTGGGGTAGTGAATCTGCTCCAGGTTTTAGTCAGACCCACTCAGAACTCTAAAGTTTTGTCCCTTGGATAGCTCCTTTAGAGTTCTGACTGGTTGGATTCACGGCCCCACTGACATCAGAGCCAACAGCCTCCACTGAATAATACACAATATATCTAAAGAATCAACCCCCATAAAACCATTAGGTCCAGAGTCTAAAATTACCTAAATGATTGGGAACATGATGCTAGACTTGACAGACCTTTGCCCCAATTCTGCAGGGCTGTTCTTATGTTCTTAACTAATATCCCTTTTGAAAGGAAACACACACTCTGTGGGAAAACTCCCAATGGTCCCAATGCTTTATCTCAGTTACAAAGTATTTACAAATTATTTCTAAATTAAAAGACTGCCTCATTTGCTAACAACATGCGCGCACGCACACACACACACATCTAAACAACATATTGAAAGGAAGTGTTTCGAAAACCAAAAAGAAACGCTTGGCAAAGTCAAGCAACAGTGGGGCAATGCTGTTGGTAATGCAATCAAACAACTGAGCACAGCTGCAGCAGCTTGTGCATTTTATGTTGTCTGAAACGGAATGGTACTCTCATGAGGATGTGACCCATGGCTCAAGAGCTGATCTAATATTCCTCTTATTTCTCCTATCTAAATGCTCAAATGGAAATGCTCAGCTCACACGCACTTTATCTCACTGTATGGGCTAGCTTAACTGTTTTCTCCTAAGAATAAGAGATGCCTTTACGTCAAAGGGACCCAGAAGAGCTGAGGAGGAAACTGCTTTAAGCATCAGCTAAGACAAGAAGTCTGGGCTCTAAGATGTTTTGGTACAGTATGTACCACGCACCCCTAGTTTAATGCTGTTAAGGGTATCACTAGTGGTCTGTGTTGTATCATTTGTGATATTGTGTAAGCCGCCTTGAGAATTTGCTTGAAGGGCAGGAAAGAAATCCCAACAATAAATAAATCAATTCCCATGTCACATATGTATCCTTGAAGATTCATTAATGTGATATTGAGTGTTCAGTACAGGTACATGTATAGGGTACATTCTCGTTTCTTACTACCTTCTTCCTTCCTTTTCCTTATGTGTCTACTTACACTACAAGCCTGCAATCAGGTTTTTGTTACTGTTAGATCTTTCTTGTATTTTACATCACCTTGATTTTAAGGTGCTTAAGAGAAGGAGGAGGAGGAGGGGAGGAGGAGGGGAGGATGAAAGCAGTGTTGTAGACTTTAAAGTTGAAGTAGCTGTTTAGAACTTAGGCATGCTTAGCTAATCTTTCATGAAGCAGATATCACCAGTTAAAAGGTTCCCTGCCTTTGCACTGCCATGGCCAAAACTATGTTGAGCCTAGATTTCTGTTCCTAGGAATGGTAGAGGAGGGCCCTGTCTCTTTCTTCTGTTTTCCTCACTCTGGGGAAGATAAACTTGTTCTTTAAGACTTTTGTTTGGTTTTGTGCAGGGACTTGAACCATCTTGCATGTTACATCACATCACGTTGTAATCATGCATCTTATGCAACCATACTAGTTTATTCTGTTTTCTATCTTCATTTAGTAAAGGTTTTTAATTTAATTCTGGTATCCATGTCGTCTCTCATTACGGCTTAGCACAGTGCCTCCTTTCTGTGAGATTTATCCCTGGACAGTCAAATAAATCAACAGATGATTGCAATGCGTATTTGGGGTAACACTCCCCATCCCTACAGTGTCACTGAAGCAAGATGATCTGCTTCCATGAAGTGTCACAGCTACTGACAAAAACCTAGTACCGTGAAAACTGCATGAAGTGGTTTAACAGAACAATCACAGGCGAAACCTAACCAAAACTAAATAGCAAGTGTCCAGAATAATTAGTTAATGTGTCCCTGCATTGCTGTCAGGAAGCAGAAAGAACGGTTTGACGGTTCTTAACGCACAAGGATTCAGTGGCTACCACTCTCTCTGCCAAGCCATACAGACTACTGCCTGATGTCAAGACTACAAGATGACTGAGATGTGGGATGGGAACTTTCTCCTTTCGTTCTTCAACAGCAGTCAGAGTTCCACCAGCATCAGAAGAGACCTCCTGCAACAACGAGGAGAGGAGGAGAGGTTAGAGCAATTGAAACATTATGAGCAGAGCTATGGTATGAAGGGAATGGAAACTGGCACGTCTAATTTCCATTCAGCTGGATTTAAGCTGCAACACAGATCCCTCTGAGGACCAAAGTTCAAAGCACACACACCATTGCTTCCATTTTAGTTTCCAGTGGACACAAAACCTGACCACAAGAACAAACACACTTCAATGGGCTTCTAAGGCAAGGAGGCCTGAGATTTGAGAAGCATAATTAATAAGACAGCTCATCTTCAGAGGTAGCAAACTTAGCCTGTACACTAACAGCAACCTTATACTATTCTTTTTCAACCCTATAACTGTTTTACAGATAATCAAGGAATCAATTTTCTAAGCTAGGACGTTGTTACATTTCACAAGCTCCGCATACATACAAAAATGCATTTTTTTATTTATTAGCAATGACTTCCTGGCTTGTTCAGTAGGAATTCCTGTTTTTGCTGAAGTCTCATTTTCATGTTATTCAAATGAATACTGAGAGAAACCTGACTGGAATCCATCCATCACAGCTGATGAAGATTCATCATTCACCAGGATACTAAATGGTTCCCTGTTGCTCCAAGCAAGTAAAATGCATTATGTTGTGGGAAAGAACAAATTAGTATAAACAAGTTATATGAAACTGCCAATTTTATAGAACGAAAATCTTTTGGAACAAATAAAATAATGCTTTCCCACAACATGAGATGACTCAAAAGGTAATACGAATGATTTACAACCTAGTAAGATTTTGATTAAGTCAGCTACCACCTTTCTTTTTATACCCACGTCCATTAAATGGAAACACAGATCATATTTAAAGCTTCCAAGCATGTGTTATTTTCTTAGATACACTGCTGAATACACAACCGAAGCAGACATCAAGTAGAGACCCATTTTAGCCACTGGATATGGATGGGATCCAAATTGCTATTTCATTACACAATCGCCTGAACTGGCCCAATGGATTTCTTAAAACTGTTTCTTTGGACAGCAGACGTCCCCATGACACATCACAAATCCCCTTTGATAGTTCCCACTGGAGTATATTACCATGTGGAGAACACAAGCAATAGCCAACTCACAGGCATCACTGAGAATTTGATTAAAGTTCCCCCAAGTAGGCAATATATCAACCACAATTCAAAAACAGCAAAGGGATAAAAGTGTGAGTGACATCTGGCAACCCTTACAGTAACAGGTAGAGTGATTGTTCAGTGGAAAAGGCTGGATGTTATTCTCTACAATGGCCGTGAATGGAATAGCTCCCACTTAACAACCAACTGCCTCAGTCCCACAAGACAATCAATGGTGCACGCAAACAGAAACCTAGGGTCCTTCCAAGTTAGGGTTTTTATCATGCAATCACCCTGCCTCATTCACAGATGACATCACCTTAGACTTGTAGCCCTCCTGTATTTTCCCACTGCTTCTTCCTTCTTTCTACCAAAAAATCCATTAAGGAAGAAAAGATTGAATAGCTCCACAATGTCTTGTTAGTGGATTGTGAGTGCTAGGAGGCTTCCATCTGGAAGTACCACTAGATTATGGGGTTGTTCACACATAACGCTAAGCTACCATGGGTTAATTTCCCCATGGGCCTTAGCAGAACACACCACCTGCCATTTTGAATATGCAAGGGGCAGTGGTGCGCTTGTAGCTTGCTGTGTCATGAAAACATGGCATCATGGGTTATTTGAGGGGATAGACAACCCTCAAATAACTCATACCTTGTTTCAGAGTTTTTGGAGGGTTGTCCATTCTCTCAAATAACACACAATGATGTGTTCACACAACACAGCAAACCATGGCCACCAGGGGTAGACACCATGCAAAAAGGGCACCCACAGGCGCCCAGCACGACACAACATGGCAGCCGCTATGGCTAAATTAAGCCATGGTGGGTGTTGTGTCATACAACCTAGGTCACTGAGTAGTTAAACACAGGAACACCGCCTGGCACCAATCTAGTGAAATCTAACAAACCCAATCTCCCCCATGAAGATTTGAATCAAGAATAACTGGACCTGAAGATCTAACTGCTTTAAGGTCCAGAATTTCCCTCAGCAATATATATGTGACCTTCTCTTAGCAACTATATTTTTCTAAGTATTTATTGCAGCAAACACCTCATCAAATGCAAAGCTGTGCTGTCTCTCCTGAACATTAAGAAAACGGAAAGCTGTGTCCTATAAAAATAATATTAAAGAAAAACACATCAGAGCATGTAAGGGGAATAAGAAACAAGCAAGGCGTTCAGGGCAAAGGGATGGTTACTGTGAAAAGCTAGCCAAGGAATCTGTGCCCAGAGACAACTCTCTTTGTTCCATGTCAGTCAACTTTTAAGTTAAAAAGCTATTTATATGTTAAAAGTGAAATGTGGTTCATAACTGAAACACCTCTCCAAAGATCAGCAGATCACAGTGCAAGAACGTTTGGAATGCCGATGCGTAAACACAGGCGTTTTAAAACAAAAACTGAACATTCTAAATGAAACAAACAGATATGTAGGATTCTCTGCAGCCAGAACTACATTTTATGTAACAGGTTTGTGAAGAATGGAAATGCGGAGTCAAACTGAACACTGTAATTTAAAGAAAAGCTTTTTTTAAATCCGTGGTGAATTCAGGTCCAGCTATAATTCTCATACGGCAAGCTGGGCCATTCTCAATGAAATAATGAGCTACGTTTATGCCCTCCCCCTCTGTGAGATTGCAGCACATGCTTTGGTTCTGGAAAAGAAGCAGTGCTCTAGCTGTTCCTCCCTACTTTACCATACTCCCCCCAACTTGCATTGCAGGGACATGCTGCGCATCCTACTGTCTTAACTGATAATGCTGGGACCCACACTTTCTTCTGTAGTATTTTACTTCAATGAGGTTTTACTGTTCCATCAAAAATCTGAAAGGGTTCTGTCACCCCCTCCAATTTCCCCTCTTTGATCCACCTATCCTGAAACTTTGTATCAAACTGAATGCCCCAATCAAGGCTTGGGAAAAGGGAAAGAGGGTGGTTTCTGACCTTGTGACTCCACTGGAAAAATCGGCAACTATTTTGTCTCTGGGATCAGACACAATTCAGTGGAGAACTCCAGCAACTCAGATGATTCCAGGGACTGGACAAGTTGCTCAGGATGCCCTTGTCTCCTTGTTTGCTTCTCCATGGCAAGGAGGAGTTAGCACGCCTTAGATAATGTGCAAATGCTTTCTGGAAAGGGTTTGAGCTACCCTGGTGGTAAAGCCAAACTTGCTATCACAGGCTCTGTGCTTCCTCTTCCCATCTCTGCAAGGTCCCTAAATGCAACGAGGATTATTCTGAATGAGGCATCATTCCCTGGAGAGGTATGAAGTTTGGTGGTTCTTTTCCTAATGCACAGTTGATGGGCAGAATACAGGTGCTACATCAGTCAAATTTGAGAGCTTCATGATGCTGGGCAGGAATGCCACTCAGCCTTCAAACTCATGACAGCAGGGGAGTTTGAGTAAAGAAGGGACTGCACACTTGCACAGTGATCATGACGATGGTAAGGCAAGACTTTTAACTCTTTGACAGACAATAAACCTTCCTAAAGAGCTCCAGCCGTTTTGCGTTTTTAAAGTCATACACATATCAAGAACATCACCTGCGTTTGTTTATTACATTTATATCCTGCCTTTCCTCCATGGAGCCCAAGGCAGCAGACGTGATCCTCTTCCTCTCCATTTTATCCTCACAACAACTCTGTGCAGTACATTAGGCCCAGGGACTAGCCCAAAGTCACCCAGTGGCTGAGCAGGGACTAGAACCTGGGTTTCCCAAGTCCCAGTCCACCACTCCAAGCGCTACACTCTAAGCACTGCACTCTGCGTGGGGCTGCCTTTGAAAACGGTTCGAAGGCTGCAGCTCATGCAAAATGCAGCAGCCAGATTGATAACAGGGACCAGAAGGTCTGAACATATAAGACTGAGTCTGGCCCGCTTGCATTCGCTGCCTATATGCTTCTGAGCTCAATTCAAGTTGCTGGTTTTAACCTATAAAGCTCTAGACGGCTTGGGACCACAATACCTGATGGCATGCCTCTCCGGAAATGAACCTACCCATGCGCTACATTCAACAACTAAGGTCCTCCTCTGTGTGCCTCCTCCAAGGGAAGCTCGGAAGGCAGCAATGAGGGAGAGGGCCTTCTCAGCGGTGGCCCCCTATCTGTGGAACAAGCTCCCTGATGAGGTCCATCTGGTGCCAACATTATTATCTTTTCAGTGCCAGGTTAAAACCTATCTCTTTTCCTAGGCATTTGGCAGCACATGATGAGTTTTAATCAGTCCTGGATGTGTCTTAGTTATGACTGACAGTTCAAAATTGTTTTTAGTTATATGTTGTTTGTGTATATTGTCTGTGTGCTTTTATGTAAGTGGCTTTTAAACTTTTTATATTGTATTTAATGTTTTAACTTCTGTAAACTGCCCTGAGAGCTTTGGCTATGGGGCGGTATAGAAATGTAATTAATGATGATGATGATACACTACACTGGCTCTCTACTAAATAAACTTTAAATCAGAGTACCACATTGTTTGAAGGTCTCTCTGCTCAAGCTGTCCTGTGTGATAGTTAAGGCTGACCTCCCTCCCACAAAGGGGAAGGGTGTTCATGAACATTTTCACCCGTACTGAAAAGATCCCCTCTTCCAGTGATTCTTTTACAACAGTGTTGAAAGGAGGCAAAAGTTTTCACTTTATTGGATTGAGGATAATGCTTCCTGAACTGGCTTCGTTTGCCTTCAGTGACATCAGCATGAAGCCAGATCTGACTGGCTCTGAAACTGTCCCATATACTACATGATCCCCAACTGAGATTACCTGTGTGACTAGGAAAGAAGGAGAACACAACCATTTTTTGAAAGCTGAAGGAGGAAAAACTGCGTCACAGCAGCAGCGGAAAGGGGAAACAATGGCAGAGAACAAAAAAGGCAGGGAATTTTTATTCTTTTGTTTTTATTATTCCATCTTATTATTACAATATTCTAACAAATTCAATTTTTTCAGGAAATATGTATATTGGTCCTCTGAACCAAAAATATATTGGTGCGTGCCCACAGCCCACCCTAGTTGAAACAAGAGAAAATGCAGTGCAATTCTAGCAGTGGTGCTCCAAGATGACAAATTGACAGGATTCAGAGAGGAAAGGAAAGAACAAAGCAAAGGTTATTGTATCCCCATCACACATACAACTCCTAACAAACATGACCCACTGAGCCAATACGCTGAGGACATATCTGACCCATGATGGCATTTTGTTTCTTTAGAATATCATTCTATATGTCTACAATATCAATATACTAAGGAATATTTTATTTTAAGACAGCAAAAGGCAGACAGGCACTGAAGAAGGCCTTTCATTATACAGGTCGCATGTGAGCCTTTAAAAACCAAAAAAGGGAAAAAGAGGGGGAAATGTTTTTCTGTCTCAAGTGTTTCCCACATTCAAAAGAGTGACATTTCCTTCTATCATTTTCTCTTTCATTGAACAGGAAAACAAGAAGGACCTTTGAGCAACTGTCACGTTTACAGGTGCGATTCAGGGGAAGAACTTCAGAAGCTTTTGTGAGGTATTACTTCTGATAATTAAAAAGGAGGAAGACAGAGCATTGACTGGTATGTTAGAAAGGCTTTTGGAGTGTGTAATTTTCTCCACTGGACACAGGAATATCAAGAGCTCCTTTGCAAGTCTAGCAATATTTGTACTCCCATTAACTCTAGATAGATAGATAGATAGATAGATAGATAGATAGACAGACAGACACACACAGACACACACACACACACACACACACACACACACACTACATCAGGAGTAGCAGCATGTTGGGTATTGGTACTGGGTACCAATGTATCCCTGGACACCTTTCTTGACACCCACCAAGGTGCCCTGCCCGTCCCCCTCCACTTAAAAAAAAAATTAACACATTTTCTTACTGGCAGCTGGGATTGCTGTGAAATAGATTTCTGTTGGCGCTGGAAACTGTGGGTTCAAAGGAGTTGCTTAGTGTGCTGGGGCTCAGACCCCACCTCTGCGTTGTACTCAGTCTACACTTAAGACGGTGATGTGACACCATCTTTCTTTAACCAACACTTTGAAATAAGAGGTAAAACCTACATACTTGAAACTAATAATTAAGTTTAAAAAAAAAAAGAAAAAAACAATACAGGCCCCGACAGATTACTAGGCTCACCACAGATAGAGATATTATTAACATACTCTTCCATAGAGAAAATTACTAAGATGCATATTGAGCCAACTATGCCATGGGTCTTACACAAGCTGGATCCCAAGTATGTAAATCCACTCCAATTTGGGCTGCTTAGGTTATGAGTCCGCAACATCTATTTAGTATTTGCCAGTAGTGTTTTTAAGGTAACAGGCCTAGTTTTACCCTGCATTACGCAGATGTATAATGATTCAATTAACGAAAAACCTTTAGGTTTAACACAGTTTGTTAAGAGCCTTCCATGTTCTCTCAAGTTCCAAGATGTTGGGAAATTACAGCTGTTAAGGGCCATGCCCTTAATTAGAGTTGTTAGGGGCCATGCCCTTAAGAGACATGCTATGTAGGCAATATGGATATAGTCTGGTATTCTATGCTGTGGCTAGTTACAGCTTCACCACTGTCTTGGACCTAGATGGCTGTAAGTTGCACAGTGATGGGCTGAAGTCCAGATTTGTCTGTTCACTGGAATAGATACATCTAGTCTATTCAACTGAAGCCATCATGCAACTGAAGCTACCATTCCTCATTACAAGTTCCCATAGTCACCGACAGCCATCCAGCTCCAAGGTAGTGCTCATGCTGGAAATAGCCAAATCTTATGATTTCATACCATCTTGGGCTGAGGGCATGGAGGGACTGTGTTTTTGATAAAAACTACAACCATGTTACAGTAGTACTACGGCATAGCATGTACTAGACCTTCCCCTTGACCTGGCAAAACAGTTTCCCAAAAGATGTTGTACAAACGGGGAAAACGGCCAATGACATTTACCTCCAGCAAAGTCTATGAGAAAGAAACCAACAATACCTGGAGGTCAAATTTTAAACTTGTATAAATAAGCCATTTCTTACCCTTTCTACTTCAAAATTAGCACACACCATTCTCAAACCAATCTCTCCTACACAACCAAGTTTCAGATCAATCCTCTGAGCCATTTTTTGAGTATAAATGGTAGAACCTCCCCCCAACTCACCAAATTTCTTGTTAAAATGGCAGAATATCATTCATCCAACTCACCCTTAACATAGGGCCACAATAGTGGCCCTATAATCTGTAAGATTCCTTCTATCTCTACCCAACTATTTCCACAAATATAGCTGTGGTTTGCCACTCTTAATCTTGGGAGAAATATTTAACAAGCTTTACAAACTCGCAAAGTAAGAATACATAAGGATTCACAAGTCATTGATCAATAGTTATCAATGACTACTACCTCCAGGATTAGAGGCAGCATGCCTCAGAATATCAGTTGCTGGGGAACACAAACAGGATGTCCTATTTCTGGACTTCCAGTAGCCATCTGAATGACCATGTTGGAAAAAGAATGCTGGACTAGATAGGCGTTTGGTCTGAATCCAGCAGGGCTTTTACGTTCTTAAAAATTGAATGTTTTCTCACATATAACAGTGAATAAAGGTTAACCTATTTAAGGTTACATGGGCACGGAAGTTGCTTCTTTACACCACAATCCTATAATGTCTACTCAGAAGCAAGTCCCACTGAGTCCAATGAGGCTTACTTCTAGGAAACTGGGTATAGTGCCATGATGTCCTAGAAAATTCTGTTTTAATAAGGCAACAGATAAGCACCTAGGTAAAACTGGGGTCGCACCAGGTTAGTCTTAAAACTGGTGGGGACATAAACTGGCGAGCTTTAAGTTCATTGGTAGGGAAGCTGGGCAATTTTGTTGTATTTATTTAGGTATTTATTTAATTTTAAATGGGCATACCTTTACGAGACCGCATGCAAATAAA
Source organism: Heloderma suspectum (assembly GCF_057233095.1). NCBI lineage: Eukaryota > Metazoa > Chordata > Lepidosauria > Squamata > Helodermatidae > Heloderma > Heloderma suspectum. The sequence continues at coordinate 193,627,859 of NC_139462.1, forward strand.
AACTAGTCCTTTTGTCCTCTTACTAAGGTGAGGCTAACAGAATTTCATACTGCAACATTATAAATAACCAGGCTGCTCTCAGTATATGTGACAATAATATGAACTCTTCATCAGGCCATTTCTTGTTTTAGCAAGGTTTTACATTATTTCAAATGATATATATTGCCTTCTACAAATCTTCCTGCTGAACAGGAAAAGGAGACTTTGTTACTTTTCAAAAGGCAAATTATTTTCAGCCCTGATAACCTAAAAATTTATATCTGCCTTCTCAAAGGATATATTCTCTATCTGCATGCATGTCAGTGCAGAGCCATCAAAATATACAAGCACAGGTACAGGAACTAATCCCTCACCCTTCACAGTGATGGATGATGTTAATTAAAACTTTACTTACTAAATAATGCTTCCCCCAGGCAAGGGCAATTTTGCAAACCAAAATGTGTCCTTTTTCTGCTATCTGTCTTACCATACGTTGCCTTTGAAGTTAATATAAAACAATCCATGAAAAAGAAAAGTTTATACACGTTCATAAGGATTCCACTGAGAACCATGGCCTTAGCTTGAACTCATATTGTGGAATGGCAAGAGCTTTCCCCTGTATACAAAACTGACTGGTTTCTAGTTAAATAGCTGTATCCAGTGTAGGATATTCATCCTACATTCAGGATGTAGGTTCAGAAGACCTGGGTTAAATTCTTCCACAGTTATTGAGTCGAGTAACATAATAAGAGCCCTGCTGGATCAGACTGAAGGCCCGTCTAGTCCAACATTCTTATCACACAGTGGCCAACCAGATGTCCTCCTTGGGCATGAGTGCAATAGCACCATCCTGCTCATGCTCCCCAGCAACTGCCATACAGAGGCATTCTCCCTCTGAACCTGGAGTTAATATGTAGCTATCTTGTCTAGGAGCCATTGATAGCCTTATCCTCCATGAGCGGACAGAGAGACATTTTTCTCCCTCTCTTATAATACTAGATCCCAGGATCATCCCATGAAGCTGATTGATGGGAGATTCAGGAGAGATTTTATTTAAAAAAAGTCTCTCTGTCCACTCATGGAGGATAAGGCTATCAACTAGTGGGTGTTGATGATGTGTTTTTGTTTTTGCAGTTTCGCGTGTTAAATACGATTTGCCTGCTATGACTGAATGGCAATACCTGCAACTGCAGCATTAGGCTTGGTCCTGCTGCTTTTACAGTTTCAGTCTCCTTCGCTATTGGAAAAACATATTGAGCCCAATCAGTTATATCGACCCATGATCCATGTTTATAAATACTTATTATTGGTGAATAAATATGATATAAAAGGTAAAGCTGTCCCCAACCAGTCGTGTCCGACTCTAGGGTGCGGTGCTCATCCCCGTTTCTAAGCCGAAGAGCCAGCGCTGTCCGAAGACGCTCCCGTGGTCATGTGGCCGGCATGACTGAACACCGAGGTGCACGGAACGCTGTTACCTTTCCCGCCAAAGCGGTACCTATTTATCTACTTGCAATTTCTTGCTTTCGAACTGCTAGGTTGGCAGGGTCTTAAATAGGAATGGAATAGGGAATTGGATTATCCTATTTTGCCTAATCAATGGATCGTTGCTTTACCATCCATATCTGAAGCGTCCATGGATCTCAGGTTATGCCTTATTCAGCAAAAACTCTAGTTCTGTGTCTATTTGACGCCACAACGTCTCTTTAATAAGGGTTTGTCTAAGTCATCTAATTGCTGGAGGGGTAATACAGCTGATGCGTCTTTTAACCATATGTTTTGGCAATGCCCAATAGTTGCCTCTGTTTGGGAGGAGGTTATTATATGGATAAACGTTGTATTGGAACACTCTTTAATATTTACTGATGTAGATGTCCTCTTAAATATCTACCTACATCCTGGAAGTTAACATACGGTTAGCACAAATAGATTCTCTCCGCCTTTCTGACAACTAAAAGATCAATGTTACAACGTTGGAAGGATAAATGTTCACCTCCTATAATGCAATGGATTGAAGACCTGATAACACTTTCTACATCTGAATGGGTGATGTGTAGACGCAACCCATGAATGGATATTTACTTGGATATTTTGCCTGCTTTTGTTGAAGTTTATGTATAATTCTGAGAAAGCTCCATTTTCTTATTTTTATATATATATATATATATATATATATATATATATATACACACACACACACACACACACACACACACTTCATATGCATGTATTGAAATTTAGATATTTAAATTTATGTAGCTAAGTTTTTTCCTTTTCCTATTTGTTTTAGTTTAGTTTTGTATTGTTGAACATTTACAATAATAATTTAATTAAAATACTTCTTCACAGAGCACATAGTTAAAATATGGAATTCACTTCCACAAGATGTAGTGATGGCCACCAATTTGGATGGCTTTAAAAAGGGATTGGACAAATTCATGGAGGAGAAGGCTATCAATGGCTGCTGGCTATATAGTCCTGCTGGCTATATGCTACCTCCGGTATCAGAGGCAGTATGCCTACGTAAACCAGTTGCTGGGGAAGGGAGGGAGTCTTTCCCAGCTGTGCTACTCAAAATGGTTTAACTAGAGTTGCCATTTATTGAACCTGGGACCATATAAATGCAAAGCATGTGCAGACGTACCACCATCTCTCCTACCCCCTTCCCCAGGCAGGGCTTGAATAACCCACAGCCACTAAGGCAGCCTTTCAGATTCAGATGAACAGCTACAGAGGCAAAATCACCCCAGAGTTGGTTTAATTACCTACATTCCATTTTTTTTAGAATGGACACTAGTAGATTTATGGCCCACTTATCCTTACCAATGTTTGGAATCAAATTCTAAACGCTTTCTCTGAAAACAGATTACCTTAATGTTTATCTTGATTAATTGCTAACTAATATCCTGAACTCTGTCAAATAAAAAATGGGCCCCAAATTGGTTGTGTTTGATGAAACTCATTACTTTTTTGCTACTGACAGAATTGCCTAAGAACTTGTCTTATTTAAAGCAAGATTAGCCTTATTAAAGTTAATGGAACAATTCGAAGTCAACACTGAGAAGGAAGTCATCCAAAATGCAGTTGGTCAAAAAGATAACAGCTAGACATCACTGCCAATGAAAGATTTCTCAGTAATTAAGGAATAGAAAGATATGCACAAAGCTCTTCCAGAGGGGTCGAAAGTGGCTATGCTAAGTTTCTTTGTTTAAAAACTGCTACAGCTAACAGCTCAAAGGCTACTGAGAAGTCTAATAAAAACCATAGTCAAGCACCAGAAGTGAGCAATTTTGGGAGGTCTGTGGCTTATTTTCATCCCCTGGACTCCCCACCCCTGGTGGGCCACAGTCTTCTGGGCGACGAAAAAATTATTATTTTTTAAGTTTGTGGTTTTTAAGGGAAAAATTGGCATCCAGAGCATTGTTGTTAAGTCGGTAAGTCGTGTCCGACTCTTTGTGACCCCATGGACCATAGCATGCCAGGCCTTCCTGTCCTCTGCTATCTCCCGGAGTGTGCTCAAATTCATATTCATTGCATCGGTGATGCCATCTAGCCATCTCATCCTCTGCCGTCCCCGTCTCCTTTTGCCTTCAAACTTTCCCAGCATCAGGGTCTTTTCCAGTGACTTTTCTCTTCGCATTAGGTGGCCAAAATATTTGAGCTTCAGCTTCAGTATCTGTCCTTCCAATGAGCAGTCAGGGTTGACTGCCTTTAGGATTGACTGATTTGACCTCCTTGCAGTCCAGGGGACTCCTAAGAGTCTTCTCCAGCACCACAGTTCGAAAGCATTGATTCTTTGGCGCTCAGCCTTCCTTATAGTCCAGCTCTCACAGCCATACATTACTACTGGGAAAACCATAGCTTTGATTATGCGGACCTTTGTCGGCAAGGTGATGTCTCTGCTTCTTACAATGCTGTCTAGGTTTGCCATAGCTTTCCTCCCAAGGAGCAAGCGTCTTTTAATTTCATGGCTACAGTCACCGTCTGTGGTGATCTTGGAGCCCAAGAAAATAAAATCTGTCACTGCTTCCATTTCTTCCCCTTCTATATGCCAGGAAGTGATGGGGCCAGATGCCATGATCTTAGTTTTTTTAAGGCTGAGTTTCAAACCAGCTTTTGCACTCTCCACTTTCACCCTCAACAAGAGGCTCTTGAGATCCTCTTCACTTTCTGCCATTAGGGTGGTATCATCTGCGTATCTGAGGTTGTTGATAATTCTCCTGGAAATCTTGATTCCGACCTGTGATTCATCCAACCCGGTGTTTCTCATGATGTACTCTGCATATAAGTTAAATAAGCAGGGTGGCAATATACAGGCTTGTCATACTCCTTTCCCAATTTTGAACCACTCGGTTGTTCCATGTCTGGTTCTTACTGTTGCTTCTTGACCCTCGTACAGGTTTCTCAGGAGACAGGGTGGTACTCCCATCTCTTTAAGAATTTGCCAGACTTTTTATTTTATTTATTTATTTATTTATTTCTATACCGCCCAATAGCCGAAGCTCTCTGGGCGGTTCACAAAAACTAAAACCAAACAACACACAATAAAACAATTTAAAATATACAGAACATTAAAACCACAATATAACAATACAACCACAATAAAACCTAGCAGCAGTACAGGAGTTTAAAATACAGATTTAAAACAGCAAAGATAAAAATTTAGAAAGCTAAAATGCCTTTGTGATCCACACAATCAAAGGCTTTAGCATAGTCAATGAAGCAGAAATAGACGTTTTTCTGGAATTTTCTTGCTTTCTCCATGATCCAGTGAATGTTGGCAATTTGATCTCTAGTTCCTCTGCCTCTTTGGAACCCAGCTTGTACTTCCGGTAGTTCTCGGTTCACATACTGCTGAAGCCTAGCTTGTAGGATTTTGAGCATAACCTTGCTGGCATGTGAAATGAGTGCAATTGTACGGTAGTTAGAACACACTTTGGCATTGCCCTTCTTTCAAATTGGAATGTAAACTGACCTTTTCCACTGGCCACTGTTGAGTGTTCCAAATGTGTTGGCTTATTGAGTGCAGCACTTTAGCAGCAGCATCTTTTAGGATTTTAAATAGCTCAGCTGGAATACTGTCATCTCCGCTAGCTTTGTTGTTAGTAATGCTTCCTAAGGCCCACTTGACTTCACTCTCTAGGATGTCCAGCTCAAGTTCAGTGACCGCACTATCATGGCTATCGGGGACTGAGATCTTTCCTGTATAGTTCTTCTGTGTATTCTTTCCACCTCTTCTTAATCTCATCTGCTTCTGTTAGGTCCCTGCCTTCTTGGTCCTTTATCATGCCCGGCGTCTTTGCACAAAACGTTCCCTTGATATCTCTGATTTTCTTGAAAAGGTCTCTAGTCTTTACCATTCTATTGTTTTCCTCGATTTCTTTGCATTGTTCATTTAAGAAGGCCTTCTTGTCTCTCCTTGTTATTCTCTGGAACTCTGCATTCAGTTGGATATATCTTCCCCTTTCTCGCTTGCTTTTCGCTTCCCTTCTTTCCTCAGCTACTTGTAAAGCCTCATCAGACAGCCACTTTGCTTTCTTGCATTTCTTTTTCTTTGTGATGGATCCAGAGCATTACAGAGTGCCAAAAACACCAAATCTAGCTTGTTTGCAAGCTAAATTTGACCCTTTTAGTGCTCTGTAGCAGCTAGATTTAATCTTTTTGGCACTCTGTAGTGCTCCAGATGCCATTTTTTCCTCTAAAGAAAAGTTTTTTCTAAAATTTTCTGGACACAGGGGCACTGCAGGGGTCAGGGGTCACATGCAGTCTACAGGCCACATGTTGTCCACCCCTGCAATAAAATCCATCATTAACACTGGTATGATAAACAAAGAGCAGCCAATTGTTCATATAAAGTGAAACCATGTTTTGCGTGTATGTGCCCTGTTGCAGATAGCATCCTAATTCTTACTGGAGGGTGGGAGGAAGAAATGTATAGCAAATATATTTAATAAAGGAGTGCTTTGTACTGCTGTGGAATCTATTTTTTATTTAGTACATGCATATCACACCTTCCTTCCACCATGGAACTCAAGACAGCATACCTGGGATTCCCACGTGGTCTCCGATCCAGGTACTGACTAGATCCAGACCTGCTTAGCTTCAACAAGGTGGCTAGATCATGTGCTCTCAGACTATGCCCTGGGATGCTAAAAATCTAACTAAAAAAAGAACACCCAGACTACATTGGTCCTTGCCTATTTAAAAAAATGGCACACAAAAATCTAAATCAACATCTATCAATAATTCCATACAACTAGCACACCCTTACAGACAGATGAGCTGGACTATTTTTCTGCCCTTTTATATCTGTAACATATAGTGCTTATTCCCATACTTAAAGCCAGGCCATCTGTTACTGGGGAAAAAACATACAGGGTCTGGGGAAAATGCCCATAACAAAGAATCTGAAATAGCAATCTTATCCCTAACATGGGATTCATTGAAATGATACTTCCATCTATCAAACATTTCCCAAGTATGCTCTTTGGACTACTTTTCTACACACCATATTGCACCGGTTACACATTTCTTCTTGCAGGGGAAAAAATGAGCATTAGCTACAGCTCTAACTTATAAGAGAAATGGAATCGAACACAATACTTAAAGAATCCAGGGGTGTGCATTCAATGGACTATCTGGATATATCCTGTTGTAGTTATGCAATACACATGCAGCTCAGCCCTAAAGAAACTCTAGCTATTTCATTAGGAAAAAATGAAGTAAAAAATAAAAATTCAAGCACAACACATAACTCTGTATCATTTCGGTAAAACATATGGGGTTAAATCCAATATTAGTCCTATGTAGAGTAGACCCAGTAGCTTCTAGAGGATTGTCAAGCCAGCAGTATCCACACATACTACAACTGCTGTGAAACAAGACACTGGGCTGGTTCTCATGATCACTGGTTCCCACTGGCACGACCATTATGAATATTCTGGGTGGCTTGTTACCTACAACACAAGCCACTCTGCCCGGATTCAAATGTCACGATAAGCCATGGCAACTGCCTGCCACAGTTTGAATATTCCCAGTGGTGGCCAGCATGTGCCATAACCTACCATACCATGGCTTAAATAACCCATGGTAGGTGGTGACAATCGTGTGAACCAGATCACTAACTGTATTTCTTCTTTGAGTTACTACTTTATATTTCTTCAAATAGGAAGAAGAAATGTAGTCTTTGCACCGTAGATTCTTGAATTGTACGAATACCTATTTCAATAACTGATGATAAATAATGACTACAAAATGAAAAATGTAGATCCTGGGGATAAGGGGGGAGGCACATTCTTATATTAATTTCCCATGGAGTTTCACAGCATGCTCAAATGTAAAATTTGATTTCAAATACAAAGGTTTACCCAGGAAGCCACTTTTACTGACATTATTATTGTGAATGGAGCACTTTCCTGAAGAGCATTAAGCAACCCAAGTCTCATCTGCTGTATGTAGTTCTCCTCACTGCTTCACCCCAACAGGAGGTATCTTTTCATAGGCAAGTATCTTAATTGTGTTCCATTTTTAAATACCATCTTGACTGCGCAGGGAAACAAAACAAAACTGAAATACTGAATAAAATCCCAATATTACTGTATGCTAACACATGGATTGACCACAGAAGCGCTTGTAGTGTTTCTGAAAATATACCCAGGCCATGGCCTTCAGCAATTCTCCAAGGGGAAAGCTTAAGACTATATACATGGGAAATGGCATCTTGAATTATAGTTTAAAAGTATTACACGGTACCAGTGCTGAATTGTGGGTCTGCTGAGCCTCAATTATTAAGATGGGAAGTGTGGTAACCAAAAAATCATTACAGTGATCTCTCATCAAGGTTTTTGAAGACATGGGGGCAAGGGGGGGGAGGAGAGAGAGAGAGAAGGGGGCAGGGAACTGCTTACTGTGGATGGAATGTTGTAGTGATGACATGCTAAGAGGTTTGCATCCTTCAAAGCCCAATCTACAGGCTTCAACAAATCCATTGGCCAGGATAATTATGGTGACAGGCCCTCCTTGCATTATTGAGTGAATGAGGTGATAATGAGGCTCTTAAGTATTATTACTGGTTGTGAGGATTGGCTCATCTTCAAAAAATGTGAGACAGAAGAAGTGGAAGCAGCCATTCTGTGTAGGAGAATGCTGGTTTGGTTATCTTCTCTATGCTAATAGATCAGAGCAAGCAGGGATTCCAGCTTAACGAACAAGTCCTGTGACTTACCAGATCAATCAAACTCTCTTGTATTCTGTTCAGGGTGGTGCGAAGCCTGCTACTGCTGAGTCCCAGTCCCGTCGATTCAAACTGTAAGTAAGAGGGAATTCTAAGCAACAGCATTTGGGTAGAATTGAAATAAACTAAAGGAAATTGCCAATTGGCTCACGTCCCAGTGTCACACTACATAAAAGCTCAGTGTGACATTGTAACCACATTGTAACCAGTGTGACATTTTTGTAATCAAAAATGGGGGGGGGGTTTAAAAACAAACAAACAGAAAGATAGTATCAATGCACACTCAACACCACACACATATAAAAAGATAAAGTGACTTCCATACACTAGAATGATCACACACAATTCATACTGACACAAGAATTAGCCTTTGTATTAGGGGATAATTTCCAGAACCTTTTATATTGCTTCAACATGGTCACTTTGGGACAAAGGAAAATCATGGGCTTTGTATTCTTCATGATAATGACATCAAATGGTGCTGGATATTTTGCCTGCTGAAAAGCTAATTTAATACAACTTGGAATGACAATCTGTACTCATTTAGTAGCATTTATCTTCACACATTTATATAACCAGTTATATAATGCAGATTTTCATTTGAAAAGATTTAATGAAGTTACACCTACATGAACACTTGCAATATGAATCTAGCATAAAATGTTCCATTGCCATGGTTTACAAAAGACCCAAAGGCCCAGTTTTCAGCTGGTATTAACTGGCTTAATTCCATTCTATACATGGATTATACTAGCTCATGCTATCACTTCTTAAAGGTAAAGGTAAAGGTGTCCCCAACCAGTCGTGTCTGACTCTAGGGTGCGGTGCTCATCCCCGTTTCTAAGCCGAAGAGCCAGCGCTGTCGGAAGACACTTCCGTGGTCATGTAGCCGGCATGACTGAACACCGAGGTGCACAGAACGCTGTTACCTTTCCCGCCGAGGCGGTACCTATTTATCTACTTGCAATTTCTTGCTTTCGAACTGCTAGGTTGGCAGAAGCTGGGACTGAAGACAGGAGCTCACTCCATCACGCAGCACTCGGGTCTCGAACTGCTGACCTGCCGACCTTCCAGTCTGCAGTTCAGCATCTTATCTAATTTTAAATCCAGTGAAAACTATAAAGACATACATTCAATCATATTACTAATGTCGACTTCATTACTTATTAAGGTCTACTTCAGTCATATTACTAAGATAGTGGTATGTGTTTTGCACCAAGAATAATTTTTAAGTTTAGAAACAGACACTCCTTTGGTTTGGATTCAATAGAACAGCCTTTCCTATGTCTAAAAGTGTCATTCAAAAACCACTTATGCTAACGTACTTGTACACAGGCCAAATTAGTCCCATTGATATCGCACTGGCAAACCGTGACTAAGTGGTTTGAAGTAAATGAGCGGACTGAACAGACTGAATATTTTAAAGGGAATACAATTGTTCAGCGCCTACAATAGTTATGTGGATAACTGAATATCGAAGAGCACTTAAGACTATCAAGTGCTTCTTTATCTGGGTACATGGATGGGTGGGGTGACAGTATTTCATTGAGAGAAATGTCATCATAAAAAAGACCAATTAATTTTGTTCTACGTTTGTCCTCAAAGAGTCAAAATAACCCTTTTCTCAATTTGGTGTGGCTAACCTTTAATTAAAATATGAAACTCTAGTTAGCCCACAGTACATTGATGGCATCCCCAACAGAGATAGCATCAAATATCCAAGAGTGCATCTGAATTCACATAATCTCTGTTATCTCTATTGCTATCAGCTGGCTTTCAAAGAACAGGTCCCACAGCTTTGTGCATGATGGTCATGTCTCATGTTTAGCTACATAATCGTAAAAACCATATATAACACTCTGCAGCTCTGTGAATGAAAAACCAGGAGTGGGGTAATGCACTTAGGTTATTTGATGAGCCTGAACCTGCATCAATAATTCACTTTATTAAAAGGCTCTGTTTATGTTGTTTATGTGCAGTGCTAAGGATGGGGAAAAGATATGCTCCCAAATACAAAGCTTTGGTGTTGTTCATCAATGTGAAGGCAGGTATTCTGGTTCATATTTGGAACTAGTTGCAAGGCTGCTGTAATGCTTCATGAATTTCTAGGACTGAGTTGGCTCTTAGAACTTCATAATGGCTGGTGTAAAGCCATTCATCAAAAGTATTTTACAACTGTTCACTTGCAACAAACTGCATGTTGCTTGGTATGGTTATTTTAACAACTTGGGTTTCCAATATACAATTATGAGGAGAGACCCAATTCAAAAAACTTTTCCATGAGAGTTCCCACTGCAGATTTCAAAATTTCAGTGGTGTGCAGCAAAAACCTATCGAAGTCAAGACTGGAAGTAGCTACACTATGAAGTAAATGGAATGATTCTCATGACTGAACAGGTCACCATGGCTTATTTAAGAAAAGCTGTGGCACATGCTGGCTGCAGTGTACAACCATTTTGGCAAGTGCGTGCAGCCATTTTGAATATTCAACGATCGGCCGCAGCTTATCATGTTGTGAGAACTGAGGGACCATGGGTTATGCGAGGGTTAAACAACCCTCGTGTAACCCATGATATGTTGTTGGGTTATGCAAGGGTTGTTTACTTGCATAACCCACAGTCCCTGAGTTTGCATGACAAGCCACAGCTGGGTATTGAATATGCCAATCCCACATAGCATGGACCACAGCCTACTGTGGCCACAGTGGGCTGTTTTGATCGTGTCAACCAGGTTACTATCAGCCGGGGGGGGGGGGGGGATGTAATTATGTGTTCTACAAAGATGGGATACAACATATTTTTCCTTTTATTATGGAGAATTATTTATGGTTTACCTATTAAATAGCTGTCTAATAACAAACAGCTTTTACTAAGCATAATTCATGGGTTTCAATCCAATTATTATTGCCTAATTGCTGCTTAGGTGATTTGAAGCTTGAAATACTATATAGTATTTCTGGTAATTTTATATTGCCCTTAATCCTCTGATGCATTTTCAGGTTCTTTTCTTAAAACACTAGCTTAGAAACTGATTCATGGTTGAATTAATTATAGCATAAAATCATAATATAATCCGACACTGTTCTATGTTTGTACATTCACTGACTGTTTAGTGCATTTCAATCATATAGAAATGGGACCTGAGAGAATATTAGTGAAAATTTATAACATCAATACTGTAGTTTTGGGGAATTCAAATTTTTAAAAGTGATTACACCTCATGAGAGGGAATGAGACCAGGAAAAAAAGGTTAACATATTGGCTAGGTGAAGGAGGCAAAGCTTTCAGACAAAATCAACTAAGTTTGGTCTATAGCTTTAAAGGATGGTGTTAATAGCATTTCGGAATGTGCCAGGTTTAATACTGAGATTAACCAATTCCACAATAATCTAATGTTAGTTTGGACAGAGGGAAAACTGAATGTGGGTGAAATTTCAAATTATTAGTTGGTGAGATAGGATGTGTCTTGGTAGCAACATTTTAATTTGCCTGTCTGCTCATGATTCAACTAGCGTAGAAACAATTGCGAGTTTGGGTAACCTGAACAAGCATATTGGTCAAAATATTTTTAAATGATGGCAATTGCTGTGTAGTCTACGTCAAGTCATGACGGATTACAACCAACCAAGCCTAACACAGCTGAGCATCCAAGGATGTATTGTGACCTGCAAGGTGATTGACAGCACTCACGTATTTCCCTTTTTGCAGACCAAGACAGGCAAGGAAAAAACAGGAAGCTTATTGAGCCCCTAATGGGCCTACTATGCATGGCTGTGTTGTGCCTGGTGGGCCACAAATTTTGCAAAGCTGGTCTAACTAATGAAGATCACTGGTCTAAAGCACATACCAAATACATGTTAAAAAGCTGGGCAAAGTTGTTTTCAGTCTTCATAGGTGCTAGGATATCACATCACCTTCACACAAGAGGGCTGAATCAAATTCATAGACCCTTTCTGTAAGTCGTATGTTTCCTATGAAAAAACTATCCTACAAAGAACCATCAATAAAGCACACTACAGTAGGAAACACAGTTGTTTTCATTCAGCTGTTGTGCATTTACCTGCCTAGCACTGTGTTGTTCTCTGCTAGATGTGGAAAGTACAGAACTGGGTAAGAGCTTAAAAAAAAAAAGGGAGATGGACAAAAAAAGTGAAATAAAGAATAGCACAAATAGCCAATTAAAATCAAATCACTTTTAAAATAAATACTTCCTGAACATTTCTGTAAACGACAAAATCTCAGTGTATTATTCCTGCCAAAAAGAATAGGGCGCAATCCTATGCATGTTTAGACAGAGAAAAGGCCTACAACTCCCAGCATGCCCCATGTTGTAGGCCTTTTCTCTGTCTAAACACACATAGGATTGCGCCCTAAATGACTCATTTAGAATCCTATTTTGCTAAAACTCATGAGGCAGTTGAATCTGATATCTGATTAGGTTTTGCAACTGCTAAAACATGGGAAATATCCATTATTTGTTTGTACTGATGTTCTGAACATACCTTTCAGATTTATAACTTCTAAATAAATGATTTATGGCATGTGTGAAATGTATCAAGCTAGTTAAAGCAAAGCTTCTCAGTGTTTAGAAGTGTTCTATGCAAGGATTTGCCAACAGTTGCTAAGTGAGGCATAGGCACTTCCTGTTTTCATCTCCTGGTGTATCTTGAAACGCCCAAGATGCCTAGTAATGACCTGTCACCTCTATACTCTTCCCATGAGTGTAACAAAAACCACCCTACTCTACAATTTGAACCATAGTCTAGGGGCAACAGGGCCAATATTACAATCCTCTTGGGCTGGACCCAGACTAAGTTAGTTGCACTTATGTCCCACTGATTTTGGATCATGGGTAACTTGTTCCATTGGCATCCTGGCTTATTTTCCTAGTTCGTTAACCAACATTATGTCAGGGTCCTCCAATTCAGATGTAATGGTGAACTTTGGCTTAATGCAGCCCAGGATCTTTGCACCCAAGCTGGCACACAATGGGAGGGTGGGAGGAAAGGGGTGAGGGAACAATCTCGGCCTTGACATTTGATCCTTGCTTTGTAAACCATAGTTTATGATGCTTGGAATAATCATCCAAACCAGATCATCCCCCCACTTATTTCTGGAATTACTTGAAACTCTCCATTAGGAGCTCTTTTAAGTCCATAAGAGCATACCCACCAGCCTACCTAGATTCCTCTCATCTGTTTGCCTTCAGGCACTTTCCACCCAGGAGGAGAAGCTTAAAACAATTTTTGTTGTTGTTTTTCCTCTTGGCCTAGGAAGGCTCACTATGACATATTGGGTGAGTTTGCATGTCACGTTAAGCCACACTGAGAAGAAGCCACCATAGGTTGGTTGTTCATTCGCGAATGCAATAGACGGTCTGGCACTCTGCGGCTTCCATGGCTTGTTTCCCCCCTCAGTCTTCCCACCGGCTCCTGATGTGTAGCCCAGGTGCCTCTGCGGCAGAATTCCTTGTTTCCTCGGTCCCTAGATCAGCACCCTTTTTACAATTGGTCTACTGGGATTGATGGCTCCTGAGGGAACGCCCTACCTTGCATAAGATCACCAAGTGGAATTAATTTTTGAAGGCCTTAGGAATATGGTAACAAATTTGCAAACTTAAAAAAAAAATCAGCATCTTGCACAAGTGTGCAAGACCGTCTGTCCACTATTTAGCCCAGCATATCACTATCCCCCTCTTGTCAATGTCCTTGTCAATTTCAAACTCCACTTAGGAGTTTGCTTTGCTAGTAAACCCCTTTAAAAAAAAAAAAAAAAAGGCTGCTTCACACATTACCAATTACATCCACTCAAGAAGCTCCTCCTCCTGCGGGTGCCAGCAGCTTTCAGCTCCATGACCCCAACTCTCACCCCTTCATGCTTCTCACTTCCATCCACTGGTCTCCATTGTTAGCAGTCAGATAAACATATGGGTTACAGAGCAGTTACAGGGGTTTAAGACAGAGCAGGGAGCGAAGGGGATTGGTAAAGATATGCAAATTTCAAGGTAGAGATACACAGATTTCGAGGCAGAGCAGAGAGTAAGGGTAATTACCCAAGGTGGGTTGTTGAGTTATGTAAACCAGGTCATTGTGAGAGCCCCCAAGTCAACAAACTCATTTTTCTTTAATTCTCAGATTGCTTCCTCACTATGTTTACTTTTCTATACCATCTTGAAAGCTGAGATAAACATAAACCCTTATATGAACCTTGTAATAATTATACTTCAAGAGCAATTTACTATCCCAACTGCTACTGCTCCCCTGTTCTTTTCCCTTCGCCATACACACAAACACTGATTAAATGGTCATATTTACTTACTGTATCATTTCGGCCAAAGAACGTATATACTGCATACATATAATAGTCAAAAAGCTGAGACATGAAGTGGATCACATCAAATGCAATGGGCTTCAAAATGTTCATCATCTGCATGTATTTGCCTTAAAAGACAAAAAATGGCAAACAAAAGTTTAGCTCTCCAAGCCCAATTGTTATGTAGACATTAGTTTGCTAAGTGAATTCAAAACCAGCTTTCCCACCTTATTATTTAAAATCTTGAATACTAGATACCAGTGAAATGCCAATAATAATGACAGGCAAACTGTGTGTAAAAGGATGCTACAGGGCTGGGTGGCTGTCTATGTGAGTCACACAGAAACACATTCGACTGGATCCAAAGTTACCCCTCCATGAACAGAAGGGATACCATCTATTGGGGGAGGGAGCTGGGAACCAGCAGAAGCTCTCTGCTAGAGGAAGGGAGCAGGACAAAATTTTTTGCCAGTTCTTCCTTCTCCCTGCAGCCCCCAGTGCCACCTCACACACTGTTCTAGATGGTTGCCCAAGCTTCCAGAGCAGATTTTTGAGGGCACAGGGAGTTGCAGGAGGGAATAGGGAATTGATGGAAATCATTGTTCCACTCACTTCCTGCACTGGGACCAACTAGAATCCAATCCATTGTACTATCCGTGCTGGACCACTCAATATCAGAGGAATTATGCAGGTTTTTCCCTTACTGCAACATTGCTCTCAACTGAATACCTTTATTTTTATTTCTCTCTATTGGAATAAATAGCAGCCATTACATTATCTAACAGAAAGCAAAGGGGGTGTACTCAGGTCCCCATAGGTAAGGTGCTAAACCTACTCCTACCCCAATATCCCTAGCTATCCTCCTAGGAGCTTGCTCCTAACTCCTTCATCCCATGCCAGGTTGGAGTTTTAGTCAGTTTTTGAAGTGTGATGGAATGCTGGAAACAGGCATAGATAGGATAAGTGGAACATGCCACAAAATGATGCAGTGCCAGGAGTTCTGGGTTCAGGATTCCGGCCACAACATTCTGTCTCCCCCCTCTCCCCGCACAACTCCTAACAGTCGGTCAGCATTCCATGGGGGTTGGGGGGGGGGGTCCCTTGCCTTAGTTTTTCCCCCTAAATCTTTTTTGTATTTCTGCCCCCCGAGTCTACAAATACCTCTCTTATGTGTGTGTGATACCATTTTGGTTACAGAATCACCACTCACCGCCTGAACATCAGAAGTAGAAGGAATGATAATCCACCTGAAAATTGTAGTTTACACATACTGAACATACATCACGTTTATGGAAAAAGATATTATACCATCTTTTTACACTCATGCAAAGTCTGCAAACAATCACTGTATGTGCTGGCACGTTTAGGTGTGCTGTCTTCTCATTCAAATGACTCCAAGGACAGAAGCCCACAGACATACGAGTAACAATCATTAAGCCTGTAATGAAAACTACTGACCAATCCGTAAAATAACTGTTTTGATGGCTTTGAGACACAGGAACACAGGCAGGTAAGCAAAGCCTCAATGGAGGGCAATTAGTAACATAGGAGAAATTAGTAAGACAAGACAGGTATTTTATTGCCTAATGATCCTATAAATACTAGGTTTTCAGCATGCAAGCATCTTTCTAGTAGCCCACGTAGTCTTGAACCTTTCCTTATTTTCCACTCATTATCTCTCCCTCTGGGCTAGCTCACACAATACACGTCTGAACACATGAATAGTCCGAACTGTCACTGAGCACGGTTGCCTGGACAGGCATAACATATGAACCAGCGGATCATGGATATATAAAGTAATTCTAGTGACTACAGAGACTGGGATTGCTACTGATTACATCTGTAATCATCCAGTTTGCACTTGGCTGATGTGAGTAGTTGCCCAGGGAGCAGTCTTCAGTTTACCAAAAAGAAAGGGGGGGGTACTCTGAGACTCACCATGAGTCCAAATCTCTGTAGCAGAATATCTAGAGAAATACAAAGAACACGTTGACCAAATATGAGACCTAGCTATGTTGGTTATTCTTTGCTGAGAGCTTCAGCTATTGGGCAGTATAGAAATGAAATTAAATAAATAAATAAATAAATAAATAAATAAATTATGTCACCTGCCCCTCACCCCTAAAAAAACCAGGCAGGGAGGGAGATCTACAGCAAAAAGACAGAGCACTCTTTTTAGAGCAGAAAGCAAACTATTCAGGGTAGAAATGGTGGAACACTGGTAGCTACTACCTGATTCTTCGATTTCAAGTGCTTCGATGTGTCCAGAGAATGAAGCTGTAGGGATGACTACCAAGTAAGGATGCAGTGGGGGAATTAAAGTTTTCTATTTTGCTTTCAGTGGTTCACATTATTAAATAGAACGGCACATCTGCTTATCACTGATATTTTCCCCAGAATTGAGATTAGAGTAACACAGAACTGGAAAAACAAAGCCACACACATTTCATTTATGATATATATAGTAGTGGTTTTACATGTGGAAGCACTGAACCAAGAAATGCAAGTTGCACTTCCTCTTTCCGGAACTGCAAGCAATGCATGGCAAGGGATCCATGCATCTTTCCAGCAGTCTTCTCCTAACACACATTACCCAGGATGTTTGAAAAATAGCACGGCTCACTCGCACTAATGCATGAAGTCTCCATCTAGGATGATACACATTTTTAAAACGATGTTTGTTCTTCGAACTTCATTAATGAAATCAAAAATCCCCTGTGTTTTATCTGAAATTACAACTGCCTGTCTTTCTAATTCAAACTCTTAAGAAACCTACATGCAATACAAAAATAATCTACTACATAGTCTTGCAGACATGGATTTTCCAGACCTCTCTTCAGATGGCACAGTTACATAACAGAAAGTGTGTAAGACAGCACTTAAAAGACTATGGGCAAAAGAAGGCACTCTTCTCCTAAATCTTGACCTTGTAAATCTTTTTTCCCACTAGATGCCAAGAACATTTCTTTATCACTGCATCATTCTGCATCTTGACACCATTTATGTTCCAAGAACATTTCTTCTTTGTTCTTTCCATAAAATGATGCCAATTTTTCAACACTCTTCTATAAAACTAGCAAGCAACCTTTTTCCATTAAACAGGTATTTTTTAAAAGGTAACACCAGGAAGTTCACCAACAGCACAAGTAGTGAAGGTTTTTTTCCCCTTGTTATGGAATAACTAACTGTAATGGAAGTGAAGGATATGATGAGCAACACTGTCAGTGAAAGCAAATATCTACAAAGACAACAGTCAACCACGTTTCTTGACAAATGCTATGCTACTGGCACATATTTCTTAGCAATACATTCCGTCTCAACAAATTATGGTACTAAAACTCCCAAGTGCTTAAGGATGTGTTTAGAATTATTTCACTCTATGCTCTGGACAATTCTAAAGCGGGTTTACATGACTGTGTTCTTTGACAACATGAAGTACTGTAAGTATTATATGACAGTTAAAATTTCCATTACATTTTGATTCACTCCAACGTATCTTTTCCAGCACACACAAGCTGTAAATATCAAAAGGGGAAGAGTTTGCTCACGGTAAGCTTATCACAGGCGGATTATGAAGGAGTGGCCCGAACCTGCCTGTTATAGTCTGACAGAGAAGGAAATAACAGAAAAATGTTTTTGCTCTATAGTATGAGAGAGAAATTAAGCAGCAGAACATATAACAAAACATATTGTATCTTATAAATGTTATTCAACATGTTTGTAAACGTCCAATGTATCATTTAGCCCATGCAAGATGAATACCAAGATTCTACAGGGCAACATTCCAAAGTTTTAAGTCTCTGTTCACTGACTTTTTAATGTTTCTTTACAATATCTATCCTTTTTTACTTTTCATATTCTTTCAGCAACAAATATCCTCTAATGTCCACACTGGAGTTGGCTAATGCATGGAAGCCAGGATGTGCAATTTCTCACCCTTATCTGCCTCTCAGAACTATTGTGAGGGTAAAAAAACATAATACAAAAACTACAAAACACTTTGTGTGATAGAAAGTGCTATAGACATGCCAATTAGTACTTTCTGAGTACAGAGCAGAAAAAAACACTTTTTAACCATTTTAGAAATCCAACACAGCAAAATATTTCATGGTATGGTTAATTTCAGCAAAAACCTTTTGCTTAGCTGATGTTCTTGACTTTGGGTACCTGCTCTAATAAAATCACTTATTAAAGCCATAGCTGCAAAACAAATAACATCTTTAGGCATGTAGATGAGCTTTTGTGTATACAACTGGGGGCTCTACTTTTATTCCCCACCCTGACAACAGCTGCTCGTGCTGGGTTGGAGGATGTTTGTCAAGCTGTCTTGCATTTGTTGATGGAATGAAAGTTATGGTTGGTGATCTGTATCTCCAACTTGGAAACTTTCACCAACCTGTTTTTATGTCCCAGCTAATTCTATACAACAAAGCTCAAATGCTGTCCCAAGATCTATTTGTAACAGCCACTCTGTGTTTACACTCCTTTCTGTGTTGTTGTCTACAGAGTCTGGCGCCAGGAATCTATCTTGTCACACAAATTGCCCCCTCATGAGTGATCAGGCTCCATAATAAAGTAGGCACACATTCTGGTACAGCGTTCTCCAACATGGTGCCCTCCAGATGTGTTGTACTGCAACTCCCATAATCCCCATCGAGCATGGCTACTGGCGTTTGCTGGGAATGATGGGAGTTGCAGTCCAAGACATCTGGAAGGCGCCATGTTGGAGAAGGCTGCTCTAGCAGTAAGGACTCTCCAGTAATGAAGCATATGCACTCAGGCACAAAATTACATGCAAATATATGGGATGTATCCAATGCTGGCTTTGCTTTAATGGAAAGTTCTTCCACTCACATAAGGTGGTGCACCCAATGTTCGACAATGCCCCCCACCTACCACACTCTCTGCGCAGCACACCATCCCATTCTGTTCCGGAGGGACCCTCAGGAGCAGCTTTTCAGGCAGGATTAGGTGCTTATGTGGGTAAGGGGGTCTGCAAAAATCAGGTGCATGAATTCAAGCATTTCCCACTAAGACAAATTGGGTGCAACCCTGTACATGTTACAGCCAAAATCCAAAAGAGAAATATAACACTAAAGTGCAGGATAGCTCTATTTTTGACAATTGTACAGCATTTTAAGGATGAAACTGGGAGGCACTTTTTTGATAATTAATAGTTAATTAATAATTAATAGTTAATTAACAGTTAATTAAAATGTGGTGTGGATGCTGGGAACCACATAAAATTACCTCAGGGCTTGGATCTGGCCTGAGGGCTAACAGTTGGCCATCTGGGCTTTAAAAGTAATGAGTTCTCTCCAGACTTCCTGAACACACTGCACTCCGGAGCCATACTGGAATCTTTTGCACAAAGCCCTGCCATATAACTGCCAACCTAGCTAGGCACATCCTTTATAGGAGTTATTAAGGAAATAGATGAAAACCAACAAATCGGGGGTTTGTGCACAGCAGCCTTTTCTTATATTCCTGGCTCAAAACTACTGAACAACATCGTTGCTGCCAAGTTCATCTAAATTTTGTGAAGTGTTATAAAAGACTAAAGTGCCTGTTTGAATTTATAGATGGTGATTCTGCATATTCTTCAGACAAACAGATGCATCAACAGACTATTAGTCCAGAGAAAGACATTGTGAGTTTGCCCAAGATCTATTGGGCAATAGTTATTAACTTCTTACAGCAGCGTCCCAAAAGACCTCGAAGCACAGCAGCTCATGCCATTAGGTCACGCTAACAAATGGAAATGCTTTCCAAGCATAACGACGTTTCGGGTAAGGGGGCTACTAGCAAGGAGGCATGAAAATGAGCTTCCGCATAAAACAATTCAATTATGTTCCCTCGTGTCCATCAGATGAAAATCAAATTTGCCTACGTTGACTTTGCACAATCACTTTTTAAAGAACTGAATAAAATACAAATGTTAGGAATGTAACAAAAAGTCCCCAGACACTGCAGGACATTCTGCTACAACATGAACAGCCATAAAACACATGCACAGACACACACGTTTCTTCAGTATTGATGCAACGCAAGTGCTCCCCCAGGTTCAGCTCTTACACCTCAGTTAAGATTAAGTAACAGGCATTGCAACCAAACTGCGCCACGTTTAATGCATCACTTCTTCTGTTAAAATACTACGGCCAAAATCTGAAGAGCCAGAAGACGTGCCCACAAAGGCTCGGATATGGGAGCAGGGTTGACTGCAGCTTCTTACAGTGTAACGCAGGTCCCTTGAGGTTTGTAGAAAGCTCATTTAACAGGCAAGAGGGCGGCTTCCAGACCAAGGACCACTGCTTTGTGTGGAGAGCTCACTGTGAAGCCATTGGGCAACAGCCTGTGCACATAGTTCATAAACTATTGTCAATGTCCATTCCAACTCAATGATTACAAAACGGTGGTGCTGAAAAGGTACACAGGAATTACTCGTCCTTAGTCTTTCATTTTTACATTTGGAGTCACTGGTCCTTAGGACTTGGGTTAAGTAAAGTATGTGTGGTACATATGAACATGAAAACAAGGCCTCGTTCCTTTTAAATATTTATTTATTTCACATTTGCTCTCTCACAAGAGACACCTCCCTCCCACCCCATAGGTGAACTGGATATTATTATATTTAATTTTCACACCACTTTCTTTGATCCGCAGAATACTTCAAAGCCTTTGCTTTATTAATCTGCACTTAGTAGGGGTGCATTCTGAGTGCACTCAGAATGGGTGCACTCTGGTTTCTGTTTTATAGGTGGGGCACACAACAAAGAGAAAAGAAACATCCAAGTCCATAGCTCAGCATGGAATAAACCCACATTTTGTCTTTCTAAATCCAACGTATTTGTTTGGCCATAATGGCTTGGATCCTGCTCTTTCACATGCAGAAGGGGAAAGGTAGTTTCAGCTAACTGCACCCTCTGTCTGCAGCCCTCTCATGCCATCTCCCCAACACCATTCACAAGGGTCCCTCAATTCTCAGAAGCAGATTTTCAGAGGTCACAGTGGGTTTCAGAGCGAAGTGGGAACCATGAAACTCCTGTTCCACTCATAGAAGGGAAACTAGGATTCAAGCCATTATCTTTCAGTTACAAAGAATACTGGAGAACTGATTTTCAGTAATCACTTCCTCTCTTCCTACTTCCTGTGAAGCCCACTATAACTTAGATATATCATTAAAAGGAATGCAGTACTTTGCATGAAAACAAAAGAATATTAAGCTCCTGCTACAAAGTTTTTTGTGAAGATTAAAATCCAGGCATTCATTCATTCATTCATTCATTTACACACACACACACACACACACACACACCCCACATGATATGAAATAGTATGATAGAACATGTAGTAAGCATTAAAAATTAAGCTAAGAAACAGTTTCACTTACCAACAAGTCTTATTACATTAAGTGTAGTGTTGGTTAAAATGGGAGCGTTCACCTTGCTGAGGCAATAATCTGATCGCTTTCTGCTCCTCAGGGTTTCTCGGGAAATACTAGGTTAAAAATATACTTGTAAGTGCATACACATATTCAAACCATACAGATGAGGTGGAAAACTAATGTTCCTTCTATATTTTGTTTACGCTAGTATACAACAGATTTACACATACAAGTCTAGTTTCTGATACAAAGAACTAGAAAATGAAACTTTAAGTTTAAATTATGAGTTCTAAATTGAAATTATTCTGGTGCTTTCACTGACCCTGACAAAGTGATTTTACTTTACCTGGCTTAAGTTGGCGAGAAATGAGGAAGGTTATCATACAACCTCACCAAAAATACCATATATTACCAAAACAACTAAATGGAGGTTGAAAAATGAAGACCAAGCATTTCACCTGTAACTGCCCGAGTTCTCAGATAATCCATATGTGCACGACTGCACTCAGCTGTCAAACATTTTGCCTAGAATGAAGCAGCACCCACCATAAAGGAGCCACCCCACCATCCTAGAAGCATCTCTCAAGTCAGGGATGACTGCTTGCTTCTGAAGAATTAGCTTGCCTCAAACCAGATGAAGAATTTGCTGCAAGAGTGGGCAACTCATGGGCCACATGCAACTGTTGCCTGCCTTTCATGCAGCCCACAAAGCCTGCTCTGCCCAAGCCTTCCCTGTCCAGGCAGGGAGGTAGCAGCCTTCTCCTTGCCAAAGCTGTGTGTGTGCGTGTGTGCGTGCGTAGGGAATGGCAGCCCCCTCTTGACTCAGGCAGGGAGTAAAGAGCTCTTTGAAAGCACAAATCCCACGTAACCAAACTGTCAAAAGTCCCCCCACCCCCACCCCGCACCTCCTGCTTTGTTCAGTGATCAGTGAGGAATAGCTAAATAGTGTAGAAAAGGAGGCTAGGCCACAGATAAAGTTTGCAGCAGCACCCACTTTTCCTCGCTATTCAGCTGTTCCCTGCAGATCTACTGAGTAGTAGTGGAGATCACAGGGGAGGGAACCTGCCCATGTGACCCCCTAGAATCTTATACAATAAGAATAAATTCCTCAGCTCTTATCCTTCATAATTAAGTTACTTAATTTCATTTTTACTAATTAACAAAAGGATAAAAATCTCTCAGCCCAAGCACTTGAAATGATCAATGACTTCATTTTAGAAGTAACTTGCAGCATTTTATTTTCTCCATGTAAGAATTACTAGAGCTAAGAAGGGTCAAACCAAGCTCTCACTGATTTTTACCACAAAAGCTGCAACAGCAAAATCCTCTAGTTATACATATTTCTTTTCTCAAGGCTCTCAACATGACCCTTCCAAAATGAATCTCCATTTGACTCCACGTCACCACTAATCTGTATTCTAAGATGCTATGTTGAGTTATGAAGATCCAGCCATGTTAGAGGCCTGCTTTCTCTACCCAGAGGGACTGCCTGCTCCTGTGTGAACTGGCCAGTTCATCTTCAGGGACTCTGCTCTGGGTGCCCCCTGCCTTTAGAGGTGAGGCTGATCACAACCAGAGATAGAGCCTTTTCTGTGGTAGCACCTGGTTGTGGAATTATCTTCCCGGAGACTTGCTCAGCATCTACTCTGACTTTTAGGTGCCACATTAAAATCCTCCTCTGCTTTATAGGATCGATTTGTCTCTTTCTGCTGTGATTGTTGATTTTATGACAGGAATTATTATTATTAGGCATTTAATTTACTGTTCCATTATTTTTGGTAGTTTAATTTTATACTTTTTGTTAGGCACCTTGGAAGTTTTTAAACTGTGTTCTGGGAAACCCTAAGGTTCCTCAGATAGCTATCAGGAGTTCCCCACTAAGAAGATCTGTAATGGTAGACAGGCATCCTTTAAGGATGCTTGCCCACTTCAACCAATATTCCCATACAAAGAATAGCTTCAGAAGCTCAGGTTCACACAGACAGATGATCACTCAACAGGCCTGGCCATATATTCTCCTTAAACAGGGAGTATCCTACAGCATGAACCCAGAATCATCCACACTGCACAAGTCTTCCATGGCAGATGTGTGTACACACGCACAGACTAGGAGAGCTGTCCCACAGAACCAGGCCAAGGCATTTTGCTACCTGAGGCAGAGTCAGCAAAAAGTCGTCTCATTCCCCCACCCCCACTCAATGTGCAAAGTACCTAAAGCTGGTTATTTTGTCACCTGAGGCAAAAAATCCCACAGGTGCCTTTGCCCCTCCATGGCACTAAAAACAATAATAAATTAAATAATTGCCCTTTCATGACACCCAAAATTAGCTGCCTGAGGCAGCCACCTCATGCTGCCTGATGGTAGGGAAGGCCCTGTGACCAAATGTTGTAGAAAGGGTTCCCTGAAAGACAGGGAGTTTGAAAAACGCTGCTCTATACCTTTCAAAGTCTCAATAAAGACGAGTTGACAGAGAGTAGATATTATTGATTCCTACTCATGTCATGATAAATAAATCCTCATGAAATGCAAAACATGTATTTGAGGTACCTTTTTACTGGGGCATCTCCAGTTTGTTCATCAACATAGTCCCTTTTCAGTTCTTCAGGAACATCACTGTCACTATCATACTCTTGATAGGCACTCTTTTCCTGTTCATCCGACTCATACTATCAAAATAAAATGTAAGAGCTTTCAGTTTTTTCACAACAGCTCAGGATGCACATAAAATGACTCAATAGTCCTTAGACTGTACAGATAGCAGTTCTGTCTCAAGTAAGGTTGTGTTTCTGCCATTCTTCTCCTGCTGAATGACAGACACTCTGCTCACAAGAGAATATATATAAAACACCAATTACATTATGATAGGGAAGAATCGATCAGTGTGTTTCCACTAGCACTATTCTTCTTGCATTAGTGTAAATCAATGATTGTGCAAGGTAACTAGCACAATGGGAACCCACTGTACTAGCTACATCACGCAAGGATTGGTTTATGCTAGGGCAATGGCATTAGCCCTCGCACTGGGACACCAATGGATATTACCTATAGTTTTCTTAACAGGAACAAATATTTGGACTAGTCAGCAACTTATGAGACACTGGGCGGGGTGTCTCTCACATGATTATCCTTGATAAAATGTGTTTTATCCCCATTTACTCACCCTGAGCTGCAGGGATGGGACAGACAAGACATTTTAAACAAAATAAAAACAAATTAAAGGGTTGGATCCAGATTTACACTGGATCAACTGCACTGACAGAAGTGGACTTCCCCACCCCTCTTTCCCAGAACAGCCCCTCCAGACCCCTGAAAATGCTACACAGAGAGTCAAGAGGCTCTACTGAATGGGATGAGCTGTGATGTGGGAGGCAGGGGGGGATGAGGTGGAGAGACCTTTCACAAGCGAAGCCCTTCCTCTTGTGGACGGACCCTTACTCTTGCAGACAGCAGATCCTGGATCCAACCCATAATCAGCATTTTTCTTTAAAATATTTTAATCCTCAACCACTACCAAGAGCAGCTTTCAGTTTAGCAAGAGAAACAATGCAACTGAAACTTTGATCTAAATATAAGATGTTGTTGAATGGTGATAAATTGCAAATCACCATGATTTAAAATACTAGCTATGTGCCTCCAAATAAATTACTGCCATGTGTAAGATTAATGAAATCCATTTATAATGTCTGCAAATCTAACCCTTGTCCAATCAAGTTTAAGGAAAACATGTATATAACTCATTTTTTCAGTATTCTAATTTCCTCCTCACAGAATGTTCTGTATTGCAAGTGCCACAGACAAGCCAAAAGATTGCCCAACACAAATTCATTTTTATGTCACCCTGAGGATTCAGTAATGCAGAATGCTGTAAATTGGGATGCGTCCTTGCAAGCAGTAACTAAAATGAAGCAAAACAGCAAACCTTGCAAAGCCACACCTGTCAGTCTTCATAATAAATATAATACAACTCGGCATTACCACAGACAATCCAAACAAGCTTACAGAGAAACAGTGCTACCACTTACAGAAAGCCATAGTCAACTGAAAGTAGATGTGATCATTGTGCCCCCAAGTGGATGTTTCTGATGGTAGTCCTACTTTTATTTAGAACCGACACAGGTTTTTTGTTTTAATTAAGACATAATGAGCTCAAATTTTAGCAGCGGAAAGGCAATCCCCAATAGTGATTAACTATGAATTTGAATATTAATTTCATCATCAGGAATTGTACAAGCAAAAACAAAAAATAAACCAACACTAAGGATATGTTTGACAGAAACTCATGACCTTCAGCTAGCGGGAGCAGCTCTAGCGGAGGTTCATATATAATAAATTAAACAGGATTCTAGAACGGTAACTCCATCGGTCTGTTGCAGCAAAACCAACAAAGGGTTGGATCCAGATTTAAGCTGGATCAGCTGCACTGACAGAAGTGGACTTCCCCACCCTCTCCTTCCCACCACAGGCTCACCACCCCCCTGAAAATGTTACACAGAGATTCAGGCGATCCTGTTGAATGGGGTGTGCTGTGGTGAGGGGGGAAGGGGAAACCACCCAAAATTGGGCAGAGGGACCTTCTATGAGTGGAGCCTCTTACGGAAGGCAGATCCTGGATCCAGCCCACCAAGTCTTGTACCACCTTAAAGGCTAACAATTTTATTGTGGCACAAGCTTTTGTGGATTAAAGCTGATTCACCTGGGGGTAGGTAAATTATAGATAGATAAACAGATAGACCCTAAAGAGAAAGAAAAAGAAATGTGCTTTCCTTTCAGAAAATGAGTCCAGATCCAGCAACATAAGAGGTGGCAGCAGGTATGAGCAGAGCACAAGTAAAGCACCCAGTCAAATGAATGCAAGTTCCACTCGGTGTGGCTGATAAGTGGCCACTAATGATGAACAGGCAAAATCAATAGTGTTAAACACACACTGGAAACAAACAATTACTCTGTGTAGTGAATAAGCCATTCCAGGGTTTGTTGAGACCAATCTCATAATGCCAGGTTTTCATAGTGTCAAGTTTACTAATCAATTCCAATTCAGCAGCTTCATGTAGGGATATGATGACTTTCAATACCTTGGGAGAGTGAAACGTTCACCCACTGCCATCCAAATGTTACCATTTTTAAATGTCTGATTTGTGTCCATTCATCTCTTGTGAACAGATTTATCTGTGTGGCCTATGAACATGGAAGAAGGGCATTGTTGGCAGATGGTCATGTTAAAACATATTAGAAGATGTACAAATCAGATTAAGCTAAGCCCTTAATGGTACAGCCAATGCTGTTTGATCCTATGATAGTATTGCTCAGGTAGATATGGGGACAGAAGTGGCACCAGTGTTTGTTGAAGGCTATCACCTTTAGTTGGCCCGCTGTTGCTGGTGAGTATGCTTCCAATTGTAACTGGAGCTTTTCCAAGTAGTTAGGGGCCTTTAAAGATCTGGCCAATGTGGCAAGGTACTAGAACTCTCAGTGACACACTGTGACAGTTTTGTAGTAGGTGATGTTGAGGGTAAAATTGCTTTATCCATCATGGCTTAGACTCTGCAGTTTGTACAGGTCATTCCTTGGAAGTGGGTTTTATACTGTGATGGTTTTTCAGAGCTTTGTATTTTATTGTCTTTTAAAACTTTATGCCACCTAAAGAATTTGTTTTATAGGTGTCTTAGAAATATAAAGAACAATAAAATAGAACATATTTTCTAGAAACATAACTATTTCCTAAACCTGCTCTGAAAATACCAGCAACAGACTTTAAGGTCTGTTAGAACAAGAAGGGGCAATATATGTGGAAGGAATCATTGTCCCCCAGTATCCCAGAGCTGACCTGTCAAACAAATTGGTCAACGACAGATGTTATGCTATAAACCAGAGACTGAAAACCATTTTTCTAAAAGCACTTCTTATTTCAATAATGCCAACAGAGAATTTCCTGCTGACATGCCTGGCAGTCCTGTAGAAATTCTGGTTAACCTTGGGACTGAGGGAAATGCCCTGGGCGGCTGAAACAATTGCTCCTAGACACCCTCTCCAACTTGTAAGAGCTTGATTTGCGAGGTAGACTGGGATGAAGTGACAGGGAGTGGCCTTGGGGACTCATGATGAATCCTATCGAACATGGCTAGAGCTCATTTTAGAGCAGTGGTTCCCAAACTTTGGCCCTCAACAACTCCCATAATCCCCAGCCAGCATGGCCAATAGTCAGAGATGGTGGGAGTTGTAGTCCACTACCCAGGAACCAAAGTTTAGAGCTATTTTAGAGCCTAACGCATCTTACCACTGGGTCCGTACAGTGCTGACCACTGGAATTTATACATTGTGGTCCCCAGTGGAAGTCTCTGGTACCCTGGGTATTTGCTGTGACCAACGTGTGAAGCACATTGGATAAAAGTGAGTGTATTCATTCTTAGATGCAACACTAATTACAGATAAGAGTCTGAATGCTCCTCCAGTCTCCCATATGTTGTACGGAGACCTTTCAGTTTTTGCAACCTGTTGATGGGGCGCTTAGAGAAATGCCTACCACAAGTATGTTTGACCCCTGCCCTTCCTCTAGCTAATTAAAGCTGCTAAGAGAGGGCTGGCCCACTGGGCAGAAGAGGTGATGAGCACCTCCTTGATGGGAAGGCGACAGGCCCTATAGCTTTGAAAGAGACTGTGGTGAGGCTGCTCCTGAAAAATGCCTCTTAGACCCTACTGGTTCAATTATCTACTGGATGGTCTCAAATGTGCTGGTCTTGAGCAATGTGCTTGAGAATGTAGTGGTGGACCAACTCCAGGAATTCAGAATGACACTGATTATCTGGAATCCCTATCAGTCTGCTTTCCAACCATGGACAGACAAGGGGAAGGCAATCCTGTTCATTCTCCCAGATCTCAGTGACTTCAACACCACTGATCATGGTATCCTTCTGGATGATCTTGCTAAGACTGGCCTGAGATCACTGCTTTACAGTGGTCCCAGTCTGTCTGGGGGGGTAGGCCTTAAAACATGGTGCTGAGAGACTACTCCAAGTGGCCATTGACCTGAGAGCTGCCAGAAGAGTGAATATGGTAGAGTAGTCGAGTGTTGGATTGGGACTCAGGAGATCCAAATTCTAGTTCCCACTAGTCCATGAAACAAACTGGACATGAAACACACTACAATCTGGACAAGACCATATATTAATGGCTGGGGAATCTGTTGATGTAGGACTAGGCATACAGCTTGCATTGAACAACACCCAGCTCTATCCTTCCTTTTCATCTAATCCAGATGAGGCAGTGGGTGTTTTGAACCACTGCTTGAATGTCGCAATGAACTGAATGAGGGCAAATAAACTGAGACTCAATCCAGATAAGACAGAGCTGCTGTTAGTAGGTGATTCACTGCCCCATCTGAGTAGTGTTCAATCTGTTCTGGAGGGGATTGCATTCCCCCTAACCTATCAAGTTCATAGCTTGGGGATACTCTTAGATCGAGCATTGTAACTAGAGGCACAAGTGTCTTCAGTGGCATAGAGCACTTTTTATCAGCTTAGCCTGATACAACAACTGCAATCTTATCTGGACAGGGTTGGTCTTGTTACAGTAATTCATACTTTAGTAATCTCCCAGCTAGATTACTGCAATGTGTTATATGTGGGCAGCCTTTGAAAATGTCAGGAAACCTCAGCTGGTTCAAAATCAGACATTAAAAAAAAATCACAGGCTGATGTCGAAATTGGACAAAGGGACTTATGACTGAATATATGCAAAACTGATGTAGACCAGATATAGACGGATTCATCCAGCCCTCATTCCTGCTTTGTTCCCTAGGACTGATTCAAAGTGCTGGCTCTGACCTTTAATGCCCCAAATGGTCTGGGGCCAGGATATCTTAATGACTGCCTTCTCCATGATGAACCTATAGAATCACTGAATCATAGAATCATAGAATAGTAAGGTTGGAAGGGGCCTATAAGACCATCAAGTCCAACCCCCTGCTCAATGCAGGAATCTAAGTCAAAGCATCCCTGACAGGTGGCTGCCCAGCCTCATCTTGAATGTCGCCAGTGGGGGAGAGCCCACTACCTCCCTAGGTAATTGTTGTCAGGGTTGGATCTGAACCCATAGAGTCCCAAAGCAGCTCTGACTCTGAGGAAGAGTTACAATCCGTGGGAGAGGAACCTGCTCGTCTTTCAAAGGCGCAGCTGGAGGGAGAGCCCCACCCCCACTCACATTCCTGGGAGCGACAGTGACCCTGGCATGGAGAGGGAGGGACAAGTTGAGCTTCTAGACGCGAGAGCGGGAGGTTGCGGGCACCAAGAGGAGGTGCTCAGCCCGCTTGGCACGACAACAACAGCTGCGCCCCAATGCCCCACGGGAAAGGGGGGGAGTCTCCCCTCCTATTCCTTAAGTTCAGAGACTTGCCGCGCTTTTCTCCAAACAGAGGCCAACTGACTTTCTGAAGCTTAGACTCCCCTGGTAGGCTGCTCTTTTCAGTTTTCCACTTAGTCACAGGCAATTAGCATCTGTAAGTAATTAGGTTGAATAGAAATAAAGCCTTGGAAAAGAGCCCTTTTGTCTGCGTGTTGATTCTGGCTACTTGAGGATTTCAGAAGGCAGCAAGGGCGCTCCTGACAATTGGTTCCATTGTCGTATTGCTCTAACAGAATATTTTCCTGATGTTCAGCTGGAATCTGGCTTCCTGTAACTTGAGCCCATTATTCTGTATCCTATCCACTCACTCAGGTCATCTTAACACATCCTGTTCCACGCCCCATAAATTATGGAATTCCCTCTCAAGGAAGGCTCCCTTGGCTTCCTCACAACAAGGTTTTAGGTGGCAAGTTTCATTTCATGTATCACATTTCTATACTGCCAATAGCCAAAGCTCTCTGGGGGATTTACAAAGATTTAAAACCTTAAAATAATTATAAAAATCATCTACATACAAACATATAAACAAGCAGAACACACAGAGACACGCATATATCTAAAGTAGTTTTAAACAAGCAGCAATAAGAAAAATCCAAGATTTGTTTAAAGCCTCATCATATGCTGCCAAATGCCTGAGAGAAGGGGAAGTTCTTAACCTGGTGCCAAAAAGACAATGATGTTGGTGCCAGGCAGGCCTCATCGGGGAGATCCTTCCTAATTGGGGGGCCACTACCAAGAAGGCCCTCTCCCTTGTTGTTGCATTCCTCCTCCCTTGGAGGAGGCACCTGGAGAAGGGCCTTAGATGATGATGAATGTAGCGTATGGGTTGGCTGGGCACAAAGAGGATTCAATAGAAGCAGCAAGATGTTGTTTCTTTGCCACCCTCACTGCCCCAGAATATACATGATCAAAGGCACACACTAGTCTTTGATTGCATCCACTAGCGTTCTCCATCTGCACTCATGCCTTTGCTTTACCGCTCTCAGTTCTGGAGTATACCATAGAGCAGTACAAGCTCTACTCTGGGGAGGCCGCTCAGGAGCAACTGTGTCAAGTTAAGAACCTTCTTTTTCTGAGGGCACCTAAGAATATTGTGCTTTATGTCTCTACTTAATTCAGCAGTATTGTTACTGCTGTGCTGTGGCTTTATTGATTTATAAAGCTGCTTGTATACAGATGTTAAGCTGCCCTGTGGATGGAAAGGCAGGATATTGATATTTTTAAATAAATTGATTTTCCATAAAGTGTGTTTATATACATAATGTCCATTCCCTACTGAACCACAAGCAGCTAAACTGACTGATATTAACACAAGAGCCCATATAGAAAAAGCTGAGTCATTTGGATCTAATTGCCCTGTGACAACATTGCATTGCCCTGCTTCTTTCCTAAGTGATGCACAGCTTACAAAGCTTTCAGGAACATTAACTTGGCAGAAAAAATACCGATCTATTTCACAACGAAGAGATTGGCTTTGCATTGAAAGGTTGGCATTGATTCTTAAAAATAAACAAAAAACTGAGTTTCATGTTTTGAGAACTGGCACAGGATTATACAGCATTATTTTGCCATCTCTCTTTTTAAAATCTGCAGGTTAAAAATACTGTATCCTACCACAGACTAAGAGCTTATACAAGTGTTTCCTTACCCCATTAGAAGCCAGTACATCTTCAGTCTCATCATCCTTGTTGTTGGCTTGGATTTCAAAGGGGTTCCCTCCATTACAATATTGTTCAAACAAAGTTATGGTTCTCTCTATTTCTGACGCAGGCTGTTTGCTTGGTGACACAGAAGGGGAACGTGATTGTGCCATGAACTTAAATTCCTATTAATATAAATGGATGATAATTTATAGACTCTGCCACACAGTCTAAATGTTGATCCATATAATTAAGGAGTATCTTCTGGACAAGTGTCTTGATATTAGTCTTTCAGCTAACATGGTTTTCATTCTTACATTTTTCTTTTTAACTTAATGGTTAATTTGACTTTTGTATAATTTTAACAGACTTGTCCAATTATCTCAGACAATACATCCTGCAGTTTAGAAATAAAGTCTTTCAAAACACAGATTAAGTGAATTAGTGTATCATGTATTGTGGGGAATTATGCGACCAGAGACTTAAAAGTGAACAACTAGGGGAATTATAACACCTCTGGCTCTTCAGCTACTTAAAAATGCATCAATATAAACATATATTTTCTGAAAGGGTGTCAGCACATGAATTTCAGTTTCCAGAGACTGCCAAAGTGCTGTTTGCCAACTTCTTTATCATAACCTCTGTTTTATTACTACCTGGAATATTAGGAATAGTATGGGATTCACAGATGCAAAAAAAAAAAGCTCAGTTGGACATCATGCTAAAACCACAGTTCAGCATGATGAAAGCAAGCCATAGCACACCTTCCTCTCCCCAAGTGTGGTCCCAAGGAGGAGTTTGGAACCTTTCGTTTCTGGGTTAGGTTAACTGCAGCTTGTCGCATCATCCAAACCTTTCATACTGTAGTTTATCTTAACTGTGGTTTGCTTGACATGAGTCAGCTTCAAGCCACGGCTCATTAGGATCCTTAACCACAGTTTAGGATTCAGATGAGACTTTGAACTGTGGTTAATCTAAATCAGAAGTGAGAATGTCTGATCTCCTCCTCATGACCATGCTAAAAGAGAAGAGGAGGAGAAGCGTGCAAGCTTAAGACTTCCTGAGCCTCCTTCTTGTCACACTTAACTATATGTGGTGTGACATCTAAATGCAGCCAATGGGTTGGATCCAGTTAGCAGAAAGAAGATAAGCAACAGTGCTGTTCCATAAATGCATTGCACACAAGCTCACACAGTACAGTAACAGGTAGGCTGTATAAGAGTTTTCATGCTTCCACTTGTGCAAGAGAGTGAGTATAACTCTCAATTTTGGATGAGTAATTCCAGCCAGGCTAACTGAATTATAACTTGTTCACCCTTACTCATGGGGACACTTCATACATTAGCAGAGCAGCATGGGAACTGCTCACACATAACTGGATCTCATACTGCTTTAGTAATCTCTAAAAGAGAAAGTGGCATGTCACCCCTTCCGTGATGGCTAGTGATCTAGGATTCATCAACAAGGAAGTGACTCACACATCAGCTCAGTAAGGTATGGAACAGCCCAGAGAGAGATGGATTGGAGGATTCTGTGAAACCCCAAATGAACGTAGCAATAGCATAATGTGAAATGCAAAACTTGTGACAAATTCTACATTATTCCCCAGGACAGCGATGGGGAACCTCTGGCCAGAGAGTGTAATCCAGCCCACAGAGCCTCCTTGGATTCCTCCAGGATGTAAGGCTTGACGTCCAAGCCTCATGCCCTGGAGTCCCCCTTGCTGCTATCTTTGAACTGGGATTAGATGGTGAACAGTACACAGGGGAGCAAGCAGCACAGAGGAGGATCCCGTTATCTCTGACGACAGATTGGAGATAAGAGCAGGGATGCGGGTGCATGTCAAGCTGAGGACTGGGTGGGCACTGGGAGGTGTGAGAGGTGCACGAAGGAGGAACCCAACTTGGGCAGCACTGGCAGAAACTGCTCCACCCAGCACCAGCTAAGTCCATTTCTCCGTGCAGAGAAAGGCACAGTGCTCCATGCCTCTCTTGGCAATGAGAAAGGCGAAATGGGCAGCGGGGGTGATTATGTTTGTGGGCGTGGCTTGCTGAAACTTAGCCCTGACACCCTCTCTCCACTAACAAATTCGACAACAAGAATCCTTTATGCCTGTGACCCTTCCACAGCAATTTTCATGCCAGCCCAGGTAAAGAGAAAGCATTTGGGCTATCAGATGTCAGAACAACACCGGCTGCGTGCTACCTTGCATTTTTACACTTAGGTTCATTTTAGGCAAATGCTTGGAACTTTTCAGACACAACGTCCCAACTTCCTAAACTTTGGTTTAGGAAGCCAGGAAC
This sequence comes from Heloderma suspectum, assembly GCF_057233095.1. Classification (NCBI taxonomy): domain Eukaryota; kingdom Metazoa; phylum Chordata; class Lepidosauria; order Squamata; family Helodermatidae; genus Heloderma; species Heloderma suspectum. The sequence continues at coordinate 193,662,107 of NC_139462.1, forward strand.
AAGCACCTGACCAGCACACTTTTCCCCTGCATGCCAGCTTTGACACTGTGATAATGGTTTGTTTAAACAGTTCCTTGTTACATCCAAAACCGGAAACTGTGGTTTAATGCTGGTTTACTAACAAGATTAGTAAACTTGGTTACTTGTTACTTGTCTTGGTTAGTAAACTGACATTTATAGTGCAATACTGGGTAGGCTTACTCAAGTCCCACTGAGTTCAATCAGGCTTATTTACTGGTAGGTGTGTTTAGGACTGCAGCCTAAACCATACTTCCTGTTGTGGATGTAAGGAGAAGCTGTGGTTTAAAGCAGGGGTGAGCAACTTGTGGCCCTCAGATGCTTTGGCCTACAAATCCCATCAGCCCTCACTGTTGCTATGCTGGCTATTGTTGGTGAGAGTTTTATCAAGCCATCACAACTGCATCTTCTTTATTTGCCTTTAGATGGATGGTAAAGATGATCCAGGTTCTAGTCCCCACTCGGCCATGGAAGCTCACTGGGTGACTTTGGGCCAGTCACAGACTCTCAGCCCAACCCACTTCACAGGGTTGTTGTTGTGAGGCTAAAATGAGAGGAGGAGGTTATGTACACTGCCTTGGGTTCCTTAAGGAGGAAAAAAGGCAGGATATAAATGTAATAAGTAATAAATAAATAAAAATATTTTGTTGCTCTTCCATTTTAATTCTGCTGTCACGGTTTACTGAGTGGGGGTGGGGGGTTGCTCCTTGTATTTGTTTGTTTTTGCAAAGTTTTAATTAAGTTTTTATTAGACATTGCCCCTGGTGCCTGATAGGTGGAGGGTGCAATTTATAAATTTAATAAATAAATAAAATAAGTAATTACATGATAGATTGGCATGTGTTTATCATATAAAACCCCTTTCTGCTTTTTTCAGTGTGCGGTACAAAAAAAATATTGCAAAACCTGCAGGATGCGCCAGACACGCCTGCTGTAGTACATTTTGATTCACTTGTACAATACAACCGCACCACACATACTGTAGAATTCAGGACAGCAGCAAGCATTTCACCAACCTTGACCAAAGTAACCTTAACCATATATACCACGAATTCGGCCCATTCCTGCTTTGGTTGGGACTTACATGAAGTTGTAATATGCTGAAGCTTGACTTAACAGGACAAAGCTCCCATGTCTCATTCTCTAAGAACATTCGCAGTTCTTCAAGACGGGTTCTAAAACAAACAACTGAGTGTCAGCAAAGGCATGCATTACAACAAGCTAACTACAGTCAAGAAATGAAGAAGCATTACAATATGGAAACGTATCTGAATGAATCTAGTTGCATTCTCGTTTAAGAACTTCCCTGTATATTTTCATGATACTCCATTAAGGAGCTGATCACGCTCCCCCTCTACTACATAGTTCTCCAAAATGGATCTCCTGTGGCCGCACACACAGGACTTGAGAGTCTCGTGAGCAGGCAAGCATTTAGGGGTGGGAAGTGGTGAGGGAAATTGTATCCCATCCATGTTGCCATGAAACTCAGTGGCACAACGTGGGTAGAACCAAAAGCAGTGAGAGACAGAAAACCTGAATAAGTCTTCATTGGGTGGGTGATGTGCACTGCACAGTGGAGTGATGAACAGAGCAGTTTTATTCAGATTCTAGCATGTTTTAAAGCAGGGGTGCAGAACGTCAAGCCCAGTGGACAAATACGGCTCTCTGGAGTTCCCCAGATGAACACACCCCTTTCACTCGACCACTGATTGATTGGTGGTTTCATGGCATTTGTGCAGTCCCCCACCCCCGTCTAAAGGCTTGAAATGCCCCTCCTAAGGCATTTAATTATCGGCAGTAAGAGCTTTAAGCCAAAACATGCTGGAATTTGGGTATTTCAGTTCCACCCTTTTTGCTTTTGACCCATCCCACCACTGGAATGCAGCCCCTGAGAAGTTCTCCAAAATGGAATTTGACCCTTGGGTTGAAAGAGGTTCAACAATCCTGTTTTAAAGAAATGAAATGTCTTTTGTAAGGATCATGGGTTGGATGAAAAGTTCCTTTATGTAAGCAGAAAAGCCCCCCTGAATCATGCCAATTCCCTTCTCCCGCTGCACCCACCTCCATGTCCCATCCCACACTGTTCCAAAGGTTCACCTGATCCTCAAGATTTGGAGGGAACTTAGGAATTAAACTGGAGGGGGAAGCCTTGTTGTGCAAGCTGAACCCCATTCATGCTCCTCTGAAGCCAACCTAGGAAAGTACTGTGCAAAGAACGTGATGTTCCTTATGTCATCTTGAAATCTTAAGGAACCTCCTTTGGACTTTTGTAACCTCAACAGACACTGCCTGCATATAATGAAAACTTATGGTAGTAGTAACATTTAGACCCCACTTTTCCAGGTAAATGTAAGCTAACAGGCATAGAAATCATTACATACAAACACAAAAAAGAACAGATAAAACAATCAAACAACAAAACCCAGATAAAATGCAGAGCACTGGGAAAAGAAGATAAACCAACTGAACTTCATCCACAATAATAGAGGACAAAAACATACTTTAAAAAATTAAGACTGAATCACTGAGAATGCCAAAATCCAAATTTTAACACATTCCAGAGTATTTATATCAATATACATACGATCTTCTAAACTCATGCCCTACCTCTCATCTTTTGTTATTTAACATTATTACATTTTATCCCCACTTTTCCTCTAAGGAGCTTAGGGCACTGTACATCCCTCCCAACTATTTTAGCCTCACAAAACCCTGTATGTTAAGCTGATAAATAGTAAGTTTCCTGGCTGAACTTAGATTTGAGCCTAGGATTCCCTGGCCATGGTCCAACACTCTAGCCACTACACTACACTGGCTTTCTTCCTCTGAGTACCAAGTACACTCTACTTCTATGAGATCACATGTTACCTGATTTTGACACTGCAAAGGCAAATCTATCAGTTATTTCTGAAAACCTGGGTCACTCTTACCCAAACGTGGTCTTTAGGAGCGAGGTTGCCAATTACTCTTCCCTCCCCCTGGCCACCACTCAATAAACACCCATTCTCCAAAATAATCATAGTGCCAAATAAAATGCTTCATGCATTCAGTCTGTATCATAGGTTATATAGATCAATGTTCTTGAAGCCATCTCTGTATTATAGCTTATTGTTTTTATCACTACATCTATAGCCTACTTGTCTACATGTCAAGGTGAACAACTAAAAGACTATGCTCTTTGAACAACTCCCAGCTGGATAGCTTTTATGCACTAACGCATCTTCAAAAGCATCTAACATTTCTTAATTAAGCACACAATGAGAAGAAAGAACTGGTGTGCACTTGAAATGGAAAGCCGAAAACACCTAAAAGCTTTAGGTGATTCACAGTGTAATATGGGTATATTTTTACAGTCTGATGGAAATCGCTGCATCTTCAAAAGGGCTCTGCCAATGACATGAACAAGTTAAATCTCTATAGTAGCAACTCGATGTCAGTATGCAACAATCACTGTCACGAACTATTTACTCAAGACTACTCAGAAGAACAGGGCTAAGCATACATATTTGTCTAGCGACTTTCAACAATCAGCCCAAATGGTTACCCAATTAGCAAAAGGAGTGAAATAGCTAAAAATATTTTCCCCAATATTTCTAACTTTCTCTTATCATAGTTTATGCAAAAACAATAGCAAATTACCTTTTGGAAGCAAAGAGCAAAGGCATGGATGCACCTGATCTCATCTGATCTCAGAAGTTAAGTGGGGTCAGCCCTGGTTAGTACTTGGATGGGAGACTGCCTGGGAATCAGGCTTCCTGCACTGAGCAGGGGGTTGGACTCAATGGTCTTGTAGGCCCCTTTCAACCCTATGTTTCTATGATTCCTAACTGTCAGGTCTCTACATTAAATAGTTTTCTGGCTATAGTTTCTGTTCTGTACGTTTATGGAAATATAGGTGACTATTTTCCTAAAGAAATACTTTGAGACTTAGGTCGGCATAGGTTTATTTACAGTAGACCATTCCACAGAGGTAGAGCCATGCTCTGAATGCAGCATCTCCAGTTAAATGGTCAGATAGCCAGTGAAGGCAAAGACTTCTGCCTGAAATCCTGGAGAGCTCCTGTCAGACAGAGTAAAATATTTTAGAGGCTAAAATAGTTGGGAGGGATGTACAGTGCCCTAAGCTCCTTAGAGGAAAAGTGGGGATAAAGTGTAATAATGTTAAATAACAAAAGATGAGAGTTAGGGCATGAGTTTAGAAGATCGTATGTATATTGATATAAATACTCTGGAATGTGTTAAAATTTGGATTTTGGCATTCTCAGTGATTCAGTCTTAATTTTTTAAAGTATGTTTTTGTCCTCTATTATTGTGGATGAAGTTCAGTTGGTTTATCTTCTTTTCCCAGTGCTCTGCATTTTATCTGGGTTTTGTTGTTTGATTGTTTTATCTGTTCTTTTTTGTGTTTGTATGTAATGATTTCTATGCCTGTTAGCTTACATTTACCTGGAAAAGTGGGGTCTAAATGTTACTACTACCATAAGTTTTCATTATATGCAGGCAGTGTCTGTTGAGGTTACAAAAGTCCAAAGGAGGTTCCTTAAGATTTCAAGATGACATAAGGAACATCACGTTCTTTGCACAGTACTTTCCTAGGTTGGCTTCAGAGGAGCATGAATACCAGACCAGATGGACAAGTAGCCTGGCCTGGTATAAGGCAAGTTTCTGTGTTCCTACACTCTGTGGCAAACCTGAATTTGTTGCTATGTAATGTGTGAAAGAGTCATTAGGATCCAGGCACTAGGCAAAAATTTACTGGGATATCAATGGAAATTATCAATAGAAATATAAATACAAATAAAAACAACCAATTTTCAGCTGAAGTAGACTACCACAGCCTTCATCAAGCAAAGTTTTCAGAAGGAATTTTGATCAATACTTCCATTAAAAACGTTTCATATGAATAATTCATTTTCCAATTTTTTAAAGTTTGCATTTCTGACAAAGAAAAATTATCCCTAAAACTCATACCAAATACAGTATAAACTTACCTGTGGTAATTTTTGAAATAATTAACACTTTGTTTTCTAATGGACTCTTGCAAAACCTCAGATTTGCTACCACAAAATTCTTCTCCAACTTGCATCAGCCTACAACAAATGATATCCTGATTACATATATATTCACCTTGGCATGTAATCGCAGCTGAGAACACTTCCAAAATCTGTTTAGCTGTCACAGTTTCATAGTTCCTACAGCCCCCAAAACTGGATTTCTGTGAATGACCTTTTCAACATTTTCTCAACAGATTAAAAATTAAGATGCCCATGGATCCTTTAGGAAAGTCATGGAAATTTTTAAAAAGTTTTTAAAAAATCAAATTGCTCTACGATTGTCATGTAGGTATACCTAAGGCTAATGGGGGAATAGTTGATTCTGATGCATTTTAGGGTATTTGCTTCTTCTAAAATTTGCAGTCCCATTCACAAACCACTTAAAATCAGAATACTTGGATTTAATACTGATGTAAACTCATCAAAATAAAGCCACAACATCCCTTTAACCACAATTATAGCTGTTTGAACCCTAATAACAGCTTTGACATTGGAAAAAATGAATCCACTTAACCATCAATACAATTCATATCTAAATACAAAGAGTAGGAAAGGAATAACCTTTACCATCACTTGTATTGCCTACCACTACCAGACAACATTGTTAGCTTTTTCTGTCTAATTCTTTCTTGTGTTAACTTCCCATTTGTCACTTCACCAGAATGGCCCCCGAAAATACCTGCTGATAATATCCAGCACAAAGATGAAGTCATCATATTTGAAGTTAGACATGTCAGTGCCCAGCAAATAGGTCTTCACTTTCAGTTGGACATCCTACATAAAAGCAAACATATTGAAGGTCTCTTGACTTACTTCATGTTTCATTTCATGTTTCTACTATCAATGATTGTATTGGCACTGGGCATAAACAGAAACTTCTTAAAGAGCCTGGATGTTCAACCTTAAGTTGAAAAATATGAAATGACCAACATACGTGCAGGGTGGGTTAAAGTTGTTTAATAAGGTTTTTTTAAAAAATAATTATGACGAATTTGTGCCCCTCATATATACCATAACCTATGGCCCAATTAGCACATTCAAGAAGACAAGCAGGAACGAGCATGCATGCAGGTCCCATGCGCCCACTCACCACCCAGGGATACTGTGCAGCAGTATCGCAGCAGGTATGGGGGAACTAGCACACATGCTCACTCCTGCCTGTCTTCTTGACAAACCTTGCGTAGCAACCCATGCGTGGCTTGTTAAGAAATGTGAACAATCTCAGTGGTTTCACAGCCACATTGCTGCCAGTATGCTTTATCTGACAAAACAAGCAACTCAGAGTTTGAGTTCCAATTCTAAATCTTTACTGAACCCACAATCTGGACTGAAACCACACTGGAAATACTATTAATGCCTATAAGATTTTAAGAGTCCTTTTGAAAATACCAGACAGACATTATCATCCAGCTTTCTACCCCAGGCCTTATTGTTAGGAACAACAGAAAACTGTATGTACTGCTTTGAGCCAGGCCACTTAATAGATTTATTTTCATATTACATTTAAGCTATGAGCATTTTTATCAGTAGTATGAGCATTTCTTTGCCATCTGAAGAGAGCCATTTAGCCTTTATAATTTGTTTCTTTGTACTTGGGTACATAAATACCAGTGTATACAAGGCCCAAGTAAAAATTCTGAAGCTGTCAAAAAGATCCAGAAACTTTTATGCCCCAGTGATTTCAGTGGGAATGTGAGACACTGGCTCAACTCATATCCACTGAAATCACTGGGACTGAATTACACTCATTATTGGTATTTGCAATGTATACCCTATCTTGGGGCGGGCAGCGGGAGGAAGGGACCATTGTGCAATGCAACATTTCCTAAGAGACAGATATGAGTTGACCTATGTATCCTGCCCTGTCTCATATTGGCGTATATATTCCACCTAATTTGGCCTAAAACGCCTATCATCCCTCACCACTGGCTATGCTGACTAGGGCTGATGGAAGTTGTAGGCCAAACATCTGGAGGGCCACAAATTGCCCATCCCTGCTCTAAAGAAACTTTAGGATGGCTTATAACACACTAAACATCAGTAAAACATTAACATTAATCACACACATACCCCAAAAGGGCAAAGCAAGACCTTGAAATACCATTAAATAGTACATAGAGAAACAAAGGTCTTCAACTGATGTTTATCTCCCAGAGAATTTTTGGTCTACATCTCTTGTTAACACAAAATGGCACCACCTTTTCATTGTTTTATGATATTTGAACTGTGTTTGAAGGACATAAAACTATGCTACAGAAATAAAGCCATCTTATACTGATGCTACAAACTACCACAGAGAACAGTTTCCTACATTCACTGGATTTTTCAAATAAAATGTATTTCAAGATGAGCATTTGTGAAGGGGTGAGAGTGAAGAGAGCAGTTTGCTAATTCAAAACAAACCTGCCATATTCGTGAAAGTCCATGTTCCAATTTCTTTTTCACATAGCTGCGATCAAAATTAGTCTCTTCAGTGCCCATAATGTTGCTTCCATCTGGAAGATAATTGAAGTAATTTTCACGCAAGCTGCCCGAGGAAAAAAAGTTAGCATTTGCTTTTATAGGCGAGCCAAATTTCAGAGGCTCTAGGCTCCCTTCACTTGTTCTGAGTTGCAACATCTCCAGATGTAAAGGCATTTACACATTAATGCAAATAAGAGGAAGTTACATGTCAAATATCATACATAATCCCATATTGTGAAATGAGCAGAGCAATCCTGTACTGCGCTGGGGCCACCGCCAGAATAGCTGCTGTATCTAACTCAGGGCAGGAGGCGGAAACATGGCAGAAATCAGTATAAAAACTGCCTGCTTGATCGTATTTAAATCATCCATTGCTGGTACAAGAACTCTCTCTGTACCACTCTTTCAGCTCTATCAGAGTAGGTAGTTAGGGTAGGGATCTTATGATGCAGCTGCATCTAGTCCATAATGCATTTTATACAGGCCATGATGCACCAGGCCATAATGCGCTATATATTTAAGGTACAATCCTATGCTTGTTTGGACAGAAAAAAGTCCTACAACTCCCCGCATGGCCGGCTGGGGAATGCCAGGAGTTGTAGGACTTCTTTTTGTCTAAACGTGCATGGGATTTCTCCCTTAAACAATGATCATGGTTCAAACAGCGACATCCAAATTTATATGCAGCTCCTGAGTAAATCCAACACCTGTTATCACTAGTTCCCAAGGACAACCCATCTATCACCTTTATAAATGTGAAGAAAGCACAAAGGGAATATCTTTACTCAAAAAAGACACCAAGAGGAATGTTGCAAAGCACGTGCATACATGTGGGATCTCCTCCTTTAGAAGGTGCTGATGAGTAAGGACACCAGGAGAAATCCAGTCATCCAGCTATTTTGTGTTTTTATTGTTGTTATATACTGCTTATTGAAAGGCTGTTGAGAAAAGAAAAATAATGCCTCTTCCCAAGTATACAGTTCTAGATATATGTCTGGCATCAATGAGCCTCCATTTCCCATGGTTTTCTCCACCCATAACTCCCTTCAGGTCACTGACATGTGTTAAATTCTGTGTCTCACATTTTACAGCAAGGGTGGGAAACCTCTGGCCCTCCAGATTTTGTTGGAGTGAACAGCTCTCATCATCCCTGACCAGTGGCCATGCTGGCTAGGGCTGATAGTAGTTGGAGTCCAACATCATCTGGAAGGACTCAGGTTCCCCCACTTCTGCTTTACACTTTCATTTGACTTGTATGAACCTGCTGCTGAATGTGGCCTGCACATCTTCGCTGCCCCAGCCAACACTCAGAGATGGGCCATGTCAGATGTTATGTGAAAATGTAAAAACTGTATCCACAAACCGGTCATATGTCACTTTCTCAGCTCCAGATTAATGTCTGAAGCAACTCTAAGATGCCCAGTTTTGACAAGGTGTGCAGCACAATCCTCTGCATGTTTACTCAGAAGTAATTCCCATTAATGTACAGTGGGGTTTTAATTCCTAAGACGTCTGCTTAGGATTGCAGACTTAGGCCTGGTTTGGACAACACAACAGACTATCATGGGTTAATTAACCCTCAGGGCATTGCAGTGCATGCCATCTGCCATTAAGAATATGTAAGCACTGGCCAGGAGTTACCATAACTTGTTGCGTAATATGAACTCAGGCAGCAGGGGTTATATTTGAGGGTTAAACAACCCTTGCATAAGTCATGATCTGTTTTTATTTACATAAGGGTTGTTTAAGCCTCACATAACCCCCACCACCCAGGTTCGCACAACACAACAAGCAATGGCTACCCAAAGCCAGGGCTTCCATAGTCCTAATGGTGGATGGCACATGCAGGTAAATTAACCCATGGTGGGCTGTCATGTATGTGAACTGGCCCTTAGAGTATTCATACAGGCTAGAGATATTAGCTACCCATAATACTTCATTGGACAATTATTGTTAAATCTCCTCGATCTGGTAAAATAATAAGCTAAACAAAGATTTATGAACTGCCTCTAACAAAAGAGCTCTTGCTCACATAAACCAGATGTGCTGGACTGCCATCCTTATCTTTTGAAACTGAAACATGGAAATTATTTTTTTCAGACGTTATTTTCAAATAGCAAAACCCATTTCCTACCAGAAGATGAAGGAGGCTCACCATGATCATATTTTTCATGCCACTCCATGGTTCGATAGTAACTGAGCATTACCTCCCATAGGGCTTTGCAGAGGTCGGCAAGGCAGGGAATGTAACTGTCCGATGTAATGTGCTGAAGAACACACACAAAAGATCAGTGAAATGTCCATGTGCTATCTTAATTTAAAGCTTATGCCAAATGCAAAAGATACAAAAATTAACACAGAGGGGGAAAAATAAAAACAAAAAGCAGCTACATACATATAATACATCTGCAAAACATACAGAGGGAACAGTACAAGAAGAGGGAAACCAACTCTTCACCTAACTCTTTAAAAAAAAAAAAAAGTCCCTTTTCAAGCTTAAAACCCCGACATGGATTGCAAATAAAAACTTGTGTTCTTTCAATGAAAAGTGGACAAGTGCATGTTTAGTCTAAATTATCAGCTAATGTTGTATTTATTAAGCGGCAGAAGACTCTAAAGGCACTGAACAATTAATATTTGCGAGGAGATTGTGCATAGCAATTAACTGGGCTTTAAATACACTATCGAACTAAAAAAATTCAATGTGTTCTGGCACTGAGAAATCTGAAGTATTTTTCCTGTCATGAAGTTGCATAAATTAAGGACATACAACATTTAAGTACTTCCGTTAAAGAAATAAAGGTTTTAAACTGCCCTGAATATGCTAGGCATATACAACCTCCTGGCCCTGATCAACCCATCTTACACTGCAGGTGCGGTGATCTTTTAAACCAGACTTTTCTCATTTGTTCCAGCAACAGCAGATCAACTCTTCTGGCTAGGCAAAATAGGCCGTTGTCCAAGTAAGTGAGAAACCATTGCTTAAAAATAAGTTGCCATAGTTGCTGAAGAGGATCGGCTGATGCAAGGAAGCAACCACAGCAGCACCTGTTGTTTTTTTTCTCTCCTCCCCTCTGCAGGCGTGCAGGGAGAGCCAACACTAAGCAGTCCCTGAAACATCTCTTGCAGCTGCCATCAGTGTTATGTATTAACTTATTACATTTCTATACCGCCCAATAGCTGAAGTTCTCTGGGTGATTCACAGCCAGTTCTGAATGCTGGCAGAAAGAAGCCGCCTTTTTGCCTTCAAAATTCCAAATGTGCGGAAGTGGACTCCCACCCTCAGGATCTCTCATTAGAAGTGAAGTTGGGAACGGTGCTACTGAGGCTCCCACCAAAGCTGATTACCGATTCAAATATTTTATTCACTTTGCATGCAGTGGACTAAAGATATAATTTCATTATCTCAACATTATTAGTATCTCTGAAGCACTGCTTACCAGCAAGAGCATTGGTAAAAGCTCCAACTGATTGTAGTGGGGTTAAAATTGAGAATGTGACCGTCAGCACAAAGTTTCCATGCTAGATTCTGGAAATGTCTCATCTTCCCTGCATTAATTTACTACAATTGTATGGATGAGCTCAGTTAAATATGTAACAGAATCAACTATACCTTCATTTTTGTCTATCCATCCATATTTCTCACTACTATGAAGCATCTTTTTCTAGAAAATGTCTGGAATGGGTTTATTTTTAAAGATCTCTTTTAGTAGGGCAGGCAGATACAAGAACGCTTGCAAATGTAAAACATTCCAAACCGCTGTATGACCACATACCGTGCAGAGGTCCTTATACTGAAGCTTCTGAAATTTGGTGTCTGTATTTCCTGCACATAGCTCTACATATCCGAGAACAACTTGGAATACTGTGTTGTGAATGGCTTGAGTAAAGTGCATATGCAGTTGGTCCATTGCTGTCTGAAAAAAGATTGGGGGCAGGAGAGTCAATAATATATCATATAAATATCCAGTTCCTTGGTTCCTGTTCTTTTTTCACTCTCTGCAGTTCCAAGCCTTCCTGACCTTTGGAGCATTCAAGCACAATGCTGGTTTAGTTTTTCCCCCAAGAAGTGAATGGCTACTATTGAGGTCACCAGTATCAAGGATGAAGATCAGACTTTCCCCCCACCCCAGACAATCACCTAATGCAACCCATTTAGTCTCTCCAAAATGACTTAGGCCGCACTCCTATACACACTTGCCTTAGAGCAAGTCACACTGAACTCAACGGAGCTTACTGTTGAATAGATATGTATAGGATTGCACTGTTAATGACTTAGTAGTTTCTATGGTACAAAGTAAAAGCGATTGCAATCAGGGATATCACTGGGGATACCAGTGTCAGAAAACAGTGCCTAAATGGTGCTCCCAGGTGCAATGCTGTATTTTTTCCCCCCTGTAGACGTTAATGGTTGCTGAAGTACAAACTAACAAAACATACTGGGAGTCACTGCTGGAATGGCAAAACCTACCCCCTGTCCCTGGTACTAAACAGCCAAGCTACGGGGAGCCCTTGGGGCATAGAGTTCAGTGATGAAAACATATTGACAAGAAGCCAAGGACGATAAATAATACCGGTTACAGCATCAATCAAAACAAAATTGAAACAGAAGAATGAAAGAAAGAAAGAAAGAAAGAAAGAAAGAAAGAAAGAAAGAAAGAAAGAAAGAAAGAACTGGGAGACTATACCTAATTCTGGAAAGTAACCTAAAGGCTGCAATCCTATACCCATTTTCCTGGGAGTAAGGCCCATTTAACTCACTGTGACTTACTTTTGAGTAGGCATATACAGGATCACATTGGAAGTACGAGACCCTAGATTTAATAATGCAGCCGGAAAACAGATTGGCCCTAGATAAGGATTAGCAAGTGAAGGATTGTATCAAATGCGAAGCTGAGGAACGGTAAATCCTCTTGCACTCGGTCATGCCTACAATAATTTTTTTTGCACAGGATTCAACAAATGAGATCTCATTTAAAGAAAAGTTGACCCAAGAAATTGATGGGAGGAAGAAGGTAGATGTGCAGTAGGTGCTTGCCAAGTCTGCCATTAAGCAAAGCCAGCCTGGTCTGGTTGCCAACACAAGAAGTCCCCAACCATTGCACAGCTATGTTTGTTTACTTCTCAAAAGAACTAGTGGGCATGCACCACGAACATTTATACTTCCAACTCCGTCTTTCCAGGGAGCATTAAATACAATGTTAGCTACTCTCAAGGGCAGATATGTGTCTGTGCAAGACATCCATCTTGGGTGGAGAAAACGCTGAACAGGCCATGAGGAAGCACCCTAAGGGTGCAATCAATTCCTGAGATTCGATTTTCCTTCAGCTGTGATTTTACTTTTTCTCCTGGGGTGTGTATCCACTGCACCACTAGTGCCTACAGACAAAGGCTGCCTATCCGTAACTGACTGGACAGTATTGAGTTTGTAAATAAAAATATTTGTACACTTTGGTCATTCTTATAATCACTCTTAACATTCGAAGCAAGAAACCCAAATGGTGAGACAAGCTTTGTATCAGGACATCATTTCACACGAAGAATGCTAACCTGCGTTTTCCCAAGTAGTCTGTAAGCCTGCTGCACCTTGGTATAATGGCTGATGTCAAAGTTCTTGCAGATTTTGGAAAGCGCTACATCTAACTGTTCCTACAAAGTTAAAACATGAATATTCAGTAAAAAGAAATTATACCGTATGAAGAATTCTTGTTGAGACATTCATTTTGTGACAATAAAGCAAAATGCCATCTAATCATTTGAATGGCTTCAGCCATTCAGACAAGATATTCACTTTTCTGTCAGAATCGATATACTGAATTCTCACCTCAATTTGCTCCAAAGTGTCCTGCAATTTTGAATTTAATTCACTGCAAAACAATAGAGTCCAACATTAGACTTTCTAAAACTAAGCCAAGACGTTATATGATGGTTTCAGAAAAATATGAATGTTGTGACACATCACTTTAATTTGGCAGATCTTTTCAAGGCCATTCTTCCAAAATATAGTGTGTACAATATATTTTGTGCTAGTAACACAGAGACGTGGTTAACACAACACAACAGTCAAAAGAGGCTTAATTTACCCACAGGGGCTGCTGTATCACGCCGGGCACCCATGGGCGCCATTTTTACAGAGATCCACCAAAAGCAAAAGGTTTCTTCAGATCACAACTCTCCCCACAGATAGGTCTGCAGTGCCATGCAAAACCAGAAGTGGGAAATATGATTTTTAAACAAACCCTGACTACTTTTGTACAAGTTCCACACGTTCACAAACCATTATTTGTGAAAGCAAAGAAAGCATCAAAACAACCCTGGAATATTTAAATACATTCTCATTTTGTAACACAACTAAGCCAATATGCATAGAACAGCCTTTCCCGACCTGGTGGCCTCCAGATGTGATGGACTATAACCCCCAACCAGCTGGCTGGGGGATTCTGGGAGCTGAAGTCCAGGATATCTGGAGGGCACCAGGTTGGGAAAGGCTGGCAGAGGATATATGCTGTACTGTACTGTAAGGAACACTGTATCTTTTACATATATGATTCCAAGTGTATTTTATTCTTTTAAATATTTTTACTGTATTTTATATTTTTAACTGTTCTATGTCATTTTAGTTCTTTAACTGTTTGGAATCTGCCTAGAAAACATTAGTTGTTGGGCAGATTAGAACTGTAATAAATGAATGAATGAGTGAGTGAGTGAGTGAGTGAGTGAAAATAATGGAAGTACAGATGGGAGGGGTTAAGTATGCATGCTGAATTTTAATACTTGCAATCTGTATAGTCGATAGCTTGGCTAACTTGTTATATGCATGAATGAAGAAACAAACTAATGAACAAAAAACTCTCCTCCTAAGGAAACCCAAGGGGGCTGGGAGTCTAGAGAGCATCATGACTGTGCAGACTTAACTTGGGTACAGTGAGGAATGTGGGCCGGGGTGGGGAGTGGGGATTAAATATTCATTATGAAAAAAAATTGCCCTGAAGAATAGCTTTAAAGTAGTGCAATCACCAAGCGTTACATATTTTAATACACTGCTAAGAAAGCACGACATCGTATGAAATGAAAATGAAAATCTATCTTAATGAGTAATTAGATTTTTTAATACATCCCTATAACTTTAGTTTTTCAAAAAGTGAATATGGTTCAGACAGCACCATTTCCGGTAAACATACCCCATACTAACTGCAACACCACTTAAAATGTATAGCTATATGCAAAAGACTAGCATCATGTACAATCCTCACTTATACACCGCAGTTCTTACCTATATACTAGCAAAAAGGTCTCCGTGGACAGAGGGCCTGTATATTGCCACAAGCCTTTCAGGGAGCAATGTGCCTCTGTTCAACCTGCACACAACCCATTGTACCCGATTCTCGCTGCACAAGATCCCCATCGGTGGGGCCCAGGATACTCATCATCACATGGAGAAGGCAAGTCTTGTGCTCATTGCCGACAACATTCTCAAGCACGGTGCTTTACTTCTCCCAGTAACATTTTTAAAAACTTAAGTCTTCAAAAGGGGGAAGAAAGATACTAGAATTCTTAAATGGATTGTACGGAAAACTATGCAGACAGCGGTATGATTCCCAATATCTGATTTCTGGGTTGTATCAAACATTGGTCATCCCCCAGCAGAATGGAAACCATTGGTGGAATGGGTTTCCCTGCCCTACTGAAGCCCCCTGCATGCCCCCGAAATCTGCTCTGGGTGGTTGGGGGGCCCTCCAGAGCAGATGGTGGGGCTGCAGGCTAGGGGAGAACAAAGGGAAGTCCCAATGCGCAAGTAGAAATCCACTGTGCAACAATGCTGGATTTAAGTTTCTGTCTGGTAGTGTTCAAGATCAAGTAGGCAGAGAGCTGGGCTTTTAACGTATGCTTTGTTTTGCTTAAATGAATTAATATTTTATTTTAATGAAATTTTTAAAATCTTGTTTATCCTCCATCCTGACTGCTTGAATTTGTTATGCCTGACTCAGTCATTATTGTTGTTTACATGCCACTGTTGTGCTTTTCAAATTGTTTTTAATAGTTGATGCTAGCCACCTTGGGGATTTCAATTTTAGAACACAAAGGCACAATATAAATGTTTTAATAAAAAAATATGACACCTCAAAGTCTCTAAAATTGGTCAAATAAACAGGACACTGTTCTAGACAATCAGCTTGCTTCAGTTCTCAGTTCCCCTGAACTGTCTTGCAAGGTGTTCTTGTTCATCTAGGTCTGCTCATATGCAACACCTATGGGCCTCTCATATGGGCCTCTTCTATGCAAAGTATGTGCTCTACCACTGAGCTATCATCCCTCCTCTAACAGCAAAATATTTGTTTATCTACTGTCTGCTCTGACACCATTGGCTTTCTCGGGTATCAGGCAGCAGTCGCCCCACTTAACCTGTCACTTGATCCTCTTTTTTATGGGAGATAACAGGGATTGAATCTGGGACCTTTTGTAAGCAAAGCATATGTTCTATCACTGAGCCATTGTCCCTCCCCTAGGCCTATTCATGGCCTAAATGGCACGTTCATGGCTACAGCATATGCACCCATGTTGTTGGAGGGCAACATTGCCAAACCATTAAGAGAGGGAGGAATATGCCCATAATTTATACTGTATTTTATGGTTGCAATTGTTTTGAACCGCCCAGAGACTTTCAGCTATTGGGCGGTATAGAAATTTATTTATTTATACTTATTTATTTATCGTATGGAACATTCACATCACGTTACAATAAAAACATAGAGCATAACAATTATGAACTATAAAATATAGACAGGAAGATCACAAACATACGTCTAGGTTACAGGTATAGTTTTTTGCTTCAGTTGTCACAGCCAGTAAATCAGCAAAGTCTCCACTGTAGGCTCGGTTTTGACATTCTGTCACTATGTGTTGGACAGTTTGTTTTTCAGCCCCACAATCACAATATGATGATGTTATTTTGCCCCATTTATAATGGGCATCTGCACATCTTCCATGACCCGTGCAAATTCGGTTCAAGGTTGTCCATATTGCATGGGGCTGGTCAAATCCAGGTGGTTTTTTCAAGATGCAGGGCAAGCTTTGGCATTGTGGAGGACAGTTTCCTAGCCAATGTTGTTTCCATGTGTTGTGGATATTAATAAACAAACAAACTTCCTGCAATATTGAGAGTTGCATGCTTCTTTCTTACAGCAAGGGTCAGGAGAAGGTAGGTCTCCAGATGCTTGGAATTTCAACTCCCAGAAGCCGCTGCTAACATGAGCAATGGTAAGGAATACCGGGGGTTGAAGTCCAAAACATCTGGAGGTCTACTTTCTGCCCACTCCTGTCCTATAAGATAGAAACCATGTCTGGAACAGTATATGAATGCTGTGTGCTGCCTACCAGCATGCCAACTAAACAGAGACTGCACCTCAGAATAGCTTGTGTCGTTGCAGTGTGCTGGGCACAACCACAGCAGAAGCCACATCTCTTCTGCTGCTTCTGCATTGGTCCAAGCACCAGGTACAGGTTACCATTTAAAAACTGGTATCTGGTATACAGGGATCCATTTAATCAGCTCAGAGTCCTTTCAGATGCCAAATATATATGTTACACAATTGTTAGAAATCCTCTTTAAAAAAATTGATTCTTCTCGCATAGTGGAAAAAATATAGCTAGGAGGAACAAAGGAGAAGACCATTTGACAACCCCCACCTTCTTCCTTGCGACTCTTTCCAAAATGAGCTTCACAGAGGGAAGCTGTACATTCCATTTAGAGCTGATTATTTTCAGGACAAATTGTTTCTTTGGTACATCACATATTAGAGTGGGGGGAAATGTACTGCAAATTCCCTTTGTTTATATCAGAGTAAATTGACAGAAATCCACAGTGCACAGCTCAAATCCATAACATGTAACAAAATCAAATATAACAGTCCCCAGGCATAATGATTTGATCTTTCAAAGTTGCAATTAATTGTGCCAATGCATTAATTTGTGGCATTCATTTTATTCCACCAATTAATTAAGATGTATTAAGAGGGCCCTGTTTATCCTAGCCTCTGTTAGCCTGACATGAATCAAAAGGGAGCAACACCATATCAGAGGAGGGAAAGCAGCAAAGCCAAAAGGTCCAAGTCGAATATATTAAAGGAAATCAAGTAATGGATATATCTAACATCAGTATTTGCTCAGGAATCATAATGCATTTTAAAAAACAATTTTGGGATAATATATTTATATAATACCATTGTTTAAAATGAGTATGTGTTTATTCTTATGTCCTGCCTTTCTTCTGCCCGCCACCCTAGAAAAATGAAAAGGTAGCTAACAAATAGGAATGGGTTATTCCCAGTCCATGTCAGTTTCACAAGTGTTTGTAAGTCCATTCTGCTCCATTTCCACATAAATGTGCAAAAAGTGCATTATTTTTCAACGTATTTTTTCACTAAAACCACGTTACCCTAACACATGCATTTGACCTTAAAGTATGTTTTTGTACACATTTTATATGCATGTGGGCACATTTTTGAGCTGAGAATTGTATTGCAACATTCAGAGAAGTGCAAAAACCAAAGGATAACTGTGCATTAGTCCAGGAAGTGCAAATCAGGTCAGTTTGCTTAAAAATTAAAAACTAACATAATCGTCAAGCATCCCTATCCACAACAACAAAAAATGAAACGTGGATGGGTGAAAGAAGGCCACTTGCTATCCCACCCTCTCTTGCAAAGCGCCTGGCTGTCGAAAGAGTCCAACTGAGAAGAGGCTGATTAGCATTTGGACCGGGCAGGCAGTGGAAGGGGCAAGGTGATCTCATGGTCTGTCCACCTCCTTAAATGAGGTATGTCCATAACTGGGGGGGTTTCAATACACTGGGCATGCATTTTTGGATTATATTTTCATCTTCTATTAATCTGAAGTACTATTTAAACAGAAGATCTCAATAATTGAGAAGTATAAATCGCAATACTCAAATATCCCAGCAAATCCCATCAGTAACGTGTTCTTGTATGCATCAGAATGCCCACAAGATTAATAAAGCCTGCTTTACGTTTATTTCAACTCTGAGAGCCCAGCCACTCATTAAAAATTACAGAGAATTACAATACATTCATTATTGTGTCAAGACGATCTGCTAGGAAGCTTTCTTCATGCTAATGCCAAGACCTAAGACAGCCTTCTCCATTCCAGTGCCCTCCAAATGTATTGGACTACATTTCCCACTATGCCCATGATGGCTAGGGATGAAGAGAGCTGTAGTATAACACATCTGGAAGGCACCAGTTGGAGAAGGTTGCCCTTCAGATTTTGTGGCTGCTCTAGAAAGATTCCTTCCTCCCCACTCGCCAGAGGATAAAGTTGTAATTTATCATAAATTGTCCCATGGCATATAATTTGCCAAACAAAGAAGCCAGGAATCAGGGCTTCATCTCTTCCCATTGTTACTATTTTCTAGCTCTCCGCTGCTTCTGCTTCCTTGCCTCTCTTCCGGCCTCTCCTTGTCCCAACCTGTATCGCGTTGCAAGATCATGCCTTCCACTTTCATGGGAAGTGAGGGCAGGACACAAACATAGAGGGAAGGGAATGTCTTCAAAAAGCTTTAAACAGAGATCCTCTGACTATAAATTTTTCAATAATAATCAGAATTAGTTAACCGGAAAGAGATAGAGCCAAAGTTGTTATAAGAGTGAACTATTTATTGAGATATACAGGTTACTATACCCCCAAACTCAGGTTGATTCAGTAGATTCTCCCATCTCATTCAACTTCAGAAAAAATCATGGGGCGGTAAGGTCACTATTATTCAGTGCCAGAAGCAGAAGAAAAAAAGCATGTGAAATGCTTTTAAAGTGGGATGGTTAGGGCAGACTCAGTTACATCCACCTGAAATAGAATGGGATAGCAGGTGGGATTAGGGGCCACGGAAATGGTGAGAGATGAACAAATGTGTTATGGAGTCAGAGGACCAAACTACATGTGACATTAGGCAGGTGCTAAAAAAAAAAAAAAAAAAGAACGTGCTTACCCCAGCTGCTTTTATTCTGGAGAAAAATCAGCAGCCATGTGGCCCCAATCTGAATAGGGGCCTTCACCAGTTTTCTGCTGAAAACCACTCCCTCCTGGCTGCTTTTCGGCCCCAAAAGTGCTGTGTATTGCAAATAGCAGCCATGGGGCAGGGGTCCCCGATTTGCAGAAGAAAACTAGACTGGGACCCCATGGCTGCTTTTTCACCAAAATAAAAGCAGCTAAGTTAAGCATGGTTGTTTCAATACGTGACGAACATCGTGTGTAGTTTAACCCAGAGAACACTGAAGAGAAACTGGGAGCAATAGTGCATGAAGTATCCACAGCCCTTCCTTTCCCACTGGAAGTTCCATTAAGGGCCAAACTAGATGGCACGCTAAATGAATTACTGCATTTGCACATCTTTGAATGTGTATTGAAAAAAGCAGTCACAGATCTCCCTCCCACAGCAAGGCCCCATTGTTCATAGTTCAAATCCTGAAAGCTGTGCTTTTCCCCAGGAGAGAAGCTGCTCTGTGAGCACATGTGTGAACAGTGGCTTTGGGGAGGGGCAATTTTTATCAGGAAAAAGGTGCAGAGGGAAAGGGTAAAAAAAAAACACCCTCCCCCACAGTCTTGATCCAGATCAGGGAAACCCTGTAGCTGCTATTTTAAGAAAAGCATTTAAAAGTAAAATAAATGGGATCGTGCATTTAATGTATTGTCCAGTTCGATCCTTAGACAACAACCCCACCCCATTTCTAAGCTTCCCAGCAGAAACCACTAATACGCTTTCTGATTCTTTTCTACAAGCAGAAGAGCTGGAAATTATTATTTTTTGCACACTGAAGCAAAGCAAAGATTCTGAGAACTTTAAGCAAGCTACTAACCTTTCCATTAGAAACCATATTCCAGTCTCTACACATAACAACCATCAGATTCTTAGACCATCTTAGTGACAGGCCCTTTTCTGCACCTTGTCCATTTATAGTACCACAATCCAGTATCTCCCAAAGTGCTTGGCCTACACTGCAAAGCTTTGAGGGCTCCAAAGAGAATGAGTTCTGCACACCCAGGAACGATCCTATTTTCTTCTATACATTGTTAAGTGTACTTTACACACCCAATTTCGTACCCCATATGCACATATTGGCACATTCCTGGATGCGAGGAACAGCAGGTAGCCTCCACATATGTAGGATATCTTGTTCATGCCAAACCCTACTGTGGCCACATACCTGTGGCATTGAATCTCTTTTAGCCTAAAGACTGAATTTAATTTCAGAGCAGCTCTCACAGGCTGCATTTCAGTAGTGGGTGAGGCTGAAGACAAAATGGGGCAGGGCCTGCTATATATTTTATATACACTATACTGGTATATATAATATATACCAGTATATTTTAGCTTAACGTTCTTATTACCAGTAACTAAGCCTTAGAAGAGGCATTTCAACCTTTTGGAATAGGGGAAATGCAAAAAAGCTGGGAAGCCACCAGAAAATAAGCAGTCAGGGAGAGCGGGGTGGTGGTGGTGGCCAGTGGAAGGGGGCATGATCAAATGGGGAACCCAGGAAGGCCAGATTGGGACACCAGGTAGACCAGATTGGGACCCCAACTAGACCAGATTTGGCCCATGGACCTGAAGTTCTGTACCCCTGTTTTACACAAAGTATTTGCACAATGCTCTGATCAAAACTTGCTATGAATGTTTACTCAGAAGTAAATCCTACCATCTCCAGGTAAGTGTGTTTAGGATTACAGCTTTAAGCTACAGTCCAAACAAATATATTATGCAGCACTTTTCAGCCTTCAGCACAAAACAATCCATTATTGTTATAATGGAAGCACTATCTTGCTAACAATTAAGCCACTTAAGACCCATGTGGCATTTTCATTATTAGCAGCCACTACATGCATTCAGGACATTTTATAAAAGTTTAATTGCACTTTACAAGCCTTTTATAACACCCTCCGCCCCGAAAACAATAATAAGTCTTTTTCCCCAGCTAGAAAAATTAATTTCCAGCACTGGTGCCCAGCAAATTCATATTAGCTAGCAATTCCCCAAAGTGTTGCATGTTCCTTCCTTGTCCCTGCTTAACCGAAGGAAAGAACTGGCTTTTGAAAATGCCTATCGTGCTACCTTATGCAACTGTAGTGTTTGAAAGTGCTAGCTGCTTTCTGACATTCCAGGCACAGTTGTATGGCGCCCGGGTAATCCTCCTCCTGTGGGAAATAAAACATATAGTAAGAAAACAAAAGCATTATTCTTTTAAAAAATAACTGTCAGCATGGTATAGCATGAGATAAGGCTGGCTCATCTGCCCATGACTACTGCCTTTGGCATTTCCTATCTTCCCCCACATAACAAAGAGTTTGCTGGTTAGCTGCTGCTCATCCATCAAAGCTGTTGAGTCCTGCATACAGAATTAGAACAGACTGGCCAGAAAGAGCAATGCTACTGGCATTCATTCATTCATTCATTCATTCATTCCATTTATTACATTTCCATACCGCTGAATAGCTGAAGTTCTCTGGGCGGTTTACAAAGATTAAAAACCATTAGAAATACATATACCAAATGTAAAACCATTTACAGACGAACATATAAACAGACAGCACAGACACAGACAACATATATCTAAAATAATTTCAAACCATCAACAATAAGACAAATCCAGGACCTGATTAAAACCTCATCATATGCTGCCAAATGCCTGAAAGAGAAAGATCTTAATCTAGCAATGAAAAAGTGTTGGCACCAGGCATGCCTCACTGGGGAAATCATTCCACAACTGGGGGGCTGCCACCAAAAAGGCCCTCTCCCTTGTTGCCATCCTCCAAGCTTTCCTCGGAGGAGGCACCTGGAGGAGGGCCTCAGATGCTGAACATAGTGTATGGGTAGGTTCATGTCAGGAGAGGCACTCTTTCAGGTTTTCTGGTCTCAGCCATGTCAAGCTTTATAGATTAAAACCAGTACCTTGTATCCAGCTCAGAAACATACATGCCACCAGAGCAAGCGGGCCAGAATTGGTCTTATATGCTTGAACCTTCTCGTCCCTATTATCAAGTTGGCCGCCGCATTTTGCGCAAGCTGCAGCTTCTGAACAGTCTTCAAAGGCAGCCCCATGTAGAGCACATTGCAGTAATCTAACTTGGAGGTTACCAGACCATAGACAACTGAAGCCAGGTTATCCCTGTCCGAATAGGGGCGCAACTGGGCCACCAACCGAAGTTGGTAGAAGGCACAGTTGTGCCAGGTCCACACCCTGAGAGGCTACTGCACAATTAAAGGTTATATTGGGTTGGATCCAGATTTATGCTGAATCAGCTGTGCTGGCAGAAGTGGACTTCCTCGCCCCTCCTTCCCATGTCAGCTCCTTCCACACCCCCAAAAATGCTACACAGAGAGTCAGGAGACCCTGCTGAATGGGATTAGCGTGGGGGAGCAGGGTAACCCTAAAAATTGGGTAGAGGGGCCTTCTGCAAGCAGAGCCCTTCCTCTCATGGAAGACCCCTTCCTCTAGGAAGGCAGATCCTAGATCCAACCCACAGACACCAAGAACTGTTACTTTCACCACAGTTCTACGACAACAGGGGTAGGCAACCTTTTGGGGGCAAGGGGCACATTTGGCAATTTGAGAAACTGTCCTGGGCACCACCACAAAATGGGTGTGCTGCAGATGAAAGAATCAGCTGGCATCTACCTACCATCTTTGTTTGCTAAAAAAATCTCTGAGCTCCCATGCGGCCCAGAGACATTCATGGGAGAAGAAGACAGGAGCAGCTAGAAGCCCTCAGCTTTGCTCCCATGCAGCCCAGAGGCATTCATGGGAGAAGAAGATAGAAGCAGCTAGAGGCCCTCAACTTTGCTCCCATGCAGCCCAGAGGCATTCATGGGAGAAGAAGATAGGAGCAGCTAGAGGCCCTCAACTTTGCTCCAGCTGCCAGTAAGAAATTGTGTCTTTTCTTTTCTTTTTTGAGTAAAGTGGGAGAGGTAGGACACCTCGGCAGGCACCTCAAATGATCTCCAGGGGTGCACTGGTGCCTGTGGGTACCACGTTGCCTTCCCTTGTAGGACAGGGACACATATACTGAGTAAACTTCTCCATTATCTGCAATTATTAAAGGTACAGAGGTCATCACAGGGTCTGAACTAGAAACTCTAAGGGGGAAGCAGGTCCCTGAGAGAGGTTGGTCAATTGCAGTTCACGGACTGGTTAGTTCAAATCAACCACCAGAAAGGGTGGGAAGAAAGGTAAACATGAGGCTGAGTCACTCTAGGCTGGCTCCCTTCTGTGTAGCTCAAAAATGTGAAAGAATGAGCAGTGACTGGAATGGGGCGGGGGATGAAAGAGAGAGAACACCTCCTGCTATTCATTTCACTTCCTTCTGACCATAGCTGCTTCAACTTATAAACAGACACAACCATTCCCACAGCTGAAGGTGGTGCAGGAGAGACATGGAGCAATCAAGGCCTTGCCTCCCTCTTCAAAGGGAGCTATAACAGCGTTCAGCTTTTAATACAGAGGTGGACAACTTGTGACCCTCTAGATATTTTGGCCTATGACTCCCTAGCCAGCACAGCCAATGGTGAGGGCTGATGGGAGCTGTAAGCCAAAACATCTGGAGGGCCACAGGTTGCCTACCCATGCTCTACTACACTGAGAATGCTTAAGAGGACAAAGAAATGTTCTTCCAACCACAATTAAAATAGAGTCCAATAGATTCTTACCTCCAACATTTCACTTAAGCGCACATCTGTTTGTTGCTAGGAATTAAAGGAAAAAGAGGTCACTGTACATATCATTAAAATTAGAAAACTATACTGATAGCTAAAACATAAATTCTGCTCTTACCAGGGTTTTTATTGTTCTTAGAGATTTTAGCAGCCCCATTAGCAACTGACGTTTTCGCTGATTTGCAAGAAGGCCCAAGCTGGCTTGAGTAAAACCTTCCTTTGCTGTATTCAGATGCCTGCAGAAGTCAACAATTTTTTTTTTTTAAGGAAAGGCTTATCATCATGGAATACAACTGGCTTTGTATAAGATCTTGGTTATGCTGCACTAAGTCTGTATTCTAAATCAAAGGTTAGTTCTAATATAAAATCCAGAATAAAAGAAGTATCCCTACACACACACACACACACACACACACAGTCACAAAGGCGAAGGAACCTTTGCGGAGTCATACCCCATTCAAACAAAATTCTACAAAATATAGATTCAGTTCAGATAGAACACCCATCAATTATGGTTTGACATTTTTGCCGCATTCTCAAGTCACGCTAAACCATAGTTTAGTGTGACATGAACAAGGAGGAAAAAGTCACAGTGAGTCTTGGACATCCATGCTCCCCCTTCCCTTTTTTCCTCCCATGCAGCCAATAAGAGTTTGGAATATTTTGCTTAACCACGTTTTTTCATGTCTTCTGGACCAACAACCATTTACTACGGTTTCTTTCAAACAAGCAAACTTAGTTATTGAAGCTGGCTTGTTTAAACTAATTATAGGTAAGATTAACCACAGTTCCAGGTCTAGATGACACTGCAAGCTGTGGTTAAGCAAAAACTTCTGAACTCTCTGCTTCTGAACTCTCTGAATGTCGTGCAGGAAAAGGGGAGGGGGAGCATGCAAGCCCAAGCCTCCTTGCAGCTCATTTCTGCTTCACATTGTGTTAAACTATGGTTTAGTGTGATGTTCGAACATGGCCAGTGTCTAAATTGACACACCATAAATATAACAATCACTCCACCTCCAACTACATTTAGTGCAAACCATGCTTCAATGTGATGTCTGAACTGAGTTACAGGAATCCCAAACGGGAGCACTATGTGTGTGCCAATGTGCATAACAGAGCTTCTTGCTTGCAAGGCCTGTCTCATATAAGCAGAGGGAGCATATGTAGAACTTCTCTTTCCACTACAGTGACAAGACAGCCTCTGTGGGCAGGGGCATAAACATGCATGTGCACATCAGAGTCCACAACTCTAATAAATTGCTGGGTTAGGCTGAGGATTTTAAATCCTCACAAGAACTAGTCTGATGTAGACGGTGTTGGACTTAAACTAGAAACCTACATTTGGATCCCTGCTCAGCAAAATAGTTATCAGGAATTCCTGGGGCAGTCTCTCTCTCTCTCTCTGCCTAAGCTGTTCATAAGTACATAAGAAGAGCCATGCTGAGCCATCTAGTCCAGCATTCTGTTTACACAGTGGCCAACCAGGCTGCCCATGGAAAACCCACAAGCAGGACATGAGTGCAACAGCACCCTCCAGCCCATGTTCCCCAGCAACTGGTGTACATAGGCATACTGCCTCTGATACCGGAGGTAGCATATAGCCATCAGGACTGGTAGCCATTGGTAGCCTTCTCCTCCATGAATTTGTCCATTCCCCTTTTAAACGCATCACCACATCTTGTGGAAGTGAAAGCTATAGTTTAACTATGCAGCGTGTAAAGAAGTCCTTCCTTTCATCCATCCTGAATCTCCTACCAATCAGCTTCATGGGATGACCCCAGGTTCTAGCATGATGGGAGACAGAGAAAAATGTCTCCCTATCCATTTTCTCCACACCAAGCATAATTTCACAGGATCATTTGGAGGATAACGGGGGAAAAAGGGGAGGGGCCCACCCCCCACATATGCCAAGGGAAGGGCAAGTGTAAACCTCCAGATGCTGTTGGACTGCAACTCCACTCATTCCTCACCACTGTTTACGCTGGTTAGAGTTGATGGAAGCTGCAGTCCAACAACATCTGGAGGGCAAATGTCCCCAAGCCCTGAGATATGCCTTCTTGAGCTCCTTGGGGAAAAGGCAGCATACTAAAGTGACCAATAAATAAGAAAATTCACAGTAAAGTAGCTAGAAAACTAGTTCTAAAATGCTACTCATTTTGTCTTTTATTCTGCAAAGCAATAAAGCGTCATTAGAAGATTACTGTACCGTCTTCCATTTGTGCAAATGACAGCAGCTAACTGAAGGCTAGTCTGTAATGATGTAACTCGTTCAAGTTCCTACAGAAATGTAATAGAATCCATTTATTTCTCCAAGGATACAAAACTATTCTGTTAAAAAGAGATGCCCTCTTAAACGCATAGTTAATTCACATCAGCCCATCTCTTTAGAAAAATACACAGACACTGAGAAAGCAATCCTATGGCCCCTAGACAGAGTCTAGGGGGCCATAGGATACTTTGGATTCCTGGGGCCTGTTTCCACGAGTGATGTCCTCCAAACTGGCTACGTGTGGAGGCTGTTAGGGATACGTGACATCGTGGCCATCCAGCAGCCACCCTGGAGCTTATCAGGGAAAAACGGATTTCCTGAGGCTGCTTAAAGTCCGATTATTTTCCTCAAGTCGGGTTCTTCCTGGTATAGTTGCTGTGTGCCCAAACCTCAGGTATGCTAGCCCTGCCCAGGGGTGTGTCTTTCACTGTGACCCTGGTCAAGGGGTGTTTCCTGTCCCTGTGTTTCCCAGAACAAACCAATTAGAGTCTACTCAGAAGTAACTCCCACTGTGCTGAATGAGGCTTGTCCTCTGAATGCCCACATTAGAACTTACAGAAATCACCCTCAATTGAAATGGCAGAGTTTAAAGCTCAATTCCCTAAGTGTGGTTAAGCATGATCGCAATTCTCCACTGTTTGGTTTATTGCCTTAGGAAGTAACTATTTCACAGCTTCGTTGTAGAGATCCTTCACAGTATCGGTTTGGTTAGAAAGGGGGTTGGTTTCCCATTCCTGTGTGTGTGTGTCCCCCGCCCAGGACAAGCATATGTGTGTCTACTCAGAAGTAAGACCCATTGTGTTCAATGAGGCTTGGGGCTTGTTGGAAAGCTTGTCTTGCAAATGTGCACAAGGGGAAGTAACTACTTTGCACCTTCCTTAAGGAGCCGGGGCGGGGGGGGAAGCCTCTCTTATCAGTTGAGCAGCCCCTGCCACTCAGATTACGTTCACTCCAACCTCCAACCCAGAACTAAGTTATGTGAAGCCACTTAGTATGGTGCGACATACACCCCCATGAAGCCCTGCCCAGACCAAAAGCGGCTCCTACAAAAATGCGGTGAGCCACTCCTCCCTTCTCCTTCCATTGTCCTGGAAACATGGTCCTGGATCTGAGGGTGGACACACTGCTCCAACCTTGGACCCAGTAGTCCAAGCTCCCTGCCCCCTCCCAGCTGGGGTACAGAGAACCTTGCTGGCAACCTCAGAGACGACAGAATGAGGGCGCTCCCATGGGCAGGGAAGGGAGAGGACCGGGGAAGCAGGGATACAAGCTATCCCCAACATTCTCCAGCCTCCTTCCCTCCCGCTCCCACAACACCTCAGCTAGATGGGCAAAAACGCCTGTCTAGCTAAAATGCAGAGCAGGACAGTGCAAAGATTGCCTCCAGCACCCCTCCCACTCTGCATCAGATGGCCGTAAGCTCCCAAGTTTGGAGGCTTACGGCTATCCCCATAGGATTGCACCCTAAAGAGCTTAAACATAGTAGTAGTGCATTGTTTATGACCTTGAACCATCAAAAGGGATTATGACGTCTTAGTACAAAATCATGTATAACCAACAGACAGGGGGCTCATAATCTTAGATTAGTTGTTGATCTAGTTGCTTTAAACTCTGAAAGAACTGATCAGGCGACCATCATTTCCTTGGATGCAGAAAAGGCCTTCAACAAAATTCATTGGAAATTTATTTTTACCACATTAGACTAATTTTGCTTTTCCTGTAGAATTTTTGAAATGGGTTAAAATTTTATACACCCTAGAGTGTGAGTAATGACCAACGGTTTATTCTTTTTTTTTCCTAGGGCGGGGCACACAAGGTTGCCCACTTTCCCATTTGATATTCAATTTATGTTTGGAAACCCCTGGCATGTGCTATTCGACAAAATAATAGTATTCCTGGATTTGTCCATTTTGGATTAGAATTTAAAATTAGTCGTTATGCTGATGATCTTTTGTTGTTTATTTCAAGACTCCAGTCGTCGGTTCCAGCTTTGATAAAACTGATTAATACTTTTGGTGAATTGTCCAGTTATTCAATTAATTGGTCAAAGTCAGAAATAATGCCAATTGGACATAGGATATACTCTAGTGTATTAGCCAATTGGCGATTTGGACGGTGCCCAGAGTTTATTACTTATTTGGGAATAATTATTCCTAGAGAAATATCTCAAATTATTAGTTTAAATTTACACAAGGTGATTAATGATATTTCATGGGATATAAATAGGCATCTTTAAAGTTGAGTTTATGGGGTAAAGTGAATACACCTAAGATGAATACATACCCCGAATTACTTATGTTATACGTGGGATTCCTATACTTATACCTGGCAAATATTTCCAAAAAGTCAATGCTTTCTTTTGTAAACTCTTTTGGGGTTCCCCTCCACCAAGAATATCTTTTAAAAGGATGCAACTTCCAGTTAATGAAGGCAGGTTCGGTTTTCCGGATCTAGCTATGTACTTATTTGCTGACCTCTACTAAATTTTGGTCTTTTCCACTCAAATTAGATTTTCCTGCGTGGTCATTATTGGAATCTTCTTATCTGGAGCCTCTATTTAAATGGATGGCATTAGGTTCTTGGCATATTAAGGTAGACAGAGCTCCTCCCACAATTTTGGCAGTTAGGGAAGTTTGGCGTATATAATGTCATGTCAATTACAGTTTGATCCATTTTCCCATTTGCTAAATTGACTTCATGGGGAAATCCTGATTTAAGAATTGGCAAGAAAATGTTTTTATGGTGGACATGGACAGATAGAATTATCTTTACTTTAGATAAATTAGTGGGGGTTGATGATGAGTTTCTGGTATTTTCAGCTTTGCAAGATCAGTTTGATCTGCTGGCTTCAGCAGAATGGGAATACTTGCAATTGAAACATTTGTTGGTATCTAGTTTCGGTCCTGCTGCTTTTACTGCTTTGGAATCTCCTTCGCTATTGGAAATACTTATTGAAGCTGATCAGATGCATCGACCTATGATTCATGTTTATAAATATTTATTATCAATGAATAAATATGACACAAGTGGTTTACAGCAGGAATGGAACAGGGAATTGGAACGTCCTATTTTGCTTAATCAATGGACTGCCGTTTTGGTGTCTGTATCGGACATTTCAATGGATCTTCGGTTACCCTTATTCAGCAAAAGCTCTTGTTTCGGGTCTATTGGACACCACAACGTCTTTTTAGTAAAGGCTTGTCAAATTCGGCTAATTGTTGGAGGTGTAATGGCGTCAATGCTTCTTTTATTCATGTGTTTTGGAAATGTCCAATGACCACCTCCTTTTGGGAGGAAGTTATTGTATGGATAAATTTTGTATTGGAAATCTCTTTAATATTTACTGATGTAAATGTTCTTTTAAAATACTTACCTGCTTCTTGGAATGTAACACATGGTCAGCGTAAAT
Organism: Heloderma suspectum; assembly: GCF_057233095.1. NCBI lineage: Eukaryota > Metazoa > Chordata > Lepidosauria > Squamata > Helodermatidae > Heloderma > Heloderma suspectum. The sequence continues at coordinate 193,692,040 of NC_139462.1, forward strand.
GGATTTTTCACACCCTTTTGGTTGCTAAAAGACTGATACTATGATATTGGAAGGATAAATGATATGATATAGCTCATCGCCTATAACACAATGGACTGAAGACTTAACAATACTAGCAACATTTGAAAGGGTGGTATATACGTGTAACTTGCAAATTGACTTATACGTGGATATTTGGTCTGCTTTTACTGACGTTTATGTGTAACCTTCCCCCCACCCCCGCTTTTTACTCAAATATTGGAATGTTAGAAACTGAGGATTTTGAACATGTTGTTGTATTTTTATTTCGTCCTTTTTTTAAGGTTTTGTAATGTTTTTAGTTTGGTTTGGTTTGTAAAAATTCACAATAAAATATTAATTTTAAAAAAACAAGACCACGTATGAATCCATCCAGTTCACCCAGGCTACTCATAGTATCATGCTAGAAACATACAAAGCATTTGGGATGAAATTGAGATTCCTATAAAGATTGCAACCTCCACGGAGCAAAATTCTACAATTTATAGATAAGGTGTTTTTTAAAGAAATTATATTATGAAATTCACAGCTTGGAATCTATTTTTGTCATGTTGGAAGTCTCCAAGTGACAAAGATGTTTGCAGTATTTGTTTTTGCAAAAAGCATAAATAATATTCTAAGCTTCACTAATGAAACATGGCTTAAAGGAGTAGTTAAATATTCAAAAGGATTATCATCAAGTTTCGCTTGCATTTCATGGGTAAAAGAGAAGAAGCAGAAGGAGACACAAACCCCAAACAATCCCCAAGCAATCTGTGTGATTTGGCACTGTCATTTCGTGGCTCCCTACTAGGCTGAAACTTCTGAATGCTCAGCTGTTAGAGGCTTGCAGCAGATCAAGCAAATCTTTCATATTTTCATGGTCTTACCCCTGCTGCTCAATTAGGAAATTTTATAATCAAATGCCTCCAAGAGAATTCTAGAATTAAAAATGGGATTCCAATGCCTAATATCACCCAGTATGGGCTTCTCACTCAAGAGGAATTAAAATGTCTTAGCTCTGAGGTTTGCCAGATGAGAGACAATTGTACCAAGCAATTAGAAAAAGATCATCAGATCCTTCTACTGTTTAGACAGGAATCCAGATAAGGAGGTGTCAGTGTTAAATTTAGGTTTACAACTTTCACTTAGTAGAGTCTTCTAAGGTTATTAGGTCAGGTTGGGCCATCAGAGAAGTGACCAAGAAGTCTCACTGGAGACTGTAAAAATGTAAGAAAAACAAGCTCACAAGATAGGATGATGTTGAGTAAATATGTTTGTGTCAAAAACAGACCTATAACATGTCAAAGGAAGTTAAAATATTTAGGTAAGTATGTTGGTATGCACATTAATCTCGATAAGAAACTTCAAAATTTGATACTCGTATTTAGACATATGAAGATTTGGAGTTGAAAGGTTATCTTTAGAATTCTTGGATAAGAAGTATAAACTGTAGTAAAAATAGTTTGGACATATTTTATAGCATCCAAAAACTCTATAAAGGAGACTCAGATGACACAACAGTGGAAGCTATCCTTTAGGAACAGCTTTCCCAAATGTGTTGCCTGTAGAATCAACCTGGTAAGCTTGATATTATCATTGAGAACTAGCAAATATACTTGACTCTGCTTAGAAGCCTTGTTTAAGAATGATGTTAGATGTTTCATGTGTTTGAATTTATGCATGCATAAGCTCTTGGATTTAGTACTGTTATGTTACTACTTTGTAGTAAAAGACAAAAAGACAAATCTTGTCTGAGAGAGTGTTTCTTAAAAACTAGAATTCTATATTATCCATATCAGAGTGAAGTATTGAACTGGTTCTAGACAGTATCTGGTTGTAAGAGAAATCTGACTGCATACACAGTAGAGAGGTGATCAGTGGTTGCCAAACCTACTGACAACATAGTTTAAGAGTCTCTGAACCAGGGCATACGCCGCAGGCTAGAGTCAGAATTCAGTGAATCACACAGCTAGTCCTGCACGTGAAATAAGACGTTGGACATGACTTTCTCAGACCATCATCCCCAATCCCCAAGCTACACAGAAAACTGCCTTTGAACCTGAGGGGGCTTACAAAAGCAGCAAATGATATGCCATGGGATATCAAGGATCCCACTGAACCACACAAACAATTGTGTGGACCTATTTAGCTCTTTGGATCCTCCACAGGGGCTGAGAGACACAATCTTCCAAAGCATCTTTACTGAGTGGCTTAATCGGCAATAATGTGGGTTGGCCAAAGGGGCCTCCATTCATTAAACCAGCCTCCATATATAATTGCCCAGACCCTAAGATCAGCCTCTTCGGCTCTTCTTTGGGTCCCCCTGACGAATGAGGTAAGGCGAGTGGCTACTAAGGAGAAGGCCTTCTCAGTGGCGGCATCCGGTTCTGGAATACCCTCCGCAGACATGCTTGCCTGGTGCCTATATTGTGGTCTTTTCAGCACCAGGCCCTTTCAGCACCTTTTCATTCTCCCAGGCTTTTCAATCCTTCAGTTTGAAAAAAAATATTAGTGCATGTTTAGATCTTTGTACTGTTGCTGGCTTTAACCCTGGTTTTTACTTCGGTTTTATTCTTTTTTAAACTTTCAATATTATGTTTTACTAAGTCATTGTAGTTTATGGTTTTAAGTTTTGCTCTGTGAACTGCCTAAAAAGTTTTGGCTATTGGACAGTATTGAAACGTAATAAATAAAATTAAAATAAATGAATAAATTCACCAACCCAGCAGTTTCCAGATATGTTGGATTACAACTCCCATCATCCAGCCAGCTTGGCCTGGATGGGAGTTGTAGCCCAACCCATCTGGTGGGCACTCACTTGGGAAAGGCTGCATTAAAACTGCTGAACCCCAAGAAACATTCAGCAAATACAAGTTTCTGTGGCAAGCTCGAGGTTCAACAGCATCAGGCAGTTCCATATACATATATTCCTAGTATATTATAGTCTCTGATTTATTAGACCCAGTTGTACAGCCTGTACCTGGGTAAGAGCAGCAAGCTTGCCGGAGGTGTCTCACTGGTTCTCTGACTTCAGCTTTACTACAAAAATGAAACACACCAGGCTTCAGGGAAGATTTTATGCTTGATTTATGCACTAATTTTCATTAAGAGCTTACTAGCCTTAACTGACAGTGGTAGCAGGTAACATCTAAAGTTTAAGCACCCACCTTTGAGCCTGTTATTTTCGCTCCATAAGAAGCTTACAAAACTTTCCAGTTAAAGATTCATAATTTATGGTTGTAAATGTTTACACACTTTTGACTCAAATCAGGTAAATGCATTTGGCTTTCAGAAAGAGCTTTTATTGGCATGACAGGTTTTTAAAACACTCTCTTTGGAACCATTAGGCTGCTGTACTCCAATGTAAATCTAGGCACAGCCCTATTTTTTTATTATTAAAAAAACAACTCTAATTGGCTGCCGCTGCAAACATTAAACACATACTTAGTGTGTTTTATGTGATAACAGCCCTATTGTAAAATAAGGACATTTTAAAATTAACAGCAGAAAGGACCGGACGGTTAGTCCCTCCTCATGGTTTCAGAAACTGCAGAAATGAAGATATCAGTGAAAGAGAAATGCTGACTGCACACACACTATTTTTGTTTGTTTTAATAGCAAATGTGGCCTTTTTCTCAAAAGTTCCTGAGATGTGGCCGCGCTTGGCATCCATTAGTACCAAGAGATGGCAAAGAAAATGGTTCTACTAACAAAATGCTCATCAGTATGGCAGGCTGCGGTATAGGCAGAAAGAGGGCACATATGCTAGGACAACCAGATGCAAAGGAAGACAGGGCTCCTGTTGCTTTGTTACAACAGACAGCAAAGGGTCTCGCGGAACCTTAGAGACAAACAAATTTATTCTGGCATTATCTTTTGAGAACACAGTCCACTTCATCAGATGCATGAAGTGTTAACAAAGGTGTTTTTTTTTAATCACATCACATATGTTAATCAGCTCACTATCGCAATGATGTCTGTGTTATCACCCAGCAATGTTGTATAAATGGCCACTGTTAAAGTAATTATACTTTCTGTACTTCCTGCATTTCAGTTCCCTCTGACAATACCGTCTATATCTTCACATACACCACCATGTCTATATAAATCTGATAATCTGAGGTTAACACTTCATGCAAAAACTCTTCATTTTTGTTGGTGCAACAGACTAACACAACTACCCTTCTGGAAATAATATAAAAGAGATTTCAGCAGGTGCAGTTTCTTGCTGCTGCACAGCAAGCTGAAGTTGCCAAAACTCCCTCTTCTCCACAACTGTTGAAGTAAGAACCCAACTTTAACAGGGATGTCTGGTCACCTTACTATATACTATCTGGTCACTATTTATAGCCACCATTTAACAGTCTAGTCACTCTACTATATACTTCAGCCTTCCCCAACCTGGTGCTCTTCATATGTGTTGGACTGCAACTCCTATCATTCCAAGTCAGCTAGCTGCCCATGCTGGCTTGGGATAGTGAGCGTTGTAGTCCAACACATCTGGGGAGCACCAGGTTGGAGAAGGCCGTCATACTGCATGGGCCCAAGACAGTGGGCATGGAGTGGAAAGGGGTGTGGAGAGAAAGTATCTCTGTGCGCTGCATACAGGAAACCTTTCACCCCAGGCACCCAGTGCTAGGGCCAGCCCTACCATTAGGCAAAGTGAGGCAGCCGCCTCAAGCAGCAGAAGCTGGGTAGTGTGGAGGAGCAGTGGTGGCAGCCCCCTGACCGTTCCCTGCCATCGGAGGACAGACCTGTGTGTTCTACGCAGTCTGCCCTGTGCCCTCTAAGCTAGCCTAATGCCCTCAGATGTAGTGGAGGACAATGTCCCATCACCAGCATCAAAGTAAGATTCAACTACCAGTCCAGCCAGCACCTGTAGGTGGAATGGCGGGGAGCATCATCTTGTTCTTCATCTGAGGCAGCAAACTGTCCTGGGCCAACCCTGCCCAGATCAAGGGAAAGGCTAGTACCAGGAACAAATGCCCCACTGTATTTCATGGGCCATATAAACTATGGCAATGACAGGTAAGACAACTAAAGGTGCAACCCTGTGCATGTTTGGACAGAAAAAAGTCCTACAATTCCTAGCATGCCCCAGTCAGCATGGCTGGCTGGAGGAATTCTGGGAGTTGTAGGACTTCTTTCTGTCTAAACATGCATAGGATTGTGCTCTGAATTGTCTTTTGGAAAGACAGAAAAAATACCAGTGACCTCCCTTTACCAATATTTCTTCCTTTGGTAGCATTCAAAGCTGTGAGCAGCTCTTGTACAGGCCTTATGGGACCTTAAAAGAAGCTGAAACCAAGAACAAGTAGTTCATGTCCTCCTTTTTCACTCAGATATTCTCAGACCAAATAGTCTGTACTCTGATCAGATACATGAGAACAACACTACCACTTATGGTCTACACAGCAAGCTAACATCTCAGGAAGAGTTTCATTCTGTTATTGAATGTCATCTTAGACCAGTCCAGCCTTCCCCACCTGGCTCCCTCCAGATGTGCTGACTACAACTCCCATTATCCCCAGACAGCATGGCCAATGGCAACTGCCAGGCACCAGGTTGGGGAAGGCTGACTTCACTATAGATACTCAGTGCCCAAAGTTACTTGCTCCTCTACTTTTTTTTTTAACCCAACCATGACCAATATGTAGAATGTGTCAATCTGAAATATTTTTGATGATTATGAACCAAGGAAAGAGATCCAAGCATATTGTTCTTAGGACTCCAGATAGTTTTTTATTTTTTTAAAACACTACTTATTTTGAGTTTAAAACCCTAATCCTATACCCACTTACCTAGCAGTAAGCCCTATTGAATGCAATGGGACTTCTGAATAGACATGTATAGGATTAAACTGTAAGGCTACATCAAAGATAGGCAACCTGGCACCCTCCATATGTTTTGGACTACAAGTCCCATAATCTCTGACCATTGGCTATACTGGCCAGGGCTGATGGGTATTGTAGGCCAGAATATGTGGAAGCTACAAGGTTGCCTATTCCTGGACTACATATTCCCATTCACTGAAGCAGGGGTGTTGGACCTCAGGCCACCTGGGGAACAAATCCAGCCACCTGCGGTGCACCACATGGCTCCACCCCCTTCCCTTGACCACTAATCTTTGGTGGTTTCCCAACTTTTGCCCGGTTTATTTCCCATTCTAAACAGATGAAACGCCACTCCTGAGGCTTAGCTAATGGCAGTAAGAGCTTTAAGCTAAAATATGTTTGTGGGTTTAATAGTGGTCTTCAAATATTTGACAGGCTGTCATGCAGAAGATGGAGCAGACTTGTTTGCTGTTGTTCCTCAGGGCAGGACTAGAACCAATGGGTGGAAATGGCAGGGAAGCAGATTACAGCTTAATGTTACGAGAAAATTCCTGACAGTTCAGCAGTGGAACAGATTGCCTCAGGAGATGGTGGGTTCTCCTTTGCTGGAGATATTGAAGCAGAGGCTAGATGGTCATCTGTCAGGGATGTTGTAGCTGCACCCAACACTGCAGAGCCTGCACTGAGCAGGGGGTTGGACTAGATGAATTCCGAGGTCACTTCCAACTCCATGATTTTGGCCCTGCCCACCACTGGAATGCCCCCCCCCCAACTTCTCCAAAACTGAATTCAACATCCCTGCACAAAAGCATCCCTTTCTGGCAGCTATACCTATTTATTTATATTATTTGATTTATTAACCACCCATCTGGCCAGCTACCCGGCCATTCTAGGCAGTATACAGTACTAATAACAAATTTACATAATCAACTGAACAAACAAACAAAAAACAAAATAACACTGCTCTAAAAAACCCTAACCCACCCCAAATGCCCGCCTGAACAGCCAGGTCTTTAAAGCCCAGTGGAAGCTTATCAAAGCCTAGGCTCTGGAACTCCCTTCTAAAGAAGGCCCATCTTTTCTCCCCATTAATGACTTTCCTATTTAGGAAGGCATTCAGTATGTACTTTTAACTTGCTGTTTTAATCTATTTTTTGCATATTTAAAATATTTTCATTGCTGTTGTGTTGTTTCCTACTACTGTCACTTTATTTCATGTTAGGTTGTAAACTGGACGGATGTTTTTTAATGATTAAATTATTCACTTTCTTGTAAGTCTCCAGGAATTCTTCGGAGATAAGGAGGGTACAAATATTTTGTAAGAAAGAAAGATAGAAAGTCTAATTAAAGCTATTAAACTGAATTATACTAACAGTACATGTAGCACTTGATAAATCATGTAAGGCTGCTGCAATTAAATAATACACACACACTATAGTTCCCTATCTTACCTTGACATATGCAGGTTGTTTCTCGAGTATCAAGTCTGCAACTTTTTTAGATACCTTAAAGAAAATATTTAAGGTAAGACACAGCAAGTACAGGAAGTGTACTATTTGAAAGGAACAAGTTTGCATCAAGTACTTTTAAGAGCTTCAGAAACTCTTGATAAGCCATCTGAAACATTAGATTATCTTCAAATTAAAATATTTGGCAGTAAAAGTGATCAACACTCCAAAAATGATGGCCACATCTGGCTAAAAACCAAAGACAAGGAAAATTATAGGCTCTTATTGGAAACCAGGAGCAGAATTGAAATTAACCTCCCACCCTGTTCCAAACTGAAGAGCACACTTGAATGCAAATTAAAAGACAGACATAGGACAATGAAGCTAAATATAGCCCATTTACCTTGTCATTAGTACATAATCATAAAATGATTAACCTATAAAGGAAATTTAAATAATCCACATTTTAAAAAATAAATGTGCCATCCTAAAAGCAATTTATGGAATGTAGCAATTACTATTAGCATGCTAAAATTAATTTGTGATTTTTCTTTTAATAAGCAGTATGTTCTCCTCTTTCCACTACTTCCAAGTTCCAGTAAATATAAAGCTGTTGAATCTGGTACTTAGCCAACAATAAATAAAATAAGCATCTTTTCATTGTCGTGCAATTGTGTCCCATACTCGAAGGGACATAGAAGTAATCTCATGTAATTATCTGCCTCAAAGCATTAATTTCTGCAAATTTGCACATACAGTTCAGATTACAGCATGCATCTTGCAGAGAACAGGACTTTACCCCCACCCCCAGGGCACACATAGAGCACCCCACAGGTGACAAGGAGCTCTGTGCAGGTGAGTGAGTGAGCTGGAGGAGGAGTGTAGATCATTCTGCCCCTCTTCCACCAGCCTGCTTGCTAGAAGCCCCCAAAATGCACTAGTCTTCTAAGAGGCTACTTTGTGCCCATTCTGCCCACAGAGAAGGTAGCTTCCCCTCCTCCGTGGCCAGCATGTGAACACAGACCTGGTTCACACGACATGACAGCCCACCATGGCTTAAGTTACCCACGAAGCCTGTTGCGTCATGCCAGACACATGGCTGGCCATGTAATGCAAATCCAGGCAGCAGGGGTTGTCTGAGAGTTAGACAACCCTCCAATAACACTAAAACAAACTATGGGTTATCTGAGGGTTGTCTAACCCTGAAACAACCCCTGCCCCCTGGGTAATAATACAATAAATAAACTGGTTTCAATGGACAACATATGAAACTGCTTTATACCAAGCGGGACCATTGTTCCATCCAGCCCCGGAAACAGCCTTCAGAGGTCCTAGGAAAATGGTCTTTCCCAGACCCTCTCAACTGGAAATGCCAGGGATTGAACTTGGGACCTTCCACTTGCAAGGCCTGTGCTGTACACCATGAATCTATAGCCCTCCTCCCTGGAGTTTCAGCTACGCAGTGCTAATATGGGCTGCCTTGAAGCAGAGAAGGCCACACAATGGCAGCTAAAGAGAGCCAACCGTGGAGCTAAGGACCGGACAAAAGCAAAGCTTGGCTAGAGGAGGAGAACAAACAGCCATCACGTGAATTATAATTTGTCAGTCTGCACTGAAAATGCAACATTGTTTTCAAGGTCACATTAAAGCTACCCTTTTGGTTCTGACAAAAATAATAATTAAGGTTGGAGATCTCATTGAAGAGGGTGGGATGAAAGAAGGAGAGAGCACTTCCTACTTACAGCAGCTTGCTGTTGCTTTAGTTTGTCTCTGTTCTCTTCCAGTTCTTGAAGGCTAAGAACAGGAGGCAGCTTCTGCACATTATACACAAACAAAATCCAGTTCATAAACACACGCCACAAAACATAAAACCCACCCAATTGCTGAATTACTTAAACGACCAACAAGCACTACTAATGGGATGATACCCATCCATGTTTTGGATCAGACCTGCCCAAATAGATGGATATGTCCATTTTGAGAGCAGAGAAAAATACAGATGCCGTTAAGGCAAGAACCGAAGCATCTATGCCAAAATTGATTTCTTGAGAAACACTGTCATTCTAATTCAGAGAATCTCCTTACCTCCAATTCATACTTAACAATATCAAAGGAATCACTGGAAAAATAGACTTCTTCAATGCTGTTAATTATTTCTTGCTGTGCCTGAGGATCAGTTGGTTGTTCCCGGAGCTCTCTGAGTTCCTCCTTAAACACATAATGCATTTGAATACGGTGTTTCACATTGGAGAGTGATGCATCACCAAAGCAAATTGCTTTCCAAAGGCGATTTACAATGCAAGCCATGAAAGGGGTTAGGTACACCACAAGAGGAGCTATAATTCTCTTACTGTTTTGAAGAAACGTATCATTCACACTGTATCTCGCTAAAGTGTCACCATCTTTCTCTGCTGCAACACAGAATGCCATTTTGTGAACCTCCACCATCTCTCTAAGCCATAGAGCCAGTAATAGAAGCTAGGTCTCCCTTCAAGTCTTCCAGGGTTTGAGCACTGATAGCTGAGTAGTGGTGTAGCTAGGGCTAGATGCTGGGCCCAAAGTCCAGGGCCCCAAAACTCAGCCTCCCCACCACCATCCTGGCAAATGACCACTCAGAGAGGGGCAGGGGATGCAAGCTTCAAGACGGCAGAGGCATTCAGATAGCATAAGCAAACTCCATTTTATTCCCATAATCATAATGGTGCTATGGTTTAAGTGAGTTTAAAATGCAGAAATGAAGAACAGCACACGCGCAGAGTATATATTTGTAAAATCAGAGTTGGCAAATAGTTTTGTAGTTGTTCTAACTTATCAGGAATGTAGAAGCAGTTTTAAAGCATGGACTGGCGTTTGCAGGGAGGAAGAAAAACGTTAGTTGTGTGTTTCGCAACTGAAATACACATGGCCATCTAAAAGGGCCTCCCAAAAGACCATTGCATTTGGGGTCTAAAATTACCTAGCTGCATCCCAGCAGCTGAAGTTCCATAAAGCCCCCCCAGAAGTGGTTGCCAGACCTTACTTACACTGAAAAATAAAGTACCACAACCTAATTCTCAAGCAAGAGGCTGTGCTAAAGCAATTTTTTTCTCCTGCCAGCAAAATGGTGAAAACAGGCCCTAAATTTGCTACCCCATTTTATCCTAAGAAGAACAGGAGACTTGAAATACTTTGTCCCCTATTAAGGCAAGATGAGGCAACAGTCTTCACCCATTTCTCCAGCAGAATATGTGGAGTAAAGCCACCCAACTGCTCCTAATACAATCCTTATGTGGACAAGCAGCTACATACAATTATCTATCTCATTAGCACAGCAGTCTTCAAACCTAGCAACAGTAAAGTTGCTACTGGCTAATCTAACACATTTTATGAGAAACAAAGACATTTCATTTGTCACCCTCAAATTTTACACAGCTGCATAAGAGACCTAACATGTTACCTGAAAACAGGGATAACAGATCTCAGACTTAATTGACTGTACCGGGATATTAAATAGACTTTAGAATGCAATAAAAATAAGTTTTTCCCCTAATTTAAGTGTCACAGTACATTTGCCTAAAGCATTAATCTGATTGCTCCAAAAGCAACTGTATTAATTTCTCAACTTGATTTCTAGTTGCATGACTAACTCACAGCTTAACAAAGTAGAAACCAATTAGTGAGACTGAAAACAGCAATGACAGAATAAAACCTTGGTATTTGGATCAAAGAGGGAAGCTGTGAACCACTCATTGACTATCCTATATATTACAAACATCCAGGGTTCCCCTACATTTTTGGGTCAGTGAGCACATTTAGAATGTTATAAGAGTGTTATGGGCACTCTCACAAAATGGCTGCTATGGTGGGCATGACCAGTCACAAAACACTTATTTCCCCAAAGTTAAAGTGGTGAAACTAAAAGAAAGGTAATGTACCCAAAAACCCAAGTACAAGGCAGAGGCGGGGTCTGAGCTCCAAAACACAAACCCACTCTCTTGAACCCACAATTTTCTGCTCTAATACTCATTTTACAGAAGGCAAATTGTTTGGAACAGAGATGTGAGGCCCAGAGGCATTCTTAGAAATACAGATTTTGCTGGAGGCTGACACTTTGCTGGAGGCTGACAGCGTGCCAGCATCCCAGTTACTTTTTTTTTTAATTAAAAATCCCTTTAAAAATGAAATAAAAATTGGGGGGGGAGCCTGGTAGGCACCCAGAGAGGTGTCTGCAGGTACATTGGTACCCATGGGTACCACACTGGAGAACTCAGGTGTACACAATGTCAAAAATATAAATGCAAATTATATTTTATAGTATTTATATGCCTTCCAATATCAAAAGTTGTCCAGGCAGCTTGCTTTAAACTGCTGACTAGACATGTAACTTCTCTCAAATTAACAGAATAAAGAAGTAATTATAAAAGGAGCAGAATAAGGGATGGGTATCCTCTCTGAAAAGATAAATTGTAAATTGCCCTAGAGGACTACTAAAAGAACTGTAATTATTCAAGAAGTATTTTGCAAAGAAACAGGAGCTTAATGTGATTGTGTGGGAGAGACTTAGAAGTTCTTTTGATTTCATTACAATCATTGAGATAAAGAGAACAAATTCACATGAAGGGTGATGTTGTTGACTGCTACATTGATCCATTTTTATGCAGCATTTAACTTTCAGAACTAAAGAAAGTACACCTGAAATGTGTTCTGGTTGTATATTTGGTTGTCCTCATTAGTTTCATTAAAGTGCCATCTTGTGGAGTACCTACAGAATTACAGATTTAATTTATCCTGGATTTATTTTATGGTTTGGCTGATTGCTCAAAGCTATTTTTTAGATATATGTTGCCTCTGTTTATACTGTCTCTGTGTATTTTATGTTTTTAAATCTTGCTTATTGTATTTTTAATGTTTTTAACCTTTGTAAACCACCCAGAGAGCTTCAGCTATGGGGCAGAATGATCTCAGTACGAATCCAAGGCAAACCATTCAATATCACAGTAATTCAAGTCTATGCGCCAACCACTGAGGCCAAAGAAGTTGAGGTTGATCGGTTCTATGAAGACCTACAACACCTTCTAAAACTAACACCAAAAAAAGATGTCCTCTTCATCATAGGGGACTGGAATGCTAAAGTAGGAAGTCAAGAAATCACCGGGATAACAGGCAGGCATGGCCTTGGTGTACAAAATGAAGCAGGACAAAAGCTAATAGAGTTTTGCCAAGAGAACACGCTGATCATAGCAAACACTCTTTTCCAACAGCACAAGAGACGACTCTACACATGGACATCACCAGATGGTCAATATCGAGATCAAATCGCCAACGTTCGCTGGATCATGGAGAAAGCAAGAGAATTCCAGAAAAATGTCTATTTCTGCTTCATTGACTACGCTAAAGCCTTTGATTGTGTGGATCACAACAAACTGTGGCAAATTCTTAAAGTGATGGGAGTACCAGACCACCTTACCTGTCTCCTGAGAAACCTGTACGAGGGTCAAGAAGCAACAGTAAGAACCAGACATGGAACAACTGAGTGGTTCAAAATTGGGAAAGGAGTACGACAAGGCTGCATATTGTCACCCTGCTTATTTAACTTATATGCAGAGTACATCATGAGAAATGCCGGGTTGGATGAATCAGAGGTCAGAATTAAGATTGCCGGGAGAATTATCAACAACCTCCGATATGCAGACGATACCACCCTAATGGCAGAAAGTGAAGAGGATCTAAAGAGCCTCTTGTTGAGGGTGAAAGAGGAGTGTGCAAAAGCTGGTTTGAAACTCAACATTAAGAAAACTAAGATCATGGCATCTGGCCCTATCACTTTCTGGCATATAGAAAGGGAAGAAATGGAAGCAGTGACAGATTTTACTTTCTTGGGCTCCAAGATCACCGCAGATGGTGACTGTAGCCATGAAATTAAAAGACGCTTGCTCCTTGGGAGGAAAGCTACGGCAAACCTAGACAGCATAGTAAGAAGCAGAGACATCACCTTGCCAACAAAGGTCCGTCTAATCAAAGCTATGGTTTTCCCAGTAGTAATGTATGGCTGTGAGAGCTGGACTATAAGGAAGGCTGAGCACCGAAGAATCGATGCTTTCGAACTGTGGTGCTGGAGAAGACTCTTACGAGTCCCCTGGACTGCAAGGAGGTCAAATCAGTCTATCCTAAAGGAAATCAACCCTGACTGCTCATTGGAAGGACAGATACTGAAGCTGAAGCTCAAATATTTTGGCCACCTAATGCGAAGAGAAAACTCCCTGGAAAAGACCCTGATGCTGGGAAAGACTGAAGGCAAAAGGAGAAGGGGACGGCAGAGGATGAGATGGCTAGATAGCATCACCGATGCAATGAATATGAACTTGAGCACGCTCCGGGAGAGAGCGCAGGACAGGAAGGCCTGGCGTGCTATGGTCCATGGGGTCACGAAGAGTTGGACACAACTGAACGACTGAACAACAACAAAGAAATGTATTATTATTATATAAAAACAAAAGGTTTTGGTTTTGCAACACAAAGAAAGGTTCAGGCTCAGATCCACAGATTAAAATCTTCTATATAGTTCAACATCAGCAACTCGGAATATTAAGGAAATTTCCGGTGCAGTGAAAAATTATGGAGACATGCACATAAATGTAACAATAGCAGAGAAAGGAAACTGCTGGCAATAAGATGCGGGAACTGTAACCTTGAAATCAACATTCATATCACCCAAAAACTCCTTGGCGTGCAACAAAATCATACCTGTTCTAATATACTTAAAAATTCTGATTTAGGGTAAAAATTGTTATTTTTATTTTTAATATAAATCTTTTTTACATTTTATTTTAACTTCAATTATGAGCATTTATTTTGAAAAAATAACCTGGTTTAAAAAGATATCTGGATTTAATACAAGCACGTTAAATATTTAAACATGTAAAATGTAAACACGGTAAACATTAAATGTCTTCAAAGTGAATCATAAACAAACATGCTGAGTTAAAAGGCTGAGGTTGTTGTTGTTGTTCAGTCGTTCAGTCGTGACCGACTCTTCGTGACCCCATGGACCATAGCACGCCAGGCCTTCCTGTCCTCCGCTCTCTCCCAGAGCGTGTTCATGTCCATATTCATTGCATCAGTCATGCTATCTAGCCATCTCATCCTCTGCCATCCCCTTCTCCTTTTACCTTCAATCTTTCCCAGCATCAGGATCTTTTCGAGAGAGTTTTCTCTCCGCATTAGGTGGCCAAAATATTTGAGCTTCAGCTTCAGCATCTGTCCTTCCAATGAGCAGTCAGGGTTGATTTCCTGTAGGATTGACTGATTTGACCTCCTTGCAGTCCAGGGGACTCGTAAGAGTCTTCTCCAGCACCACATTAGGATTTTAAATAGCTCAGCTGGAATACTGTCGTAAAAGGCTGAGGTTAGGCATTATAAATTCAACAAGTAATTGTCTTACATTTATTATTGTAGGCTTCCCAGTGGACCCAAGTACTATAAAGTCATCATAGGCTCAAAAATCCTGGAGATGCTTTCCTACACCACACCAGAATCATCCAGTGAATCGACTGGAGTGATCTTGTTCTACTATTTTATGCCCTCAAAGTATTGAGCTCTGCAATGTGTGTCATATAATAGAGAATTGTGACCTTACCAACCTCAGTAGTATAGAATTTCCTTCCAGTCTCATGGGTATACAATATTTTGCCCAGTAACTAGCAGCTAGTGCTTTTAGGAAGTTCTCGATCATTCCAGCTGAATCCTATGCATATTTACTTGGAAGTAAATCTCACTTTGTTCAATGGGACTACCTTACAAACACGTAATTTGTTTTAAATCTGTTACTGTATTTTAAATCTTTGCACTACCACTAGGTTTTATTTTGGCTTTTATTTTTATTTTATACTGTAGTCTAAACTTTTATATTGTATCCTATCGGGTTGTATGTCATGGTTTTCATTGTTGTGAATTGCCCAGAGAGGTTCAGCTATTGGGCAGTATAGAAATGTAATTAATTAATTAATTAATAAGCAAATGTTAAAGGCTTAGCTTTCAAGTAAGTGAACTTGTTTAGTATCCTTGCATGTATGCAGAGAAAGTCGAACAAAAATCTGTATCTTGTTCCCAAGCAAATATAATTTAGCAGGACAAAAGCATACTGCCCAAGTAAAGATTTTTTTTTATTAAGCTCTAGGTCAGCTTTCCCCAAACTGGCGCCCTCCAGATGTCTTGGACTACAACTCCCATTATAACTCCCTGCTGGTCATGCTGGCTGGGTTTGATGGGAGTTGTAGTCCAAACCGTATGGAGAATGGCAGGTTGGGTGTTCTAGATCACAGAAAGACCCTATTTAGTAGTAAATCAATGCATTCTACTTGTTACAGCAACCATGGCTGGAGTTCCTGTCGACACCCTGGTCTCACTGTGGAATGGTTTAAAAAGATATTGACACCATCACTCCAGAGCGCCCTCTCCAGCGTGAAAGGCTCCCTGATTTTCCAGGGACCTACAAGTGATGAAACAGACTGGCTGGCAGCTAGAGTGCTGGTGGCTTAAGTCTCAATTCGAATGTGACCATACAGGCGAGAGCAAACAATCTTGCCTACCATGTAGCAGCAGTGATGGCAGGAAGAACTTACTCCACCACCATTGTCTCCTTGTTGAATTGCCCCACTGAGCTCTTTCAGCTGGTGACTAGAGTGATACAATCTAGGCTGTGATGGTCTGGATGAGGGTAGAGAAGTTAAAACCTGGTAAGACAGAGGCTCTGTGGGTAAATGGTTCTAGGGTCTGGGAATTGGGTAGATCGATTGCCCTGGATGGGGTAGCACTCCTGCTGACGGAGCAGGTGCACAGTGTGGGAGTACTCCTCGATTCAAGGTGGTCATGGGGAGCAGGGCGCCTCAGGGGCCAGGAGTGGTTATGGCCAGCTACAGCCGGTTACCCTGCTACAGCCGTACCTGGACCAGGATAACCCGGCAACAGTAGGAGTCCATGCTCTGGTAACTTCCATTTGGAAAGTTATCTATGCGGGGCTTCCCTTGAAGACAGTCCCGAAGCTGAAGATGATGCAGAACGCTGCTGCCCATCTGTTGACAGGGGGAATGAAATGTATTTCACACTAGTTTTGAAATCTCTGCACGGCCTGCTAGTGAGCTAACAGACCTAATTCCAAAGTCCTAAATGGCTCAGGACCAGATGGTTGAAACACTACCTTTCCCAATACTGACCAACCTGGGATTTCAGATCAGCTGGGGAGGCTTTGCTTGTGGTGCCCTTGAGCAATGCAGCCTGTAGGACCACCACACGTGGCAGGGCCTTTTCAGTGGTGGCATCCAGGCTTTAGAACTCCCTTCTGGTAGAGATTCAGCTGTCTCCCATGCTGTTGTCATTTAGGCACCTGCTAAAAACATCTTTATTTGCGCAAGCTTTGGGGGTATACGGAAGTGTTCTGTTAGTTTTTCTGTTGCTTGTGTTGATGGTTTTATTATGTATTTGTGATTTTAGAGTCATGATTTTCATAGAATCATAGAACAGTAGGGTTGGAAGGGGCCTAGAAGACCATTGAGTCCAACGCCCTGTTTAATGCAGGAAGTCAAAGCATCCCTGACAGATGGCTGTCCAGCTTCATCTTGAATGCCTCCAGTGTGGGAGAGCCCACTACTGTTACTTGTGTGGTTACAGTGTTCTATATTGGTTGTTAGCCAGCCTGGGCTCTTTGGGAGGAAGGGTGGTATAAAAAAAAACAAATAAACCAAGTGGTATGCAAACTTGTTAAGAAACTAAGAAATACGTTTTCAACCTATTACAGTGCAATCCTACGCCTATCTACTGAAAACTACATACAGGGATGTATGTATAGGAAAGCACTCTTGATTATTTAAATAGGTCTTTTTTTGGCAATTTAAATCTGTTATTTAAAAATATTGACAATCTCTCTGCCAGTGGTGGTCAGTATTGCCGGACAGTTGCATTCAAAATATGAGATATTGCCACTCCAGGGCCTAATACGGTACATGGGCAGACGGATGCATCTCTGCTGCTAAGTGCATTAGTGTGGCTTTGTGTCTGGTCATCAGAGATGTGGGCTAAAGCACATGCTAACTGTGCCATAACCATACCCATGAGCCATCCATCTCCAGTCCAGACATGCTACAACTATCCTGCCAGTCATGTCAGAGATAGACTATATGATAAGCCATCACTACTCTGAAACACAAATTGGCTACTCCTAAGAGGGTATGGTTCACATATGCAAACAGATATACATTCTCTCTCCAAGCAATCTGCCTCCATGTACAAGAACAATGTGGAAAAAAGCTGAAGTGAACTGGGTTGCACACTGATACAACCCCCAATCATGGCCACTGAAGGAATTGCTGCTGCAGTTGTGTAAATTGCCGTGGATGCTGCCAGTTGCGTCTGTGTACAGCAGGGATGGGAAACTTGTGGCTCTCCAGAAGTTGTGGGGTTGCAATTCCCATCATCCTTCACCACTGGCTATGCTTGCTAGGGCTGATGGAAGTTGTAGTCCAACCGCATCTGAAGAGCTATACATTCCCCCCCACTGGTGTACAGCCTGTTTCACAGTGACATTTTTCTATATAATGCCATACCTCAGGTTGGTTGGGTGGAATCTCAGGTATGGCATTATATAAAAAGGGGGAGCGCACCTGTTGCAAGCATGAAACCAGCACTTTGAACAATGAAGACACCCAGTTAACCTCCAAGACCAAACCTGTTATAGGACAACAATTGTAGTTATGCCTTCCCTTGTGCACAAGCTGAAACAAAAAACAGCCAAGTGTGTTTCCAGCATACTGAATTACATCTGTATACTCCAGTGCCCACACAAGAAACTGACTCACTCTTTGGCTTTGTAACTACTCACTTTTCCCTGTCTCAGTGTATTAGCATCCTGATGGGTGAGTAACTAAACAAAAAAATTAATTACAATTAATAGTGTTCTCTCTGATCTAGCAGAACTCTGTAAACATTTAATTAACAGCCCTCTGGGATTTTTAGCAACGTAAGTTCCCCATGGGTGCACAGAGAGGGCTGCTGATAAAGTTAACAATTCCATTCTTTGGTTTTAGGTATTAATGACAAGCAGACAAAGACATAAGAAGTTGGAGGTGGTTTGTGTTGACAATTCTCCCTTCGAAAAAGCTCTCTCTGCAAAGGCAGGCTGAAAAGTCCCTATTGCCCAACAGACAACGAACCTTGGAAATTTGCATTTCAGACACTAGCTCAGCCATGAACTCACCGCAATTTTTAAATGTAGGAGGAACATACTTAAGCACTGACAAAACTAAGCATGCAGACTCCCCACACACGCGCACACGCACACTGCAAGCCTCCCACAAAAAATTGTAGGGGAAGGGCACTGTCGGGAAAGGCCTGTAGAGTTACAATTTTCCATGCTAGCCAGGGGAATGCTGGGAGTGGTAGGACTTTTTTCTGTCTAAACATGCACAGGATTGCGCCCTGAATGTGACACAGGACAGCAAGGCCAGTATATAGGCAGGAGCAGCTAAGCAAACCACAGACCTTCAGACTGTCGGCTGGTTAGTATTACATGCAAAGCAGGAACTCTGGCTTGTCTCTCACCCACAGTTTGGTTTTAGGTTATTTCTCTCACCAAATTCTGGGTTATTGTTGTGTGCAAACTGGGCCTATGTGTGGCTGGTGCAAGTGATTCTCACAAACACCATCCAGCTGGTCCCCACAACTCAATCTACCCAAGGAAAAAATGCAGAGCAGTCATGCTTGCCAGAAGCAAGAATTTCTGAGGCTTTTTGCTATCAACCACAATTGCAGACCAGTTGCTGGGAAACAATGATTTATGGACAAGAACTGTTGGATGACATCATCTGGGTGGATCAGCAATGTCTGCACATTCTGACTAGGAGGAGGACACTTCGGGAAAAGCCTGTAGAGTAATGATTGTCAAGATGAAAACGCATCTTTAGTCTCCGTAACACTTTTACAGAAAGGAATTATTTGCCTAACATACCCACACTTCTTGACAAGCCTCCCAAAAAGAGATCCAACAGATAATCAAGTTATTACCTTAACCCAGCCTTCCCCAGGCTGGTGGCATCCAGATATTTTGGACTACAACTCCCATCAGCCCCCACTGCATGGGCAGTGTTCAGGAATGACAGAGTCCAAAAAATCTGGAAGGCATCAGGTTGTGGAAAGGCTGCTTTAACCTGTCAGTTTCAGACTAGTTGTGTGTGTTTTCTTCCAGAGCAACATAACCATTTCTTAGTTACAGGTATAAAGAAAAAGTCCAAATCAATAGCAGGAAAAGCATCTCTCTCTCTCCAATGCCCCACCCCACACCCCCAAATATGGAGGATGGGAATATATATCAGCCAATGGTTATCAGAAAACACAATATTTTGCAATGAAAGTTATGAAATCCTGAGATTAGTATCCAAGACAGATCAAAAGAAAACATAGGCTTTAAAGCTGAACAACCATTGGGGATGGTTTTCCAGCATGCCGTATTCCCTTTAACCAGTGCCCAAACAAACGAGTGATTAATGTAGAACAACTTCCCAAACCACATTCTTAACTAGTATGAAGGAACAAGGAGGCTTCAGATGGCTTACCCAGATTTCAGCCTGCTTCCTGAAAGACTTGGACCATGCATGACTTACTGGAACTAATATGCAATAAAGCCTATGAAATGCTCTTGTGCAACTGGATGAGAAAAAGCATTTTGCTTGCCATTCTAGCACAGTCAACATAAACCTCACAAATTAAGGACATCAAGGGCCAACATTTTAAACCTAAGTGGGAAAACGTATTCCCATGGACATTCAAGAAAGGGAAGAGAAGGGTTGGCTCCTGCTGATGCACTATGAGGAAGGTCTCTTCCTGTTCCTGCCGCCATCAGACTGCTGTTCTAATGGCCCGAAGCAAGAAGTATGGGAACACAAGCGAGATGGGATCTCTTCCATTACTGGAAGAACTACAAAACACATCTCTTTATTCACCCTTCTTATCAGAGGTCTGCAGTCCAATCAAACAAAGAATTTGGGGAGAGGGTGCAATGTTTCCCTTGCCTCTATTTCTTCTGCTGGATTCCAAACTCTAGTAGCCTGTAAGCCACAGCACTGAAATCAAGGCCTCATGGCTTTAATATTTAATACCAAGATGTGTATCTAGAGCAGCTTTCCCCCAACCTCGTGCCCTCCAGGTGTTTTGGACTTCCAACTCCCATCAGCTCCAGCCAGCATGGCCAATGGTTAGGGATTATGGAAGTTGTAGTCCAAAACTTCTGAAGGGTACTGAAATCTAGAAATCTGAATTCTAGAACAAGGGTTTAACAATATACTTGATTTACAGTCATTTCAACCTGCTATATAAGCAAGGCTCAATAAATATTTCAAACACCTAGAAATAGCATCAAACACCTAAGTTCTTGAGGCTACCAGGTGCCCTGGATGCTGCCAATGCTGTTTGATCAGGGTCAAGAGTAGCCATGTAGGCTATAGCAGCAACACAACAAAATATATTATGGCACCTCAAAAAGTAACTGGTTTATTCATAAAAGGTAAAGGTGTCCCCAACCAGTCGTGTCTGACTCTAGGGTGTGGTGCTCATCTCCATTTCTAAGCCAAAGAGCCAGCGCCGTCCGAAGACACTTCTGTGGTCATGTGGCCGGCACGACTGAACACCGAGGTGCACGGAATGCTGTTACCTTTCCCGCCAAAGCGGTACCTATTTATCTACTTGCAATTTCTTGCTGTCGAACTGCTAGGTTGGCAGAAGCTGGGACTGAAGACGGGAGCTCACTCCGTCACACGGCACTCGGGTCTCGAACTGCTGTCCTGCCGACCTTCCGGTCTGCAGTTCAGCATCTTAACCACTAGGCCGCGGTTTATTCATAGTCTGTGATAAATTAGCCTGTGGCATGCATGAACTGAAATAAGGCTGGGGTCTCCAACATGATGTCCATGTACACTTCTGTTGGCACTGCCAGGCTCCCTGTCCCTCCTGAATTTCATTTTATTTCTTAAGATTTTCAAAAATTAAAACTGGGAGGCTGGTATTGTCAGGGATGAGTCCAAGCGCCTTGAGATGTCTGACAGCTCTGATTCTGAACCAGAGTTGGAGCAGTTAGATCAGAGGCGGGGGCAGGGAACCTCCCTAGTGAGCAAAGATGCTGGGAGAGATTCCTCCAAAGACCTTGACAAACTGATGGGCCAGGCTGAGTCTCTGTCCCCTCCCTCCACCATGAAAACTCACATTTCCAAGGAGAAGGAGGGGCGTGACTTGAGAGATGCTAGGGCACGTTGCAAAGCAAAGCAGGAAAAGTTAGGGGCAGGAGTCAGACGCTCCATCAGGATAGCCACTCTTGGAAGCCAACATAGGAGGGAGCCACCCTAAGGGAGGAGCATCACTGCAAAGCAAGTCTGACCATGAGGTTCACGGCCAAACTGTCAGCAACTTCACTACCCTCAGGTTCCTCTCCTCTAATTAGGGATTGCAGATTAGTTGTTTAGGGCCCTGAGGCAGTCTGAGAGTTTCCTGGAATCTGCATTTGTAAAGAGGCTCTTTACAAAGAGGCCTTGCCCTAGCATCTCTCAAATCACATCCCGCTTCCTCCTCCTTGGAAACCTGAGCTCTCACGGTGGAGGGAGGGGGAAGGGATTCAGCCTGGCCCATCTGTTTGTCAAGGTCTTCGCAGGAATCTTTCCCAGCATCTTGGCTCACTAGGGAGGGTCCTTTCCCTGGCCTCTGATCCAGCTACTGCAACTCTGATTCAGAATCAGAGCTGTCAGACATCTCAAGGCACTTAGACTCATCCCTGACAGGCATGTTGCAAAGTGATGTGCTGCCTTGAAGCATCATCTTTATCTGGGTTCAAAACAGTGGTTTTGTGTTTTGGAGCTCAGATCCCAACTCTGCCTTGTACTTGGGTTCTTGGGCAAGTTACTTTTATTTGGGCTAATGGGACTTGGAGTCCAACAACATCTGGAGGGCCATACGGTCCCCACCACTAATCTAAAGAGTGCCCCCCCCACACCAAGATCCAGATTCTAAAATTACCTAGCTGCAGCACTGAGACACAATACAGAGCAGGAACAGCGGTGTATTTTATTGGCTAGCTTTGACAGCTATTTGAAAAAGCTATCAGTAACTGCTTATCTAGCAAAACAGCAGAGCAGCGAGCCACTCTGAGAAATACTGTTAGCTACATACCCAACACAGTGAAGCAAAATATTTCAAGTTCTTGGCCACCCAATTTTAGTCACAAGACTTTTGCTAAGCCCAAGAATATTTTTTTCCTGCTGAAGCATTTGTTTGGACTATTGGATACCAACTGTCCTTGACATGATAAATATATAGGAGTTTCAAATGATTTAAACACTTTCACAGTCATCAAAGAATAAGATTGGTTTATATGCTCCCCAGTCCCAGGAGATTTAAGGTAACAAAGTCCTTGTCTCTCTGCTTTCTCAAAATATTTCCCTATTTTCTGGCAGTTTCTATATTTTCTGGCAAATGCCATCCATGAACATGTGCTGTTTATACACTACCCCAAAATAATACAGTTTAAAGAGGATTTAGTTTCCAGCCATGATATTGTAATCCTGCATCTCATGACATTCATGAGTTGTCATGGAAATGTATCAATCATATCTGTAGGCCAAAAGATTTATACAAAAAACAGAAGCGGGAAATCGTGTATTATTTTGCATACACTTTGCATAACCAGATCATTATGTTGAATTAAAACTGATTAGCAAAGACCAAGCTATTAGGATTTATCCAAATTCTGCATAATCTGACAAATGCTTCTTGATTCCAGGGAAAAGCGGAATGGGTATCATAATTAAACAGATCAAGAGGCCACATACTCCCTAGAAATTATTTGTTGTTCAGTCATTAAGTACCATCCGGCTATTTGTTCATCTACCACAGTACTGCTTATTAAGATTCGCAGCAGCTCTCCAAGATTTCAGCCAAGACATCTTTTGCAGCCTTACTCAATGCAAATTGAACTTGAGCCCTTAAATATGCATACCATGCACTCTGCTACTGAGCTATGTCCTTCCTTGCTCATATTCACTCAGGTATACATTCCTGCATAGCCAGACATGGGAATTATCTCACTCAGAAGCAGATATGAAGAAAATCAAAGAATTTGTCTATCATTCCTTCTAATTTCAAATTCAGCTGGTGAGTGCCAACAAAACTGTAGACAAAATGGGGCTACAAGCAAAGGGGAGATATCAGCATGCTCAGAGAACCTCAAAGTTTGCAGAAATACAAAAAAGCTGTCAGCCTTCTGAGGACTGAGCATGTTCAGTCGCCACAGAATTCTGAATGCCTGTTGGGAGCACAAGAAAAAATAAATCAGGAACAGAGGGAAAAATGTACTTGAATATCCTGGAAGAGGGCATGGCTGGCTGGAACACAGAACAGGAGCATTCTACACAACAACATTTTGTCTCATTTGTATGATCACTAATACATATATTTGCCCACACACGTACACACACCACACACTTAAACAGGCAGCAATGGAATAAAACACAGAAGAAACCTTGGTTCCTCTCATCCAAGGCAAGCAAAAGTTAAATCAGGAATTTATTTGTATTTATTACACAGATTTGTTTCCCGAGTTATAGTCTAAAGTCTTTCTAACCTAAGCAATTCACATAGTAAAAACATCAAATTATTAAAAGATTAAAAGCACTAATGCATCCTCAGCAGAAAACAGAATGAAAATATCAAGATCTAAAATCTAGAGATCTAAAGTGTCTGAGCAAATAAAATAAGTCTTCAACTGGTACCTGACAGTGCCTGGCAGATCTACGTACTAGGCGCCACAACAGAGAAGGCCCTTTTCTGGGTCACCAGCCACCTCACCTCCAAATTTAAGAAAAATAAATGAGGAAGTGAAATACAAGGGCTGAAGCAGGATGTCGCAGATAGCAGGGAAAAAAACCAAAGACGCTACTTCTGACTAAAATATGCTTCCTTTTAAGTGACCGGGGAAACATTCCCTGGCACAGATGACCCACAAAAATGGGGCCAAATTAATAGGCAATGGGTAATATGCAAGGGGGCAGAGGGAAAAGGAAGGACAGAGGAAGTCTACTTCAGCTTAGCAACAACACAAACACCTTTTAATACTTCCTGTTAACCCAGAAGCAATAAGAGACTTTGCATGGTTGCCTAGCACACACATCATTTCACCCACCCTTTATCCCCTCTCTCCCATTCTAGTTTAACCGTTGCTGAGCTAAGCAGGCATCAAACTGTCTGGAAAGGAAGACGCTGGCACTACCATTGTCTTCTTTAAAGTGGCAGGAGCCATGACAGCAACACCCCCAGGACCCACAAAGCACACTACGGCCTTGTACAGGCCAAATTTTGCCCACAGGCCACCAGTCGCCAGTCACAAATCATAATAGGTTCATATTACATTTTGAATAAGCAGTGACCACAAGTGGAAAACAGCATAAGATAACAGAAGTGCTGAAAACAGACAGTGCCTAGTAGACTTTATGTCAATCATACCTTGCTTGGAATTCTGAAGTTCTCAAGGGGGCTCAAATCATGAATATTTTCTTGAGGACTTTTGAGACCCTTGGGGAGAAAAAAAAAAAAAGCAGGTTAAATAATACATTCTGCACCCTCCATGGTTGAAATAGTCTATCGAACACTAAACACATGAGAGTTTTAACGAGCCTATATCAAGCAAACACACTGAGAACCAAAACTAGAAATATTTAGCTACTCCCATGAATAAGATGGGATACATATGAATAATGGTGGGAGAACCTGCAATACCTATTTATTGGCATAATGCAGTAAAAGGATGGCCATTTTCTGACAACTGGCACTATGTACGATACCAGCTCATACCTCTAACTATATTGCATTCAAAAGTTAAATGAAAACATAATGGAATGCATAGTAATCTGATAATTAAAGAGAAATTAGCCCTATTCAGGCATTCAAGAAAGAAAAGCAACACCTGAGAAGAGGGAGTGGTCTACTCATCAAGGGCAACTGTCAGAAGAGGAGAGCCTCCTTTATCTGTGGGGGATGACAGGAGTTGTAGGCCAATATTCTGGAGGACCACAAGTTGCCCACCCTGAGATTAAACAAATCAATGAAAGGAGGGAAAGTACAAGCCAGATGGATCCATAGCATTATTTCAGATTCCCAAGCAAATGATTCAGGAGGGGAGGGGAAGTCCTTTGGGGAAAAAAGCCATCCTTAATGGATCAAGCCAACAATTCTATACAGCAGAACAAAGAAGGCCCACAGCAGTCTATATCACACTTTGCAGCTTGATCGGCAGAGCCCAGTCCACACACACCAAATTTGTGCTAGGGAGGAAGAGGAAGGAGCATAGTTTTAACATTTGTTGTACCTCTACACTCTGGGAAACTGAGCTTTACAGAGATCTGCAACTTATTCCCTGTTGCCATCCATATCAAGAAGTACCCAAGCTTGAATCCTTCCCTAGAATTGAGATAAAGCTTTCTTTGACTCCAGCCCTGCATGATATTCCATCAAAAGAATATCAGAGTATGAGATGTATGATGAATAGCATCAGAATATAGGAATATTTCATTTCAAAGATTTTTTTTTTATTGTACACATAAAAAAGCATGTAAGAAGGCTATAAAGGTATCTTGCCACACCCTCTCAAACAAATAAAACCCAGGCCATTTTCAGAGAAGTCAAACCAATCTTCTCTGTCCCTACCCAATGCTACACTCCCAAACAAAACCTACAAGCTCATTCTTTGTGTTCACTAGCTTGGTCAGTCTTAAAGTCATCATTACCAGCACAGACAACATTATACAAACCCTTCTGTCATCAAGGGCTGAGAGAATTTAAAGACAAGGCGAAAAGGCTCAGTCTGAGCAGTCAGAATCCAACCTGATAATATGACTTAGGTCATTCCCTAAGGGAGCAATCCTATACATGTTTAAACAGAAAAAAGTTGAACAATTCCCAGCATGCCCCAGCCTCCAATGCTGGCTGGGGCATGCTGAGCATTATAAGATTTTTTCTGGCTAAACATGCATAGAATCACACCCTAAGTCCCTGTGCTTGAAAACATACATTGAAAAAAATTATGGACTGCCCAGAATGTGGTCCCTCTTCCCCTTCTTCTAGGAAGCCCCCATACTTCTCCCCTTCATTCATTCACTCTCCCAGTCCCCACTCCTTTTCATTCATTTATTCCTGCAGTATAATCTGGCCTCTGCAGTACATCATGCCTCAACACTGGCATGTTTTAGGCAGTTACTGAAAACATTTTCTTTTACTTTGCCTTTCCCCCAGTCATGAACTAACAATCTCTAACACTGTATTATTGCATGTTTATTGTATTGCTTTATGGTGTTTTTGTAAACTGCTTGGGGATTTGTGCAAATGAGAAGCAGAATAGAAATACTCAAATGATTAATAACAACAACAACTTTAACAATTCGCACAAAGAAAGCAACAGTGTGGCAGTTCCTCTCTCTGTTCAACCTTGCTGAGAGAGAATGGGTAAAGCTGCAGAAGAGGGCTAGAGCACAAAGTAAACAATGGAGCCCAAGCTCTCAGGAACCCTAAGAAAGCCTGCCACTGGTCCTATGCCAACAACTCAACAATCTCTCTTTTTATGACTTTGAAGTCCTGCTTTTCTTTTTTCCTCACACCTAAGGAAGCACTCCCTTGTTCACTGAACTTCACCACGTCACAAAGGCTCTAAGCTCATTTACAAGGAGTAATTCCTACTGAACATACGGAAACACACATGGAGGAAACATGCATAGAATAGTGCTGAATGGGTAGTACTCAATGTTAGCCCTACTCAGAGTAGACCCATTGAAATGAATGGGACATACGTTAGTCATGACTAACCTACGTCCCATTAATTTCCATAGGTCTACTCTAAGTAGGGCTAACACTGGATACCACCCTATGTCTTGTAAGGGGGATTTAAAAGGCTTTCGGGGGTGTTTTTTAATGCGACAGGTGATTAAGGCTACCGCCCCCGCCCGCTGCAAACGCCGTCCTCGTTCAAAGCCCGCTGAGGTGGCTTCCTTGTACTGATGGGAATTCTGGCCTTGCTCTACAATCGCAAAACCTCCTAGCCCCGCAACACCACTATCCTCCCGGCACCGCCAGGTCCTCCCGTTGCTGCACGGGTCCCTCCAGGTTGCCCCTTTGTTCTTCGCGCCCTAACACACTGACGCCTCTCCGCGCCGCACTACCTGTCGGGTCATCAGCGACTTGATCTTCTGCATGGCAGCGCAGTACCTGCCGGCCGGCCGGCCCGCCTCACAAGCGCCTGTCACCCATCGGACTCGGCTTTCTCTCGACACGGGGAAGCCATCTTGGGCATCACGTGACACGCTTTCTTTTCGTGCCTCTGTGCTTCACGGGATTTGTAGTGCAGAGTGGGCACACGCCTTCTACGCTCTGGACCGGAAAGCGTGGCTTAGAGAACCACAACTCCCATAAGGTTCAGCAGAACATATTTCCTGTCTTCTCACACAGCGGGTTTTCCAGGAGGGAAGGAGCCGCAGAGAGAGAGAGAAAGAGAGGAACAAGCTACCATCTGAAGACGAAACTTCCTGGTTCCTTCCTGGCTAGTTTTTTCCCCTCCCGGAAGTGATAGTTAAGCTCAGAAAACAATGGCAAAATCTAGAGGGGAGGGGAGAGAAAGTGTGTGTGTGTGTGTTTTAGTTTTTAAACATTTAAAAATTACCCTATAAATGCCAATATAGTGCATTATCCCGTTATTGGAGTTTATGGCTGAGGACAGCCCTGCAATATAGTCAACGTATAACACTACAGGTTAGAGGTGGGCCTAAGGCTGGTATTGGGTTTGGAAGAACAACAAAAATCCTATACAAAAGTCTCCTCAGGTTGCCGCAAACAACAATCTGCTTAAATTTCACCCTTGGATGTTCTCCCAGCCCAAATCCAGCACTCGGTTTCATGCAAAAGCCTTGAACTCGTTAGACTTGGTGCAGACACATTACACTTTTAAACATTTAAGAATTTTTTTTAAAAATACTTCACGGGAAATAAGACTTGGTCCTGAATTTGAAAGGGGATGAACTCCTTTGCTGTTACATTTTGGTTTGCGTGGATACACAGGTGCCCAGTCACAGCTACGTTAAAGTTCTAAGGCTGCAATCCTATAAATACTTACCTGGGAGTTAGCCGCATTTAACTCAATGGCCCTTCTGAGAAGACACTCGTAGGATTGCACTTTACAGGCACCTGTCATTTCCATCGATGGGAGATGCAACCCTTTTTTATCCATTTTTAATTTTTATCTCGTTGTTAACTATTCTTAAATGCAGGATGAAATAAAAATGAAAAAGTGAAAGAATATCTAAGAATAAAAAGGTCTTGCCCAGGATAAAGTGTATTCCTGCCATAGAGTTTTTCCAGATTGCCCCACTTCTCATTCCCCATGTAAGTGAATTATGTGGGGAATGAGATGGACCTGCACTGTTTTTAGGACGGCACGCTTGCTTCACACTGCAGATTCTGGCAGGCTTCTTGTCCCCAGAGCAGGGCTAGCCTTACAATTACACAGAATGAGGTGGCTCCCTCAGGCACCAGGTGTTGGGCAGGGCAATGGGGGGGGGGACAGCAGCAGTGGCAGCCTTACTATTCCTGCAGAATCCCCTGCCCATTCTCCTCGGTTGACAGAGAGCTACCTGCCCCTGCTGCTCTCAGCTGCGCAATCACCACTATTGATTCAACTGCCAGTCCAGCAAGCTTCTGTACATGGAATACGAGAAGGCAACGTCTTGTCCTTCACCTCAGGCTGGTCTGAGGCTCTCCTAGCCCCAAGGTCTGCAGCGCAGGGCAAGTGCACCCCTTCCCATTGATGGTTTCCCCTTCTTTCTCTTTTCCTTGCTGATCCCACAACAATGGGGAAAATATTTCGCTTCTTGGACCTGTGGTACATTTGGTATGCTAACCTGTAAGCGTGGATGTGCTGTTTTCGCTGCAAAACCAGACATCCGCAGATATCCATGACATTCCTTTCCGCATACATCCACAAAAGGTTTGTCCTTTAAAACAAAATAGATAGCATTTGACAATTGTAATATAAAATCATTATTTCTACTTTAGAGAGTATGTTGTAAGTCTCAGACACAAATTCTAAGACTTGTCAACTCTCTTTATTGGGGCGGGGCGGGGCGGGGGGAGTCTTGTCAGCTGACTGGAAATGAATGGTTTGCCTGGGTCAAAGATAGTGATGCTCTCAGGCCAATTACCACAAAGGCAAAGTGCAAGACTGGGGATTTTTCCCACCTTCATCAACTGTTTTTGAGAATTCCTTTTGTTTGTTGAACTACACACTTCAGATAAACAGTTTTTATGCTGGACTTCACTCCAGGTCTAAAGCTGCTTGCTTCTATACACAGTCCTTTGGACTCCACCAATGACCCATAGGGCTCTCCCCCCGCCCCAATCAGAATTGTGTTTATTTCCAAAATTAACCAACTAGGAAAACAAAAGACCTCACCCACCCCCACCCAGCTTTTTACCAGAAAAACACCCCAGACTTTTTTTTTTAAGCTGTTCAAGACATATTTTTGTGCTTGGTTCCACCTCTAACCAGCCCAAAACAGCTGGGTTCTACCTCTGTCCCCTATCCCACCTCACTATCAAATTTATTTGTTTCAATAAGAGTGGGCTGTTGGAGTAAAGCAACATTTGTGATAAGTTATCTGAACCAGTGGGGGTGACAACAACCGGAAATTTGTTTTCTTTCTGCCCTAGTTTCATCTTGTAACTACTCTTTGATGTAGATTGAAGCTCTCGGGCTTTACTTCCTTCTTCTTCATTAGTGAGTGATCTTTTGAGTAAAATCCAACATAAGTCCTACTTACAGTAGATTAATTGAAATGAATGGAACAACTTAGTCATTACTAAGTTAGGTCCCATTCATGTCAATGGGTTTACTGTAAGTAGGACTTATTTAAGGGGGTTGGACTCGATGGCATTGTAGGCCCCTTCCAACCCTACTATTCTATGATTCTATGATTCTACCCTTTGTCTGAACAGTGCAACCATAAAGGCCGCACTCAACCTTTTCTTCAGAAACTATTTGTTTTCCTAAGAACTATGAACTCCCAATAGAATACTGTTTGTTTGGAAGTAGGAGTGTGTGTTTCTTTCTATAGCATTTGCCTTGCACCAGTTACACGCTGAAACTACACAGCTATAATTTACCAAACAAATATCACTCACCCTTACCCTACCAATCATCCATTCAGAAGGGTGGGAAAGGAGAAATGCCAGGGACAGGTAACTTCCCCAATCTCCAAAGGGAATTTATAATTGAGATGACATTTAATCTGGGTTTTGCAAGCCAAGGTCAAGCACTTTACTGACTTGACGTGAGTTCTTGCAACCTTATCCTAGAAGATGGCCACTGCATTCTTGCTTCTACTGATTTAAGCAAGCCTCCTCCCTATAATATGGACAGTGAAACTGGCATAGGAAATGCCCCATGACCCATGCAATGCAGAACTTCAGCAGACATTACTGATGCAATATGAGAACGAGCTATAGGCAAGCAACACTGTGAATATACATTTGGAAGAGTCATCATCTCAGCCAGTTCTAGTATCTCTAGAACTTGGGGCCTCATGGTCCCAAGGTAAACCTGAATGTTGAACAGGTTGTTTGGGTTTAGATTAACCAGGCCCAGCTCCAGGAGGGTGACATGGTTGAGAATTTGCCAAGAACCCAAGACCACCAAAGGGCTCACTACTGCTTCTACAGAGCTGCCGTTTTCACTTGGCATGGAACACTCATAAAGGTCAGAGGTAGCCTGAGGAATTGCCACCTCTCTCCCTTCCAGGTCAAGGGAGCATTGTCCAAGGGCTTCAAACTCCTTCAGCTGGCACTGGGATTAACCATAGAAATATGTGTTAGGCATCGTTTTTACATTTTCCCATTTTCCCCTTTTGACTTAGAACCGATTTAATACATATTTATTCTTTAATTTTATGGAGAATAGCAATATCCAGCCACTTCTAAAAGAGATGAGCTAACAGAACAATTTCTAACCCTTATGATCACGGACAAGCCAATGTTACCTCTCCATGTAGCTGTTTAACTGTCTGGTGTGCTAAGGTGAATGTAACCTGCATATGCTCTCTAGGCTCATTTATTTTTTATCAGTGCCGAGTGATTCATACTGTGTATGCCCCATTTATCATGCTCTGTATTTGCTGTGAACATACCGGAGCGGGGAATTATGATAGGGTCATAGGCAATGAAGATGTTGAACACTAATCCAACAGGTGTTCCCACTCCCTGTGTCTTTTGTATACACATATTCAAATCACCTAAAGCAAGACAGGGTAGGGACCAATAACTCACTGCTGATTTCCCTGGCAAATAAGCCTCACGGCTGTTGAACCAAAACTCCGACTGCACACCAAAAAGAAGGGGGCATTTGCATGAGACAGGATGCTTTCATGGAGCCCTTTAGCACCACATTTTATGATTTGCAGTGCAAAATCTATGTTCTGCTTTTAGGTAAGCTCCTGAAGGCTTTATTTCATACTTCTGAATGTTTTAGTTTCAGTAACTTTACAGATATTAAACCTGTCAGGAACTGTCAGTTTTCAACTAGTATAGAACATTTTATCCATAAATATAGCTGATCTATCTAGATATGTCACACAGACATACACACACATGACAGAGTCTGACAGACAGACAGACACTGCAATTCGTTGTGTTGATGTTATGCTCAATGCTGAGTATGGGATGGATGTAGTCTGGGGCTGTGACTAGAGATGGGGTCCTGTTGAGGGAAATTCTGAGGTTGTAATAAGAAGAGTATTGAGGGGTTTGTGACTTAGGAGGCTGAAAAGCAAATGAGGATTTGCGGGGGTCTTGAGGGTGCTAGAACCTGACCTAGAAAATGGGGAGGGATGCTCTGAGGGGAGTAAAGTGGAGTTAACAAGGAGGAATTGAGGAGTATAGCTAGGGGCTGAAAGGAGACTAGAGATGGGAGTTCCTGAGAGCCACCTTGAGTGGCATTTTGGGGTTAGAAAGGTGGGGTATAAATCAAATAAATCTATACCCACTTACCTGTGTGTAAGCCCCATTGAATTCATGAGACTTACTTCTGATAGACATTTACAGGCTTGTGCTGTAATGTTTCAGGAGGGTTAGAAAAGCAGTATGAAAATGTAGCCTAGCAATTATTCCTTCTGCCATATTGAAAACATGTGCAAATGATTTTATTTGTCTTCAGGGTACCACATGTAGTAACACAGTATTATAAGTTAACACAATATTATAAGTTATTAGTTATTCTAATTTTTAGTATAAATAAAGGAATATTTAGGAAAAATGTTCCTAAGATCAGTCTTCAGCAAGATGCATATGCTTTCCCAGTAGTAATATTTATTATAGTAATTAAGGATTAATCTTTTAAAATTTGCAGTCCTTGTAACTGATAAATTTGATGTCCCATATGCTTTTACATGTTTCCTGTATGGTGAAGTTCTATTCCATTAAAATCCATAAGTGTGAATCTGTTGTTTATGATGTTTTGGCTGTGGGTTCAAAAGATGGCAGATCAAGCACATATTATCTTCATATGATATAAATTGATTTACCTGTTTTCACATCCAGTGTTAGTTGCACTAGATGTGGAACTGGGAGTGGGGCAAGGAAGCTGGTTCACCATCATACCACAGGGTGTGTCACCACTGGAATTCTGACTTTTATGAAATTTTCCCAAATAATACCTACCTTATCTTTCTACCCTGCCAATGGAATGAGTTTATCTTATGTTATGCTCCCAAGTTGGTTCCATGTGCAATAGACACAATTATTGCCATACAGATGATTCCAGCATCAATATGTACATCCTCAGAATAATAAGTCTTTAAACAATTTCTGGGGGTGTTCAGTTGGCTTCAGTCAGTTTTGGATTAAACAGCTCTGTAACATGAATGTTAAATCTATATTGGCTACAGCAAACATTTGGTTTCTCTTCCTCATTCTGTCTCATACTAACAGCATTTGCATGTGGCATAAGTCATACAGAAAGGCTCATAGACATGTTTTATCCTTATATGCACAAACACCATGGGACTAGTTCTGTAACCCCAACTGGGACTTTTTGTTTTTCGCTTGTCTGTGCAGAGGGTTGGCAACACACCATCAGAATCTCCCCACCCACAATCTGTCTCAAGGTCTCCAGTGTAAGATGAATGCAAAAGTACTATAAAAGAAGGACTCGGGTCATTCTGTGGACTGCCCAGAGAGCTTCAGCTATTGGGCGGTACGGATATGAAATTAAACAAATAAATAAAGCAGCTTTCATTTGGCTTCAAGCTTCAAATGACATACATGCACACTAGTGAATTAAACACTAGGTTGTCTACCGTGACTGCTCTGGGATGGGCCAAGCTAACAAAGTGCCCCACAGTTAGGTGCTGGTGTCTGGAGAAGCCTTACCGCTTGAAGTGAGAGGATCATGTACTCCACTCAACCGCAACTTGCAGCAGGCCAGAGGTGACTGGGGACATGGCAAAATGATCTTCTCATTTTGAATGACACAGCCTCCCCACCCCACCCCCCACATCTCAGGGGCTTAGGCGGGGGGACTGTTAATTTTCTACAGCCGGAGGAGAAGGAAGCAGTAGTGAGTGGCAGGCGGGAGTAGGGTTGGGCGGAGGAGACGGACCTACCAACATTGGTAGGTCACCCTTTCACCTATGAAACTGGATACAGGTCTTAGGAGGCATTGTCTCAGGGAAACCAGCACTGGGAACTCTACTCACAGGAATCTTAAAAGCTAAGAATTAGACTTGGGAGGGATCCTAAGGGGTCATTTTAACCAGCCTGCATCCCACAACACTAAGCTTGGCCCTCTGGCACTAATAACAGCACAGTGCTCACTTGCTACTTCTGTTAAATTATGTTTATTCTGCTATACCAGTGGAAAATGGGAGCAAAACACCAGCATTCTTATTTGATAGTGTTCTGCTCTACTCAGCTTTGAGCTCTACATTGATTGAGAAACATATAAAACAATGGAGAATGAAACTCGGGTTTATTTTAGAATTGTGATACTATAACATGTTCTGAAAAGTCCTTAAAAAATAGAAAGGACACTCCCATGGATACCTTAGTTTATTCATTACACTCAAAATATGATGTCACCGTTTTTATTTAAACAAAAATAGCGGCAGGATGTTTCCAGTCAACAAGGGTGGTGTTGTGCTTACTAATACTTAAAGACAGATATAGAAGCAAAGTGCAGTCTGAGCTCCACTTGGAGGTCACTTTGGGGAAACCCAGGACATTTCTACACCAGCCTAAAATCCTGCATTTAAAACAGGGCTTTCTACTTCCGTTTTAAATGCAGGATCACAACTGATTCCCTTTACACGCGCTTCCTTCCCCTTCCCCTCCCCCGTCTCCCCCATAGCTGAGCCTTCCATTATCTTTCATTGATCTCACTCCTCTTCTTGCCGCTTTAACTCTTTTGACGG
Organism: Heloderma suspectum; assembly: GCF_057233095.1. Lineage (NCBI taxonomy): Eukaryota > Metazoa > Chordata > Lepidosauria > Squamata > Helodermatidae > Heloderma > Heloderma suspectum. The sequence continues at coordinate 193,726,825 of NC_139462.1, forward strand.
AGGGAACAGAAGCAGAACACAACAGGGTAATTTGATAGTTCATTATCTGCAATCTATTTAAAAACGGAACAAAGAGCATTTAGTGCAGGAGATGCCTGGGATGATCACTGCACCATGTAAAGAGCCTGCAAACTTCTGTGAGGAGTAATCTCAATCGCAGGATAAAAACTCCGAGTGAAGGATCCCCCAGCCTGTTTATACCTGTTTATACCTGAGACAAAGAAACTGACCTCGGGGGGATAACTGGAGCAAAGGAAGTATGTGGCTTGCTCAGGAAGCTCATTATATAGTTATTACATTTCACAGCCTTTGTTGTTGTTCAGTCGTTTAGTCATGTCCGACTCTTCATGACCCCATGGACCATAGCACGCTTCACAGCCTTACTGGTCTTGAAACTAGATTTTAAGATTACTTGATCTCTACTGATTAAGCATATCTAAACATGGTCCTTTCTTAAGTCAGAAAGGTGTATTTGACGCAAAAGGGGGCACAGGGTTTCCCTGAGGTCTTAAGAGGGTCACATCTCAATCATCTTTTTACAACACCCTGATGAGGTAAGCCAATCTTATTAACCCTGATATTACAAATGGAGTGGGGGTTGCTGAATTTGAGAAACAATGACTTGATTAAGGCTATCCAGTGTGAGAATAAATTGCTGGGCTGAGATTTCAAATTTGGACTGTGAGGTCAGGACCTGTGCTCTAAATTTGCTATTTCAAAACTAAATTTGCTATTTCATCAGTAAAAACAATGTACAAAAAAAGCCTCCTCCTGTAGAACACCATCTAGGCAATGATCTCACCTCACAGACATACTCTCTTGTCAGCAAGATGGATAAAGAAGCAGCCTTTTGAGAAATAACATGTGGCTGTCTTTGAGAGCTCTCCCAACTCTCATTCTTTGGGCAGGAGATACCCACTTTTACGGCTGATCTCCCTCCCTGAAATCTGATTTCTCTAGCTTTGATGCGGTCTTTCCTGCAATGTCATTGGTGTCTTCCAAGAGGTGAACTCTAGATCAAAGGCAAGAAAGTTCAGCTCCTTGACAAGCTTTGCAAGACCTCAGGTAAACTGAGAAATCACATCATCTTGTAAAACTTCAGATCTGACCTGACACCCAATGTACTCCTTTACTAATTACTAATCACTAACATTCAAAGAGAAGAAGAAAACCTGGATCCAGTGTTCACTCATAAAAACTGAGAGTAGGAAATGCTTTTAGCATGAGAAGGATCTCAACATAAATGTTGAAGTATTTTCCTAGTTTTTGATTAGATTTACTTTAAGCATGGGTCAAGTAACATGGAGACATCAGGGCTATGGGGATGAGCCTGTATTTCCTTCGTTTGCATTTTCAAATGGTAGCAGATATGAAGTAATGTATTCCAGAGCCTCCAGGTGATTTCAGTGGGGCTGGCAACAGCTCATGCCCATATCTTATGAAAAAACTAAGGATGCAAACCTGCACATAGGCTGCTTGGGGGCCAGGTTCCTTGAAGGAACATCTCCTCCCATATTTACCTACCCAGACATTAAGATCATTGTTTGAGGCCCTCCTCCAGGTGCCCCCACCAAATGAAGCAAGGTGGGTGGCTACAAGAGAGAGGGTCTTGTAGTGGCACCCCATTATGGAATGCTCTCCCCATAGAGGTTTGCCTGGTGTCTATATTGCGGTCTTTCTGATGCCAGGTGAAGACTTTTTCACTCACCCAGACATTTTAACAACTGTTTTTTATGCTTTCAGTACTCTCTGCTGCTGGTTGTAATTTGGTTTTATGATGTTGCAATGGATTTATTCTTTGCTGGTGGTTTTATCTTGGTTTTATTCTGTGCTGTTTTTATTTTTTGTTTTAATGTACTGTATGTTTTTAATGTATTTTACACCACCCAGGGAATTTTAGATATTGGGTGGTTTGCAAGTACAATAAAGAAATAAAACTACGAAACCAATGAAATGTAAGCAGCGTAGGGAGCAATCCTATGGTCAGTAGTCAGCAGCTAGATGGCCATAGGATATGTCGGTTTCCGGGAACCGACCTCGGAGCCCACACTCTGAGGTCAGCTCCCAGAGAGCTCTTAAGGAGCGCCTCCAGCAGCACCAGACAGGCCGCTTAACAAGATCAGCCTCGGATGGCCTTCTCTCTGTCCCATCAGCCAGGACAGCTAGATTGGTGGGGATGAGGGAGAGGGCCTTTTCTGTAGTGGCCCCCACTCTGTGGAACTCCCTCCCTAGGGAACTCTGCCATGCCCCCCCTTTAATGAGCTTCCATCGTGCATTAAAAACATGGTTGTTCAGGCAGGCATTTGGGGTGGGTTAGGGTATTTTAGAAAATGTTTTTATTGTAGAATTTTATTGTTTTAAACTGTTTTATTGTATGCTGTACATCGCCCAGAGTGGCTGGGTGACCAGCCAGATGGGCGATTAATAAATTTAATAATAATAATAATAATAACCTTCCCCCCTCCCACGCTGCCTCACAGGCAGCTCAGAATGGCCCCATGCTCCGCGCTCAGAAGAGGAGCCGCTTCCCTCACTCCGCCTTCCTGCGGCTAGACAGCCAAAATCAGCTGTCTAGCCACAAACGAAGGGTGGCTGAAGCGCAGAAGGGACGATCCCCTCCGTGCTTCTCCTGCCCTGCATTGGATAGGCAGTCGCCTCCAAGTTCGGAGGCGGATGCCTATCCCCATAGGATTGCGCCCTTAACTGTGCAAGATTACAGCTTCATACAATGTGACCCTATGCATACTTCATCAAAAGTAAGTTCCATGAGTTCAATAGCGCTTACTCCCTAGTAAGCCTGTTTAGGATTACAGCCTGATTGATTGATTGATTGATTGATTGTATTTTTATCCCGCTCCTCAGCCAAAAAATCAATGAACAAAGAAGACAGTCCCTGCCCGCAGGCTTACAATCTAAAAAAAGACATGACACACAAGGAAAAGGCAATAGGGAGGGGAGAAAAAAGAATTAGGTAGATTGTCAGCAGGGCTGGTGGGATGGCCCTGTTCACCCCCTCGTCTCCCAAAAGAGGGGCAGTCCAACTGGAACAGGCTCTGATGTTCCCTTTGCCTGCTCCCTCGCTCCTTATGTATAATATAACAACTGAGCCGGAAACTCTGTAATCGCTAGAGAAGAGTCCATTGAAATCATTGCACTGAAATCATTGCATGGTCTCAGCTCCATCTTCACTGATGTAATGCTGCAAATGGGTATAGTCACCAGAAGCAGAGACTTAAAACAAGAATGTGTCTGAATTGTAACGGAGAAAGGAGTGGAAGAATGGGTAACAGCAAGAGAGTGAAGTGGAATGGTGGGTGGAGTTAGAGTGACAGGTAGAGAATGTCATGTGAGGGTGACATTTAGTTGGGGGGAAGACAGAGAAGAGAGTGGAATAAGAAAGAGTCTGGTGGTGAAGTAGGACTTAAAAGGGATGTCAGTTAGGTTAGGTTAGGTTAGGTTATCAGACAGATAGAACTATGATCTCTTGTTTGTTTGTTTGTTTGTTTCATTTCTATACCACCCAATAGCCGAAGCTCTCTGGGCGGTTCACAAAAATTAAAACCAAGGAGCACATAATAAAACAATATAAAATATATAAAAAATTAAACCCAGAGTATAACAATACAACCAGAATAAAACCAGAATAAAACCTCTTATTCTTTATCAGATGACCTATGGATGTTATGCTCCATCTATAATAATAAAAAAGGATGTGTGTCCGTCCATCTGTCAGTCACCGCCATACCACCACTTTCCAGCATAGCTCTCAAAATGGTCTTAATTCCTAACTCTGTTCCCATAACAAATAAAAAGAGATAAAACAAGGGTGCTTTGTTGTATATCAGCAAGTTCCCTAATTCCAACTTCCTTCTGGCCAAGTTCTCCCATGCTGATTATACCTGAATAAACCATCAGACTATATTCAGAGAGAACAAGTTTACATCACCTGCAGGCAGCGCCTCCCTTCCTGACAGGAAAACAAAAGGGTTCCTTTTCAACTGTTATTTGCTTGGATGTATTCCATGGCTGTAACTAAGACAGGTTTAAAAGTCATGAGGAACTACAGAGAACCATTATAGTAGCATATATCTTTGGCTCATAAACTACTGCCCTGTATCTTCTTCGTGAGAAGCAGGTATTCACCTACTCACACAGATCTCTGAAAATATTACTGTGACTAGAAGTATTTATAATGTTATTTATTTACAATATTTGTATACTGCTCCACGTCTAAGCAGATTTGCTCATAGCATTTTAAGTTTCTCTACAGCAGGGGTTGCCAGCCTCCTTCATCCGGAGGGCCATATTCAATTTCATAGAAGCTCTCAAGGGCCACATTTCAGTGATGGGAGGGACCAAAGGAAAAATAGATGGGGGAAATAGAAAAAATATCAGCATATACAGCTCTTACTGCCAGTAAATAAGCCTTAGGAGAGGTATTTCAACATTTTAGAAAGGGAAAAAAGTGCACAAAACCTGGGAAACCACCAAACAATTGGTGGTTGGAGGAAAGGGGTGTGGCTATCTGGGGAACCTTGGAGGGCTGGACTGGTACTCCAGGCCTGAGGTTCCCCACCCCTGCTGTACTGAGAGAGACAGGCCACCTGCTTTGAGTTCTGAAAGCCTTTGGGGGGCTTCTGCTCTGGGGGATCCAATACAGGGAAGAGGGGAGCATGTATAATATTTTTGGTTTAAATTAAAAATTCTGTTGACCCTTAAAGCATGGCACTATGAAACTTAGTTGCAACTTAATTTATGAGTATAGTACATTCATATAAATATACGTTTTTGTATTTATTATGATGTATTATAATATCTGCAACCACATAGAGATATCTTTAGATATGGTAAGTGGTATATAAATTGATTAAATTGTTTAAAAAATACCAATATATACACTCTTTGGATGTTCTTGTCTTTATTGTCTGCCTAGATCAGGAAGTAGGGACAGGACTGGTGGCTTTGATGACTATGAATTGTAGTTCGTCCATAAATTAAGGTTGAGGTTAATCCCAAAAATTGTTGCTATGAGTCATGGCACATTCTCAATGTATTGTCATGTTTTCTGTCTATTCTAAAATTATCAGTTTGGGTTTCAACTGAGGGTTGCTTCACACATTACAAGAAACATGAATTCCCATGTGTACACACAGCAAACACTATAGTGTGTAAAGGGAATGGCCCTGTTCAGACATCACGCTAAGCCATGATGGTTGGGGAATTTCCAATAACCACAGTGGCTTAGTGTGTCATGTGGGGGGAGAAAACCACATTCCCCATGGTTACTAAGCCATCCCCTGGCAAAAGGGTTAAGGGGCCGGGAGGCTTACTGTGCCATCTTTCGGGCTCCCCGGTGGTTTAAAAAGACTCTGGAGGACTTCCAGGCTGTGACCATAGAGTCTGCTGGTTAGAGCGTCTGCCACTGCAGGCAACGCTTTAGCCACTGTGGACTTTATGTTCACACAGCCATTCGGGATGCTGGAGCAGCTACCAGGAGCCCATTCACACTGCAGAAGACATCAGGATGCACGCTAACCACTCCAGTAAGTTCGCCAGATAACTATGGGGGGGGGGGGTAGCAGAACCACATGGTGTTGCGTGGTTCCCAGTATTGTGACAGGCCCATGTGTTGTGGTTTCACTAACCCCCCCTCTGTAGTTACCCTAACCACCCTCCTCCTGTGCGCATGTGAATAGGCCCAATGTGTATGTCTGCAAATATATTAAGCATGTCTTGCAATAACCTAACTGGTTAAACAATAAATATTTGACTTGACATAGAAAGCATACTCCCAAGCATACAATCACAGCTGCCAGACGCTTGTTATTGAGACACATGTCACTCTTTCACACATTACCACAATCACTGTGGAAACCCACACTGGACAAATGGAAACTTATTTTTCCTATAATGTTTAAGGTGGCCAAGAGATGATAGGTTTGATATTGTTACAGTGGTCTACCAGATATAGGCATGCTTGTTCATTTCCATTTTGTCTTATCCTTGTTTGATGGTTCAATTTGTCATCAGCTAAGTCTTTCTGTGGCCCACAGAAAGCATGATAATTACGCAGAATGTATTTATTTTTATACCCATAGTGGTTTTCATTAATTTTTGGGGCTGCAGGATAAGTAAACTTAAAAAGTCATAGAAGCATATAAAAGTTGTTATGATTAATAAGGAATTATACAGCCATCATGATTAGTTATTGCTCATTATTACATTCTTTAAATTGTAGGCTACAGAGTGCCAAGTTTTTTTATTGTGTACTTAACAAAGTTTTACTTTGTGTTACTTGTTTTTAGTCAGCTTTCTAGGTTGGATCCAGACTGCAATCTTAAGCACATTTATTAGGGAGTAAATCTCATTGAACACAGCGAGGCTTAGTTCTGAATAAACATACACAGGATTGCTGGGTAAGTTAATCATGCTTTAATTCCACTGATATCAATGTCACAACTAACATCACATTGATTTCAGTGGGACTAAAGTGTGCCTAACTTCTAGATCCAACCCAATATATCTAAAAATGAAATGGCGTAGTTTATAGGTAATAAATGGTATTATACATTGCTATATTAAAATCTGTGTTGGGGAGTTCAAGTGAGAAATAGTAACAACAGGGAAGAGGTTTCAAAGCTATGGCAAATATAATATACTAAGGGAGCAATCCTATCCGGATTGATGGTCACCTCCAAGCCTGGGGGCGACCATTTATTCAGTGCAGGGCGGGAGGAGTGGCAAGGAGCGGATCTCCTCCTCGCTCCCCCCGCCCTGCTTTCATGGCTAGACAGCTGATTTTGGCTGTCTAGCTTCAGGACCTCGGAGCGTGGGAAGCGGTGACCGGATGACACATAGGATGTGTCGTACCGGCATTTCCAACCACCCCGCCCCAGCCCACCCCCGGGAATGCCAGGAACAGACCTCAGAGCACGGGCTCCAAGGTCGGTTCCCAGGGACTGACTATCCTATGGCTGTCTAGCCGCTGACTAGCAGCCATAGGATTGCTCCCTAAGTTATGGATAGTCCCTAAAAGTTTTAAGACATGTTGCATCTTCCTACAATAATGCCTAAACCAGCCATTGTTCATTGCCTACTTGCATTTCAAATTTTGATCTTTCCCATTTTTATTACTTCTTTCCCCCTACAGGTATTTGTTCCGCATTAAAGTTGACAGTTCCATCACATACGATCCATGGCATTGAAGGGCAGTCACTCATTCTCCCAGTTGACTATAATTTCAATGTTACAGTTTCTGACATCCAGATAATATGGGTGTTTGAGAAGCCACCAACAACCCCCAAATATCTGGTTATCTCTGTAAATAAGTCAGTTGTCCCAGACTTGGAATATAGGCACAAATTTACACTTACACCTCCGAATGCATCCTTGCTGATAAAATCTTTACATATAAGTGATGAAGGCAATTATATTGTCAAAATCAATATCCATGGAAATAGGACAACAACAGCATGTGAAAAGATTCAAGTTACTGTTGATGGTAAGTAACATGAAATGGTGGAATCTAATGGTGCAACTTGATGTAACACAGAAGATTTGTGGCCAGGGTCTCCTAGGACACAGGTGGGAAACCTCTTTCAGCTCAAGGGCTGAATTCAATTTTAGAGACGCTCCCAGGGGTTGCATTCCAGTGGTGGGCAGGGTTGAAGGCAAACAGGGTGGGGCCAAAGACACACACAAAAATCCAGCATAATGTAGTTTAAAGCTCTTATTGGCAGTAACTGAGCCTTAGGAGAGGCATTTCAGCCTTTTAGAATGGGGAAAACTGTTACGTATTCCAGATTCCCCCCAAAGAGGAACGGACAGACACAAAAGAACCCCTAAAATACAAAACAGCCACTAAAATCCGAAGAGTCGCACCCCCACCCTCATGTGGCTGCACATTTAAATATAATGGTGAAAAGAAAAGAAAAGAAAAGAAAAAAGAAAAGAGCGGCACGACTGCCATAGTTTACTTCGCTTTAACAGCCATGTGTCAGGGCACAGCAGATTTTTCCATTGGAGAAGTCCGCAGTAAATTGCGTGTGTACCGCAGCAGAAGCTACTTCGCAGCTGCAATGCTGTGCAGTTACAACACAGTGCATGTTGAAGCGGTGCCGTGTAGATGGCCCTGTGGTAGAATGAGTGGTACCATTTCATATAGTTGTGTGGTACTTTTGAATGCCACTTTATATAATGAAATACACAGTCCCAGAGAGTACAAAATTAACACTGCAGGAAGCCGGCTGGCTTGAACCTTTTCCACTGGTGTGCTGAATTGCCCCACCCCTCATTTTTTGCCCTATGGGGGAGCATTCCCCCCACTTGCAGTCTGAATTGGTACAGTCTACTCTTATCAGTTCAGTAACAGATTCTGCCAGCTTATTCTGCTCTGGTGCAAACTAAACCAGGCCTAAATGTATTCTTGCATTAAAAAATGGATGATTCAAATCTCCTTCTGGAAAGAAGACTAAATAGTAACGTTGCCATATTATTATTATTATTAATAATAATAATACAACAACAACAACTGTATTTGGAGCATTAGAGCTTAACTTAATGTGATGTAGAAGATATGTGACTAGGATTGCCTGCCGTTTTGTTTGTTTTTAATAGCTGTGCCTCCCCTCGCCTCCACCCCCACCCATTGTATCAAGACTGCAATAGGGCAAATAGCAGCTTTGTGGGGGAAGTGATTTTAATCAAGAAAATGGCATAGAAGGAAAAGAGTTAACCCATCGCCCCTTCACCAGAGGACAGCCCTGATATGAATTGCAAACCCTTAGGAGGAGGTGGGGAATTTTGGCCGTGCAGGCCGAATCTAGCCCTCCTGGGATCACAGTCCAGCCCTCTGGGCTTCCGCAGAAGGTCCCACCCTCTTTTCCCAACCACCTCTTGGGGTACACACATGCAGTCCCTGCTAGTCCTGACACATGCTCAGTCCCCTGAACAGCAAATTATTGCTCTGTTTAAAGAAGAGAAATACCTTGACCATAATATCTGATATCTTTTATACTGCAGTTCCTGTCACAAAGCCAATCATATACTCTCAACCCTCTTTTGGAGTTGTGGAAAGAAAGGGGAACATTACTTTGAAATGTATTGTGGGAAAAGGCTCACGGGTTGTTTATCAGTGGATGAAAAATGGAGTTCCCATTGAAGCCAGCACTAATTACTCCTTGTCTGTAAACAAAGACACACTTTCAATTGTTCCTGTCGTTAAAGAAGCCATTGGGAATTACAGCTGTTTAGCAGCCAATCTGATCAGTGCCATTGAGAGTGACATGATCACGCCAACTATATATTGTGAGTAGATGAAATATATATATATGTGGTATACATTATGTGATTGAATGTGATTATGTGATTGTCAGGAGCGCCCTTGCTGCCTTCTGAAATCCTCAAGTAGCCAGAATCAACACACAGACAATAGGGCTCTTTTCCAAGGCTTTATTTCCATTCAACCTAATGACCCTTACAGATGGTAACTGCATGAGCCTAACGAGGGAAACTTTAGAGAGCTGCCTACCAGAGGTTTCTAGCCTTACTGAAATCAGTTGATCTCCGTTTGGAGGACAGAGGCGGGAAACCTCTGGATTTAAGAGCTAGGAGGCGAAAGTCCGCCCCTTTCCCGTGGGGCATCGGGGTGCAGCTGTTGATGTCGCGCCAAGTGGGCTGAGTGCCTCCTCTTGGTGCCCTCCTTCTCCCGCTTGTCCCTTCACCGGCACCTAGCGTCCCAAAGCTCCAGTTGTCCCTTCCCCTGCCTGCCAGGGTTACTACCACTCTCCCACATTGGAGGCCTTCAAGACGAGGCTGGACAGCCATTTGTCAGGGATGCTCTGACTTGGATTCCTGCATTGAGCAGGGGGTTGGACTCGATGGCCTTGTAGGCCCCTTCCAACCCTACTATTCTATGATTCTATGAATGTGAGCAGGGAGGGACTCTTCCTCCGGCGGCACCTCTGAACAGCGTGCGGGTTCCTCTCCCACAGTTTCTATCTCTTCCTCAGAATCTGAACTGCTTTGGGGCTCTATGGACTCCGATCCAACCCTGACAGTGATTGGATGACAGAGAGCAGTTAGAAAAGAGTGAGAGCCACGGTGGCCAAATGGTAGGGATGTTGGAAGAATCTGTCCAGGGATGGAACCCCCGGACTTTGGCTCAGTTTCCTGCAAGCTGGCCCAACTTGATCTCCATTGAGTAAGGCTAGCTTGTGGATTTTCATTTTTTAAAAATTTGTATAAATAGACATTTGTGTAATTTGCTCAAATTTGGGGTGTTATTTGCACAATTTGTGCAAATTGCAGATGAAATTTGTGCAAATTGCTATTTATGCAAAAGAAGAAGAAGAAAACATTCCCAGATTTCAGGAAGAAACCTATGGCTCGGCTCGGAAAAACAAGCCTAGTCAGGGGTGCCTCAGAAATCCAGCAAGCCCAAACAGGGCCGGATTTCCCAGCAATGGACATCCCTATCAAATGGTAGCTCATTGGCATCACATATTTGTTTTATTTATTACATTTATAGCTCAGTTTTCCTCTATGTGCTCAAGGTGGTGTATATGATTCCCCTCTCCAGATTTTTATCCACACAATAACCTTGTGTGGTAGGATAGGCTGAGAATAGTTAGCCCAAGATCACCCATTAAACTACAGGGCTCAGTAAAGATTTGAACCTGGGTCTCCCCAGCCCTACTGTGACCCCCTAACCACTACACCACAATGGCCTGCCATTGGGCTTCCATGAAGATATCCTCCTATGATGGTAGAAGGCCTATTCCAGGCAAGGCTGAGGAGAGAGAAAGCAGTGCAGAATGTATAGAAAAACCTGTCTTTCACCTACCCCCTTTTCCATGAAAGAAGCCTTTAATAAGAAGATCGGGGCTTATATTAAGTTGGACATTTATGGCTTTTTTAAATGCAATGTAGTGGTGGGGTGTTCTTTTTTCTTTTCTATTTTCTAGGGTGTGTTAGTCATAATGTAGAATCACATCAGATTTCTTCTGGAATGGACATGAGCGTATCCACAATTCTAAGCAGAGCCTATTGTAGATTAGGGCCTGGTCCTTAGCATGGCTCGACACAGGTCAGGAAAGTTACCATTTAAACCTGACTTAACATCCAGTGTAGATAATTTCTATTACAGTTTATGATGAATGTACAGGATTCTTTGTGGGTTTACAGGATTCTATTCTGGTTTTACTTATTTTGTTGTTGTTGTTCAGTCGTTAAGTCGTGTCCGACTCTTCATGACGGGCTAGGATCCAAAAAAACAGCACAACTGTGCACTTTGAGTTCTGTGCTCTCAAAAGCTGGGACTGGTCAATGCCTGGACTAGAGACCACCTAGGAACCCCATGTACACTGCCTTGCATTCCATGATGGAAGAAAGACACGATAGAAATCCACATAAATAAAATAAATTTAGGTTTATATTTCTCAAACAGTCGTCACCCACATTACACATGGCAAACCACTTTTGAAACTAGAGGGACTTTCAAAAGCAGCAGGGCTGGCCCAAGACATTTTGCTCCCGGAAGTGAAGGGCAGGGTGGCACATGCATTCACACGCGCACGCGTACACACACACATTTTCAAAAGTAGAAGCCAACTGGATTGGCAGTTCAATCTTACTTCAACACTGGTGATAGGACAGTATCCTCTACCACACCTGAGGGCAACAGGCTAGTTTAGGGAGAACAGAAGGGAATAGCTGGGGGTGGTGACTGCTGTCATTGCCCATACACATACACACAACAGTATCTACTAGTTGAGGCAACTGCCTCAGTCTGCCTAATGGTAGAATTGGCCCTGAAAAGCAGTTTCTGATTTGGCGTGTAGGTTTGCTGTTCAAAGAAAAAGTCTAAATCCTGTTGGGTGTTCCCAAGCATTTGGACAGCTTAAAGCACCTCCTCAGTTCCAGGCCATATTTTATATAAACAAAAGGCAAATAAGGTCTAGAGTCTATATCATCATCATCATTTATTATTTCTATACAAAGTAAATGTAGGGAGTTTTATATGTTTACTTAAACTGACACCTGTGAAACAAATGGGATTACTCATAGAGATAAAACTGTTAAACGTCTGGAAAATCTGGATATACATTTCACTGGAAACAACATTAGTTATGTACATTAATTATTTGCAGTATTTTGGAGACTGGAAAGATTTGACTGACAGGATAAAGGGCGATGAAGAATAACGTTGTTTAACCAAGCTGTAAGCAAACAGTTTTACTTGATCTACACTTGAAAGAAGCTTTGTTGACTCTGAAGGTGTTGGAAGCATATCCCAAAACAGCATGACAAAAACTGATGAATTTAAGCAAATATGGAGTTTAGAGATTAAAGGATGAAAAGTGAGAAAACAAGGCAGAAGAGCCTTAACCTATATGTATGGTAGGATTATCATAAGCCAAAATTGGGAAATTCCATTTCCAGATGCAAGCATCAATTTCAGGGCAGTTTACATCCATACAATATTATGTGATTATAACCAGGCATTTGCTTTTTTCATGAACCACATGCATTTTGAATCCTTCCATTCTAAACTGTACATGAGTGACTAAAAAACAGTAGTATTCACTAATTAGCTCTGAGGTTGCAAGCAGCCCATAATGGGCCCGGTTCGCATTTCACGCCAATTCCTGGGTTGTTTAACCCAGGAATTAGCAGGGCTGTGCAGCAACGAGTGAGAGTGCTACCTTCTGTGCATTCGTGGCTTCCCCTTCAATAAGCTGTAATCAAGAACCCTGGAATGCATCTGAACCTGGAACTCTGGGTAGTTCCTCCTCCTGCTCGAATGCCTGAGGTACGCGCCTCGCCCTGCTTCATTGGTGGGCTGACCCTCATGACACATGTGCCTAAAATATTTTGGTCAATATGTGAGCCGTCATCATAGGGAATGATCTTTGGCTGTTATTCTTTAGTGTGGCAGATATGAAGACCTGTTTAGGTTGAGGTACCATCACCATGGATAGCCCATAACAGAGTATAGGAGGGATCAACAGCAGGCTGTGGCCAGGGATAATTTTAATGACAATAAACAGACACAGCTGGTCTGTTCAGCATCAGTGTCAAGGGAACAGGCCTTCAGAAAACCAAGCCCATTTTGTAGGTAAACAAACAAAAAATGTAGGTTTAAATAGAATCAGATCAACTACTTCTGAAAGTAATTCTTTGGAAAGTAGTTAACTGATGCTCTTGTCAGGACCAGCCTCCAATGTTATGGAATATATTGTTATGAAATAACTCTCACACCATACCCTGGCAGATCCTTGTCATTACTGACTCTAAGGTAACCTGGGCACCACTATAGTTTTCCTAATCCCACTAGTCAACTACCTTTTGCTGCACTTCTTAACTTAGCTCATTCTCCCTGCTACAACGCTAAGTGAGCCCATTTTAGGCCTCTCATATATATTATATACATCCATAAGCAACCACGAATGCTTCTCTAAACAGCAACTTTGGGTTGCCTTCCATTCTTGCCAACTGGCTGCAGACATTGCACTGTGATAACGGTAGAACATTACATTACATTACAACTACAAACAGGGATGCTAATTTGTGTTTTTCCATATTGGGTCTTTTGCAATACAGTTGAAAGCTAATAAAAAAGCACCCTTGTTACAGAATTTAATCCACAAGGTTTCAGGGGTTGTTTGTTTCTTACGAAGCGATTTTGCACAAACATGGAGCCAACAGGTAACAAGGAACAAAACCTTCCCGTAATAGCGCAGACGCCATATTAGCTGCAATGATCTCATTTACCGAGTTTCGTTTTCAAGTCACATAATTCAATCTAAACTTTATCAGTAGTAGACTAAAACCTGTTTGTCAGCTACCAGCTTTTTCAATAAGGACCCAGTACAGGCTCCAGGGTCTGCATGTACCATATGCCATTTCTGCCAGGGGAGTTACAGTAATAATAAAGGTCACCCACAGTAAATACTTACCATCTGTTCAGAAACAAGACGGATAACAGTTTCATGGTGACAGGAGCAATTGATCATGTTCCCACTGAGAAGTAAATTGTTGCTAAGAAGTGATGATTTATTATTTTACAAGTCATTTAGTAAATAGATTTTACTGACTCAAAAGGTCCCCTCTGTTAAGAACAATATTTGAAAAGAGGTAGCACTGCCAGAGAGAAATATTTGGAAAATGTCCTTGAAGCCTAAACATATTTTATTTTAATATGCTTTAGAAAGATTTTTGTCATCAGAACTGTTCACAGTCCATATCTGATTTGTCTGTTAATTGCAAAACAAATGTACTAATTGAACTCTTGAACGTAAAGAGACCAATGCAAAACTAGGAAGAACAGAATTAGCCTGCTAGGAAGACTACAAGGCAGGCTGTAACCAGGGACTACACAACCAAAGCCAACATACTAAATAGGTTTTAGTTTTGCAGTTAATCTGGGCTTTTCTGAAATTGCCCCCTAAATAACAGAACCTGAGACTGGCAAAATGTATCCTTTCTAGGGATGGATGGGCCACCCTGCATCTGCCCCGCACGGCACTCACCAAACCCCCAGCACTTACCCGGCCCTGGTGAGTGGCACAGGGCGAGCTGCTGGGCAGTTCACAGGGTGCTTGGCATCAGCACACAGGCGTTTGCTCCCACATCGAGTGCCATTTCCCACTCAAATGGCTGCTCGTTCTTTTCCATAAGTATCCCATCTACACAAATGGGGCCTTAAAGGGGCAATGTCAACAACATTACAGATATCTTTAAGGCCCCCATTTGCGTAGATGGGATACTTGCAGAAAAGTATGAGCAGCCATTTGAGAGGGAAATGGCGCTCAATGGGGGAGCGGATGCCCATGCGCTTGCACTGCTTGGTGCGCACTGAGCCGGGCAAGCGCTAGGGCTTGCAGACTGGCATTGGGGGGTTGGGGGCAAGCTGGTGATTTCTCACCAGGCTTCGAGCCTCAACTGGGCACCCACAACATCCCTAATTTTTTCTATACTACTATGCACAACGAAAGCACAGTCCTTGGGGGAGAGAGTGCAAAGGCAAGTACCTTTTTGCCTTACACGCCCCTGCACAAATTTCTGGAAGTTTTCTGTGCAGATGGTGGCTCCACAGTTGTCTGCAGTGCCAATGTCTGGCTTCCTGGGGCAGCTGCTGATACCTGTCATGGGTCTCCTTGATTTTTTTTTCTAGCCACACTTTTAATTTCCCGCAGCGTCCACCAAGACACTGAAATTCACAGTGGCGGTGGCAAAAACATTGCTGGTTTGCTGCCGAAATCAAGATTTGGCCATTTTAGGTTTCCGTAGTGATTCACGTCTGCTTATGGAAGCCTAAAATGGCCACATCTCAGTTGAAAACAAGTGAGATTTGGTCTCTTTAGGCTTCCATAGTGGCTTGCTGCTGATTTTCAGCAGCAAATTGGCAATTTTTTCCAGTGCCCCACAGAGTGCGGCCCGTGGTGTGGCGGTGAAAATGGCCCCCAGGCACCGCACAATTGCCCACCCCTGATTTATATCAAACTTGAAAAATCCAGAGGCTTCATGTTGTCTGCCAATTGCAGGGGCCAATATAGCATCCCTCTGTTTCCTCCTGTGCCTCAAGAGAGCTCTGAGGCTTCAGCGCACACAGTTCTAAGTCCCAGTCCTAGCCCAGGATGTTCCCAGACAACACGGTTGCCTTGATGCACATGGACAGATTGAATAAGGATTCACACAACTCATGTCTTATCATGTGTAGAGAGAGCCATAGCCTTGAGTGAGGGACGCATGGATGACTGACAAGTGTGTGTCTCAGACCTTTCATTCTGAGTAAATAAGAACCCAGATAATCTCTATTTACCATCAGTTGTTCCTGAACTAATTTTACTGGTCTTTTCTGTAAATAGAAATCTTATGTAATTTACCTTACCATGTAAATAGAAGAGTTTCACCGTTGTGTAGAATTTCAAGGTTTGCATAGGTTTTCATAGTGTTATAGCTTTACTGTTCTGTTGTGCAAAATAGAGCTTTGGTATAGCTAGGGATGGGGATGAAATTCATTCGGTTTCCTTTTTAATGCAAACTTTAATTTTGTGCTTTCAAACCAACATGCAAACCAAAACCCAGTTATCCCTCAAAATTTGCACTTCCCTGAATTTTGCAATGGAGTTCTCCAATCAAAAAATGTATATATTAGGGGAAATAATGTTTAAAATGCATTATATTAGGAAAATTGCTTGCAAAACATGTGTATCTTAGGCAAAGCTATGGTTTATTGAAACAAGCCAGCTTGAAGACATAGTTAAAGAAGCTGACTTTTAAAAACAAATCATAGTTATGATTAACCACAGTTTGGGGTTTGAAAAAGCACTAAACTTCAGTTAATGAAAAATAGCAGTGGAAGATTCTGATCTTCTCATGGGTGTGCCAGAAGAGGAGTGGAGAGAAGTGTGCAAGCTTGAGGATAACACTGTAAAATTAGATTATGGTTTAACAGTATGTGCAAAGTAGGCCTTGAAGTGGAGTGAATACTTAAAATATGCAACAAAGACTTAAGTCCACTTTATGTGTATTTAGGATATGGCTAGAAAAATAATCATGAGAGAAAGATAAGTTTTATAGTTGGAAGATTTGACATAACCACAGTCATTTGCCATGGATTATGTTTCTTTGTTGAGTTTATTTTTTTTTTTCTCCATTATTGTTATATTCATGAAGATGGACCCTATGGCCTTACCATAAATACTGACAAAGGCCAGAAAGTAGGGAGAGTGTTTACACTCGACAGAGGGGAAGCAGTCCAGCTTTACTGCTCAGCAGATTCCAATCCACCAAATATTTATTCATGGATCCGGAGAGCAGACAACTCTACACACCCTATTAAGTATGGAAGATCTCTGGAAGTTGCATCTGAGAAGGTGACACAGAAAACAGAAGAATACACATGTAGCGCTTACAACAACATGACTGAAAACCAGGTTGAAACCCACATCCTTGTGATAATTATACCAAAAGGTAAGAATGAATGAATATTTATATCAACTTACAAGGGTTGTACTAAACTCAAATTTCAAGCCAATGTCAGAAAACCCGGCTATCCACTACGTTAAAAATTCACATTAGGGAAAGAAGGTAGAGTTCCTAAGGCTATGTCTCATTAGATTTAAACTTATTTAATAGCTGTTCCCTCTCTCTAAGGGCCATGTGAACTCTATATGAAAGAGGTCTGGGATCTGCAACAGAGTTACACATGGCAATTTCTAGGTTTCTTTGTAGGAAACCGTGACAGTTCAACAAGTATTAAACAGATATATGTTTGTAGTATAAAGATGCCCTACGTCAGAGGTGTAGAACCTCTTTCAGTCTGAGGGCTGAATTCCATTTCAGGGAAGCTTTTGGAGGCTGCATTCCAGTGGTGGCTGGGAGACCAAAGGCAAAAGGGGGTGGAGCCAAAAATGCCCTAAATACAAGGATATTTTTGGCTTAAAGCTCTTACTGGCAGTAACTAAGCCTTATGAAAGGCATTTCAGCCTTTTAGAATGTAGGGGGGAAACTGCACAACAGGAACCACCAAACAATCAGTAGCTGGGGGAAAGGGACATGGCCCTCTGGGGAACCCAAGAGAGCACGATTGGGATCCCTGCCATTAGGTTCTGCACCCCAGCCCAATGTGATATACTTTGGTGTCCTTAGTACAAATCTGCCCAGTGCCTCCTCAAAATGACCAATTAGTGCACATAGGCATAATAGAATTAATAAAGAGAACTAACTTTACTTACTGGAGAATGGCTTGAAAGGGAAACTACATGGGAAGACATTAGAGGTGAGCTCTGAGACTGGACAATTGTCTCTATATTGCTACTACATCCAATATGTTCAGATCCTCTTTTCTCCACACCAGAGTTGTTAGCATTTAAGGCATGTTCTGGGACTGGGATAGAGGAAGCGCTATGTCAGGAAATTCCATTGGCGTTTAGCAGGAGTTAACAAAAATGGACCCTGAAACCTTTGCCTGCATGATGAACATCTCAGTCGTAAACACTGCTGTTGTTGTATCTGTCTGTGAATCTGTTGTAATATTACTGCATTCAGTGCCCTTGAACATCACAATCTGCTGATGTAGTTATATATACCCCCATCCTGATCATGCTTATGCTGGCATGGCAAGTCTTTGAATTTATCCATGTCTACTGCAGAAGTCTAAATGTAGCCAGAAATCATAAATCAAGTGATCTTTGCATTGTTATACTGATATATGTGTACTACTATAGTGAATTGTCTGGGAATACCCTATGAGACAGCATTATTGAAGATATCAGGCTGCAGGCCTTAACAATGCCTGGATGGGAGACCATTAGAAGACCATTTAGGCACTGAACTTTCTAAAGGAAAAGAGGATAGAAGTATGATCAACATTCATCAATGATGCTGCAATCCTACACATACTTCCCTGGGAGTAACCTCACATCGAACTCATATCAAACTCCTGAGTAGATGCGCATAGAATTACACTGTGTTTTAAGCAAGACATCTTCTGAGGTTAATTTTCTTTCCTATGCAGCAGTGGTGGGCAATCTGTGGCCCTCCAGATTTTGTTGGACTGCAATTCCCATCAACTCTAGCCAGCATAGCCAATGGTGAGGGCTGATGGGGCCTGCAGTCCAACAAGACCTGGAGGGCCACAAGTTGCCCTTCCCTGCCATACAGGATTGGAACTGATATACTTAGATCCAGAAAACCATTTTTCCTCCACTAAAGAATTGGTTTTGAAAGAGCTCTGGCTATTGGGCAGTTGTTGTTGTTGTTCAGTCGTTCAGTCGTGACCGACTCTTCATGACCCCATGGACCATAGCACGCCAGGCCTTCCTGTCCTGCGCACTCTCCCGGAGTGTGCTCAGGTTCATATTCATTGCATCGGTGATGCTATCTAGCCATCTCATCCTCTACCGTCCCCTTCTCCTTTTGCCTTCAGTCTTTCCCAGCATCAGGGTCTTTTCGAGAGAGTTTTCTCTTCGCATTAGGTGGCCAAAATATTTGAGCTTCAGCTTCAGTATCTGTCCTTCCAGTGAGCACTCAGGGTTGATTTCCTTTAGGATGGACTGATTTGACCTCCTTGCAGTCCAGGGGACTCGTAAGAGTCTTCTCCAGCACCACAGTTCGAAAGCATCGATTCTTCGGTGCTCAGCCTTCCTTATAGTCCAGCTCTCACAGCCATACATTGCTACTGGGAAAACCATAGCTTTGATTAGACGGACCTTTGTTGGCAAGGTGATGTCTCTGCTTCTTACTATGCTGTCTAGGTTTGCCATAGCTTTCCTCCCAAGGAGCAAGCGTCCTATAATTTCATGGCTACAGTCACCGTCTGCGGTGATCTTGGAGCCCGAGAAAGTAAAATCTGTCACTGCTTCCATTTCTTCCCCTTCTATATGCCAGGAAGTGATAGGGCCAGATGCCATGATCTTAGTTTTTTTAATGTTGAGTTTCAAACCAGCTTTTGCACTCTCCTCTTTCACCCTCAACAAGAGGCTCTTTAGATCCTCTTCACTTTCTGCCATTAGGGTGGTATCGTCTGCATATCGGAGGTTGTTGATAATTCTCCCGGCAATCTTAATTCCGACCTCTGATTCATCCAACCCAGCATTTCTCATGATGTACTCTGCATATAAGTTAAATAAGCAGGGTGACAATATACAGCCTTGTCCTTTCCCAATTTTGAACCACTTGGTTGTTCCATGTCCGGTTCTTACTGTTGCTTCTTGACCCTCGTACAGGTTTCTCAGGAGACAGGTAAGGTGGTCTGGTATTCCCATCACTTTAAGAATTTACCACAGTTTGTTGTGATCCACACAATCAAAGGCTTTAGTGTAGTCAATGAAGCAGAAATAGACGTTTTTCTGGAATTCTCTTGCTTTCTCCATGATGCAGCGAATGTTGGCGATTTGATCTCTAGTTCCTCTGCCTCTTCGAAACCCAGCTTGTACTTCCGGTAGTTCTTGGTTCGCATACTGCTGAAGCTTGTAGGATTTTGAGCATCACCTTGCTGGCATGTGAAATGAGCTCAATTGTGCAGTAGTTTGAACACTCTTTGGCATTGCCCTTCTTTGGAATTGGAATGTAAACTGACCTTTTCCAGTCTTGTGGCCACTGTTGAGTGTTCCAAATTTGTTGGCATATTGAATGCAGCACTTTAACAGCATCATCTTTTAGGATTTTAAATAGCTCAGCTGGAATACTGTCATCTCCGCTAGCTTTGTTGTTACTAATGCTTCCTAAGGCCCACTTGACTTCACTCTCTAGGATGTCCGGCTCAAGTTCAGTGACCGCTCTATCATGGCTATCAAGGACATTACTATCATGGCTATCAAGGACATTAAGATCTTTCCTGTATAGTTCTTCTGTGTATTCTTTCCACCTCTTTTTAATCTCATCTGCTTCTGTGAGGTCCCTGCCTTCTTTGTCCTTTATCACGCCCGTCTTTGCACAAAACGTTCCCTTGAGATCTCCAATTTTCTTGAAGAGATCTCTAGTCTTTCCCATTCTGTTGTTTTCCTCCATTTCCTTGCATTGTTCATTTAAGAAGGCCTTCTTGTCTCTCCTTGCTATTCTCTGGAATTCTGCATTCAGTTGGATATATCTTCCCCTTTCTCCCTTGCTTTTTGCTTCCCTTCTTTCCTCAGCTACTTGTAAAGCCTCATCAGACAGCCACTTGGCTTTCTTGCATTTCTTTTTCTTTGGGATGGCTTGAGTTGCTGCCTCCTGAACAATGTTATGGACCTCCGTCCATAGTTCCTCAGGCACTCTGTCTAAGAATTGGTTTTGAAAGAGCTCTGGCTATTGGGCAGTATACAAATGTAATTCACAATAATAACAATAACAATAATAATAAATAATAAATAATAAATGTTTGAAAAGCATTGTGCAGGTAGTAAAACTGTCAAATTTCCTCCTCCCCCTTCCCCTGGTTAGGCTATACTAAATAGCACAGTATACAGGGGAAAACCATGGTAAAATGATGACTATGTCTTACATATATGTTCCTGACATTAAGAAGCATATCTCTTTTTCAGATCCTACAGCCATTCTATTAATGTAAACAAAGTTATTAGCATGTTGCTTTATCTGACATTTCACAAGCTTCTTTGGCTTCTACAGCACAAAGAGCGGAGCCATTTATGCCCAAGATAAACAAGGCAAAGCAGCTGTCTATTGTACAAAGGGATTTAATGTAATTACTACAGATGAAAGTTCTGTGCTTTCAAACACGCTGAAAGGAAAATACGTTACAATTTTACAGTGAAACCAATACAGTGTGAAAAAATACTTTGATGCCTGGAAAGGAAAAAAACATAAACAAACCTTGTGCATTACATTAGAAATAAAAATTACATATTTTCCTTTGTGGAAGTAAAACAGCACTCCATAGGATATGAATGTAAAAACAACCATTTTAAAGTTTATTTTGCAGCCTGAAAAGATAGCAAAAGCTGGGGGTGGGGGGATTGTCCTCTTTTTTGTTCTTTTTTTTGCTATTTAAGCTTTTAAAAATAGATTTCCAATATCTTTGTTACTGCACATTATTAAACAAATGCCCAGTTCTCTCAACCACAAACAAGTCCTGAATGGCCTCTGTCTTCTTCTTTATTTCTATATTGAGTACCAGTATTGGGAAAAAGGAGGGATATAAATTAATAAAATAACAATAACAATAACAACAACAACAACAACAACAATAATAATAATAATAATAATAATAATAATTTATTCACCCAGCGTGTATAAGCAGAAGCACTGCTTCTACCATTAGGCCAGGGGTGGCCAACACAGCCTGTGGGCCGTATGCAGAACCCACCCTGGCCTTTTTTGGTGCCTTCCGCTCCTGACCACACCTGAATTTGCCACAACAGCAAAAAAGAGGAGTTCTTTCTTGAAAAGAATTTTATTTATTTATTTAAAATATTTCTAGGCCACCTTTCAGGGCAGGAGCTTTCCCAAGGCAGTGTACAACAATGAAATGTGTGTAATAAAATCCGTATAATAAAAAAAAGATGCAGTCTTAAAAACAGCAAATGTTCCCAAAAAAACAAATGCCAGCATAAGACAAAAGCTACAGCACTGTTGCAGCTATAGCCCAGTCTGATAAAACATAATCTGGAGAAGGCCAGGGTAAAAACAAGTAAGCCTTCAGGACCTTCTTAAAAACCTGCAATGATGGGGGCTGGCAGGGAGTGTGTGCCTTGTCTGGAAGCAGAATCACACTCCAGGAAGTCTCTCAGGAGCTCAGTTTTGCTTCCAAACAAGGTGTACCCTCCTGGCATGCCTTCTTTTCAAGAGACATCATTGCTTTTTTGTTGCTGCTGTGCCAACTTTTGGTGGCAAATTCAGCAGCAGCAGGGGTATGGCCCCCACTGGGGCTGGGGGGGGGGCAATGTGGCCCCCAACTCCCAGATGTTGCCCTTCCCGCATTAGGCAGAGTGAGGCAGCTTTCTCAGACAGCTGATTTGGGGTTTCATGAAACTACAGCAAATTGTTAGGGTTGGATCCAGGATCTGCCTTCCTTGAGAGGAAGGGCTCTGCTCACGGAAGGTCCCTCTGCCTGATTTTCAGGATCCCCCCTCACCCTGACACCACAACTCACCCCATTCAGCAGGGTCTCCTGAGACCCTTTCTACACAAGGCATTTATTGCGCGCTCATGATTCCTCATTCACAGGAGTTTGTGGGTGCTTTACATGACATCGTCATCCTCCAAGGCCTCTCCTGTGTTTTGCAACCATTGTGTGTGTGTGTGTTGGGGGGGGGTTGGGTTCTGACATTGGAAGTCTGGTATTTTTGTGAATGGCGGCATGAAACCCTGGTGTATTTGCGCAATTCCACTATACCACAGCGCAGTGGTTGTGTAATGGAACATGTAGAAAGGCAGAGAAATAAAAACCCCAGAAAAAAGAACACATGTAAAGGTGCTAATCTTAATCGCACAAAGAAACCGGACGCAGAAGCCTCAGTAAAGTGGCAGGTTTAAAAGCCTCATGTAGAAACCCTGACTCTCTGTGTAGCATTTTCAGGGGGCTGGAAGGGCTGCCATGGGAAGGAGGGGGCAGGGAAGTCCACTTCTGCCAGTGCAGTTAATCCAGCGTAAATCTGGATCCAACTCTTAGTTATTCAATTTGTTGTTGTTGTTGTATTTTTACTGCCAGTGAGGAGGAGATGCCCATGTGGGGTTTTGTGCCTCAGGTTGAAAAATAACTTGACCAGCCTTGGCTACTATGTACCTTGACATGGGCGGGGGGGGGGGGGGACCACAATTTGCTGCTCTGCCTCAGGTTGGCAGCAAAAGTGTAAATAGTTGGCAGCAAAGTGTATTGGGCCAACCATGGCTGTGAGTCTAGGGGATCCTAGCCTACACCAGACATTTATTTGTTTGTTAGATTTCTTAATCACCCATCTGGCTGGTCACCCAGCCACTCTGGGTGATATACAAGTATGTAATAGAACAGTTTAAAACAATAAAATAGTACAATAAAAACATCATTTTCTAAAAATACCCTAACCCACCCCAAATGCCTGCCTGAACAACCACGTTTTTAATGCTCGGCAGAAACTCGTTAAAGAAGTGGCATGGCGGAGTTCCCTCGGGAGGGAGTTCCACAAAGTGGGGGCCACCACAGAGAAGGCCCTCTCCTTCGTCCCCACCAATCTAGCTGTCCTGGCCGATGGGACAGACAGAAGGCCATCCAAGGCTGATCTTGTTAAGCGGCCTGTCTGGTGTTGCTGGAGGCGCTCCTTAAGATAGGCTGGGCCAGAACCATATAGGGTTTTAAAGGTCAAAACCAACACCTTGAATTTGGCCCGGAAAACAACTGGTAACCAGCGCAACTCCTTCAGCACTGGAGTGATGTGATCTTGCCGGCAGCTGCCTTTAATCAGGCGAGCTGCCGCATTCTGTACCAGCTGCAGCTTCCGAACCGTCTTCAAGGGTAACCCCACGTAGAGCGCGTTACAGTAGTCTAAACGAGAGGAGACCAGGGCATGTACTACCAATGGGAGCAGATGGTGGGGAAGGTAGGGGTGCAGCCGCCATATCAGATGGAGTTGGTACAGTGCTGTCCGGCTCACAGCTGACACCTGAGCCTCCATGGACAGCTGGGAGTCCAAAATGACCCCCAGGCTGCAGACCTGGTCTTTCAAGGGTAGCTGTACCTCATTCAACACCAGGTCAACATCCCCCAACCTCCTCTTGTCTCCCACCAAAAGTACCTCAGTCTTGTCAGGGTTCAGCTTCAGCTTATTCCTCCCCATCCAGCCACTCACCGTCTCCAGACATTTGGACAGGGATTCTATGGCCAACCCTGTAGGCCCTACGGCCAAGATTTGAACAAGAGGTAGAGCTGTGTGTCATCCTCATATTGATGACACCACACCCCAGACCTCCTGATGATAGCCCCCAGTGGCTTCACATAGTTGTTAAATCGCATTGGGGAGAGGATGGAACCCTGTGGCACCCCACACGTGAGTGGCCACTGGTCTGAATCCTCCTCTCCCAGTGCTACCCTCTGGTACCTGCCGGAGAGGAAGGACCGGAACCACCACAATACGGTGTTTCCAATGCCCAACCCCTCCAGGCGGTCCAGGAGGATACCGTGGTCAATGGTAGCAAAAGCCTCTGAGAGGTCGAGGAGAACAAGGAAGGAGCATTCGCCCCTATCCAGAGCCCTCCTCATATCATCCACCAAGGCGACCAAGGCCGTTTCTGTCCCATGCCCAGGCCTGAAGCCCAACTGAAATGGGTCTACATGTCATTCAGGTATTCAGGCCAATACAGAACCACACAACAGAGGGAAGGGGGAGTGAAATTGAGCCTTGCATAAGGATTCATCTCTCTCGTCAGGTGCCCTCCTGAGCATTCTGCACACAGGGAGTGTTTATTCTGCCGGTATCCCATTGCCTGCCAGAATCCCAGCTGTGGCAGCAGAAGTGGTCTTAGACCTAGTGTTGTAGTCCCTTCCCCAGGCCTTAATGGCTACCATGATAGCCATGGGCCTGATGTATATGAGGACCAACATGGGTCGCAAATAATATGTAAGAGATATTAAACTGCCACCAAACGGTGGCACCAAAAGATAGCCACATTCGAGATGCAGCCTATGTATTAGAGTCTCTCTGGCGATGCCCTGACATGACCAGCTCAGGTGGGAAAAACCAACAAGAAATTATATTGTTAAAATGACCAGGAAATTTTATTGGGTTGGATCCAGGATCTCCTTTGTGTTAATTATTATTATTATTATTATTATTATTATTATTATTATTATTTATATTGCGCTCTATACCAGAGCGCATTCCAATTAACCCAAAAACATACAACACAATAATATAAATAAAGTCAATAATTACACATTAAATCAACTACTGATGAAAATTTTAACTATTTACAACCAATCATTTAACAACCAATCATTTAACAACCAACCAATTCGAAACCTAATTACAAACCGATTGTTCCTTACTCCATACACCAACACCCACAGCTGTGACTCAAACCTAAATGGAAGGGCTCTACTCAAAGAAGGTGTCTCTGCCTGATTTTCAGGGATCCCCCCTCCACACCACAGCTGACCCCATTCAGCCGGGCCCCTTGAAGAACATACTTTTGCCTAATATTTAGTTTAGGCTTGTGGGGGGGGGGGATCCTCTCCAATTTTAAAATGAAATGAATAAATATATTTTATTCAAGGATTTAAATCAATAGCATTAAAAAAAATGACATGAACACAGATTAGTTCCTCTAATCCATGACCTTCAGACTTTTACAAACTATGACTGGTGTTATTGGTTTCTGCGATACCAATATTAGCATACATAAAAGGAAGCAACAGTTGATAGTTCCTTATCTTGCCGTGCAAGTCCTTAAATGACAACAGAAAAAAGATTGGTCATAAATATAGGAACCATGTAATACAAGGAATACTAGTTCAGTTCCAATGCAGCCTGTGCGTTAGCTCAAGAGAAATATCTAGAACTATAGATCATGAGATCGATTGCACAGTGCAAACACTGGTGATGACCCAAGGAATGACGCTCCTGTTAGAAAATACTGAGAAAGCGAACATGTGCTGAAATATATACACAGAAGATTTCGAACAAATGACATCACTGCCCCATCTGTGGAACTCTTTGCTGGATTCAGATGTTTTAGGAGTCATGTGATGGCTGCATTAGCTTTGCACATTACCCTAGAAGTGCAAGCGGTAGACTGAGTACCAGTGAGGGCAACTTTATTCCCTGATATGTGTCAATGCTGCCCTCTGAACTAAAATTCCTGAGCTAGGGAGAAAAAATAGATGCATGTATCTTCCTCCTGGCTTTAAAAAAAACAAACCCAAAAGGAGTGGGCTTAAACCAGGGGTGTTGATTGTCAGGCCTGAGGGCCAAATCAGCCTGCATGGGGTCCCAGTGTAGCCCCCTTGGATTGTCTAGATGGCCACGTCCCCTTCCCCACGCCAAAAGGAGGTTCCTACTTCCCACCACTGCCATCATTTGGCAATGTCCTGACCTTTGTGTGGTTCCTTCCCCATTCTAAAAGGATGAAACGCCTCCCATAAAGCTTAGTTACTGGCAGTAATAGCTTTAGGGCAAAATCCGATGCATGTTTAGACAGAGAAAAGTCCTACAACTCCCAGCTAGCATGGCTGACTGGGAGTTGTAGGACTTTTCTCTGTCTAAACATAAATAGGATTGTGCCCTAAAGCTAAAATATGCTGGTATCTTGGCCCACCCCATTTGCCTTTGGCCCCACCCTTTGGCCCCACCTAGCATGCAGCCCCCAACAACTTCTCTGAAATGGAATTCAGCCCTCAGGTTGAAAAAGGTTCAACACCCTGGCTGAAAGAAAAAGCACTGAGTGGAGGCTGTGAGCTTAAACTGGACGAAAGAGAAAAGTGTCATCTCCCGTCTGGAGAACTCCTCTTCAGAAGATGACCTGGAGCCCTCGAACCCAGCATAGCAGAGGAGCTGCCTGTGTTTGGGGATCTTGAGGTGGGTCAGGGGGATCCTGGGCCCATGGGAGAGACAGGCATTGACCCTAACCCTCAAGACATAATTGGCCCCCTCTCAGACTCAGAGGCAGATGCCAAGGGGCCACCTATACCCAGGGAGCACAGGCATCTAAAGGCCAAGTCGCAACCAGCTGCTAGATGCAAAAGTGCCCACCTGAGAAATAGGAACTCCTCATGAGAAAATGTATACTTGTGAGCAAGGCCTTGCTTATGAGTAGACCTTTCCTCAGGTGGCACTAATAGCTGGCAGCTGTGGTCTGGGTGAGGCTCTGTAGGCTCAGGCTTAAAAGCCTTCAGTTGCAGCCACTGGTGTCTAGAACAATGTCTGAGTATTGGGTTCTTGAGTCGTGCTTCCCCGCTCTTTGGATTTCCCTGCGTTTGATTTTGGCCTGCATACTGACCTTGCTTTTGGACTTGACCCTGTCTGGATACCTGGTTGTAGCACCCCTGTAAGCAGGACAGGGAGAGAGAATTGCTGAGCACTTTCCTTTCTGAGTGGTTTTGGTCACAGAATGGACCCCCAGCTGTTTTTCTACTTATGGAAAGAAAAGATGCAAGGAGGAAAGATATAGGTGCCCATATATTCCCTTGCGTGTGATAAAGCAATGGGAGAGTGTTTGAGTGGCAAAATGGCTAGTTCAGGGGTGCAGAACCTCAGGCCTGGGAACTGAGTCTGGCTCTTCTGGGGTCCCCAATCTGGTCCTTTGTGGTTCCTGAGAAGGCTGTGCCCCCTTGCCCCACAGCTACTGATTGTTTCCTGGCTATTCCATAGTTCCCCATTCTAAAAGGCTGAAATGCCTTTCCTAAGGCTGATTTACTGGCAGCAAGAGCTTTAAAACAGACTATGCTAGTATTTTGGCTCTGCTTCCTTTTGCCCCATCCACCACTGAAAGGCAGCTCCCAAGAATGTCTCGGAAGTGGAGTTTGGCCGTTGGTTCAATATATCTGGGATAGAGAACACGAGTTAAACAAGCCCTGCTTTCAGTGACAGACAAAGTGGAAACTTGTAATCTCTCCTGCAGTGGGACAGATTAGCTGTCTTCACATGTGGCCATATATGGGAGACATGCACAACTGCTTCCTTTCTACATCAGTCCAGAATCATGAAAAGCAGATGTGCAAGCAAACTGCACATCCATTTTCTTGCTGCTTCCTCTGGCCTGTGATCACCCTCCAGTTGGCTGCTAACTACTCTAGGATCATGGCAAAGTGTCAATGTTGTGAGCAGTGCCAAAAATGAAAACACTGGTCATTATCTATGGCATATGGTTGTACTGTAGCAGAGAGTAATTGCTCAAATTCATGTGCAACTTTGTGAAGCCATGACTACAGCTTATCTGTCATATTTGCCCCTGATGAGATATGAAATTATATGTATTTAACTATAGACACTTTGGAAGACAAATATAATTTGTACTGGCACCAGCCATGTGCCCACTCATGCGTATATTGCGAACGATATACACAACATAGATACCACAGATGACATTTGGGGTGCATGCTGATGTATATAACAAAAAAAAGAGCAGTTGCTGCACTCTGGGACTGCATTCACCATGTTGCTGACAGACATACTTATTCCTCTCTAGGATCTAGCTTGGTGAAAACCGGTTGTGTGGGGTATACAGTGGAGCCACCTGTGCATAGCACTGACTAGCCAGCAGCTGTGACAACACAGTCTCTTCTTGGCCCCACGAAGCAGTTTGACATTTTTAGTTTTGGTTGTTTTTTTAAGGTACTAAATGAACATTAAATTGAGTAGAGCTAGTGTGGTGTAGTGGTTAGAGTATCAGACTAGGAGACATGGGTTCAAATCTCTCCTCGGTCATAAAGCTGACTAGGTGACCTTGAGCCAGTCACTGTGTCTCCCATCCTAACCCACCTCAAAAGGCGAATCTGAAGGGGGGGGGAGGGGGAGGGGGGAAAGTTGGGATATGAATGCAGCAAATAGATAAACAAGCATGCATGTGACATTAAAAAATCAGACTAAAGGCAGACGGCCCATACGAAACATGGGTGGTGAAAGGCTGGCAACTCAGTGGGCAGGTTTGCATGATCACTGATATGATACCCCCTCATATGCCAGTCACAACCCACCCCATTAGCATAATTACTCTTGCCGGGTGTGGGTTATTGATTGTAACAACTGAACACGGTGAGGGTGACTGGCTGGGGTGGTTTACAAACCATCCTGAAACCTATGGCTTGTTCATAGCTTGTCCAGCCACCCACCCTTGCCGGTTCAGATGTCATGGCAACCTGCGCCTGGTGAGGGTAAAAACAAAAGTGGAAGAAAGCAGACTCACATAGATGAGACAGTGACTGATATTTTTAGGTATGTCTGGACAGAATTTGGTTCTCTAATCTAGCTTGTGTGGTTTATATTCACTCTGAGGACACAGTTCCCATATGACCCTTTTGCTGAAAATAAGAGAAACTGATGATTTTTGCAAAGAAAAATCAGGCTACTGTGCTTCCCTGATTTTACTCATGTCTCAGTCAACTGTCTGTAGGGTGAGTATTATTCCACATTGCAAAAGCAGAAAGGAGACATTGAATCAAATCAGATGCCACGTCATGTCAAACCATGTCATTTTTTTCCTGTACACAACTCACTGGAGCAATATCGCTCCACTGAGTTGCATTTAGGTGGTTGGGAAGCTGCACCTCCAATGATAAGCCTAGGTTTATATCGAGTTCATTACAACATACTGTGGTTCTACTTGCATATTTATAACCAAATAACAAACACTTCCTTGGTTTTTAAAACAGGACAGGAGAGGCTATTGCAGAAGAAATTAACAAAGCACAAAGTAGGTGAAGATGACACTGCAGGAATGTGTAATGTGTAATGTATAGAGTTCTCTATAAAAGAACTCTTTTATAGAGCTTCCTGTCTGCATTGGGTCAATGGAAAGTAGGGTGGGGATACTGGACCAGTCCAGAACTTGAGAATACTTAACTGTCAGGCAGAAATGCCAAGCTGCAATTCTTACAGTTTACCATGTGGAAGAGCTGTATGTATGTATGTATGTATTAGGTGATATTTATGAATCACTTATAGAACTGACAATTCCTGCATGTAGCCCATGTATTCAAGGCTGGCCCGATCATTAGGCAGAGTGAAGAGGTTGCTTCAGGCAGCGGATGCTGGGAGGTGGCAGCACGGTGCTGGAAGAGAGCTGTAGGCCACATGGCCTGCCCTGTGTCCTGTAAGCAAGCCTGCTGTCTTCAGGTGTGGTGGAGGATGCCATCCCATTTCCAGTGCTGAAGAACGATTCAACTGCTAGTCCAGTCAGCTTTTGTACATTGAATGGGAGAGGGTGTCATCTTGCCCTTTGCCTCAGGCAGCAAATTGTCTTCAGCCAGCTGTGCATGCATTAATACATTTAAATATACATCTATGGATGTTAATCTATGGAAGTTGTAGTCCAACACATTTGGAGGGTACAGGGTGGGGAAGGCTGTATTAGATCATAAATTAATGTCTAAATACACCCGCATTTCCTTTTGTTTACAATACTAACTTTCTAGTCCTTCTGAGTCCTGTTTCTCAGTCAATGTTGTGCTAAAAATATTAGGGCCTTCTGGCTTGGCTCAAAGATTTCTCTAGCCTGAGTGGCCTGCCAGATGGTTCTAGAAAGCTCACAAACAGGACATGAATGCAACAGCTCCACACTGGTGTCAAGGCTGGTGTCAGAATCTGGCATTCTTGGGCAGATGCCAGGCCCACAGCACCCTTGCAGGGGCCAGTGCTGATACCTGCCCTGGGCCCCCGTAAATTTGTTCCTTCGCATTTTGAGCCATGCTTTTAATTTCCCACAATGCCCCTGACCTCGCATCACTCTGTAGGTATTGTGGGAGGTTATAATGGCCCTAGGAGTGGAACCAAGTCACCTGTAGAGGGGCCTAGAGATCCATAATGCTTGGCTTAGGTTCATTATAAATGCAATTTCCTTGGTAGTGGGCCTCTGAGCATGCGAGATGAGTCAAGGGTCGACAGCATGGCCTCAGCACATTCCATGCTAACAAAGGCTAGTATCTGATCAGGGCCTAGGATGTGCCTAAGAAGTGAGGCTATGTTTATGCAGACTTACAGGTGGCTGTGCTGAGAAAGTTCTGATTGTTTTCCTTCTGGACAAGCACTGTTAGTTTATGCTGGGAAAGTTGCAGATGAACGCTAATTAACGCTT
Source organism: Heloderma suspectum (assembly GCF_057233095.1). Lineage (NCBI taxonomy): Eukaryota > Metazoa > Chordata > Lepidosauria > Squamata > Helodermatidae > Heloderma > Heloderma suspectum. The sequence goes on from NC_139462.1 coordinate 193,758,031, forward strand.
GCTGCTGTCATGCTGCCTCACTGCTGACATGTATGGTATAAGACTCATTGTACCCCTTGGCTCGGGGTTCAGAGAAGCTTTTCTGATCCAACTATTGGGTATGCCTGTGCGCTGTAAGTACTCAATAAAGGCTCCTTGTAAGCAAACCTGGGTCTGGCTTATTATCTTGGCACCTCCAAACCTTAGCAGCCCACAGCCAGGGCATACAGAGGTCAAAAGAGTGGCTGAATGAGCCACTGAGCACTGCTTGGAGAATAGCCAGATAAGGCCACCAAGTCCCACTGACAGAGGAAAATGCCCACCAGAGGACATTTTGCTCAGGACTCCCTCAAAGCTGGACCCAACCCTACTTTTATACGTGATATTCAGAGGCAAAATTGGTGGTAACAAAAAAAACACACGAATTGGCTAAAAACAGGCCATTTTAGACATACGGAGTGCTAAAAAGATAAAATTTAGCTTGTTCTCAAGTGAAAGTTGACTCTTTTAGCACTCCATATTAGCTACAGAGCAGTAAAAGGGTAAAATTTAGCTTGAAAACAAGTTAAATTTGATATTTTTAGTGGTCCATCACAGTTTGCTGCTGAATTTCAGCAGAAACCCACCAATTCCATCCCTCCCAGTGCCCTGCTACATCCTCAGCACCCTAATAATGCATACAAGATGGCACTGATGTGGGCCGTCTTTGCCTGGTTGCTGTACTTTTCCAGAATGATGGCCTATGTCCTCTGTGTCTGTAGTTCCTGTTCTTTCCCATTAGGTGTTAAACCTCTTTGCTCCTTACTACTTTGCATCCCCTGGATCTCTTGAGTTACCACCTTCCTCCACAGGCCCTTCTCTATGTTGCAATAGCCCTCTTCATGGCCACTCCATTTACTCAGCCCTCCCCCTCCGGTGTCCAGTATTCCAAGGGCTTTCCTGTAATTGCTCCCTCCCTTCTTGCAGTTCCAGGCAACTGCTAGGATCTTTGTCTGGTCCTCCAAGAGAAGCCAGAAGTAGTGAGAGCAAAGCTCGAGCATCCTCTAGTGGTTGTACACTGCCATAATTAAGTTCAGTCACCCTTTTAAAATGTTATCTGCAATAATGTGGGTGAAAAGCTTTTTAAAAATAAAACAATGAAAACAAAGCATCACAGATTTCTTGAAAATCTCTGAATCACCCAGGGAAATAAGGTTATTTGCCTACCCTGGGTGAATGGGCAATTAAGCCACTTAATTCCTGGTTAAGCCACTATGAAATCAAATTCTGTATCAATCCCATGAATTAACACTGTCAAAAAGGAAACTGCCTGTGAATTCATTTCATCTTAAAAAGTCATTATAATTGCTTCCACAGTTATACCCCCATTGACTTTCATTTTACTGCTGACTGACATTAGCAGCCTGATTAAACGTAGATTAAAGTGTACCATAGGCTAATTACAATTAACACTGTACAGGATCAGGCTGCAGCAATAACTACTTTTTTTCTATCCATACTGGGCTGTTCTTTTACAGCACTCCTTACTTAGTTATCACCAGTTTTATTTAGATCCAGTTACTTAAATATCCCATAATCCTTTGCTTGAATTTAAACAACGGGGGGGGGGGTGGAAGAGGGCAAGACGCTAATATATGCTGTTGTAAACTTTGAAAAACAGTGCCACAGCCAACTGAAGTGCAATTCTTACAAAAACCTATCCTAAAATGGCTGTTGTCATAGGTTTCATTTGTCTGCTGGTCTTCCCCAGAACTGCTTCCCTCCCTGTGCATATTTACAGAAAGCTTTCGTTTAGGGATGTCAGAGAATTCCGCCACGGATCTCGGTGAGGCTGAATGCCAGTGCATTCGGCCCCCCAAACTCCGTGGTGGAACGGCCTGCCACCGCCTGCCCCCCCCACGGATCCCCCCCGGGACGAGACTCACCTGGGGCGGATCTTCCGACCGGCTGCCGCCGCCGCTGCCATTTCCAGGCTTGTGTGTAAAAAAAAAAAAAAAAAGATGTGATAGGCTATGTAAAGATTTACGTAGCCTATCATGGCTAGGTTTAAAAAAAAAGACGTGATAGGCTATGTAAATCTTTACGTAGCCTATCATGGTTGGGTAGGTTTTAAAAAAAACAAACGCATACGCTCTGGGTAAAACAAAAAACAACCAACCGCATATGCAAATGGCGGTGGCTATGGCCGCCACCATTTGCATTCCTTCTTTTTGGCCGTCTTAATCTACGTAAATATTTATGTAGATTATGACGGCGAAAATAAAGGGGAACGCAAATAGCGTAGCAGGCGCTATTTGCGTCCCCTTTTGATTCGCCATTTTAGCCTACGTAAAGATTTACGTAGGCTAAAATGGTGAATGAAAAAGGGACGCAAATAGTGACTGCTACGCTATTTGTGTTCCCCTTTATTTTCACCATCAGAGTCTACGTAAATAGTTACGTAGATTAAGACGGCCAAAAAGAAGGAACGCAAATGGCGGCGGCCATAGCTGCCGCCATTTGTGTATGCAGTTGGTTTTTTGTTTTACCCAGAGCCCTCCGCGGCCGGAAATCCGGCTGCGGACGGCTCTGGCCTGGCCGGGCCTGGCCGGCTGCTCCGCAGAGCTGCCACGGAGCACAGCCAGCCGTTCGAGGATTCCGGGGGGAAGAACGGAGTGCCTCCCCCCCAGCCAGGATTCCAGGGGGAGGGACGGAACACCTCCCCCCCATCAACATAATCCGCGAAAGGTAAGTCACTTTCGTACATCCCTACTTTCGTTCCTACTGTCAACATTACAGACTCTCCAGCCTTTCCCAAACTTAGGTTGTTGGAGTACCAGATGTTGGGTGTAACTCCCATCATATCCCTGAGCATTGGCCAGGATGGCTGAGGATGATGAGGTTGTAGTCCAACATCATCTGGGGATCCAAGGTTGGGAAAGTTTGTGCAGACGCACTTGGTGTCCAAACCAAGTGAAGGAATTAAGTAATGTTCTGCTCTGACTCTACTGCAAAGTAAGTCAGAAAAAAAGAAATATTTTTTTTTTATATTTTAGTGTCACCTAAACCAGCGGTCCCCAACCTTTTTGGCACCAGGGACCGGTTTCGTGGAAGACAATTTTCCACGGACCGGTGGGGATGGTTTTGGGATGATTCAAGAGCATTACATTTATTACTTTACAGTAATAGGCTATGTAAAGATTTACGTAGCCTATTACTTGAAGAACGGGGACACAAATGGCGTCCCAGCGGCCAGAAGTCCGCCAGCGGCCGGAGCTGGCCGGCAGCTCCATGGACTTGCCACGGAGCAGAGCCAGCCAGGGCCAGTGAGGATTCTGGGGTGGAGGGACAGATCGCCTCCCCCCTCCGCAGACCCCTCCGGAGCCAAGGTAAGGGGGGTTCGCACACCCCTACGTTCACCTCCTGCTGTACAGCCTGGTTCGTAACAGGCCACAGACTGGTACCGGTCCGTGGCCCGGGGGTTGGGGACCCCTGACCTAAACTGAACTTGAGAAGTATTTTCCACTGGGGAGATGCAGCGACTAAAGTGGAAACAGCAGCTCCAGGGATATTTATGCTATTTAAACAGTGGTAATGTTCTGATTCCAAAGTATTCTTGTGTACAATACTTTGCATTGTAGGTCTTACCAGAATTAATCCACAAATATAACTGCAAATCAAATATCAACTTCTGTTTTTCTCTGACACAGGACTGGAGCAGCTGGCCCAGAAAGGCAACTATTTATCACCACTAGGATTAATAACTGGAATTTCCTTATTTTTGATAGTATCAATGTGCCTTCTAACATTATGGAAAAGATTTCAGCCTCATAAAGGTATGTTAAATGAATGCCCAATTACATTCAATGTTTCTATGACTTATCGCAAAAAAGGTTGATTTTCCCCCTTTGTCTCTCTTTTTTTCCAGTTATACAGAAAAAGCTGCAGAACAGGTAGAAAACTAAATTATTACTTGCCCAAACCTTAAAAAAACAACCCAGCATCCTCTGCCTCATAACCTATTGATTCTACACTGAATTTTAAATATTTTGATTTTTTTAATGTTTTTAGGCCTGAAGCAGATTATAGAAAAGCACAAACAATTTCAGGTAATACAAGCATTAAATGGGAATCAGTAAACCTGTAGGGGTTTATTTTAAAATCAAGAGAAAGGAGTAGGAAGGGTAGCAGAAGACCAAACTAGATGTTCATGACTGGATTTCCCGGCACTTCTATTTTTCCTTACAAGCAGCCTTGGGCGGAGGGGTACAAACTGGATTGTGTCTGCAGTACTGGGGAAGTGGGGCTTAACCCTTTTCACACATACTATTTTCCTCATCTAAACTGCCCCCCTGCCATTTTCCCTGCTAGGGAAGATTATAAGCATGCCCACACTCATGTGTTTGCTTCTGTAGGTCATAGGCTTTTTGTACACTGTTACTCTGTGCTGCGAAACATGCCTGGGAGGATGCTATTGTGCTCATGTCTGGCTTGTTGGTTTCCCATAGGCAGCTGGCTGGCCACTGTGTGAACAGAATGCTGGACTAGCTGGACCCACCATCTGATCCAGCATGGCTCTTTTTCTGTTTTTATGTTCTAGAAGGCAAAGCTGGCTCCAGGTTTTTGAGGGCCCTTGGCCAAGAGACCATCAATTGGCCCCCTCCTTTAGTGAGTCTACCTTCTTACTGGCATTGTCTCACCAGCAGCTATGGCTCCTCTTCTCCTTCGCATCATAGACACCAGGGGTTGGACTCGATGGCCTTGTAGGCCCCTTCCAACCCCTATGATTCTACTATACTGTTCTATGACCACTGGCTTGCTTGACAGGCAGGGAGCCCATGAGCAAGTAGGCAGTGGCATCTACTGCTGTGCTTCTCACCACCTCGTTGTCTGGGCCAGAGTGAGAGGCAGGTGAACAAGCAGGTTGGAATGGTGAACTTAAGAAGAGCCAGGCTGGATCAGACCAAGGATCCATTTAGTCTAGCATTCTGTTCACACAGTGGCCAACCAGCTGCCCATGGGAAACCCACAATAGCACCCTCCCGCCCATGTTCCCCAGCAACTGATGTACATAGGCAGACTGCCTCTGATACTGGAGGTAGCACATAGCCATCAGGACTGGTAGCCATTGATAGCCTTCTCCTCCAGGAATTTGACCAATCCCCCTTTAAAGCCATCCAGTTGGTGGCCATCACTACATCTTGTGGAAGTGAATTCTATAGTTTAACTATGCACTGTGTGAAGAAGTACTTCCTTTTATCTGTCCTGAATCTCCCACCAGTCAGCTTCATGGGATGACCCCAGGTTCATGTATTATGAGAGAGGGGGGAAATGTCTCCACACCTTGCCTGAAGAGGAGGAGCAACTTCAGGGGGCTTTTGTCAGTGGGCCTCTGGTGGGGTGTGGTCCCTTGGCGGGTGCCTGGCCATGCCTACCCTTGATGCCAGCCCTGCCAGTAGGAATAGTTACTTGCTTCCCTAGACTCCTGCCTCATTTCACACAATGTCCCATTTTGCTAAATTTGCCTCATTTCCATTTCTCTGCTCTGGTGTCTGGTTATTTCCTGGCTACTAGTCATGATAGCCATATATTACCTCCAGTATCAGAGGTAGTATACCTCTGTATACCAGTTGATGGAGAACGCAAGTGGGAGGATGCTATTGCACTCATGTCCCGCTTGTGGGCTTCGCACAGGCATCTGACTGGCCACTGTGTGTACAGAATACTGGACTAGATAGGACTTTGGTCCGATTCAGCATGGCTCGTCTTATGTTCTTATGAAAACATACATCCTCCCCCAGCATCACAGCCCCAATCCAATTTTGGGGTGCTGTAACTGCTTTTAAGAAAGAAAAAAAGAAAGAAGTAGGGAGATGCAGTTACAGATCTCCTGCGTCTCATCTACTTTGGCCCAGACTTTGTGCTGAAAGAGAGAGGGAATTGTGAGCACTTATATGCTTACTTTTGTAGTCTCCTCCATTTGTTATGTGCTTTTTCTAGCAAATGTATATGTTACCCAATTGCGCATTGTTACTCTGTGCCAGTAGGAGTAGTTACTTGCTTCCCTAGACTCCTCCCTCTTCACATTATGTCCATTTTTTTTGGATTTGCCCATTTTCCATCTCCCTGCTCTAAGGGCTCCATGCCCTGGTTGGTTACTCCCTTCGCTTCCTCCTCTTCTCAAGCTTCTTTCACCCACATACTCAAGTTCTCTACTTTCTCAGTATAGTTGACAATATTTCAAATACATACGCACTCGAGTATTCCAGTGGGAGGGACTGAAGTTGAGGTGGAATACAATTGTCCATAATTAATATACATTTTTCTCTATTTAAATATCTGCATTTTAGGGCATGAAAATGCACTAGATGATTTTGGAATATATGAATTTGTTGCATTTCCAGACCCTGCAGGCATTTCGAGGGTAAGTGTTTGCATAATTACAAAAATATATCCCCATAGCGCTATTTATGAGTCATTGCCATCTACATACCTTTTTACAGTAACTCTGTACAGCAGTTTTATAAAACATAGATGGCTCTGAGTTTAAAGATGTCCAAAAACAGAAACCATAACTACAGATTCATAAAGAAGGAAGTCACTTCATTTTGGCGACACTAAATCTGGGTCTTGTTTTCTGGCCTGTTTCTTTCATTGTTACGTCTTCATTCAGTGTGATAACCACTTCCTAAATCTTATGAGCTTCAGGATGCAATGAAAAATGATAATATAAAACCAGTGTGGTGTAGTGCCAGGAAGGGCAGAAAGTAGATTGGGATCTGCCCAAAGATCTCTAGGTGATTTGCGGTAGTTCTGCAAGGATTTCTGACTCCCAGTTGCTTTAACAGCAGCAAGAATAAAAAGGCTTTTTCCCCTTCTAAATTAGGCTGCTGAGATGAAGAAAACTGGGCAGGAAATCAGGAGTGGATTTTTGTGTCTCAAGACTGTGGCGTTCTTCACACGGAGCTTTTATCCTGAGGTTGAGATTGCTCCTTCACCGAAGTTTGCAGGCTCTTTACTACATTACGCTGTGACCCTCCAGGGCATCTGCTGCACTAAATGCCCTTTGTTCTGTTTTTAAATAGATTGCAGATAATGAGCTATCAAATTACCCTGTTGTGTTCCTCTTGAGTTCCCTTCCTGAAAACAGTAAAAGCGGCCAGAAAAGGAGCAAGATCAATGAAAGATAATGGAAGACTCAGATGTGGGGAGAAGGAGGGGAAAGGGGGAGGGGGGGAAAGAAGTGGGTGAAAAGGGGATTCATTGTGATCCTGCATTTAAAACAGAAGCACAAATCCCCATTTTAAATGCAGGATTTTAGGCTGGTGTAGAGATGCCCTGTGAGCTCAGTTCCTGGGCTGAGCACATGCTCAGAAGTACTCTTGTTTCGTAATTCTAAGATGATGTTCCCCCATTCTTGAGCCACCATTTTTCCAGTTTGTGGAATCTGGGGTTCTACTAAAAAAAAACCAAAGTAGATCCCCACTCCTGTTGTAGCGGCTAGAGTGTTCTAGGACTGGGGAGATGCAGGTTCAAATCCCCACCCAGCCATGAAGCACACTGGATGATCTTTGGTCAGTTGCGCATGCACTCTCTCTCTCTCTCAGCCTAACCTGCCTCCCAGGGTTGTTGTGAAGATAAAATGGAGGAGGGAATCATGTATGCTGCATTCAACTCCTTGGAGGAAAAGCAGGATAAAAATGTAATCAAATAAATAAATAGAAGCTGTAAAGCGCCCTAACAATACATACAGAACTCATCTTGCAAAACAAAACAAAAATAGTTCGGGGCAAACTAGACATGACATAAGAGATCCAGTCTGTTTCTTTCATTGTTACTTCTTCATTCTTAGTGGGTTAACCACTTCCTAAATGTTATGAGCTTATGGTCACACTGACAAGTTATCAAGTTCCTTATGAAACAAAGATTAGAACTCACCTTGCTTCAAAAAATTAGATCAGGGGCCAAACTAAATATCTATCTATCTATCTATCTATCTATCTATCTATCTATCTATCTATCTATCTATCAAGTATTCCTTGGCCCCTTTCAAGGCAGAAGCTCTCCCAAGGTGGCATGGCATACAACTAGATCCATGAAGAACAGGATTTCTGCTTAAAACAAATAAAATTATTGGCATCTGTTGGGTATATCTAGGGCAAAACCTGGGTACCATTTAGGTCTCCCACAGGAGAACTAGTTTGGTCATAGAACAGGTGAACTTACTCCAATGAACTTACCCCTGCCCTTACTCCAATGAGCAGAATGTGGGGTACATGCCCCCCCCATTTTATCTTTACAATAACCCTGTGACATAAGTTAGGCTGGGAGATGGTGACTTACCCAGTAAGCTTCATGACTGAGTAGGTATCTGAATCTGGATATCCTCAGTCGTAGTCCAGCATTCTTAACTATATACCACACTGGCTTCAATTCTAGTTTTGCCTGTCTTGCTCAGACGAAGTGATTATTTCCTACTTTCAGGTGTCAAGTCGGTCTGTTTCTGGCTCTGATGTTGTGCATGGCCAAGATTTTAATGGCACAGTTTATGAAGTTGTTCGACATATTCCTGAACAGCATCAAGAACATCAAGAGTAAGTTGCACAAACTAATCTATCAAGAGGGTCACTTTAACTAGAGAGGACTGATGACAGCACTTTTCAAATATCTGAATTGCAGTCACAGAGAAGAGGGCAAAGATGTCTTTTCTGCTGCCCCAAAGGACAGGAATTTTATGATTGATTGATTGATTGCTTGCATTTATATCCCGCCTTTTTTCCTCTTGCAAGGAACCCAAGGTGGCTTACATTATCCTCCATCCTGTCCATATTATCCTCATAACAACAACCCTGTGAGGTAGGTTGGGCTGAGAGTCTGTGACTGGCCCAAAGTCACCCAAGGGGTTTCCATGGCTGAGTGGGGATTAGAACCTGAATCTCCCAGTTCCCAGTCCAACACTCCCACCACTACACCACACTGACTTTGGCTTAAGTTACCAAAGTGCAGATTTTGGTTGAACACTAGGAGAAACTGCTTGTTGGTAAGAGTAGTTCGAAAATGGATCCAATTACCTTTAAGCATTGGCTGGACAGCCATCGGGGGGGGGGGGGGCTCTAGCTCTGAGTTTCTGGCATCAAGTAGGGCAGGCGTGAATTCTATTTTGGAGAAGCTCTCAGGGGCTGCATCACAGTGGTGGGTGGGGCTGAAATTTAAAGGGGTGGGACCAAAATACTTATTATAAAAACAGAATATTTAGCTTCCTGCCAGTAACCCAACTGTAGGAGAGGCACCTTTTAGAATGGGGGCAGGGGGGATGCCCAAAAAACAGGAAACTACCAAATGATTGATGGTTGGGGGGAAGGGGTGTGGATATTTGGGAATCCATGGAGGTCTGGATTAGGACTCCAGGAAGACCATATTTGGCCCCCTGGCCTGAAGGGTTGTAGAGGGTTGGACTAGATGCCCTACAAGATGCCCTATAAAGCCCCCTCCAACTATGATTCTGTGTTACAGCACAGTCAAATGCATGTTTACTCAGAACTACGGGCGCCATCACATGAGACTTTTATCGTGCACTCATGGTGGGTCACTCACTGAAGTTTGCAGGTCGTTTTCACAACATCGTCATTCCCTGGTGCCTGTCCTGAGATTTTCTAGCTTTATCCCACAATGTTTTAACTCAGCAATAATGTAGTAATAAATTATACCACCATTAAAGAGGACGTGTAATTCTGGGAACCCGCAATATTGCCCTAATGTTGCAGTGCCATCTAGTGGCTATATAAATGGAACATAGGGAACTTCCGCACAAAGGAAACGGCCAAAAAAACCAAAAGGGGGAAGCACATGTATTGTGCCGATCACGATGCTGGAAAGACTCCAGAAGAAGAAAGCCCGGTAGGGGTGCGGGATTTCTGCCTCGTATCATGACACCCTAAGTCTCACTAAGTTCAATGGGATACACTCACTAGTAAATGAGATTAGGACTGCAGCTGTAGTTAGAATCTCTCTGTATGAGAATTTCTTTTGTTGCTTCTGACTTCCAGAGGATGCGGGGGAAGTTGAGTTGAGGCTTTTCACAGAAGCCTGTGCTTTGGAAACACTAAGAAATAGTGAGAATCTCTCCAGTTTTCTCAGCCCAGAACAGGGTGAGAAGTTCATCGGTTTCCTCCCCCGAGTTTTCTGGAAGGGCAGGGTCATTCACTCCCCTCATGCTGGGCTGAGATGCTTGGAGACAGCTAGAATAAAAAATGCTGAGTAGTAAAAAGTGCTGTGGTGAGCAAGTTTTTCAACATTCACATTTATACTGGAAATGTATCATAAGCGGAAGGGCCAATATTAACTTTTCTTTTTCTTTTAAAGGGCTGTAGGTCAGTGGTAGAGCCCCTGCTTTCCATGTAGAACACTGCAAGTTCAATCCCTGGCATCTCCAGGTGGGGCTGGAAAATATGCCTTTTCGAAAACCTGGAGAGCCACTGCCAGTCACTGTAAACCAGGGGTACAGAACCTTATGCCTGGGGGCCAAATGCAGCCCTCCTAGGGTCCCAATTAGGCCACATCCCTTTCTCCCAATCACTGATTTTTTGGTTGTCTCCTGGCTTTTGTGCAGCTTTTCCCCCCTTTCTAAACAGTTGGAATTGCTCTCTTAAGGCTTAGTTACTGACAGTTAGTAGGAGGCTGTTCCAAGTGGTCCGTAGCCTGGTCGGTCCTGTGGCTCCGGAACCACTGGAGCATTCTAAGGCCTCCTGTGAGGCTTTGGCAAGGCACTTTGCAGATAAAATTTATCAGATTAGGTGTGTTACTCTGCACACTGTGGATACAGTTAGTGAGCAAGAGGCGGCCTGTGGCAAACCGGTTTTGTGGGATCGGTTCCAGCTTCTTCCTCCTGATGAAGTGGACAAGGTGCTTTCATCTGTAAGGCCGACCACCTGCTTACTTGATCCTTGCCCATCTTGGCTCATTATGAGCTGCAGAGAGAGACTGGGTGAGGGGATCAAGGCGGTGGTGAACGCCTCCCTTGAGGAGGGAGTGATGCCATCAGCCCTCAAGGAGGCAGTGATAAGACTGCTCTTAAAGAAGCCCTCCTTGGATCCTCAAGTTCTGAACAACTTTCGCCCAGTCTCAAATCTGCCATTTTGGGGCAAGGTGATTGAGCGGGTGGTGGCGGTGCAGTTGAAGGCACACTTGGAAGAAACTGATTATCTAGACCCATTTCAGTCGGGCTTCAGGCCTGGGCATGGGACAGAAACAGCCTTGGTCGCCTTGGTGGATGATATGAGGAGGGCTCTGGATAGGGGTGAATGCTCCTTCCTTGTTCTCCTCGACCTCTGAGCGGCTTTTGATACCGTTGACCACGGTATCCTCCTGGACCGCCTGGAGGGGTTGGGCATTGGAGACACTGTATTGCGGTGGTTCCGGTCCTTCCTCTCCGGCAGGTACCAGAGGGTAGCACTGGGAGAGGAGGTTTCGGACCCGTGGCCACTTACTTGTGGGGTGCCACAGGGTTCCATCCTCTCCCCGATGCTATTTAACATCTATGTGAAGCCGCTGGGGGCTATCATCAGGAGGTTTGGGGTGCAGTGTCATCAATATGCGGATGACACGCAGCTCTACCTCTCATTCAAATCTTCACCAAGGTTGGCCGTAGAATCCCTGTCCAAATGTCTGGAGACGGTGAGTGGCTGGATGGGGAGGAATAAGCTGAAGCTGAACCCTGACAAGACCGAGGTACTTTTGGTGGGAGACAAGAGGAGGCTGAGGGATGTTGACCTGGTGTTGAATGGGGTACGGCTACCCTTGAAAGACCAGGTCCGCAGCCTGGGGGTCATTTTGACTCCCAGCTGTCCATGGAGGCTCAGGTGTCAGCTGTGAGCCGGGCAGCGCTGTATCAACTCCATCTGATACAGCAGCTGCGCCCCTTCCTTCCCGACCATCTGCTCCCATCGGTAGTACATGCCCTGGTCTCTTCTCGTTTAGACTACTGTAATGCGCTCTACGTGGGGTTACCCTTGAAGACGGTTCGGAAACTGCAGCTGGTACAGAATGCGGCGGCTCGCCTGATTAAAGGCAGCCGCTGGCGAGATCACATCACTCCAGTGCTGAAGGAGTTGCACTGGTTACCAGTTGTTTTCCGGGCCAAATTCAAGGTGTTGGTTTTGACCTTTAAAACCCTATATGGTTCCGGCCCAGCCTATCTTAAGGAGCGCCTCCAGCAACACCAGACAGGCCGCTTAACAAGATCAGCCTCGGATGGCCTTCTCTCTGTCCTATCAGCCAGGACAGCTAGACTGGTGGGGACGAGGGAGAGGGCCTTTTCTGTGGTGGCCCCCACTCTGTGGAACTCCCTCCCTAGGGAACTCCGTCATGCCCCCTCTTTAATGAGCTTCCGTCGTGCATTAAAAACGTGGTTGTTCAGGCAGGCATTTGGGGTGGGTTAGGGTATTTAAAAAAAAATTTTATGGTAGAATTTTATTGTTTTAAATTGTTTTATGGTGTGTTGTACATCGCCCAGAGTGGCTGGGTGACCAGCCAGATGGGCGATTAATAAATTTAATAATAAAATAAAAGTTAGAGCTTTAAGCTAAAACACACTGATATGTTTTGTATTTTGGCCCTATCTTCTTTTGACTTTGGCCCCGCCCACCACTGGAATCCCCCCCCCCCAGTTTCTCCAAAATGACTCTTGCACTGAAGAAGTTCAAAACCCCTGTTGTAGATGGTACTGCACTACATTGAGAGGGATGCTGTTCAGGAAAGACAATAATATGTCCTGTGATAGCTTAAATGTATCACGTTGCTGGTTTTGCTACAGCAGACATAAGAACACAGGAAGCTGCCTTACACAGAGTAAGACTGTAGGGCCATCTAACCCAGTATTATTGACTGGCATCGACTCAGGGTTTCAGATATGAGTTTTTCCAGCCCTACCTGAAGATGCTTGGGATTGAACCTGCGACCTACTGCATTCAAAGCAGATGCTCTACCACTGAGTTACAACAGCCTTTCCCTAACAAATTGCAATCAATATGGCTACTATGTTACTATGTTACATTTGCTGCTATGTTCAGAAAAGAAACTTGAAACCATTTGCACGCTCTTTTGGACCAGGGGCTATGACTAAATATCAGTTTGATTCCCCCCAGCGGTACATGAAAAGAAAATGAAAGCAATAATGATGAAATCTGTTTCTGAAAGTAGACAGGAGAAGCAACAACTGCTAGCAAGAGAAAGGATCACGCTGCCACTTATAATGAAAATGCCATCTCAAGTTTAACAAGCAAACCCATTTCCTCGTTGCTGCATTTTTAATGTTTTTGTATTGATCTTGTTTAAAGTCTATAGATTTTTGGGAAAGAGCTGCTGTTTACAGGTTGGAATGTTAAAGTGAGAAATCTAACAAGCAGAGCCAAAATGTTGAAGCAGTTGATGTTGCCTGTTACTTTGTTCCAAAATTTGTTATGACTGCATTTCTGTCCAGCTAGAGGGATTTTCAATACTTTGTTGTTGTTGTTGTTGTTGTTGCTTTTCATTGAGAGGAATGTGCCTTAAGGTTTTACATCAGCCTGCACTGGTAAGAAGGAGAAATAGCTATACATTAGCAACTTATGTTTTTGTTAGCATATACCTGCTTTTTTCTCAAATCAGCCCAAAACATTAAGTGCAACATTGCAGTTGATACAATGTACAAAGCAATCACTGTGACTGCTATATTTCAGCATTGAAGTACGTATGTTTTTATGGATGGATGGATGTACATATGTCTATATGACATGTATGCAGTGGTGACTAGTACCTCCAAAAAGTGGGGGCGCTACAAATCCCCCACCCCCAGCTATTCCCATTCTATCTTCCCTTGGTTCCACCCACCCAAAGCTTCTTCTACTTGCTTAACCCCACTACCACCACCCTGGAAGGCCATTCTGTCAGCAGCCTTGATTGCTAGACCTAGATCCCACCTCTATGTTCAGAAGCAATATCCTTATGAATGGGGACTGGGGACAAACAATAGAAGAGCATAACAGCTCTCATCCCCTGCTTGTAAGCTTCCCAGAGGCATTTGGCTGGCTATTCTCAGAAACAAAATACTGGGCTAGGGGAAGACAAGGCCACAGACTAAGGGACAAAATAGACATGGCATTAAGCACATAATTATTCAGTAGCAATAGTGTATTTTTTAATAACTAGCAGTCATAGGGGCTGCCAAACTTGATTGGGACCATGTATGGAGGGAGGGAGCTTTAACCTTTTCCCCATCATGTTCCCGATCGGGGGGAGAGGCCAATTATGCTTTACTTTTTAAAAAGAGACTGCAGTTATTAATTGCATGAATATTGTCACGCATATTTGGTTCTGGTGGATCTTGGCTTTCTAAGAAACAAAGTAGATCTCACAAGCTTGAAATTTGCCTACCTCTCCACTAGATAACTATTGAAGCCAAATGAAAATTCCAGCTGTTAAGGAATGATTTGATAATATGTGGTAATATACCTTAATGAGGAAAAGAAACAACTCAAAAACTAATTATATTTGCATCAATTAAAAAATGCAGGATCTGGATGGATTTTGCTGAAAATTGGGCACTTTTTATTCAATTTTGTAATGACAATCAATTATATATACACTGATGTACAATATATAATGTGTTAATTCGATCTGTAACCTATTTAGTATATTATGTAACGAATTTATGTAATACATTTGATGAGATTTTGAATAAAAAAGAGTAAAATGGTAAAAAAAAAAATCCAACAGTATGCATCATTTATTTTACTGGTGTGTGTGTGTGGGGGGGGGGGGGGGTTGTCCTCAAGATGGTGCTTCAGCACTCTAAGAATCACATGTATGTATTTATACATGCATGCATGCAGAATATTTTGCTCTATTGAGTTGACTTTGTATGTAAACTAATCTCTATACATTTTTAGGTTGGCCAATTTGAGATTGAGAAATCCTACAATGCTTTGTCCCCTTTATTTTATTTTCTGTGAGCTAAATATGTTCAGTTCCTTTTGTTTTTATTCCTGCCATGTATTTTACACCTATCATGTTTGTTCTCCACTTCAAAATCTGAATGATCAAAGCTAGTTAGAAAGCCTTTCTAGTTTCCATGTTTTGCATATGATGCTTATGTTAATTTGCCTTTTGTGCAACATCATCACATTGTGATCCATAAGAATCCAGATGTCCTGGTCAGTGGCAGAAATTCAGTTACAGGAACCCACTGCTATTCTGACAAAAAATTCTGCATTTATTTCATATTCAAATTCAACAGGATATTCCTGCAACCAGCAGTTCTGCCACTGCTAACTGCTGACATTCCATTCACCACCACCACATCTGCTCCTGGCCTGTACCATTTGCTGAAATGACTTCTGAAGGTAGTGTGATACATTGACTCAGCCAGTCATCTTCAAAGCCCATTATAGGGTGACATGACATTGTGATGTATAACAGCATTATCTAACTTATGTAATTAGGGAAATCTTTGAAAGAGACAAAGGGCTCTGGATAGGGGTGAATGCTCCTTCCTTGTTCTCCTTGACCTCTCAGCGGCTTTTGATACCATTGACCACAGTATCCTCCTGGACCGCCTGGAGGGGCTGGGCATTGGGGACACCGTATTGTGGTGGTTCCGGTCCTTCCTCTCCAGCAGGTACCAGAGGGCAGCACTGGGAGAGGAGGTTTTGGACCCGTGGCCACTCACTTGTGGGGTGCCACAGGGTTCCATCCTCTCCCCGATGCTATTTAACATCCATGTGAAGCTGCTGGGGGCTATCATCAGGAGGTTTGGGGTGCGGTGTCATCAATATGCGGATGACACGCAGCTCTACCTCTCATTCAAATCTTCACCAAGGTTGGCCGTAGAATCCCTGTCCAAATGTTTGGAGATGGTGAGTGGCTGGATGGGGAGGAATAAGCTGAAGCTGAACCCTGACAAGACCGAGGTACTTTTGGTGGGAGACAAGAGGAGGCTGGGGGATGTTGACCTGGTGTTGAATGGGGTACGGCTACCCTTGAAAGACCAGGTCTGCAGCCTGGGGGTCATTTTGGACTCCCAGCTGTCCATGGAGGCTCAGGTGTCAGCTGTGAGCCGGGCAGCGCTGTATCAACTCCATCTGATACGGCAGCTGCGCCCCTTCCTTCCCGACCATCTGCTCCCATCGGTAGTACATGCCCTGGTCTCCTCTCGTTTAGACTACTGTAATGCGCTCTACGTGGGGTTACCCTTGAAGACGGTTCAGAAGCTGCAGCTGGTACAGAACGCAGCGGCTTGCCTGATTAAAGCCAGCCGCCGGCGAGATCACATCACTCCAGTGCTGAAGGAGTTGCGCTGGTTACCAGTTGTTTTCTGGGCCAAATTCAAGGTGTTGGTTTTGACCTTCAAAACCCTATAAGGTTCCGGCCCAGCCTATCTTAAGGAGCGCCTCAGGCAACACCAGACAGGCCGCTTAACAAGATCAGCCTCGGATGGCTTACTCTCTGTCCCATCAGCCAGGACAGCTAGACTGGTGGGGACGAGGGAGAGGGCTTTTTCTGTGGTGGCCCCTACTCTGTGGAACTCCCTCCCTAGGGAACTCTGCCATGCCCCCTCTTTAATGAACTTCCGCCGTGCATTAAAAACGTGGTTGTTCAGGCAGGCATTTGGGGTGGGTTAGGGTATTTTAGAAAACGTTTTTATTGTAGAATTTTATTGTTTTAATAAAGCGAAAAGCTCTACCACTGTTTTAAGAAGCGAAAAGCAAGGGAGAAAGGGGAAGATATATCCAACTGAATGCAGAGTTCCAGAGAATAGCAAGGAGAGACAAGAAGGCCTTCTTAAATGAACAATGCAAAGAAATCGAGGAAAACAACAGAATGGGAAAGACTAGAGATCTCTTCAAGAAAATCGGAGATCTCAAGGGAATGTTTTGTGCAAAGACGGGCATGATAAAGGACAAAGAAGGCAGGGACCTAACAGAAGCAGATGAGATTAAGAAGAGGTGGCAAGAATACACAGAAGAACTATACAGGAAAGATCTGAATGTCCCTGATAGCTATGATAGTGCGGCCACTGAACTTGAGCCGGACATCCTAGAGAGTGAAGTCAAGTGGGTCTTAGGAAGCATTACTAACAACAAAGCTAGCGGAGATGACAGCATTCCAGCTGAGCTATTTAAAATCCTAAAAGATGATGCTGTTAAAGTGCTGCATTCAATATGCCAACAAATTTGGAACACTCAACAATGGCCGCAAGACTGGAAAAGGTCAGTTTACATTCCAATTCCAAAGAAGGGCAATGCCAAAGAGTGTTCAAACTACCGCACAATTGTGCTCATTTCACATGCCAGCAAGGTGATGCTCAAAATCCTACAAGCTAGGCTTCAGCAGTATGTGAACCGAGAACTACCGGAAGTACAAGCTGGGTTCCAAAGAGGCAGAGGAACTAGAGATCAAATCGTCAACGTTCGCTGGATCATGGAGAAAGCAAGAGAATTCCAGAAAAATGTCTATTTCTGCTTCATTGACTACGCTAAAGCCTTTGATTGTGTGGATCACAACAAATTGTGGCAAATTCTTAAAGTGATGGGAGTACAAGACCACCTTACGTGTCTCCTGAGAAACCTGTACGAGGGTCAAGAAGCAACAGTAAGAACCAGACATGGAACAACCGAGTGGTTCAAAATTGGGAAAGGAGTACGACAAGGCTGCATATTGTCACCCTGATTATTTAACTTATATGCAGAGTACATCATGAGAAACGCCGGGTTGGATGAATCACAGGTCAGAATTAAGATTGCTGGGAGAATTATCAACACCCTCCGATATGCAGACGATACCACCCTAATGGCAGAAAGTGAAGAGGATCTCAAGAGCCTCTTGTTGAGGGTGAAAGTAGAGAGTGCAAAAGCTGGTTTGAAACTCAACATTAAAAAAACGAAGATCATGGCATCTGGCCCCATCACTTCCTGGCACATAGAAGGGGAAGAAATGGAAGCAGTGACAGATTTTACTTTCTTGGGCTCCAAGATCACCGCAGACGGTGACTGTAGCCATGAAATTAAAAGACGCTTGCTCCTTGGGAGGAAAGCTATGGCAAACCTAGACAGCATAGTAAGAAGCAGAGACATCACCTTGCCAACAAAGGTCCGTCCAATCAAAGCTATGGTTTTCCCAGTAGCAATGTATGGCTGTGAGAGCTGGACTGTAAGGAAGGCTGAGCGCCGAAGAATTGATGCTTTCGAACTGTGGTGCTGGAGAAGACTCTTACGAGTCCCCTGGACTGCAAGGAGGTCAAATCAGTCCATCCTAAAGGAAATCAACCCTGAGTGCTCATTGGAAGGACAGATACTGAAGCTGAAGCTCAAAT
The DNA here is from genome assembly GCF_057233095.1 of Heloderma suspectum. Lineage (NCBI taxonomy): Eukaryota > Metazoa > Chordata > Lepidosauria > Squamata > Helodermatidae > Heloderma > Heloderma suspectum. The sequence continues at coordinate 193,776,335 of NC_139462.1, forward strand.
ATTTTGGCCACCTAATGCGAAGAGAAAACTCTCTGGAAAAGACCCTGATGCTGGGAAAGCCTGAAGGCAAAAGGAGAAGGGGACGACAGAGGATGAGATTGCTAGATAGCATCACCGATGCAATGAATATGGACTTGAGCACACTCCGGGAGAGAGCGGAGGACAGGAAGGCCTGGCGTGCTATGGTCCATGGGGTCACGAAGAGTCGGACACGACTGAACGACTGAACAACAACAATAACAACATTGTTTTAAACTGTTTTATTATACACTGTACATCGCCCAGAGTGGCTGGGTGACCAGCCAGATGGGCGATTAATAAATTTAATAATAATAAATAAATAAATAAAAAGAGGAAAAGAGGAAAAAATGATGGCATTCTTATATTGTGTATATATTCCAATATATACATTCTATATCACTATAACACAAAATCGTAACAATGCAATTAAAAGTATACAATTAAACAGACTACAAAGCAAACTATTGGACAGGAAAATCTCTTGTAAATAGGAACGTTTTCACCTAGCAGTGGAAGAAATGTAGCAAAGTCGCTTGGTGGGCAAAAGTTGCCACGCAAGGGCTCTGCATTATGTCTCAACCAGTCTGGGAAACATCTGGGAAAGAGGGAGCATAGCGGGCCAGGGCCACCCAAGACATTTTGCCCTCTGACACAAAGGAGAAGATATTCCTCCTCCGCACATTCAGAAACTCAATTGGACTTGGAGTTGAATCTAGGGATGGTAGAACCAGGGATGTTCGAGCTCCCTGAAATTCTTTTACTTTACTTCAAAACTCAGTTTGGCTCACTCCCATTTTCATTTATGACCTGTTTTTTGTTTGTTTGTTCAAACAGGAAAAGCGTGCATTTCTGTGCATATTTTTCAAAAGTGTGCACTTTCCTCCTATTGCCTAAAGTGTGAAAATGTACATGTCTTTGAAAAAAATGTTAATGTCTTTGAAAAATGTACATGTCTGTGAAAAAAATGTACATGTCTTTGAAAAAAATGTGCATTTGAACATTTGGAAATGTGCGAACATATCGTTCCTGTTCGCATTTGGGGTTGCAAATTGTGCAAGTCTGGATGTTTTCCAAACTGAAATGAAATTCTGATACATCCCTAGCTGAATCTTCTTTCAACACTGGCAACAGGACAACGTCCTCTACTGTACCTGAGGGCAGCAGCCAGCAGACTAGCATAGGGGGGCAGGGCAGGCCATGGGGGACACACGACTCTGTCCTCCCACACCTTCATGCAACTCACTCACCACTCCACCTGCTTGCTGTCTATTTAAATATGCTGCAGTGCAGCAGTGGTGATGCCAGCCCAATGTGTGCCATGTGCTCAATGCGTGCACACGTGTGATCCCTGATGGAGTACGTGGCCTGGGGTAACTACCTCTGCCTGCTCGCTTGGTCAGAGGCCTTCTCTAATGGTGCTCTACATGATGTATTGGAAGAAGGTGACTAGGTGATCATAGAATCATAGAATAGTAGGGTTGGAAGGGGCCTACAAGACCATCGAGTCCAACCCCCTGCTCAATGCAGGAATCCAAGTCAGAGCATCCCTGACAGATGGCTGTCCAGCCTCGTCTAGAAGGCCTCCAGTGTGGGAGAGCCCAGCACCTCCCCAGGTAATTGGTTCCATTGTTGTATTGCTCTTACAGTCAGGAATTTTTTCCTGATGTTCAGCCGGAATCTGGCTTCCTGTAACTTGAGCCCATGATTCCGTGTACTGCACTCTGGGATGATCAAGAAGAGATCCTGGCCTTCTTCTCTGTGACAACCTTTCAAGTACTTGAAGAGCGCTATCATATCTCCCCTCAGTCTTCTCTTCTCAAGGCTAAACATGCCCAGTTCTTTCAGGCTCTCTTCATAGGGCTTTGTTTCCAGTCCCCTGATCATCTTTGTTGCCTTCCTCTGAACCCTCTCCAGTTTGTCTGCATCCTACTTAAAATGTGGTGCCCAGAACTGGACACAGTACTCCAGATGAGGCCTAACCAGTGCTGAGTAGAGGGGAACTAGTACTTCCGGGGATTTGGAAGCTATGCTTCTCTTAATGCAGCCCAAAATAGCATTTGCCTTTTTTGCAGCCACATCACATTGTTGGCTCATATTCAGCTTGTGATCGACAACAATTCCAAGATCCTTCTCGCTTGTAGTGTGGTTGAGCCACGTATCCCCCATCTTGTAACTGTGCATTTGGTTTCTTTTTCCTAGGTGCAGAACTTGGCATTTATCCCTATTAAATGTAATTCTGTTGTTTTCTGCCCAGCGCTCCAGTCTATTCAGATCACTTTGAATTTTGTTTCTGTCTTCCAAAGTATTAGCTATCCCGCCCAATTTTGTGTCATCTGCAAATTTGATCAGCATTCCCTGCACCTCCTCCTCCATGTCATTAATCAAAATGTTGAAGAGCACGGGGCCCAGGACTGAGCCCTGCGGTACCCCACTCATTACCTCTCCCCAGTTTGAGAAGGTCCCATTGATAAGCACTCTTTGAGTCCGATTCTGCAGCCAACTGTGGATCCACCGGATCGTTGTTTCATCTAGCCCACTTTGAGCTAGTTTGCTCATCAGGATATCATGGGGCACTTTGTCGAAAGCTTTGCTGAAGTTGAGGTATATCATGTCTATGGCATTCCCACAATCCACAAGGCAGGTTACTTGATTAAAATGAGATCAGATTTGTCTGGCAGGACTTGTTCTTGACAAATCCATGTTGGCTTTGAGTAATCACGGCATTGTTGTCAAGGTGCTTCCAGATGGATTGCTTTATCATCTGCTCCAGAATTTTCCCAGGGATTGATGTCAGACTGACTGGTCTGTAGTTCCCAGGTTCCTCCTTTTTACCCTTTTTGAAGATAGGGACAACGTTAGCCCTCCTCCAGTCATCTGGCACTTCCCCCATCCTCAATGATTTCTCAAAGAGAATAGACAGCGGTTCTGAGAGTTCTTCTGCCAGTTCCTTTATTACTCTAGGATGCAGTTCATCTGGCCCTGGAGATTTGAACTCATTCAAAGTAATTAGGTGCTCCTTGACCATATGCCTATCGATCTCAAGCTGCAATCCTGCCCCTTCAGCCTGTACTTCGCCTTTGCCAGGGGGGTCATAGACCCTCTTTTGGGAGAAGACTGAGCCAAAGTAGGAATTGAGCACCTCTGCCTTTTCTTTGTCATCTGTTATCGTATTGCCATCCTTATTTAATAGCTGAACCACCATTTCTTTCCTCTGCAAACTCATTTTGCAGAAGAGCTTGACTCTTGCTCTTGACAGAAGCAAGAACAGAGATCTTTCGGGTATTCTGGCTAAACAAAATTTATTCATCCAGCTACTGCAGGGAAGGACCTGCAGACAAAATTGGTAAGTGTTTTGAAACAGAGATGAACATTGATAGTTCCTTGGAAGCCAGGCAAATGATATTTATATGATACAGTCTGTCGTCCCCCCCGCTGGCCACAAGCCATCCCCCACCCCCTTTCCCTGAACCACTAGTTATTGGTTTCCTGGCTTCTGTGCAGTCCCCCCCCCCATTCTAAAAGCTTGAAATGCCTCTCTTAAAGCTTGGTCGCTGGCAGTAAGAGCTTTGAACTACAATATGCTGACATTTCTGGTATTTTGGCCCTGCCCCTTTTGCCTTTGGCTCCACCCACCACTGGAATGCATCCCCCCCTCCTCCCCGGAGCTTCTCTGAAATGGAATTCTGCCCCTCAGGTGAAAAAGGTTCTGCATCCCTGTCTTATAAGATGGATGAGCTTTGGCAATGAAAAGCTCAGCCATGGATTCCTAGAATTAGATTGTTTCCACTGTATGTATACACACACATAACTTAGAAGGTATTTGGAAGTTTTTTAAAAAGCCTGTTTTCTGAAGCTTTCAACGATTAGTCAGTATAGTTCAGTGGTAGCTGCCTGTTGCTTTTGGTAGATATTATGCATTAGTCATTTAGGAACAAAAGGAGGTGGGGAAATATGAAAAAGAAGCCTACCCACCGGATTTCAGGTCATGTGACAAATTACAAACTCATTTTGCAGAAGAGCTTGACTCTTGATCTTGATAGAAGCAAGAACAGAGATCTTTCAGGTATTCTGGCTAAACAAAATTTATTCATCCAGCTACTGCAGGGAAGGACCTGCAGACAAAATTGGTAAGTGTTTTGAAACGAAGATGAACATTGATAGTTCCTTGGAAGCCAGGCAAATGATATTTATATGGCTGCATCATTCATACTATAAGAAAACATATTATAGTCCTTGTATGGAGAATCATATTGTCTTTGTGTAAGTGCTAAAAAGAGTTCTGAATGTTATGGTATATCGCAAAGAGACTATCACCATGAACTAATCCTGTACCCTCTTTAACTGCAACAAGGAGGCAGAATTGGCATCACAATCCATTTTTGTAAAACTAGAAAATGTTTATTGTAGCAACCAACGATTGTCTAAAGAATATTACCTTGGTACTAAGAAAACTACGTGAAAATGTTTGACTTTACAAATAGCATTAAGTATCTAAACAGCAACTGTTTGGATTTTGGATTTTTTCTCCTGTTGGACTAAAATTGCTGCCTGCATTTTTGTCTGCTCTGGAAAATTCAGTAAGCAATTTTAAGATGGTTTTAAAATGAGAATAGACCAACAATACAAAATAAACGTTTTAAAAAACAGTAATTTGTTGTTGAAAAGCTTACAGGGAAGAGCTGAACATTCTTGCATTCAGAAGTGCTTTACTTTCAGTTTCCTTTCCCAGAGCTGCAGTTCTTCAGCAAAACATTTATGCAGCCATATAGATTACTCCTTTGTTTTCCAACACCATGGTGAGAAAATATGAACATGGAAGTATAACTAGGGCATAAATCCCTGAATAGATGTTTATTAATGAGTAAAAATAACTGTTAACAGGTCATCAAAGCAGGATTTCCTTTACGATGGAGGAATGTACAACTGATATCACCTAATGTGTAAGTTTCTGGTCATATACTATTGCTATTATTTATTATTGCTTTGGAAAATTCAGAAACAGGGACGTGTTTCTGCTTGCAGACAACGGGCACCCTCCCCGAGCACCTTGTCTCCTTGCAAAATCGTCACTTTTTACCACCGCCACAGCAAATTTGACAGCAGCACCACTTTTGGAGGTGGGGTGGTATGTGACTCCTAGTTGCTTCCGGGGGGGCAGCATACCCCCACCAAACTCCCAGAGGTGGCCCACCCCTGCACTACCCTAAGGTTGCAATCCTATATATGTTTCCTCTGAGTAAGCACCACTGAACACAGTGAGGCTTCTGAGTAAACATGCATAGGACCGTACCATAACCTGGCTCTCCTATATCAAATTGGCTCTTAAAAGTATCCTAATATAATGTGACATTCTTTGGTGTGGAGGTAGGTAGCTCTGATTCTGCTTTTGTTACGGGCAAGTTGAGGCTGGAACTAGTCATGACATTATACATGTGGCTGCCATCCTCCATAACGTCTAGTTCTGCTTACCTGTGTTCTGACAAGATAACAGTTCTGGCTCCAATAGATACGGTGATCAGTAGAATAAGGGTTCCATAATGTTAAATGGAAATCAGGGGGTGGGTCGTTCTACCCTTAATAAAATTGAAAAAGTTTCACCAATCTTCCTGAAACTTGCATGTGCCAGAAAGAAATGTCTATTTTTTATAACTTGAAAATTTCAGGAAGAGTGGTTAAAGGCTGAGGTAGAAAGGGTAGTTAACAGAAAAAAGAAAATAAACACTCGGTCACGCAAAAGTGTTCCCGAAAACATGTGTTGGCAACCTTTTGTGACCATTTGTGAAAAAAACCTCTAACCTCCTTGTTTTAAAGATTGGTGTTTTCCTATTTCCTTTATATTATAGTTGGTGGAATGGAATTTCTTTTTTTTAATTCAATTTACGTATTTTAAAATATTCTTTATTTTATAATGAAAGTCTATGGGAGTCTCATACGGTGCTCGGAATGTTGAGAGGGCAGAGGAAATAACTGCCATGTGGAGGAAACTGGGACCTGTGTGTGTGTGTGTGTGTGTGTGTGTGTACACATGTGTATATATATGCACACATATATATATGTGTATATATATGCATTTCACCTGTCCTCCATGATTGCTCAAAGATAATAGACAGTGGTTCTGAGAGTTCATCTGCCAGTTCCTTTATTACTCTAGGATGCATTTCATCTGGCCCTGGAGATTTGAACTCATTCAAAGTAATTAGGTGTTCCTTGACCATATGCCTATCGATCTCACACTGCAATCCTGCTCCTTCAGCCTGTACTTCGCCTTTGCCAGGGGGTTTTGGGAGAAGACTGAGCCAAAGTAGGAATTGAGCACCTCTGCCTTTTCTTTGTCATCTGTTATCATTTTGCCATCCTTATTTAATAGCTGAACCACCATTTCTTTCCTCTGTCTTTTACTATGCATGTAGCTGAAGAAAGCCTTTTTGTTGCTTTTAGCATCCCTCGCTAGCCTCAGCTCGTTCTCAGCTTTAGCCTTCCTGACGCCATCCCTGCAATTCTGTGCTACCTGCCTGTACTCTTCCTTTGTTGCTTGGCCTTCTTTCCACTTCCTATATGTATCCTTTTTTGTTTTCAGGTCATCTCTAAGCTTTTTGTGAAGCCACATTGGCTTCTTCTGTTGTCTTCCACCTTTTCTTCTTGTTGGAATTGTTTGTAATTGTGCCTTGAGAATTTCCTTTTTTTAAAGCTCCCACCCACCTTGGACTCCTTTTCTCATTAGAGTCGCTTGCCATGAGACCTTACTGATTATTGTTCTGAGTTTATTAAAATCAGCTTTCCTAAAATCCAGGGTACGTGTTTGACTACACTCGGCTTTTGCTTCCCTTAGAACCAAGAACTCAAGTACAACATGGTCGCTTTCCCCCAGAGTTCCTGTAACTGCTACTTTATCCACTAAGTCATCTCTGTTGGTTACGATCAAGTCAAGGATAGCCGATCCTCTAGTTCCTTCCTTTACTTTCTGTAGGAGGAAGTTATCCGACACAGGAATTTCCTGGAGGGGCCATGTTTTGCAAAATTTGTCTCCCAACAAATATCGGGGAAATTGAAGTCCCCCATTACTACTACATCATGCTTCCTGATTGGCTATTTGCGTTTCAAAAGTTTCATCCTCATCTTCTCCTTGATTGGGTGGCCGGTAGTAGACTCTGACCACCAGGTTCCTTTTATTCTTTGCTCCATTTATTTTGATCCAGATGCTCTCGATGGGGCTACCAAGCTCATCCTCCTGTATTTCTGTGCAGAGATATGTATTTTTGACATACAGTGCAACCCCACCTCACTTTCTGTTCCTCCTGCTCTTTTTGAACAAGTTATATCCTTCAATTGCTATATTCCAGTCATGAGAGTCATCCCACCAAGTCTCAGTTATACATATCAAGTCATAATTTCCCTCTTGTATTAAGAGTTCAAGTTTGTTCTGTTTGTTTCCCATTCTCTGGGCATTAGAATATAGACATCGAAGACCATGTGCTTCATAGTCTGGCTTTCTTCCTATTATTATTATTATTATTATTATTATTATTATTATTAAATTTATTAATCGCCCATCTGGCTGGTCACCCAGCCACTCTGGGTGATGTACAACATACAATAAAACAGTTTAAAACAATAAAATTCTACAGTAAAAACATTTTCTAAAATACCCTAACCCACCCCAAATGCCTGCCTGAACAACCACGTTTTTAATTCACGACGGAAGCTCATTAAAGAGGGGGCATGGCAGAGTTCCCTAGGGAGGGAGTTCCACAGAGTGGGGGCCACCACAGAAAAGGCCCTCTCCCTCGTCCCCACCAGTCTAGCTGTCCTGGCTGATGGGACAGACAGAAGGCCATCCAAGGCTGATCTTGTTAAGCGGCCTGTCTGGTGCTGCTGGAGGCGCTCCTTAATATAGGCTGGGCCGGAACCATATAGGGTTTTAAAGGTCAAAACCAACACCTTGAATTTGGCCCAGAAAACAACTGGTAACCAGTGCAACTCCTTCAGCACTGGAGTGATGTGATCTCGCCGGTGGCTGCCTTTAATCAGGCGAGCTGCCGCATTCTGTACCAGCTGCAGCTTCCGAACTGTCTTCAAGGGTAACCCCACGTAGAGCACATTACAGTCGTCTAAACGAGAGGAGACCAGGGCATGTACTACCGATGGGAGCAGATGGTCGGGAAGGAAGGGGCGCAGCCGCCGTATCAGATGGAGTTGATACAGCGCTGTCCGGCTCACAGCTGACACCTGAGCCTCCATGGACAGCTGGGAGTCCAAAATGACCCCCAGGCTGCGGACCCGGTCTTTCAAGGGTAGCCGTACCCCATTCAACACCAGGTCAACATCCCCCAGCCTCCTGGGGGGACACATTCCTACATGTGTCTGAAGACACATTCCTACATGTGTCTGAAGACTATTATTGGGTGCTATTAGAGCTGTTCACTCCGTTGCAGTGCATGAGCCTTCATCCATTGTTACCCCCAACTTTACATCTCCCTTCCCTGTAGGATTCAGTTTAAAGCCCTCCTGATGAAGTTCTGATTTTGAGCAGAAATCTGTTGTTAAAGTTATTGAAGTTTTTTTTTTGTAAAGTAGTGCCTTCTCCGTTCTGAAAAGTACTCAGAGAGATTTACAGAGAATATGAAGTTAGACAACTGAGCTCATAAACCTGAACCCACACGTCTTTTCTGGGGTGAAGTTATGTTGGGAAGATGCTCTTTGAAACAAACAAGTAGTGCGCTGGCAGAGGGTGTTTTAGCTATCCACTTATCACTTCTTTTAAACTACAACACCATACCACCAAAACTGTTTTATCTTCACCAAGCATCTCATGTTCCAAAGCATCCTTGGGTAGGTTCTGCAGTAGGTCCTGCAGTATGCATGCTGGTGGAAATCTTAATGTGGTAGAGAATGAATATTTTCCTTTCGGACTCCAAACCCATTCTATCATTACCAAACATCTCATATTAGAAAGTAACCCAAAAAATCTTGCAACATACATGCTGGTGGGAATCTTGGTGTTGTGTTCGTGACTTTTTTTTTTTGTCTCATTCATGATGGCACAATTCAAAATCCAGAATAAAAAACTTGAATTCCAATGTAATTCAGTCTTACCTTGCAGTGACACACAAAAAATAATATAAGGATGGTGAGGGGTGCAAGAAGTGGGCTCCCTCTCACTGTTCAACCCATCTTGCAAGCTACTGATGTAAGCAACAAACAGGCATGGGTCACCTTACAGTAAGATTACTCTAGCAATACAGTAAGGCTCAGATACTAGGCAATACAGGACCAGGACAATGTGGAGCATCTTTGCTGGTCCCAGACATTCCATCCTGCCAATCTGAATTTGGGACTGAACAACCCAGGAAAAGTGTGTGTGCGTGGAGGGTAAGTTGTAAGCAAGCACCATTTGTGACATTGCACAACATCACTGATCATGGGGCATGCCAGATAAGGCATCAGCCTTAGCTTCCAATTTCCTGGCTTTGTGGAGTTTGGACCAACATGACATAGCCTTAACTTCTGGTCTTTTAAACTGGTAGGTTTTCTGATGATTGAATATTGTTTATGCTCCCAGAGAGTCAGAAATAATTTCTGCATCTGCTGTTTCCACTGATATTATACTATCTCAGTGGGGCGTCTTTATCCAGGACCTCTAAATACTAGCCCACAGTATCAGTCTAATTCAGGGATGTCAAACATGACTTGACAGACTCCCCAATCTGACCATTAGTTGCATAAGAACATATTGGTATGGGGAGCAGGTCTTCTCTTGTCGTTTTATCCATGGCTTCCAAATTTCTGAACCTTTTTACATCTCAAATTGTAGGTCCTGAGCACATGCATGCACCGTCCTTGAGGCTCTGGCTTCTGGTTCACTTACTAATTGTATGGAAGGTGCATTACATTATTCAACTCTGAATGCAGTCACTGTCCTGACTGAAGCTCCACTATCAAAGGGGCACTGCTACAGACATAGGTCACATTAGTGTATCCAATGATCACATGATAAGCTGATTCACATCAGAAAGGATCACTGTGAACGACAAATGTGCAAGAGTCTCAGTCACACACGATTTCTGTATAGATATTATAAATGGGCATGCTCTCCCACCTGTCTCAGGTGTCCTACTTGTTACTTACATGGGAGTTGCTGCCACCACTTTTCCTTTAAATCCACCTAGGTCTGGATGAGAAAGAGAACCAAACTTATGGTGTTTGAGAGATGCAAGAAGGGGGAAGCACACCTAACCAATCTTCTCTTTACCAGTTCTACAGCATGGGCAAGTGGTTTGGTGCTTGGCTATGACAGATTTTTAGTTATAACACACCAGTGATTTCCAGCAGTTCCAATTAAGGTATATTTATTTTTAAAGAGTTAAGATAGTGAGAGACAGAGAAATGAGATACTGCATTTAAAGAAATCAAAAGATAAAAATCTAGTAACTAGTGCTGACTTAATAGAAATCCTAAAGTAACTATTATCAACGCACAGAACATCCTTTATTGGTGAAGCCTGGGTTCTACCTCTGGGAGGGGACAAACAATGTCCCCCTCCATCAGGGATGGAGACAAACTATTACTGAAACCATGCCATTTTTAATGCATTGACTCTAGGGGTGGGGTGATGATCCAGTCAGATGGGATTCTGACTACATCAGGTTTCTCAGGGTTTCTCACTGAGTGCAGTATCTAACACATCGTTGAATTCCTGGAACTGGTGTGGAGAGGTGTAAATCTGAGATTATATCTTTCTTCCTTGTATGTTGGGGCAAAACAACTTGGTGCTTACATGCTGGTTCATTTGAGGGATTATGGCTGAGGAGGATCTTTGGCCAGAGATGTGGCAGTCGGGGGCATAGTTACAACATATATCAACATATTGATGTTTTTGGTACAACATATATCAACATATATCCAGGTACTCCTTACAGATCAGGAAAAGTGAAGCTACGTCTGGTCCCTAAGGCAGAACTGCATGCTCAGCTGCAAACACAAAATTCCCAACCCTGTGTTTGCCATTGACATGCAAAGTAGTGGCAGGGTAGAGCATTTGCAGGGCAGAAGTGGCAAGTGGGAAGAGGTGCTTAATCTTTCCACACCGAAGACTTTCCCTGTTAACTTATTTCCCCTCCCCCGGATGCTTCTCCCTGTTTATCACCAAAGAGGTCTCAGAATTTCAGGTGGGGGCAAAGCAGCCTGAAGCAAGAATTGCAAAGACAAAGCAGCGAATAGGAAAAGGGTTACGCAGCATGTCTTCACTTCTCATTTACAAATACCCATCCCCTCAGCTGCTCTGCACATCTGTGAGAAGTTATGGAGTTCTGAATCCTGTATTTACTGCCAATATCTCGCATCAGTAGCTAGTCAGAGAAGAAGAGTCAGCATCAAGCAAAACACAGACATCAGTATTGAAAAGGAAGTAGGTGAGATGACAGGAGAGGTGTTACAGAAAGCAGAGCCAAGAACCACAAAACAGGAAGTTGCTTTTGAGTCAAGAAACACCAAAGAATCTCAAGTTGTTATGTCTTCCGTGATTAGGCTTCCTATATACTTCTCAGGAGCCAGTGACCAAAAGAAATAATAGTAGCAGATAGGAAGTGAGAGGCTGGACAGTTTTCTAAGGGCCCACAGTTGCTGATTATGTCATGTGAAAAGTCAGTGTTTGGGTTCAGTATCAAATTTGTTTGAACACTGCAGCAGTTTATAACAGACATTTATAGAAGCTTTCCTTCAGTATATTGTATATCTCTTTCAAACTTTTTTTTCTTTTTAAATTCATATATTTATTGCCTCTCTAAAATTTCTAAATGTAGAGGAGCCAATGAGCCATGCCATTGGAAAATGTTTGGATGATTTTTCCTCCCTTTTTCAGGCTTTACAGTTTCCTGTTACTAAGAAAGGGCAAGGCATCATTCAACAGAAGAACTCAGCAATGGAGAAGGAAAGGTACATTGAACTGAAATGGTGCTGCTGATTCAGCAGAAAAGAATAACAGTAGTACTTAGGAAACTGATAATATAATGCAGCCTTCCCCAACCTGGTGCCCTCCAGATGTGTTGGGTTACAGCCCACATCATCCCCAGCCAGCATAGCCAATGGGGGAGTTGTAGTCCAACACATCTGGTGGGCAACAGGTCGGGAAAGGCTGATGTTTTCAAATTCATTTTGTTCAAAGTCTATACATCAAATTCCCAAAATCATACTATTCCAAAAGTTTCAGTGAAAGATGAAACTTTAGCGATTTCAGCTTTCAAATTAAATGCCATAAATGTGTGATGTAGGAGTCAGGATCAAGTTTAGCAAAAGAGAAGGTATGCTTTAAAATTTCGACTCAGTCCCACTGGGGCTGCATCTCTCTCCTGCTGCAGCGGCCACCGCAACTGGAAGTAACCACATGGCTGCATTCCCAGTGATTCTGCTGTTTGGCAGGCTGAAGGAGTGCAATTCTGCAAAGAAAGAGGGCCCCAACAGTGAGGGCCACATCGTGGAAACAGGGATCTGGTGGGGGTTGCACAACTTCCTCTGGGAGGTGCATGCAGCCTGCCGGCCCCTGCTTTATGGACACAGCTCTTGATGTTAAAATTGGGGCTGAAGTCATGACTAACTTTTCACATTGGGTAGTATCCAATGTTAGTCCTGCATAGAGTAGACCAATTGAAATGAACGGGGCTTAATTTAGTCATCACTGATTTAAGTTTCATTCATTTGAATTGGTCTATTCTACATAGGACTAACCTGGGATACTACCCATTGTTTTCAATATGTCCTAGTGCAATTAACTTACTCAGATCCACTGAGTACTGGTTCTTCCCCCAACCTGATGGTTCCTGGCAGTCTTACCAGTCTGCCCTCGGGTCTGGTGGTGCTGCTGCTGAATGCCAGGTCGGCCCAAAATAAGACCTCCCTCATCCATGATTTGATTGTGGATGAGGGGGCTGACCTGGCATGTATTACTGAGACCTGGGTGGGGGAACTGGGAGGGGTTACTCTCTCCCAGCTGTGCCCTCCTGGGTACTCGGTGCAGCACCAACACCGACTTGAGGGTCGGGGAGCGGGGGTTGCCGTGGTCTATAGGAATTCAATCTCCCTCTCCAGGCTTCCTGCTCATTCGAGTGCAGATCTTGAGTGTCTGTACCTTGTGTTGGTTACCCGGGACAGATTAGGGATTCTGTTGGTGTACCGCCCACCCCGCTGCCCATCGGACTCCCTGCCTGAGCTGACGGAGGTGGTCTCGGACTTGGTGTTGAGGACCCCCAGGATGATGGTCCTGGGGGATCTCAACTTCCATGCCGAGGCCGCTGTATCCGGGGCGGCTCAGGACTTCATGGCCGCCATGACAACCATGGGGCTGTCCCAACATGTCATCGGCCCAACGCATATAAAAGGACACACGCTTGATCTGATTTTCTCGACAGGGCAGGAGGATGGTGATCTGAAAGTGGAGGAATTAACATCTGTCCCTTTGTCATGGTCAGATCACTTCCTGCCGAGGTTTAGACTTCTGGCGGCCTTTCCCCTCTGCAAGGGTGGGGGACCTATTAAAATGGTCCGCCCCCGGAGATTAATGGATTCCGATGGATTCCAGAGGGCTCTGGGGGATTTTCCTGCTGGTATGGCTGGTGCTCCTGTCGAAGCCCAGGTCGCTCTGTGGAATGCAGAGATGACTCGGGCGGTTGACACGATCGCACCCAAGCGCCCTCTCCCTCTGAGCAGAGCCCGGCCAGCTCCTTGGTATACACCTGAGCTGAGGGCAATGAAGCAAGAGGGGAGACGGCTAGAACGCAGGTGGAGGAAAACTTGTGCTGAGTCTGACCGAACACAGGTAAGAGCCCACTATCGAGCCTACTCTGTGGCGGTGAGGGTGGCAAAGAGGCAGTTCTTTTCCACCAGCATTGCATCTTCTCAGTGTCGTCCGGCGGAGCTTTTCCGAGTGGTCCGCGGCCTGTTACATTCTGGGCCAGGGAGAGAGACGGTGGAACCCTCGGTAGCACGCTGTGACGAGTTTGCGCGGCACTTTGAGGATAAAGTCGCTCAGATTCGTCATGAATTGGACACCACCATTAATGCAGTTCCATTGGTAGAGGCGTTCAGAGCACCGTCTGGTCCAGTTTTATTGGATGAGTTTCAGTTACTGAGGCCTGAGGATGCAGACAAGGTGCTTGGCCAAGTCTGATCGACCACTTGTGTGCTTGACCCTTGCCCTTCATGGCTTATTAAATCAAACAAGGAGGGGTTGTCCGGCTGGGTCCAGGAGGTTGTAAATTCCTCCTTGAGAGAGGGAGTGGTGCCTGCTGCTTTAAAAGAGGCAGTAATTAGACCACTCCTGAAAAAGCCTAACCTGGACCCAGAGGATGTTAACAATTATAGGCCAGTGGCCAACATCCCCTTCCTGGGCAAGGTGCTTGAGCGGGTGGTTGTAGGACAGCTCCAGGCACTCTTGAATGAAACGGATTATCTAGATCCATTTCAATCGGGCTTCAGGCCTGGTTTTGGAACGGAAACTGCCTTGGTCGCCCTGTGGGATGACCTCTGCCGGGAGAGGGACAGGGGGAGTGCGACCCTGTTGATTCTCCTGGACCTCTCAGCGGCTTTCGATACCATCGACCATGGTATCCTTCTGGATAGGTTGTCTGGGTTGGGAGTTGGAGGCACTGCACTACAGTGGTTCCGCTCCTACTTGGATGGCCGATTCCAGAAGGTGGTGCTGGGGGATTATTGCTCTGTGCCATGGCAATTGTGCCATGGGGTTCCACAGGGCTCTATTTTATCCCCCATGCTGTTTAACATCTACATGAAACCGCTGGGGGAGGTTATCCGGAGGTGTGGGCTGAGGTGCCATCAATATGCGGATGACACCCAGCTCTACCTCTCTTTCTCATCAAAACCAGGTGAGGCAGTGGCTGTTCTGAACCAGTGCCTGAGCACGGTAGTGGACTGGATGAGGGCTAATAAACTGAAACTCAATCCAGACAAGATGGAGGTACTGTTAGTGGGTGGTTCGTCTGCCCGGCTAGGTGATATTCAACCTGTTCTGGAGGGGGCTGCACTCCCCCTAAAGGATCAGGTTCGTAGTTTGGGGGTGCTCTTGGATCCAGAACTGTCACTTGAGGCACAGGTGAACTCAGTGGCACGGAGCACTTTTTATCAGCTTAGGCTGGTATACCAACTATGCCCTTATCTGGACAGAGATAGCCTAGCTACAGTTATCCATGCGGTGATAACTTCTCGTCTGGATTACTGCAATGCGTTATACGTGGGGTTGCCTTTGAAAACGGTCCGGAAACTTCAGCTGGTCCAAAATAGGGCAGCAAGATTGTTAACAGGGACTGGCCTGCGAGCTCATATTACGCCAGTACTTTTCCAGCTGCACTGGCTGCCAGTCCATTTCTGGGCCCGATTCAAAGTGCTGGTGTTAACATTCAAAGCCCTTAACGGCTTGGGGCCAGGTTACTTGAAGGATCGCCTCCTCCCATATGTGCCTGCCCAGACCTTAAGATCATCATCAGCGGCCCTTCTCCGTGAGCCCCTGCCAAAGGAAGTGAGGCGGGTGGCTACTAGGAGGAGGGCTTTTTCTGTTGTGGCACCCCGGCTCTGGAATGAGCTCCCTAGTGAGGTTCGCCTGGCGCCTACATTGTACTCCTTTCGGCGCCAGGTGAAGACCTTTTTATTTTCCCAGGCATTTTAGCTTTCTAAATTTTTATCTTTGCTGTTTTAAATCTGTATTTTAAACTCCTGTACTGCTGCTAGGTTTTACTGTGGTTGTATTGTTATATTGTGGTTTTAATGTTCTATATATTTTAAATTGTTTTATTGTGTGTTGTTTGGTTTTAGTTTTTGTGAACCGCCCAGAGAGCTTCGGCTATTGGGCGGTATAGAAATGAAATAAATAAATAAATAAATAAGATCCAGCCCGTTGAGCATAGGTCTAGAGAAAATGTCATTTATTTTTCTTTTTTAACATGCAATATTGCATTTGGTCATTTTTGTGTCTTTTTCTTTAAAGGACTAAGAGAAGTGGCCAGCTAAATTTGCCTGAAAATATGGAGGACTGGACAAAAGAACATGTAAAACAATGGGTGACCAGTGGACTTAAGCTTGAGGAGAAACACGGTGACACCCTTCTCCGTCAAGATGTAACAGGGATTATTCTGAAGATCTTAACAAAGCAAGACCTCATCGAGATGGGGATAACCTTTGGCCCAGCAATTCAAATAATGCACGTACTAAAAGAGGGGAATGATCCAGACAAAAGCACTCTCAAGGTTTATGGGCAAAAGCGTAGCACAGCTCTTGATGTTAACATTGAGAACTGGACAAAAGAACATGTAAGACAATGGGTGACCAATGAACTTAAGCTTGAGGAGAAACATGGTGGCATCCTTTTCCATCAAGATGTAACAGGCCGCATTTTGAAGATCCTGACAAAGCAAGACCTTATAGAAATGGGGATGACCTATGGCCCAGCAATTCAAATAATACACGGGCTAAAAGAGAGGGATGATCCAGTTGAAGGCCCTAGCGAGGTTTCTGGGCAAGAACATAGCACAGAGCTCCTTGATGCTAAATCTTCCGGTGAGAATAAAGATGGAGGAGGGATGGAAGAAAATGCTGAAGGGAAGTTAGTCGATGCCTATGGACCACCAGGGTTTGTAACACCTGAATTCACTCAGCCAACAGAGCCTGTGCTTCAAGAAATCATGAAGAACATGCTCCAGCATGACAGTGGAAACAATCAGCTTCCAACCAGACAAACATGTTTACCGTACCCTTTTGATGAGTTTCACAGCAGTCATCGTTATATACAGCATTATGTTCTCCATATTCCTGAAACAGGACCGCTGAATCTCATTGATCCAGTCCATGAATTTAAGCTCTTTTTAAACACAGAGAATGCCACAGAGGAGGAGCTGAAGATAAAATTTTGCAATGAGATTTTTAGATTTGCTGCAGCATGCATGAATTCCCATACTAATGGCACAATCCACTTAGGAGTACGGGACAATCCTCATGGGGAAATTGTTGGCGTGAAAGTCCAAAACAAAGAGAAATATATTAACTATTTTGACTCGATGATAAAGCAATACTTCGGAAGTATCATCAGCGTTGCAAAAGATTGCATTAGGAAACCTCGGTTTGTGGAAGTGTTGCAGCAAAATAGCATGGCATCAGAAACATTTGTTATTGAAGTTGATGTGGTTCCAAAATACTCTAGTTGTCAATCTAAATATTTCCCTACTAGCAGTTACAACTTTAAGAGCAAAACGTGGGTGCGAAGTTTATTTATAAGGGACGGTGCTTCGTCCAAAAATATTGCTAATTCTAAAACAGAACATAAATCATTTATGTCTCACCTGGAGAAATTAGCCATGGATAGAAAAGAAGCTGAAGAAAAACATGGAGAAAAAAGAAGGAAGAGAGAGAGCGAAGGTCGCAAGATGGTGAGCCTACTCACAGGCAACAGAGATTTGCTTGATAACTCCCACTATGACTGGTATATTTTAGCCACAAACAAATGCCATCCACATCACACACAGCATGTGACTTTCTTGCAGGAAATAAACTTATTTGCTGTTCTAGAGTTTGATCCCGAGTCAGCCAGCAATGGTGTGGTCAAAGCATTCAGAGGAAACCGAGCTGCAAATCTTCATTTCCCAAAGCAGTACCAGAAACCCGGGAACTCAGCTTCTGAAACAATTGAAGAACTGAATCTCTATCAGCAGCCAGGTTGGATTTTCTGCAATGGCAGGTCAGACCTGAACAATGAGCCCTTGAATCCTAGAATGTGGCAGCAAGAGAGGGCTGCTGAAGTCAGGAAACTGATCTCCTTTCTTTCGCATCCAGATGTAATGCAAAGAGGGAAATTTTTGGTGATGTTTCTCTTGCTTTCGAAAGTGGAAGATCCAGGTGACCCCATGATTGAAGCATTTTGTGCATTTTATCAAGAACTTAAAGGACTGGATGACATGCTGTGTATTTGTATCGGGTCACAAACATACCAGTGCTGGAAAGATCTCTTGCAAGCCAGATTTATTGAAGCGGACACACTAGCAGACAGGTGCATATCTGACTTGAGCCTGCCAATGGTGAATGGTACTATCCAAAAATTAAAATCAGTGACCCAAACCTCTCAGAGACTTTTGCCATCAAAAGGATTTGCTTCTACAGTTCTATCAAAGAAAGAAGAAGACTTCCTAACTGCATTGGAAATACTTTGTGAAAATGAATGCAAGGACACAGAAATTGAGAAGGATAAAGAACGATTTTCTGAATTTAAAAAAGCCCAAGAAGAGCATTTTTATCGTGGTGGGAAAGTGTCTTGGTGGAATTTTTATTTCGCCTCTGAAAACTACTGCTTACCTTTTATTAAACGGGATGCATATGAGAAGCTTGAAGATCTGATTGAGGCAGGGTCTCAATTTCCTAAACAGTCACCCACAAAAATTATCAACCTTTACCATTATCCGGGCTGTGGTGGTACTAGTTTAGCTATGCATATCCTCTGGGAACTGAGAAAGAAATTTAGATGTGCCGTTCTAAAAAATAAAACAGTTGATTTTGCAGAAATCGCAACACAACTGACCACCTTAATTACATATGGGACATCAAATGAGTTGGACTATTTGCCAGTATTGCTACTTGTGGATGACTTTGAAGAGCAAGAAAATGTTTATCTTCTACAGCATGCCATCCAATCTGCTGTAGCAGATAAAGGCATTATATATGAAAATCCTTTGGTAATCATCTTAAATTGTATGAGATCCCAGAACCCTGGAGAAAGTGCAAAGAGCAACAGCCTGAATAGTATTGCTCTGAAACAAAAATTAAATCTGAAAGAACAAAGGGCTTTTGAGGAAAAACTTAAAGAAATTGAGGATCAGTATGACCATCCTGAAGATTTTTATTCGTTTATGATTATGAAAAAAAATTTTGATCAACAGTACATAGAGAAAGTAGTCAAGAACACACTGAAAGGTTTCAATGTTACAAGTAAGCAAGCTCAGCTCATTTCCTTTTTGGCACTGTTAAATTCTTACGTTACAGAGTCCACAATCTCAGTATCACAGTGTGAGGAATTTTTGGGAATAAGTACTAAAAAGGCTTACTGGGGTACAGAAAATTTGGATGACAAAATGGGAAATTGTTCCAACATTATAATACAAACTGAAATGCAAGAACGTGGACGGTACAAAGGGGTACGCATCAGTCACTCCCTGATTGCTGTACAGTGCCTAGAAGAATTCAAACAAACATACAAGTTGACTAAAAGTGAGATTACGCTTTTTTTGTTAAGAGAGAATTTGTTTTATGACACTGGCATAGGGAGAGACAAACTTCAGCAAGATATGCAAAGCATGCTACTTACAAGGCACCGAAAGGAACACGGGGATGACACAGACACGTTGTTTTCCCCATTAATTGAAGCAATTCAAAAAGAAGAAGGCAGTGCAGAAGTTGAAAGAGTATTGACTGCAGGGACTCAGAGATTCAACCAAAATGTATTTATTAGCCAAGCCCTAGCAAGGCATTTCTACATTAAGGAGAAGAATTTTGACCATGCACTACAGTGGGCTAGAAAAGCTAAGGAAGGTGCTCCTAACAGCTCATATATATCAGATACTTTGGGCCAGGTTTTTAAAAGTGAAATAAAACACTGGCTAGATGAAAATACAGAGAAATCTGCCATAACTGTGGATGTTCTGCAACATTTGTTGAAACTTGCAAAGTGTGCCTCAGCGGCATTTAAAGAATCTCAACAACAAACAGAAAGTAAAGACAGTGAAAGAGAATATTTTCAGAATATAAAATACAAGAGAAGATATGAAACGTATAATACATCTGGTTACCTAGGAGAAATAGAAACTGGTCTATACACTATAGAAATTATTGCATCTACACCTTTGTTCAACAAGAAAGATGATCTCTTTAAAAAACACGTCATAGAGTTCTTGTCAGGAAACTCAGCTATCCCAAAAGCCACAGATGATACAGACAGTGAAGAATACAGATTGGCACTTGAAGATTATGCTAATTATTTAAGTAATTTGCAAGCAAATTTGAAAAAAGCCTTTGGATTTTTTGAGGACTACTTTGTCCTTCTTAAGCCAAAGAATCCTGAAAAAGAAACTGTGGAGCTCAAAATACGGAAGAAGGTTCAAGATTTTTTCAACAAGTATGCAGAAATATTTTACTCTGATTTTGACTGGTTAATGAACTCAAAACTGAGCTCATCTTTGGAGCTGGAAAATTACAGGAAGAGTTTAGAAGCTTCCAAAGCAGACAAGTTTTCTGGAATTTTGGAACATCTGAGCAATCACGAAAATGCTATAAACAAAATGGAGGATATAGTGAAGAAGTATACTGCTTTGCTTACTCAGAGCTCTACCAAATCTCTGCAGAGGGACAAACAGAATTTGATCCTGGCCAACATTGTCCTCCATTGTCTCAGTCCAAAATCCAAGAAGACACAATCTTTTCCAGAGCTAAGAGAACAGCTTAGATCAATTCTACAATCAGTAGGTCTAGAGTATCGGTTTTCAGAACCATACTTCTTAGCCTCCTTATTGTACTGGCCTGAAAATCAAAAGCTGCTAGATAAAGATTCGAAACAAATGGGAAAATATATCAATTCATTGAAGAAGGCATTTAATTGCCAGTACTGGCAAATGTGCCGTTCCAAGCAACCTATAGCATTTTTCTACCTGGGGAAAGGAAGCAATCTGAACAAATTTATTCACAAAGGAAAAATTGATCAGTCTGTTACCAAGAGCCTGCACAAGTCAAGGCTCAAGATGAGTGATGAGCTGAGTACCCTATGGCAGAATGGAGAGATATGGAAAACAGATGATGTCAAACATCTTTTGCTTCGGTTAAATGGCAGAGTTGAAGATAATCTTGTCTACGTGGATTATGGTCTTGATGAAGACATCAGAGTACCAGCACGCCCTGTTTTCTTAGGACAACTAAAGAGTGGTCGCAGCATAGAACGAGTATCTTTTTACTTGGGGTTTTCCATTGGAGGTTTGATAGCCTATGACATAGAAATCATTTAACTGTTTTTGAAAGTATATTTCTCTGTAGTGTACATTTAATGTGATAGCTCCTTTGTTAAGAGCTGCAAGAAACACATGGCATTTCCCCCTATTACCTGATATAGTAGTTGCCTATTCTTTCTGCTTGCCCTGAACAGAAAAAATATGTCCTGCATCTATCATTTGGCTGCATTGGTCCTCCCAGATTGGTCAAAGGCAGCTGAAGCAATGTCACTTGCCTGAGCAACAGAAGAGTTTGTGTTAAAATAGGTGGCCTGTAATTTAAGCCCAGAGGCCACGCACAGGCACAATCTAGATCTACTGAAGGTGGCTTTAGGTGAAGAGAAAAGGCTAGACGGCAAATTATGACTGAGCTAGTTAACTCTTCTCCTAACCACTGATCTTCTAAGCTGCCATGAATTAGTCGAATTGTTAAGTCATGAATACAGTAATGCAATCTGACACCACAACCTGTTGGAGTGTTATGCTTTAGAGCAATTTCATGTTGTTGGCTTAGACTTCTTGTATGCCGTGTGTCTCATTGCAAAGGGTGGTTTTACACATTTCAGAACCAATCTGGATTAACTCAAGAGGATGCCGCTGTCAATTTAAGTAGTTTCTTGTACTTCGTTTTGTTAGTCTGTTCTCAATTTTTTTAAATTTCTCATTGTATTTCTGTCTACTGGGCTGGGCCCAAACTATGTCATGACTTACATCACACTGATTTCAATGGGAACTAAGTGCAACTAACTTACAATGTAATCGTATGCATATCTACTCAAAGGTAAGTCCCATTGAGTTCCATGGGACTTACTCTCCCAAGTAAGTGTGCAGCTGTGGTCTGGACCCAACCAGTAGTGTCCACGATCTGTCTCTCTTTTCTTCTGTCACCCTCCATCCCCCCTCTCTGAATGTGGGGGAGGACCGGAGGAGTAGTCAATATTCACAAAATGGTATGCAAGCTTTCAAGTTGCACAGAACTTCTTCAGATCTGCAGATTTTTTTTAGTCATTATTAAAACAGTGTTGTAGGATTTTTATTTTATTATTTGGATATAGACCAATCTCATACATATTGCTATTGCAGTAATCTAGAAGTGCCATTGTTAGATCAATTTATGACTATGTATAGAACCAAACCTGGTATCAAGACTGAGCTAAAATGAGACCTTTTCACCATTCAGTCTTGTAAGTCAGCCTTGTCTTTAAGCACTAGCTTGGTAGCTATTAGGGATAGTAGAACAAGTGAGGCTTGGGGTTCTTTGATTTCCTCCTCGAAGTTTGTTTCACCTCATTCCCAAATGAAAGCATCTTTTTTTTCTTTTTTGAACACTTTTTTTTTTTGAAAAGTGTGCATTTTCAAATGGGAAAGTATGCATTTTTTTTAAAGCACGCACCCAAATGTGAACTTTCCCCCCATTGACTAAAGCGTGAAAATGCTCTAGGGCACAGTTCTATCAATTGCAACCTTGCAGTTTGGAAGTCTCTGAAGTCAGAGGCTTCTGAGATTCTTATGCTCTGCCAGGCTGAAGCCAGCAGGGCAGGAGGAGCAGGAGAGGTGATCTTTGCCTTCCTGCCCTCCATCTTTGGTCATTTTCTCTAGACAGGCTTCTCAGCTGTCTAGGGAGGGCACTTTGGAGGGGGAGGGAAGGAGGCTGGAGGAGGCTCAGGTTATGTCGTATCCTGGCCTCTCTGGTCTCCTCTCCTCTCTGCCTACTGGAACACCTCCTTCCCTCCTCCTCTGAGGTCACTTTTCCAACCTTGGAGAGACAGCTGGCACAGTTCTTTCCACACCAACTGCGAGGGGGAGGAGGGGTCAGATCTCTGACTCCCCTTTCTGAGGTCAAAGCACTGCCTCTGACCCCAGAAGGAATTTTCTAAGCCATCTATGATCCCTGGGATTCTCTCCCAGGGACCCTAGGATTGCTGTCACAATGGAAAAAGCACATTTAAAAGCACAGTTTTCAAAAAGGACTCCTTTTGCAAATGTGATCACAAGCTCAAGAATGTGTTATCTCTGCTCAAAAAAATGTGATCATGTTCAGGGTTGCAAGCAGGGCATGTTCTGCGGGTTTTTTACCTGAAAGACTAGTACATCCCTAGTAGCTATAGGCAAGAAGGAATTCCATGCAGGAAAGTCAGCAGGCTGGTGGAGGAGGGATGGACTATACTGTCTTTTTAGGGGAGGGGGTGTGGGTCAGTGGTAGAACACATGTTTTGCATTCAGAAGGTCCCATGTTCAATCCCCAGCATCTCCAAGTAGAGCTAGATAGGAATCCAGCCTGAAATCCTGACAGCCGCTGCCAGTCAGTGTCAACAATACTGAGCTAGATTGACCCATGGTCTGAGCCAGTAAAAGGCAGCTTCCTATGTTCCTCCATGCCCAGCATCAAAATGCAGTGTGCTGCTGCAGGAAGGATTGAGTGTCCCCATCCCTCTCGTGCCAGCCCCAAGCAGGCTAGTAAAAATGTTTACAGGCTAATAATTTCTGTGGGCTTATTTACAAGCCTGTTCTAAATTGACTGATGATCATTTATGTATAAAAGAGTAGTTATGATTTTGACCAATGATTAGGAGGGGCGGAACACTGGTCAGTAGCCATTCTGACAAGTGACTTCCCAAGCAATCTGTCTGTCTTTCTCTCCATCCATCCATCGGACCCATTAAGTTACGCCTGTCTCAGTTTGGTACTCTTTCCAGCACCTGAGGTCCTGGCTACTGTATTCCCAACTGTGGTATAGTAAGTGTTCACAAGCAGCAGGGCCTTTCTGTTGGTGTTGTGGGATCACACTTGTAGAATGCCCTGCCTAGAGAGGCCCGCCTGGTCCCAACACTTGAGTGTTTTTAAGTGCGAACAAAATCCTGGTTCTTCAGAGAGGCCCTTGGAACTAGTTGGTGATTGTTGTTCCAGCCTCTCCTTGTGCTGGAACTATAGTTTATTTTTTCCTAATGGCTACTTTTCTTGTTTTGACGGGGCTATGCCTTTTGATCTGTTTACTTTTTGATATTTGCTGCTTTGTTTTTGTTTGTTTTCTTTTCTTTTTATTATTGAAGTTATATTTGCCAGCCACTTAGATTTATTTGAAGGTAAAACAGAGTAAAAAAATAAAATAAAAATTAGGGCTAGATAGAATTTGTAGCTTGTCAACTTCTTTATATTTTGTTCTCTTTTACTGTAAGAAATAACTTACCCTTCATCATCATTGTGACTGGTAATAAACTTTGTAAAAACTAACCTGATTTCAATGATCTGATTTTTGGCTAATAATGTTCTGGGAAATGGGATGTTTGGGACACATTTGATCGTATAAAATGGGGAGCCTATCAGATAACAGATGCTTTCAGGTCAACAAAGAGAAATTCAGCAATGGTTCAGTTGTTTGGGATAGTCATAGAATGTCTTTCCTTGGAGATTACCAAAGGAAAATCGGAAGGTGTCTTTTAGGGATAATTTAGGAATAAGATATAGCCTAACTTGCAATGGGGAAAGAGGTGAATGAGTGATATCATCCTATACCTTAATAGCAAACTTATTATTTGACTGCCAGTCCTCCCCCCGCCCCAAATCCTTTATTATCAATATTCCAGTATATTATATTCTCCAGTACATGATGTTATCAGACAAATCTTTCTATCTCAAATTTAATATTTCCAGAATTGCGAGTGCGTGAGGTCTAGATGTGCTCCAGTAATTACATGGGATCCAGTTTGTTTGTTTAGTACAAACACACTTTGAACAGAGTTCATCTGTCCAAAGGAATGTACAGTATAGCTAGAAATGTTATTCATGACCATATCCGTACTTTCTTTTTCCACTGATCAACTGATACATGTGCTTTTCACCAAGATTTTGCCAGAAGAATTCATGCAGCAATCAACATATATGTTACCATTACTATATACTCCCTAGGCAGCTCGTTTTTAAAATGCCCTCAAAGTATACTTTTCACACTACTTACAACAACAGTGGAGAACCTGAGGGCCGCGGTCTCAGTCTGAACCTCCGGAGTTCCCCAGATGGCCCACCCACTTTTCCCTGGCTCCACCCACTTTCCTCCAATCACCAATCATTTGGTGGGTTCCCAACTTTTGTGCAGTTTTCTCCCCATTCTAAACGCTTGAAAAGCTTCTCTTAAGGCTTAATTACTGGCAGTAAAAGCTTTAAGTTATAATATGCTGGTAATTTTTGTATTTTGGGCCCCAGCCCTTTTGCCTTTGAACCCACCCACCACTGGAATGCAGCCCCTGAGAGCTTCTCCTAAACTGAATTCAGCCCTCAGGCTGAAAGAAGTTCCCCACCCCTGACTTCCACTACCTCCCGCCCAGGCTATAATATTCTCATATGTGAGCAAACGTCTCCCTCTTCCTGAACCCCCAGCACAGATCTAAATTTTAGATTCTATATGTTTTAGCTGTGGTATAATACCACATATAAATAATATTATAAAAATGTCCTGAATTCATATCTATAAGAACATAAGAAGACCCCTGCTGGATCAGACCAAGGGTCCATCTAGTCCAGCATTCTGTTCGCACAGTGGCCAACCAGCTGTCGACCAGGAACCCACAAGCAGTACACGATTGCAACGGCACCCTCCCACCCATGTTCCCCAGCAACTGGAGTACATAGGCTCACTGCCTCTGGTACTGGAGGTAGCACATAGCCATCAAGACTAGTGGCCATTGATAGCCTTTTCCTCCAGGAATTCATCTAACCCCCTTTTAAAGCCATCCAGATTTGTGGCCATCACTACATCCTGTGGTAGTGAATTCCATAGTTTAACTACACGCGGTGTGAAGAAGTATTTCCTTTTATCTGTCCTGACTCTCCCACCAATCAGTTTCATGGGATTACCCTGGGTTCTAGTATTTTGAGAGAGGGAGAAAAATGTCTTCCTGATGTATTGGATCCAGGACACATCTAAGAGGGGTTGCACAAATATATTCCCATTGTTCATCTGTTATTGATATACTACATTCTCTCACATTTCTGTTTAACTACTTCAGTTCTGCTGTTCTCTGTACCCAAGTGCCAATCCTTACATAGCCAAAACCGTCCACACACAAGAGGGAGGTATCAGCAGGCCTGGGAGAATCCCGAGATGTGGAAAATTACCACACACGCGCACACACACAAGTTTAGAGGGAAAAAAGGTAAAGTGAGGGGGGAACATACAAAACAGTACAGCTGGGCTGAACATGCTCAGTGGAGACAATGCTAGATGGAAGAAAATGAAATAGAAGGGAGTGGAGTGGAGTGAAGTGGAGTGGAGTGGAGTGGCTGGAAGCCTGGGCTGTCTTTACATGAGGCATTTATCATGGGCTCGTGATTGGTCACTCACAGAAGTTTGCTGATCATTTACATGACACCGTCAACCTCCAGGGCACATCCAGCTGTATTTGATCTTTATCCTGCTTAAAACAAAAAACAAAAACCCTGAGATAATCCACTATTTAAATGTAAATCTGCTTCAATGGCTGTGTGTAAATGTGAGGTTCCACTATAACCACAGCCTGTGAAGAACAAGCCACCAAGAGGAGCAGGAAAATCACAATTGCTCTCTCCCCTCCCCTCCTCCAGCATATCTGCCTGTTGCCTGTCTGCCTCCTCCTCTGCTGGGAGGAGAATTTTCTTGACCGGGCTAGGAGAGGCTCAATGTGAGCGAAAAGCCGGCAGGGGGAGGAGGAGGCAGACAGCAATTCCCCATGTAAATGGCTGACAGCAATGAAGCCACCCCCGATGTGTTGCTCTGCAGAGAGAGAGAGAGAGAGAGAGAGAGAGAGAGAGACTTGAATCCCTCCAGAGACCCACTGATTCGCCACTTGCTCTCTGCCCTGAGGCTGCAGAGAACTTGTCTGTGTAGAGAGTTGATCTTTATCTCGCTTAGAATGCAAAAACAGAAGCCCCTGTAATACTGCAAAATAAACAGTCTTGTGTGATGAACCCCCGAACTCTGTACAGCAACATTTTGTTACAGTCCTTTCTAACACTATATTCAAACAAGTTTTGCCCCTCTGTCCAATCCCATCCCAGATCTTCCTGATTTGTTCGATCCAAGTCTCGCATGACAGGACTTCTACGCACATGATGGGACTTGCCCTCTCCTCCCCCCTGTAGCCCGGTCTGCATGTCCAAAATCTGCTCTGGAGGATCCTCCAACCCTCCAGAGCAAATTTGAGGGATGGCAGGAAAGAAGGGGAAATCCATTCTGCCAGTTGTTCCCTTCCACTGGCAGAACAACACCATTGGATACTATTCGATATTCCACCCTTTTTTATTTACCACAAACCACAAACTAGCTTCTAATTCTCCAAAGCAATTTTTCTTTGCTTTCTCATTACCAGACAACATATACGCCACTAAACAAGTCTCCTGAGTGGAAAAATGAGAAGTGTCTGTATTAACTGGTCCTGTTCTACACTGACCATGGGAAAAGTAGCTATTGTCACCACCACTTTATTTGAAACATACTTAAAGCTACTAGGAGCAGTATAACAGTAACTAAAGTACACCAGGACCCTTCTTCCAGATTTATAGTTTCAAAACTGTAAACACACAAAGGAAGATGCAAAGAGTAAGACAGAGCAGAAAGGGACTAGAAAGGCGAAACTGCTTCAACACTAGTCAAAACTGGGCAATAGATATCAGGCTCTTTCTCTCACCAAGTTGGCTATGACTGAAGGATGTACAGCCACTGTCTGATTAAATCCTCACTTATTTTAATTTCTTATGAGATATAAACCCAATCATAGATTATCGGACACAACTGCATATATTACAAACTGTACTGATATGAGGGTCAGAGCTTGCAATGTTGACCTTGGAACATGCTCCAGTCTCCTGCGGTAATAGCTACTGTGACTCCACCAAAACAGATATAGCATCCTTAGCTAGAGTTCTCCGTCTAAGGCTGCAATCCTAGGGCAGTATCGAATGGGGTGCTTACACCCACATAGATTCCCTTCTGCCCCGCTGGTTCCCTTCAGCAAGTGGTGGGTCCCACCAATTCCGTTGCTCAAGCAGGGGACCCACTGCTTATGCAACGGAGATTTACCGCTTTCTAGAGGAAGCCCTCCCCTTCATGGATCACTGCCTTGTTGTGGCGAAGGGGCTTGCGTAACTCAGTGAAGCCATAAGCTATGCCGTGCAGGGCCACCCAAGATGGACAGGTCATGGCGGAGAGTTCTGACAAAATGTGGTCCACTGGAGAAGGAAATGGCAACCCACTCCAGTATTCTTGCCAAGAAAACCCCATGGAACGTATCACAAGGCTAAAAGAGATGATGCCAGAAGATGAGCCCCTCAGGTCGGAAGGTGTCCAATATACTACTGGAGAACAGCAGAGGGTATTTCCAAGTAGTGCCAGAAAGAGTGAAGCAGCTGGGCCAAAGCCGAAAGGACACTCAGCTGTGGATGTGTCTGGTGGTGGAAAGAAAATCGATGCTGTAAAGAACAATATTGCTTAGGAATCTGGAATGTAAGGTCAATGAATCAAGGTAAGCTGGAGGTAGGGATGGCGGAGAATTTCTCCCCAAAACTTCGGGGGGCTGAGTGCCAACGTGTTCGGCCCCCCGAACAAGTTTCGGGGAGAAATCCTCCGCACCCCCCCCTGCACCCCGCACCCCCCCCAGGACGGGACTTACCTTTGCCGAATGTCCCTCCTGGCAGTGGGTCCGGCCAGCGGTTCGGCGGGTGTTCATGCGGGGCGATAGCGGCAGCCGGTCTTTTGACCGGCTGCCGCCGCCGCCATTCCAATAAAAGAAAAAAAAAACGCCTCCGTGATAGGCTACGTGACAATTAACGTAGCCTATCACGGCTAGATTTGCAAAGTCAGCCATGATAGGCTACGTTAATCGTCACGTAGCCTATCACGGGTGACTTTAAAAAAAAAAGCGCGTACGCTAATGGCGGCCCCCATAGGGAGCCACCATTCGCGTTCCTTATTTGGTCGCTGTAGTCTACGTAAAGATTTACGTAGACTACGGCGAAAATAAGGGCAACGCAAATAGCGTTGCCCTTATTTTCGCCGTAGTCTATGTAAATCTTTACGTAGACTACAGCGACCAAATAAGGAACGGGAATGGCGGCTCCCTATGGGGGCCGCCATTAGCGTACGCGCTTTTTTTTTTTTTTTAAGTCACCCGTGATAGGCTACGTGACGATTAACGTAGCCTATCACAGCTGACTTTGCAGATCTAGCCGTGATAGGCTACGTTAATCGTCACGTAGCCTATCACGGGGGCGTGTTTTTTTTTTAACTTTCAAGTTCACGGCCGGGCGAGGCGGGAAGCCTCCTCCCTGGCCTGAATTTCAGCCAGGCGATGCGGGAAGCCTCCCCCCCCCGACCTGAATTTCGGCCGGGGCGAGGCGGGAATCCTCCCCCCCCCAGCCTGAACTTCGCAGGGGGAGCAGTGAAGCGCCTCCCCCCCACCGCGAACAAGCTTCGACGACAGGTAAGTGACTTTCGTCCACCCCTAGCTGGAGGTGGTCAAAAATGAGATGGCAAGACTGAACATTGACATCTTGGGAATCAGCGAACTAAAATGGACAAGAATGGGCGAATTTAAGTCAGGTGGCCATTATATCTACTACTGTGGGCAAGAATCCCTTAGAAGAAATGGAGTAGCACTCATAGTCAACAAAAGGGTGGGAAAAGCAGTACTGGGGTACAATCTCAAAAACGACAGAATGATCTCAGTACAAATCCATGGCAAACCATTCAACATCACAGTAATTCAAGTCTATGCCCCAACCACTGAGGCCGAAGAAGCTGAGGTTGATGGGTTCTATGAAGACCTACAACACCTTCTAGAACTAACACCAAAAAAAGATGTCCTCTTCATTATAGGGGATAGGAATGCTAAAGTAGGAAGTCAAGAAATCACCGGGATAACAGGCAAGCATGGTCTTGGTGTATAAAATGAAGCAGGACAAAGGCTAATAGAGTTTTATCAAGAGAATACGCTGATCATAGCAAACACTCTTTTCCAACAGCACAAGAGGCGACTCTACACATGGACATCACCAGATGGTCAATACTGAAATCAGACTGATTATGTCCTTTGCAGCCAAAGATGGAGAAGCTCTATACCGTCAGTAAAAACAAGACCTGGAGCTGACTGTGGCTCAGATCATGAGCTTCTTATTGCAAAATTTCAGCTTAAATTGAAGAACGTAGGGAAAACCACTAAACCATTCAGGTATGACCTAAATCATATCCCTTATGAATATACAGTGGAGGTGAGGAATAGATTTCAGGGATTAGACCTGATA
Organism: Heloderma suspectum; assembly: GCF_057233095.1. Lineage (NCBI taxonomy): Eukaryota > Metazoa > Chordata > Lepidosauria > Squamata > Helodermatidae > Heloderma > Heloderma suspectum. The sequence continues at coordinate 193,806,643 of NC_139462.1, forward strand.
GACAGAGTGCCTGAGGAACTATGGACGGAGATCCGTAACATTGTTCAGGAGGCAGCTAATAAATCCATCCCAAAGAAACAGAAATGCAAGAAAGCAAAGTGGCTGTCTGATGAGGCTTTACAAGTAGCTGAGGAAAGAAGAGAAGCGAAAAGCAAAGGAGAAAGGGGAAGATATATCCAACTGAATGTAGAGTTCCAGAGAATAGCAAGGAGAGATAAGAAGGCCTTCTTAAATGAACGATGCAAAGAAATCGAGGAAAACAATAGAATGGGAAAGACTAGAGATCTTTTCAAGGAAATCGGAGATCTCAAGGGAACGTTTTGTGCAAAGATGGCCTGATAAAGGACAAAGAAGGCAGGGACCTCACAGAAGCAGATGAGATTAAGAGGTGGCAAGAATACACAGAAGAACTATACAGGAAAGATCTTAATGTCCCTGATAGCCATGATAGTGCGGTCACTGAACTTGAGCCGGACATCCTCGAGAGTGAAGTCAAGTGGGCCTTAGGAAGCATTAGTAACAACAAAGCTAGTGGAGATGACAGCATTCCAGATGAGCTATTTAAAATCCTAAAAGATGATGCTGTTAAAGTGCTGCATTCAATATGCCAACAAATTTGGAACACTCAACAGTGGCCACAAGACTGGAAAAGGTCAGTTTACATTCCAATTCCAAAGAAGGGCAATGCCAAAGAGTGTTCAAACTACTGTACAATTGAGCTCATTTCACATGCCAGCAGGGTTATGCTCAAAATCCTACAAGCTAGGCTTCAGCAGTATGTGAACCGAGAACTACTGGAAGTACAAGCTGGGTTCTGAAGAGGCAGAGGAACTAGAGATCAAATCGCCAACATTTGCTGGATCATGGAGAAAGCAAGAGAATTCTAGAAAAACATCTATTTCTGCTTCATTGACTACACTAAAGCCTTTGATTGTGTGGATCACAACAAAGTCTGGCAAATTCTTACAGATGGGAGTACCAGACCACCTTACCTGTCTCCTGAGAAACCTGTACGAGGGACAAGAAGCAACAGTAAGAACCAGACATGGAACAACCGATTGGTTCAAAATTGGGAAAGGAGTACGACAAGGCTGCATATTGTCGCCCTGCTTATTTAACTTATATGCAGAGTACATCATGAGAAATGCCGGGTTGGATGAATCACAGGTTGGAATTAAGATTGCCGGGAGAATTATCAACAACCTCAGATACGCAGACGATACCACCCTAATGGCAGAAAGCGAAGAGGATCTCAAGAGCCTCTTGTTGAGGGTGAAAGTGGAGAGTGCAAAAGCTGGTTTGAAACTCAACATTCAAAAAACTCAGATCATGGCATCTGGCCTCATCACTTCCTGGCATATAGAAGGGAAAGAAATGGAAGCAGTGACAGATTTTACTTTCTTGGGCTCCAAGATCACCGCAAACGGTGACTGTAGCCATAAAATTAAAAGACGCTTGCTCCTTGAGAGGAAAGCTATGGCAAACCTAGACAGCATTGTAAGAAGCAGAGACATCACATTGCCAAAAAAGGTCCGCATAATCAAAGCTATGGTTTTCCCAGTAGTAATGTATGGCTGTGAGAGCTGGACTATAAGGAAGGCTGAGTGCCGAAGAACTGATGCTTTTGAACTGTGGTGCTGGAGAAGACTCTTACGAGTCCCCTGGACTGCAAGGAGATCAAATCAGTCCATCCTAAAGGAAATCAACCCTGAGTGCTCATTGGAAGGACAGATACTGAAGCTGAAGTATATTTTGACCACCAAATGCGAAGAAGAAAGTCACTGGAAAAGACCCTGATGCTGGGAAGGATTGAAGGCAAAAGGAGAAGGGGACAGCAGATGATGAGATGGCTAGATAGCATCACCAATGCAATGAATATGAACTTGAGCACACTCCGGGAGAGAGCGGAGGACAGGAAGGCCTGGCGTGCTATGGTCCATGGGGTCACGAAGAGTTGGACACGACTTAACGACTGAACAACAACAGAGGAAGCCTTGAAATGAGTGGAAACACTCCTTTCTGGATCAGGACATGTCGGTGGAGCTTCTTTATGTGAGCTCTGCTGACCTGCCCCTTCCAAGAATGAGCACTTCGGCTTGCCCCCAGAAGTGCTAAATCACTATTGTGCAAGCAATGGGGGGCTCTTGTGCAAATCGGCTGCGGGCAAAAACCATCAGCAGGAGTGTAAGTGCCCATTGGATACTGCCCCTATTTGCTGGGCTTAGTCACACCAAGAGTTGCTAACTTCCAAAAACCTTCTACCAGATATTTTTACCATACTGGATGCCCAAAGCAAATTAAAAGATTGGATATATGGAATAGATAATAGACAGGACTTAGATCTAGTTAAATCTTCAAACTTTTTTCAGTGGTACTACCAGTTTAAAACAAATCATGAAAGAGCCCAATACTTACAAACGCTTACTTTTGTTTCTTTGACAACCTCACTTACAGAACTACGCTTCCAAACAAAGCCCATAGCATTCTTGGATGGAAGATATAGGCATGTTCCAAGAAACCTACGGTTCTGTATCTGTGGTATGGGAGAGGTAGAAGATATGTCACACTATTTACTGTACTTTCACCGATGCAATGAATATGAACTTGAGCACGCTCCGGGAGAGAGCGCAGGACAGGAAGGCCTGGCGTGCTATGGTCCATGGGGTCACGAAGAGTCGGACACGACTGAACGACTGAACAACAACAACAACATCTATATCAAAATCCCAGGGAGAGATTCCTGGGACAAATTTTGGCATCCTTACAGGGCAAAAGTATCTATGTGAAGATTTCCTGGTTATTGTCAAATTGTGACCCTAATGTTACACACAAAACAGCTTTGTTTGCTGAGGCTGCAAAACATATTCATGCAATCACTCTGAATGCTATTGCAGTGGAGTGGACAGGTGATTTGTTAACTTGATTTCCATTTACTCATGTTAGTACATGATGTATTATGTTATGTTGCTTATAATGGCTATGAGTCAAATACAATAAAATGATCTGATCTGATCTACTGCCCCTATACACATATACTTGGGGGAAAGACTTGTAGGTCTGTCCAATGTAACAAGTACCCATGTATTAATTTCTCTCCTGTAGGTGTCAGTATTACACTATGTACTTATTGCATTAACACATTTTTAAGTTTTATTTTATTTATGTATTTATTTGGCCATGCCCATATCTGTCTTGACATGCATAAGCACATTTGCTGGATGCTTAGGGTACTTCCAGACGAGGCATTTATTGTGCAATCACCCTGCCTCATTCATGGAATTTTACAGGGGGTCCAGACACATCCTCTTCCATTTGTAACTTTTTGTGTACTCCCACCGCTGCTTCTGTCTCTTTTCTTTCCATAGATAATTTGTTAAGGGGGAAAGACGAAATGGCAACAGAATGGCAGCACTAGGAGCTGTCTGGCTGGAAGCACCAGCAGCATTTTGTATTCTATTACAAATACTTCGCATTCAATAATAGGATTGGATCCAAACTTAGTCAGGCTTAGAGGAGACACATTGAAATTAATGGGACTTAGTCATGATTTACCTGTCCTATTGATTTCAATGGGTCTAACTGAAAGTCTAGACCCAACCCAGTATCAAGTGGATATAGAAAACTGAATCTTCATTTATAGGACAATTATAGCTTGCAATAGCTCAGTGATACAATTCAAACACATTACTCCAAAAATCAGGATATCTTTCTTAATAATATCTCCATAACATCTCTCAATGGGTGTATTTTGCCTTTTAGTATAAATATGGGTATTCAAATATGAGTAACACTTTGCCAGTATTGCACTGTGCCAATGTTGTTTTAAGTGGGCACAGTCCAGAGACAGAGTTCATTTGAAAATTTTTGCATTATCAACTCCCTCTATTCAAACTGTTTTTAAATGTCCTCAGATGTCAACTATTCATTTCACTTCCCGCTTATGCACTTGTGTTTCATCAGCTAATTAGTCCACTGCTGGGTGGAGCAGTTGAAATAATTGGTTAAATATTATGTTTATGCCTGAGTCTGTGGAGAGAAAGATTTTGTTGTTGTTGTTCTGGGTTTTTCCCTAAACATATCTTTCTATTACCAACCTCCTTTCGCAAGCATAGGCACAAGTTTCTGCTGCCACCTAGAGACTTTAATTATTATTGCTGTTATTGTGACTGTGATTATTGAATATTTATATCTCACTCTCCTACTCTTCAGTGTTCTACCAATATCCCACTCTTCTACCCAGAGCAGCTTATAGAGAAAAGGGGGGGGGGGTAGGGAACAGTAAGACATTAAAGAAACGTACAATACTAAAACCACAAAATTAAAAACAAGCAACCATGAAAAGTAATGATTAAAATAATTAAAACAGCAGCAAAACTAGATATTAAAAGCCTGTTTAAAATAAACATGTTTTCCATTTCTGGATAGGACACAGGTGATTTTCCACAAGCAAGGCATTCCAAACCTTCAGGGCCACCCAAGAAGGCCCTGTTTCTCATTCTCACCCAATTCACTATGTGTGATGATGGCACAGAGAGCCAGTCCCCCTGGACAAATCTTAAAGCCCCAGGCAGGTTGATATCAGGACAGTTCCATGCTCACTCAAACAAGAGGTTTGTAACTAGTCCCCCCAAAAAATACATTGCTTTTCTTAACGCAAAGTCTTGGGGCTGTAAAATCATGCTTGGTTGGCATGCAGTGCCATTTAATTGTCATATCTCTGCTAACTGAAACTCTAGGAGAACTAACAAAAACACCTGAATGCTTCTTTGTTCCTGCGGTTCCTGCTTAACCGCAGAAACTTCTGCCTTCTTAGAGCACAAGGGTCACTAAGCCCAAGGGTCACTAGGTGGTGCTGTGCAGGGAGGCTGTACTGTTCAAGGAGGAAAATAAAGTTCTGTTGGTTTGACTCATGATGGAGTCCTGCACACCTACAGCCTCTACTACAGCATGCAGAAAGCTTCACAGAACAGAAAAGAGGGCCCAGACAAAGCGGTCATCAGGCTCTGTTCATTCCAGCACCTTCCACCTGCTTCCTACTTCCTGTTGCAGGGGGGAGTTGTTGCCAATGCAGCCTACAGCTGTTTTTGAAGAACATGCTTCCATCCGGAATCTGAAGATATGGGCAAATGTTTTGGCAAATAAACAGAGGATGCTGAACTCTTGAAAACACAAGTAGAGAGGGACCCTTCCCCTCAGCAAGGTGTTAAGTCTCATCAAGGGTTAACACATTCTCTGGGAAGACAGATATCACCACAGCTGTGTTTCCTCAGCACTGGGATGGCCAGGGATCCCAGCCATGTGAGGAATGCAGCTGGGCTCAGCTGTAGGGACTTACCCTAGCCTGAGGGAATATCAGAAGAAAAATCTTCAGAGAGCTTCTCACTGCAGGCTGGTCTGAGCTGGAAGCCTGTCACACCCTGGAATGAGGGGGGAATGGGAACTGCCTCTTGGAAGGAGCAACTGAGAGAAATGAACAAATCCTGGTTTTAGGGAGGCCTTCCTAAATTTCCTCCATGAATTTTGAGCAATAGACCTATCAGTTTCACTTCTTCTCAGACTCATCTTACTTAAACTATGCATTTTGCAGGAAAGCTACTGCCTTGGCCTTTTTGTTCAAAATGGTCTCTAGCCTGGGGTTTGGGAACTAGGTTTTTTAATAGGGTTTGGCGTTAAAATAAGTTTAGGATGAAAAAACTGGATCACTGTTAGTGTATTATGTGCAATGGTGCCAGTCCAGTTGTGAGGCAGACGATATGGAATAGGGAGTTTGGGATGGCATGGGGGCGTGTGTGTGTGTGTGTGGGGGTGTGAGTATGCTAAGTCTTTAGTAAGTAGAGCTAAATTTCTATAGAGAGGGACAATCAGCTGAGTCTGAGGGAAGGTGGGATAGAAATCTGAATTAAGACTTTTTTTTTGGAGTCCATTCCTCAATATTTTTTTCATCAATAACGTATGCTGTACTTTCAAGATGAGCACACAAAAATTTTAAAGACAGAATTATATGTAAACTCTTTCACCACACCACCTTTTCAAAGGCTGACTGGGCACACAAGACTCAGCTTGTTTCCCATTCTGATAAAACTCATGCTGCAATCCTATACACCTATATCTGGGACTAAGTACCATTGAATCCAGTGGAGGATATGTCTGAGTAGACATGTAGGTGCTGGACATGAAATATGTTAAAAGGAAAGTTAGTGCTTGGTGAGAACAAAGCACCACAGACATAGGGACGGTAGCTATAAAATAAAAATGTAAATTGGGATAGGCTCAACATTTCTGAAACATTTCCCAAGAGAGGCAACAACTAGGACACTGAATTGTTAGGGCCACCATACAGTGTTACATAGAATCATAAATCATAGAATAGTAGGGTTGGAAGAGGCCTACAAGGCCATCGAGTCCAACCCTCTGCTCAATGCAGGAATCCAAGTCAGAGCATCCCTGACAGATGGCTGTCCAGCCTCGTCTTGAATGCTTCCAGTGTGAGAGAGCCCACTACATCCTACTCTACCAGCCATACCTCCTTTAATGGAGTATTGCTACTTTCTCCTGTCAAAATGACAGAGTGGCAACTCCCATAGTAGCACTGTGAACACTGCAAGGTTCTTCTACTTTTTCCTCCTCCTCCTTGATCAGCTGTCTCCTCCACACCCACATACTTCACTGAGGCCAGAATGCTAAACAAATTACTTTGAAGAGCACAGTGCCCTGTCAAAACCCTAAACAGACCAAATTGTCTCACTCATCCCCACTGACTAAAAATCTAGAAATTTCCCAAGTTTGGACAAAGAGAATAAACCCTCCTGCTAGTAGTGCCTGTTATCCAGAGTTTTTGCCATTCACTTTTAAGCTCCCACTTCACCTAATGCTTGACGTCCATGAAAGACAAAGGTAGTACAATGTCAATTCCTTCATGTCGCAAAGCATCCATAGCAGCCTGTTTCACCATCTCATTACCTATGATCCCTGCAAGGATTCCTCCTACTAGTCCATATGCCAGTGATCCCCCAGCTTTTTGGGTCAGTGGGCACATTTGGAATGTTGAGTGCTGTAGGCGCTCTCAAAACGTGGCTGCCATGTGGGCAGTGCTGATCATAAAACAAAGCCCTGGGGATATAGGGTGTGACAACACTGTGGGGAGCAGAGGGCCCATCCCCCATTGGCTGAGAATTAAAGAAACATGGAGCATTTATTCCATAGGGTTGGTGCTATAGCAGGAAGCTTATCACTGCTTAAGGTGTCGTGGTTAGAGTTCATCCCATGAGGCAAGGGAAGCCTTGAAAGAGATGCAGGTTTATACCAGACAATGATGTAAAGTGGCATCTTTGCCTGTTTTCCAACTGTAGACCTGTGAAGGGGCTGAACAAGGAGTGAAAGGCGTATGGCCCTGTCTAATAGTCAAATCATGCTAGGCAGAAGCAGAAAAGGGTTGCTAGAGAGCTTTGCTTGTTTTCTCCTGCTTCATAGGATTTCTTTCTAAAAGGCAGCAGCTGTATACCTACCAATACAGAAAAATTCCAGGTGGAACTATCTATAAAAGGAATGGGCAAAATAGAACCTGTGGTCCACAAGTGGCCCACTGGTCAATTTCTGGTGGACTGCTTAATAACTGCTGGTTGCTGGGCTTCTTGTGAAGAAGGCTGGATTGGTGGGTCTTGGTTTGATCCAGCAAAGCACTTTCCCCCCTTATGTTCTTATGCAATAAATAGTACATACCCAGGATCACTTATCACAGCTCAATCATAGCAACAGTTAAGAGATTACAAATATGCATTCTAGCCTTGTACAACATATTCTAATAAAACAGAATAAGTAGGCAACCCTTGATCTATTGAGTTTTAGGATACCATCTGGAAACATTAAACCAAATATGAAATCATTTTAGAGAAATATAAGGGAACTGAAGATCATCAGGGCCAGCCTTACCATGAAGTGATGTGAAGCAGCCCACTTCAGCTGCCAGATTCAAGGGGTGATATCATTCTCTTGCCTCCATTCCCATGTCATTGAGAAGAGGCCAGGAAAAGGATAGCCATGGGTGGGACTTTATTATGTTCCTTCTGGTACAAACATGGCTAAAACCTCCACTAGTCATCATGACCAATCTCTTGCCCCAAAGTAGAACATCAGTTGCCCCTGATCTGCCCACACAGTTCCCATCACAGTGTGCCACTGCAGACAGTTGGGGCAAATAAGGTTTTCCTCTGAAAATTTGCTTTGAGAACAGATAGCTTCAGATGGTTCAGGCAAGGAAGCCAAGCCAGGTCTGAAGTGGTGGTGGTGGTGATGGAGGAGGAGGAGGAAGGGGGGCATCTTGTTCACTAGCCAGTTTAATATAATTTCATACCTTTCCCCAACCCCAGCATCAACAGTATTTTGCAGGAGTCAGTGCTGTGCCCACTGATGTTCAAGCTTTCATTCATGAGTTGTTGAAAGAGGAGACAGTACTTTTATGAAATGGTGGATAATGCTAAACTAGAAGTGGCAAGTGCTTTAGAGAGAACTTCTCTGTCTCAATAAATGGGAATGCTGGGAGACTTGCAACAAAAGGAAACTTAGCAAAGACAAGGGTAAATTTCATACAGAAGAGGGGAACCCCAAAAATATAAGTGGTGGGGATAATAGCTAGACTGTATCACATTCAAAAAATCAAAACATTAATTGGAAAACCTTAGGAGAATTCAAAACTATTCTACCAAAAGCTGATTTGGATCACAGTTTCAGTATGCTGAACTTCCCTTAAAGAGTTGTCATTTTATGAGAGGGATATGAATTAATGCTATAGATCCTTCAAGACGCCATAAGGTGTGCCTGCTTGTCTGCACAAGTAGCTACACTCCCCCCACCGCCTTGACAATTACAAGCAGCATATCTCTGCAAACTGCTGTTAGGATTGTGCAGCCCCAAGAACAATTCCTACATAAAATGCCATCTTTCAAAAGCACAAGCAAACTGGCACTTGACCATAATTCGTACAGTAACTTGGCCTCGTCTTCTATGGTTAGTGGTTATTTGGCCTTATCCTCAGTATGTTCTAGAACTCAAGCCAACACCCAGAGTCACACAGTGGGTGTGCCTGGCAGCCATGGGGCTGAGATGCCAACCACTGGAATGTATTTAATGTACCATTTTTTTTTTCTGGCGGTGGCTGGGCTTCCTGGCCAGTCATAAGTGAAGACTCTTCTCTGGACTCTTGTCTGGCTCTACACTTCATGCTGTGGAAGCTCTGGAACCGATTCACAATCAATTTACAGATGAGCTGTCTCACCATCCCAGGGATCATTTTCCTGCACAAATTCCAACAAGATACATACCACAGAGCTGCCTTTTATATGAAATAAAGAGAAAGTAGCCACTACCCATAATCATTCCAAGAGCGTCTGCATGGTGGATTCAGCCCAAATATAAACAAGGGACTGTCATATGCTATGGTGCAGTAGACAATATTTAAATATTATATTCACTGGAAGGTGATTAAGCATTTAACCTTTGCTCCACATGAAAGGCAACTGTCTGAGGTATTTCGAAGCATTTATTTGGAATTCCTTTAAGCAGAAAATGTCTGCCTTTTGACTATCATCAAAGTCTGGTCAACTCCTCTGTACTGGTACTAGGAGAAATCCAACAGCCAACATCAGACTCAACTAACAAGGGGCAGAGGGCTCATAGCAGAGTAGCAAAGTACATGCTTCACACCAAGAAGGGACAAGACAGAGCTAATAGCTTTCACAACAATGATAGTGTCAAAATAGGAAGTAGAACAGGAAGTAAAGAGGTGCCAACTAGTGCTAGCATTTGGCACTACACTTAGCTGATTTTGTACCAAGACTGTTGTGTCATACATGTTGATCAAAACAGAAAAAGGTATGCTATAAATATATATTAAAATACTAGACACTCAGAAATAGAACTGTGCTAAGAGCATTAGGGAGCAATCCTATGGCTGCTAGAGAGCAGCCAGACAGCCATAGGATATCTGGTTTTCCGTGAACTGACCTCGGAGCATGTGCTCCAAGGTCGGTTTACGGAGAACCGACCTCCCCCCACTTCCGCACTGCCTCGGAGGCAGCACAGAACAGCCCCGTGCTCCGCGCTCGCAAGAGGAGTGTGGAGTGTCCAAAAAGGGGCATTCCGGGGGGCATTCCGAGGTGGGGAAGTTGGAAATGCCTGCACGACGCATCCAATATGTTGTACAGCAGCCTCCTCCCCTGCCCAGCCCTCCTGCGGCTAGACAGCCGCAAACGGCTGTCTAGCCAAAAATGCAGGGCAGGAGAAGTGCAGAGGGAACGAACCCCTCCATGCTTCTCCTACCCTGCTTTGGATAGGTGGTCGCCTCCGAGTTTGGAGGCGGCCGCCTATCTGAATAGGATTAAGCCCTAAGTTAGGAATTCCTATCTCCCTTGCCTATAGTTTAGTGTAGTAGTTTTTCAACGGTATGCTGGGGAACACTTGGGTTCCTTGGAAGCTTATCAGGGACAGTTCCCTCACTGAGAAGATCAATAATGGAGGGGAAGCTTTCCTTAGAGATAACTTACCCACCTCTACTGATCTTCCCTGTAATGGGGGCAGTAGCACAGCTGCGCTACACCCAACAGGTGTGTTGTGTCTTGTCTGCTCACTTAACACAGGATGGAGGCTGATGCCCAAATAGCCCAGCAAGTGCTCTGAATAAACCAAGTGTGAACCCTAGATTATCCTCCAGACGCCTCTGGAGCGCAGGAATTCCACGGCAGACACTGGGGTTCCCTGAGCAGCAAGTCTGAACAACAACAACAAAAACTGATGTAAGGCACTGACAAGTATCTTTACACTGAAGGCAGTGGTATTGTTTTACACAATAAACAAACCCTTTTCAGCCCTTTCTCCACATATATAGATAAGGGCTTGGATCCAGGATCTGCCTTCCACTAGAGCAAGGGACCTTCTGTGAGATTTGGGGGGATCCCCCCTCCCCCACATGCCACACTTTATCCAGTTCAGCTGGGTCTCCTGCCTCTCCATGTAGCATTTTCAGGGAGCTGGAGGGGCTGCCACAGGAAGGAGGAGTCATGGAAATCCATTTCCATCAGCGCAGTTGATCCAGTGTAAATCTGGGTCCAACCCAATGTGCAGAGGAGGGGCAGAGGGACTCCACCTGCTGGCCCCACCCCTGACCTTTGTGTGTAGAGCTGAGTTCTGAAAAGGGGAGCCCTATCTAAGTAGAACTGTATGCATATAGTCACTCCTTTGGCTTTACACACTGAAGTTGGGTGGGGTCAGTGGTGCAATTAGGTAGTTTTGGACCCTGGACTTAATGGTCTTACACACACACACACACACACACACACACTTACTTTAGAACTGGGAGTGTCGTCATCCCCCGCCCCCGTATGTCAGGGTGGACACTGAGCCCATAGAATCCCAGAGTAGTTCTGATTCTGAGGAAGAGCAGTCGCTCCTGGGGGAGGAGCACGCTCCTCTTTCCCAGGACCAACAGCTGGCGGAGATTCCTCCCACCAGCATTCCTAGTTTAGTTAGCAGTCCAGGGAGTGACCGAGCACAGATAGCAGACTTGGTGGATGCGCGACGCAGACGCAGAGAGCGGCGCCAGATGGAGGGCGCGGAAAGGAGGCGTAGTGCCAGGTTGGCGTGCAAACAATGGCTGCGCCCAGAGGATCCAAGGGAAAAGGGGAGGGACTCTCCCTAGTCCTTAAGTTCAGGGGTCTGCCAGTAATTCCCTTTCCAACGGGGACCAACTGTTCCAACTTAGGGCATAGGTACTGTGCTGCTCAGATCTAGTTGCAAACGGTATAGTTGTTAAGTTGTAAAAGAAGCTTTGAAAGGAATTCCTTTGTCTGTGTCTGGACTTGGCTACTGGATTAGACTGAGAGAGGCGTCCAAGGAGCCCTTGACACCGTACAACCATTCTATACTTTACATCTGCTTAAACTAACTGAAATCATGATACCAACATGACTACAGAAATAAAATGGAGTTTGCTTCTGCTGCCCTGATGCTAAACACATTTACCTGGGACAGCTAAGCACAACTGTACTGTAGAAAAGGGTAATATATTTTGAAAGTAAAAAAACAATACAGTATGCATCTGTAACCATCTACATGCCTGCCTGTCCCTGACTAAAAAATGTGTTTTAGTAAGAAAAAATACAAGATTCTGTGGCAAGCATCTTCAGCTCTCTGGTGGGCCCTAGAATTCTCATGCCAACCCTGGTGCTGAACCCTGTTTGCAACCAGCCCCATCATCTGCTGCTGTCTGGGGAGACATTTGGGGGCTATAGGCCTCTGAATTTTGGCTGCACATTCCAGCCCTACTTCACAATTGGTAACATCCTTTTTGAGGGCCAATTTTGGAGAAGCTCTCAGGGGCCTCATTCCAGGGGTGGGTGGGGCTGAAGGCAAACAGTGATGGGCCAAAGGCCAAAGAGGCAAGGCCAAAATACCAGCATATTTTAGGTTAAAGCTCTTACTTCTAATAACTAGGCTTTCGGAGAAGCACTGCAACCTTTTAGAATGCAGGGAAACACATGCAAAAGCTGGGAAACCACCAAACGATCAGAGGTTGGGGAAAAGACGGTGGGGCCATCTGGGGAATCTCAGTTGGCCAAGTTGGGGCCCTAGGTGGGCTGGATTTTGGCTTGAGGTTCAACACCCCTGCACTACACCCTCCTCCACATATTCAAAGTACACCTGGAAAAGTTCTGAAAGTTCTTGTCTAATTCTAGAAGGCTAGAGCTGCAACCCTATACATACCTACTTGGGAGTAAGTCCCATTAGTGGGGGTTACTTAGGGCATCTCTATACCAGCCTAAAATCCTGCATTTAAAATGGGGCTTTCTGCTCCTATTTTAAATGCAGGATCATGGACTCCCTTTTTCATGTGTTTCCTTTCCCCCCACCCCCTTCCCCCTCCTTCTCCCCATATCTGAGTCCATTATCTTTCATTGATCTTGCTCCTCTTCTTGCCGCTTTAACTCTTTTGACAGAGGAAACTGCAGGGTAATTTGATAACTCATTATCTGCAATCTATTTAAAAACAGAAGAAAGGGCATTCAATGCAGGAGACGCTTTAAATGATCACAGCGTCATCTAAAGAGCCCGCAAACTTCCATGACAGAGCAATCTCAATCGCAGGATAAAAGCTCAGTGTGAAGGATCCCTGATGATAGATAGATAGATAGATAGATAGATAGACAGACAGACAGACAGACAGACAGATAGGATTGCACTTTTAAGAAAGTTTTCTGTCAAAGTGTAGATATTTCATACAGATTTTTTGTGGGAAAAAAATGTTACTAAAGACACAGTTAACCCCCGTAACCTGCTACTACAGGACACTCAAGGCCGACAGCCTGATTTAATCAATGAAAAGGATTAGCTATTTCTCTATGAATCACGGAAATGTCTTCTGTTTAACTAAACTCTTTTAGGGCATCTCCACCTTCAGCTCAAAGACTTTTGGACAAAAACCAAAAGCTAAATATGGTTCTATACAAGGCATGCAATTGCATAACTGTCAATGGTGGGTGTTTTACATTCTAAAGAATCCGATTCTGGCTACTGTTGGGTACATGACTGAAGACAAGATGGTCTGAACATGCATAGCAAGTCTTGCATTCCTGTGTGCCTGTATAATTCACTGAAGTATGTGGAAGTGAAAAATCAAGAAACGGTAACGTTAGCTTATTTTTCCAGTCTAAAAAATTAACACACACACAACAGTAGCCCTCTCTTGGACATCAGGTTCACATATATCAACAACTCCAGATTCACTAACTATTATTGTTTCTTTTCATACAGAGCAGACACGAAAAAATATATAGTATTGTCTATTCTTCTGCTTCTAAGCTAATCTTTGCATTACATAAGCTTAGTATGGCATGACACATTCCTTATCTAGAGATTTTCATTGTTGGTCTGATTTCCATATTAGGGTGGATAAACGACTTCTTCCAAGATACTTAGCTTGCAACCCTATTCCCACTTAACCTGGCAGTTAACTCAGTGGGGTTTACTTCTGAGTAGATATGTATTTTACTACTCTGTCATGAAGCTTATGGGTGACCTTGGGCCAGTCACAAACTCTCAGCCTAACCTACCTCACTGGGTTGTTGTGAAGGTAAAACAGGGAAGACTACGTACACTGCCTTGAGTTTCTTAGAGTAAAGGTGGGATATAAACATAATAAATAAATACATGAAATGAAAACTCTTATCAGTTGAAAACATGTAGGACTACAGAAAATGATTGCATTTCTGAGATTCCTGTTTGGCACTTAGTTCCCAAAAGGGCTTGACAAACAAAATAAATGACATTCCCAATCCAAGGAATGGCTTGTTTGTACAACCATTAACTGTTTGGTAATTTGTAGCACATGGTGGATACATACAAGCAGCTAGGTGTAGAACAATGGTACATTTATGTAGTGATTTCTGAGCCCTATTGAAGGTGTCATTCTGTACACTAGGAAACAACACCTCCTAATACACCTTTCCCAATCTGATACCCTCCAGATTCTTGGATTACAGCTCCCATCAGCCCCAGCCAGCATACCCCAAAGTTGGGGATTATGGGAGTTGTAGTCCAAACTATCTGGAGGGTGTCAGATTGGGGAAGGCTGCCCTAATATATATGCTTCCTCATTATGACCTCTTAGGGCTTTTATCAATGATATATTTGCTGTATCTTCTGTGGGTGTTTGCTTTCCCATTGTTGTATGTAGTACACTCTTTTTTCCCTTTTTTTTTACTGGTTGCTCTCCAAACTCATTCTGGAATATTTTCTGGTCTCACAGCTCATAGAGGAGTAGAGGTTGCTAGTGGATTGTTGTTCTCTTTGCCGTGTGAGCTACCAGGTACCCATCTCTTTATCCTTAAATAATGTCACAAAAATGAATGCTGCATCTACCCTTTTCATCAGAAGTCCTGTGCAATGTGGATCATGCTTTAAGCATCACACTTTGCTCTCAAAATGTGTTGGCTTAGATGCTAACCTTCTTTCCATGAATGGAACAGAGTTCATGTTCATTGAACAGGATTTTCCTTTCTCCGCCTTCTCTCTGCAGCCCTTTGAAATCTGTTCCAGGTTGGTGGGGGACCGGTAAGGATGGTGTGTGGGGAGGCTGCAGATGGAGGGGGGAGCTGGCAGAAATCACCCTCTCTTTAAGTGAATGGAGGAGCAATTTAGGATCCAAATCATTGTGTATAATTTTTGAGTGGTTATCAAATGGTAAATAGAGTGATCTGCAAGAGATTTGTTAGTGAATCACTAGGCTCCTAGTAGGGTGTTAAGATCTGTGTGTAGTAAGAAGCTAGGATGGGGTTATCTTCTGTGACAGGAGATGAGCCTAAGTCCAGAACCAGGATAATATTTCAGTTTTAAGTAGCTTTAGGAAATCATATTGGTAACCACAAGTCTAGTGAACTTTCCCTTTGGATGCTGGAGAGAGTGGATACATATGTAGCTGCCTTGAAACTTCTAAGAATGGTAGGGTACAAATTTGATAAATAACAACACTAATTAGTAAATCTGTGTCTCTAGCTGGCCTAAATCCAGTGTACAGTTAGCAGAAGAAATTGCTCCACTTATGGAGCTGTGATGCCTTTTCCCACTGTGCAAGCACTAATGGACCACTTTGTAAACCTAAGATCAGTAAGGAGTTGCACAAGAGGAACTTTAGTTCGATTCTCCCCTTGTGCATACTTTGGAACTTGGTTTCTGCTAGCACATCATCATTTGTACTAGTGGAATGACACTGTTGGATGCAAACCATAGGGCTTCTCTACATTTAAGCAAAAATCCCACATCCTTACCTGGGCTTTCTTCTTCTGGAGTCTTTCCGGTTTTACAATGGGCTCCTTTAGATGACGAACAAGTGATTTGGAATTGAAAACTTCCCTTCTTGGCAATGCTCTATATGTTCAATGAAACAGCACCATCTAGTAGTTGAATTATAGCACTATGCTGGCATTACACACTGCCGATATTACACCATTACCTTTTATTACAGCTTATCTCCAATTTTTTGAAAGCAGGATAAAAGGCGGGAAAGTGTGGGAGATGTTCTGGAGGCTGCTGATGTTGTGTAAAGGACCTGCAAACTTCCATAAGTCACCAATCATGAGCGCGCAATAAATCGCTCATGTAGAGAAGCTCATAGTTTCAATGCACATGATGCAGCAATGTTGCTGATGCTAAGCAGGTCTCAGACTGTTTGGTGTCTGGAGGGAGATTATCTAAGAACCGTATGTGTATTTCTTTGAATTCCACAGAAGAAAGTCAAGATATCAGTATACTAAGTAAATATGATATTTTGACCTATTATATACGCATATTTCCAGAAATGCTTCTTTACAACTACTGCACAGTTATGCAGAGGATACAAGATGGTGATATGAAAAAAGTATATTTCCAGTACTGCTCCTTTCGCATTGCAAGGTGTGTGGCAAAAATTGGGACCACACCCCAATATTCCTGAGCCAGAAAAAGAATACCACACTGAAATGCAGAGCCTTGTTCACCAAAATGTTTAGGCAAATTCTTCACACTATGCCTTCTAACTGAATGCAAAGGAAATTACTGAAACTTTGCAGGCATGAAGTCTGAAACTAGAAATAGTTATGTTTTTATTTTTTGTAAACACAAATCACATTTCACCAAGTGCAAGCATTCAGCTGTTATTGTAGGTCACTAAGATACAATGAATTATTTTCTGCAGTTCGTGGAAAACATTAGGCAGCTGTAATAAAGTCAATGGCATTTCCTTCCTTGCTGAAGCATTTGCTTCAGCAATCCCCCTGTTTTGCTTAAGCGCCATTTCATGCTTGATAAAATTTCATGGAGTGTCTCTTTTACTTTTTAAAGTTCTACTCCCTTTTTGTTCAGACCAAAACAAAATGTGGAGGAATAAAAATCAAATGTTGTTCCACATGTATGGAAGAATGAAAGGGGGAGATCTAAACTTAATACAATTATAAACTGAAAGGGAAAGGGAGATTTAGATGTGGTTTTGAGGCGTAGATGTGGAAAATGTTACCGTGAAAGAATGCACAATAAAAATCCTTTCAAGACATCAATATACTAATGGAAATACTCATTCTTTTAAGAGATTGTACTCTGTTTCACCATATTTCTTTTTCATTTTCCTACATCCTATCCCATGTCCCTTTCCTATTTCCCTTCACTTGTCCCAATTATTTGCAATTAATTATAGAATGCACATTTCCAATCTGTTTAGCTCTGGTGCAGCATTCATATTAATTTTTGCCAAAAGATAACACATTTCTACAAGAGTTTCTTTAAGGCGGTATATATTAAGGTTACCAAGAATTCTAAATAGATTAATTAAAGGGGGAAGGGGTTAAATGTGATGGCAATACTTCTTGTGAGGCATCTGGCTAGATGCCCAGTCAAACACTCAGTACAACCCTCCACTCCCCAACAAAATGCCCAGGATCATGTTGCAATTAAGTTCACCTGGAAACAACTTGTGTCAACTGTTTCCAGCCAGGGTTGACAGGGGAAAAAAGGTGGGGGGAAGTATTTTGCTATCAGTGTGGAGCTACAGACCTTATCAACAACAATTATTTCCATGGGAAAAGGGGAGAGACCATGCTCTCTCACTCCATCAAGCAGGGGTAGGCAGTGTGGTGCCCATGGGCACCAAGGCTCCCTCAGACACCTTTCTTGGCACGTCCCAAGGTGCCTTAACAATCCCACATTTTTTTTATTAACCTATTTTCTTACCGGCAGCTGGGATTGCTGTGAAATAGATTTCTGTTGGTGCTGACAACTGTAGGTTTGAAGGAGTTGTTTAGTGTGTTGGGGTCAGATGCCACCTCTGCCTTTCTACATGAGGCATTAATTGTGTAGTTTTCAGGTGCTTTACATGACATCATCATCTCCCAGGACCCTTCCTGTGCTTTGCAACCATTTTAGAGTTGCTGTTGTTTTCTAACAAGGAAAGACTGGGATTTTTGTGAATAGCGGCATAAAACCGTGGCGTATTTGCTCAGTGCCCTTTCGCCAAGTTCTTACCTGGGTCCTTCTATACTCACGGTTCTAAAGATATGGCAGCAGAACGCCCCGTGTGGCATGTCTTTATAGGTGAGCTGTGTTCCCTTGCTGGAGCATCTAGTGCTGTGTTGCAATCGCTTACTTGCAGTTAAGATCCTGACCTCTGATGTGCCTTACTGAGGCACAGGCAGTGGTGTCCACAAAGTGCAGTGGGAATATTTTAGTTATGGCACCTTTTCAATAAGCTTTGTGTTCTATTAACACAAGCTATGAGCCTGGTCCTGACTTCATGGATCCAACATAACTAACTCCTCCACATCTCTCCCACCATTCTCCCCCTACCAGGATTGATAAAAACAGACCAGCTGCCCCCCCCCCACACACACACATATTCCATATACAGAGACTGACAGGACCGGCAGTTGAATTTTACTTCAACACTGGTAGTGGGACAGCATCCTCCTCTGCACCTGAGGGTGACAGGCTAGTGTAGGGGGCGCAGGGCAGGCTGTGTGGCATGCAAGGTGTCTTTCAACACCTCAGCACTGCTTAGTGTCCCCCAGCATCTGCCATCTGAGGCAACTGCTTCTCTCTTCCTAATGGTATGCCAGCCTCCCCCTAACTCTAAACATTTGTGCACCTTGTACTGGCATTGTCCCACTGGTGTGAGATTTCCCTCAGGACTTCCTCGAGGAGATAGCAGCCTCACTACAGCAGCATAACTTGGTGTTCTGACAGCACAAGGGAATTAGATTCCAATCCTATCCTGCCTAGATGGCATAACTGGAGGATACGATTGCACCTTTAATAATCCAAAGTTCTTAGTGATCCAAGTACATTTCCTGTCTCCCATTTTGCCCTTTGTCAATGTAACCCTATGCAAACAGCACTCCCCTTTATTTACCCATCAGATTAACACAATGCTTTTCTTCAGTATACATCCTAGAAGACTATACCAGGACACACATTTTTAAAAAAACAACTCCTTGGCTCACTGTGAAACATACTTCACCTCTTGTCAAAAAGAAATATTATAGACCCATTTCATTATCAATTTAAAAAGATGAATTTACACTGTAATCTCTGGAATAATCAAACAATCAGTATGAACACCAAGTGCCAATACTTTGTTGCTTTTATTTATGGGCTGAACTGAAAGGAAGGAAGCTTTCCATGTAAGCTTTTGTCTGCTTCAAAAATGTCCCTCTTTCAGCAATTGGGGAAGTTGCAAAAAGAAATTAAAGTGTTCATCTGTTCGGATTGAGTGCAGGAAGCACTGGTATCATCACACAGCTATATCTGACTTGCTAGGTGGCATAATGTAATCAGCCCGTTCACTACATCTGATTTCATATTTTAAAAACCTGGTGCCCAAACAGCTGCCATGGAAAGTTAGTGTAGAGTCACAGGAAAAAAGGTAAGTGGGGATGTGAGAAGGGAATATTTCAGTCCTCCTTAAAAAAAAAAAAAAAATGCATGCAGCTAACATTCAGCCCGGTCCCTAGTTTTATTGTTTATTGCTGTTGCTGTCCAGATATCAGAGTCTCAAATTATCAGGACTATGATGTCCAGGTTATCTTCATTTTCTGACATAGGATGCAGATATTGTCCACCCTGCAACTGAAACATCACCAATAACTAACCCGTCTAAAACAACAACTAAAGTTAAGTACATATTCTACATGTATTTTACCAGTGGTTTTTAGAATTTTTCTGTGTAAACTGCTTAGAGCTATTATATTAAGTGGCGAAGGGGCTTGCGTAACTCAGTGAAGGCATAAGCTATGCCGTGCAGGGCCACCCAAGACGGACAGGTCATGGTGGAGAGTTCTGACAAAATGTGGTCCACTGGAGAAGGAAATGGCAACCCACTCCAGTATTCTTGCCAAGAAAACCCCATGGAACATATCACAAGGCTAAAAGATATGAAGCCGGAAGATGAGCCCCTCAGGTCGGAAGGTGTCCAATATACTACTGGGGAACAGCAGAGGGAATTTCCAAGTAGCGCCAGAAAGAGTGAAGCGGCTGGGAAAGCCGAAACGACACTCAGCTGTGGATGTATCTGATGGTGAAAAGAAAGTCCGATGTTGTAAAGAACAATATTGTTTAGGAACCTGGAATTTAAGAGCAATGGAGGTGGTCAAACATGAGATGGCAACTGAACATCGACATCTTGGGAATCAGCGAACTAAAATGGACAAGCATGGGCGAATTTAATTCAGGTGACCATTATATCTACTACTGTGGGCAAGAATCCCTTAGAAGAAATGGAGTAGCACTCATAGTCAACAAAAGGGTGGGAAAAGCAGTACTGGGGTACAATCTCAAAAACAACAGAATGATCTCAGTACGAATCCAAGGCAAACCATTCAACATCACAGTAATTCAAGTCTATGCCCCAACCACTGATGCCGAAGAAGCTGAGGTTGATCGGTTCTATGAAGACCTACAACACCTTCTAGAACTAACACCAAAAAAAGATGTCCTCTTCATCATAGGGGACTGGAATGCTAAAGTAGGAAGTCAAGAAATCACCGGGATAACAGGCAAGCATGGCCTTGGTGTACAAAATGAAGCAGGACAAAGGCTAATAGAGTTTTGCCAAGAGAACACGCTGATCATAGCAAACATTCTTTTCCATCAGCACAAGAGGCGACTCTACACATGGACATCACCAGATGGTCAATATCGAAATCAGATTGATTATGTCCTTTGCAGCCAAAGATGGAGAAGCTCTATACAATCAGTAAAAACAAGACCTGGAGCTGACTGTGGCTCAGCTCATGAGCTGCTTCTTGCAAAATTTTGGCTTAAATTGAAGAACATAGGGAAAACCACTAAACCATTCAGGTATGACCTAAATCACATCCCTTATGAATATACGGTGGAGGTGACGAATAGATTTAAGGGATTAGACCTGATAGACAGAGTACCTGAGGAACTATGGACGGAGGTGCATAACATTGTTCAGGAGGCAGCAACTAAATCCATCCCAAAGAAAAAGAAATGCAAGAAAGCAAAGTGGCTGTCTGAGGAGGCTTTACAAGTAGCTGAGGAAAGAAGGGAAGCGAAAAGCAAGGGAGAAAAGGGAAGATATATCCAACTGAATGCAGAGTTCCAGAGAATAGCAAGGAGAGACAAGAAGGCCTTCTTAAATGAACAATGCAAAGAAATCGAGGAAAACAATAGAATGGGAAAGACTAGAGATCTTTTCAAGAAAATCGGAGATCTCAAGGGAACGTTTTGTGCAAAGACGGGCATGATAAAGGACAAAGAAGGCAGGGAACTAACAGTAGCAGATGAGATTAAGAAGAGGTGGCAAGAATACATAGAAGAACTATACAGGAAAGATCTTAATGTCCCTGATAGCCATGATAGTGCGGTCACTGAACTTGAGCCGGACATCCTCGAGAGTGAAGTCAAGTGGGCCTTAGGAAGCATTACTAACAACGAAGCTAGCGGAGAGGACAGTATTCCAGCTGAGCTATTTAAGATCCTAAAAGATGATGCTGTTACAGTGCTGCACTCAATATGCCAACACATTTGGAACACTCAACAGTGGCCACAAGACCGGAAAAGGTCAGTTTACATTCCAATTCCAAAGAAGGGCAATGCCAAAGAGTGTTCAAACTACTGCACAATTGTGCTCATTTCACATGCCAGCAAGGTTATGCTCAAAATCCTACAAGCTAGGCTTCAGCAGCATGTGAACCGAGAACTACCGGAAGTACAAGCTGGGTTTCAAAGAGGCAGAGGAACTAGAGATCAAATCGCCAACATTCACTGCATCATGGAGAAAGCAAGAGAATTCCAGAAAAACGTCAATTTCTGCTTCATTGACTACGCTAAAGCCTTTGATTGTGTGGATCACAACAAACTGTGGCAAATTCTTAAAGTGATGGGAGTACCAGACCACCTTACCTGTCTCCTGAGAAACCTGTACGAGGGACAAGAAGCAACAGTAAGAACCGGACATGGAACAACCGATTGGTTCAAAATTGGGAAAGGAATACGACAAGGCTGCATATTGTTGCCCTGCTTATTTAACTTATATGCAGAGTACATCATGAGAAACGCCGGGTTGGATGAATCACAGGTCGGAATTAAGATTGCTGGGAGAATTATCAACAACCTAAATACGCAGACGATACCACCCTAATGGCAGAAAGCGAAGAAGATCTCAAGAGCCTCTTGATGAGGGTGAAAGTGGAGAGTGCAAAAGCTGGTTTGAAACTCAACATTCAAAAAACTAAGATCATGGCATCTGGCCCCATCACTTCCTGGCATATAGAAGGGGAAGAAATGGAAGCAGTGACAGATTTTATTTTCTTGGCTCGAAGATCACCGCAGACGGTGACTGTAGCCATGAAATTAAAAGACGCTTGCTCCTTGGAGGAAAGCTATGGCAAACCTAGACAGCACAGTAAGAAGCAGAGGTATCACCTTGCTGACAAAGTTCCATCTAATCAAAGCTATGGTTTTCCCACTAGTAATGTATGGCTGTGAGAGCAGGACTATAAGGAAGGCTGAGCGCCGTAGAATTGATGCTTTCGAACTGTGGTGCTGGAGAAGACTCTTACGAGTCCCCTGGACTGCAAGGAGGTCAAATCAGTCCATCCTAAAGGAAATCAACCTTGACTGCTCATTGGAAGGACAGATACTGAAGCTGAAGCTCAAATATTTTGGCCACCTAATGCGAAGAGAAAACTCCCTGGAAAAGACCCTGATGCTGGGAAAGACTGAAGGCAAAAGGAGAAGGGGACGGCAGAGGATGAGATGGCTAGATAGCATCACCGATGCAATGAATATGGACTTGAGCACACTCCGGGAGGGAGCGCAGGACAGGAAGGCCTGGTGTGCTATGGTCCATAGGGTCACGAAGAGTCGGACACGACTGAACGACTGAACAACAACAACATAAACCCATAGGATTGCGCCCTTAATGTATCTGTTATTTTCCATCACCATCACCACCCTGACACTGCTTATAGCAATGGGTTCTTCCCAATATAAATTAAGTTGGACTCGATGGCCTTGTAGGCCCCTTCCAACCCTACTATCCTGTGCAAGTCCACAGAATATACAGAGATGTAGTTGTCTTACAGATCGTTTTTGCCTGAACCAGCGGTGAAATTGGCTCCAATCCTATCTATTGATCTGTCCTAATCACACAAACCATTCATGGCAATAATTTTGGCGCCATCAATGAAACAATGTGTGCTCTAGTATCCTTGGCAATATTGCAACAGAGGACAAAGAAAAGGCAGAAGTGCGGAATTCCTACTTTGGCTCAGTCTTCTCCCAAAAGAGGGTCTATGAACCCCCTGGCAAAGGCGAAATACAGGCTGAAGGGGCAGGATTGCAGCTTGAGATCGATAGGCATATGGTCAAGGAACACCTAATTACTTTGAATCAGTTCAAATCTCCAGGGCCAGATGAACTGCATCCTAGAGTAATAAAGGAACTGGCAGAAGAGCTCTCAGAACCACTGTCTATTCTCTTTGAGAAATCATGGAGGACGGGTGAAGTGCCAGATGACTGGAGGAGGGATAATGTTGTCCGTATCTTCCAAAAGGGTAAAAAGGAGGAACCTGGGAACTACAGACCAGTCAGTCTGACATCAATCCCTGGGAACATTCTGGAGCAGATGATAAAGCAATCCATCTGGAAGCACCTTGACAACAATGCCGTGATTACTCAAAGCCAACATGGATTTGTCAAAAACAAGTCCTGCCAGACGAATCTGATCTCATTTTTTGATCAAGTAACCTCCTTTGTAGACCGTGGGAATGCTGTAGACATCATATACCTCGACTTCAGCAAAGCTTTCGACAAAGTGCCCCATGATATCCTGATGAGCAAACTAGCTCAAAGTGGGCTAGATGAAACAACGATCCCATGGATCCACAGTTGGCTACAGAATTGGAATCAAAGAGTGCTTATCAATGGGACCTTCTCAAACTGGGGAAAAGTAACGAGTGGGGTACCGCAGGGCTCAGTCCTGGGCCCCGTGCTCTTCAACATTTTGATTAATGACTTGGAGGAGGAGATGCAGGGAATGCTGATCAAATTTGCAGATGACACAAAATTGGGCAGGATAGCTAATACTTTGGAAGACAAAAATAAAATTCAAAGTGATCTTGATAGACTGGAGCGCTGGGCAGAAAACAACAGAATTACATTTAATAGGGATAAATGCCAAGTTCTGCACCTAGGAAAAAGAAACCAAATGCACAGTTACAAGATGGGCGATACTTGGCTCAACAATAGTGAGAAGGATCTTGGAATTGTTGTCGATCACAAGCTGAATATGAGCCAACAATGTGATGTGGCTGCAAAAAAGGCAAATGCTATTTTGGGCTGCATTAAGAGAAGCATAGCTTCCAAATCCCAGGAAGTACTAGTTCCCCTCTACTCAACACTGGTTAGGCCTCATCTGGAGTACTGTGTCCAGTTCTGGGCACCACACTTTAAGAAGGATGCAGACAAACTGGACAGGGTTCAGAGGAGGGCAACGAAGATGATCAGGGGACTGGAAACAAAGCCCTATGAAGAGAGCCTGAAAGAACTGGGCATGTTGAGCCTTGAGAAGAGAAGACTGAAGGGAGATATGATAGCGCTCTTCAAGTCCTTGAAAAGTTGTCACAGAGAGGAAGGCCATGATCTCTTCTCGATCATCCTAGAGTGCAGGACACGGAATCATGGGCTCAAGTTACAGGAAGCCAGATTCCGGCTGAACATCAGGAAAAAATTCCTGACTGTTAGAGCAATACGACAGTGGAACCAATTACCTAGGGAGGTAGTGGGCTCTCCCACACTGGAGGCATTCAAGACGAGGCTGGACAGCCATCTGTCAGGGATGCTCTGACCTGGATTCCTGCATTGAGCAGGGGGTTGGACTTGATGGCCTTGTAGGCCCCTTCCAACCCTGCTATTCTATGATTCTATGATTCTATGATGAAATGAAGCTTTTATCAAATCCACTCAAACTCACCTTACTTGCTCAATCACAGCCATTTGGCCCATCCCATTCCACCACCTTCCTAGTCCCTGACCTTTCACCTAATCTTGTCAATCGAGGTGGCAAGCCTGGAAACAAACAGGTACCAATCAGATAATTGATCCAAAGACAGGCAATTCAAATGGAGGAGCTGAGCCCAAGTTAGATATTTTATAGCAGGGGTGGGCAACATATAGCCCTCACCCTAATTCCATGGGGCCCTCAGACTAATCTCAAAAGTCCTCTGGTGAGAATGATCTGTCCCTTTCCCTGCAGCCTGCTGGATGGGAAGGGAGGAGAGAGTGGGGGAGGGAGGAGAGAGAAGAGGGTGTCACACAGAGCTAGAGAGAAGAGGATGTCAGAAAGAAAGACAAAACAGGGTGGCAGAGCAAGAAAGAAAAGTGGTGGCCCCACCTACTTTTGGCTCTGTTCCTGCCCACCACTGGTTCAGCCCTGATCCCTGTTGAGCTAGTGGCTGCCATGGGGAGCTAACAGAGAACAAGACACATTGGCTCTGCTGCCAGAGTTCCTCATTCAAGATGAGCCCTCCAAACATTTTATATGGGCTATAACACTCATGATCCTTCACCATTGCCTGTACTGGCTAGGGCTGATGGGAACTGTAGGCTAAAACATCTGGAGGGCCACAAGTTGCCCAGCCCTGCTCTAATGTCTTATAATCTCCCAGGGAGGGATCTTGTTATTGGCATGTTATACAATAACTATTTTTCCAGCCACACTGCCAAAGGCATTGCAGTATTTGCTGTGGCTTCTCCCACCCAGCAAAGGCCTGCAAGAATAAAACCGACGCTTTGATAGGCAGTAAGTATCATCCAACCTCATTAGAGTTTAGGAAACATACGCTAAGAGGAGAACATTTCTGGACGTGAGGCTAGCAAAACAAAAAATTCTCCTACTTTCACATTTTTGTGTTATAAAACTAGAAATTAATCATGTCATCTTGGCTGACAGGCCTAGAAGCTTAATCTGGGACTTGAGGCCCAGCAGATAGCGTAACCCTTGGATTTGCTCCACTTGAGCTGAGCTAAATCAGACTCGTTGAGAGTACAGGAAGATTTGGCTTGCCTAGGGGTTTCTTGGGGTGGGGGAAGGTAATTGTTAGAATCCTTTAATTTTAGAAGTCTTTGGTTAAGTATCATATTCTTATTAGCAAAACCATCTCCTGGAAACATAGATAGCTGGAGGTTCACCCAGGCAAGCCAAACCAGAAGAAGAGATTTTTAATGCTGCTAGAAAAAAATTAGGGAAGGGTCATCAGAAGAGATTGAGGGCACAGTTCTATGGTTTCCACCCTCAATAATTGAAAGCCTCTGAACCTGGAGGTTTACGATCATCCAATGCAAAGCGGGAGGCACGCTGGAGGAGTTCCTCACCTCCCCTTCTTCCCACTTTGCATCTTTCACGTTAACCTCCCCCCACCCCATCTAGCTAGGGCATTCCAGAGGGAGAGGGAAGGAGCCTGGAGAAGCCTCAGGACAGTGCGTATCCTGACCTCTCCAGTCTCCTCCCCTCCCCGCCCACTAAAATGCTTCCTTTTCCCCCTCTCTTCCTGACCTTGGAGAGGCAGCCAGCATGGTTCTTTCCATGCTGATAGGAGGGGGGAAGGAGCACGGATGCCAGCCTCCACGGTCAGAGTGCTTTCTCCAACCTCGGATCTGGGAATCCAAAGTATCCTATGGCCCCTAAGACGTTGTCTAGGGGCCACAGGATTGCTCCCTAAGTGTGTGTGTGTGTGTGTGTGTGTGTGTGTGTGAGAGAGAGAGAGAGAGAGAGAGATGAGCTTTCTCTGTCTTTTCCCCTCAGCCTCCTGTAATAGATCTTTGCTTGTGCTTTAACATCTGTAAGGGAGCAAAGCTACGTTTCTATGATCCTTTCTTACTTGAAAGTAAGGGAAGGTTTTGTGTCTGCCCCTTCTTCCATAAAAAATAAATCCCAGCATTTCTGAAAGAATACTTTATCTCTAGCTCCATCTACAGCCATAACGACAGTTACCTTATTCTCCTTCGACCATGCTTCCCTTCCCTTTTCTTTTCTTTTCTTTTCTTCAGGGCCCCACCTAGAATAAACTTCTCAAGCCCAAACTAATAGCTAACAGGATACAACAAAAGGGCCCTATCTCAGTGGCAGAGAGAATACTTTGCATGCAGAAGGTCCCAGGTTCAGTCCCTCCCATCTCCAGGTAAAAGGATCACAGGTAGTAGAACTGAGAAGGCCCACAGTCGGGGGGAGGGGGCTTCACAACAACGGAATGAGAAGCGTGTTGGAGTATTATCCAGATTTTCATGGAATCAGCTTTGTTCCATTGGGGGGACACAAAGCAAGAAAAGCTGAGTGTACCATACCTTAAAATCCAGTTTTCATGGGTCACACAGAGCTTCAAAGGAGCATACTTCTGGGTTTGGTGAGGGGAGTAGAAAGGAACATCATCAACCTGGCAGGGGCTGCTCAACCAATGAGAGAGGCTTGTTTCCCCACCCCTGTCCAGGCTCCCCCCCCCCTTTTGCATGAAGAAGTGAAGTAATGCAAACATTAGAGAAGTGCATCATCACAGAGGCTAATTACTGGTGAAATGGGAATGCAGGGTGATTCTGAAGGCTGGAAAGGCTCACTGAGGTCACAGCCAGGTGAAAGACACACCCCTGGGCAGGGCTATCATGCCAAAGTAAATGCAGGGGATAGGGACACACAGCACCAGAAGTGCAGAGAACCCGAATTAAAGAAATCAAACAGAGTAAAAGTAGTCTCAGAAAATCCAGCTTTTCCACTGGAAATCTCCAGGGCAGCTACAGATTGGCCATAACATCATCTGCCGCGAACGACCTCAAAATGCTTCCAATTTGCAACAAATCCCGCATGAGGATGGCCCCCTCTGGAAACCTGTTGCCCATCAGAGTAGACAGTATTAAGTTTGATGGACCAATGGGCTGGCTCAGTGTATGGCAGTTGCATATATACAGATGGTCGTACTAGCAGTCTGGGGTGTGTACTTTAGAAGCATGATTGTGACAGGTTTTTTAAATAATGGGTATAAACAGAGCAATGCTATTCAATAGATGGAATGCTGTTCACTATGAGTACATTATAAAGCCAACCATATCCAGTATTTCCTCACTATCCAAAAATTTATGCTGAATTTTTAATTCCATTGCATTCAAAGGAGTATATTTAAATATTGTATTTTTTGTTTAAAGAAATTAAAACTTAAACAACATAAAGCCACATGGTCATTACATTCCTGCCATTTATTTTATGTCCAGCTGAATTGTGCTTGTTTTTGGCTGCAAAAGGTTTTGGGTACACGCTGGCTATTTTTCTCAGGCTATTGGCCTTAAAAATTGTATTGAAGACACAGAGTTTATCTGTCCAACATACAACTGTTTCTCTTCCCCCCTCCTCACGCACACTTCGTAAATTTAAATCCTTACCTTTCAAATCCTTCTAAAGTGATTTAAGAAAGGGCTAGTTTCCACTATTTCTAATCTTGGCAATTCACCATTTTGCTATGTCTTGTTTGAAATTATCATCAACACATGTGGCATTTGGAGAGTGAGATGTTGTCCATTTTAGGAATAGTTTAGACTGGGATATAATAGGAGTGCAGATGGGCAAGGTTTAATGGGTAAGATGCTGTGGTAATCCAACCAGTTTGACTTCTAATGTGAATATAGTAGTTTCACTATTGTGAAGAATTATCCCAGACCCTCTTTATATCTGATTCTATCTTTAATTTCCATTAAGAAAAAACAATGCATCAGTGGCTGGATTTAAAAACTCTTGCATATGCTGCTCAAAGAAAAAGGAATAGCTCCTGTTGGGTGCACAGTGTCTTGCACAAGCTTGGACAATTTTGTGCAAATGTTGCAAAGAGCAGCACTTTCCCTGCACTTCTACAGCTAGAGTCAGGAGAAATGCATTCAATGTAGTGGTGAAATTGACAAGCAATGTGGGGAAAAAGCAAACGAACACCTGTTTTATCTCTATAGTTTTTCCTAAGTCAGGCTTAGTGGTTTCACCTTTGAGATGGGGAACAGATCATGTGTAACACCTTGCTTAAACTCAGTGAATTGGGTGCAAAGTCTGTAAAAAAATAAGATACAATCTGTGAACCTGGCAGGGCTTCTTCCTATATCTGCAGCAAATTCAGGAAAGTCCCTGTAGGGACTACATTTTACTGTAGTGATGAAATTGACAAAGAGTTTTAAACCATTATCAGTGTCACTTCTACAGTAATAGCACTTCTCCCAACTCAAGTTTATCAGTTTCACCTCTTTCCTTTGCAGCATTTGAGATGGGATTCGATAATGCACATCTTGCTTAAGCTCAGAGAACTGTTGCAAACTGCTGCAAAGAGCAGCTGTGAAACTGACATGCTTTCCTGCAACCCCTACAAGTCTGGGAAAGCTCTTTCTCTGGAGAGGTGCAATATTGTCAGTTTCACCAATATAAAGTAATTGTCTTCTCTGCACTTGCTACAGAGGGGGTGTGTGTGTGTGTGTCAGAGTGAGTGTGAGTGAGAGTGAGAGAGAGAGAGAGAGAGAGACTTATGTCAGTTTCTCAACCACACTTGGATAGCTGCTTGGATAGCTCCTTTGGAGTTCTGACTGAAACCCGGAGCAGATTCACTGCACCACTGACATCGCAGCCATCAGCCTCCACTGCCCCACACACTGCTTTTTGTAGCCTGTGCAGGGATGTTGGTGTGCAATTAGCACGGAGGTTTCCAGGACCAGTGGCTAGATGCTCAAACTGGGCCGGGGCAGGGGATCTTCGTGACAATGGAATGAGAAGCGCATTGGAGTATTATCCAGATTTTCATGGAATTGGCTTTGGTCTGTTGGGGAAGAAAAGGAAGGAAGCCAAGTGTACCATACCTTAAAAGTTTGCTTTTCAGAAGTCACACAGCGCTTGAAAGAAACATACTTCCAGGTTGGGTGGGGGGAGTAGAATTGAACATTGTCAACCCAGCAGGTGCTGCTTAGCCAATGAGAGAGGCTTGTTTCCTGCCCTTGTCCAGGCTCCTCCCCCCCCCCCCGTTATTATCCCTGAAAGCATCTGAAGGTTCCCCATGAGAACACCTCACCAGCACAATTTCATCCCATTCCAAACAACAGTCAGGGAGTTAGATCTCCCACCCCCTTCCCCTTCCTGTGGGAAGTAAACACAGTGATCTAGCCGCTTCATCCATTTTCAGTATGCAGCCTCTGTTGCCTGCTTTTCCCCCATTGAGAATCTGTAGCATCCTTTTCCCATTGATAGTTGGTATATCAGCCTAAGCTCTAGCGCTTTCATGAGTTGGAAAGGCAGGCTAGTTACTCTAGTTACCTAGGTTACAAGGTCATGGCTAAATGAAAGACACACCCCTAGGAATGCCTGATCATACCAAATTTAAAGCAGAGGGATCGAGCACACAGCAGCTGAACCGCAGGGGAACTGAATTAAAGAAGAAGAGTGAAAGTACTCTGCAAAAATGCAGCTTTCCCACAGGTAAACTCTGGAGTAGCTGCAGACAGGCCACAAGATCATGTGCTGCAAAGGACCTCCAAATGGTCCCAATCCACAGCAAATCACCCATGAAGACAGGCCCCAGTTCTTTCAATCTAGCAAGGAGAGAGGAGGAATTTTTTTCTTTCCAAGAGGAAAATCCATGCATGTGTGGAAATTAAATTGCAAAAACAAAATAAACAACAAAAGCGTATACTGAGAAGTGTTTTTTTAGCTCCAGCAGCAAAAGCAGCTTTGGAAGGAGGATTCAGCAGTAAAGGGGCACTTGAGGGAAATAATTAAGCCTCTTCTTCCAGGGTTAAATCCAACATAAATCCTGCTTAGAGTAGATCCATTGAAATGAATGGGACAAGTTAGTCATGACTAACTTCAGTCTCATTCATTTCAGTGGGTTTACTCTAAGTAGGGCTTACATTGTATTTCCCCCCCAGTGTTTTAATATCTATCAGGAACACCACCACTCACAGCTCCTGATAAAAATGAGAGAGGAGAATCCCAATTACAGGAATCAAATATGTGTTTAGCATCATGTGTAGCTTGATCTTGGGCATGAACAGAAGTTGGACAGAAGAGGCAAAGAAGACAATTTTCAAAAGTGTAACCCAGAAATCAAAACTCACCACCCTTTCCTCACAAGGGTCAGAAACTGTTCTTTGTTTGAACCCTTATTTCCACATCATGTAAGACACACTTTGTCCCAAGAGTGGTTATTTTCCTTATAACATGTATGCAGTTTATAAGAGAGGAATGTAAGCAAAGGGACAGTGGAAGATGCTTCTAGGATTTTGCAGTGGGTGGTTATAGGAACAGCCTCTTGTGTGGCTTGGCCATAATTAATCAAAACCTGAAGGGCATCACTGCAGTGCAGATCTAAAACTTCAATTCACTGCAAACATTCTAATTACTATTGCTGACATTTGGCTTTCATTAAAGCAAAGGGGGAAAACCTTTTATTACTATTTTAATAGGATAAAACCTGGAGGGGGGACCCCTACTTCTCAATACAAGGTTTTCCCGTTTGGGCTGGCATATTGTTTTGATTCTCATTACGTGTCAGGCATATAAAACACTTTGAATTGAAACCAATACTATGAGAATTTTTGAGACTTCACATAATTATTTCATGCTGTCTTCACGTAATTACTATGCTATTTTGTATGTGCAGCTTTCTTTGTTAATACAGACACTCTGAATTAATACTGTTATGTAGCTGAGAAAGCAAGAAGAAAGTGAAACATATCTTGAATGAATTACACAAATATAAGAATGCAATGTTCAAAAAACGTCCTGGTTTAAGATCAGAGTCAAGGCTATCTCATGTTGGCTCAAGCTCCCCAAAGCCAGGAAACAGGAAGCTAAGGCTGATGCCTTAACTGGCATGCCCTGTGGTCAGTAATGACACTGTGCAATATCACAAATTGTGCTTGCTTACAACATATCCCCCATGCACCAACACTTTCCCTTTGTCTTCCAGGCCCAAAGCCAGCTCTTATCCACTCTAATAACCTGATCACTCTCAAAGAACTTCTCTGCCTCACCCCATTTGCACTGTGCTAAGCATGGCATCACCACCTTGCTTTTCTTCTCTGGTGCTGCCACACTCTTTGCCTCTTTGCCCTTGTTCAAGCAGTTTTACTTTGAAGCAAAAACCACTGAAATCAATTCTAACGAATGCCACGAACTGTATACGATTGTGAAGTTGAGCATGTTTTTCACTAATGGAAGGAAAAACACCCATTACTTGGTTTATTTCATTTATATCCAGTTTCCTACCAAGGACAATCCTTGTTGTTGTTATTCAGTCGTTCAGTCGTGTCCAACTCTTCGTGACCCCATGGACCATAGCACGCCAGGCCTTCCTGTCCTGCGCTCTCTCCTGGAGTGTGCCCAAGTTCATATTCATTGCATCGGGGATGCTATCTAGCCATCTCATCCTCTGTCGTCCCCTTCTCCTTTTGCCTTCAGTCTTTCCCAGCATCAGGGTCTTCTCCAGGGAGTTTTCTCTTCGCATTAGGTGGCCAAAATATTTGAGCTTCAGTTTCAATATCTGTCCTTCCAATGAGCACTCAGGGTTGATTTCCTTTAGGATGGACTGATTTGACCTCCTTGCAGTCCAGGGGACTCGTAAGAGTCTTCTCCAGCACCACAGCTCGAAAGCATCAATTCTACGGCGCTCAGCCTTCCTTATAGTCCAGCTCTCACAACCATACATTACTACTGGGAAAACCATAGCTTTGATTAGACGGACCTTTGTCGGCAAGGTGATGTCTCTGCTTCTTACTATGCTGTCTAGGTTGGCCATAGCTTTCCTCCCAAGGAGCAAGCGTCTTTTAATTTCATGGCTACAGTCACCGTCTGCGGTGATCTTGGAGCCCAAGAAAGTAAAATCTGTCACTGCTTCCATTTCTTCCCCTTCTATATGCCAGGAAGTGATGGGGCCAGATGCCATGATCTGAGTTTTTTGAATGTTGAGTTTCAAACCAGCTTTTGCACTCTCCACTTTCACCCTCAACAAGAGGCTCTTGAGATCCTCTTCGCTTTCTGCCATTAGGGTGGTATCGTCTGCATATCGGAGGTTGTTGATATTTCTCCCGGCAATCTTAATTCCGACCTCTGATTCATCCAACCCGGCGTTTCTCATGATGTACTCTGCATATAAGTTAAATAAGCAGGGTGACAATATCCAGCCTTGTCATACTCCTTTCCCAATTTTGAACCAATCGGTTGTTCTTTGTCTGGTTCTTACTGTTGCTTCTTGACCCTCGTACAGGTTTCTCAGGAGACAGGTAAGGTGGTCTGGTACTCCCATCTCTTTCAGAATTTGCCACAGGTTGTTGTGATCCACACAATCAAAGGCTTTAGCGTAGTCAATGAAGCAGAAATTGACGTTTTTCTGGAATTCTCTTGCTTTCTCCATGATGCAGCGAATGTTGGCGATTTGATCTCTAGTTCCTCTGCCTCTTCGAAACCCAGCTTGTACTTCCGGTAGTTCTCGGTTCGCATACTGCTGAAGCCTAGCTTGAAGGATTTTGAGCATCACCTTGCTGGCATGTGAAATGAGCACAATTGTGCGGTAGTTTGAACACTCTTTGGCGTTGCCCTTCTTTGGAATTGGAATGTAAACTGACCTTTTCCAGTCTTGTGGCCACTGTTGAGTGTTCCAGATTTGTTGGCATATTGAGTGCAGCACTGTAACAGCATCATCCCTTAGGATTTTAAATAGCTCAGCTGGAATGCTGTCATCTCCGCTAGCTTTGTTGTTACTAATGCTTCCTAAGGCCCACTTGACTTCACTCTCGAGGATGTCCAGCTCAAGTTCAGTGACCGCACTCTCATGGCTATCAGGGACATTAACATCTTTCCTGTATAGTTCTTCTGTGTATTCTTGCCACCTCTTCTTAATCTCATCTGCTTCTGTTAGGTCCCTGCCTTCTTGGTCCTTTATCATGCCCGTCTTTGCACAAAACGTTCCCTTGAGATCTCCAATTTTCTTGAAGAGATCTCTAGTCTTTCCCATTCTGTTGTTTTCCTCCATTTCTTTACATTGTTCATTTAAGAAGGCCTTCTTGTCTCTCCTTGCTATTCTCTGGAACTCTGCATTCAGTTGGATATATCTTCCCCTTTCTCCCTTGCTTTTCGCTTCCCTTCTTTCCTCAGCTACTTGTAAAGCCTCGTCAGACAGCCACTTGGCTTTCTTGCATTTCTTTTTCTTTGGGATGGATTTCGTTACTGCCTCCTGAACAATGTTACGCACCTCCGTCCATAGTTCCTCAGGCACTCTGTCTATCAGGTCTAATCCCTTAAATCTATTCTTCACCTCCACTGTATATTCATAAGGGATATGATAGAGGTCATACCTGAATGGTTTAGTGGTTTTCCCTACGTTCTTCAATTTAAGCTGAAATTTTGCAAGAAGCAGCTCATGATCTGAGCCACAGTCAGCTCCAGGTCTTGTTTTGATTGACTGTAGAGAGCTTCTCCATCTTTGGCTGCAAAGTACATAATCAATCTGATTTCGATATTGACCATCTGGTGATGTCCATGTGTAGAGTTGTCTCTTGTGCTGTTGGAAAAGAGTGTTTGCTATGATCAGCGTGTTCTCTTGGCAAAACTCTATTAGCTTTTGTCCTGCTTCATTTTGTACACCAAGGCCATGCCTGCCTATTATCCTGGTGATTTCTTGGCTTCCTACTTTAGCATTCCAATCCCCTATTATGAAGAGGACATCTTTTTTTGGTGTTAGTTCTAGAAGGTGTTGTAGGTCTTCATAGAACCGATCAATCTCAGCTTCTTCGGCATCAGTGGTTGGGGCATAGACTTGAATTACTGTGATGTTGAATGGTTTGCCTTGGATTCATACTGAGATCATTCTATCATTTTTAAGATTGTACCCCAGTACTGCTTTTCCCACCCTTTTGTTGACTATGAGTGCTATTCCATTTCTTCTAAGGGATTCTTGCCCACAGTAGTAGATATTATGGTCACCTGAATTAAATTCGCCCATGCCTGTCCATTTTAGTTCGCTGATTCCCAAGATGTCGATGTTCAATCTTGCCATCTCATGTTTGACCACCTCCAGCTTACCTTGATTCATGGATCTGACATTCCAGGTTCCTAAACAATATTGTTCTTTACAGCATCGGATTTTCTTTTCACCACCAGACACATCCACAGCTGAGTGTCCTTTCGGGTTTGGCCCAGCCTCTTCACTCTTTCTGGCGCTACTTGGAAATACCCTCTGGTCTTCCCCAGTAGTATATTGGACACCTTCCGACCTGAGGGGCTCATCTTCCGGTGTCATCTCTTTTAGCCTTGTAATACGTTCCATGGGGTTTTCTTGGCAAGAATACTGGAGTGGGTTGCCATTTCCTTCTCCAGTGGACCACATTTTGTCAGAACTCTCCGCCATGACCTGTCCGTCTTGGGTGGCCTTGCACGGCATAGCTTATGGCTTCACTGAGTTACGCAAGCCCCTTCGCCACAACAAGGCAGTGATCCATGAAGGGGAGGACAATCCTTACCATTGTTTAAACTTATTTCTGAGTTAAATATAAAGACACACTTTGGTTTGTTTCAGTGGTACAGTGCAAAAATTGTGGGAGGCATATCAGAATCAATTTTCCTTCCTGGAGTAAACAGACAACTTGGTAAACATTTTTAAAGGGTGAGATTCCTATGCAAAACCTGAGACAGTCCACCATTGAAAATAAGTTTAATGGACAGCAGTACAGACATATGAGTGAAAAACAGGCAGCTAAAATGCACCAAAATGTGCACATTTTCTTTTAAATGTGCCCTAAAACTTGAGCTTTTCACACTTGCTCATAAGAACATTTCACACAGTGATCAGTACTTTTATAGTCTATTTCTAAATACATTACATGGAACTAATTCCTGTGAACTGGGATGGAACTTATAGCCATGTAATACGTTTTTCCATCTGAAGCACTTCTGCTTCAAATTCTGGCCTTACATTAAAAGAATGGTGGGGAATGAACTGTTGCAAAGAGGGAGAACAATGCTGAGAATTCTTTTTCTAGCAGTAAGCCCTTACAGAACAGGAATAGGAAACACACACTGGAGCTGCAGCAAAATGTTGCAGTGTGGAGATCTGGTGTTCAGCATTTCAGCCATTCCATGCCATTCCCTCTTCCTCCAGTTTTTTCCACACCCCCACACCCCCACAAGCAGTCAGTATCCAATAGCCACTAAGCATGCTCCTTCCTCACTGGGCTGTTTTGAGAATTTCCCCCCCTCAGGTTTTTCTCTTTCTTTTTCATAAAGGTGTTGTGTACCTTTGCAAACCTCGAGGTTCCCCGAACCTGCTGATGCCTCCCCCTTGTGCACAGGTGGTTCCGTTTGACTACATAAGCAATGGCACTCACCGTCGGAACATTGGAAATAGACAGCAAGACAGTTTGAACATACTGAAAGAGCAAAGATGGAAATGTTTGGAGAACGTCTAGGTTATGACAATGGAATACGACAATGGAACCAATTCCCAATGCTTTGACTTGGATTCCTGCATTGGGCAGGGGGTTGGACTCGATGGCCTTATAGGCCCCTTCCAACCCTACTATTCTATGACATTGACCTTATTGTGCAACTTATAACAATGGGAGAGCCAATATTGGTAAAGGGCATTTTTTAAAAAAAAATTTGTTTAACTATTGGTGGGGGGTGGGTTTGGGGGGGTTGTGTTTTTAGGGGTGGGTAGCCTGCCTGATAGATGGAAACAAAGGGGCATGTGTCCACCTGACAGAGGCAGTGGGGGGAGTGTTGGGGCCAGACTATACAGAGGCTGGGCAGCAGGTGCTGGTGGAGCGCTAGGGGCAGGCTGTGCCAGGTAAGGGGAACAAAGGAGAGATGTGTAATATCTGTCCCCTGTTCTGGGCCTGTCCAGAGCCAAAGGATGGCTGGGGGAGGCGTGACTCCATCTTCTGGCCTTCATTTGCTGCTCTGCAATGCCAGGTCTGTTACTCAGAAAACATCCCTCATCCATGACATGATCCGGGATGAGGGTGCAGACCTGGCATGTATTACAGAGACCTGGCTGGCTGAGGCCGCTGCTCCAACTCTGGGGGCCATGTGCCCAGCTGGATTTTCGTATACACAGCAGCCGAGGGCTGGGGATCGGGGAGGGGGAGTGGCTGTTATCTACCGGGAGTCCTTGGTCTTCACCAGACCCCCTCTCCGGGAGACCAAGGTTGCTGAGTGCATGTACTGGAAGTTGAGCCCGAAGGGCAGTCTGGGGATTCTGCCCGTGTACCATCCACCCCACTGCACGACGGCCCCCTGGCCGAGGTGCTTGAGGTGGTCTCTGATGTGCGTGTGCAGTCCCCTAACTTGTTGGTGTTGGGGGACTTCAACGTACATTCGGGGGCCGCCCTCACAGAGGCACCTCGGGACTTCATGGAGACCATGGCTTCCTGGGAACTGCACCATATTCCAACTGGGCCCACCCATGTAGCCAGTCATGCACTAGACCTTGTATTTGTTTCTGGAGAAGCGGGGAGTGATCTGGAAGTCGGGGATATATCCACCACCACCCTTGTCATGGTCATATCATATGGTGATGTTGGACTTCTCGGTTCCACAACCCCTCCGCAGGGGTGGAGGACCCATTAAAATGGTCCGTCCCAGGCGTCTTACGGATCCGAATGGATTCCTGAATGTGCTTGGGGATTCTCTGGGGCACACAAACGGCCACTCAGTCGAGGCTCTGGTGGGTGGGTGGAATGCTGCAATCACTGGGGCATTAGATCAGGTAGCTCCGAAATGCCCTCTCCCCCTGAACAGGGTTCAAACTGCACCATGGTTCAATCCACGGTTACGAGCCCTGAAACAGGAGGCAAGACGGCTAGAGCACTGGTGGCGGAAGTCTCGCTCTGCAGACGTTCGGACATGGGCTAGAGCTGTATCTTCAGCCTATCACATGGTGATGAAGGCAGCAAAAAAGGAATACTATGCTGCCTCTATCGCTTCCGCAGAGTGCTGTCCCAGGAGGCTGTTCCAAGTGGTCCGGAGCCTGGACAGTTCAGTTGCTCCGGAACTGCTGGAGCATTCTAAAGCCTCCTGTGAGGCCTTGGCAAGGCACTTTGCAGATAAAATTGATCGGATTAGGAGTGTTATTCCGTGCGCTGTGGATACAGATACAGAGAGGCGGCCTGTGGCAAACCAGTTTTGTGGGATCGGTTCCAGCTTCTTCCTTCCGATGAAGTGAACAAGGTGCTTTCATCTGTAAGGCCGACCACCTGCTTACTTGATCCTTGCCCATCTTGGCTCATTATTGGCTGCAGAGAAAGATTGGGTGAGGGGATCAGGGCAGTGGTGAATGCCTCCCTTGAGGAGGGAGTGATGCCATCAGCTCTCAAGAAGGCAGTGATAAGACCACTCTTAAAGAAGCCCTCCTTGGATCCACAAGTTCTGAACAACTTTCGCCCGGTCTCGAATCTGCCATTTTGGGGCAAGGTGATTGAGCGGGTGGTGGCAATGCAGTTGAAGGCACACTTGGAAGAAGCCGATTATCTCGATCCATTTCAATCAGGCTTCAGGCCTGGGCATGGGACAGAAATGGCCTTGGTCACCTTAGTGGATGATATGAGAAGGGCTTTGGATAGGGGTGAATGCGCCTTCCTTGTTCTCCTCGACCTCTCAGCGGCTTTTGATACCGTTGACCATGGTATCCTCCTGGACTGCTTGGAGGGGTTGGGCATTGGAGACATCATATTACGGTGGTTCTGCTCCATTCTCTCCGGCAGGTACCAGAGGGTAGCACTGGGAGAGGAGGTGTCGGACCCGTGACCGCTCACATGTGGGGTGCCACAGGGTTCCATCCTCTCCCCGATGCTATTTAACATCTATGTGAAGCCGCTGGGGGCTATCATCAGGAGGTTTGGGGTGCGATGTCATCAATATGTGGATGACATGCAGCTCTACCTCTAGCTCAAATCTTCACCAAGGTTGGCCGTAGAATCCCTGTTGAAATGTCTGGAGACAGTGAGTGGCTGGATGGGGAAGAATAAGCTGAAGCTGAACCCTGACAAGTCTGAGGTACTTCTGGTGGGAGACAAGAGTAGATTGGGGGATGTTGACCTGTGTTGAATGGGGTATGGCTACCCTTGAAAGACCAGGTCCACAGCCTGGGGGTCATTTTAGATTCCCAGATGTCCATGGAGGCTCAGGTGTCAGCCATGACCCGGACAATGTTTGTCAGGGTGGAAACTGAGCCAATAGAGCCCCAGAGCAGTTCTGATTCTGAGGAGGAACAGCAATCCATGGGAGAGGAGCTTGCTCATCTCTCACAAGCACAGCAGCTGGCAGAGATTTCTCCTGCCAGCATTCCTGGGATAGCTAGTGACGCTGGCAGTGAGAGAGCGCTGGAGAGGGGCTTGCTGGACGCTCGGCACAGGTGCAGAGAGCGACAACAGATGGGGGGCGCAGAAAGGAGGCATACCACTCGTTTGGCGTGCAAGCAACGATCACGTCCTGAGGACCCAAGGGAAAGAGGGAAGATCTCCCCCTATCCCATAAGTTCAGGGTCTTCCCATGGTTCTCCTTCAAATGGGGACCAACTGCCTTACCTGGAGCTTAGGCTACTCTGCTATCTTTCCCCAGTGCTGTTCCTTGCTTTGTCGCTACTGATTAGGATCTGAAAGAGTCATAAAGTAATAAAGGAATAAAGTTTCGGAAAGAATCCTCGTCGTCTGTGTCCTGAGTTGGCTATTGGTGGGGACTGCAAGAGGCAGCTAGGGTGCTCCTGACAGCTTGGTCCCCATTCCTCTTTTTTCCCCCTCTTCTCTGCTCCTACTGCCTCTGGAGGCTGCCATGGACTCGGCGGTGCAAGCTGTCGCGCAAGAGAACCAGTCTCTTCATGATCAAGTGGCTCAACTGATGACAGCCGTACAGAGTCTGCAAGCTGTGGTTCAACCCCCACCACCTCCAATTCCCCCCCTGTCAGGGTGGAAACTGAGCTAATACTGACCCCACTCTACCCCCTTCTCTTTGCGAGGTGGCCTGCTTTACCATTCCGGCCGGGTCTTATGTGTCATCTAGACCCCTCCGAGAGACAGTCCTCCATCAGTGCCACGACTCCCCCACCGCTGGGCATTTTGGCTTTGCCAAGACCCTGCATGGAGTGACATGAGTTGGCTATTGGTGGGGACTGCAAGAGGCAGCTAGAGCACTCCTGACAGCATTGTACCAACTCCATCTGATACGGCGGCTGAGCCCCTACCTTCCTGACCATCTGCTTGTCAGGGTGGACACTGAGCCCATAGAATCCCAGAGTAGTTCTGATTCTGAGGAAGAGGAGTTGCTCCTGGGAGAGGAGCGCACTCTTCTTTCCCAGGGCCAACAGCTGACGGAGATTCCTCCCACCAGCATTCCTAGCTTAGATAGCAGTCCAGGGAGTGACCGAGCACAGATAGCAGACTTGATGGACGCGCGACGCCGACGCAGAGAGCGGCGCCAAATGGAGGGCACAGAAAGGAGGCGTAGTGCCCAGTTGGCACGCAAACAACGACTGTGCCCAGAGGATCCAAGAGAAAAGGGGAGGGCCTCTCCCTAGTCCTTAAGTTCAGGGGTCTGCCAGTAATTCCCTTTCAAATGGGGACCAACTGTTCCAACTTAGGGCATAGGTACTGTGCTACTCATATCTAGTTGCTAACAGTAGAGTTGTTA
Organism: Heloderma suspectum; assembly: GCF_057233095.1. Classification (NCBI taxonomy): domain Eukaryota; kingdom Metazoa; phylum Chordata; class Lepidosauria; order Squamata; family Helodermatidae; genus Heloderma; species Heloderma suspectum. The sequence continues at coordinate 193,847,363 of NC_139462.1, forward strand.
AGTTGTAAAAGAGGAATAAAGCTTTGAAAAGAATCCCTTTGTCTGTGTCTGGACTTGGCTACTGGATTAGACTGAGAGAGGCCTCCAAGGAGCCCTTGACACTGCTCCTATCAGTAGTACATGCCCTGGTCTCCTCTTGTCTAGACTACTATAATGTGCTCTATGTGGGGTTACCCTTGAAGATGGTTTGGAAGCTGCAGCTGGTGTAGAACCCGGCAGCTCGCCTGATTAAAGGCAGCTGCCAGTGTGATCACATCACTCTGATGCTGAAGGAGTTGCACTGGTTACCAGTTGTTTCCCGGGCCAAATTCAAGGTGTTGGTTTTGACCTTTAAAACCCTATGCGGTTCCGGCCCAGCCTATCTCAAGGAGTGCCTCCAGTAGGGATGTCAGAGAATTTCGCCACAAATCTCGGGGAGGCCGAATGCCAGCGCATTCAGCCCCCCGAAATCGGTGGCGAAACGGTCTGCCGCCCCCCCCCCGCCCCGGGGACAGGACTTACCTTGTGCAAATGTCCCTGGCGGTGGCGGCTCCGGCGGCGGTTCGGCGGCAGCTGGTCTTCCTACCAGCTGCCGCCACCGCCATTTCCAGTAAAAAAAACGTGATAGGCTACGTAAACATTTACGTAGCCTATCACGGCTAGATTTTTAAAAAATACCATGATAGGCTACGTAAATGTTTACGTAGCCTATCATGGCTGAGTTAAAAAACAAAACTGCGCATATGCAAATGGCGGCACCCATGGGCGCCGCCATTTCCACTCCTTATTTTGGCATGTCTAGTCTACATAAACATTTATGTAGACTACGGCAAAAATAAGGGGAACGCAAATAGCGTAGACGCTACGCTATTTGCATTCCCCTTATTTTCGCCGTAGTCTGCGTAAATGTTTACGTAGACTAGACGTGCCAAAATAAGGAACGTAAATGGCGGCGCCCATGGGTGCCGCCATTTGCATACGCGCAGTTTTTTGTTTTTGTTTTTTTACTCAGCCGTGATAGGCTACGTAAACATTTACGTAGCCTATCACGGTTGATTGCAGGGACGCAAACGGCGGCGGCTACGGCTGCCACCATTTGCGTTCCCAGCCACCCAGGATTCGCGGAAGGAGAGACGGGGCGCCTCCCCCCCGGCCAGAATTTCGGGGGGAGGGACGGAGTGCCTTCCCCCCACCGCGAATCAAATTTCGGGCAAGGTAAGTGACTTTCATACATCCCTAGCCTCCAGCAACACCAGACAGGCCGCTTAACAAGATCAGCCTCAGATGTCCTCCTCTCTGTCCCATCAGCCAGGACAGCTAGGCTGGTGAGGATGAGGGAGAGGGCCTTCTCTGTGGTGGCCCTCACTCTGTAGAACTCCCTCCCTAGGTAACCATGCCCCCTCTTTAGTGAGCTTCCGTCACGCACTGAAAACTTGGTTATTCAGGCAGGCATTTGGGGTGGGTTAAGGTATTTTTAAATAATGTTTTAATGTATAATTTTACTGTTTTAAATTGTACCATTGTACATTGCCCAGAGTGGCCAGGTGAACGGCCAGATGGGCGATTAAGAAATTTAATACATAAGTAATAAAAATAACACAAGTTGTATTATTCTGCTTTCTAGTGATCAGATGTACGTTATCGTGGAGCAAAACTCTAATGGCTAATCTCCACAATATCTAAGGATATTTTATGCCTACTGAGTCTCTGCTACTAAGGCTGTGTTGGGGAAATCTTTATATGTTGACAACACCCATCTTGGCTGAATTTTTAGCCCTAAGCCAAACCAAATAGCTCTATTTTAAAGGAACTGGATGGAATGGAAGAGGCATGTGATTTACTCAGTACTTTTAAAAGCATATTATTAGATGACATAATTAATACGGTTCCATTTTTATACTGAAAAAGCTGCTTCCAAACATAAGGGATACTCTTAGAAGTTTAACCTCGCAAAGTTTCAACAACTGTCCTAGTCAGCGTCAGATGTTTCTTTTCACACTAGTACTCATATCAGTGAATAATATGGGACACTTTGCTGTTAGTCAGCCAAGAACGGAAAAGCAATGGCCCTTTGCTCTATATTACAAAGAGGCAGCATGCATGCAACAGATATCTATGGTGAGTTTATTCCCCACTTTGTAGATGCAGAGTTGTTGCCGCATTCATGATATCAGGCTTTACTTCCCAGGAACTACGTTTCCAGGTAGTTGGGATATTTCCCTCCTAGCACAATGAACCCATGAAGCTACTTTAGATTGAGTTAGACCACTGGTCCACCGAGTCCAGTATTGCTTACTCTGACTGCTAGCTTCTCTCGGGTGTCAGGCAGGTGTCTTTTCCCACCTCCTGATCATTTTAATGTGATAAGCCAGGGATTAGACCTAGGACTTTCTGTGTGCAAAGCAGGTACTCTACTGCTGAACTATGGTCCCTTCCGCTGACTTGTAAGTCAGAATTACTCAATATTAAGGGTACAACACGAAAAGTGCAATCCTATATACCAGGGGCGCTGAACCTCTTTCAACCCGAGGGCTGAATTCCATTTCACAGAAGCTCTTGGGGGTTGCATTCCAGTGGTGGGTGGGGCTGGGGACAAAACTGCCACCATATTTTAGCTTAAACCTCTTACTGCTGGTAGCTAAGCTTTAGGAGAGGCATTTGAACCTTTTAGATTGGGGAAAAAAACTGCACAAAAGCTAGGAAAGCACCCAACAATCAGTGGTCAGGGGAATGAGGGTGGGTCTATCTAGGGAACTCTTGAGGGCCAAATTGGATCCCCAGGTGGGCCGGATTTGACTCCCAGGCTGAGGTTCTGCACCCCAGCTATATATTCTTTATGGGATTTGATGTGTGATGGTCATTAACGTACATGGCTTTAAATGGGAATGGCTACTAGTTATGATGGTTATATGGAAATTTCAGGCTGAGAGAGAAACAGTATACCACTGGATGCCAGTTGCTGGAGAGTAAGAGCAGGAGATGGCTATTGCCTTCACATCTTACTTGTGGGCTTCCCAGAGGTATCTGGTGGCTGCTGTGGGACATAGGATGCTAGACTAGATGAACCTTTGGTCTGATCCAGCAGAGTTGTTCTATACTTACATGGGAGTAAGTCCCATTGAAATCAGAGAGCCTTACTTCCAAATTTACATATTTAGGATTATGCTGTGTGTCAGAGAACAAACTTTGTTTCCTAGTAAATACCACCTCTTGGAGACGAATAGTTTTAATATTATGACTTTTCCCATAACTCAACAAAGGAGTTGATTCTATTCCTTGCTGTCCATATAAATTGTTATCTGTTTTTCAGTTCTGGCCCAGTTAAGTGTATAAGTCCTGGATCTCACAATGTATCTCTGGAAATAAGACAAAATATTTCTAGATGAACCTTTACCCTCCAACAAATTAATAACTAGCTATTTATGTCCAAATCTGTAGTCCAAAAAATAAAAGGCCATATTCATAGCTTGCATCTGCAGCCTAGTTTCTAGATTCTTGTGAAATTATGGAGTGGAAAACTAAACGGTTATTGTTGGATTTTATGCACCACATTGTATCCAAAGTAACACTCAGATGATGTCAGAAAAATGTTACATTTTTTCCCCAGTTATGAAAAGAATTACGGGTTGCTAGCTCACTCAGTCAGAATCATTAAAGCTGGGCTATTTTCACAGTTGAATCCATGTCTCGCCAGAAAACACAGATGGTTTCTTTCCAAACAGAAGAAACTGTTTTTTTAAAGATTCAAGAATCCTTTTCAAGGTGATATTCCCCATCTCTACTTCCAACCACTAAAGAGCTTTGTAGCTAAGCATTTTATATATGAGGTAAAAAAAGAAAAGATGGCAGCACCTTTCTTACTCTTTAAGACTAGCTGCATCTACCTAAATGACTAATTTAGCATAAATGAACATCTAAGAGCATGCTCAGATGGCAACCTCCCTCACCTGACTACTAGCTGATACATTTGAAAATGGAAAACCCATATTAAAGGAAAAGCAGATACTTTTCTCCTTTACAAACAGAGCTGGACTTAACATTAGGCAGAGTAAGGCGATAGTCTCAGGTGGCGGTTGCTGGGGGGCTGTGGTGACAGCGTCCTGGTTGTTCCTTCTAATCTCCCTGGCTGTTCCCCTCTGGTTTAGGACAGAGCTGTGTATGCCACATATCCTGTCTTGCCCTGCCCCTAAGCTAGCCAGCTGCCTCAGGTGTGGTGGAGGACACTATCTCATCACCAGGGTTGAAGCAAACTTCAACTGCCTGTCCAGCTGGCTTCTGTATATTGCAGAGGGATGGGATGCATATTTAGGCAGCAAAATATCTTGGGCCTGCTAAACACACAAACAGGAGGAAACCAGCCATGCAGACTAAACAACTATCTCAGCCCCTGTTAGCCAGGTAGATCAAGGTCCTATGTGAGCAAAGCACCATTCAGGTCTTGACAAAGGAAGGACAGTGAAAATGTTCAAATGGTGCTTCAAATCCCCACAGTCAGAGCCAGTCTCCACATTCAGAAAAGACATGTTGAACTAGGGATGGTGGAGAATTCCACCATGGACTCCAATGAGCCCCCCGGAGTCCGTGGTTAAATGAAAGACTCACCTCCGCCACCCAGGGGAATCCGCACGGGCCGGATCCTACCTGCTGCCGGCCGTCTGCTGCCGGCCGCTGCCACCTATCCTATCCGCTGCTGTCTGTCTTCGGACGCAAATGGCGTCTGGCGTAGCAGACACCATTTGTGTCCCTGCCTTTTGCCGTGATAGGCTACGTAAAGATTTACGTAGCCTATCACGGCAAAGAGCAAGAACGCAAATGGCGTCCGCTATGCCATTTGCGTCCCTGCCTTTTGCGTCCACTACGCCGGATGCCATTTGCATCTGAAGACCGGCAGTCCGGCAGCGGATGGACCTGGCCGGCAGCTCTGCAGACTCATCGTGGAGCGGACCCGGCCGGGGACGATTCCAGGGGGAGGAACGGATCGCCTCCCCCCCCCGCGGACCCCCCACCAGACTTGGAGGTGAGTTCCGTACACCCCTATGTTGAACAGCCCTCCTTGGACTGTACCACTTCCGAATGCAGGGACAGAGGATAATACGTTTGATTCCACAATGCTGCAACCTTGCTAAAGCTAAGCAGGTGTGGCTTGGGTTAGTGCCTGAGTTGTCACCTGGCAACCCAGTGCACTCCACCTTGGGCTGTATGAAGGCAAAGTGAAATATAAATAAATAAAGGTGCCCAATCTGAAGAAAAAGGACTGAAAATCACTGTGGTGAATAAACTGAAGCTTCCATTGCCTGGCCATTTTTCCTAATTAATTCTTAATTTTTGCTTCTGTTCTGCTGTTCGCTATTGTGTGTTGTTTGTTTTTATTATTACTTTAAATCGGGGGTGGGGCACGTGTGGTCCTCCAGGTGTTGTTGGACTACAACTCCCATCCTCCCTGACCATTGATCATGCTGTCCTGGGCTGATGGGTATTAGAGTTCAACAACATCTGGAGGGCCACAGTTGTCTCCCCCCCAATTTAAATTGTATTTGACATTTGTGAGTCCCTTTTAATTCAAAAGGCAGGATATTACATAAACTCCCTGTACCTAGAAGACTAGCATGTCAGCATGAAGGCTAGACTAGAATCCTTGTCTCTGACATGCTTCCTTTCCACATACAGGTATGTTTGACATGCGGCATCGGGTAATATTCAGTCATGCAATGGAATGCTGAAGGGGGACAGATCTAGAAAGGCCATACAACCTCCATATTTTTAACATGTAGCTCAGCCCTGAGAGTCATGTCTGTGTTGTTAACATAGAATTCATGGAGTCAGATGGAAGCATCCTCCAGAAATACCAACAAGGGTTAATAGCTATTCTTTCAAACAAAGCAAAGACATTTCCTGGCTGGGACCAACCTATTCTAAGCATCTAGCACAAAGGTAGTATTTGTCCTTTTCAACCCCTACAACCAATATCTTTTGGCTTTCATATAATAACTCTGTAGACTTCAAAATATTGCCAAGGATTCTGGCAGCCAGATTCAAAATGGTTCTCATGAGCCTTATTTCCCTTAAATTAGCAACATAACAAATAGGTTATTGTCATCCAAAGCCAGTAAACAGTGTTTAAAAAAAAACTGGGAAAGAAACAAAACCAACAACTTGCTCCTGAAAAGGGATTGGATAAATATGTCTCAAATTTCCAGTAGTATACATTATATTCATTACAGTGGTTCAGAATAAAAACTCATTGGCAGAGTACTTTTAGAATTAAGAAGAATAAACATCTATCCTAACAGTAATTCCAGTCCCAGAAATTTTCACAGATAGATTTTTCCATAGATGTTCTTGATTGAGAATGACAGGAGACCTGGCTACCTGAAAGACATAGCCTACATGAACCTGCTCAGTTATTTATGTCAGGACAACTTGAGGCCCTCCAAATATTTTGGCCTACATCCACCCTCACCATTGGCTATGCTGGCTAGGGCTGATGGGAGTTGTAGGCCAAAATATCTGGGGGGCCACAAGTCCCTGCCATTTCAATCTTCTTGGAAGCTCTGTCCAGAATACCTTGACCATCAGAAGTGAGATGGGTGCCAAAAGACATAGGGCTGGATCCGAGATCTGCCTTCTGTGGGTAGAAGGCCTCCACTTACAGAAGGTTTGGGGGGGGATCCATCACACATGCCTAATTTGGGGAGGATCCATCACATATGCACACATTACAGCTCACCCCATTCAGCAGGACCCCATGACCCTTTTCAGGGGGCTAGAAGGGCTGCTGTGGGAAGCAGGGGGCAGGGAAGGGCTCCACTTGCAGAAGATCCCTTCACCTAATTTTGATACCCACTCAGCTCACCCCATTTAGCTGCTGTGGGGAGGGTGGTTTGGGAAAGTATGTTTCTGCCAGTTGCACATGCCTAAAACTGGGTCCAACTCAGGGTATTTTCAGTTGTAGCATCTCCACTGTGGAATGTCTCCATTCAGCTAGCACACCCCTTGATGGCTTTTTGGAACCAGTTAAGAATGTTGCTTTTCTTTCAAGCTCTTAACAGAGTTTAGGACTATTTAAGGTTGTTGTTGTTTTTTTATACTCGATTTGGATGCATTTCAGCCTTTTACTGTATGTTTTGCTGTTGGTGTTCTTGCTTTTTTTCTTTTCTTTTTTTATACTGTTGTTCTGTGTCTATTTTTGATCTGGGTTTATGGGTTGTTAGTTTTTTGTTTATGGATTTTAAATTTTGCTGTAAGCCATCTCAAACACTAGGGTGGAGAAATGGGATATTAATAATAAATAAACAAACACCTGACAAATCCAAACCATGCCTCTAATCCTGATGGCTATGTGCTTCCTCCAGTATCAGAGGCAGTATGCCTATGTGCACCAGTTGGTGGGGAACATGGGCGGGGGGGGTGCTGATGCACTTGTAGCGGCTTTCCCGTGTGCAACCATTTGAACAGAATGCTGGACTAGATGGACCCTTGGTCTGATCCAGTAAGATTCTTCTTATGTTCCTATGTAGTTTTCAAGTGACATCTGTCAGTGATGTTAGTTCTTTTCTGAGTTTAATAGGATTGTTGTAGGCAATGGTCCCAAAAAAGGAGTGTTATGGAGATATTAGCACATGCAGAAACAGAGTATTGTATGTGGATCACTCTAGTCAGTGCTGACTCCAGGTTTTTGAGGGCCCTTGGGCAAGAGACCATCAATGGGCTCCCTCCCACAGTGAGTCTACCTTCTCACCATCATTGTTACCAGCTGCTATTGCTCCTCGTCCTCTTTCTCATCATCGCTATCACTTGCTTGCTTGACAGGCGGAGAGCAAGTGAGCAAGTTGGCAGTGGCATCTGCTGTTCCTCCTTCTCACCACCCCTGCTGTCTGGACCAGAGTGAGAGGCAGGTGAATAAGCAGGTTGCAACGGTGAAGAGGAGGAGCACCTCGGGTGCGGGCTTGTAATTGGGTCCCTGCTTGGGTGCGGGCCCCTGGCAGGTGCCCAACCATGGCTACCCTTGATGCCAGCCCTGACCAAGTGCTTAGAATCTCCTGCATCCTGCAGCCATGTGTAGGCGGCCCCAATTCAGGAATCTGCTTACAGACACGCAAGTGAAACACCTGCTGTGGCACACATCCTTTCTTTCCGGTTATTGATGTCATTCTGACTCAACCTTTCACAGGCTATTGCAGCCTTCCCCAACCTGCTGCCCTCCGGATGTGTTGGACTGAAGTCCCAGCATTCTAAGTCTGGGAATGATGGGTGTTGCAGTCCAACATACCTAGAGGACACCAGGTTGGGGAAGGCTGGACTACTGTGCATGGATTTCCCTATTAGATGTTTGGCTGATGTAAAATATTATTAACTAGCTGGATATCTACATGCATGTTCGTTTCTGGTATAACTTAATTGAAATCTACTTGACCAGAGAGAAATATCTGACCTTCACACACAATGACTTCTTGCCTTGATGGGAAAGCTTGCATTCATTTTCCATGCCTTCTACCGCTCATCGAGAAGCTGTTAATGAGACCAAGAAAAGGAATTTCTATTGCATGACATCCATTTATAATATTTACAGCCTATAAACATTCCACAAATATCCAGTCCAACAGGGGCTGAGAACTTTATAGAGCCAACGCAAGGGTTCTTCTGGTTCCTGCCTGGCTAGCATCACTAACAAACAGAATGAAAAGTGAAACCAAACCAAACCATAGCTTTGCACCTAAGGGAGTATGTCAAACTGACTAAACGGTATAGTTAGGGAACATCCCTAAATTCCAATAAGAGTATAGCTCATGATATAGCCTTTATCAAATTTTTAAAAATAAATGAGAACATGACAAAGGAAGAAACCCTCTCTCTCTCTCTCTCTCTCAAAAGGTACTCTATTCAAAATATACGACCCACCTACACACTATCTACAACCTGCCCCACACTCCCACCCTGGTTCCCTTCTACCAGTTTACCTGGTGGGAGGGAATCAATGGCATAAGAACATAAGAAGAGCCATGCTAGATCAGACCAAGAGTCCATCTAGTTCAGCATTCCGTTCACACAGTGGCCAACCAGCTGTCGACCAGGAACCCACAAGCAGGACACGAGCATAACAGCACCCTCCCACCCATGTTCCCCAGCAATTGGTGTACTCACTGCCTCTGGTACTGGCAGTAGCAGCATGCAGAAAGGAGAAAGGAAGACTGTGAGGTCTCGCCTCTTTCTTGCCTCTGACTCATGGTATGCTGCTAGACCTGGAAAATAGTTTTACTAAGAACTTCTTCAAATATTAATAACCAGGCACCAGAGAAGGAGGAGAGAGATGCTGCGCTCCCTTTCCTCTTTCTTGCTTGTCCCTGCCATAGGAGTAGCAGCACTCAGTTAAGTCGGTGCGAGGGAAATGGAGAAGGAGGTTGGAGGATTGTTTGTGAGTGAGGTTTGGGGGGCTGACCGGGTTGGAGGGGAGGGGAGTTGAATCCTTCTCTGGCTTGGAATAAAATCAGAGCCAGAGAAGAAGTCAGGAGCGTCATAAAGCTCCCTTCATATTTGAGGCTAACATTCTGAGCCCCTAAAGTTCATCCTTCCAAGCTGGGAAATATGTGCCTCAGTGTTTGTCTTTTAAGGGCGCAGTCCTATGCATGTTTAGACAGAAAAGTCCTACAGCTCCTAGCATTCTCCAACCACAGTTTTAGGACTTTTTTCTGTCTAAACATCATAGGATTGTGCCCTAAGTTGACTCGTTTGCTGAAATAGGTTTTATTCTGGTGGATGCTGCTTATTTCTTTCTTACTGATGTGTTTTAATGGATGTGTTTAAATTATGTTTTAACTTATATCTTTCGTGTTTTAATTACAATTTTGTATTTTATCTTTTTATTGTTAGCTACCTTGAGTATTATTTTTAGTGGAAATATGGGATAGAAGTCTAAAAAAGCAATAATGTATCTACTGCTGATAGTACATTGATTACAACATCTTTATTTCAAATGTTACCTGAATAGCATGAGCTACTACTGACTATGCAGAAGATGCAACCACTCCACTTAAATAAATGTAATACCCAGCTTTCAAGAGATCATCTCCTGTCTCCTGCTCCCATGGATGAAAACATCAACTGACATTCTGGGTAATTAGCTAGCAATTAGCCTAACAAGGGCAGCAGGAGTAACAATATGTAATAAATAAATACGTAAAGTATGAAACTGGCAAGGTTACATTCATCCTGTGATGACTTTAGCACAGGGGTAGGCAACATGGTGCCCATCAAAACACCCTATTCCCAAATTTTATCTTTAAAATATTTTTAAATAATTTCCTACTGGAACTGGGATTGCTTCAAAGTGAAGTGGGAGCCTCTAGCTGTTGCCATCTTGATATTCCATGACGTGCTCTGGGCAGGTTACTTTTCCTCTCTGACTAGCCACGTTGACCCATGGCAGCCATTTTATGGTTGTGCCCAGGCCAGTTTCTCAAATTTCCAAATGTGCCCACAGGCCCAAAAGGTTGCCCACCCCTGCTTTAGCGTGTCAGTGAAGCTGGGAATCAAACTTCACTTCGCAATCTCAACTCTATACCATCCTGCTGCTCCCTTTGGAACTCCCTGGTCTTAATACTGATATCCAGTAACACTGTTCTGATTGTATTTATATCTTTAGGTGCATTTCCCTTTCCTGTTACACCCTAAGAAAGCAAACTGCTAGCTTTTTAATTGCCCTTCTCCTGTCAAGGAACGGCTATCCTGCAAACAGCACCTTATAACACACACATAATAACATTATTATTATATGTCATTCCACTTTTCTGCATTTGTATATAACTCAGAGCAATTTACAACAAAATATCCATATATCTATATCTAGATAGACAGATAGATAACAAAAACACAAACAATCTCAAGCAGCAATTCAAAAACCAAATACATATTCAGACTAAAACAAAAACTGAGCCAACAGCAGAATAATCCAGTATTAAGGCTGCAATCCTATACACACTTACCTGGAAATAACCCCTATTGAACTGGATGAGGCTTACTCCTGAGTAAACATGTGTAAGATTGCACTGCACACATCTGTCAAAAGAGGCTTTTGTGAAATAGCTGCAGCAGTTTTTTTTATTGCTGCGTTATCACATAGCTCAGCCAATGATGCAAACAAAACCTTGCCATACCAAAATTATCATAGTTACGTGATTACTCAAAGCAATTTAACAATTTGTGTAATCTCTGCAGCTCGCTTATATAACATTTTGCTGCTAGGGTGATTCTTTTCCTCCTGGTGTGGCACCACTTCTGACTGCAGGTGGAGGGGGAATGTACATTGGAATGGCCTCCAACATCTGTTTCCACTCTGTCCCTAACTTGCTAGTTTTTGAAACTCAGGGATGTTTTCCCAACAGGGAGCATTTTAAGATGGCCTTCTCTCTGTCCCATCAGCCAGGACAGCTAGACTGGTGGGGACGAGAGAGAGGGCCCTCTCTGTGGTGGCCCCCACTCTGTGGAACTCCCTCCCTAGGGAACTCCGCCTTGCCCCGTCTTTAATCAGCTTCCGCTTCGCATTAAAAATGTGGTTGGTCAGGCAGGCATTTGGGATGGGTTAGGGTATTTTAGAAAGTGTTTTTACTGTAGAAGTTTATTGTTTGAAACTGTTTTGTTATATACTTTGTACAGAGTGGGTGACCAGCCAGATGGGCGATTAATAAATTTAATAAATTAAATAAATAAATAAATAAATAAATAAATTAAATAAGATGCAATACCTTTACCTTCATTCTGCAGTGGTACCATCCTGGGAGGGCTGCCACATATTTCTTTTTCATAATGAATCTGTTCCAAGAGTGTACTGGCTCCGTTTCATTATCTTCCCACTTTGACTATGGGGTTGGTAATGGGAAACAGTATCTGCCTTTTCCAGTGGCTCCACTAGAAGGCACTTCTCCCCTTGACCTGGCTGCACGCCTCAGACCAAGCAGGGGGATATTGTCACATGGATATGCTCCAAAATTTAGCAAATCAACACGTGCCAATCTATGCTTAGCCTTCTTTTGCCACTTTCATGGATATCTGCCAGGAGATCATGGGGCTAGAGCTAGGAACCTTATGTTTTATCTGAAGGATCGTCTCCTCCCATGTGTACCTGCCCGGACTCTAAGATCATCTTCAGGGGTCCTTCTCCAAAAGCCCCCGCCAAAGGAAGTGAGGCAGGTGGCTTCCAGGAAGAGGGCCTTTTCTGCTGTGGCACCCCAATTGTGGAACGAACTTCCTAGAGAGGTTTGCCTGTAGCTTACATTGTGCTCTTTCAGGTGCCATGTGAAGACCTCTTTATTTTCCCAGCATTTTAGTGTCATAGTCTTTTAACTTGGCTGTTTTAAATCTGTTACCGTATTTTAAATCTCCGCATTCCTACTCTGGTTCAATTTTTATGCTGTAGTTATTCTGGTTCTATTTTTATACTGTAGTTTTAAGCTTTTATATTTTATACTGTTTTTATTCTGTTCTTTGTCATTTTAATTTTTGTGAAATTAAGAGAGTATTGGGTGGTATAGAAATGTAGTATAAGAAAGGAAGAAAGAAAGCGTTTTATGTGGTGAGCTAACAGAATTACAGCTTGGAACATCCTCCAGTTAAGTATTCTCAAGGTTTTGATTAGCCCCACCCACCTCAGCTGGCTATTGGCCTGCCTGGACAGGAAGAGCTTTAAAAGTCTTCCTGTTTGGGCTGGGACCTTGCCTGAACTACAAGATCTTCTTGGTTCCCTAAGTTCTGTGGGGAAGAACTATGACTCAGGGTTAGAGCACCTGTTTTGCATGCTGGTTTAATTCCTGATGTTTTGAGATAGGGCTGGGGGGGAAAAATGTGTCTGAAGCTCTGGAGAGATGCTACCAGTCATTGTACATCAGCATTCCACAATGGCTGTGCTGTCTGGGGCTGATGGGAGTTGTAGTTCAACACATCTGGAGGGTGCCAGATTGGGGAAAGCTGATGTACCCTACTGGTCTAGTAGGAATGATGATCTGAGCATAAGGCAGCTTCCTATGTTCTGGCTCTAATGCCCTCACTCATCTCTTGGCTCACTTCTGTTCTGACTGCTGCCCACAGCTCAGCCTTCGCAATATCCCCAGTGAGGATATCCAGAATCTGGCCTTGTGGAGTATTGGTAACAAGGAGGAGATTTATTGTGACCAGATAATATGAGATGGGTTATGCCAGGCAGGTGTCCCCAACTTTTTTGAGTCATTGGGCACATTTGCCATATTGAGAGAGATTGTGGGCACTCTCAAAAAAATGAATTCCATTGGGGCGGGGGGTGCCTTGACTATCCATAAAATAGTTGCCATCGTGGGCATGTCCTGTCACAAAATACTCATTTCCCAGAAGGCAAACTGGTGAGACTAAAAGAAAATCACTTGCCCAAGAATGTAAGTACAAGGGAGAGGTGGGGTCTAAGCTCAAAAATACAATACCGCTCTTTTTACCCCAAATAAAGATGGCACTGGAAGGCAACTCTTCTTTTGCAGCATCCCAGTTTTAAAAGATGCTTTTAATTTTTAAAAAAGAAATAAAATTAAAATCAGAAGGGCCAGGGAGCCTGGTGGGAGCCGAGAGGTATCTGCGGACATACTGGTGCCCATGGGCACCATGTTGAAGACCCCAGGGTTCTGGGATCGAGCCTGTTGAAACTGCTTCAGCTTTTACTAGGCCTTTTTTCATGATTCCAAAGACTGCAGAGTGGATCTTGTGCCAGCAAAGCAGTTTGAAGACCAGCGCCTCTAAGCATGAGTCATTATTTCCTCACTGATACCTATCTGGAAGTCTCATTACTTGTGCAGTATTATCTTTACATTCATTTTTTATTTCTATTGTTTGTTTGTTTTTTTATTTTGCTGGAACCAAGGTAACAGCTTGCAAGGTTTAGCCTGCTCTTAAAAATGTGTTTTTTAAAATGGAATGATATTTTGAACACCGATCTGCAGTCTTCCAGTCATGCACACAAATTCATTAGCACAATAATATCATTAAAAGTATCTGAAAACAGGAGAGGAAAAAAGGGCAGTTGTCACCCAGTATTACCACATCCCCACAGCTGTAACAATACAATAGTGTGACAGTTGGTATATCAGTTACTGCTGGAGTAATAAATGCCACACGGTGAATCCTGGACAAAAAAACTGTTTTACTTGTTGATGTGTAAATTAAGGCCATGTTCCTTTTCATTCAAAGACTCTTTCTTTTCTTTTTTTAAGCTACAGAAATGCTTCCCAGTTGACTAAGGAATAGTTGTCCAACTCCTTTAATTAACATTCCCTTTGAAGTTATGATGTAGCTGTGAGTAGGCAACATTTAGAGACAACAGAGGTGTGACCACACTTTGAATACTGTGTACAGTTCTGGTCACTGCACCAAAAAAAAGATATTATAGAGCTGGAAAAAGTGGAGAAGGGTGACTAAAATTATCAAGGGGCTGGAGCAACTCCCCTATGTGGGGAAGTTACAACAGGTGGGATTGTTTAGGTTGGAATAAGGTGAGCAAGGGGAGACATGATAGAGGTGTACAAAATTATGCAGGGTGTGGAGAATGTGGATAGGGAGACATTTTCTCCCTCATAATAATACTTGAACCTGGGGTCATCCCATGAAGCTGATTGGTGAGAGATTCATGACAGATAAAAGGAAGTACTTCTACACACAGCACATAGTTAAACTATGGAATTTGCTACCATAAGTCATGGTGATGGCCACCAGTTTGGATGGCTTTAAAGGGGGTTGGACAAATTCCTGGAGGAGAAGGCTATCAACGGCTACCAGTCCTGATGGCTCTATGCTACTTCCAATATCAGAGGCAGGATGCCTATGTACACCAGTTGCTGGGGAACATGGGCAGGAGAGTGCTCTTGCACTCATGTCTTGCTTGTGGGTTTCCCATGGGCAGCTGGTTGGCCACTGTGTGAACAGAATGCTGGACTAGATGGACCCTTGGTCTGATCCAGCATGGTTCTTCTTATGCAAAGTGTCCTCCCTACCATCAAGGCCTACTGCGTAAGGAAGCCAGGCAATGGATCTGAATTAAAACTGCACCACGTGGGATGGGGTAAGTACCTTGAAATAGGAGACAGCCTTTCCCACTGTGCTAAAAGGTTTGACTCCTGCCATATGTTGACTACATGGCCCATCACACTGATCTTGCCATTTCCCTCTCTCCTATATCTAAGGAGGAGATAGACCAGGTCAGATGATGGAGAAGCATGAGCTGAGGTCACCAGTGCAAGCAGGAGTTGGCAATGGATCTTGTGTATTATTTAAGATTCAATCCTATATACATTTTGTTATCAGTGGAACTTACTTTAGACATGTATATGATTGCACTGTTGATCTATTTATCTGAGGAATTTCAATCCTGCTCTTCAGGGAATAACATTTCAAGAGTGTCTAACAAAGTTTAAAACATAGTTGGATCCACATTCATGCTGGATCAACTCCACTGGTGTCAGTGGAATTCCCTGCTCCCTCCTTCCTATGGCAGCCCCTCCATCCCTTGGAAAATGGTACACAGGAGACCCTGCTGAATAGGGTTAGGTGCAGTGTGGGTGGGGGGGTGGATCTCCAAAAACTGAGCAGAGGGGCCATTCCCAAGTAGAGTCCTTCCTCTTGCAAAAGGCAACCTGGATCCAACCCTGTATAATTATAAATAGATAACAGTATAGTAGTATAACAGCAAAACAGGCATAGCAGGAGAAAGCAGAGAAGCTACATAAAAATGGTATTTAAAAGTTTGGCATCTAAAGAGCCTGGGCCAAATAAAAACATCTACTTGTGGTGAAAAGACATCAGCCTCGGCACCTGGGACAGTGTATTCCCTCAAGGCTCCATAACTGAAAAGGCCCTAGTCCAGATGGCCACCTCTGAAAGCAGGGAGACCCAAAGAAAAGCTTCTGAGGGCTTCTGCAGCCATTTTAAGGCTGGCAAGAGGTGTTCCATACATCAGGTCCCACTTAGCAACCCAGCTGCCGTATTGTGCTAACTATGGTGCACACACACACACACCCCCTATCAGTGGTGCAGTGGAGCCAGGGCTCACAGGGAGACAGCGCTGTCACCATCCTCTTAGCAGGGACTCATCTCTGGCATCATCTGCCATCCTGTTCAGGGTTCCCTCTGAACGTATCTGCGATCCTCACAGTAGCTGGGATTAAATTAATTTTCCCATCTTAAAAAGAACAATCTGAGGAAAATTGAATCCTTTGAAATGTGGATATATCGACACATGCTGAAAATACTGTGGGCTGATCAAGTAACACATGAGAATGTACTATTCAGAGTAAGCAAACAAACAGAATTGGTAAAGACCATCAAGAGAAGAAAGTTACAATACCTTGGTCATATTATCTGAGGCAAAAAATACGCTATAGGCCAACTTATTATACAAAGGAAAATGGAAGGAAAAAGATCAATAGGAAGAAGAAAAACATCATGGTTAAAGAATTTGAGGGAATGGTTCAGCTATACTTCTATGCAACTATTCAGACCAGCGGAATCAAAAACAAAAATAGCTGTAATGATAGCTAACCTCTGATAGGAGATGGCATCTTAAGAAGAAGGAACAAAATCTTGTTCCCTGTTGTAATGCAAGGCATTTTGGGGGTGGCTTTGTCTTGAATGGGCAATTAGGACCCATTAGCTTTACAAAAGACTGCTTTGGGTGGAGATGAAAACTGCTGGAAGTGGTCTGTTGAAATGGCTCAACATAGCCCCTTGTATTTTTGGACTGTCTTTGGAGGTGAGGCAGTGAGGACTGTCATGGAGAGCATCTGCACTTCAAAATGTAGCACTACACCACTGCCCCCTGTCTCCCAGGAAGAACATCATGGCAAAGCAGAGACCAACCTGGGCCCATCCATCAGCCAGTGAAGGAGCTCCTTCAGTTATTTCCAGTTATTTATTTCCTCTTCCCTCCCCTCCCCTTTCCTTTTCATCATCACCATCATTATCTAGGGCCATCATCTTCTAAAACTCAAGATCTTACCAGAGCATAATAACTGTGACCGGATTATTTCTGTCCAGGAGAAATACAATCACCAATCAGGACTTTTGACAAGCACCATTCAGAGGTGACCCCAAAGCTCTTGTTTCTCGTAGGTGGCTATTTCTCACGGCATGACCAGTCCTGTACTCACCTCTTTGTCATCCCAACACATTTGCTTATAAAACATATTTAAAAGACATGCCTGGGAGAAGCAAAATTCATGATCTTGATGCTATGAAATGGAAGCTCAAAAATGTGCAAACTACTTTGCCAGGAGTGTGGTGTCCAAGGAAATATGTGACTCTGGGCATCTCTAAAGGTAAAGGTAAAGGTGTCCCCAACCAGTCGTGTCCGACTCTAGGGTGTGGTGCTCATCTCCATTTCTAAGCCGAAGAGCCAGCGCTGTCCGAAGACGCTTCCGTGGTCATGCGGCCGGCATGACTGTACACCGAGGTGCATGGAACGCTGTTACCTTTCCTGCCGAAGCAGTACCTATTTATCTACTTGCAATTTCTTGCTTTCGAACTGCTAGGTTGGCAGGAGCTGGGACTGAAGACGGGAGCTCACTCCGTCACGCGGCACTCGGGTCTCGAACTGCTGTCCTGCTGACCTTCCAGTTTGCAGTTCAGCATCTTAACCACTAAGCCACCGCAGCCCTTTCTGGGCATCTCTACACCAGCCTAAAATCCTGCATTTAAAACAGGGCTTTCTGCTTCCATTTTAAATGGAGGATCACAATTACTCCCTTTTTCACATGCTTCCTTTTCCCCCACCCACTTCCCCCTCCTTCTCCCCTGTAGCTGAGTCTTCCATTATCTTTCATTGATCTCGCTCCTCTTCATGCCGTTTTAACTCTTTTGATGGAGGAAACTGAAGCGGAACACAATGGGGTAATTTGATAGTTCATTATTTAAAAACGGAACAAAGGGCATTTAGTGCAGGAGGTGCCTGGGATGATCACTGCATCATGTAAAGAGCCCACAAACTTCCTGAAGGAGCAATTTGATGCCAAATAATTATTATGCAGCTGTACTACTCTTACTGCCCTACACAAGGGTTCACATATACAGTCCCATCATAAATGGAAAGACACACAGGGAGGTGAGCCTAAGATGGTAATAGAAGAGGTTTATTCTTGAAGAATTTCAGTAATGAAAAGCTCAATATATTTTTAATTGAAATCTTCCTTAGGGACAAAGATTCAGGTACTTTTCATTTTCCTTCAAAGAAAACCTCTCTCTTGAGATCATTTGGTAGTGATACTTCCATAAAAAGGGTCTCAAGAGGGGCTTTTCGCTGAAACCTATTGTTCCTTAGGGAGATTTTAATCAAAGCATGTTGGGCTTTTTTAGTGCTTCAGATGTTCAAGAATAAACTTCAGTTTTACTTCCAGCTTGAGGCTTGCCTCCCCTTTCGGGGTGTGTGTGTTTCTGGTGCTGCCTACTCCCTTTCGATCATGAAGAAAGCAATTCTTTTCATGTTATGCTGTAGAACGTTTCTGTATTTTTTAAAAAGCATACAACTGCACCCAAGGCTGGGCCTACCAGAGTGAGGCAGATGCTGAAGGGCAGGGAGGGAGCAACATGAGGTGTTGGAAGAAAGCACTGTAATTCCAACAATCCCCAGCTGGTGGCCATGCTAGGGGGGATGGTGGGAGTTGTAGTCCAAGGTATCTGGAGGGCAGCAGGTTGAGAAAGCTGCTCTAGGGTATCTGGAACATGGATACTCATGCCTATATTGTGTGTTATACTGTGATCTTAAACAGTAAGAATTTCTATCCCAACACATACAGCTATGAGACCACATGATCCACAAAAACACGTGGAAACGATCACACACAGTCAGTACATATAATCACAATTGTTTCAGTTTCAGCATCACTTGGGGAAAGGCCCTAAATGGCTTTAGCAAATGAGTAGCCCTAGTCCCATGCATGTTTTCTCAGAAGTAAATCCCATTGAGTTCAACTGATGTACATTGGCATACTGCCTCTGATCCTGGAGAACTAGTAGCCATTGATAGTCTTATCCTCCAGGAATTTTCCCAGTCACCTTTTGAAGCCATCCAAATTGGTGGCCATCTTGAGGAAGCAAATTCCATAGTTTAACTATGTGCTGCGTGAAGAAGTATTTCCTTTTATCTGTCCAGAATCTCTCACCAATCAGCTTCATGGGACGACTCCAGGATCTAGTATTTTGAGAGAGGGAGAAAAATGTCTCCCAATCCACTTTTTCCACACCAGTGACACCATGCATAATTTTGTACACCTCTGTCATGTCTCCCCTCACTCACCCTTTCTCTTCGCTAAGAATTATAGTCCTATTCTCATTTTAATGAAAATCTTTGTGTGAAATCTGTTTCTTTGCATTATGGTAGAACAAGATCCTTGTGAGAAATATTGGAACAGCCCCACCCCATGGAAGACCTAAACCCATAAACTCCCAGCTTATACTGCTCACTCGCTTTCTGATCCAAAACAAACTGGAAGAGGGAAACAGAGGGTGGGCAACTGCTCCACAGAGCCCCGCCAGCTGCTCTCTTGCTGCAACGAATGCCACTGCAGGACAGCAGCGGGCAAGGCCCACTTTGTCTTGCTGTGCCAAGCTTGGCATGATGTGGCAGGAGTTCTGCATGTGTACCATGTCATGGATCAAGCTACGTAAACATAGTTGGTCTTTCCAGCTACCAGTGAATATTAATTTAATGGTAATTTCATTTAATTTATTAGGGAAGTTTATAACCCACCTTCTTGTTTCTTAACAAAACATGAAGGAAGTTCACAATGTAAAATTTAAATGCAATTCATCAACCATATGTTGTTGTTTTTTAAAGATAACAGTGTAGGCCATTTAAGTTGGGGATCACAGCAAAAAGTTCATAGAAAAAACAGGGAGCATAATAAGACAGGACAGATCAATAGGCCAAATACCTGTCAAAATAAAAAAGGTCTTCATGAAGTGGCAAAAAAAAAAATCAAGGAGAAGACAAAACTGGTCTCCCTATGCAGGGAGTTCCATGACGTAGACAAGGCCCCCTCTGTATCCCAGGCAGCTGTGATGTCAGGAAACCAGAGGAGTGCCTCTCTAATGGATCTTAATACACAAGCAGGTTTATATGGGGGAAGTGGTTCTTTATATAGCCTGATCTTAAGTATTGGGGATTCACAGAGGTCCACTATTTTTCTTCCCCATGCACCTTGCTGAGAATTGGACAATGCCCACCTTTTTTGTTCTCTAGAAATAACTTGGCTTTTATTCCAGTATGTAAAATAACTTTGGGTTGGATCCAGATTTAGGTATGTGCAACTGGGCTGGCGGAAGCTGACTTCTCTGCCCCCTTCTCCCCATGGCAGCTCCAACCTCCAGCCCCAGGAAAATGCTACACAGAGAGTCAGTGGTGTGTGTGTGGGGGGGGGGGTTAAGGGGACCCCCCCCCCAAGCAGTCAGTGAACCTTCCGTGAGCAGAGCCCTTCTAACCATGGAAGGTGGATCCTGGATCCAACCCCATACATACAGGCTGCAGAAGCCTTCATGAGTGTTTGGCCAAGATGCTATGCTCATTGGCTTGACGCTTGGAGCAGAAATAATTTTGCTGGGGTTCAAATCAGAGATAAGAAAATGATGAGATGTTTTGTTGCTGTTTTGTTGCTGCTTTGGGGAGTTTTAATCTTCAAAATGGCTAATCAATTTAAGGTAAGTGGCAGGCATCTGGCCTAGTTCCCAGGCTCTGCTTTTCTCAGAGAAAAGAAAAGGATTCCACAAGACACACAGACAAGAGGCATCATAGTTGCTTCTTGCATTCCAAGCATTGTATCAAAGATTAAGCTGGAACGGTTTTGCTTTTTACCAAAATCTCCTAGGTGTTGCAGATTTTATCCCCTTCCTGGTTGTGGTTTGCCAGGTGAAGTTTCTTTACTCAGAGAGACCTTCGTGCACAAAGTGATGCACAAGAGAGTCTTGGAAGGGAAAAGCACAGCCTAGATGGAGACCATGTGCAAAGGCTATTTTGATGGCTGATTTTGCAGAGCAAGTAGCCGGATCGCAAATAACGTTGAGCTCAAGCCCTGACCGTTTTACATGCATTCTGGGGTGGGGGAGGGAAGTGAGGATAATCTGCTTTGGAAGGACTAAACCTCTGCCGGTTGTGTGGCTAGAAATAACAAGCAGATAATTATATGTTATTCTTAGCTTTTCTTCCTTAATAAGGCTGTGATAAATATATTGTATGAAGTTTTAATACCCTGGTGGCCAAGGTCACTCCATCACCCCAAAGTTTTTCCTGACTGCTAAAATCCAGGCACCGATACTCAACTGAAGGGCTGATCCATCAGCCACACTGCTCCATTTACACACTTCCAAGTGAGTAAACATACACAAGAAAGTAAGCTTCATTGAACACAATGGGATTTGATTCTAAGTAAGCACGCATAGGACTGTTACACAATCCTTCAAGATAATCATAATATATCAATAAAACAACCACAGCATACAAATACAATGGACACACACAGATCTACCTATTTAAAAACAAAAGAAAACTATTAATTTATTTGATATATACCCTGCCTACCAAAAAGTGGTTTACAAAACAATTTAAAATAGATTAAAACAGTAAAACACATTAAAATGCAATAAAAAACAACAATTACAGAATAAAAACAATCCACAGACCCACTTACAGGCCAAAGGCCTTATTGAATAAAGAGGTCTTTGCCTGCCATCAGAAGGATAGCAGAGAGGGAGGGAGCCTAGCCTCCCTTGGGAAGGAGTTCCACAGCCTTGGAGCAGCAACTGAAAAGGCCCTCTCTTGTGTCACCACCAAACACCCCTCTGATGGTGGCGTTTTAAAAGAATTACCCCATAATTACCCCATAAGCAAGAAACAGCACAGCACTGTCTTATAAGATTGTAAACCTGTGCCCATTTATGTGAGAGTAAACCCCATTGAACTCAGTGGGATTTACTTCTGAGTAGATTACACTGTAAATCCCTTACAACAGTGGTGGGCAACTTGTGGCCCTCTAGGTTTTTGGCCTACAATTCCCATCAGCCCTAGCCAGCATAGCCAATGGTGAGGGACGATGGGAGTTGTAGGCCAAAAAATCTGGAGGACCACAAGTTGCCCACTCCTAGCTTACATTCTTGTTCCCAACTCTCTCAAAGCCCTAGGGGAAAGTTTCCACCAATCTTATAAAAACTATAGTGGAACAAATCGTGCATGAGTGACTTTTCTCTTCCAGAACAACAACAACAACAACAATAACAACAACAAAGACTCAGCCTCTCTCTCTCTGAACTCCCTCTCTGCCATAATCAGTAGCCAATCTGAGCTTTTTCTGCTGATGTCAAGACCAGCCAGCTCCCAGCACTGGTAATGGCCCCAGCCCCAGCACCCTTCCTCAACCTGATTGCCATCCAGCTGCATGGGGATGATAGAAGTTGCAGTCCAACACATCTGGAGGTGCCCAGGTTGGGGAAGTCTGACTCTGAGGTAGAGTGGCAGACTAGGAATGGGAAGTTCAAATTCCCACACAGCCATTGGGGAACCTTTGGTTAGCCACCATCTCTCAGCCTACCCTGCCTCACAGCGCTATTGTTATGATAAAACTGGGGTGCGAATAATCATGTACACCATCTTGAGCTCCTTGAAAGAAAATTGGGATATAAATGAAACAAACAAACCCCATCATTAGAAAAGGGCTGCAACATAGGGCTCAGCATGAACCAGGATCAGGTGGAGAAAGGACATCCTGAAGGAACCCCTGAGACCATACTCCATGACAATTTTCCACTAGGGAACCTGCAGGATTAGGGGGCCCAGCATACTCCCAACTGTACTTCCCTCCGTTCTAGACCACACACACACACTCAATCACTATGGGGACATCAAGAACAGAGATAGCAGCACGTCCAAACTGAAGCTCAGGCCCAACAGCACAGGTCTCACCTGGCAGCACAAGGCATCCCATTTCATAGCCCTACTCAAGAAGAGGAAGGTCACTTAAGTATGGTCTGGATCAGGGCCTCACTAGTACATCAGGAAGGGTGGGTCTTCCAGACTGACTCCATGAGTTGCTGGTGCAACAACGTGATGGACCAGCTCCAAGTTCTTCTAGCCACTTGACAGGCAACTCCCCTGCTGCTCAGCCTTGACCTCTGACTTTGTGTTGAGCTTGCAAAGTTTGCTAGACGGCTTCCCCTAGTGGTCAGTTGTCTGCCTTCCAGTACTTCACAGAACCTTGCTGGCTTATTTGGGCCACTCCTTTGTCATGCCTGTAAGTCCAGGAACAGGACAGCTGCTCCAGTTGATTCAAGGAACTCTTGCAATCCATTCAAAGAGCATTTCCAAAAACTGAAGATCTAGATAAGAGGCTACAGAATTCCATTTGGGTCAGTGTTCACTCGTGGCCTTTAACCAATGATTCCTAAGCCTATTCACCAAAATGGAGTGTAATATTTGGTGGTGCTAGCTAACATCAATGAATGCAGGGAAAGTGAGAGGAACCAAATTTTGTGTGACTTCTAAGAACTCATTTGCACATGAATGCACATCACTTGATTATTTTTTTTTAACACACTAGTTCCTTCAGATGTTATATGAACATCAGGAGAGGGGGAAGCAGAATTATGTGTATCTGATCTCCACACAGTCATAATAAAGTCTGAAAAGAGCTTATCAGTGGGGGCTGGTGACTCTAATGTCAGTGGGGCAGTGAAACTGCTCCAGGTTTCAGTCAGAACCAGTAAGAACTCTAAAGGAACAACCCAAGGTGTGAAGCACCTTGGATACCTCCTTTAGAGTTCTGACTGAAACTTGGAGCACATTCACCGCCCCACTGACATCAGAGTCACCAGCCTCCACTGGAGCCTATGCATATACAACTGTACATTGCAATTGTACATACTGCTATACATGTACAGTCATACTCATGGGTGCTAATTACAGAGTATTGGACTAGGACCGGAGAGTCCAGGAGTGCTAGTCCCCATTTGGCCATGGAGCTTACTGGGTGACTTTGGGCCCATTACTGATTCTCAGCCTAACCTACCTCACAGGGTTGTTGTGAGGATAAAATGGAGAAGAGAAGGATCATATACGTACATTGCCTTGGACTCTTTGGAGGAAAAGCAGGGTATAAATCTAACAGATTAATATAAATAAATAATAAAAATATTATGAAATTATGGAGAGTAGCTGCTACTTAGGATCCTAGTGCCCCTACCCCACATCCACACCTTAATGTAATGTCTGAAAGGGTCTTTGATCTCTCAACCATTGATTGCTCATATCTGGAAGTGCAAACTTAGTCCATTGAAAATAATTATTTACTATTTATTATTGTATTTATTTTCAAAAGCATTTTTATCCCACTCCTCAGCCTAAAAGGCTCCCAGAGCAGCTTACTTATAATCAAAATTCTCTCTAAGATGTTTTATCTGTGATGCCTCATTCACACATGGAAGTCACTATCCAGTATTGTGTATTATAAAATTTAAAAAGTGTGTTTTTTTAATGGGAGTGATCAGTGGAACCAGAACAAAAACAGAATTCTTTCATTGTGTTTCCTTGTCACAGGTTTAGGAGTAACTGCTTTAATTAACCAGAAGCTGGAGCACATATATATGGTAGCTAGCAGGATCTTGATTTCAGGTAATTATTTTTATTTTTTAAAGCCCGATGAAGCCGCATCTTTCTACAGAATTTCAAACATTCTTCTTAATGGAAGAATATATACCTGTATTCTTTTCGACATTAAATGCCCAATCTGTTAAAAAAGAAAAGAAAAAAAGAAACCAACTGTGATATTTGCTTCCTAACCAAAGTGTTGAAAGAACAACTCTAGACTTATGGTGTTGGTGTAGCATGACTCAGATCACACTGGTTATTGCATCAGCCTTTTCCAGCTCCTACTTAATAAACCAAAAGTATTTCACTGATTCATTAACGATGGATTTTCTGGTAATGAAATGGTCTGTTCAAGCATATGCTCAACTTGTTGGATTGCCAACTGTCCAGAAACAACAACTATAACCTGCCTCCTCTTGTGGCTATAACAGAGGTCTGATTTGTAGAACTCAGCAGGCGAATCATTCATGGCATGCTGATAAACATGGTCACCCGCTAATTTCTGCAGATCAAATGGCTTTTTATTTGACAGCTACAGGCAGTGCTGGCTTCAAGTTTTGGAGGGCCCAACGGCAAGAGAACCTCAATGGGTCCCCTCCCTCAGTGTGACTCTACATTCTCACTGCATCACCAGCTGCTATTGCTCCTCATCCTCTTCCTCATCTGTGTTACCACTTGGTTGCTTGACAGGCAGGGAGCCAGTGAGCAAGGAGGCTGGGGCATCTGCTGCTCCTCCTTCTCACCACCACTGTTGTCTGGGCCAGAGCAAGAGGCAGGTGAACAAGCAGGTTGGCATGGTAACGAGGAGATGCAAGTCCAGGGGGCTGTTGTCAGTGGGCCCCTGCTGGGGCACGGGCCCTCAGCAGGGGCCCAACCATGCCTATCCTTGACGCCATCCCTAGCTACAGGAGCAAGTTCAAACGTTAGCAACCCTATCCACTGTCACTGTTACAAGTCACTGATTCACATGGGTCATGTCACTCCAACCGTGAGCAGGATTCCCCATGCATGTCCACACTACAGTGGTAACTATTATGTGGTGAAAGAAATCAGCAGCCTGCTTATGCCTCTCAGCAGCCATCTTGGTCTTTGTCAGATCTGCACGGTGAGAGACTATGGACAAAGGCAACGGAGTTTGTAGGAACAGTGGAAGCTACTTCATGCCAGGATACACTGTTTGTCCATCCAGCCCAGTATTGTCTGCTTTGACCAGCAGTGACTCAGGTAGAGGCCTTGCCCTTCACCTGGTCCTTTTAACAGGACATGCCAGGGACTGAACTTGGAAGCTTCTGCAGGCAAGGTTTCCCTGAGATGTGGAGTATCATAGAATCATAGAATAGTAGGGTTGGAATGGGCCTGTAAGACCACTGAGGCCAATCCCTTGCTCGATGAAGGAATCTAAGTCAAAGCATCCCTGACAGATGGCTGTCTAGCTTCATCTTGAATGCCTCCAGTGTGGGAGAGCCCACTACCTCCCTAGGGAATTGGTTCCATTCTCGTATTTCTCTGACAGTCAGGAAGTTTTTCCTGATGTTCAGCGGGAATCTGGCTTCCTGTAACTTGAGCCCATTATTCTGTGTCCTGCTCTCTGGGATGATCAAGAAGAGATCCCGGCCTTCCTCTCTGTGGCAGCCTTTCAAGTACTTGAAGAGCGCTATCATATCTCCCCTCAGGCTTCTCTTCTCAAGGCTAAACATGCCCAGTTCTTTCGGTCTCTCCTCATAGTGCTTTATTTCCAGTCATCTTTGTTGCCCTCCTCTGAACCCTCTCCAGTTTGTCTGCATCCTTCTTAAAGTGTGGTGCCCAGAACTGGACCCAGTACTCAAGATGAGGCCTAACCAGTGCTGAGTAGAGGAGAACTAGTACTTCACATGATTTGGAAGCTATACTTCTATTAATGCAGCCTCAAATAACATTTGCTTTTTTTGCAGCCACATTACATTGTTGGCTCATAAGCAGCTTGTGATCTACCACAATTCCAAGATCCTTTTCACATGTAGTATTGTTGAGCCACGTATCCTCTATCTTGTAAGTGAGCATTTGGTTTCTTTTTCCTAGGTGCAGAACTTGGCATTTATCCCTATTAAATTTCATTCTGTTATTTTCTGTCCAGTGCTCCAATCTATCAAGATCACTTTGAATTTTGTTTCTGTTTTCCAAGGTATTAGCTATCCCGCCCAATTTTGTGTCATCTGCAAATTTGATCAGCATTTCCTGCACCTCCTCCTCCAAGTCATTAATAAAAATGGAAAAGCACTGGGCCCAGGACTGAGCCCTGCGGTACCCAACTCTTTACCTCTCCCCAGTTTGAGAAGATCCCTTTGATAAGCACTTTTTGAGTCTGATTCTGTAGCCAACTGTGGATCCACCGGATCGTTGTTTCATCTAGCCCACTTTGAGCTAGTTTGCTCATCAGGATATCATGGGGCACTTTGTCAAAAGCTTTGCTGAAGTCGAGATATATTATCTCGACTTCAGCAAGAAGTTCAATGTCCATAGCATTCCCACAGTCCACAAGGGAGGTTACCTGATCAAAAAATGAGATCAGATTAGTCTGGCAGGATTTGTTCTTGACAAATCCATGTTGGCTTCAAGTAACCACTGCATTGTTTTCAAGGTGCTTACATATTGATCACTTTATAATCTGCTCCAGAATTTTCCCAGGGATTGATGTCAGACTGACTGATTTGTAGTTCCCAGGTTCCTCCTTTTTGCCTTTTTGAAGATAGGGACAACATTATCCCTCCTCCAGTCATCTGGCACTTCCCCCGTCCTCCATGATTTCTCAAAGATAATAGACAGTGGTTCTGAGAGTTCTTCTGCCAGTTCCTTTATTACTCTAGGATGCAGTTCATCTGGCCCTGGAGATTTGAACTCATTCAAAGTAAGTACAGTAGGTGTTCCCTGACCATATGCCTATCAGTCTCAAGCTGCAATCCCACCCCTTCAGCCTGTGCTTTGCCTTTGCCAGGGGGGTCATAGACCCTCTTTCAGGAGAAGACTGAGCCGAAGTAGGAATTGAGCACTTCTGTCTTTTCTTTGTCATCTGTTATCATTTTGCCATCCTCATTTAATAGCTGAACCACCATTTCTTTCCTCTGTCTTTTACTATGTACATAAATGAAGAAAGCCTTTTTATTGTTTTTAGCATCCCTTGCTAACTTCAGCTTGTTCTCAGCTTTAGCCTTCCTGACGCCATCCCTGCAATTCTGTGCTACCTGCCTGTACTCTTCCTTTGTTGCCTGGCCTTCCTTCCACTTCCTGTATGTGTCCTTTTTTGTTTTCAGGTCATCTCTAAGCTTTTTGCAAAGCCACATTGGCTTCTTCTGTTGTCTTCCACCTTTTTTTCTTGTTGGAATTGTTTGTAATTGTGCCTTGAGAATTTCCTTTTTAAAAAACTCCCACCCATCTTGTACTCCTTTTCTCATTAGAGGTGCTTGCCACGGGACCTTACTTATCATTGTTTTGAGTTTATTAAAATTGGCTTTCCTAAAATCCAGGGTAAGCATTTGGCTAGACTTGGCTTTTGCTTCCTTTAGAACCAAGAACTCAAGTATAACATGGCCACTTTCCAGCAGAGTTCCCGTAACTGCTACTTTATCCACTAAGTCATCTCTGTTGGTTAGGATCAAGTCAAGGATAGCCGATCCTCTAGTTCCTTCCTCCACTTTCTGTAGGAGGAAATTATCAGCAACTCAAGTCAGGAATTTCAGAAGGGCCATGTTTTGCAGAATTTGTCTCCCAACAAATATCAGGGAAATTGAAGTCCCCCATTACTACTACATCATGCTTCCTTGAAACACTGGCAATTTGCTTTTCAAAAGTTTCATCCTCGTCTTCTCCTTGATTGGGTGGCCAGTAGTAGACTCCGACCACCATGTTGTTTTTATTCTTTGCTCCATTTATTTTAACCCAGATGCTCTTGATGGGGCTACCAAGCTCATCCTCCTGTATTTCTGTGCAGAGATATGTATTTTTAACATATAGTGCAACCACCTCCCTTTCTGTTCCTTCTGTTCTTTTTGAACAAGTTATATCCTTCAGTTGCTGTATTCCAGTCATGGGAGTCATCCCACCAAGTCTCAGTTACACCTATCAAGTCATAATTTCCCTCTTGTATTAAGATCGGGAGCCTGTTCATTCTGTTTGTTTCCCATACTCTGGGCATTAGTATATAGACATCAAAGACCATGTGCTTCATAGTCTGGCTTTCTTCCTACATGTGTCTGAAGACTATTATTGGGCGCTATTAGAGCTGTTCTCTCCGTTGCGGTGCATGAGCCTTCATCCATTGTTACCCCCAACTTTACATCTCCCTTCCCCGTAGGATTCAGTTTAAAGCCCTCCTGATGAAGTTCTTCATGCTGTGGCCAAACACATTCTTCTCAGCCCTTGTGAGGTGCAACCTATCCCTTGCCAACATTCCATCTTCCAGGAAGTATAGCCCGTGGTCCCAGAATCCAAATCTCTCTCATTGGCACCACCTTCGTAGCCAGTCATTCACCTGGAATATTTTTCTTTCCCTTTCTATCCCTCTTCTAACTACTGGAAGGATGGATTAGAAAACTATCTGGCCCCCAAAGTTCTTGAGTTTCCTTCCCAAAGCTTCAAAGTCTGACGTGATTTTTTTGTAGTTCTGCTTGGCGGTATCATTTCAAGGTAAGGTATCCCTTTCTTGGATGAGAAGGGATACCTGTCAGTAGGCTTTATGAGTGTAGACGACACTTCAGTCACGTCTCTAATCCGTCCTTCTGAGAGACACCATACCTGGTGAGTCCATGGATCTTCACGACATACTTGGGTTTCAATCCCATGCAGCAAGGAGTCTCCCACAACTACTATTCTTCTTTTCTTGTTGTCGTAGGCCTTGGTTTCATTGCCTCTGCTTGACTGACCTTCAGCCTCTTGCTCGCTCTCCTGTGGGGTCCCCTGTAATTCTTCCTCTGCAGGCTGCCTTCCAGTTTCATCCTCAAGTACCTGAAAACAGTTCCATAGCTGCACTGCTTCCACTGGTGCAGAGTGGGTTCTAGTTCTTCTACTCCTAACTGTCACCTTTTTCCAAGGAGTATCCTCTACTTCATTTTTCCTCGCCTCAGTATTTTCCTTTTCTACCTCAGCTTGCTGTTGCTCTTCGCTTTCCTGCTGTAGTTCCACCGTTCTGTCTAAGAACTCTTTGTCTTTTCTTATTCCCTGGAGGGTCGCCACTCACCACTCTAATCCTCTTACTTTTTCTTCCAACAGCGTGATCAACTTGCACTTGTTGCACATGTAGGCCATGTTGATCTCAGGCAAGAAAACAAACATTGCACAGACCTTGCAGATCACCACCACTGGAGAGTCTTTTCCTTCCTATTTCCTTTATGTTTCTAGCTTTCTGATTGGACTGGGATAGCCTGTGCTTTGTCCTCTATTCACTGGAGGTTAACAACAGAGTCCCACTGCTGTGGAAGTGTGTGTTACAAGAAAAAGAAAGTAAAAAAAAAAATGTTAGGGGCCTCCCCCCTTGACCTCCTCTGCCAAACTCCTGTTTGCTCTCCCTGTTCTCTTGCTCTGATCGCTCGCTCTCTGGGAGCTTGCTTGCTTGTATAGCCCCTAGATCAGCCAGAGCAGCTTCCTCTGCTCTGCTCAGCTAGGAGACAGGAAACAGACTGAAACTCCCCACCCACACAGCTGCTGGGAGTACTCAGGCCATGCCCCTTCAATTCAATAGGAGCTCTCAGGAGCACATGGTGAGCACACGGCAACTCAGAATGGAAAGAAAAGTCCCCTGGGCTTACTCCAGCCTACTCACCACTTTGCATTTGTCTCCTCTTCCACTCCAACTCCTCCGCCAAGCTCCTGTTTGCTCTCCCTGTTGGCTAGGTTTTCAATCCATATCCCAGGGAACCTGACCATTCTGAGAAGGTCATAAGGCACCTCTGACCTTCTGCAGGATGTGGCTCCCAGAGAGTGTTGGATGAGTTCTCTAGGTTACGTTCAGTTCAAGCAGGGCCGCTGTAAGGCCGGACAGGCCTGGATACTGCACCATGTGACCCTGGGGCTGGACCCTAGGACATCCCCCAGAATCCTCTGCAACACGTGGCAGTTTTGTGGCGATGAGGAAAGATTTATTACTCCACTTATTGCACAAATTTGTATACCGCTTTCCAATACAATTATCAAATCAGTTAACATAATAATAATAATAATAATACAGTAATAAAACTACAATAAAATAATCAGTGCTCAGTATCAAAACTGTAACTATACTGGCTGGGTCACATCTCAGGGAAAGTCTGCATAAAGAAGTAAACAGCTGTCAAGGGGCACAGTCCTATCTATAGCACCCTTGATGATCATAAGCCCCCAAACTTGGAGGCTTATTATCATCCAGTGCAGGGAAGGATTCTTCCCACTCTACATTTTTGCTAAATGGGTTTTTTTTGCTTATCCAGCAAAGGCATTTCAGAGGGGGAGGGCAGGAGGCTGGCAGAGGCTCAAGATAGCTTGTATTCTGGCCTGTCTAGTCTCCTCCCCTTTCTGCCCACTGAAATGCCCCCTTTCCCCCTTCTCCAAGGTTGAGTTCCTGACCTCAGAGGCCAGGAACCTGAGGCCAGCATGGTTCTTTCCACACCAGCTGCAAGGGGGAGGAAGAAGGGTGTTGGATTTCTGTCTCCCATAAGGAGAGGTTCCCTCTTTCCATCATGTGAACTTCCACCTGCAGTCTGAGGTGGTGTGGTCCAGACACAGATTTATCACTTCATCTGCTGTTTGCAAGTCCTAGGTCCACATTTTCTTGTAGCTTTGCTCAGTGGAAGAGTTCTGTGTAGCTCGAAAGCATGCATGCTTCCCAGTGAGCAGAAATCAACCCAATCATCATTTGACCAAATATCACCTTAGCTCTGTTATAAAGAGCTCATTCAATGGTTTCGAAAATGCAGTTGGTTTCTAAGGAAGCCATTTGAGCCTCAAAAGGGGAGTAATTGATATAAAGAATAAAAAATGCTGCAAACTTATCCAACATATCATTAAACTAGCAGCTGTTCTAAAAAACGGATCATTTGCGGTAGTGAGAGCATGCAGGGTCTTGGCACCCCAGGCTTACTGGAGATGCAGGAACACTGTTGAAAGTGCAATGAAACATCATCTAACTTGTAAAGATAAGGGGAAAAGATAAAACAATGAACATGAAACTGGCAGGTATAATGCTTACCTGGATTTAAATGTGCTTTGAACATAAGGACACTAAAAAGCCAAGGAAATGAACAAAAGGCTTATCTGCTCTAAACATTGATTAAAGGATTAAAAAAAATAGAAATCAGCAGGTGTTCCTCAAAGAAAATACAAATCAGTTCTGGGATGGGGCACCTGTTAGTTTTGGGAAAGAGTTATGTTTGTTGTATATATTGTTAGCAATTTGAAGGTGAGTGTATTGTGGTGGATTCTGCTCTCTCCCCCTTTTTAAAAAATAACATCGAATATCAATGGAAAAAATACTCTGCATGTTTCCTCAAACATTTCACCTGACATGTTATGAAGTTTGCAGACGTTGTGGCCATATGATAGCACAATCAAATCACAACCAAATTTGTGATTTGTGATTTGAAATCACAATCAATCACAATAGGATTTGATCAAGGCTAAAATGTCAGACTGACTGAACGAGGGGATCTGGCTAATTATGGAACTCAAAGAGTTCCTCTCAAGACATCGAGGAATCTAATCTACCTTTGCAAAACTCACTCACTAATCTAAAGGACCTGGGTAGATGGAGGGCATTTTAGCAAATAAGGTGGTATTTGCTGGGGAATGCTGGGAGTTGTAGGACTTTTTTCTGTCTAAGAATGCATACAATTGCACTGGTATAAATGTTAATAATCAATCAATAATCAATCAATAAACAGATATTACCTGATATCAGAAAATCTCTGTTGTTGCTGGCAAAGTAACCGCTTACTTGGACGTAATTTGTAGGTCATTTGTAATTTGTGTGAATGTATGATGCACACAAGAATACAGTGGGTGATTTCAGATTGTAAACTTGTGTTGTCTCTTTGTATATTTATTTTTTGCCTGGTGCAATCAGAATGTTTACTGTAGTATTTACACTGTATACTGTAGTATTAAGAATAAACAATAGGTTTTGGGAATAGTATTCCTTAGATTTATTAAAACAATACAATGCTGAAATAATTAGGACATGGAAGGAGCTTAGGTGTAGTTCCTTTGAATAACAGAAAAGTAGCATCATGGGGAGGGGGGACGGACAAGGACATTCAGATGTAGGTGGGTCTTACCGCTTTTGAACTCTCTCCCTCCCAGTACACTGAATACAGAAATATGCACATATTAAAAAGAAAGAATAGTGGTTATTGACAACCATTTAATGCTGGGGATGCAACACTCCTTTAAACTGTGAACATTTTCCTCCTTTATAGTTCATAGTTAAGCAGTGGGGTCAGGACGGAGGAGTTGAAGAGAAAAAAAGTTCCTTTCAGTCTCTATTTCATGGTTTTCTCTATGGAAAGGTTGTTGTTGTTGTTCAGTTGTTATGTCGTGTCCGACTCTTCGTGACCCCATGGACCATAGCATGCCAGGCCTTCCTGTCCTCTGCTGTCTCCTGGAGCGTGCTCAAGTTCATATTCATTGCATCGGTGATGCTATCTAGCCATCTCATCCTCTGCCGTCCCCTTCTCCTTTCGCCTTCAATCTTTCCCAGCCTCAGGGTCTTTTCCAGGGAGTTTTCTCTTCGCATTAGGTGGCCAAAATATTTGAGCTTCAGCTTCAGTATCTGTCCTTCCAATGAGCAACTCAGGGTTGATTTCCTTTAGGATGGACTGATTTGACCTCCTTGCAGTCCAGGGGACTCGTAAGAGTCTTCTCCAGCACCACAGTTCAAAAGCATCAATTCTTCGGCGCTCAGCCTTCCTTATAGTCCAGCTCTCACAGCCATACATTACTACTGGGAAAAACATAGCTTTGATTAGACAGACCTTTGTCGGCAAGGTGATGTCTCTGCTTCTTACTATGCTGTCTAGGTTTGCCATAGCTTTCCTCCCAAGGAGCAAGCGTCTTTTAATTTCTTATTTTTGTAAATCAATATCTCTACTAGGCATCATTGTGTTTGAAATCCCCCCACTGGACTGACAGCATGAATTTCAGTTTCTCACAGCAGGAGACAAGCAGTCTGAAAGCCAACTGGTAGGATGTCTTTGTCGTCATTTGACAATTCAGATGAGGACAAAAGTTCTCCTGCAGGTTAGGAAGATGGATTTGATTACTATGTGGCCAAAACAGAATTCATCCCTAGGACTGCCTTGCAGTGTGAGAGAAAAACAGAACAGGATTTGCCTCTGTATGCGTGACAGGCCTGAGCTGCCAAAAGAACATGGGCTTGATTTTCAGTTGTATCCAGGGCTGGCCCAAGACATTTTGCTGCCTGAGGTGGAGGACAAGATGGTGTCTCTTCCCACCCCCACCCCACAGTACATAAACTGACCAGAAAGGCAGTTGAATCTTAGATCAACAGTAGTGACAGGACAGCATCTTCAACTGCCCCTTAAGGCAGCAGGCTACCTCAGAGGGTCAGGGTGGCACCCACAGCTCTGCCTCCAACTCCTTCTCAACACACACACACACACACACACACACAGCATTTACTGCCTGAGGGAGATGCCCCACTCTGCCTAATGGTAGGATCAGCCCTGGTTAGGTCCATATCTGTCAATGACGGGTTGACATATCTGAAGATGCCAGTGAAAGGTCTTCAGCTATCAGGTAATGATGATTACTTACCTATTACATTCTTATCTTGTTCTTCATACAAGGAACTCAAGACACTGGATATGTTCTCCCTGCCTGTATATCTTCATGACCCTGTGAGGGAGGTTAGACTTTGAGTCACTAGCTCAAAATCACTCAGAGAATATTGTGGCCAAATGGGGATTTAAATTTGGGTCTCCCAGGTCAACACACAACACTCCTCTAAACATTGTTTCTGAAGGGCCCCTATAAGGGCAAGCCTAAGACATTTTGTTAAAGGAGGCAAAGCACAAAATGGTAGCCCCTTCCAATTCCATGTTTAAAAGCTCACTAGACTAGCAGTTGTATCTTATTTCGACACTGGCAACAGGATAGCATCCTCCACCACACCTGAGGGCAGCAGTCTAATTTAGAGCATTCAGGTCAGGCCACACACACAGCACACACAACTCCGTTCACCACTCTGCCTGACACCTGCTTGCTGCTCACTCCAATGAATGCTGAAATGCAGCAGTGGCAGTGACAACATGGATCATGTGAGCAGAGCAATGCATGCACATGCACAGTGCCTACTAGAATATAGGGCTTCGGCTGGCTGCCTTCTTGCTCACTTGGTCAGGGACTTTTCCCAATGGCACTGCCTGTGAGATGTTGGAAGCTGGGTTGTGTAAATGAGCAAAACTTGAGCAAAGCTCTCCAAATTGTACTTCAGAGCTCATTCCAACTCATATTCTTATCAGATTGTGAGCTTTGTTTTTTCTTTTGTCACAAAAAAATCATGCATATTTTCGTGCACATTTTACCAAAAGTACGCATGAATTATATGCATTTTTAAATGTATGCATTTCCTCCCATTGACTAAAGTGTCTGTGCACATATTTTTAAAATGTATGCATTTTTGAACGCATTTTTGTTGCTCCATGAATCACATTGCGAGCTTGAAAATGTACGGACTTTGACTGCAAACTGCATTCAGGTCCGCGTTTGGTTCCTGGAGGTGTGAACTGCATAAATTCTGGTAAACAAACAACTTGAAATGAATTTCTTATATATCCCTATTGGAAGAAGGCGACGAGGCAAGAGAGCCAGCCAAGCCAGACCAGCAGTGGCTCAGGAGGATGGGAATGGTTAGGGAGAGCCTGCCAGTATCTGTCACCTGAGGTGGCTGCCTCACTCTACTTAATAGCCCTGGGGCCAGGAAATGGAATGGGAGTTCCTGAAGATGCAGAATTCCAGACACAGACCTGATCAGCCACTGGTATAGAAGGCCACAGGAAAGGAACTTCATGGTACAGCAGCGTAATACATACATACATACATACATACATACAAGCAGGATCTGCAGCAAAATGGTACCCTATGAAGTGTTCCTGTTCAACATGCTAGCCAATCAGCCATTCCTTCTTCCAAGATATTCTGTTCTATTCCCTCTTCCCCTTCATTTTCCATTTTTTGCCTTTCACCTGACAGTCAGCATTCATGACCACAGAGCATGCAGAATTGTTATTGGTATTTTTTGTTTTCTGGTGGAGAAAGTTGCTTCCCCTGCCCCAGCCCCTACAGATTTGTTTCTGCTTCTGCAAACCTTGGGGTTCCTCCAAGCATATTGATAACTTCCTCTTGTTTCTGGGTGGTGCCATTTTGGAAACATAAGGACCGGCGCTCAAAGAATTGAGTTTGCTGTTAGTTTATATAATTTTGTTTTAAAATGTGTCTCAATGTACATAAGGGAATTTGTACATATATGATATGATTTAATTGTGTTAGTTTCACTCTGTTACTGAACTTCTGTCTGATTTTAAAAATAAAAGTGACAAACAAATTAGAAAATAAGTATTAGATGAGGTCTCCTTTTTCACTCTCTTTTCAAATAAGAGGAAACAAAGAATCCACACAGAAGGATAAATATATTTTAAGCACCGGCATCCTTGCCAAATATAATGTCTAGAAATCTGAGTCTTGATTCAAATGCACTCTGACCCAAATTCATGTGCTGCCTTTGAGCCAGTGGTTTATTGGTAACTTTTATTGTAAGTGTAATATGGCAACAGGGCTACACATTCCCGATTCAAGCAAAATACATATATTTGCTAAACATCTTTGTGTCATAGAAACATTTTACAGAAATGTGTGTCAGAAAACATAGACAAGAACTTGCAACACTGAAGTGAGTTGCCTAAATCCAAATCCCCTGTAACTGTTTCATGGGTAACAGCCCTGGGAGTAGCCCAAGGCCACTGCTCTCAATTCTGCCTGGCTACGTGTGAGGGAGGGGTGAGGCAGTGAGGCCCCCTTCATCAGCACTGCTGGGACCAACTATCATTTGACTCTTTCCCTC
Source organism: Heloderma suspectum (assembly GCF_057233095.1). Taxonomy (NCBI): domain Eukaryota; kingdom Metazoa; phylum Chordata; class Lepidosauria; order Squamata; family Helodermatidae; genus Heloderma; species Heloderma suspectum. The sequence goes on from NC_139462.1 coordinate 193,884,046, forward strand.
TCAGAACTGAGTTCATCAGGAGCCGTTCTACTTAGCTGCATCAGAGGTGAGTCAATGAGGCCTCCTTCATAAACTCACCTGGGACCAATCACCATGCGGCTCCTCCCCTCACAGAACTGTCTTTGTCAGCAGCAGCCATTCCATACGGCTGCATCTGAGAAAACATGAGAAAGCAAGGACCACTCCATTGGCTCAGCTGGGACTAGTTGCCATTTGGCTCCTCCCCTCCCATGACTGTTTCCGAATACTGACCCTGCCGCTTGGTCATTATAGAAGTTCATTGTGTAACAACAAGAAAGAATTGGTACCTTACATGCTAATGTTCCTCTTCCTTCCTCATTCCTTTTGTATCATGTATCTTAGATCAGGGGAGGACAGAAGATAGATCTCCAGATGTTTTGGGCATCAACTCCCAGAAGCCCCTGTCAGCATGGCCAATGGTCAAGAATTTGGACATCCATTTTCTGACCACTCTTCTCTTAAATGGTATGCCATTATTACAAAATGTAAACCCACCTTGAGTGCTTTGGCAGAAAGGTGGTATATAATTGTAAAAGTAAATAAATAGTTAAGTGTAAGGCAAGCATTTCTAAGGGGGTAACACTAGAATCTATCATTCTTCTGTGATTCCCTGTTGTGAGAGAAGTTGGTAATGGTAGACAAGCTGCTGTTTTGGCAGTTTATCCCTTAATATAGGACCCCTCAAATCCTTAGGGTTCTGTGGAACACCATTTGAAAAACATTGCTTTTGGACAATAAAAGGGGCATAATAATAACACCCCTGTTCACTCACAATGAAGTATTTTAAAAAAATCTTTCCATTGTATCCTAAGCAGGGAAAGTACCACAGTTCCTCAACAGATACAGGAACACCTGCCATTTAGCAGTTAACTGCAATGATATCATGTTCTAAGTGGCAGGTGTTAAAATTACTCATAAATGCTAAGGGTATTCAAAGACTGGGTTACCACAGATTAAACAATTTGTTTCGGAGGGCAGTGTTCCAAGCTGTGTCCTCACACATGTACATGTAAATCTTTTGGAAGCCCACATTTAATTTATCTGAATAAGTTTAATTGAGATTGAATTGTTCTTCATGCTATATCCGTCATCTTGATTTTTTGTAACCGAAACCCTTAGGAGAATCCTTTAATAATGCAACACTGAGGGCAAAGAAGGTAATTACACTGAGGTAGGAGAAGAGGTAAAATCAGCCAGTAAATTGTCTTCACTGGAAGCTGGATAATGGTCTGATTTATTCTAACCAAACAAAATAAACTAAACACTGTCACAAACTATAGCAGCTGGAAAATATGTGATCTAAGCTTCGGGTATTGGGTGGTATGGAAATATAATAAATAAATGTATTGCATCTTTCTCTCCTCCCCACCCCTTGACCTTAAGTAATTCCATGTCCACGTGGGAAGGATGTATGAATTGGTCTATATCCAATCGGTGTCAGTTTTGCATGACTTCAATCATACATCTATTCTACCCAACTTCTGCGTCATTCTACAATTTTTTTAAAATGCACCCAAATTCACATTTATTTTCATATGAAACTTTCCCTGACATATGCATTTTGTTTGCAACTTTCCCTAACATACACATTTTTCTATGCAATTTTTGAATCAAGCACTGCATTGCAACCTTTGGAGAAATGTGTAATCTGGAGGGTAACTGTATTCATATCCAGCTATTAGTCTGGGAAGTGAGAACTAGGATGGTTCACTTAAAAATGTGGACCAAACAAAATACTCCAGCATCTCTACACTGTGGTCCTAGATAAATATTTTAGTTTATAAACTCTATAAGGGCACAGTCCTATGCATGTTTAGACAGAAAAAAGTCCTACAACTCCCAGCGTGCCCCAGACAGCATGGCTGGCAGACAGCATGGCTGGCTGGGGCATGCTGGGAGTTGTAGGACTTTTTTCTGTCTAAACATGCATAGGATTGTGCCCTTATAGAGTTATCCAAAAAATCCAGTTTTAAAAATATCTTGTCTGTCTGTCAAGATATTAAATAAAGGAGGTTCGCATCATGTTGTTACAGAGGCCAGTGATAGGGATAACAAATAGGCTGTTTTGTGTGGGATTTGAAAGTAGATTGAGATTTTTCTACACGAGGCATTTATTGTGCACTCATCATTCCCTTCTCATGGTTGTTTATAGCTTCTTTAGACAATGTTGTGACCATCCAGTTTTGCTTCTGTTTTTAAACAACACTTTTTGTGAGGCTTCTTTAGAGCAGGGAAAATGGGATATTATTCAAAGAAAGAAAAAGAAAACACTATTTCCAATTGCGTATTTGCACTATTCCACTATACCCCAGTACCATATAGAGGTTATGTAGTGGAAAAGCAGAAATGAAATGCTCTTCATGTAGTTCTCGGATCTCAATTTTGCAACGAAACCAAAAGTAGGTACAGCGGATTAACAGCCTCATGTAGAAAAGCTCTGAGCATCTGTTGTGGAAATGTATAATAAAACACACTTTGAAGGAAAATTCTAAATGTCCCTAGGAATTATATTAATGTTTGTTACTGGAGAGGGAAAGATAACATATTTTCCTCTGAGAGGCCTTCTTGTACTGCCAATCAATTGCAAGAAAATGATGCAAAAGCAATAGAAAATTGTTACATATGAATATAGCAAAGAAGCTGGCAGCTAGTTCACTCCCTATACATCTGGGGTGGGGAATGTGTGGTCCTCCAGATGTTGTTGGACTGCAACTCCCATCATCCCTAGCCAGCATAGACAATGGTGAGGGATTATGAGAGTTGCAGTCCAACAATATCCAGAGGATCACTCGTTCCCCATCTCTACTGTACATCTACGCACTGTGGTTTGGATGAAGAGATTTTCTCTCTGTCACCTGGATGAAGGAGCAAAACAAAAATTCAAATCACCTTCGAGCCTAATGTTGCTCCGTCTGCACACTCATTTCCATTTTGCTAATGAGTGGGAGAGGTAGGAGGACTTCCCAGGCTATCGGGGTGAGAAAGTTATAGGAGGATCCCCCAAGTAGAGAAGGTTGCTTGTGAAGGAAGTAGGAACATTTTTCCTCTTTCTCCCCACCCTGGGGTTAAAGATAAGTACTGAAAACAGTCAGTCTTGAAAGCTTATGCCATAATAGTTTTTGTTGGACCAGCAAACGGTCTATCCTGGCTTCCTGTGGTCTCTGCTTTTCCCCCAGGAAGAGAGTTCCTGGACCTTGCTCCTGTAGCTCTAGTATTTTTGTTCCATCTAGTCTCTCAGGTGCCTCTATGTTTTGGATCTTTTTGTGCCCCCAAAAGAGGGAGAATCAATGAACTGCCTTACACCATGTAGATGAGGGAGGTGAATCTACTACTCCCACTTCAAATGTATCAGAACTTTCAAATACAAAGTGAATACAACTCAGACTATCCACTTAGCTCAGCAATATATGGATATTTGCTTCGGGACTCAGATGTGAAAGACCACCTACTTCTGAACTCAGCTGCAAATGGTATCCACCTTTGACCTCTCTGTCTACCTCTTATAGTTTCTACACATGGAACTATTCATGTGTGCATTTCTGCACATAGAACCATTCATTTCAGAGCATTAGCATATTTGAACTGGCACCGCTGTTTCTATTATTTGGTCATTTTAATTTAAATTCATAAAGGCAACATCTCCAAAGTACACTATTTCATGCTTGAAGTGTGCTATTAACTCTTGTAATGGTGGTCTTAATAATAAAATATTGGTAGCCATTAATATGTATTATGCTCCTACTGAATCACCCAGTAGTATAGGTTTGTTACAGACTCTTGGTATTCTGCTTATAATAAACAATTTACTTATATTTCTGGAATGCCTTTCAGATTACTTTCTGCATGCTTGACACTTGTTTCCATCAATTCTGTTTTCATATATCTGCATTTAATTTATTAGACAGATGAAAAGATATTAAAGCCCTAAGAGATATATTATTATCTCAGTGCAAAGGAAAGTCGACCGATGTTAATGGGAGTTAGATGTATGTTGCCACATAGAAGATGACAGTATACGTACTGGAATGCAGATGGAAGGGTTTAAATGTGGAAAACACACCTTCCTGTGCTCACAATGAACTTCTTTTTGTTTGGTAGCTTGGCCAAAAGATTCTTAACAACCATTATTAAATAGGATTTAAGTCACGGGCACTTCCGAGAGCACTGCCTGCTATTGACATGTTGATTTGATTTAGAAGTACAGCATTACAAAACAGTTTATAACGGGAGTTCAACAATAAGCTATTTTTACAAAAACAAGTGTAACAGTTTTCAGTAGATTGCCATTACAGAGAGCCATTAAAATGGGGATGAGTTGATTGTGGGACATGGGAAGATTGCAAGAAGCCAACAGTGTCATAGAGTAATGTGGGGATCAGCAATTGATGCCCCCAAACCCATTTTGGCCACATTGATAAAAATGGCTTTGCTGGAACAGACCAAAGGTTCACCTAGTCTAGTATTCTACTGATAATATCCAAAGCACTGCCAACTGGTGTTTATTCAGATAATCATACTTAGAGTGGACCCACCGAACTAAATGGGACTTACATTAGTCACAACTAACTTAAGTCCCATTGATTTCACGGAGTCTACTTGAAATATGACTTAGGTCTGGATACTAAGTTAATGTGCTCTGCTTCTGCACAGGGTTTTTTTAGTTCCCTCTTCCGGCTGAATTCTCTGCACACGCGTGCACGTGCGCGCGCATGCACACACACACACATACACACACACACACACCTCAAAGCTGGAGGCTCTGCAGAGTAGCACTACATGATGCATAACAAAGGAAATATCACTGCGCATGTGCAGAACCGCTTCCTGCTTGTTCTTAGGAGGGGTGAATGGGCTGGATCCCAGCCTGTTTCCAAGAGTAGCTGGAGAGATGCCTCTGGGAGCTCACAAACAGGACCTGCAGGTTATGGACTTTGGCTGTTTTCCCATTCATCCCTTCCTCAAAGCGATTCCATCAACTAATTACTGCCAACCATTTGCAAAATCCGGAACATAGGAAGCTGCCTTATACCAGGTGAGACTGTCAGTCCATCTAGGCCAGAGGCACTGGGCCTCTTTCAGCCTGAGGGCCGAATCTCATTTCAGAGAAGCTCTCAGGGGCTGCATTCCAGTGGTGGGAGGGTCTGAAGGCAAAAGATCCAGGGCCAAAATACCCCCAATACTGGCATATTTTAGCTTAGAGTTCTAACTACCAGTAACTAAGTAGTCATACTGGGAGTGTCATTTCAGCCTTTTAGAATGGGGAAAAACTGCATAAAAGCCATCAAACAATTAGTGGTTGAGGGAAAGGGGGAAGACCAACTGGGGAAGAATGGACACTACCATTGAGTTATGGTTCCTTCCTTGGTCATGAATCGTTGGGAAACTGTGGATTCTTGATAACCAGTGGAGGCTGGTAGCTCCAATTTTGGTGTGGCTCTATATCCATTCTGGATTTTGGTCAGAACCAGCTGGAATTCTAAAGGAGCTATCCAAGGTGCTGAAGCCTACTCCAAAATAGGTTCAGTACCTTGGAGAGATCTTTTAGATTTCTGCTTGGTTCTGACTGAAACCCAGAGTAGATGCACAGCCCCACCAAAATCAGAGCCACTAGTCTCCACTGTTGACAACAGTCACATGTTTAAAGCTCATCTTGCAGCCTAACAAGCATACTGATTGGGTGAGCCAGTCTATTTTTCATTATTAGATTATTATTTTTAAGAGTAAAACCATGGAAGTAGAGTTTAACTTGTAACAAGTTGGGCACCTTGATTTATTATATTATAAACATTGTGAAAATATTTGCTGTATTTAAATAGCGAATTGAATATAACGTAACTTATCCTTCCTTTTGGAATTTTTTATTTTCATTTTGACAACTTCTTTGGTAGCTTGTCAACTTGCCCTGGGAATGAATGTTAGCTTCTCCAACATGGAATGAAAAGTTCTCTCCCAACAAACATCCATATTAAATGAAATGTTTCTAAGATATCCAAAACAGGCAGAAGGAGGAAAGGGCTCTGGGTAGTAATGAGCCCTGGAGTTTTATATATACCAAACAAGATAAGAACATAAGGAGAGCTATGTTGGATCAGACCAAATACCTATCTAGATCAGCATTCTGTTCTTACAGTGGCCAACCAGGTGCCTAGGGGAAGACCACAAGCAGGACATGGACGGTATCTAAGAGCTGCTAGCACAACAAGAAAGTAGTACTTGATAGCAGAGCCAGAAACTAGCACCTCCAGAACTGGACAAGTCAGCAGGCTTGCAGACAGGAGCTCTGCTGACGTGCCCCATTCCAAAAGCGCTAGTTTGAGCTAGTTTGCGGGGTTGCACTTTCAAGCACTAGCTTCCTGTTGCGCTAGCAGTCGTTCCCGCTAGTACAGTATGATTGGTGATGGCGCACTATCAGCATTGGATGCTGGCCCATAAGTGCAACAGCACCCTCCTGCTCATGTTCCCTAGCAACTTGTATTCAGAGGCATACTGCCTCCAATACTGGAGGTAAGATATAGTCATCGCAGCTGGTAGCCATTGATAGCCTTATCATCTATTAATTTGTCTGACCCCCCTTTGAAAGCCATCCAAGTTGGTGGACATCACTCTATCTTGTGGCACCTAATTTCATAGTTTAACTATGTGCTGGGTGAAGTAGTACTTCCTTTTGTCTGTCCAGCATTTCCCACCATTCCATTTAATTGGATGACTCTGGGTTCTAGTATTATGAAAGAAAGGGGGAGACTTTTCCCTATCAACTTACTTCACATCATGCATAAAAATCTCCATCATGTCCTCACATCCTCACCATTTTTCTAAGCTAAAAAAACCTAAAAATGTTAAAATCTTTTCTCAAAGGAGAGTTGCTCTAGCCACTTGATCATTTTGGTTGCCATTTTCCGCGCCATTTCCAGCCCTACAATATCCTTTTTGAGGTGTGCTGACCAGAAGATAGAAGAGTTCATGCAAGTATGGGAGACAAATGGTGTTAGTTGATAAAATATTATCACTGATTATTGAACTCAATAGTCTTTAATTGCTGACAGCTTTAAAATCAAACTGATATATTAGCAGCATGTGCAGCTGATACATGACAAAAGCCTAAGGGGTAACCAACAAATTTGGCATGAAATTCAGTAGATCAGCAAGGGTTTCTGACTCCCAATAGTTTAATAACAAAAAAGATTTCATCACTCCATAATTATGCTATAAGAATCCCTGATCTGTGGTAAGTCAGTTGTAGATCTTTGATTTGTATATGCAGGCCATCCTAGCAGAAGACTCATAAGGTGTAGTAAATAATTGGTTCCACCCCTGAGACACCATTTTGCACCTGGCTCCACCCCCTGAGCCACTACTTTGCATCTGGCTCTTGCTGGTGGAACCAACCAAACACTTGGCTCTGATTTGTTTTCTGGTAAAACTTACACACACACAGAGAGTAGATCCTGCAAGAGTGAACTCTTCCCACACATGTTGTAAATGATACCAAAACTCTGGCACATCATACATAGTAACAGAGATCTCAATTCTGCTATCAGTATATAGTTGTTACCCTTATGTTACCCAAAATGGCACCAGCCATGCACAAGAGGAAGGTATCAGCAGGCTTGGGGGAACTCCAAGGTTTGCAGAAATACAAAACAATATCTCTATTTTCAGGGGGTAACCATGTTAGTCTATTGCAGCAAAAACAACAAAGAGTCTTGTGGCACCTTAAAGACTTAACCCATTTATTCTTACTTAAGTTTTTACATATTATAGCCCACTTCATCAGTTGCAAAAAAAGATCTCCAAAAAAATGTTTGGAGTTATAATTTTCCACCTGAATCAGGAAGCTGGCCAGCAAAGAGCTCCTACTTCCCTCAACTTGGAAAAATTAGCAATACAATCCTTTGCATGCCAACTCAGAAGTAAGTTCCACTGGTTCAGTGGGGTTTATTCTCAGGTAAGTGGGTTGCAGCCAAAGATACCCTACCTTGACCAGCCCTCCCACTTGCAGTATGATATTTTCCAGATTGTGCTTGCACAATATTTTAATGCATCCCAATCCTATGCATGTTTATTTGGAAATATGCCCCATGGAGTTCAGTGAGATTTACTTTTAAGTAAGTGTACAGTCATACATTGCTGTCATACAACTCTAACATGGATAGGCTTTCTTCTAAGTCCTAATGAGCGTAATAGGGTTTACTTTCAAGTAAATGCGCATGTGATTGCAACTGGTCATCTGTTTTTTTGTTGTTGCTTAAAACCTAATCCTATGTATGTATGTATTACGTCTTTTAAATTGCTCAACAACTGCAGTTCTCTGGGTGATATACAAAAAGATTAAAATCATAACATACCAGATAAAAACAAAACAACAAAGATAAACAGCACATTATAAAACCAGCAGCATAAAACTTGGCTCCAACCTGTTTAGGGCTTTAAAGGTTAAAACCAGCACTTTCAATTGTAGAATTAGGTACAAATATGGGCTTAAGGCACACGTAATTCTGCATAGTATCAACCACTTAAATGCACAGAAATTTTATATTTCTGAATCTTTTCATCTTCTGCATATGTTAACATTATATTGAACCATTTCAAGTACGCCGATTTATTTATCTGTACAGAGGAAGTATATGTATGCAAATTCTCTTAGATATGTATTAGATGTGAATTCAAAAGAATTTTTTTACAAAAACATTTCCATGTAGTAGCACACCCCAGTTAAAATATCTAGAATATTTCCAATGGTAACGGATGTGTGTTGGAGATGTAGGAACAGAAGGGGAACCTTTGCTCTCATACGCTGGTACTGGAGTCTGGTCAGGCAATATTGGAACAAGATTACTAAAAGTATAAAAGCAATCACACGGTTTGAATTACAATTAACTCTTGCTACTATACTTCTGAGACATATTAAAGATCAGATACCTAGGGATTACACTGTGGCGGTAACGTACATGCTAATTGCAGCATCATAGATCTTGTTGGCAAAACCTTGGCAAATAGCTCCTATTCCATCAACTGATCAATGGAAAAAGAAGATACAGACTATTATGTATGAATAAAATTACCAGTCATAAAATGATGTGGAACAGCAGATTGACTCAGTACAGACTTTTAAAAACTCCATTTATTATCTCCACATTATTGGACTCCCATTTATTAACTACTAGAATAGGTAAAAACCAGGTGAATTAGTAACTCTTGATATACTAAATATGAGATAAAGTTTATGTATTGTAATATTAATGAGGATAATGGTATACCGATTAGATGATATGGAAACTTACAAAATATTATTTATGAAAAGTTTTACATTTTAAAATAGCTTCTAATAGCCTTTTAAACTATTAAATAGCCTTTTAAACAGAAAGACGTCTCAAAGCATATATAATAATGCCTTTCCAATAAATTACACAGTATACCTTCCAGTTCCCCCTTTCCGTACCCTCCCAAACGTGGTTGCTGTTTATTGTCCTTCTCATTTAGCCACAATATATAAAAACACTGGAGACTCCAGTGGGTAGACTGAGCGTTTTGCTAAAGAAAGAAAAAAAATTAAATACTTACTGTTAGTAGGTGTTCACATACATTATCTCAGTAAGCGTTACACCAGCCCTGTTATGTGGGCCAAGTGTTTATCATCCCCATATTCCAAATGGGTAGACTGTGGTGGAGAGATCTTGCAGTGTCTTGCATAGGGCCACCTAACAAGGTAATGGCTGGGGTGAGATTTGAAACAGGGACTTCTCCTTATAGCACTACGCCATTTCTATATTATTATTATGCTTACAGCACCACACTGCTTCCTCTATATTATTATTACTTCAGTTTACAGCATACAGCACTTCTATATATTTTATTATTATTAATTGTTATTATTATTCAGCTTACAGCACCACCGCTAACTCTATATTATTGTTGCTACGACTTATTATTCCAGCTTAGGGCACCACACCACTTCTTGTACATTATATTATTATTGCAAGAACAACAGTTCAAGAAATTCGAATGCAGAATTATCTAGATTGTAGTTTTTGTTGTAATAATACTTTTCCGCCTTTGTACAGCACCGAGCGCTCCGAAAGCCCAAGGAGACGGGCTTGCAGGCGGGGCCCCCGCTGGTGCTGCTGCTGCTGCTCGCCCCCCCCCCCGAACGTCGCGGGGCGCCCTGCGTGCTCCTCCTGTCCCCGGGCGCCTGCTCCTTGCCGCCGCGCTCGCCGCTGCGACCCTTGCGGTATGTGGCTGCTTTTGGCAGCGAGCACATGAAGGATTTCATTGAGTGTGAAGACAGAGAGCAGAGACAGAAAGCAGAAGGAGGCGGCCGCTGCCTTTGTAGTCGGGGAGGAATGCGGAAATGTTGAAGCACTATGTCAAACTTTTTTGAAACGGGGTCAAGTCACATTCAGCCAGCGTGGGAAACCAAGGGGGGGGGGAGTGGAGGCGAGGTGGGGGGAAACTCTTCTGCTCCTGCTGCTGCTCCCAGACTGAGCACAGGAGCCGAGGAGAGAGAGAATGAGAAAGAGAGAGAGAGAGAAACTGGGACTTTTAGAGAAGCGGCGGCGGCAGGAAAGGGTGGCAGCAGGCAGCGTGGAGAGCTAGTGTAAGAGCCCCGCACTCAGGGGAGACTTGATCGCTGCAAGGCTTTGATCAGCCCCAGAAGAATTAGCACAAGCTTCTCTCTTTCTCCCCCCCCCCCCGCCAAAGGAGGGGGAGGAGGAGGGGGGCTGGAGATCCTCTACGCAGTAAGGTGCAGCCTGCCCTACCGCTTGCGGGAAGATGCGAACTCAGGGCAGCGGCAGAGCCCCGCAGGAGCCGCTGCGACTACCTGTGTGGCCCCAGCAGTGGCTGTTGAGACCCGAGCTTCGAACCTCAGCCACCACCACCACCATGTGACCGCTTCGGATCCGGTTCGGTTCCGCCCTCTCTGGCCCATCATTCGGATGAGAAGCTGATTATTTTTTTAAAAAGAGGGGAAAAGAGTTTTCCCCCTCCTCACTTTTTTTTTGGGGGGGGTTGTTTTGTTTCTTTTTTCTCTTCTCTCCCTCCGCTCTCCTTTTTTCCCCATTTTCCACTTTCGGGAGTTTTCTCTGAAGATCGAGGCAGCTCCAGAGCAATACCAGGTACTTTGAAAAGTGCCCATGTGCTCTTCTAGACCCTAAATGGGGGGTAGGTGGGAGGGAATGGGTACCTTCCCCCCTTCTCACTCCGCCGTCCAGACATTCCTATTACTGTAGATTGTGCCGGATCGGGGTTGGGGTGCGAGAGGCATTGTTATTCGGGGTGTCCCCCCCCCCCATTACATGCATGCTTTATAGGGAAGCTGCTTTGGGGTGGTCTTTCTTGGGCACGTTTTCTATGGACTACCACGTTGTACATATGTGTGTGTGTGGGGGGGCTTTTGCGGGCATTCTTGAGTCTCGGTTCTGGTAGGAAGTGGGGGAGGCGTTGTTCTTGCGGGAAATGCTGCCATGCATGCTTTCTATTGAGGGAAATTAGGAAGGGGGTTCGTCGTCCTAGTCATGCAATTGCGGGCGGGCGGGCAGGCGCACACACGGCGCGTCCAGCTCCTGCACACGCATTCTTCATGTGACTGGGGGGGGGGGCGTTGAAATTAATTGATCTCAAAGAGCTCGCTTGGGAGGGGGGGAGGAAATTCCCCTCACACACACACCCTAACCCGCCCCCACCAGGATGTGCATTTTTTTATTAGACCGGTATCTTTCCATTGCCAGCAGCCGCTTCCTAAGCAGCAACAGCGGCTCTTCACGCAGCGCCTCCCGAGCAACAAGTCCGCTTTGGGGCGGCTGTCCGTGTTCGCCCCAGGCAGGCGCAGCGGTGTGGACGGAGGCCCCGCCCCCTGGCGACCCCCCACACTCAGCATCTCCCCCGCCCGCCAGCCTCCCCGACCTCACACATGTGGAGGCCGCCTGAACGATGGGGGGCGACCTCCATCCCGGAGGCACTCCGCGGCCCCGCCCTCCCTGTGGCCATCCCGGGCTCTCGATTGGCTGAGAAGCGCTTCCCTCACAGGAGAGTCTCCTTCACCCCTTCGGAGGCACGTGGAATTCTTTTTTCTCCCGCAGTTGCTTGGCTGGGTCCGCCTCCCCCACTATCCTCTTCTCCACCTGAGGGGTTTTTAAGCTTGTGGCAGAAATGCCCGCTCAAGCCCAGGACATGCTGCGAGGGCACATGATGCAGCAGCCTCACTGAAGCGAAGTAGCTCTGGGTCTGGTCAGTGCCTGGATGGGCAGTTAACCTCTATATGAGTTCCAGGGCGGAACAAAGGTGGGATATAAATATAAATAAATAATCTGGGAATGTGTAGTGATAAAGAGAGGGTAATGGCTTTTAGCCTGTGCAGGGAGTACCTGTCCCTCACCTCCCAAAATAGCCACAATCAGTTTCAACGCATCAAAGGTTTAGGGGAAGGATATCTATAGAGCCAGTGCAGATGTTACTTCTCAAAAGGTCTTGGGTCTTCTCATCTGTAAATTAACATCTGTGGCAAAGACGCATGATAGGTCACAGCAGCAACTTCCATGACCAGGGTGTGTGTGTGTGTGTGTAGAGGGAGAATCCATTTTGTGTTTTTTTAAATAATGGAAGTAGTCACTGAGATCTTCCCCAAGTCCCCATGTCAGACATGACCATGATTCATGTGAGTAGGCTTACTTCTGTGCGCAGTTATCTGCAGGGATTGGCCAGCTGCAGTAATATGTGAACAGGTTCTAGGAGAGTCTAATGTGTGCACCGGCCATTTTTGAAATTAAGAGCTGTTACTGACATGATTTCCTGGGAATGCATGTTTCAGGGTGCTTTTAAAAAGTTTCCGTATTTGAAGCTTAAATTAGCTTTTGCATTTCTTGCTTGTGTGATGCAGATATAAAACAGATTGGCAAGAAAAAGGCTTTCTTCTGTTTTGTATCCCACCTTAAAAACATTAATGCATGTGGGCAAATAGCTAAAAGTACCTTTTTAGCGATACTTTTGGTGTCATATGTGAAATTACTCGAAGACTCCCACTACCATGAGAGTTATTCAGAAGTTTCCAAATGACGGGGAACAGAACTAAAGCAGAAATCGCACATAGTTACATGGTCCATCAATATAATCTAATTGGGGAAGGGCTGTAGGTCAGTGGTAGAGCCCCTGCCCTGCATACAGAAGGTCCCAGGTTCAGTCCCTGGCATCTCCAGGTAGGGCTGGAAGAACTGCTGCCTGAAACCCTGGAGTGCTGCTGCCAGTCACTGCCTACAATACTGTGCTAAATGGTCTGATGGTCTGACTCAGTATAACGCAGCTTCCTATGTTCCTAATATAATATGACACTATTATCAAAAATGAAATCACAAGTAAAATGTAAGAAAGTACCTCTGGCATGCAAGACGCTGAACTGCAATAGCCCAGTGGTTATGCTTGTGTTTCATATGTAGAATTTCCCAGGTTCAATCTCTGGTATCTTTATGTTAATAACAGAGAGAGGGAGAGGTGATGGGAAAGACATCTGCCTGAGACCCTGGGGAGCTGCTGCCAGTTAGAGTAGACCAGCCTTCCCCAGCCTGGCACCCCCCAGATGCGTTGGACTGCAACTCCCATAATTCCCTTTGGCCATGCTGGCTGGGAATTACGGGAGGTGCAGTCCAACACATCTGGGGGGTGCCAGGTTGGGGAAGGATGGTGTAGACAATACTTGGTTAAATTGTCTACAGTTAAAAATGATAAATAAGCTTCCTGTCCCAATCATAGGAGTGATAATTTAGGTTAATGGAAGATGTTAAAATGAAAATTATATAACAAATATATTGAAGTTTTTTTAAAAAATTGATTAACAGATAGCTATATTTAAGGACAAAATTACTTTTATTGGATGGTTAGCAACCGTGTTTGGGCTTAATAAATAATACCAGGCATTGGGTGGCCCAATTTTTATTGGGTCCACCGTGTATGGGGAGGGGAGCCACAATCCTCTCCCTGGGGAAATCAGTCTTTAAGAAAAAACAAGGTTTTTTTCCCCCCCTAAGTCTAGTAGCTATACAGGAGGGTGATTTTTGTTGGGATCGTGGGTGGGGAGGGAAGAGTTAAATCTCACCTCCCTGCTTACTGCAGTCCCAGTGCTGTGCAAAGAATGGGAGAAGGAATAAATCTCCTGGCTTGTCATTACATGCATACTGGGAGTCATGGTTTAAAATAAACTCCAGACTGCTAAACAAGCCAGGGGTTGTAGTTTGCTTGTTTAGCAAATTGCCTATTTTAAACCACGATTCTTGGCTTGCAGTAATGATAAGCTGGGAATTGAGCAAAGTGAAACTGAATGCCAGTTTATTTCTCTTCCTTGCCACACAGGAGGAGGAGAGGGGACGGGGACGTGCTGAAGCCTGAGGCTTTGCTCAGGTCCCTTTCTGCTCCATCACATAGCACTAAACCATGGTTTAGCTTTGGCATTACACACAAACCATCCTGGTGTCTGTAAATGACACAAAGTTGTGACTTTAGATTCTTGTAGTTATCGGTTCTTCCTGTTCCCATAGCCACTAGTGGAAAGAAAAATGATAGTACCACTATCCTGAAGGCATATTTTCAGAATGAGAGATTTGCCTCTTTGCACAATTTAGTCATTCTTGATTACACTGCCAAGATTGGATTTTCCCCATTATTTTTTTTAAAAAATACTTTTATGTAGTATAGTATGTTGGTTCTAATCCATGTTTGTGAGTAGTGTAAGTAAATATGAGCATTATTTTTCCTAAATGAATTCACCCTGAATGAGTGTGTGTTAGGTTGGATAAAAGATTGATGAAAGAGTGATAAGGGATTACTAATTGTGTGTTAAGCGATCTTGAGGGGGGGAAAAAGTATATTAAAATACAGAGTACAAAAACATGGTCATTGCCAACTTGTGCAATCACTAAGATCGTGGGGTTGTGGTGGCAGCTTGATAAAAATGTCAGCCCAGTGTGTGGCTGCTGTAAAAAAGGCAAATTCCATGTTAGAAATAGTTAGGAAAGGAATTGAGAATAAAACAGCCTATATCATGCTATCCTTATACAAATCTATGGTGCGACCACATCATTTTAGTTGCCAGTTTCTGCACTTTTTCCAGCTCTACAATATCTTTTTTTAGGTGCGGTGACCAGAAAAGGGCAACTAAAATGATCAAGGGGCTGGAGCAACTCCCCTATGAGGGAAGGTTACAACAGCTGGGATTGTTTAGCTTGGAAAAACAAGGAGAGACATGACAGAAGTGAACAAAATTGTGCATGGTGTCATGTGGATAGGGAGACATTTTTCTCCATCTCTCATAATACTAGAACCAGAGGTCATCTCATGAAGCTGATTGGTGGAAGATTCAGGACAGATAAAAGGAAGTACTTCTTCACACAGTGCATAGTTAAAACTATGGAATTCAATTCCACAAGATGTAGTGATCGCCATGAATTGGGACAGCTTTAAAAGGGGATTAGACAAATTCCTGGAGAAGTCTATCAATGGCTACTAGTCTTGATGGCTATATGCTGCCTCCAGTATCAGAGGCAGTCTGCTTATGTACACCAGTTGCTGGGGAACATGGGTGGGAGGGTGCTGTTGCACTGTATCAACTCCATCTGATAGACAGCCGGACAGCGCTGAATCACCTCCATCTGATACGGCGGCTGCGCCCCTTCCTTCCCGACCATCTGCTCCCATCGGTAGTACATGCCCTGGTCTCTTCTTGTTTAGACTACTGTAATGCGCTCTACGTGGGGTTACCCTTGAAGACGGTTCGGAAACTGCAGCTGGTACAGAACACGGCGGCTCGCCTGATTAAAGGCAGCCGCTGGCGAGATCACATCACTCCAGTGCTGAAGGAGTTGCACTGGTTACCAGTTGTTTTCCGGGCCAAATTCAAGGTGTTGGTTTTGACCTTTAAAACCCTATATGGTTCCGGCCCAGCCTATCTTAAGGAGCGCCTCCAGCAGCACCAGACAGGCCGCTTAACAAGATCAGGCTCGGATGGCCTTCTCTCTGTCCCATCAGCCAGGACAGCTAGACTGGTGGGGACGAGGGAGAGGGCCTTTTCTGTGGTGGCCCCCACTCTGTGGAACTCCCTCCCTAGGGAACTCCGTCATGCCCCCTCTTTAATGAGCTTCCGTCGTGCATTAAAAACGTTGTTGTTCAGGCAGGCATTTGGGGTGGGTTAGGGTATTTTAGAAAATGTTTTTATTGTAGAATTTTATTGTTTTAAACTGTTTTATTGTATGTTGTACATCGCCCAGAGTGGCTGGGTGACCAGCCAGATGGGCGATTAATAAATTTAATAATAATAATAACTCATGTCCAGCTTGCGGGTTTCCCATGGGCAGCTGGTTGGCCACTGTGTGAACAGAATGCTGGACTAGATGGACCCTTGGTCTGATCCTCTAGGAGATGGAGGACATACAGATAGGTCATTACATATGTCTAGTAGGATGTGTGTAGACGAAGTAGACATTGATATCCCATATCCCAAACAGGAAAATGATTACTACTCATTCACATCTAAACATTATGTTGGGAAGAGATGAGTAAAGTGTCACAGGAAAGACCTTCTGAACAGTTTGCATGTATTTTATTGCAATGGTTGCTGTGCTTCTTGTCTAGAGTTTTTAATCGAATTCTCTTTCATTCTGTGAGTTGACAGCACTTGGCAGTTGTATCTTATCTGCAGTGTTTCATATGTTGCTGAGGTCAACGTTTTTCTTGCCATTCAATTGTTGCAACATTGGGTATAAGACCATCAGAGGAGACCACTAACATTATCACTAACTATCATAAGCATAAATTTGTGAATGCTGCAAAGACATGATGTGGTTTCTCTGGAGATAATAGTTATATCCCTACCACAAACTGATATGTGAACAACCCTAAAATGTGGATACTGATAAGTGACAACTGTTGTGCTGGTAGCACAATGGGATACTTACCCAGTGTTCTCCTGGATCATTCTGTAGAGTTCACTCATTAAAATATAATGCCCACCCACCCCTTCTGTAATATTTTAAACCATTGTTAAATACATCCTCTACCTCCTTGTGATACCATAAGTAGTCAATAAATCCTGGTTTATTAAGGACTATAGCATACCGTAATGCATGAATAATTCATCCATCTCCATTTTTCATAATCCTTAGCCTCTACCCAGTTCATAGGATTGTCTGCCTACTCACCTAGCTTCGTATCAATGAACATCTAAACCTTCCTTCAACTTGCATCATTTTCCTTCACTTCATGGTACTCAGGGATGTATCATACAATTATATTTTACAGCTGACATCTCTACGAAATTATTATTATTATTATTATTATTAT
The DNA here is from genome assembly GCF_057233095.1 of Heloderma suspectum. Classification (NCBI taxonomy): domain Eukaryota; kingdom Metazoa; phylum Chordata; class Lepidosauria; order Squamata; family Helodermatidae; genus Heloderma; species Heloderma suspectum. The sequence goes on from NC_139462.1 coordinate 193,901,386, forward strand.
TATTATTATTATTATTATTTTCCCCAGAGACTCTTAGCATGTTCAGTTAGTTATCTGAAAATTTAAAATATGCCTCATGATGTTTTGGAATATCTTTGAAAAGTAGATTGAACAGGACATGGACATTTCCTCTTCCATATTTTTGTCCCTGCCCCGTTTATGACACCTACAGTCCAATTTTTGCGTGTTTACTCAGAAGTGTCCCACTACATTTGTTGGGGCTTACTGCTAGGGCAAGAGAGCATAGGATTGTAGTGCTAATTGTTTTCTTCCTTCCAGGACTCTATGTTCTCCAACCTGGTGCCCTTCAGATATTTTGGACTACAACTCCCAGCATTCCTGACCACTGGCCATGCTGGCTAGGGCTAAAGTCCAAAAACATATGGAGGACACCAGGTTGTGGAAGGCTGTTATAGACTTGGCCAGTTTCACAGTAGGTCCTATTTCCATGCATCCTGGGAACTGTAGTTCTTTGAGGAGGAGCCTGCAGTTCATTAATAGGAATCCTCAGCACCTCTCAAAGTTATGGTTCCCAGGATTTTTTTGGAAGAAGACATTCCATTTTAAAGTGATATAAAATCTGAGTTTGTAGTATAGATAGGGTAAGTTGTTTTCCCTTCCCTGGAATTATCTCTTAGCTGCAGGAGGGAGCTTCCTTGAATAAAGGAATTATGGTATACTTTACTGTCAATAATAATCTGTCTCCTGTGGTACAAATGAAGGATGCAAGTGATACACATTGGGTAGTTTACGTGCATCAATTCTTTGTATAGCTGTCCTGTTCTATTTGGCAGAGTTAAATTCATCACATTTTGAGACCTACATTTTTTCATCTGCATCTGCTAAGCATAAAAGGCAGGAGCTCCATTTGCTCCAAACAGGAAGGAGCAGTTAAAACATTATATGTATATTGTATAGTACTATAAGGGATTTAAATAGAACTGCTGTTAATGTACTTGACATTAAGTTCAGGATAGAAACCAGTGCAGATTATTATATATTATAAATATATAAATGAGTATTTTAGCTAGAGTAACAAAGAAGGCACACTTCATTTTAACCAACTGTCACCTGTAGGCTGACCCTAACTATTGGATAAACTGCTGTAATGCTTGGACACTTTGACTATAATCCTGTTCGAGTAGTCATGTATTGGATTTCACTGTTCATAAACCTTTGAACTGCTCAAGGAGAAGCTATTAGCAATAGAGTGTTGACAAACATCACAGCTTAAATAAGGGAAGTGAAAGCTCAGATTGGAGGGGAGGAAGACATCACATGTTGCATAGAGACAGGAGGGACTTGAGCTCTTGGCAACTCATGGGTGATGACTGGGAAGAAAAGTGGGATGCTGGAATGGTGGGAAGCAAAGAGAAATGGGAAGAGAGCCCAGGAGGAAGGATGGAGACAAAGATCTTGGAGGAAGGGTGGTTGGAGAAAGAGAGACAGAGTTCTGAAAAGCAGGGACATGCAGAAAGACTAGATGGAGCAGAAAGTTGAGGGAAGGAGAAACCTATATGAAAGATAAACTTTGGAAGAGGGCTTGCACAAGATTGTGTAATTTTAGCACAAAGAGCAAGGGCAGGCAGGTCTGCTAGGGAAGCAGGATGGGGGAAACAGTGTGAAAAGGGTCTTGGAGAAAATACAGCAGAATTACAAGTAGGCAGTGGATTCAGAGTAGGCAGTGGATTCTGAGGTAGGGAGATGACGAAAAGATGGCCCAGTGATGAGAAATGCTGTGGAGAAAACTCACCCAGAGCCTTAGGGTGCTTCAAGATGGACAGCTCCTAGCAGTACTGGTCAAAAGATATTATGCAGCTATTCTGTCTTTCCCTCCTTAACAGAATTTTTTCTGGTAAGAAAAGAGGTGGAAGAAGCTGTGGGAAAACACAGGAGGTTTACAGATGGGAGACAACTGTAAAATTCCGTGAATGAGTCAGGGGAAATGCACAATAAAAGCTTCATCTGGAAGCACTGAGTGACTGGTTGACTGTAAGAGACTAGAGCAAGGGAGTCAAAGCGGTCAAGCAGATATACACTTGATGAAAAACTCAACTGCACAATCCAGGATGGTAGCAAACATAATGATGAAGTCTTTCTGTATTTACTTTCTAATTTGTGGTTTTATTTTCATTCTTATTAATTTTTTCTAGTTTGTCTTCCCGCCTTCAAGGTGTTGATTGAACTGTGGTGGTCATTGTAATTGTGTCTTCTTTTTAAATTTATCTGTAAAATACTAGCTGTTGTAGTCTGTTGTCAATAATCTTGGAATTGTTATGTTAAAAGTTAATACTTTTTTTTCAAAATGGCTTCTGGCATATACTCATAATAAAGTTAAGATTGGGAGTTTATTATTAAAAGTTTTTGATACTTAGTTATGCTTTAGTTGATCATTAGTGACAGAGCAGGGAGGTTTGTGATCTGTATGTAGACAGCCTTTGTGACAGTTGTCACTATCTGTTACTTGAATAATGAACTTGCTGCAGCCAATCATAACTAATCAGTGATCTTGGATGACAACTCTGGGCATAAAACTTAATTTTTTCAAGATGCAGTTGATTTTTCATTGTTAATATAATCCTTATCCCATCTTGAAAACTATTCACATGTTGGATCCTTTACAACTGTATTAGTAAATGTATGGTATTTTAGTTAGGGAATTTATAATATATGTAGTTTGATGTACTTGATTAATAGATATTTTGAGAATTATTAGAGAACAAACAAGGAGCATGGTCCTGGCAAAATTAAGCCCTTTTAAGTTCAGTTATTTCAGTGAAAGGGATTTAAGCATGGGAAAGGGCTTAACTTTCTCATTGCAGCCAGTGAGAATTTAGTTTGTTTATTATAGTTTTAATCCGCCCAGTAACAAAGGTTCTCTGGATAGACTTTAAAGTGTTATCTTGCCCTCTGATGCTAAACATTTAGTAATCCGCTTTTGGTCCTTGTTTGGATTTTTCTAAAGAAATATATAATTCTAAACTTGTTCATGCATTTTTGGATGGGTATTAGTATCAGGTCATTGTCTAAATCCAAGACTATGACAAACCAGTGGAGGCCAGGTAATATTGAAAACTATAATTTAAATTTTTGCTGTTTGTTCTTGTTATTTCCCCCCACACACTTTCAGTCCCCTTCCCAAATTAGTTTGGAAAGGAAAAATGAATGCAGGAAGTCCTTTTGCTTGTCTAGAGTTATCCAGCAGTGCTGTGCCAGCAGCAGACCAAGTCTACTAAACATACAATCCTGTGCATGTTTAGACAGAAAAAATGCTGGCTGGAGAATGCTGGGAGTTGTAGGACTTCTTTATGTCTAAACATGCATAGGATTGCACTCTTAGTCTAGCTACTGGACTATTCCTAGTGCTGTGTCCAATGTTAGTCCTATTTAGAGTATAGGCCCATTGAAATGAATATGACTTAACTTAAAATAACATTGGGTATAACTCATAACTCATCTCTATTTCCCAATTTGTGCTCACTTATGAAGTGCTCACTGTGCGTCCACTGTTCATGCAGCATTAATAACTGTACCACTGATCATAATCCTATTAAAAATAAACCACGTGCAGTCAGTTATAATCCTGTTATAATCCTGAAACTACTCATGGTGTTTCAGTCATCATGAGCCATACATCCCAAAGTTTCTGTCATGCACTACCAATTGTACAAAGAGTGGCTGAAAAATTCTCAGCCTGAGTCCAAACCCAATTCCTTTCTATGTAATCTGGATACAGTGGTCCATTCCGTAGTGATTTGCTGATTAGATTACTATAATGTGCTCTACCTGGGGCTGATTTCACCTGGTACAGAATGCCACCTGGCTAAGTACTGATAGGCACTGGGCAGCATGTTAATCCAGTTTTAAGACATCTGTATTTGTTACCAGTTTTTATGCATTTATTGTTCATACATTTTTGTGGCTGGGCTTAGACATAACATGAAACCATTGTGTGTGTTAACAGTAGTTTAGAACCCACATCATAGTTTAAGCTTCTAACAGGCAAAAACCATGGTTTAGAGCTGCTTGTCATCCCAGAACAGCTTCATATATTCACGTCCATCTTCATGGAGCAGGAGCCTCTTGAGACAGAGCATTGGCCCTAAGAGTGTTTTTTCAGCGGTCTATAAATTCAGACACAGCAGCAAACCTCAATTAGCATAAACTGTGGTTTGCAAAATGGCTTCAACCCCTGTTTTCAGATCCTGGTTTGTTGGCCCAAAGAATCTACAGTTTGTGGGAAGCCTGGGGTTCAGAGATTGTGTTGGATCCAACAGTCACGTGAGCAGAAGTCCACTAGCGTAATGCGACTTCTGCTGGTGCAATGTGACTTCCCTGTCATCTTCTCCCCACTACAGCCCTTTGTGCATGCTCCAAATCTGCTCTGCAGGGTCCCCCAACACTTCAGAGCAGATTTGGGGCATGTTCCGGGGGGCTGCAGGGAAGAGGTGAGATACATTCCATTAGTGGTTTCTGTTCCACTAGCAGATGACCAGTGTTGGGTCCAACTCATTGGCCTTGTTTGCATGTAACACTAAGCCATAGTTTAGCACTATGTTAATGAACTTGATGAGCATTCGTCTTTTGTGCTCCCCCTCTCTTGCAAGGCCACAAAGAGGAGACGGAAAGCATTTCCTTCTGTTGTCAACTAACCACAGTTTGTTGTTCTGTCCGAACCAGGAACTGTGGTTAGTTTTAACTATGGGTTATCCAAACAAGCCAGGATTGTAAACCATGGTTTGTTTTGTTTTGTAAAGCACTTTGAAAATGTTTGAAGTTGAAAAGTGGTTTATCAATATAGTGAATAAGTCAGTATTTTGTACGTTATCATGTTAAACTTGATTCATGTAGTCTCCAGCATATCAGTGGAGAGCACTCCTAAGCATGTTGACTCAGGAGTAAGTCCCACTGAGCCTATGCAATTTCCTCCCTAATGTGTTTTACAATGGCAGCTTTATTCATACACCCAAGATAGCATGTCATATCCTCCCCCGACCATGCAATACTTTCTGTGCAGTTCAGCTAATGCTGTAAATATTGTACACACCCACAGTTTAGAGCAAGGAGAGAAACTTCTCAATGCTATACAACCTGAAAAGGCATATTTCCAAGAGAATAATTTATAAACAGGTAGTTGCATCTGTTGAAGCATGCAAACAAAGCTAGGGCTGACTAGGGCTTCTTGTCGTCAGGGAAAGGCACCTCTGCGGGCCCCCAATGCCAGCCAAAACCCACCAGTCCCGATATATCAGCCTTCCCCAATCTGCTGCCCTCCAAATGTGTTGGACTGCAATTCTCATAATTCCCAGCCAGCATGACCATAGGCAGTCTAACACATCTGGAGGGCACCAGGTTGGGGAAGGCTGCTATAAATAATATCCCAGTTCATTACTTAAGATCAGACTTCCCTGTCATCTTCTCCCCACTACAGCCCTTTGTGCTTGCTCCAAATCTGCTCGGCAGGGTCCCCCAACACTTCAGAGCAGATTTGGGGCATGTTCCGGGGGGGCTGCAGGGAAGAGGTGAGATACATTCCATTAGTGGTTTCTGTTCCACTAGCAGATGACCAGTGTTGGGTCCAACTCATTGGCCTTGTTTGCATGTAACACTAAGCCATAGTTTAGCACTATGTTAATGAACTTGATGAGCATTCGTCTTTTGTGCTCCCCCTCTCTTGCAAGGCCATTGAAACACCTTTCAATGGTGGCATCAAAACTGTGGAATCCTGTGGAGATCCACAGGCATCTGAACAGGCATTTGTTTATAGACAGCTGTTGAAGATGTTTGTTTCAATGTGTCTTTGATTTGTGAGTTTTCTGCCATTTTGCTGAGTTTGGGTTATTATCTCTTTTGGATTTGGTTTTAAACTGCTGCTGTTTCAACTGTCTTGTTTTTATGCCATTTGTTTATTGTTCTTTTAATGTTGTGAACCACTTTCTGTGACAGAAAAGCTCGATGAAAATAATACATCTAATTTTCTTTTTTTGGAATACCTGATTCCTGGAATAAGTGATTATGAATAAATAACAGGATGCACGTTTGCTTAATTTTCATAATAAAGTCCAAGCACAAAATTTAGCGTAGTTAATGCATCTCAGGCTACAGAGCACCCGTATTCCATTTGATGTAGGCCCCTGCTCTGCATCATATTGCTTGATTTACAGCCCAGTCCTATACAATCCTATACATGTGTCCTCAGAAGTAAGAATGTAAGAAGAGCCATGCTGGATCAGCCTGAAGGCCTGTCTAGTGCATCATTTTGCTGCTAAGTGGCCAACCAGATGCCTATGGGAAGCCTACAAACAGAATATGGGTACAGTAGCACCCTCCTGCTCATGCTCCCCATTCCCAGTAACTGTTATTAGGAGACATACTGATTCCAGTATGATAGATAATATATAGCCACCATCACAAGTAGCCATTGTTTGCCTTATCCTCCATGAGTAAGTTCAATGGGGCTTAAAAAGGTAAAGGTGCCCCCAACCAGTCGTGTCTGACTCTAGGGTGCGGTGCTCATCCCCGTTTCTAAGCCGAAGAGCCAGCGCTGTCCGAAGACGCTTCTGTGGTCATGTGGCCGGCATGACTGAACACCGAGGTGCACGGAACGCTGTTACCTTTCCCACCAAGGCGGTGCCTATTTATCTACTTGCAATTTCTTGCTTTCGAACTGCTAGGTTGGCAGAAGCTGGGACTGAAGACGGGAGCTCACTCCGTCACGCAGCACCTGGGTCTCGAACTGCCGACCTGCCAACCTTCCAGTCTGCAGTTCAGCGTCTTAACCACTAAGCCACCGTGGCAATGGGGCTTACCCCCACATAATTGAGTATAGGATTACAGCCTGAAATACTCATTTTACTGAAAAGTGTGCAAGCCATTTCTATTGAATGTGCAGCTGAAGTGTTTTAATGACAGAATATTCTTAAGTGCCATTTTTCTTAGTAGAAATGAAATAGATACATAAATATTCTATGATGGAAACCAGTAGAGAGACACTCCTAATACTAATGATATTCTCTTTTGTTTTTGTTGTTGTTGTCCCTTAGATCTAATTAGCTTTACACAGATAATGATTCCAAAGACTATGAGATAATTGCCACTGGCCAAGCAAGGAGGCTCACTGGGGGCATTACTGCAGTTCTGGAAAGGTGCAAGAAACCATCCTGCTGGCTGGTTCATCTGGACGCAGTGTTCCAGTAGCAGCAAAAGGCTGATCTGCACACTGGGAACCAGGACAACAGCCACAGCACTTGTAACACCACAGAAGGAACCAGGGAAGAAGGAAAGCAGTGTCATCATGGATAAGGATAGCATGACCCTGGCTGACCAGCAATATGAATGTGTAGCTGAGATTGGTGAAGGAGCCTACGGGAAGGTGTTCAAGGCCCGGGACTTGAAGAACGGAGGGCGCTTTGTAGCACTGAAGAGGGTGCGGGTGCAGACAAATGAGGAGGGAATGCCACTTTCCACCATACGTGAGGTGGCTGTATTGAAGCATCTGGAAACCTTTGAGCATCCCAACGTGGTCAGGTGAGAAAACGGGGCAAGACATGATCAGCTGGGTTCCACCTGGGTTATGCTGTTGGACAAGAAACTTTGGGTATCCTGAACATCAAGCTTGGGAGTTTGGATTGACAGAGCACTAGAGTAAATGTATGGAATAAGCTTGACGTTTGCTTAAGCAAATGCATTGCCAGCCAGCCTAACCCATACTTTCTTGAGCTCTGCCTCCTACGCATTCAAACATCCATCTCCAGAGGCATAGGTGTGTGACTTAAGTATTTGAGTGGATGGGCATGGAGCCACATGTATGCCCTGGTTTTCTTGAGTACAAAAAGGAAGAATAAAAAGAGAGACATTCTTTTGTCCTGGGTATTAGTTGTGCCTAGTACAACTGATGTTTTTCTTTTAGCACTACTAAACATTTTCCAGCATGGCAGTAAGCATTCTTTCTGCTAGCCAGGATAATTCTGCAATTCTAGAGACTTAGAATTTAATCTAGGTCAGCCTTCCCCAACCTGATGGCCTCCAGATGTCTTGGACTACAACTTCCATCATCCTGAGACATCTGGAGGACACCAGTCTGGGAAAGGCTGGTCTAGGGTTAGGATATGTAGCTTTCTAACACATCCCCTTCCAAAAAATGCAAGGAAGTGAACAATATGTTAATATTTATTTATTTGTTTGTTTATTAAATTTATTAATCGCCCATCTGGCTGTTCACCCAGCCACTCTGGGCGATGTATAACAACAAAACAGTCAAAACAATAAAATTCTACATTAAAAACATCATAAAAAATACTCTAACCCACCCCAAATGCCTGCCTGAACAACCACATTTTTAATGCACAGCAGAAGCTCATTAAAGAGGGGGCATAGCGGAGTTCCCTAGGGAGGGAGTTCCACAGAGTGGAGGCCACCACAGAGAAGGCCCTCTCCCTCGTCCCCACCAGCCTAGCTGTCCTGGCTGATGGGACAGAGAGAAGGCCATCCGAGGCTGATCTTGTTAAGTGGCCTGTCTGGTGCTGCTGGAGGCACTCCTTAAGATAGGCTGGGCCGGAACCATATAGGGTTTTAAAGGTCAAAACCAACACCTTGAATTTGGCCCGGAAAACAACTGGTAAGCAGTGCAACTCCTTCAGCACTGGAGTGATGTGATCTCGCCAGCGGCTGCCTTTAATCAGGCGAGCCGCCGCGTTCTGTACCAGCTGCAGCTTCTGAACCATCTTCAAGGGTAACCCCACGTAGAGCGCATTACAGTAGTCTAAACAAGAGGAGACCAGGGCATGTACTACTGATGGGAGCAGATTGTCGGGAAGGTAGGGGTGCGGCCTCCGTATCAGATGGAGTTGGTACAGCGCTGTCCGGCTCACAGCTGACACCTGTCTGCATGGAGAGCTGGGATTCTAAAATGACCCCCAGGCTGTGTACCTGGTCTTTCAAGGTTAGCCATACCCCATTCAACCCCAGGTCAACATCCCCCAACCTCCTCTTGTCTCCCACCAAAAGTACTTCAGTCTTGTCAGGGTTCTGCTTCAGCTTATTCCTCCCCATCCAGCTACTCGCCATCTCCAGATATTTGGACAGGGATTCCATGGCCAACCTTGGTGAAGATTTGAATGAGAGGTAGAGCTGTGTGTCATCCGCATGTTGATGACACCGTACCCCAAACCTCCTGAAGATAGCCCCTAGCGGGCTTCACATAGATGTTAAATAGCATCGGGGAGACGATGGAACCTTGTGGCACCCCACAAGTGAGTGGCCACGGGTCTGAAACCTTCTCTCCCAGTGCTACCCTCTGGTACCTGCTGGAAAGGAAGGACCAGAACCACCGCAATACAGTGTCTCCAATGTCCAACCCCTCCAGGCGGTCCGGGAGGATACCGTGGTCAACGGTATCAAAAGCTGCTGAGAGGTCGAGGAGAACAAGGAAGGAGCATTCGCCCCTATCCAGAGCCCTCCTCATATCATCCACCAAGGCGACCAAGGCCATTTCTGTCCCATGCCCAGGCCTGAAGCCGACTGAAATGGATCTAGATAATTGGCTTCTTCCAAGTGTGCCCTCAACTGCATCGCCACCACCCGCTCAATCACCTTGCCCCAAAATGGCAGATTCGAGACTGGGCGAAAGTTGTGCAGAACTTGGGGATCCAAGGAGGGCTTCTTTAAGAGTGGTCTTGAGGGCTGATGGCATCACTCCCTCCTCAAGGGAGGCGTTCCCCACCGCCCTGATCCCCTCACCCATTCTCTCTCTGCAGCCCATAATGAGCCAAGATGGGCAAGGATCAAGTAAGCAGGTGGTCGGCCTTACAGATGAAAGCACCTTGTCCACTTCATCAGAAGGAAGAAGCTGGAACCGATCCCACAAAACCGATTTGCCACAGATCGTCTCTTGCTCACTAACGTTATCCACAGCGCACGGAATAACAGTCCTAATCCAATCAATTTTATCTGCAAAGTGCCTTGCCAAGGCCTCACAGGAGGCCTTAGAATGCTCCAGCGGTTCCGGAGCCACTGGACCGACCAGGCTCCGGACCACTTGGAACAGCCTCCTGGGACAGCACTCTGCGGACGTGATAGAGGCAGCATAATATTCCTTTTTTGTTGCCTTCATCGCCACGTGATAGACTGAAGATACAGCTCTAGCCTGTGTCTGATCGTCTTTCTGAAGATAAAGCTCTAGCCCGTGTCTGATCGTCTTTGGAGCGAGATTTCTGCCACCGGCGCTCTAGCCATCTCACCTCCTGTTTCAGAGCTCGTAACTGCGGATTGAACCACGGTGCAGTCCGAGCCCTGTTCAGGGGGAGAGGACATTTCGGGGCCACCTGATCTAATGCCCCAGTGATTGCGGCATTCCACCCACCCACCAGGGTCTCGACTGAGTGGCCATTGGCGTGCTCCAGAGAATCCCCAAGCGCGTTTAGGAATCCATTCAGATCCATAAGATGCCTGGGGCGGACCATTTTAATGGGTCCTCCACCCCCGCGGAGGGGTTGTGGAACTGAGAAGTCCTACACAAAACATAAAATTCAAAATGAATATAGTAAAAAAAAAAAACAATGACTGAAATCTCACTCAGTTGCAGTGTTAATTCTAGCCATCTTAACTCAGTGCTGGATAAAAATGTTTCCAAAAGATGCTCAGGCTTTGACTTTACTGAGATCTGAAGGGAGAGTTCAAGAGAGTGATTTAGGCTGATGCTTAAGATCAAACTATGCTTAAGATCAGCCATCTCCAACCTGGTACCCTCCAAATGTGTTGGACTATAAAGAATATGTCACTTGATGCTGCTACCAACTGGGCAGTTCAATCCTATGCATGTCTAGTCAGACATGGGACTTATACTCCGAGGTAAATGTATATAGGATTGCTGCCTTTATTGTGTGCAACTTGGAAATAAATAACTTGTTAGTCTACAGAGGCAGACCCACCTCTGTCAGCAATTCCCAACTTGCATCACACTGAAGTTAGAACATTATGACTAGTGGCAGAAGTCAAGAAATAGAAGTGACTGCTTTTCATTATTACTGTTCTCATAGATGACAGCTTTAGTTTAAATAGACGTAAATCAGCAACGGGATAGTCCTGTGTGTTCATATCTGCATGTTTTCATTGTGTTCTTGCTAATTGTGATAGTTGGAGAGAAAGATTAATTGACCACTTTCATGGGTGTAGTCCCAGTAGTTTTAATCATACATTTCTCTAGATGAGTAACATGTTAGATATGTTATAATGTGAGGTTCAAGTTTGAATGGTGATTAATCATAGAAAATCGTGCCTGTACATACCAGGAATCATGATAGAATTTGGAAAGAGTCAGACTAGAAAATCTGCAAGTATATAATTCATCAGTAGTAAATTTTCACATTTAGTGCATTATTTTGGAACCCACTGAGATAAATAAGCATGACTGCAGTCCTGTGTCCACATAATCTGATAGTAAGGTTTTATTGAATTAAATGGGACTTATGTATAGACATATAGAGGATTGTGCTGTAAGTTATGCATCCAGTTTACAAAGTGAGAAAGTAATTTTATAACTGCAAAGTTAAATAGATGTACAACAATGTATTATATGCCTCTAGATGTAGTGAAAGATCTGTCTTACCGCTAGGAGAATTGGTTAAATTGTAGTTTGCATAAGATGGTGGATGGGATGATTCTGTGCAAAAGATAATTAGCTCAATCCATTAAGTAGTGCTGGTGATTGAACTCCATCAATTTCAGTAGAGCTCAGTCTAGTTAAGATCTGTTAATTATTACTCTTTAAGTGCATTTATTCAAGGAGCTGTTCATCTACCATATAGTTATCTTTGCAGGCTTTTGTAGGAAGTCAAAGTTCTTGCTGAAATCCAGTCATTTTCATCCCCGTGTCCACTAAACCAGTTACTAATTCCAATAAAGAAATTATGCTGATCTACTATGATTTGTTCCTAGGAAATGTATTTTGGTTACTTGTAATGACACCATTTCCCTTTAGGCGAACCAGAAACTCTTAAGATTCACACATTTGAGAGCCTTGCAAAATGACTGTCTTAAGATAAAGTCAAAATTTATAACTTTGAACATTTGTTTTTTCTAAATTAATTTTTAGACCATCCATCACTGAACAAACAGTAACGTATCACCTTAAAAAGAATCGAACTAATTGACTAAAATACAACTATTTGTGAGGAAGTGGCTCAAGGTTTTAATGGAACCCTAAAAAACAATAAAACGAAGGGAATACATATTGCAAAACCATGGGTCATTCTGTACCCTGGTACCTAGATATGGGCCATCTTCCTACCATATTTTTAGGAAATATAGAAACAAATCTCAGCAGTGTTTCAAATTTTATTTTTAAACCTCTATTTTGATGTCAAATAATCTTAATTTCAAGATGGATCTATAATTACTATTTTTAGTTGGTGAGATTTAAAATTATATCATAAGAACATAGGAAGAGCCCTGCCCAGACCAAGGGTCCATCTAGTTCATCATTCTGTTCATACAGTGGCCAACCAGCTGTCAACCAGGAACCCACAAGCAGAGCATGAGCTCAACAGCACCCTCCCACCCATGTTCCCCAGCACTGGTGTACATAGGCTCACCTTCTCTGGTACTGGAGGTAGCACATAGCCATCAGGACTAGTAGCCATTGATAGCCTTTTCCTCCAGGAATTTGTCCAACCCCCTTTTAAAGCCATCCAAATTGGTGGCCATCACTACATCCTGTGGTAGCGAATTCCACAGTTTATGTGCTGTGTGATGAAGTATTTCCTTTTATCTGTCCTGATTCTCCCACCAATCAGCTTCACAGGATGACCCCAGGTTCTAGTATTTTGAGAGAGGGAGAAAAATGTCTCCCTAAACACATTCTCCACACCATGCATAATTTTGTAGACCTCTATCATGTCTCCCTTTACCCTCCTTTTTTCCAAGCTAAACAATCCCAGCTGTTGTAACCTTCTCTCATAGGGGAGATGCTCCCAGCTCCTTGATCATTTTAGTTGCCCTTTTCTGCATTTTTTCCAGCTCAGCAACATCTTTTTTTAGGTGTGACCAGAACTGTACACAGTATTTCAAGTGTGGTCACACCATAAATTTGTATAGGGGCAGTATGATATTGGCAGTTTTATTCTCAATTCCTTTCCTAATTATACCTAACATGGAGTTTGCCTTTTTTACAATGACCACACACTGGGTTGACATCTTCATTGAGCTGTCCACCACAACCCAAGTTCTCTTTCCTGGCAGTCACTGCTAGCTCAGATCCCATCAGGCTATACTTGAAGTTGGGATTTTTTGTCTCAACACGCATCACTTTACGCTTGCTTACACTGAACCGCATTTGCCATTTAGATGCCCATTCTCCTAGTTTGGAGAGATCCTTTTAGAGCTCTTCACAATCTGTTTTTATTTTAACCACCCTAAATAATTTAGTGTCATCCGCAAACTTGGCCACTTTACTGCTCACTCCTAATTCCATATCATTTATGAACTGGCTGAACAGGTCCTAATATAGATCTCTGTGGGACCCCACTATTTACTTCCCTCCATTGGGAGAATTTGCCGTTTATTCCTACTCTCTGCTTTCTGTTCTTTAACCAGTTACTGATCCATAAGAGGACCTGTCCTCTTATTCCATGACTGCTAAGTTTGCTCAGGAGTCTTTGGTGAGGGACTTTGTCAAAAGCCTTTTGGAAATCCCAAGTAAACACTGTCTACCAGATCACCCCTGTCTGTATGTTTATTGACACTCTCAAAGAACTCTAAAAGGTTAGTGAGTCAAGTCTTACCTTTGTGGAAGCCGTGTTGATTCTTTTTCAGCAGGGCCTGTCCTTCTACATGCTTACTAATTTTATCTTTAATAATGACTTCAACCAATTTACCTGGAACAGATGTTAAGCTAACCAGCCTGAAATTTCCCGAATCCCCCCGGATCCCTTTTTGAAAATTGGTGTTACATTGGCCATCTTCCAATGTATTCTTCTTCTGGTATAGAGAAGACTCTATACCAGTCTTCTGGTATAGAGGCTGAACTTAGGGATATGTTGCATATTTTGATTAGAAGATCAGCAATTTCATATTTGATTTCTTTGAGAATCCTAGGATGGATACCATCTGGGCCTGGTGATTTATTTGCTTTCAATTTATCAATAAGGTTGAGAACGTCATCTTTTGTCACCACTGTTTGCCTCAGTTTGTCAGACTCCCTTCCTGAAAACATCAGTTCAGGTCCTATATCTTCTGCAGTGAAGACAGATGAATTCATTCAGTTTTTCTGCAATCTCCTTGACCTCCTTCAGTACCCCTTTAACTCCATTGTCATCCACTGGTCCAACTGCCTCCCTAGCTGGTTTTCTGCTTCCGTTATATTTAAAGACTTCTTTATTGTGGCCTTGATGTTGTTAGCGATATGCTCTTCAACATGCTGTTTTGCATCTTATTGTCTGCTTGCATTGCCTTTTTGCAAGCTTGTGCTGCCTTTTCTTTTCCTCACTTGGGCAAGACTCCCATTTTCTGAAGGAAGCTCTCTTTTTTCTAATAACTCCCTTAACCTTACTCGTTTACCATGCCAGCGACCTCTTGGACTTGGTGCTTGGTTTCCTAACCTGTGGAAACATTTTAGCTGGGCTTCTATTATTGTGGTTTTGAGTAATCTCCAAGCATTTTGAAGGGATTTAATCCTCTTGACTACCTTTTAACTTCCTTTTCATTAGTTCCTTCATTTTAGAGAAGTTTCTTCTTTTTAAGTCAAATGTGACTGTGTTGGACTTCCTGGACAATTTTCCACTTAAATATATATTAAATCTGATACCATTGTGATCACTGTTTCCAATTGGTTCAATAACATTTACATCTTGTACTAGGTCCTGGGCGACACCACTTAGGATTAAATCCAAGGTCGCCTCCCCTTTTGTCGGTTCCATGACCACCTGTTCTAGGGCACAATTGTTTATGGCATCGAGAAATTTAACCACTTTGTCGTGGCTGGAACATGCATTTATCCAGTCAATGAGGGGGTAATTGAAGTCACCCATTATTACACAGTTCTTTGTTTAGAGGGCTTCCTGATTTTGTTTTCCATCTCAAGGTCACTCTAAGCATTCTGGTCTGCGGGACAATAGCATGTTCCTAGCACTAACTTAGTTTTGGAGCCTGGCATTGTCACCCACAGTGCTTCTGTGGAAGAGCCTACCCCTTTTAGGTGTTCTAGTATGCCTTCTTTGACATACAGGGCAACACCTCCCCCAGTATGCCCTTCCCTGTCCTTCCTATAGAGTCTATATCCAGAGGTGACCGTATCCCACTGATGCTTTCCGCTCCACCAGGTTTCTGTAATGCCCACTATATCCAGGTTTTCCTTTAAAATCAAGCACTCCAACTCTCCCATTTTGTCTCGGAGGCTTCTAGCACTTGCATAACAACACCTATACATGGTATCCCCACCCCCACCCCGATGCCTCTGGCATGTGCATTTTTTGCTATGGGACGTTGGCCCCTTTGATTGGCTATTATGTTCTACCATGTGCTCCTGGCCTATTTTCTCCCCTTCTACATTTGGGCATCTTCATTAATTTGGGATGATTTTACCTGAACCGGATTCTTCCCAGCTCCTGTCAGCTTTCCCCCAGGGTTTAGTTTAAAAGCTGCTTTGCCACCCTTTTTATGTTTAGCACCAGCAGTCTGGTTCCATTTTGGTTCAAGTGGAGTCCGTCCCGCTTGTACAGGCGTGGCTTGTCCCAAAACATTCCCCAGTGCCTAAAAATCCGAACCTGTCCTCCCTGCTCCCCTGTCTCATCTGCGCATTGAGACTGCTCAGGTTCATCTGTCTCACTGGCCCTGCACGTGGAACAGGTAACATTTCAGAGAAAGCCACTTAGGGTGGTCCTGGATTTCAACCTCCTACCTAGCAACCTAAATTTGGCTTCCAGGACTTCAGGACTACATTTCCCCACATTGTTGGTACCAACATGGTTGGTACCACTGACTCCACCGCACTATCTACTAGGTTATCTAGATGGCGTGTGATATCTGCAACCTTCTCAGCAGACAGGCAATTTATCATGTGGTCTACATGCCCATCCCAAACCCAGCTGTCTGTGTGTCTAATGATTGAATCTCCCACTATCTCAAGCCCCCCTCCCCCTGGAGGCATATCCTAGGTGTGAGAGGATATTTGTTCGTCTTCTGAGGAATAGGTCCCTCCTAAGGGATCATTTCCCTCTTCCTCAGAATGACGCCCTCCTTCCCTGAGTCCTGCATTCTCCATGCTGTCACCCTGGGAGTGGGACACAGCTAATAGTTCCCTGAAGGTCTCATCCACCAACCTCTCTGTCTCTTGTAGCTTCTCCAGGTCAGCAACCTTGGCCGCAAGGGAACGAACTTGTTCCCTGAGATCCAGGAGCTCATTACACTGAGCACACACCCACGACTTCCGTCCAGCAGGTAGATAATCGTACATGTGGCGCTCAGTGCAATACACTGGTTGGCCACCACCACCCTGCTTGCTTTCTTCCTTCATAACTTGTTTTTTATTTGGGTGTGTTTCCCTGGAAAACTTGGTTGCTTGCTACGAGAAGGTGGGGAAATTATTTATAGTTACTTATTTACAGTTACTTACTGTTAGTACGGAATAGGGAGGAAAGAGTCGACTGCCCTGGCTTCCTCGCCCTGTTGCTAAACTCAGTTGCTTAACTCGCTTGTTTGCTGATGGTTTGTCACTGTGGCTGAGACGCTTCGTCACTGGGGGCTATGATGTAAGTAGCTCAGTGGTAGAGTACATGTTTTGTATGCAGAAGGTCCCGGTTTAGTCCCTAGCATCACCAGGCAGGGCTGTCTGAAACCGTTCAGTTTCCCAAATAAAAGCTGAATATGTTACATTACAGTTGGTGATGGAATAGATTTTACATTGAAAACATATCTACTTGAGTGCTAGAAGCCATCAAAAAACCCTTTTGCAGTACATTAAGATAATGAAATTCAGTATTTAGTAATCACTTAATAATCAAATAATTACTTTTATTGTGATATGAGAAACTGCTCTCACTGTGGACACGAGCCTGGTCGAGAAAGGGTTAAATATGTGTGGAATCAAGCTTCTGCGAGAAGCTTACTTTCCACATTGTTGGATATATGGAAAAGGATGCAGTAGAGAATGAAAAGTCTGCATCAGCACCTGGAGTTACATGTATGGCGATGCTTCCTGGATCTGGGTTGAGTCCACATACACCTATCCCTAAAGATTGTTGGCATGATCAGCTGGACTGAATTCAGACCCCCACCTTTCCCCCTTCATACCATAACACATGACCTGTAGTGTCAAAGAACTTCATGCCAACCTTCTGTTAGGGGGTTGCATAGAGGTTGACCAGGGTGGACTTCTTTCTGTGGAATGTTAGTACGTTTGGGCAATATCCAAAGCTGCCCAAGTGCCAGCAGGACCCACCACTAGCACAGTGGAAAGTTAGTGCTTCATATAGGAACTGGAAACAAGTGGAAACACTTGTTTCCAGAACAGGCCCGTTCCATGGAGCTCGCATAAGGGAACTCTGCTGACCCATCCCAATCCTGAAAAGAGTCTTTCCGCTCATTTCCTGGATTCCTTTATAACGTGCTAGCTCCCATGGTGCTAGCAGTGAGTCGTTCTTGTGCAGCCGAATCAGGGGGAGTGCAACAGTCTCACTGGATACTGCCCATAGTTTTGTTTTTATCTCAGGGTGTAAAATTACCGCCATATTTGGGGACAGCTTCCCCAAGACTAGATGTTCAGGTAACCCAGAGGGGGAATCAGGGGCTGGAGACTAAACATAGTTACTTTCAGTTCCCTTCCATACTACCATTCAAATGCAGTCTTTCAAAATGCTATGAGAAGTATCTTGTTTTGTTTATATTTAGAACCTGCACTGTCAGCGAGGGTCGATAATATTTTCTTATCTGATTCATCCTCTCAGCAACTCTATAAGAGATCATACTAACTGCCTATGTCGCTAAATACTAAAAAAAAAAAAAAGTTAAAAAAACAATAACCCACCCCCACCTCAAAAAGCCCCACACACGTAACAGCTAGCTGTAAGTATTTTCTTTGGGCAATGCTTTGGTCTGATCCAGCGTGCTCTTCTTATGTTCTTAACCTTCTAAAAACGCACTATAATGTAATTTATTTAGCCTAACATATTTTGAATACATTCTTCATTAGGGGCACTAAGAAAACCAAGTGATGTTCTGTGTTTTCTGTGTGCTGTGTTGTGCAGAGTGTTGCTTTGTTTTACCACTTTCTCTGACGAAGAGTGTATTTGAAATGTGCTGGCCTGAATAAATTATATATTTATGCTCCTTGGAGGTTTTCCTTTTTTCTCTTGTGCATACTTCTTTTCATCTTAGTATTCTGTGAGTTATATTTTAGATTTTAAAGCATTTATTTGTGTATCAGACTGCCCTTTCAAATAATCAAATGAAGCCTGGGTTTCTATCTTGCTTTTATTCCTTTCCTTGCCCATCACCCCAATCCAGTGGCCCTAGGAGAGGTATACAGAATAAGAATGAAACTTCAGTTCACCGGGCTTCCTGTGCAGATTGTGGATCTTTGAATAGTAATGCCACCAACAACATTGCTTTCTTTTCTTTTGTCATGAAATTCTGAAATAAAGTTAAAAATGACAACAACAAGATAACAAGGTCATTAAAGAAACAAAGAACTTCATTAACTATAATTCTTAGTCCATCACTGAAATGCTTGGAACATCTACAGTAAAACAGCTTAAGTAGAAAGTCACCATGTAAGAATGAAAATACAAGTTATATATCATATATAAGGAGCATGTACGGGTGTGTGTGTGTGTGTGTGTTTCTTCACTGTGGAACTGACTAAGATAAGGCACAGAATGAGCTGTATATTACCACTCAGGAAGGCTCATATATCTCAATATGAAAGAGTACATGTTTTGCCTGTAGTATGCCCCAGACATAATTCCTGGATCTTCTGATTAAAGAATCTCAGGTAGCAACAGGACTGTCAAAAACTTCTGCCTGGGACCATGAAGAGCTGCTACCGGTAAGAGTTGCAGTAGTGCAGTGTTTTTAACTGCAAGGCACAAGGGCAACTGGCAACTCCCAGTCAACTCAAGTATGGCTCGCCTCATCTCTCTTTTGCCCTCTCAGCAGGGGCTTTCTAGCTTTGCTTTGTTGTTTGCTTTAGCTGTGGCCAGCTGCTGTGATCTGGGCTCCGAGAAGAGGCTTGGGGAATCATCAGCTGTATGGTAGGGCGGGGCAGGGCGGGAGGAGAATGCAGGAGCAATCTTCCAATTAGCTGTGATGGGGGAGAGACCCAAAAGGCAAAGAGCAACATGATTAGCTAGCTGCCATGGTGCATTGCACAAGCACTGGAGGTGGAGGTGAAATTGAATGTGCAGGTGAAAGAGAGCAACGTAGAGCAGAGCACTCTCTCAGTGACAAAAAGGATCCATCCCAGTCCAAGGGCCAAGTGAGCCTGTCGCAATTGCCTAGTGACTGCCTGATGAGGCCTTGCTTGGACAACGTGGAGAGGGAGGGAAGAGAGACTGGACACGGGCCTCCAGCCCCATCCAGTGCACAACATTGCCATTTGACAAGGGAGGAGGAGGAGAGAGCTCCCCCGTGGCCCAGGAAAGGCCCCCAAGTGGCTTTTGTAGTGATGCCTGGAGCCAAAGTGGCTCCTGCTGGAAAATTAGTGAAGATCACTGAAGTGGTTCAATGGACTAGTACTCTGATTTAGTATAAAGCAGGTCCTTAAATATTAGGAACATACAAATCTGCCTTATACCAAGCTAGACTGTTTGGCCTTTTAGTCAACTATTGTCTACTCTGAACAGCAGCAGCTCTCTCTCCAGGGTCTTGGGCAGAGAAGGATCTTTCCCATGACCTGCTACCTGAACCTTATAACTGGAGATGACAGGGACTAAACCGAGGACGTTCTACATAGTTCTTTCTCGTATTTATTCTAAAGATCTGTTTTTCTATACACCGTCAGGGTTGGGCAACTCTGTCAGGTTTGTGGCCTTCCAGATGTCTTGGCCTACAGCTCTCATCAGCCCAAGCTAGAATAGCCAATGGGGAGGGATAATGGGAGTTGTAGGCCAAAACATCTGGAGGGCCACAAGTTGCCCACTCCTGCCTGGTATGTGCAGAATTGGTCTTATGGAATTAAAGTGCTGAGCTGATCCTAGATACATTTACAACAGAATCTGGAGTTTAAAACATTACAAACACCCTTGGAAACCATTGTCCGGGTATGAATGTTCTGTGTTTCACCTTTCCCCTACTAGAGAATCATTCAAAGTCAAGTCTTTTGTATAAATTATTAGGCATACCATGTGCATAAGCACATATTACTGCATATTGTTTTTTAAAGAATCCTGACATTTTAGATGTATTTAGTAAGTTAAATTTAGTGTATCCAGCCCAGAGTTCAAATGGGAAGAAGAAATGCTTAATTAGCCTTTATTGTGCACAGTAGATAAATCTGGCACAAATATGTTCCCCAGTTATGTAAGTCACTGCTGCTCTGCTTGCAGAAAACATGAAGTATACGTAGACAAAGGAGACACTTTGCCAGGAATAAATGACATATTGGATTCAGGAAATTCCTGTGTGTAAAATTAGGAGTATTTCCTGCTGTAATGCATCTGTAAAAATTCTTCTGATTATACTTGTTGCATTCAGTTCCATCGATCAGCTTGCATGTACTGGAATCTGCATTTATAGAAAGTGACTCAGAAGCAGAGTATTTCGAGCAAAATTATTCCATTTCAAATAGTGAATTTATTTGTTTGGGCCATAGGTCATAACCAAAACCATAATTTGTGTTGCATTTCAAGGTTGTCAGGATTGGTGTTTAAAGTGTTCACTGTCTTCAAAGCTCTATAAGCAGATAAGGCACACA
Organism: Heloderma suspectum; assembly: GCF_057233095.1. NCBI lineage: Eukaryota > Metazoa > Chordata > Lepidosauria > Squamata > Helodermatidae > Heloderma > Heloderma suspectum. The sequence continues at coordinate 193,922,288 of NC_139462.1, forward strand.
GGCTTTTGTAATCTGCCTCCCCCCTCCTCAAAAAAAACCTTGATTCTTGGAACTCAGTTTTCTTTTAGAGATAGCTTTTTAAATATTTTGAGGAGTTAACTCTCATAAGCTTCTAGTACACAAAAACCTTACTAGAATGCAGTAATCTGAGCTCTGTTCCTGTTGCTAAGCAAACTGCCCAAAATTCTGGTATATGTAGCTATTTCTAGTAAAATTAGCTATGTGTGACGGAAGCAGTGATTTCCAAACTCACAAAGACACTCAGTGCACCATTTCTTTTGGAAAAAACAATACATCTTGCTCCTTTTTGTTGTTGTTTCTCAACTCCCAAGGCACTAACTTTGGAAAATCAGCTTCAGTTCCAAAATCACGAATCGGTCAGTGCAAGATATTACGTTGCTAACTTTTTTCCTCAAAACATGGAGCCCAACTGCTAGAGAGCCCAATAGGTATTGTTCCTATGTCTATACAATGTCTCAGGAGGTGAAAAATGGCTACTTAAAGTTCTTCCAAAGCTTTTTGTTTCCTGCCAAGTGTTGCCAGCTATATGCTCACTCAGCGCTCCCTCCCTCGGCCAGAGTGGTCTTGCTCATGATCCCACCAGTGGTCACGGCCCGGGATATGGTGAATTGAGACATGGCCTTGGTGGTGGCATCCCCATGATGGAATTCCCTTCCCAGGAAGTACAGTTGGGCCCTGTGTGGTTGAGCTTTCAGCAACAACTCAAAACATACCTGTTCACCCAAGCTTTGGGGATGTAATCTGGCCCTGGGTCCCTATTGTTTGAGAGACCGTATACACTGTATTATGTTGTTTTTTAGATATAAATCATATATCTATATATATCTGGTCTCTGGTTTGCTCTAACCTTGAGACATAGTGGCAGGAGTTCTCCACTTGATCTGTAGAACGTTTCTTTGAAGAACCAAGGAATAAAGTGGCAAATGGCAAAGAAAAAGATCCCCTCCAATGAAGAATACCTGGAAGAATACAGGATACAGAATACATGTCTGTTCACTTTCTAGATGCCTACTTGGTGATATGAAGAGAAACTCTTTGTGTTGCCAGATGGCATGGGGATGATGGGAGCTGCAGTCCAACACTTCTACACGGCACCTGATTGTGGAAGGCTGATAAAGAGAGAGCTTTTCCTATCTGCTCAAAACGCTTCACATATAATCCTCGTAACAGCTGTGTATGGTCAATATTATTGTTCCCTTCCTGCAGGCAGAGGGGCTGAGAATAAGAAGTGGTGGCTGAGCTGACATTTGAAATGGGGAATTCCTGGCTCATTGTTCATGTGCTCAACCAATACTCTACATCTCTCTCTAGAGCAGGGTTGGGCAGAAAATGGATCTCCAGATGTTTTGGACTTCAATTTGCAGCATTGGCTGTTCTGGCAGGAGCTTTGGGGAGGTAAAGTCCCAAACATCTGGAGATGTACCTTCTGCCCACCCTGCTCTAGAGGATAGCTAGCAGAGCACCCATATTACATGCTGAGGAGGCTGGCAGTCTCTCTGCCCCAGTGTCTTCTTGCTCTGAATATGTTGATCCAAATATAACTGTTCTGGGAGCCTTGTCAGCTGAAGAGCAGGGCAGAAATATCTAAAATAAATTAACAAAATAATGTTCCTGAACATATAACATTTATACATGCTGGTATCCTTTGGGATGGTTTTCTGTCTTTTAATATTTAGAGAAATGCATTTGTTGTGATCATCTTAAGTGGCAGGGCTCTTTTTGGGTCCCTTTAATTATCGTCTAACTGATGTCTTCATTTTGTGGTGTTCTCTTTTTTGAAGGTAATTGTTGCTGTGGTGGGTTTTCCTATCCCTGCCTGCACAGATGTTGAACTTTGAATTCCTTATGGTTGCTATTGCCTATAGTGCATGCAGATTGACTTCTGTGTTGTTTGTAAGACCAAAGCAAGGTTTCACTGTCGTGTTGTGTCTGGAACACTTCTTTTATATTGGGTTGCTGCTTTTAAAAGCACATAGGACCATTCCAACCTCTCATCCGCACATTCAGTAGATGTGCATATAGTTGTAGGGAAGCAGCATAGGATGGATGGCTTTGCCCCCTGCCATAAAGGCATTCAGGAGGAGTAGCCCGAACATCTGAGCAGGGCTATAGTACCACTTCCACCTTTGCATTGTCTCCTTGGTTGTCCTTAAGCAGTTTATATAACGATGATAATTCTACTAAGTCAGTGAAATATCCATTTATGGCAATATACTCATTTAATACAAGACATTCATTGAATCATAGAATAGTAGGGTTGGAAGGGGCCTACAAGACCATCGAGTCCAACCCCCTGCTCAGTGCAGGACTCCAAGGCAAAGCGTCCCTGACAGATGGCTGTCCAGCTTCATCTTGAATGCCTCCAGTGTAGGAGAGCCCACTACCTCCCTACGTAATTGGTTCCATTGTCGTATTGCTCTAATAGTCAGGACGTTTTTCCTGATATTCAGCTGGAATCTGGCTTCCTGTAACTTGAGCCCATTATTCTGTGTCCTGCACTCTGGGATGATCAAGAAGAGATCCTGGCCTTCTTCTCGGTGACAACCTTTCAAGTACTTGAAGAGTGCTATCATATCTCCCCTCGGTCTTCTCTTCTCAAGGCTAAACATGCCCAGTTCTTTCAGTCTCTCCTCATAGGTCTTTGTTTCTAGTCCCCTGATCTTCTTTGTTGCCCTCCTCTGAACCTTTTCCAGTTTGTCTGCATCCTTCTTAAAGTGTGGTGCCCAGAAATGGACACCGTACTCAAGATGAGGCCTAACCAGTGCTCAGACTCAATGTTACTTACTGTTGAGTCTGAGGATCACGTTAATCCTTATTGGCCCTACAAGAGTACCAAAAATAATTTCATAGAAAGCTTCCTTATACTGAATCAGACCATTCGTCCATCTAGCTCATTATTGCCTCTACACTGACTGGTGGTGGCTTTCCAGGGTTTCAGACAGGAATCTTTTCCAGCCCAACCTGGAGATGCTGGGGATTGAACCTGGGACCATCAGCATGCAGAGCATGTGCTGGACTGCTGAGCTATAGCCAGCATGTGTTACCATTCTCTATTTTAGGGTCCTAGCAAGTGTATATTCGAAGTCCATAGGTTCCTGCATCATAGGTTTTTGTGTGCACCTTTGCCTTTTTCCACTTGGGTCTGTTTTTATGACTTCTTGACATGTCCATCTTGTTTCCAGTTTGCAATGTTCCTTCTAATCGTTGATTCATCCAAAACTAATGACTTGAACTTTAGGTTAGCAAAGGATTAATATGTTTAAGGAAGATAGTCAGTGAAGAAAAGGTACTGAAATTTCTAGCAGTTAGTCCCTTCCCGTTTGTTTAGGCAAGTACTTTAACACCACAGGAGATGTTGGATCAGTGATAAGACTGCCCTGCTACATTCCTCCTTGATCTCTTGTAGTTTAAGGTGCAATCCACAGAAAGCAAAGTGTGTGCCTATATCTCACTGCTATCAGTGGGATTTAAATGCACAGTTAAATGCTTAAATTCCAGTGGTTTCAATGGACTTAAGTGTCCATGCCTTTCTCTGGGCTGGGCTCCTATCTACCAGTTGCAGTATTGCGGAGAACTATTATTTTCTCTTTTTCTGAGTTTACCCATTATGTAGACCAGAAGGAGGAGTATTGCCCCTAATAAGCCACTATGTTAAATAGTGTGCTGGAGGTACTTATGGAGTATCAGTGCTTAAGCAAGGTCAAGAAGGATGCAGTCAGGAGCAACAGCTGTTTTCTGTATGAATCTGAAGGCTAGTTCTTACAAACTGCAGCTGAGATTGTAAACCTCTGTTTGGACTGTACCACTTCAGGCTGTTGATAGGGTCACACATGATACAGAAACAAGAATGTTCACTGCACTTAAAAAACAAAGGAGGAGGATTTTAGTCTAGTCTTCTCCCTGACATGCCGGTTTTCTCTGTGTAGGAATGTTTCTTTGTGGGGGACCATTCCATTATGGAAGCCCCCACCTCCACTCTGAAGTGGTACAGTCCTGACACAGTTTTACTTGCTGTTTGTGAGAACCAGACAAGAGAGAACTAGAGAGAAAACTTAATAGCCAACCTATGATGAGTGACAGAAGGCTTTTCTTTTGTGTTTAATGAACAACACCCAGCAGTGACTGAAGACTGTACTTTGGCGTAAGGGTATTTATGATGATTTTTTTAAAAAATGGTGGTGGTGATGCTTGTTATTAACAGTAAAGGAAATTTGAGACCACTGAGTACAAGGACATCTATCTGTCTGTAGTTGCCTTTCCAAGCCTGATAACCTCCAGATGTGTTGGATTGCAACTCCCATCATCCCCAGCCAACTTAGCTCTGGTTGCAGGTGATTGGAGTTACAGTCCTGTCCTACCCATCTGGAGTGCACTAGGTTGGGGAAAGCTGGTTTGTAGGATTATTATTTTTTAAGAGTAGTGTTTCCTAAAATACAAGTGAGCTTTCTTAGAATTAAATGAAAGATCATTACTCTTGATAGATTTTTTTTAAATCCATTTGTCAGCAAGCCTTATGTGTGTTCTAGTCTATGTTCTGTACATGAAATCCATACATTTTGAGGCAACAATGAACAAGTGGTTTAAAAATATACATGTGGGCTTAGGAAGGCACAGGAGTCATATATAATTAATATGTAGAGTTTTTCCTGACCCCAAAGAAAACATTCCAATGCCTAGATACATTATTCACATAAATATGTTCTCTATTATATCTGTAGTAATGTTTTAATCATGTAAGCATTGGTATCATTTTAAAGTGCTATACATTGGAACTAAAAAGCACTTGTTATTTATAGAACAGAATGTTTTGTCCGTTTCCATGGAGCATGGTGTAGTGTGGTTTTAAGCTTTCCTATGAGAAAAACCATTCAAGAAGAGATCTTCATATGGTCAAAACCCAGCTTTGTCAGTTTACTACCACAGCTTGCAGCATGCTTGTCATAAAAATGCTAGAGTGACATATCAGTGGCATTAGATAAATGCCACCATATAAATATATTGGGCTGGATCCAAATTTATGCTGGATCAACGGTGCTGGCAGAAGTGGACTTTCCTGGGGCCTCCTCGTGGCAGCCCCTCCTCCTTAAAATGCTATGCAGAGAAGCAGGATCCACTGATGAATGGGGCGAGTTGTGGTCTGCGTGTGTGGAGGGTCTCCCCAAATGGGGACCTTCTGGAAGTGCAGGCTTTCCTGTCGTGGAAGGCAGATCTTGGATCCAACCCATTATATATAAGCAACTACATTTATCTTTAAATTACTCCTGGTAAATAACTTTCCAGCACAAAAAGTACATACGAGTTGGAGCCAATGCTTTCAATGAGACTTGTACATATGTAATATATTTAACAACACACATCCAAAATTTCCAGATATTGGAGCAGATAATACAAATTTTCTGAATTATCATCTTCTGTCTTTTTTGTGTATGTTTGGTTGGTAGCTAAACCTATAGAGGTAACAGTGTTATAGACATAAAAAGGAGACAAATCCCAAGGATCCTCCTTCCATCATACCACTGCAAAAGTCACTTTTTGAACATTTCGAGAGGCACATTGTAAGCTGAACTCTCTGCATGAGAATGGGTGCACATGACTAGCTTGCTATGGACTGGGAGTCAGACTTTGCACTGTCATAAGTGGCAGATTTCTGTTGGGAGAGGCCTTAGTTCTTTGGCAGAGCACATGCTTGGCATGCCAAAGGTTCCAGGTTCAATCCTGGCATCTCTGGTTAAAAGAATCAGGTAGCAGTTGATGGCAAGGACCTCTGCCAGAGACCCTGGAGACCCACTACCTGTCAGAGAGTAGTCTAGATGGACAAATAGTCTGACCTGTTATAAAGCAGCTTCTTACATTCCCTGTTTATGATTCCAGAAAAGTTGTTGCATTAGGGCCTCTTCTTATTAACATTTGGGCATGTGGTAGCCACAGGAAAATGTTGGCATGATGTGCTTGAAAATCCAGTATATGCTGGCTCCCAGCCCAGGTCTTCCCCCTCAGCCTGTGCAAAGTCTCATTCATAGCAAACTGGTCATGTGCATCTGCTATCATGCAGAAGGTTCAGTTTACAAGAAGCCTCTGGAAAGGTTTGAAAAGAGGTATTTGCAATGGCATGCTGAAAGTGGGACCCTCTGCATGGCAGCACATGCACACAAGCAATTGGCTGTGGGCTTGGACCCAACTTTGTGCTAGAAGAAGTGTCAGTCCCAGTCTTAGACGGTGGATAGGATCCCAACTTAACTAGTCAATTCTCTGTTTTGCCCCTCTCCCCATGCTCAATTCTCTGTCCGTTACTGCGATTACTCTGGCATAGCTGCCACATTATGGTGATGGCATGGCATCATAGCAACACAGCATAATTCACTAAACTGTCGTAATGCTGCTGCAATGCAACAGCAGTCATAATGTCAAATTTTGCTGGCATAAGGGAATTAGTAATGGCCTACCCATTACTAACATAGTGTTTTGGACTACAGTCCCCATAATTCCTGGCCATTAGCCACATTGGCTGGGGCTTATGGGAGTTGTAGTCTAAAACATCTGGAGGGCACTTGAAACACTACCTGGTTTATCTGGCATGAGCATGCTTAGGCAAGAGTCTACTCCAGCCTTCTCCAAACTGGTACCTTCCAGGTATTTTGGACTACAACTCCCTGCATTCCTGACCATTGCCCATGCTGGCTGGGACTAATGGGAGTTGGGGAAGGATGAACAAAAGAAGAGGAATTGGACAGAATCAACTAGAATGACTAGGACTGAAAATTAATTCAACCTAGGAAGCAAATATAAAGATATGTATCAGGAGGCCGAGTTCAAAGGCAGTAAGAATCTCCAGTGCCAGAAGATGATGCCTTTGAAAGATAAGAATATCCTACAACTTTTCTGAGCTAGCTGAAAGCTAACTGGTAAGAATAAGTTTCTTGCCATACTGGGAATAACAACTATTAACCAACCCCAGTAAAGGAGGCCTTAGGGCTTAACTATTTATTAGGACTACTAAAATAAAAGATGAGAGCCCACCCAGCAATGTAATCAATGGCCACAGATTACAGGCAGAAGCTTTGCTTACATTCCAGGCAGAAGCGTTACCTACCTTTATCAGTTGAGTGCTGCCAGTGGAATTGCCCATAGTACATTTCATTTGTTGTGTGTTGAAAACAGTTAAGATCAATCTATATCTTACAATTGTCTTGAAGATGCCACTTGAAAGAGCCTCCATATGGTGTCTCTGCTCTGCTGCTATGATGGGGCTTATCACATCAAACAACAGTAGACAGTAAAGGTCTGGAAATTCTCCATGACAGGTTGCTATATAATGCACCATATATTACATGTTATTTAAGTGTTGGAGAAAAATTACCACAGTGGAAGGCATATCTAGCATATGATACAGGTTACACATAGACCGTACCTTATTTCATGTAAAATATTGTATTGATACTGAGGTTTCCACTAAAAACTGAGCTTACATAGGTTGTGTTAGCTAATTTCGGAAGGACCTTGACTAATGCACCAACTATGTTTAAAGGTTGTGACCCCAAAGCTTTAAAATGTAATTTTTGACTTTAAAATGCAATTTGGCAAACCCTAGAGAAGGTGTGGCTGCTAAATTGAGAACAATAGGAAAAGAAAGCAGATATGGTATGTGTGGCCATATTGTTGTAAGAATTTCCAGTGTTTGTTTATTTAAGATATAACATGAATCATTATAATTGTCATTGAATCTTGTTACAAAAATCCAACTTCAGTATTGTTCAGTGCAGGTTTTGGAAGTCAGAGGAAGTATGTAACAGAATGAAGATACCTGTAAGGGGATTTTTTTCTTTAACTTGCCACAAAGTATGGGGTAGTCTTGATATATGTAGATGAGACACTGCAGATGAAACTTGCTCGGGTAATGACTCAAAGTATCTGTTGCTGTTTAAAACTTCTGAGGAATTTCCCTTCTCGAAATTATCATGTTAAATGCTGGCAGTGTCTGTTTAATGTTTCCCAAACTAGCACATTTCTTCCACAAGCATTGTGTGAATGCAGTTCCCAGCTCTGCTGATGGCTTTTGTTTATCTCCATCTTTCAAGCCAGACCTATAGTGTAAATGGGATTGGGCGGGTGGTGGGGAGGGTGGTGGAAGGATTCTGCATCTTTTTTTTCCCACATTTGATCTGGTAGTTTGCATACAGCTGCTGAGTAGACAGTTACCTTTGAAAGGAACATTTGGCTGGTTTAATTTGATTAGAGCAAGCCACCTCAATCATTTCTTAACTAAGAGTGCTTTCATTTTTGCTTGGCAGTAGGAGTTGGGAAAGTACTGACTGGTAATAAGATATAGGGGGAAATGGCAGAAAGGGACACAAATGTACTGAATAATGAAATGGTTTTAGTGGATTAAAGAAAAAATAAAGTATGCAATAAACCCTGTTTAGTTGTTGTTTTTAGCAACATGCAGAAATTAATGGAAGTGGTTTAAGTTAACAGAAGTAATCTCTGTGGCAACCTACCTCACCCCCAACAAATGAAGGTTGGTTGGAAAGTCTCATCAAAAGGCTATTGGAAAAAATATTTTGTTGTGTGTTCTTTGAGATGCTTCACTTCAGACTTTTAAATAAAGGAATGGGGAAAGATACAACTGTCAATTTGCATCTTTTTCCTTTTTTTGTTGGATAGCCCAGTTGCCAAAACACTGTCTTAGAAACTTCATTTAACATTTGCTTTTGAAAGGTAAGAATAAAATGCGCTGTATTCTCTCCCATACATATGATTAACTGTCAAGGTTATCATAAAGTTCCCTGATTTCATTTCCTTTTTAAAAATCTAAAATCATATAATGATGTGCTGGCTTAAAGATTAAAAAAAGGAAGATACTACAGGAATGAAGAAAGAACAGTTTGAGATTGTAGAAGTACAGTATGGGAAATTAGAATGTGTCATACAAGTAGCTAAAATAAAACATGAAGGGACACATACTACAAAAATGTGATTAAAATGGCTATCCTTTAGAAGTGATTTGAGTATGATATCTTCTAGAAACATTTTGGAATGATAAAACAATAATATTATATTTGACTGCATCTTAAACTGGCAAGGTTACAGAGGTGGGAGGTCATTATTATCTCTCCTGTAGCATTAGAAACATAATAGATTCATCATATGAAGATTACTTATTTGGTTCTGATATACTTATTAAATTAAATATTCTCCTTGCTGTGGGCCAGTGCTTCCATTAAAAAAAGTATTTTAACAGTCAAAATGGAAAATAAGTTAAAAACTTAATGTTCTCTAAAACAGCGTTGCTATGGATTCTGTGCAAAGTCTGTACAAAAGTTGTATTTTAATGACATAATCAAAATCTACTGAATAACTTAGGGAGCAATTCTATGACCACTAGACAGCGGCTAGACGGCCATAGGATATCTGGTTTTCCGGGACCTGACCTCCCCCCACTTCTGCATTGCCTTGGAGGAAGCGCAGAACAGCCCTGTGCTCTGCGCTCGCAAGAGGAGTGCGGAGTGGCCAAAAAGGGGCGTTCCCGGAGGGTGTTCCGGGGTGGGGAGGGCGGAAATGCCTGTACAACACATCCAATATGTTGTACAGCAGCCTCCTCCCCCGCTCTGCTCTCCTGCTGCTAGACATCCGCAATCAGCTGTCTAGCCAAAAATGCAGGGCAGGAGAAGTGTGGAGGGAACAATCCCCTCTATGCTTCTCCTGCCCTGCATTGGATAGGCGGTTGCTGTCAGGAGCACCCTAGCTGCCTCTTGCAGTCCCCACCAATAGCCAACTCGGGACACAGACGACGAGGAATTCTTTCCAAGACTTTATTCCTTTATTACTTTATGACTCTTTCAGAATACTAGTTGCTAGCGCCAAAGCAAGGAACAGCACTGGGGAAAGATAGCTGAGTAGCCTAAGCTCCAGGTAAGGCAGTTGGTCCCCGTTTGAAGGAGAATCATGGGAAGACCCTGAACTTATGGGCTAAGGAGAGATCCTCCCTCTTTCCCTTGGGTCCTTGGGACGCGACCGTAGTTTGCGCGCCAAATGAGCACTACACCTCCTTTCCGCACCCTCCATCTGTCATCGCTCCCTGCGTCTGCGCCGAGCATCCAGCAAGCCCCCCTCCAGCACTCTCTCACTGCCAGCGTCACTATCTATCCCAGGAATGCTGGCAGGAGGAATCTCTGCCAGCTGCTGTGCTTGTGAGAGATGAGCGAGCTCCTCTCCCACGGATTGCTGTTCCTCCTCAGAATCAGAACTGCTCTGGGGCTTTTTTGGCTCAGTTTCCACCCTGACAGTTGCCTCGGAGTTTGGAGGCAGCCGCCTATCTGAATAGGATTGCGCCCTTTTCTAATGAATTAATAATGCTACTAGGTATGGGTTCCCCAACCTTTTTGGGCCAATAGGCACATCTGGAATTTTGAGAGTGTCATGGGTACACTCACAAAATGACTGCCATGGAGGTGGCTTGCCTGTTCATAAAATGGCTACCATGGTGGGCATGGCCAGACACAGAATCCTCATTTCCCAGAAAGCAAAGTGGTGAGACTAAAAGAAAAATATTTTTTCTAAGAACCTAAGAACATAAAAGCCATGCTGGATACAACCAGGGTTCCAACTAGTCCAGCATTCTGTTCACGCAGTGGCCAACCAGCTGTCGACCAAGAACCCACAAGCAGGACAGGAGCGCAACAGCACACCTAAGTAGAAGGCAGAAGTGGGGTCTGAGCTCCAAAACACAAAACTACTCTTTTGAACCAAAATCAAGATGGCCCTGGAGGGCAGCACTTCACTTTGCAGCATGCCAGCCTCCCAATTAAAAATAGTAATTAAAAACAATCTTAAGAAATACAATAAGAATCAGGAGGGAGCCTAGCAGGCGCCAACAGAATTGACTATGGGCACATTGGTGGCCATGGGGCACCACGTTGGAGACCCCAGCTTAGGTATTTAATTTCATTAGCAGTCATAGTTTCAATCCATATGTAGCAATATTGCATCTAATAACTAAGCCACAGCTTTTCTGAACAAGATGTAAATTAAGCTTTCACTTAAGATACAGTAAAACGTGCTTGCCACCTCAATTCTAAATGGCATGTGATGCGCATTGATTTCAACTGAAGTCATGTCCAAGTGTGCACACTTAAGAATTCAGCTCACAACCTGGTGTGCCAGCCTGATGGGAGGGAATAATTGATCTCTGAAGGGGTCACCTGCACTAAGGTCTGGTCCCTGCTTCAGTGAGATCAAGGGGACTTACTTCCAGGTCAGTGTGTGTAGAACTGCATACTTAAATGACTCTGCCCGTGATCCCTTGCTGAGCCTTATGCATGTTCCCAGAACAATAGTGTAGTACCAATTATCTGTCCTCATTCAAAACCCATATTTCGGGGGGTGGGGGGGAGTCATAATCCTGTAGTCCTCTTCCCTGGCCATAATGATGCCTTATTAATTAATTAATTAATTACATCTTCCATACATGATGGATCTTAAGGTGGCTTACCTCTGGAGTTCCTAGGCATTATCCCACCCAGACACTGTGCAGACTGAGACTTGCTTAGCTTCTGTAAGGTTGTTGTACCTCTTGTCTTCAGACCCTAAATAAATGTCACTGCAGTTGCTTACCCTAATCTCGTGTTATTCTTGCATCTTCCATTCCTCCCCTCTAGGTTATTACCTGTGTCTCACCTTCTTTTCCCTTCACTTGATTGTCTCCCTTTTTGCTCTCTGAATTTAAACTGTTATCTACCTAGGGCAGGAAGCTACCTTTTCTTTATGTCCCTCTGTAAAGTGCCATGCATGCTGATGGTACTGTACAAATAATAAATAGCTATGTTTTAAACTTTCTTTATACTGATTGGGCTAAGAGGGCAAGAGTGGGTGGAGAACAATGGGTGAGGAGTTGGCTCTGTCCAGGCATTTTGTTTAGTGATCAGTGCAAGTGGTTTATGATGGCAGAACTTGCTAAAACAATAGTTGGTAGTAAATCTCTCCCCACCTCTCTGCTCTTCTGCACAAATATGAAATGTGGTGTCTGGCACAGGCAACTGCAGGTTTGTGGACCTTAACACTGCCAAGAAAAGTTTGAAAGATATGTGGACAGAATCTGGTGAAAGGGCTCCTTGCCCCTCTCTGATCGCTGCTATTTCCCTGTCCTCCAAGCCCACCTCCGCTACACTGAAGCTTCCTCTTTTCTAGAGGGCTGTCCATGTTAGTCTGATACAACACAAACAACAGTAGGTTGCAATCCTATATCTGCTTACCTGAGAGTAAGTCAGTTGAACTCAGCGGGACTTACTTCTGAACAGACAGATATATAGTATTGTACTGTAACAGATCTATTGTGGCATACGCTTCAGTGGGGCAGAATCCACTTTGTCAGATGTAGGAAGTGTTTTCCTCAGTTGGGAGAAATAAATTTTACAGACAGAAGGAGGCTTGCAATATAGGCACTTTTAATTAGTAGAAACAATTTGGATTTCCTAATTTGGATTTCCTTCCATTTAAGCTGGGGTTGTAACTGGTTGGGTGTTATTTCTTTTTACTGATCTTCTCTAATTGTGTTTTGAATTTGTTTTTATATTTTAATTGAATTTCTGCTTTTATTGGAATGTTACTATTGTTAGCTGCCTTAAGTGCCTTTTTTGGCAGAAAGGTGGGATATAAATTTAATAAATAAATATAGGAAATTGCAAATATCAAATTTCTCAAGCATCCCTAGATTCACAGTTCATGCTAGGTCAATTGCAGAAGATAGTTTACCAGAAATGTAGAAGCACTTTGAAGACTGGTTAGGTTCCGTAATTATTATTTTCTTTGAATATGTCAACTTGCCTCCTAGGAAAAGTGTTGGCAATATTGATGTGTCACTAGGCATATTTCTGTTTAGACTATTAAAAAAAAAAAAAAGTAATGCACCGCCAGACAAAAAATGATTAAGAAGGGCTGGCATGTCTGGAAAAGAGAGTGATGTACTGTAAATGCAAGAAGGGAGGATGGAAAGAACATCTTATCGGGCACGGTTTCCTTGAAGTAATATTCCGAACAATGAGACCTTTTACAGGACTGGTGAGATGGTGAGTTAATGAAGCACTGGCCTTTATAACTCTTGGGTACAAGCTGTGGAAGTGAAAATTAGTTTGGTGGTTTCAGCCTAGTCCCCACCAGACATTTGTCTACATCCCAAAACCACGGTAGAATTTGGCAGTCAGGACAATCACAGCTCCAAAGAGGGATAAGGAAAGAGGACTTGGTGCTGAGGGTCAGAGATGCCTGAAGGCAAAACCGTATGCTGAAAGTTTGCCCAGTCTGACCTTACTGGGTTGGCTTTGATCCTGAACATTTTACTTCATTTTTAAGAGAACTCTCTTTTCTGCACACTGACGTAGGAATGAAACAAAAGTGCAATCTGAAAGACATGATTCTATAAGCCCTCTGCTGCCAAACAAGTGTTTAGGATGGAGTATAGCTGTTGTGCTGGTGCAATGTTATGATTCATGCATTAGCACTGTAAACTGACGCAGGGGTCTGGTTCACACCTGTAGGCCCACCTCTTGTTTTCCCACCACTTGATTACTCAGCATTGGATGACTGGCAGCTGCATGTGTGAATCAAACTCTCTGAGGAAGGGTTGACACTGGATCTGAAACTCCTCCATGGTGATTCATCTGTGATGGTTTGTTCACACACGCAAGTCATTACTTGGTACTGCAGTTAAAAGATGATGAACATCTGTGAACTGACTCCTGGTCTTGTTCTGTGTCAGGCTGCAAGTGAGGGATTGCATGTTTAAATGCTCTACCACATCAAAAACTTTGGTTTTTGTGCTGCACGGTTTTTATCCTTTGCTGCTTGTTTAAACTTGATTTTATTATGTGCTGTTTTTAGCATTCTCTAATGTCTTGTTTTTTATGTTTTTAATTTACCCAGACATCACCCAGAGAACTCTTGTTATTGAGCAGTCTATATGTGTAAGAAATAAATAATCACCTTTACCATGGAAAAATAGCATATTAGGGAGAGAGTTCTGCTCCAGGCTTTTGCTTGTTATTTTTGTTTTCCATATGCAGGGAGATGCAAACATGCAATCCCCCACCTGAAATCTGAAGTGGTCTAGTTTCAGGAATTCTGTATAATATCACTTACCCCAGATCTATAGGTCAATTCCCATAATATTGTTTTTGCACAGTAACGTGAAACAGTGTTGCTGTGCCAAAACAGTCACCAATGCCAGATGTAGTTTAGAAATGAGAGATAGAGCTGGGTATCATCTGGTGACACCCTAGCCCAAATCTTTGGCTAATCTCACCCAGCAGTTTCATGTAGCTCTTGAATGGATGGAAGAGAAGATAGACCTTTGCAGCATCCCTTACACCACAGTTCATGGTGTGAAGCAGAACTCTCCCAGCACCGTCAGCCCCAGCCCCATCATAACTAAGCAGTCCAGGAGAACGCTGTGTTCGATGGTATCAAAAGCTGCTGAGAGGTCCAGGAGAATTGATAGGGTTTCACTTCCCCGTTCGTTTTTTGGCATAATTCCTCCATCAGGACAACCAAGGCAGTTTCATCTCTCTGAATGGGCCAGAAACTAGATTGGAAAGGATCCAAATAATGCTGTGGCATGTGTAAGGAACTGTTGACTGGAGCACTAATCAAACACTGGCATTAGATGAGGACTAGAACAGGGCATTCCAGATTCCTGCCTAAAACAAGCAAAGCCAAGGAAGAAGGCGGAAGAGCTCTGGTATGTTCCCTACTTCTCTGCAGCTTCAATGGTCAGCATAGCAGTTTGGATGGCTGCAACACTAAACTTTTATTACTTGGAGGAAGCTACCTCTGGCTCTGCCCAGTGCAGGACATTCTGCTTCTCTGGTACTACTTTGCTTCTCTGGTTCTCCAGGTGGATTGCCCCATCCAGAGGTGTCCACCCGACAGTTGGAGAACCACTGATTTAAGGGTGATACTCTGGCTGCATTTATGCACAGGGCCTGTTTTTTCTTCAAAGAACTTGAGGTGGTGCCTAGTCTGCCTATTGGTAAACCCACTGCTGATTCCTTGTCATGAAACAAGAGACCCCTGGATCCAAAGGAAGGGGCAAAGGGGCAGATCAGAGGGGAGAGAGTAGGGAACTACAGTTGGCAATTTGCTCAGAATCTGCAACTACGTTTATCCTTGGCGAGCTTTCTCTTGCCTGTCTTACTTTAAGCATTTTAAATAATGAAAACATACAATAGATTGTATTTGTAGAGCATGCATGTAGGTAGTCTTATATTAATTTATATGCACTTCACTTTCACATGTGCACAGAATGTAATCTTTTAAAATAAGGTTTCACATGCCACAGCTTGTTACAAAGAAATAACAAGTAAAAAATGGTTGGGTGGGGAGAAACCCAGAAGTACTCTTGAGTGAGTCTTTATTCTTAACATAGTAGGCAACTGTTATGGAAACACATCTGTATGATTTTCTCAGTGGATATAAAAAGGATACAGTTTGTAATACAGAACTCCTATTCCAAGCAAGAGGGCGTTTCTCATGGTCTCTTGTCTGCGTCTTCCACAAATATTTGGCAGGGACACTGCTAGAGCTTGTTAGTAGTATCAAATCCTAATGCACATTCTACATAAAGACGCTCAATTTAGATAGTGTTTGGGGCTGGAATTGTGGATAATTATTTGTGCTCAATTGGGGACAGAAGGATAAAAAGTACTTCATTAACTGCCTTCAAAATATTTTGAGATCTTTGGAATGTTCTTGCCACTGGTATTTTGACTTCAGAGATGCAGACTCAAAGGATTAATGTTAAATTAATTTAAATCTGTAATGTGGATATACCCTTAGTACTGTTCACACAATACTTTTTTCCACACACAAGTTGTCCAGACAATCAGGCTGGCACTCACATAGAGAACTGTATTGTGTGGATTGGTCAACCATGGATATAGCATCTCCAATAAATGTGGCAGCTAGAAGTGCTGCTGTGAACATGGAAATAGTTGCTGGCTACATCTGTAATTCACAGAATGCATGCCTACAGAAAAGATTGGTGTGGACACAAAACATATTGGGTTGGATCCAGACTTAGGCATACTTAGAGAAGACCAATTGAAATCAATGGGAGTTCAAGTTAGGCATAGTTAATCTAAGTGCCATTAATTATTTTTAGTGGGTCTACTTTAAGTATGACTAAGTCTGGATCCAATCCATTTTGTGAACCAGCCATACATTCAGAGCTTCTTCATACTTTACCATTTCCCTGGTTGTTGTTGTTGTTGTTGTTGTTGTATCTAGATCTAACAGCTCCATTTGTCATTAGATCCATGCTCATCTCTAAGAAGAGTCTCAAAATAATTAATCTGGATAATCCAAAAGCCACCAGGGGATAATTGCAACCTACTTTTTGCTGAGCATAGACGCTCATGGCAACAACTCTGGGGTAAATGCTAACAAAAACCTAATGACTGGGTTCGGATGACATGATAACCCATGATGGGTTAAATAAGCCATGGGTTATCATGCAACTGTTGAGAATTCTTAAATCCACGATGGCTTATTTGACTGAAATAACCCACTCTGATAACCCACTGTCTGCACTAAGGGTTATTTAACTCAACGTGTCATCTGACACTCACCATAGCTGGTTGCCTACAGAGTTGGCTGGCAAGAGCAGCCAAAATTGCTGCGACGGCTGTGCTCCAGTCTACAGAGCCCTTTTTTGGAGATCTGACAAGCAGCCCAGGAACAAATGCAGCCAAACAAGCACAGTCCCTGATACCGCACTACAGTTACAAAGTAACAGCTTTCCTCTAGTACAATGACAGCCTCATACTACCACGCTACAGCAAAGTTACATAACGACAGGCTTCCCTGATAGCTGCTTTGAAATTGTGCAGTTTGGGGAATAGGGGAAGAACTTCTCACTTTTCCATGAAGAAGCGCGGTTCTGCAATTATCCACTACAGCATCTGAAGGCTCCACATGAGGGCACTCTGTCTGTGCAATTGCGCCCCATTCCAGCAAACTGTCAGGGAGTTATAGCCCCCACTCCCTTTTTCCTTCTCTGGTCACTTTTCCTTGAAGAAGCAAAATGACTGGGAGGATGCGCAATTGTGCTTTTGCGCAAATTGGCTTTAGTGCTAAAGTGCTATAGCGAACAGAAGCATCTATGCCAGCAATGGCTATGGGGGGAAATGCGCAATTGAGGGTTTTGTCCCAATCCTGCAAACCCCCAGGGGTTTATTTCTGCCACCCTCTTTTTGTTGCACCTGGAATTTTCCCTCATCTGGGGTAATTGTGCAGGGTTTTGGTGGTGCATAAGGTGCCTCCTGACTAGGAGAGGCTGTGTGTAAAGTTTGGTTCCAATCCTGCAAACCTCCAAGGTTTTATAACCACCACCTCTTTTTTGGTGCACACAGGATTTCCGTTCATTGTGAGTACTTGCACAGGATTTTGATGGTGCGTCAGGTGCCTCCTGACTAGGGAAGGCTGTGTATGAGGTTTGGTCCCAGTCCTGCAAACTTCCATCTCTTTAGAGCCACCACCCCCTTGTTGGGGTGATACTGGAAGCACTGAATTAAGCCTCTGTATTTCACCCCACACTTCTCCCCTCTCATTGGGATATTGTGGAAGGTTAAAACAGACTGCTGCGGTGTTGTTAATGGGTGAAACAGCACCACTGCTCAGGCAGGAGGACTGCAGTAGGGCAGGGAAATTAATCAGATTACGCACAGTAGTTTAATAAGCTACTCATAATAGCTTATTAGCTTGGTCATGTGGTGGAGCATTGTGGACTATTTGAAAAATAAGCTACTATGAGTAGCTTATTAAGCCACCATGGCTTGAAGTGACATCTGAATGCAGCAAATGTGTGCACAAGTCCTAAGATCAATTATGTTACACCACCTTTAATTGCTTTAAAATCCAGTCCGCATCCCGGTTTGGCTTAAGAACATGGATTTAAATGAATTGGTTACTGTTGAATTCTGTCAGACTAACAACCTGATCCACATTGTTCAGTGGGACTTACTTCTGAGGAAGTGTGGGTATGGCTGCAGTGTAAGCCATATTAAAACAAATTATACTACTTTATCTTAATGGTGGATCATCAGGTAGCCCTACTGATGGTCTTTGAGCTCCACAGAAGCCCTTCATTAGGGAATGGTATGCAGAAGCTCTGTGGCTGTGCATTTCTGTACCCTGAAGAGAAAGAGGCTTCAAGACTGTAAACGTATCACAGTTATGTACTCTGAATGTACATACTGGGAAAGCAGGATCACACCTGTTGAGGCCTCCTCCTTACATATATTTAGCATCATTATTGAAGAGCCTATATATGTACAAACAAACTCTACACATAGTGGGAAGGATCCAGTGGTGTGCTCCTGCTAGCACTCTTGATGTTATGCTGGCATAAACTAATGCTTGTGTAATGCATGCTGCCTGTTCCCATTGTGCTAGTTATGCTGCACAAATGTTGTTTACACTAGTGCAAGGTGAGTGAATATCCAAGATCAACACAAAGGGAAAAAATAGTCTAGAGATGCTATAAATGATTTTATTGGTGAAAAGCCCAATGCGTTTCAGCCTCTTGCTTTATTGTTAGGCCTTCTTCAAAGGGCTGCTTCAATACACATATAGAACATAAATGAGACAACACAGAAATATATATTTTTTAACAATTAGAAGAGCATACTGCAAGCGTGGTCTGGGTGTGCATTTAACCATTAAAACAATGTCAATACTCCACATAAATATTTAATAGGGCATATTGCAGACAAGGCCTATGTATATATTTAAACATTATAAAACAGGTAAAATGTTCCATACAATGTTAATAGGGCCTTGTCTGCAGTGTGCCCTATTAAATATCTATGTGGAGTACTGAAATATTTTTAATGTTTAAATGCATGAACAGGCCCTGCTTCCATTGTGCTCTTCTAAGTGTGTGTGTGTGTGTGTGTGAATAAAATGTAATCTGTGTTGTCTCATTCATGTTCTATATATGCATTGTTACAGCCCTTTGAAGAAGGCCTAACAATAAAGCACGAGACCGAAACGCATCAGACTTTTCATCAGTAATATCGTTTATAGCATCCTGAGACTATTCTCCCCCTTTATGTTTACACTGGTGCAACATCGCTAGTGCTAGCAGGAGTGCACTGTTGGATCGTTCCCATAGGCTCGGTATATGCAGAACTGTATATGCTTTTTACATGCTTGTTAAGTCTTTCAGAAGTTATTCTGAACGCATGTAGGGAAGATGCATTCAGTGGGCACCAGTAGGCATGATCGCACCGCACCTCACTTGTGCACAGTGGTGCTCAAAAGTCTGAAGTGACTAAATATGATCCAATAGATTCATGTACAGGCAGCTCTGAATGGCATTCTTAAGGCAATCATTGCCTTAATGCAACCATTGCATTATTTGGATTTTTAACCTGTCCTATCCCAAAGGGTCAAGGGATATAACATTTGAAACAAGCCTAATTGAAATATCATTCTCTAGTACTGCTTTGTTTCATTGAAATGGGTCTTGTGTTGAAGGTCTACTGCTGGATTGTGCCATTGGAATTTTAGCCTGTCCTACCTAACCAGCTTCTGAAATTAGTATTCAGAATATTCCATTTGAAGGGGGGAGGGAACATACACTAAAAGAAGGAGTCACAAAAAACTTTGCCAGAATGAATCAGTCTCCACTTGCTTTCTATGTGCAGGGGTGGAATAATAGCATCAAACCAAGGAGCTGTGCTTTAAATTAAAATATTTCATTGTTTCATTGCATTTGTTTTTTTAACTTTATTCTACCTTCCCAATTTTGTACAGGCCAAGGCACTTCATGGCAATATTATATAATTAAATAGAATAGATAAAATAGATAGATAAAAATGGTAACAATACTGCCATCACCCTACAAAAAATAATAGCAGTAATATATAGTAATGAGCCAGATGTTAAACCCTTTTTAGCCAAGGGAAAACTAGCAGTTATAAGCATTTTATTGTCCTCTAAAAGAAGTGTGCAGAATATTGATGGTGTTCACATTCTGCACAGTGGAATCTTTTAAAAAATATTGCACTAGGCGAAAGAGTAGCTTTGCCAATGTATTAAATACTTGGCAAAAAAGGTGTTTAAAAATTAAGTAAATGTTGTTCAACAGAAACATACAGTTGGAAATACTTTCCAGTGTTGACGTTCGGATTTCAGACCTGCCTGGCTCCTCTGTGTTTGCGTGTACTGGGATAGATGATTTATAGAAATACATTGCAGATTATTAAACCCCTGTCAAATATCAGGGAATGTAACCTTAACTAGTGACTTTTAAATAAAGTTGTTTTGCTATGTAGAGGCAGTGTATCCATGTTTAAATTCCTTATCTAAGGAAAACCAAGTATATTGAACTGTAGGAGTATCCTGCTGTGAAAAGACAGCTATATCCTGATTGTTGAGCCTCCAACAGGCTTCTATTGCATGGAAGATTGATATGGACTTCAGGAAATTGCTAAAATTGCTGTATTTGATCTGTAGATGAAACAGGGAATCCAATGTTTAAACAGTTTTTAGGACTCATGGAAATTGAGAAGTTGTATATGTACAGATGAATGGTCTGATGAGATAGAATGACCCAAGGCTTTATCTCTCAAGTTGTGGATTGGAGTATTACATTATAAGCCCACCACTGCTCAGTTTCCGAGTTCCTATTGTACTTGAGAAATAAAAAAAGGTTTGATGTAGTGGTGATCAGTGGGTTAAACAAAGATCTATTTTTACTACAGTAGATCTCTTCATCACGCAAGATGTTACAAAAACATCTTGAGACTGCCATGGTCGCCTTGGTGGATGATCTTCAACTGGGAATCAATAGGGAGGGTGCATCCCTGTTGATTCTTTTGGATCTCTCATTGGCATTCAATACCATCAACCATGGTATCCTTCTAGATCACCTGAGGGAGTTGGGGGCACTGCTCTGCAGTGGTTCCACTCCTTTCTCTCAGGACTGTTCCAGATTGTGTTGCTCAGGGATTGTTGTTCCTCGAAAAAGGAACTATTATGTGGAGTCCCTCAGGGATCCATTCTATCCCTGATGCTGTTCAATATCTACATGAAACTGCTGGGAGACATCATCAGGAGGTTTGGGACTGAGTGTTATCAGTATGCTGATGACACCCAAATCTATTTCTCCTTAACATCTTTATCCAAGGAAAGTATGACTCCTGAATGACTGCCTGAAGGAGAACAAGCTGGAGTTGAATCCAGGCAAGACAGAGGTGCTCATTGTGAAGGGTCCTAATTCAGGTATTGAGGTATGTCAACCAGTTCTGGATGGGGTTGAACTCCCCCTGAAGGAGCAAGTTCGTAGCTTGGGGGTGCTTCTTGACCCAACCCTGCTCCTGTCACCCCAGATGGAGGCAATGGTGAGAAGTGCCTGTTACCAACTTCGGTTGATATGCCAGCTATGCCCATTCCTGGAACATGTGGACCTGGTAATGGTGGTGCACGCGCTGGTAACCTCTAGGCTTGATTCTGTAATGCGCTGTACTTGAGGCTGCCTTTATATTTAGTTCGGTAACTTCAACTGTTTTCAACAAAATATGGCAGCCACATTGGTCTCTGGGACATCCCATGGAGACCATATTACACCAGTTTTAAAATCTTTACACTGGCTGCCAACTTATTTCCAATTTCCAAGGTAAGCTGGTTCTTACCTTTAAAGCCTTACATGGTCTAGGTCCAAGGTACGTTAGGGAGTTCCTTCTCCCCTACGTCCCAGTCCGCCACTTCTGGTCTTCTGAGGGCTCTCTGCTGCAGCTGCCTAATCTGAGACTGGCAGCCACATGCAAGGGGACCATTTCCTTTGCCTCCCCTCAGTTGTGGAATGACCTGCCAGTTGAAATGTGCCTTCTGACCTCTTTGAAGGTTTTAAAGCAGGTATTAAATACTCTATTATTCCAGCAGGTGTTTTTAGAACCCTTGTTCCTTTTGCTCACTTTTGCATACAGTTTTTAAGCTGTGTTGTTTTAAGCTGTGTTTTATTGTTAGATTTTTTTTAAATTGTTTTCGGTTCAAAGTTGTTTTAGCTACATGTTGTTTGTATATATTGTCTGTATGCTTTTATGTAAATGGCTTCTAAACTTTGTATATTGTATTTTAATGTTTTAGCTTTTGTAAACCATAGACATATAATAAATAAACAAATAAATATATAAGCAAGCAGGTTGGGGGAGGGAAAAAAAGACTGACTTGATATTTAAGTCATGGTGTCTGCATGATCACGATTTTGAGACGGAATGGAGGAGGAAGGGGTCTGCATACATTCAAATAAGGCTCCAGTGGGTGTTGTGATGGTTTCAGGTTTCACTACGACAGCAATCTGCTTTTTGTAACATCTTGCCT
Organism: Heloderma suspectum; assembly: GCF_057233095.1. Taxonomy (NCBI): domain Eukaryota; kingdom Metazoa; phylum Chordata; class Lepidosauria; order Squamata; family Helodermatidae; genus Heloderma; species Heloderma suspectum. The sequence continues at coordinate 193,944,683 of NC_139462.1, forward strand.
GATAAAGAGATCTGGGGTCTATATAGTTAGCACATTTTGGTGACCTTTTGGTTGGCCCAATCATGGTATTACACTAATATGGATTATGGAATTTTTCTAATGGCCAAACATGGCTGCCTTTGCTTTTTTATTTACTATCCGGTAATGTATAAGCCAGTACAGACATAATTTGAGCAGGTTATCCATGCAAAGGACTGTTCACATACTAGTGATCTAGTCATATGAACAGTTTAATGATGGAAAGAGGGTTGACAGATGATTACTTCTCCTACTCCATGAATAGATTAGCCCCCTCTCCTAACATTACACAAGTATCCACTAGAAGAACATTTGTGTGAGCAGTTATATGCACAATACAATCCAACTACTATAAAATTCAAGTCAGACAAATCCAGTAACACCTTAATCCATTATTCTTTTCAAGCTCTTTTTCTGTACATGTTATTTTTAAAAGATATGAAAGAGGAATATGCTCCTGTCATTCATTAAATTACCTGAGCAGCATCCCTCTTTTTTTTCTTTTTTTCTAGCAGGTACCATGTTTCAAATTAGCATCTCTACAAAATAATAGAATTTTTTTAAAGTTTTTTTTTCTGTAAAGTTTCTCTGTCTCCTGCAAGGTAAAAATACTTCTTAATTTGTATTTAAATTTTCTTTAACTTGAAATATCAATTTGGCTGAAGTTTGTAAGCACATTCAGCTCAGAGTTAATTAGGAATTCTCTTCTTAGCCCAAGTAATTTCTGAAATGGCAGATCAGTATCTTAACTGCAAGATTACAGTGCTTCCACTTACAGGTTGGTTCAACTCTTTGTTCTTTGGGATATTAATTCTTACCCAATTTGTAAACTTCTTTGATATCCGAAGATGAAAAAGTTCTAGACAAAGGCAAAGCGTTTTTCTTAACTGCATTGTGACCTGTCTGGTATTATACTATGTGCAGTGTACTTGCAAGAGGCAGATGGTATCTTCAAGAAAGAGATTACAGTTGGTAGCAGGCAGTTGAAAGTGGAGCCTGGAAAAAGTGCATGTCTAGGACAGATGCATTTGAGTGCTGAGCTTGAAAAGGGAATTCAAACTCACTGCATTCCCTCTTTGTCCCCTCTAGTTTATTCTGCTTCTTAGATGGACTGATAATGGGGTTACATGTTTTGACACCTTTCCCATCCCCTTTGAATATATAAATAGTTTTGCATATAATAAATCTTACCGAGTTACTATAATGTTATCCTAGTCTATATAGTTTAACTGAGCCTACACTACATATTGGTCAAGGAATAACGTGATCAGCTTATGATTCTAAAACTGAGAAACTAATAGCCAAGCACAGGAGTTATGCATTTATGCACCCTACATGATAAATTAGCACTTCATTTGTATACTATGAAAGAATAAATGCATATTGTATTGCCATGTCTTTTATTTATTTATTAAATTTCTATACCGCCCAATAACTGAAGCTCTCTGGGCAGTTCACAACAATTAAAACCGTAAAATACAACATGATAAAACATAATATAAAAGTTTAAAACTACAATATAAAATCAGAATAAAAATAAAACCTAGCAGCAGTGCAAACATTTAAAATACAATTATAGGTTTTAAAACAGAAATTGAATGCCTGGGAAAATAAGATCTTCACCTGGCACTGAAAAGACCACAACATAGGCACCAGGTAAGCCCTCTGGGGAGGTAAATCCACAACCAGGGTGCTACAACAGAAAAGGTCCTCTTCTTAGTAGCCACCCGCCTCACTTCATTTAGCGAGAGCTCCTGGAGAAAGACCACTGAAGACGATCTTATGGTCCTGGCAGATATGTGTGGGAGAAGACGATTCTTCAGATGACTTGGCCCCAAGCTGTTTAGGGCTTTGAATGTTAATACCAGCACTTTGAATCAGCATGGATATCAACTGGCAGCCATTGCAGATGGAAAAGTACTGGCATAATATGATCACGTTGGCCAGACCCCATTAACAATCTCACTGTCCTCTTTTGGAACAGCTGAAGTTTCTGGACCGTTTTCAAAGGCAGCTCCACGTAGAACACATTGCAGTAATCTAGACAAGAGGTGATCCTTTAGGGGGAGTGCATCCCGCTCCAGAATAGGTTGAACATCACTTAGCTGGGAAGAAGAACCATCAGCTAACAGTACCTCTGTCTTGTTTGTATTGAGCCTCAATTGATTGGCCCTCATCCAGTCCAATACTATCCCCAGACATTGATTCAAAACAGCCACTGCCTCACCTGGATTTGATAAGAATTAGAGCTGGGTGTCATCCATGTATTGATGACACCTCAGCCCACACCTCTGGATAATCTCCCCCATCATTGCATGTAGGTGTTGAACAGCATGGGGTATAGAATGGAGTCCTGTGGAATCCCATAGCATAGCTGCCAAGGCACAGAGCACGAATCTCCCAGCACCACCATCTGGAATCAGCCATCCAAGTCAGAGCAGAACTACTGCAGCACAGTGCCGCCAACTTTCAACCCAGAAAACCTATCCAGAAGGATATCATGGTCGATGGTATCAAAACCTCCAAGAGAATCAATAGAGTCTTGCTCTCCCTGTCCCTCTCTCAGCAAAGGTAATCCACCAGAGTGACCAAGGCAGTTTCCATTCCAAAACCAGGCCTGAAACCTCACGGAAATGGATGTAGATAATCAGTTTCATTCAAGAAACTGACCGGGAGTTGACCAGCAAACACCCACTCAGGCACCATGCACAGGAATGTTGGCTACTGGCCTATAGCTGTTAACATCATCCGGGTCCAAGTTAGGCTTTTTCAGGAGTGGCCTAATTATCGCTTCCTTTAAGTTCCACCCCCTCTCTCAAGGAGGAATTTACACCTTCCTGGACCCAGCCAGACATCCACTCCCGATTAAATGTAATAAGCCATGAAGGGCAAGGGTCAAGCACAGAGATGGTTGACTGGACTTGGCCAAGCACCTTGTCCATATCCCCAGGCCTCAGCAACTGAAACTCATCCAGCAAAATAACCAGACAGTGCTTTGGACACTCTGCTAATGGAACTGCATTAACTGTGGTGTCTAAGTTCTGATGGATTTGAGTGATTTTATCCTCAAAATGCCATGCAAACTTGTCACAGGGTGCTACTGAGAGTTGCTCCATCTCTCTCCATGCCCTAGATTGCAGCAGGCCATGAACCACTCAGAAAAGCGCCACTGGCCGACACTGAGAAGATGTAACACTGATGGAAAAGAACTCCCTTTTTGCCACTATAACCACCACAGAATAGGCTCAGTGATGCGGTCTAACCTGTGTTTGATCAGACTTGGGATGAGTCTTCCTCCACCTGCGTTGTAGCTGTCTTCCCTCTTGCTTCATTGCCCTCAGCTCAGGTATATACCAAGGAGTTGCCTGGGCTGTGCTCAGAGGGAGAAGTTGCTTGGGTGCGATTCTGTCAACTGCCGGAGTCATCTCTGCATTCTACAGAGTGACCAGAGCTTTGACAGGAGACCAGCCATACCAGCAAGAAAATCCCCTAGAGCGTTCTAGAATCCATTGCAATCCATTAGCCTCTGTGGGCAGACCATTTTAATAGGTCCCCCACCCTTGTAGAGGGGAAAGGCTGCCGAGAGTCTAACCTCAATAGGAAGTGATCTGACCATGACAATAGGATAGATGTTAATTCCCCCACTTTCAGATCACCATCTTCCTGCCTAGTTGAGAAACCAAATCAAATGTGTGTTCTCTTGCCTGTGTTGGACCAATGACATGTTAAGATAGCCCCATAGTTGTCATGGCAGCCAGGAAATCCTGAGCCACCCTGAATCCAGCAGCCACAGCATGGAAGTTGAAATCACTCAGAACCATCATTCTAGAAGTCCTCAACACCAAATCCGAGACCACTTCTGTCAGCTCAGTCAGGAAGACTGCAGGGCAGCGAGGTGGATGGTATACCGGCAGAATCCCTAGTCTGTCCTAGGTACCCAACACAAAGTACAAACACTCAAGATTGGCACTCAAATGGACAGGAATCCTAGAGAGGGAGATAGGCTTCCTATACACCACAGCAACCCCCTCTCCCCAATCCCCAGTCAATGTTGGTGTTGCACTATCCAGGAGGGCACAGCTGGGAGAGATTAACTCCTCCCAGTTCCCCACCCAGATCTCAGAAATACATGCTATCTTATCCACAATTAAATAATGGATGAAGGGGGGTTGTTTTGGCCTCACCTGGCATTCAGCAACAGGAGCACCAGACCCAAGAGCAAAGCTGGTAAGGCAGCTAGGAACCATCTGGTTGGAGGAAGAACTAGAAGAAGGGATAGGCATAAGGTGTCTAGCCCCCCTTCTATTCAGCTGGGCTGTTAATTCCCCGACACCATATCTCCCCTTACCCATGACCACACTAATAGGAGCACCCTCTCCCCCCTGATTAGCCAATGAATTTCCCAGACACATGTTAAAATTACAATATAAAATAGAGAGTCCTGGCTCTCAATGCAAGAGCTAAGGAGGAGCAGGTGATAAAGGATTTGAATGTCTGTAATTGCTCCTCTGTTCTCCCAGCTGCTGACCTCTGCTGCTGCTGGGGTGTATTGAGCTGAACGTCTGTGAAGTGCCCAGTTCTGCTGGTATCTGTATCTTTCCTCAAGGAGGCAGAGAAAGCTCAGAAGGCAAAGGATGGAAAACACTTCTCCACCAGCAATATTCCCATTGCTCAGGCAGCTCTCCCCAGCAATACTACAGGCTCAGAGCCACATTGCCTCTTGCCCTTTGGCTTGTGCCAAGCTCTCGTGCCTGTGCCAGGAGCAGCCTTTAAATACCTGGAAAGGGGAGGGGATAAAGAGACAGACAGCTTCAACCAGGTGTATGTGGTGGTAAACAGGCCCTTCCTCCAGCAGGCTCCACCCCAAACACAGGCTCTGCCAGGGGCAGCCTTTAAATACCTGGGGAGGGGAGAAGGAACAGACAGTCCCAGCCAGCCTCAGCTGGTAAACAGGTCCATACTCCAATTCATCACATACTTTATCTGCAATCGCAGAAGTTTTTACATTTAAAAGGCTCTACATACTTCACATCAAGTATCCATCATCAGTTATTCTGTGGCTTGGATCCTTACTTTTTCATGGAGTACACATTCATGGAACAGGGCTTCTCACCTCCCACTTCCTTCTGCAGCTGCCTGTGCCCCCCACTCAAATCTGCTTCTGGGCATTGGGGAGCCTTTGGGAATGGTGGGGGATATGGTATGGGGCTTTCCAGGTGGAGCTGGAGCTGGCCAAAATGGTCCTCTCCCTTATGTGAATGGAGGGACAATTTAGGATCCAAGCCAATGTACAGTACTGTGCAAAAGTCTTAGGCCACCATTAGATTTGTTGTTTTAGCAATGGTATAATGACCATATATAATTATTTCTCAGTCTCTTCATTAGAATACAACCAGAAAATACATGAAATTTGTATGCAGTGTTCAACAGTAGAAAAAAATCAGAAAAAACAGCTTCCATAGGTTAAAGTGGCAAGTATTTAGTGTGACCTCCCCTTACACTAGAGTAACAGCAGGTGCCTGGCCAGGAATGGTCTTCGTGGAAGGGTAGCGGCCAAGAAACCACTTTTGCGGAAGGGGAACAGGGTGAAAAGGCTAAGATATGCTAAAGCTCACGAAGATTGGAATGAAGATCAGTGGAAAAGAGTATTATGGAGTGATGAATCCAAGTTTGAAATTTTTGGGTCCAATTGTCGACAATTTGTGAGAAGAAGAGTTGGAAAGAGATGGACGAATGAGTGGTTGCAGCCTTCAGTGAAACATGGTGGAGGGTCTGTCCTGGTTTGGGGCTGCATTTCTGCCAGTGGTGTTGGCGATCTTGTCCATATTGATGGGATCATGATTGCTGAAAAGTACAGACAGGTTTTAATTCATCATGCCATTCCTTCTGGAAAGCGCCAGATTGGGAGTGGTTTTATTTTTCAGCATGATAACGATCCCAAGCACACTGCTAATGCAGTGAAATCATATTTCATGAGGAAAACAGCTGATAAAACACTGACAGTCATGGACTGGCCTCCACAGAGCCCAGACCTGAATATTATAGAGGCAGTATGGGATCACCTGGACAGAGAACGAAATAAAAGACAATCTACATCTAAAGAAGAACTCTGGGAAGTGCTGAAAGAAGCCTGGTATAATATACCAGAAGATTACTTCAGAAAACTTCAGAATAGTCTCCCCAAAGGAGTTCAAGATGTGCTTAGAGCCAAGGGAGGTTACACTGAATACTGACTTTTGCCTGTATATATTTCCTGTATTTTCTGTTTGTATCTTAATACAGCCCCTTCATGGATCACTGCCTTGTTGTGGCGAAGGGGCTTGCGTAACTCAGTGAAGCCATAAGCTATGCCGTGCAGGGCCACCCAAGACGGACAGGTCATGGCAGAGAGTTCTGACAAAATGTGGTCCACTGGAGAAGGAAATGGCAACTCACTCCAGGATTCTTGCCAAGAAAACCCCATGGAATGTATCACAAGGCTAAAAGATATGACGCCAGAAGATGAGCCCCTCAGGTCGGTCCAATATACTACTGGGGAAGAGCAGAGGGTATTTCCAAGTAGCGCCAGAAAGAGTGAAGGGCTGGGCCAAAGCCGAAAGGACACTCAGCTGTGGATATGTCTGGTGGTGAAAAGAAAATCCGATGCTGTAAAGAACAATATTGTTTAGGAACCTGGAATGTAAGATCAATGATTCAAGGTAAGCTGGAGGTGGTCAAACATGAGATGGCAAGACTGAACATCGACATCTTGGGAATCAGTGAACTAAAATGGATAGGCATGGGCGAATTTAATTCAGGTGACCATCATATCTACTATTGTGGGCAAGAATCCCTTAGAAGAAATGGAGTAGCACTCATAGTCAACAAAAGGGTGGGAAAAGCAGTACTGGGGTACAATCTTAAAAACGATAGAATGATCTCAGTACGAATCCAAGGCAAACCATTCAACATCACAGTAATTCAAGTCTATGCCCCAACCACTGATGCCGAAGAAGCTGAGGTTGATCGGTTCTATGAAGACCTACAACACCTTCTAGAACTAACACCAAAAAAAGATGTCCTCTTTATCATAGGGGATTGGAATGCTAAAGTAGGAAGTCAAGAAATCACCAGGATAACAGGCAGGCATGGCTTTGGTGTACAAAATGAAGCAGGACAAAAGCTAATAGAGTTTTGCTAAGAGAACACGCTGATCATAGCAAACACCCTTTTCTAACAGCATAAGAGACGACTCTACACATGGACATCACCAGATGGTCAATATCGAAATCAGATTGATTATGTCCTTTGCAGCCAAAGATGGAGAAGCTCTCTACAGTCAGTCAGAACAAGACCTGGAGCTGACTGTGGCTCAGATCATGAGCTTCTTGTTGCAAAATTTCGGCTTAAATTGAAGAACGTAGGGAAAACCACTAAACCATTCAGGTATGACCTCAATCATATCCCTTATGAATATACAGTGGAGGTGAGGAATAGATTTCAGGGATTAGACTTGATAGACAGAGTGCCTGAGGAACTATGGACAGAGGTCCGTAACATTGTTCAGGAGGCAGCAACGAAATCCATCCCAAAGAAAAAGAAATGCAAGAAAGCAAAGTGGCTATCTGATGAGGCTTTACAAGTAGCTGAAGAAAGAATGGAAGCGAAAAGCAAGGGAGAAAGGGGAAGATATATCCAACTGAATGCAGAGTTCCAGAGAATAGCAAGGAGAGACAAGAAGGTCTTCTTAAATGAACAATGCAAAGAAATCGAGGAAAACAACAGAATGGGAAAGACTAGAGATCTCTTCAAGAAAATCGGAGATCTCAAGGGAACGTTTTGTGCAAAGATGGGCATGATAAAGGACAAAGAAGGCAGGGACCTCACAGAAGCAGATGAGATTAAGAAGAGGTGGCAAGAATACATAGAAGAACTATACAGGAAAGATCTGAATGTCCCTGATAGCCATGATAGTGCAGTCACTGAACTTGAGCCGGACATCCTCGAGAGTGAAGTCAAGTGGGTCTTAGGAAACATTACTAACAACAAAGCTAGCGGAGATGACAGTATTCTAGCTGAGCTATTTAAAATCCTACAAGATGATGCTGTTAAAGTGCTGCACACAATATGCCAACAAATTTGGAACACTCAACAGTGGCCACAAGACTGGAAAAGGTCACTTTACATTCCAGTTCCAAAGAAGGGCAACGCCAAAGAGTGTTCATACTACCGTACAATTGTGCTCATTTCACATGCCAACAAGGTGATGCTCAAAATCCTACAAGCTAGGCTTCAGCAGTATGCGAACCGAGAACTACCGGAAGTACAAGCTGGGTTTTGAAGAGGCAGAGGAACTAGAGATCAAATCGCCAACATTCGCTGGATCACGGAGAAAGCAAGAGAATTCCAGAAAAACGTCTATTTCTGCTTCATTGACTACGCTAAAGCCTTTGATTGTGTGGATCACAACAAACTGTGGCAAATTCTTAAAGTGATGGGAGTACCAGACCACCTTACCTGTCTCCTGAGAAACCTGTACGAGGGTCAAGAAGCAACAGTAAGAACCAGACATGGAACAACCGATTGGTTCAAAATTGGGAAAGGAGTACGACAAGGCTGCATATTGTTGCCCTGCTTATTTAACTTATATGCAGAGTACATCATGAGAAACGCCGGGTTGGATGAATCACAGGTCGGAATTAAGATTGCTGGGAGAATTATCAACAACCTCCGATATGCAGACGATACCACCCTAATGGCAGAAAGCGAAGAGGATCTCAAGAGCCTCTTGTTGAGGGTGAAAGAGGAGAGTGCAAAAGTTGGTTTGAAACTCAACATTAAAAAAAACGAAGATCATGACATCTGGCCCCATCACTTCCTGGCATATAGAAGGGGAAGAAATGGAAGCAGTGACAGATTTTACTTTCTTGGGCTCCAAGATCACCGCAGACGGTGACTGTAGCCATGAAATTAAAAGACGCTTGCTCCTTGGGAGGAAAGCTATGGCCAACCTAGACAGCATAGTAAGAAGCAGAGACATCACCTTGCCGACAAAGGTCTGTCTAATCAAAGCTATGTTTTTCCCAGTAGTAATGTATGGCTGTGAGAGCTGGACTATAAGGAAGGCTGAGCGCCGAAGAATTGATGCTTTCGAACTGTGGTGCTGGAGAAGACTCTTACGAGTCCCCTGGACTGCAAGGAGGTCAAATCAGTCCATCCTAAAGGAAATCAACCCTGAGTGCTTATTGGAAGGACAGATACTGAAGCTGAAGCTGAAATATTTTGGCCACCTAATGCGAAGAGAAAACTCTCTGGAAAAGATCCTGATGCTGGGAAAGACTGAAGACAAAAGGAGAAGGGGATGGCAGAGGATGAGATGGCTAGATAGCATCCCCGATGCAATGAATATGAACTTGAGCAGACTCCGGGAGAGAGCGCAGGACAGGAAGGCCTGGCGTGCTATGGTCCATGGGGTCACGAAGAGTCGGACACGACTGAACGACTGAACAACAACAATCTTAATACAGAGACCGAAAAATAATTATAGATGGTCATTAAAACAACAAATTGCTAAAACAACAAAGCTGGTGGTGGCCTAAGACTTCTGCACGGTACTGTATTTATCTAATCTTTTTCACTTATTGCTTCTTCTTTTTCCTATGAAAACTGAGTCACAGTTCAGAGAACTTTAATCACGTCTCAGGATTTGTGCATTCCTGGAGGGCTAGCTTTTGGTGCCTATCTATGCCACAACATGAACTTCTCTTGAAACAACCTGACTTTCAAAAGTAGCCATGTGTTGTGGAGGGTTATTGTTCATCAATATAATAAATATAATATAAAGCTCCACTGAATACACAAATTAATTGTGCTGTTCTCTAGAATAATGTACCCATGGGCGATAATAAAAAAAAGTTGGGTCCCATTATATGGAAAACAGCTTCTAGATTTAGGAACTTTAGTTATCCCAATCTGTTGTATGATTAATTGAATGTTCTGATGAATTTTGTATTCTATACTTGAATGCAGGAGGGCCTTTTCTTCATATTATGTTTCATAATAAGTAGAGGTACACATTTTGAAGTGACATCAAAGTACTCTTCTGATGGTTTCCACCCATTTACTTAGTATTTCTGTTTCTCCCCCTTCTTAGGTTGTTTGATGTATGCACGGTATCCCGAACAGAACGAGAGACTAAATTAACACTGGTGTTCGAACATATTGATCAAGACTTGACCACTTACTTGAATAAAGTTCCAGATCCTGGAGTTCCTAGCGAAACTATAAAGGTATCAAAAAAGGCTAGGGGAGGTTTGTACATAATTTTATGTAATAATATGCTAAAGACAGGCATGCAGCGGAAAATATTTTCAGGAAAACTACTGTCTGATTTTGAGGAGATTTAGCTAATTACCTCTGCCTCAAATTCAGAAGCACCAGTTCTTTTTTGAAATAAGTTATAGTTTCATTATTAAAATGTTCATCACTGAAAAACATTATTCTTCCTACCCACTTGTATGTTTTCATCAAATTATTTCATGATTCTTTTAAATCTGTGAATTGCTACTAAAAGAAATCAGAAAAAACCTACACAGTATAAGCTCAGTTCAGAGGTAAAAAGCAACCATAGTTTTAAGTTCCTGGTTTGAGAACAAAATATGGTTTGAACAAATGACAAACTGTGGTTTGTTGCAAATCAGTATCATAAGTGTCCAACCTTTGTTGCTCTTGTGCAAAGGCTGGGGCAGGGGAGCCCATGTCTCCCAGCTCTTTTCAGGTACAGGAGAAGGCTCTGATGAAGATTAGGATCAAACTATTCTTCCAGGGGAAGGGTGGTCAGTCCTGTATTCACCCTTTCCACCTAAGCCAGAAGGTATGGCCTTGCTATCATCCTCTGAGTCAGAGGAGGAATTCCCAGCAGAACCTCCATCCCCCCACTCTTGCAGAAGTCTGAGACTACAAAATCAGGTGACGGTCCTTTAACAGTCCAGCCAGCTCCTCTGGAGAGGATAGCAACCACTCTACAGATCATGGCTGCATATATAAGGCTTCAGTTGGCTCTAGCTTGCTGCTGAGACAGCTTTCTCCTAGGTTTCTAGTAGAAGAGTGCTCCAGCCACCGAAGCTCATTCTAAGCTTTCTGTGGTTCTGTTGCAGGTGCCTTTACACAAGAGGGCTTCCGCCTTTACTTAGCTCTATCTACTTGACACAGCCTCACCTGCCTAGACTTGACTGTTCTACATAGACTGGACTCTTCTTGATCAGATCTGACTATATTGGATGCTATTGGCTTCCTCTGTGGGTCTCAGGTAACCATAGAACAGGGTAGCAAATGCGAACCTGAGGCTTGCCATGGCTTGTGCTCATATCAACAAACCATGTTTTAGTCTTATATCTGAACTGGGCCATAGTTTTATTAGTAGTATCTAGAAGGGAAGAATCCATGGCTCAGTGATAGAGCACATGCATTATGTGCAGAAGGTCCCTGGTTCAGTGGCATCTTCAGGTAGGGCTTGGAATGCCTCCTGTCTGACACATGAGAGATGCTGCCAGTCAGTTTAGACCATGGATAGGGAACTACTATGGAGGCCTGAGAGTCGAATTTGACCTACCAGGACTCCCCATCCAGCCCAAGAAGGCCTCCAGTGAGGCTCCTCCTGCTCCTTGAAGCTCCGTTCCCTCAGCGAAGGCATATTCCTTGAGGCTGCAGCTTTGTCAGCTTAAAAGGCTAGCTCCTGACTTTGCTTTTCATCAGGATTCTTGGTAGCTCTTTGTTCTTCTCCAAAGCTTTTTTGCCCTATCTGGAACTGCTTGCTCTTCAGAGCTCACTTCTGTCCCTTTGTCTTTTCCATTGGGTCCCACTTGATTACAGCTAAACTTTTCACTGCAAGGGGTCTCTTTCAGGTTCCAGCTAAAGGTTTCACCGCTGGATCTATGTTTTGTGAGTTTGGTGCGGGGGGGGGGGGGGGCCTGCAGAGACCTTGGAATTTGGCAGGATTTTATGTTGGGGGTGGGGTGGATTTGAGCTGCATGAAATTGGCCTACATCCTTTTGTTGCCTGGCAATTGTCCTTGAGTTGTGAAAGGGGGATAAAGTTCCATGCCTGAGATTTTTTTTTCCCTTGGAATGCTGCTGCTGTGACCTATGCACAATTACCTGGAATTACGTTCTATAGAATTCAGTGAGTCTGACTTCAGATTAGACATGCATACAATTGCTGTGTGCTTTCTTTTTGAGTAAACTCAACTGAATTCAGTGGGACTTACTCCTGCAGATACTTTTAAAATAGGTAAGAATCACATTTTGGCCTCACCCACTTTGCCTGTTGCCCTGCCCACCGCAGCTCCAGAGACCTTTCCCAAATCATCATCTGGCTCCCAGGCTGAAAAAGGTCCTCCGCCCCTGGTGTAAACAATACTGAGCTAGATGGAGCAACAGTCTGACTCAGGATAGGAGAGCTTCTGATGCTCTTCTGATTTGGCAATCTCTTCCAGAAAATCTCTTCCAGAAAATCTCTTCCAGAAAATCTCTTCCAGAAAATCTCTTCCAGAAAATTGCTGTATATCATATTCTGGTGCATGGCACTAGGGTATCTGTGTCGCTCATATATTTACATGTTTTGGATGGTCCATCTGTGAGAGTGACAGATAACCAAAAGGGAGTAAGAGCCGAAATTGATAAAATGTGAGACAGATTTATGAAATACAAATACAACACAGCCCACACCGCTGTATCATAAATATTTGTACAAATATTTCTCTAAATAAGTACTGTCTCATACTGATATGAAGAACTGATGCTTTCGAACTGTGGTGCTGGAGAAGACTCTTACGAGTCCCCTGGACTGCAAGGAGGTCCAATCAGTCCATCCTAAAGGAAATCAACCCTGAGTGCTCATTGGAAGGACAGATACTGAAGCTGAAGCTCAAATATTTTGGCCACCTAATGCGAAGAGAAAACTCCCTGGAAAAGACCCTGATGCTAGGAAAGACTGAAGGCAAAAGGAGAAGGGGACGGCAGAGGATGAGATGGCTAGATAGCATCACGGATGCAATGAATATGAACTTGAGCACGCTCCGGGAGAGAGCGCAGGACAGGAAGGCCTGGCGTGCTCTGGTCCATGGGGTCACGAAGAGTCGGACATGACTGAACGACTGAACAACAACAACATACTGATATAGTGGGCAATTTGATAAAGTTCACTTTCGTCCAGTACAAGAGGCAGATGTGGACTTACAACTTGGTATCAGTTGGGCAGGGACATTTCTTTGTTTGTTTATTGATACATTTAAAATATTTTGATCTTCTGCAAAATGTGTTCAAGATGGCTTGCAATCTATATAAAAATGTTGACTGTATCCATTAAACGAACAATAAAACAATGAATAAAAGAAAATCACAAGCAGCAACAAAAAATGATAATGTCACCAAGGCTCAGGAGAATAAAACAGCCTTCACTTGATGCCTAAATGATAAAAAGTAGGCACCAGGCAAATATTTCTAGGGAGCTCATTCTATAAGAGTGGTGCTGCTACCAAAAAAAAGCCCTGTTCTAGGTACCACCCACCTGATCTCTGAAGGTGGGGAATTTCAGAGCATCTCCACACCAGCCTAAAATCCTGCATTTAAAGTGGGGCTTTCTGCTTCCATTTTACATGCCAGATCACAATGGACTCCCTTGACACATGCTTCCCTTTCCCCCTCCTTCTCCCCCTTATCTGAGTCTTCCATATGTTTCAGTGATCTAGCTCCTCTTCTTGTGGTTTTTCCTTTTCCACGGAGGGAACTCAAGCGGAACACAAGTGGGGTAATTTGATATCTCATTATCTCTGATCTATTTAAAAATGGAATAAAGGTAATTTAGTGCAAGAGACACCCTGGAGGTTAATGGCATCATCTAAAGGGCCTGCAAACTTCCGTGAGTGAGCAATCTGAATAGCAGGATAAAACCTCCATGTGAAGAAGCTCTCAGAGGAGGACTGAGATAATGATCTTAATGAATGAGTAGGTTCAGGCCACTTAGAGCGTCATAGGTCAAAGCCAGCACTTCGAATTGAACCTGGAAACAAACTGGAAGCCAATTCTGTTCTTTTAACACCAGCTAGATACATTCATTATGGCTGGACATCTGCTAAAAGGGTGGCGCAAATTTGCAGGATAAGGTATTCTCATTACTGTTACTCACACTCAGCTCTGGATCCTGCGCTCCACTATAATTGTGCAACAGGGCATGGGATCAGGCTGCTAGCTGTTGCCAGCTATGAAAATGCTTGCCATATTTTGCCTGGTTTAGGCAGCTGTCCATTGTGAGCTTTGTGCACTCTTAAGTGGAATGGACCATACGTCTGTTACCCATTCTGTATGCTTTGCCATTTCCATTCTGTCTATAAAGCAGGCAGTGTGTGTCGTCATTGCCTGACAAAGAATCAATTACTGTGAAGATCTGGCTTCTCTGAGAACATAAGCTTTTAGGGTTGAGGCAAGAGCCAGTTGCCATCTGCCACAGATACACATAATCAGTTGGTTGTATTTGAGTATTTCATTACACAGTGCACTGAAAATAAGGTGAAAAACCCCAGGGACAAATCTGTACAAATAATGAAATATATAAAAGCATTTTTAAAAAATGCCAATATTTTAAATTTTTGAGCATTGCCTTAATATAACAAGAACAAAGTAATTTTTATATATAAAAAACAATCATGTCCTTATTGCTGTAATTTGAAAAATACATGGATATTTTCCATATTTATTATCTATAATAATAAAACAGGATGCATGTCTGTCCATCCATCCGTCTGTCTGTGCCATTGTGCTAAGACCACGAAACCTAGATGCTTGAAACTTGGCATTGATACTAGGGGGACTCCAGGGATGTGTACCTCAGGATTGTTTCTTTAAAATGCATTAAGTTTAATGTGAATGTATCTGTGTGGTTGAAGCCCACAACAACATCTTCAGTCACTAGGAGCAGACATCTCTAACCAGTGCATAGCTTTGCAATCAATACAGTTTGAAGCCATGGGAGAGTAGCAGGCTGGGAGACAGAGTTATATAGTTCCCCCTCTCCCCTTCTGTGGAGCAGACTCCTCAGGGGAATAGATTGGACAGACCCCTCTGGGGGCACAAGGGGTGCACCCCAGCAGGTTCTGTGCCTAGTGGTGCCAGTGGGTGTGGCTTCACTCAGATAGGGCAGGCACAACGTGTACAACTCTGACAGCTGTGTACGTTTTCTTGAAGGCTTCTCTGCATCAAACTAAGAACTATTCCAGCCCATGTGAAATTGTTTTCATTCCCTCAAATGTGAATATAATGATCCTATTTCACTTTTGCCTACTCAAAGATTAATACTACTTCTGTGAATACTACTTTAACTCCTACCTTTACTGCTACCTTAAAATGCCTACAGTTTGGTAGGCACTGTACAGAAATGACATGGTTCTTTCCAAGCAGATTTATAGTTTAAGGGTGCAATCCTTCATGGAAGTAAAATCATTGAAATGAATAAGACTTATTTCTGAGTTAATGGGAAGAAATGGATTGTAAGGCTGCAGTCCTCCTTCTAGGCTTAATTGGGAGTGAATGTAACTGAAATTAGTGATTCTTGGGATTATAACATCAAACTGTAATCAAACCTGTTCCCCAAGGTAAGATCCTTCAGAAAACAGCCCTCCATAGTTTAGCCCATAGTTGCAGGAGATCACATTTTGGTTTGAAAGTACCTTAACCTCTCCATTGTGGAGGAAAAAATCCACAACTTCTGTTCTTTAAGTCTGTCAAATCAAAATTTCAGAACCAAACAAAATACACCATTAACAAGCTGTGATAGCTTTTTGCGGAGTATTAAGAAACTGTAGCATTCTGAAGTCAAAGATATTCTTTTTGTGAGGGGGCAGCCAGTAGCAGGAGCATGGACAGGGCGGGGAACAAGACTCTCATTCGCTGAGCAGTATCTCTGCAGTTGATGTTAACTTCAACTGGTGGGGCTCTGCCCAACCCAAAAGTAAGGTGGTTTAAAGTGCTCTTGTGTGACTTGTGAAAGGGATTTTTAGGTGGTGTATACTCCGCTTTTCTTGCTTCGTGTGCTGCTGATGGAGCAAAGCCGATTTCATGACAGTCTAGATAAAACCAGAAAGCACTTCTTATTCCATTTCCATGTAGATTGGCCCACAGTGTAGATATTGTTTCTATTCAGATCCATACAAACAGTTCCAGAGACCATTGGGAAGAGGCTAAAGAAAAGAAGTGAGCAAAGTCCTTATGGATTTCATCATTCTTTCAAAATATTTAAGCAAATAATGTACTTAGCTCCCCTACTGAAATAAAACGGACTTAAACATGCTTAACTTTGGTGCTTTCTCTTTAAAGATGACATAATAATGAAAGAACCACATATCCAGAACAAAGATTCTCCTTTGATTTGTTTCTTCCTACATTTGCACACGTTTACACACAACTTTTCCCCTTCTTTTTGTCACCATGCTCTATAATCAACATGCCATTCCAGTTTCTGGTTACTCAGGTTTCAAATCTGTATAAATAGAACTTCTTTTATTTTGAGAATATCCCCATTTTTTAAAAGAAGCCCAAACAAAGGCACACATTATTGGAAAGTCAGAGTGTAGCTGCCAGCAAACAGAAAATTATGCATGAAGACATGAGCAAAATAACAGAGATACACTGTTTGGGTGCTTAATCCTTTAGAAATTTGCCTGATGAGATTATTTTCACTTCAGTAAAGTGGTTCTGATATTGTAAAATCTGAGAGATGATCTACACATTCAGGAAAAAAGCATATAGTACAGCTCTCCTGAACTTGGATTACTTCAGAATGTAAGAGAGAGATCAGAGGTTACATGTTTGAATGCTCTCCCATGTTTAAAAACAACTCCATACACACAGAGGAATAAAGCTAGTCTAGAATCTCTCCTGATATGCTAATCTTTCACAAGCACTGATTTTTTTTTTTTATGTGAGGATGCATTATGTACTCATCACACATATATCCTAAAGTGGTATAGTCCCAGCAGAGTAGTATCACTTTATTTTACTGAAGGTATAGATCAGCTCTAAAGCTTTTAGGGTTTTTTTAGTGACAAGCACTGCATCTGGACATCACTCTAAACCAAGGATAGGCCATGTGCTGCACATGCGCACCAATGTGGCTCCAGACATCTTTCTTGATGTCTGCCAAGGTGTCTTAACCCTCCCACTTATTTGTTAAAAATTCACTAATTTTCTTACCAGCAGCTGGGATTGCTGCGAAATAGGTTTCTGTTGATGGTGAAAACTGAAGGTTCAAAGGAGCAGTTTAGTGTGTTGGAAATCAGACCCCATCTCTGCCTTGTACTCAGTCTTTTGGGCAGGTTACTTGTCCTTTGCCATGTCTCCTATGGCAGCCATTTTGTAGTGCCCAGGACAGTTTTTTAAATTGCCAAATGTGCACATGGCCCAAAAAGATTGCTTATCCATGCTCTAAACCATAGTTTAGTCTGATGTGAATGAGCCTAGGCAAGCCTTGGGCTTGTGTGCCCTTCCCTCTCATCCTCTGGCTTGGGAATCTGGAGGAGTTCAGAAGCTTTCACTTTCATATTCCATTAATCACAGTTTAGCATTTCATGCAAACCCTAAACTGTGGTTAATGTTAGCCTGTGGTTTAAGTTTGCTTGTTTCAAACAAACCATTGTTAACAACCCAACAAGCTGTGGTTTGGCAAAAACAGAAGCAAAAGCAAAGGAGGAGACATCATGTCAAATGATGTTTTTTTACCATAATGTCCAAATGTGGCTAATAGGTCAAGTACATTTTATTTTCAAGGGCTTGTTCATTGTTAGGATTAGGGTTACGACAAAGAACAGCCAGCAAGCAGTCTGTCATTTTACTTCATACACCATCTCCCTTGACTCCACAGGTATGCTTGTATAACATAGACACATCTAGAAGAATATGGGGAAAATCTCTGATGGCAATGCCTTTGACACAAATTGGCTGAGCCAGTATAGTGGCATGTAATGTTCATGACAATTTTAAATGCTCAGGCAACAACTTGGTCAGAACGTTTACAGCCCAGCTACTGAGAAGGAAGAGAATGTTGTTCAGTTCAAAGTCTAAGGACAGGAATAGCTTTTTGGGGAAGGGCGAGGAATGAGAAGAGGACTTTATTTCAGGTAGAGAAGCTAAGAGTCAAGGAGTCTGAAAGAAGGGTGCAGGGCATGCAATAGAGATCGAGTTAACCAGGGAGCCGCCATTGTGGGCACACGCGGGTCCAATGACAGGAAAGGAAAGGAGCCAGCAGGAGCCTGCATAGCAGCAACCGTGGTGCCTCCCTGCAGCCTGATAGCGCCAAGCCAATCAAAAGGCTGATAGGCTCGGCTGGGTTGTGATTGTGAGGAGACAAGCTAAATGGGAGCAGCAGCAGGTGGTTTCCTGTGTGGTCCACCTGGCTCACAAAAAAATGGGGCCTCGTGTGTCAGCTGGCACCATTGCATTTGCCAGCTTCCACACCCACCCACACCTGGTAATAGTAGATCTTGCAGTAGACAGAAGTCAGTCACCAGTTAACGGGGCTAGGAAAGGGTTTTTGCCTTCCTCATTGCAAGATTAGGCTGTGTGTAATAAGTTGAACTAGTTATTTCTGTGCTGCCTTGGTGGAATTGTATTATTTATGTCACAATTTTGTGGGACGTGATAGGCATTGGGCTGGATCAATTTGGGAGGGAGAGAGGGATTGGGCTCCCCCCTTCCCTGTGGTGGGATCCCCTTAAGGGATCTGGGTGGATGTGGCACAAAGACCAGGCCAGCACAGTGGCTGCAAGCTTGGCGCATCCAGGGTGGAGGGAAAGGGGTTCACATTAGTGGTCTGCGCTGTGGTGGCCCTCTGACTCTTCCATCCACCGCCAACGCTCCTGGCGGACAGGCCAGGAAGGAAAATAGGACAGCAGGCGGGCTGCCTGATGGGAGGATCCACACCCTATGCCTCCGCCAATCCTATTCAAAAAATTAATAAAGTTGTGGCCAATTTAATAACCCATTTAAGTTGGTGTCTCTGGTTTGTTCCTTTCATCTGCCACGTGGACACAATTAGACACTACGCCACACAGTGAGAAAGAGGAGCCTAAAGAAAGGATAGGTGGAGAATGTGGCCAAAATTCGTACTCCAGTTCAATTTTGAAAGATCAGTTCCAAAGAGACATCATATTAATGAGTTGAGATTCCACTTCTGTCAAACAGTATACTACTTTCTTTTAATTAAAGCACATATATAATCTCATGCCCCTTACCAGTACATAATGCTTAGCAATGTCATTCCAGTATCAAAAAAGATGACTTTGCATTGGTGTCATATGGCCATTTTAATGACATACAGGGAGATATGCCTGCATAGATGCTTAGGGCCAGGTATATTGTGAATATTATTAAGCATTTTACTTCACTTACAAAATATTTGTTCTGCTTTGCTTTATGTGTAATGTAAACTTGCATGTCCTACGTGTACATTTTTACCAGTACCGATTAACATTTTGACAGTCATAATGGTCTATTTCTACTATTTTTCTGCAAACAAAATACATAACATTTGTTTTGCAACAGGACGGTTCTGTTGTGCAGCTGCAATTTGTGCAGCTGCAATCTCAAAAGGCTTCAAAATTTTATGTTATGCCCCATTAATGGAGTTTTGAATGAGTTTTCCATCCATTTTTATTGCGGAAGGGAGCAGAGGGTCAGAGAGCTGTTGAGTGGGAGGGTGTGTGGGTTGAAGTATGAATCCATGTGTAATATTATTTCATTTGAAATTAACCTCAGATATTCTTGCCCAGATATGTGAAGTACAGTATATATGTGTGTATGTGCCTGAATGAGAGAGAGAGGATGGATCAGTTCTGACAACACTTTTCTCTCTTTGATACAAAGGAAATAGCTGCTGCCCAAGCCCACACTCTGCAGTTTAACAGAGTTTCAAAAGAATGCATAGGATGTTATAAATATAAGAGGAGTTTAATGAAAGAGTATACAGATGTCTTTCATGTATTTTAAATTGGAAAGACTAATTTTGAAACTAAAAGAAAAACAACAGTGAGCTATGAGCCATATGCTTCATATTACTGAAGTATGTCTTGCACAGGCCTGTCATTCAGTGAGAAACAACACAGACTAAAACAGAGATTTTTTTTCTTTAAAAATTGACTTGTGGGAAGGCAAACCATCTCTAAATATGTGTTTTATTATCTTTGGGTGTTCTTTACTCATTTACCACCATGATTAAACCAATGCCATGGCATCAGGAAAAAAGGGTCCCCTCAGGTTCCTCTTCTTACCCTCACTGCACATATCAAAGCACATAGCAGTCTGACTGCATACTGTTGTGGTCCAAGAAGAAGAGAAGCAGATACAAGTGCAGTTTTGCAGCCAGTAACACTGTTTCTCACCAGGACATCTTGTATCCACACTTGAACTTACACTTTTGCAAAGATTTAAGTTTTATTGAATACCAAAGTTGTGCAAGGTGCGGTACAATAAATAGAAATTATATGGTTGTTTCCCCAGTAGACTTTCAGTTAATTCCAAATGGAACAATAAATAGAAATTACATGATTGTTGCCCAGTGGGCTTTCCATCAATACCAAATGGAAGAGATATGGGAGGAAGATCAGAACCGACCATAAGGAACAAGGGTAGGGGTGTCAAAAGGCAACAGAAGGACAGATAAGACTAAGGCCCAGTTTAAATTTCTAGGTGAGATGTAGCTGCTCTCATGTTGCTCCGGTAATGTTGGAAATGATTAAAAAAAACCTTCCACATGTGGGGCTAATGCAAGGTGGATGTACCAGGCCCATGCCTCCTTACCTTGCCCCTAGCATCATGCTCAATGCCACCCTTGCCATCCATGCCATAATACAGCTATAGAAAGAGAATAGTGGAGCCAAGCTTTGGGCTGTAGTAAAGCAGAACGGGAAAGGGAAACATACTCCCCGGGAAGATTCAAACATAAACAAACAAACCAACCACATTTTCTTTGTAGAGCAAAAGGTCGCCAAACAATCAGAAAGAAACTTCTGGTTCTTGAGATGATGGAAATTTGGAACATTTCAGCCTTTTCACCTCACTCAAGGTGAGGCTTTCTTTGCACCAGCTAATTCTGGCATGGTTTTTTGTATTACACATTTGTCTTGTCCCTTCTCCTGTCATGACTTGTGCTCTGTATCAGCTTTACCACTGAGTGCTCTACCACACAGCTATGGACCTTATATAAACATTAGAGTTAATACAAGGTCCATAACTGAGTGATAGAGCACTGAGGGAAACATTCCTGCCTGAAACCCCGAAGAGCCGCTGCCAGTCAGTATTGCAGACGGTATCAAGCTAAATGGACCAATGGTCTTACTTCGTTTAAGACAGCTTTCTATGTTCCTGTGTATATCCCAACATAGAAAATAGATGCACAATGTTCTTTAAACTTTTCAAAACCTTTCTGGACGGTTATTTTGGGATTTCCTCCATACAAGCCCTTGTCTCATTCCCCCTCCCCCGTCCCATCTTTTTCAGGTTCCATGATATTTTCTCAAATCTAATTGTGTACACGTCTACATACTCAGAAATTGGCAGTAATTTAAAAACTCTTGTCAATGTTTTTTTAAAAGAAAAAAAATACCTCACATATGTCTGCCTATATAGCAGTCACTTATAGGCGACTTAGGGCTTTCTCTCTTTAAAAGCTAGAATAGTACATTTTTTTAAAAGAAGGTGAAATTATCCAAGATGCTGAATTTTATGGTGATACCACTACTTGTGCAATGCAGTTGCAGAAGCACGTGTCTGTAGAGCACTTAATTGTGGGTTGCGCAGAGGTTCATTAATGTAGCCACCACTTGGGAAAACATGAAGCCCCAAGCCTGTACTCAAACTGAAGAATGCTGATCCTGAGAAAACCTTGGAGAAGAATCCTTAGGCCTTACATCTTATGGGTTGTTGTTTTTTCTCCTACAAAACTGGTGAAGGTAACCCTGATGTACCAGTTGGTGAAGTTACTCTGCATTGTGAATAGCAAACCAAGAACAGTTCTCCAGAAAGGGTAACAAAGTCCTGGCCCATGGTGATTGATGAGAATGTTATAAAAGTGCAATGAGCTGGAAAGTCATCATCTTGTCTTTTCCTTTGCCACAGGAAAGGCATACCAGAGAGAGATCTCTTTTCTTCTGCTCCTGCATAAGGAGAGGTTCCATGGCATGGAAATGTGTTACACCCAGCTGCTCACTAGTCTCAGGGCTCACAGTAAATAATACTGTTTAGTATCTAAGGCACAAAAGAGAACAGCATTCTTTTGATAGTGATTCCTAGCCTCTTTCATTTGCTTTCCTAAATATACAGTTTGCTTCCAATTCACTGAGTGGCATTTTGCAACAGTGCATACTTTCGTGTGGTGGGCTCTCTGATTGGTGGGTTCTTTTTTCTTCTTTTTTTTAATTGGCATGAGTAAATGAAAGGCTACTTAGGCTCTGATGTAGCAGAGGCACTTTAGTTTGTTTAAAGTTGTTTGCTGAACTGAGCAGTATCTAGTTTAACCCTCTGAATTCATTCTCCATGGGGTGATTTGTAGTGGGAGAAATCCCGAATTCCTCACTAATTGCAACGATGCCTTTATACATTCATATCTTATTTGGAAATAACATATAGTTTGGAAAAATTATTTGTTCTTCTTAACTTTTAATTCTATCCATCAGTTCCTCTGGCAAGTTCAAGCTCTTTTGCATGTTTTTCCCCTTCTGAATTTGTTGAAAGTTTCATTGGCACAATATATTGGATATAACACTTTTGCTAGGCCTGGAAATGTATTTGCCACAGCTTCCTCCTTGCTTTAAAAAATTGCTGCCTTGGATCTCTTTTCTCCTTCCCGGGTCTGTATTTCTTTCTCTTGTCAAATTTACCTTGTATGTTTCTTGGGGAGGGGCCATAACTCAGTGGTATGCAGAAGGTTCCACGTGCATTCCCAGCATCTTTATTTAAAGGGCCTTAGATTACAGAGCTGGGAAAGATCTTTCAGAATTTTGATGGTGCAGTAAAAATATTAAGGCCATGTTCTCAACTGCCATAAAATTGGTGCCTTAGCATTTAGACAAACATGGATTAGAGGCCTTATTTACACTGGGGGTTTTCATGTTGATCAAGTGTGGCAACTGCTAGCCAGTGCAATGAAGAGAAAAGAAATACCAACTTCATAGATGACTGCCCCCAAATGGAGATACTCAGGAAAAAATGGGGATCCATCAAATATAGGGTGAGGGGAGAAAAGACAGAAGGAAGGAAACGCCCTCTGCTCCATTTCCTCCATCACTGTGATGTGTTTTTCCCATACTTTCCAAGGAGCGGATTCATGAGAAGGAGTGGTCTTGCTTCTTCTTTGTTGCCCATGTCTTGTCACAAACCCTCTATTAGAGGAGTTCAGCTTGGACTCAGGGGAAGGATGTGATGTGAAGGTGCAATAGTTGCTTGGCTCCTCCCGGGTGGTGCCATATTATCCTATTCAAAGACAATGGAGAAGAAGCTGTTATATTCATGAGCTTTTTTCAGTTTCTCTGGATCCTCATCCCTTGAAAAACTAAGTCAAAAATGGCCATTCCCCTTCCTTTTGATTAAGAATGAATGATTCCTCATAATCACCTGTTTTTATATTAGGTTATTAACAGTTTGGGAGGCCCAAGAAGTTTCTTCCTGGCTTTAGCCATCTAGCTAGTGTAGACTTTGAGAACCTCTCTGGTCTAGGCAACTTGGGTTCACAGAAAAATATCCCATTTAAGGGGGAACTATTATGTTTTGTATGCAATCTGAACACAAGTCAGTTTTCATAATTCAGATGTTTCTCTGAATTTCTGTCTGGGTTGTCTTAAGAAATGTGTGTTGTTTTTCTTTTGGATGCTCTGTTCTTCTTTGATCAGGTTCAGGTTCATCACAATGTCTCATTTCTTAAGAGATTATTCTGTGATGCCACTCTAGTCAATCTACAGAGTAGAAAAAATTGCAGATTTCCTATTTGAGAAAACTTCATCTCCTGAGTCTGAAGCTGCTTGCAAAAGCTCCCCCCCCCCGAATGCATTGTTTCAGCTTCCTAATCACTGACCAGCTGTCTTGTTAGTGAATAGAACTGTGGGCCCCATGCCATGTTTCATGTGAGGTCTTGGCTGGGTGGCCAAGCAGGCAGCCTGCAGCCACTGTCAAAGCACTGCAAGAGGTATTGGCACAGCAGTGCCCCCATTAATTTCTGCTTGTCACATGCTGTCATGCAAGTTACACCAGAGAGGAAATGACCGTTGAAAAAAGTATGCTTGTGGCACTTGGTCCCCTCTAGACATTATCCTTGAGGTTAAACAAGTGGATACAATTAGCTGCTGTCCACAAACAGCTGTTAGGAAGGAGAAACCCAGATCTGGGCCCCATAGCCATGTGTCTTTCCTGTTAGCAAGGAGAGTTTGCTCCCAACATCTGCCATATTTTAACCCTTAATGAAGGTGTTCTGCTGTACAAAGCCAAACCAATAACTAGCAGAGCAAGTCTGTGTATGACTATTCAGATGTAAGCCCCACTGAGTTCAATGAGAATGACTCCCAGGTAAGTGCACATAGGACTGCACTGTATGAGCTACTGTACTGAATTCTATGTTGTGCAGCTCAGGATGCAAAGCCTATAAAACACATGATTCCATATTTCATTCCCTAGAATTTTGCCTTTTTTGCATTAGTCTTCAGTTCAGGCCCTCCTGGCCCTTTAGAAGACTCACATATTTGTTTTTATTTATAATACTTCCATACTGCTCAATATAATATATCTAAGCAGTTTACATACAATAGTCTCTAAGTGGTTCACACACACATTCTCACCATTGCATTTACTGGTTTAAAATAAAAGATTATTCCACAAGAAGACTTCTGGAACATCATAGATACATAGGTATTTCCCTTCAGCAGCCGAAGAAACGTTCATTAGACTGTTTTGGTGAATGGCCTGGTGGGCATTCACCAAAATATAGTATATCTCCCATATAATGTATGCTTCTTACGTTCACTTTTGACACGATAAAATCATCATGAGATTATTGGGTTGGCTCATCAGTTTGATGTGGTGAATATAGTTTTATGGAAACACAATCAGTCCTGTGAACTGGTTCCTTAACATGTCACAACTACATTCAAAATAATATTTCATGCAGTGAAACTGTTGAGGTAAAATCACCATGCTGACTTTCCCACAATAACAAATGTGAAATTGGCGCTGAGCAGTGCTTAACATGTGTGTGTGCACGAGCCTGTGTACAAAAACGCCTGGATATGGTTATAACAAAAGCCCTATTCAGGTATTCTGATAATGAGTTTAATAAACATGCAAGGAGCATGTCCCCTCCATTGTCACATTTGTCGCCCTCTACATATGGAAGGCGACTTTATAAAGAGGAGAGGCATTCCACATGATCCAGAACACTGGAAATTAGGGCTATACCCACTGAGAAATTCTTCCTTCCAAGAAAGCGTGCCTCCTTCCAAGTGAGCCTGCTTGAGAACTTCACTTAGTCCCTGAGGCACTTCTTGTTGTCTGACAGAAGTTCAGCTGATGGGGTTCAGTTGCTGTGGCTCCCAAACTGTAGGACATGTGTGGGGAACAAATGACCCTCCAGATATTGTTGTATTACAATTCCCATAATTCCAGGCCATTCGCCATGTTAGCTGGGGCTGGTGGGAGTTGGGAGTCGAATGACATCTAGAGGGCCTCAGAACAATGTCCCCAAAGAGGTACGCCTGGCCCCCTCTTTGCCTGTTTTTAAGCAGGCTTTGAAAACAATATTAGTCTGGCAGGCATTTTTATTTATTTATTATGGCCTTGATTGATTTGCTCTGCTGCATCTGCTGTTTTTGTTGTTTTGTATTGTTTGTATTTTGCTATGCTTATTTAATTTATTTTTCATTTCTTGCAAGCTGTCTTGAGTCAGCATGTGCTTAGGAAGGTGGGATCTGTATTTTATTAAGCATAAATAAAATGTAATTGATGCTAAAGTAGAAGATCTATTTTTGGCTTCCATCCTCAAGAAAAGATACTTGGAATCAATCTCAGTTATCCCTGGTGGAGATTCTGGTGGGGTATAAATAAATGTTTCCTGACATGTATTTCTCCTATTTTTAATTTTTAATATTAATGCTTAGTGTTGTTTTGGTAAATACACTGTTCTACCATATGTATACTTTT
This sequence comes from Heloderma suspectum, assembly GCF_057233095.1. NCBI lineage: Eukaryota > Metazoa > Chordata > Lepidosauria > Squamata > Helodermatidae > Heloderma > Heloderma suspectum. Next base: position 193,970,905 of record NC_139462.1, read on the forward strand.
ATGTGGACTTTTAAAAGAATTTTATTTTATTCTTTGTTATATTGTCTGTGAACTAATTAAATTTATTCTAAATCTATTTTTGCTTTGGGACTATATTTTAGACAAAGAGATGTAGTAATTAAACGTATATTTATTCAGATGGAGATTGCAAATATGTTGTCACATAAAGTATGGGAAATGCTTCTTTCCTCTTGGTAGCTATGGAAATTTCACTTGAAGTGAAATTTCCATATATCACCATATACTCTACAGGATTATATGGTGATAACTACTCCTGCAAGACCTTGATTCTCCCTAGATTACTCATTTACAATCTAGTGCCCTCCAGATCTGTTGGACTACAACTCACATCATTCCCCAGTCAGCATCCCCCAACCATTGGCCATGCTAACAGGGGATGTGCTGGATGGTGCTCCAGATGTGCTGGATGGGAGTTCTCATCCAACACATCTGGAGGGCACCAGGTTGGTGAAGGCTGCCCTAGATGATCAGACATATCTTAAGGTTATTATATGCCAACATGATAGTTTACCCAGAAGTGAAACTGTGCATGTTAGCTTTCCCATTAAGGAGTTAGATTTGCCCCCAATAAAATAAACATGGCAGGATCCAGAGAAGGTTTATATTTTCCTTTTATAACCCAGGTCTGTACATAAACTCTTTGTCTATCTGTTGGGCTCATTGGTTTTTCTGCAAATCAAGAATGTATGCAAGGTTTAGGATGTAATCCCATACACACTTATCTGGGAGTAAGTCCCATTGAAGTTAATAGTGCTTATTTCTGAGTGGACATATATAGAGTTGCGCTGTCAGTTGTAAGGGAAAACTTAAAGGAGGATTCATTTTCATTCCAGCACAAACGAAACATTTTTAAAACACCATGGCAATCTCAAAGACTGGCATTAAAATGTAGCTAGTTTTGTTGTTAGTAACGTATGGCTGTGAGAGCTGGACTATAAGGAAGGCTGAGCGCCGAAGAATTGATGCTTTCGAACTGTGGTGCTGGAGAAGACTCTTACGAGTCCCCTGGACTGCAAGGAGGTCAAACCAGTCCATCCTAAAGGAAATCAACCCTGAGTGCTCATTGGAAGGACAGATACTGAAGCTGAAGCTGAAATATTTTGGCCACCTAATGTGAAGAGAAAACTCCCTGGAAAAGACCCTGATGCTGGGAAAGATTGAAGGCAAAAGGAGAAGGTGATGGCAGAGGATGAGATGGCTAGATAGCATCACTGATGCAATGAATATGGACTTGAGCACGCTCCGGGAGAGAGCGCAGGACAGGAAGGTCTGGCGTGCTATGGTACATGGGGTCACAAAGAGTCAGACACGACTGAACGACTGAACAACAACAAAAGTTTTGTTGTGTGGCACTTCCACTTTGATGGAAATTTTAGTGCACTTTCAGACAAGAACTGTAGAGGTGGGGTATTTTTTTAAATAAGCAATGAAGCTTTCCCCCTCCCAGTATGAATTTCTTCATTGCTGATATAGTGGAATGTAATAGCAGTGAAATGGAAATAACCTTATTTGCTGAGTAACAAAGAATGATAATTTGGATTACAAAAGCCTAGCTTAAAGCTACTTTTAAAAACCTTCTATATTTATTACAGCAATTAATGTTACTCAGTTTAAATGAACTTTAGCACCTTTCCATGTGGCCTGTTTTTTCTTTCTTTTAGTGAGGTATTAGTTTTTCACATAGAAAATTATACCTCCCTTTAAACCAGCCTTTCCCAATATGGTGCCCTCCAGATGTTTTGGATTCCAACTCCCATTATCCCTGGCCATTGGCCATGCTGGGTAGGGCTAATGGGAGTTGGAATCCAAAACATCTGGAGGGCACCAGGTTGGGGAAGGCCACTTTAAACAGAATGAGCAGTATCCAACAGGGCGCTTACGCCCCCACTGATTCTGTTGCGCAAGTGGGACCTACTGCTTGCGCAACAGAGAATGCTTCCTAGAAGAAGTCCCGAAACGAGTGGAAATGGGGACATGTCAGTGGAGCTCTTTTATGCGAGTTCCATTGACCTCCCCCATTCCAGAAACAACCGTTTGCTTTGTGGTTGCCCCTATGAGCACTAAATCTCCATTCCACAAGCGGTGGGCGGAATGGAATGGAACAGAGCTAATGTGGTGTTGTGGTTAGAGTGGAACCAAAGTGATCTGGGTTCAAATCCCCATTCAGGCATGAAACTCACTGGGTGACCTTGGGCCAATCACTGTCTCTCAGCCTAACCTACCTGACAGGATTGTTAAACTGGATGGGGAAAGAACCATGTGTGCCACCCCGATGTCTGTGCAGGGAGGGCAAATATACTTTCTGCAAGAGAGAAAAACTTGTCACCAGAAGTAGCTGGTATTTGTTTTTGTTTTTTAATTGCTGGAGAGGGCAAGCGCATAGGCTACAGAGAAAAATCAAGGAAATAGAAAAGAACAAAAATTAGGATGACAGTTTCTGTTAAAAGATGGTGCATTAAAAATTATGTAACAGTGCAGGGCAGGGATTTGTGACATGCCTGGCACTATCCCATAAGTTCCCATGACATTAAAATAGCTGCCATTCTCACAGCAACACACAGGGGATAGTTGGGCTTGCTAAGGCTAGAACACCGTTTGCCCAGCAACTGCATTTAGTGGTCTGGGTAATGGGAAACAGTGGCAACAGTAGCATTTGCTGTGATAATGTATTTTGGGGATGGAGGAGTAAAGGAATAGTGGCAGCTACATAGCTCATATACACATATAAGCGCATACACAAAGGGGAGAAACTATACAGTGTATAGTTAAACTATGGAATTCGCTAACACAAAGTGCTAACACAATTTGGCTGGCTTTAAAAGGGGGTTAGACAAATTCATGGAGGAGAAGGCCATCAATGGCTACTATTCCTGATGGCTATATGCTACTTCCAGTATAAGAGGCCATATGTCTGTATACAACAGTTGCTGGGGAACATGGGTGGGAGGGTGCTGTTACACTCATGTCTTGCTTGTGAGTTTCATGTGGGCAGCTGGTTGGCCACGGTGTGAACAGAACGCTGGACTAGATGGACCCTTGGATCCAGCATGGTTCTTCTTATGTTCTTAATCTCTCTGTCTCTCAAAAATAGTATATACTCTGTGTTCCTGTCTTTCAGAGAAATTAATTGGCAATGGATCTGTAGAGGTGGCTTGGATAGATTAATATTTCTTTGTATTTAGAGAAATACAGATTTAAATCAAGAAAACTGGTTCTGAGGAATGCCTTACACATTAAGTACAATGGTCCTCCATGTAGGAATTTCATAATGTGTAAAACAGCCTACAAAGCAGAAGTGTTAATATGCTTCCTGCAAATGTTGGCAGAGATGGGTTTATGGGGCAAGCTGTATGAACCCACAAGATATGATCTAGTACAAACCGCCTACATCTTTTAATGTGGCCTGCTTTTAATTGTATGATTTTATTTCTTAGTTTTCTAGATACCCTTCCTTTGTTTAATCGACATGAAAGAACCATTTTGCTCACTTGAAACAAAGACACTGACAAGGTGGGCAGAAGAGTGAAAAGTAGATGGGAAGAAACATGGTGGTTCTGACCAGTTGCACCACATATTTGTCCTATCCGAATAAACAGAAAATCCTAATAAAAGAGCATGCTGCATCCTTTAAAAGGTTTAGCAAATAAGACCACTAACCATTGCCAAAAGGATTTCTTTGCCATTTCATCTGAGCAATGTAACCTGATGTAATGGAGTAATTGCAAATAAAATGACTTGGTTGGATCCAGACTTTGTCATATCTAGATAAAACCTGTTGAAATCAATGGGATTTAACTTAACTCCCATTAATTCCAGCAGGTCTGTTCTAAGTATGACAAAGTCTGGATCCAACCCAAAGACATTAACTCTTCCTGTTCTTAATCCCATAGAAATTAGGGGTACACTGTTCAATTGATTAATTAGTTAGACTTTTAATCAACAAAAAGGTGCATCCGATTAATCAGGCAACAAATTCTTAAAAATCTAATACAAGTACTTACAAAAACTGCATCATCAGAAAAGAGGCATTTCCCCTTTTTTGTCACATGGGACAGAATGTTTCTTCTAAGTTGATGCTTGCTAACGACACATGTGCATCATCTAAAAAGCACAGAAAATGAGCTGCTTGCTTCAGAACTATTTTTGAATTCATATATAAATTAAATCAGTAGATTAATCAACAAATAGTGCACTTCCATGCATGCTTACTCAGAAGTAATTCCTACTGTGGGATGGGGCTTATTTCTAGGTAAGCGTGCATAGCCCTGTTAAAATCACACCCTCTGTGGCAAGTGTATATAGGATTGCAGCCTATATTAGCTAATATTTCGTTACTCGGGTGACAGTTCTAAGGAATGTAATGGATCTGACCTTAATTATAGTTGCCTGTGTCTTACAAGATAGGACTTTGCAAATACTTATCATTGTTTATATTGGAAGGGCAGTAACTCAGTGGTAGAGCACTGGCTTTGCATAGAACAGGACCTAAGTTCAATTTCTAGCATCTCCGGATAGGGCTGGGGAAGACAACTATCTGATACGTTGGAGAGCTGCCCCCATCAGTGTAGACAGTACTGAGTTAGATAGACCAATGGTTCCACTTGGTATAAAGTAGGTAGCTTCTAAAGATAGACTTCTATCTGGCTGAAAAATCTTAAACTTGCACACATTATTAAACTGCAGTCATAATGGAGCACTTGAAAGATTTTCATTTCAGCCTTTCTACATTATCAGGCAGTTTGGGGGGCCCTGATACTTCTGGTTTACAGCTACAAACTATTTTACTCTTTAGCAGTCCTACTCATATCAATAGAATTCAGCATCAGTGGTTTGTGGACAACAACTTCTGCAGCAGCAGGATTTGCACCATTGATTTCACTGAGAACAAAGCCAGTCCATTTGTGAAATTCTACCTTGCACACTTTTTACCTACTCCTTTTTCTATGAAAATCATCATTCAGCATCCAGACACGCGCTTACCAAAATAAGAACATTTTTAACATTATGAAGAGTACCTAAAATGCAGACTTGTTGGTGCCTCTCCACCAGCCTTTGCCTGGCTAAACCACCACCACCCCTTCTGAACTGGCTGGTGCATGTTGGCAGAGCTGGGAATGAGGTGGCTGTTCTGCCTTGGCACTCTCCACTGACCTGACTCTGGATTGGTTTCTCTTACTTACATTCTTGTATAATAAGTTAACACGCAATTTTTGTTGTACAAAGTTAGTAACTGTACTTAATGTAAAAATCTGCTTGTGAATAATGGGTTGGACCCAGCCTAAGTTAGTTGCACTTTGATCCCGTTGAAACCAATAGGAAAAGTTAGTTATTATTAACATTAAGTCCCACTGATTTCAAATACAACTAAACTAAATTGGATCCAACCCAATATAGACTGAGTGCTTGTGTATGTGAGTGTGTGTGTAGATACACAGCACAGTCCTGTGCATGTTTAATTGGAAGTAAGTCCCCCTGCCTTGACTGCTACCTACTAGGCTTCCTTCCTAGTATGTTTAGACAAATACATATATTTAAGCTATGCAAAAAATGGATACTTGTTTCTCACCTTCTCATCAAAGCTCTTGATTGTTTACCCATAGGACATGATGTTTCAGCTGCTACGAGGGCTTGATTTTCTACATTCACACAGAGTGGTCCACCGTGATCTGAAACCGCAGAACATTCTAGTAACCAGCAGTGGGCAGATAAAATTAGCTGACTTCGGCCTTGCACGGATCTACAGTTTTCAAATGGCTCTTACCTCTGTGGTAAGTTTCAGTGTGTTATAGCTCTCTTTCAATCTGATTCCAGGTTTTGCATATATGTTCTTCAGCCTTCTTTTAGAACAAAGAAAGAAAAAAAAATAGCCAACACTACTTGAGAAGTATTACGCTTGGACTTTATCTAAAGCAATCGCAATTACTGGAGGAGGGGGAAATTACTCCTACAAATTACTGGATCTGATAGCACACTCCTGTGCATGTTTACCTAGAAGTAACCCCCATTGTGTTCAGTGGAGCTTTCTCCCAGGAACATGTGCACAGGATCGTAGCCTGAACAACAGAGCAAAGCTATGTGCAAAAAGTAGACTTTTGAGTATATTATGCTTTTACCTCTTTTCCTACTTCATTAAACTAGTTACACCCTAAGCAGTGTATGTAACTACAGATTACACTAGAGATACAATACAATTTTTTACTGGTACATTAATTATCCACTGGTACATTTTTCCCTATGCTGATTAATAAAATCTAGACAATGCTTAGAAGAAGGCTTGCAACAATATTGAAAGTAAATGTAGCAGTTATCTCTTTGTTCAGCAAACAAGGGGTGAAAAGTATGCACAGAAAGGAGGAAAAAAACCGAAGGCACCATGGGCTTGTTTACCTATCCACTTATATCCAGATATAATCAATGGTTGTGCTTCATTCAGTTGCCGTTTGTTTATGCAATCAAGGTGTATATATCTTCAAGGCTGGAGAAAGTGAATCAGAATAGGAAAAACATGGGATAATCAAACATTATTTCTTAGGCCTCATGGTTAAGTGATTGTATTAGTCAACCATGCATTAAAAACTGTAAATGGGCTCCACTATGAGTCCCACTTATAGCTTCCCAGCTGTCATTTGGACTCTCCTCTGAACAAGAGCAGAAGCAGCACTTTCCTATCTTCTGACATGTAGGAGGGGCAAGAGAGGTTCAGTGTAAGCAGATAGGGAGAATGACTTTTGGAAGACAGGAACCTGGGAGCAGATCTGAAGCTGAAGGTTCCTAGTTGCCTTCAAAGGCAGCCCCACATAAAGCACATTACAGTAATCAGGACTGAACATTACAAAAGAATAGATCAGTATGGCATGGTCTTTTCATTGCAGAAGGGGCCTTATATGCTAGATGTAAATGTTAAGTATTTCTTGCTACAGCCACAACCTGCTCCTTAAAAAGCAGGCCAGGTCCAGGAATATGTGCATGTGGGAGTAATGTTATGGAATAACAATGCACTGACACCTTTCCAAACCTTATGAGGACCCCCATCCATGATGTGGATCCTATTTGGTTTGGTTGCAAAATAACACAAAGATGATGCCTAATGTGGACATTTGTGCCATTCATAGAATCTGTTAATCTGATGATATAATCTGAATTCAAATTTGCAGCTTTGCCACCTAATGTCATTCACAGAATCACAGAACTGTACGACCAGATAAGGTCAACTAATCCCACCTCCTCCCCTAAATCAGAGCATTCTATAGCTAAGGGTTCCCTGGTAGGTTCCTGTCCAAACTTTTATTACAAACTTCCAAACAAGGAGACTTCACAGTCTCCCTAAATAACTTATTTCTATGCTGAACTTCTCTTAAAGATTATCCCCCTGGAGTTTAAAAGCATTGCTTCTGGTCCTTGCCTTGGTGGAGAGGGTGAACAATTTGTAAGTCAAGAAATTCCTATACTTGGTTGAGTAAGTACCTCATGTACTAGTGATAGTGGACACAATGAAGTTATAAAAAAGTCACTTGTCAGGGCCATCATTGTGATCAGTTGACATGTGAACTCCATGTCATTTGCTACAGTGGGGGAGTAGTTTACAGCCAGATAAACTCAAATAATTATTTCTTAAAGTATCAGTTCATTCCCAAGATACATCTTCATTCCCGTATCACAAAATAACTCTTCTAGTGGAACAGAAACAGCCACAAAAGCAAGGCAGCATAAAAAACCGATCAAGCACTAGTGGACTGGGTGCTGCAAACTGATAACTTCAAAACATTTTATCTCTGGTTGTTAAATCCCAAATAGTAAATCATTATTTTAGCAGGTAAACCTTCTGAGCATATTTGTTGTCATTTGCAGTCCCTTGACGCGTCCTCTGACGAGTGAATGAATGCTTCAGAATAAATTGACACACGTTTATGCAGAGAATACCAGTTCTCAAGCTGAGAAATCCAAGAATTGATAGTCCTGTGTTGAATCTCTGGGCTTGTTTTAAGATGTGGGGAAAAATGGAGCAGGTTTTCAGTATCATAACAGAGTTTATTTAGAAAATAGATATCTCGCTTTTTGGCTGAAGGAGCTCCCAGGATGCCTTACAGTATAGCTATACGACATACACACTAGAATCACAGTGATATCACAATAAATGCACATACAAAAAGAGCTAAGAGTTAAAAACAAACAAACCCAGAACAACATTTAAACCATTTGTAGCAAAAGGATGCACAGTTAAAACAATCGCAAAGCCTGGTCAATAAGAATGTCTTAACCATTCACCTAAATCAGAGGCTAAAAGAGAGGATGCTGAAGGGCATTCTACAGCCTTGGTGCTACTACTGAGAAGGCTCTGACTCATGTCCCACGCAGCTGTACTTCTGAAGGCTAAGGGACACAGAGCAAGGACTCCGATGATGATTATAAAAGGTGGGCAGACTTGTGTGGAAGATAACGTCTCTTCAGATAACCTGGCTCAAAATAATTTAGGCTTTATAGGTAATCACATGCATTTTAAATTGTGCCCAGAAACTAATTGGAAGCCAGTGCAACTTTTGTAACACCAGAGTTATATGTTCTGTGAAAAGATTCTGGTGAACATCCTAGCTGCAAGATTTTGTACTAGCTCAGGTTTCTGAATGCATTTTTAAGGGTAGCCCCACATAGAGTGCATTGCATTGGTGCCAGGTGAATTGCCCAGCCATTTTAGATGCAATGTTTTAATACGGTGCTTTAATCTAGTTTATTGTTTCTTTTGCTGCTGCTATTTTGTGCTACCTTTATTGTTGTTCTTATGTTTTACTATCTTAGCTGTTCTGGCTGGTTTTTACCTGAAAAGTGGGTTATAAATAAAAGTGGACACTTGAGTCCACATTGCTGGCTAAATGCCAACTTTTCAAGAATAGTCACTAGGTTCATTATGAAAAGGGGGGTTGTATTATGATAAAATAGGCATCATAATATTCAATATATTGTTTGTTGCTAGGTGGTTGTCTTAAAAAGAAAACACGTATTTATCTTTCTCATCAAAACAACTATAGTATGAGGCAAATATTTTTATTTAATGTATTAAACAACTTATAAACAAATATCTCTAGGCACTGTACAAAACTTAATAATAACAACACAAAAATACAAGTACAATCCTAATAAAATCACCAGTATAAACTAATAAACATGCCAAGGTAACTAAGAAGCCCATCAGACATAAACGTTAAAAGTCACACTGCAGGGACTAAGATAATAAAATGTAAACACTAAGGGCAGAAGCCAATGGGGCGCTTATGCCCTTGCTGATTCTCTTGCACAAGAGGTGGGTCCCACTGATTCTTTTGCATAAGCAGGAACCATCACTTGTGCAACAGAGATTTAGCGCTTCCCAGAGGAATGAGTAGCAATGCTTGTTTCTCTGTTGAAACAAGTTAGTGGAACTTCTTTACGAGACCTCCGCTGACCTGTCCCATTCCAGAAACAAGTATTGTTGCTCATTTCTGGTTGCCCTGTAAGCCCTAAACCTTCATTCTGTGAGCGGTGGGCGCCCCTTGTGGACAGGAATTGGCATGGCACCAGAGAATTGGCGGGGGCAGAACCATCCCATTGGATTCTGCCCTAAAATGACTAAGGGTGCAGTCCTACAGGATAGATGGCCAGCTAATGGAATGCTTCGAGTATCCAAAATCCTGCTGGCAAGAGCCTGGCAGGGCTGGAGGAATGGTAGAGGCTTTTTAAACCTCTCTGTCCTCCATAAATCCTTTTTGTGTTAGATAGGCCTCTGAGCCCATCTAATGCATTTACCTTGGCGGGGGCAGGGATAATGTCTGGGAAGCCTTTGGATCCAGTGGATCTACAGCCTCTCCTCATCCCTTCTTGCTCCGCCTACTGGGGCACCTTCTTCCCTCTCTCTCCATCCGTTTCCTGAGGTCGGAGATCAGACCCTGGGGGAGGCAGCCGTCACAGAGCTTTCCATGGTGGCTGGGAGGGTTACAGGTGAGTGTGGGAAGGAGGAAATCCCCACTTGAATTTTCCCCTCCAAGGTCATAGCTGTGTCTATGGCCACAGTGAGGGAAATCTCCAGAATCTTATCACCCCTCAGAAGCCATCTAGGGGCCACAGGATTGTGTCTAAAATTCTTTAAATACTTTAAAGCACTTAAAAAGCCTGGGCAAACAGGTTTGGGTCCCAGGCAAACTTCCCTTGGGAGAGCATTCCATTACGTAATAAAATGATAATGTAAAATAAAATATATGTCTATAGGCAGTAAAATCAGAAGTGTATCTGTATTTGCTATGTATTAATAGTAGATTTTCAGTATGTGTAGTTTAGGCTGCAACCCTATGCCCATTTACCTGGGAATAAGCCTCACTGAACTCAGTGAGACCACCTGATTGAATTAAGGGCTGGAGGTTCCTTTTTCTTTTTACTATAGAAAATACCATAGATGCTGTCGGGCTTTTTCTTTCTTTTTGTTTAATATTCAGTGTTAAGCAAAACAAAAAAAGCAACTGAAAGCTGTTGAGCTCAAATTTGTTTTGCTGCTGTTTTAGAACAGTTTACTCACATTTTATCATAGAGATCCAAAGTAACCAATTAGTTTTGGAAATGTTTTTGTAGGAATTTTGAAGGCCGCCTAATTATTCAACAGTTCTTGTGCCATCTCAATGAAATGTCAAGCTCTCATTCCTGCAGAAATTTCCTGGAAAATCTAATGGCAAGACATGCTGAGTTTTCAGAAACTGAAGGAGTCTCAATGTGTTGCATTTTTTAAAAAATCACTATTCGTATGCTAATTATATAAACTATCAAAGCAGCCTAATGCAACATTTTTTCACACTACATTAGAAATCTGAATAGAAAAATAGTATAGATCAGCTTGATTATGCTACCATTCTGTGCATAGTGCACAATGTCAATGCAGAATACTGAAACTCGCATAACTCAGGTATTCAGTTTTACTGCAGCTTTTTGATCCATTATAACTGTCAGTGTGACCACCCTTCAGCAGGGTGTAGGATTGGGAATAAGCCTTGAAATGGTTGGAAAACTGAAAGTAATGACTGCCATATAGCATGTGATCAACACACTTTCATAATGAATTATGATCTTCCCTTACTTTTTGTTTACACACTTACAGCCTTTGCAAAACAAAAATCATCTTAAACAGTGAAGCGACGACATCATGCAGATATATTAATACTGTGCATTGCAATTCACGTTTATTAAATATATGCTTTATTGCAAATAGGCCATATACCACAAAGTATGCATGTGTAAATGGACTGGGAGTAAACAGATTGATATAATCAGCAATATAGTTTACATGTCAATTATAGGTCTATTCCTTGTATTTTTACCCTATGTTTGTCTTTCCTTTCCTGAAGATATACCATTATATATGTACGGCACTGCTATGGTTAATAAATACACAATTTTAAACTTTGGTGGCACAAAGGCATGGATCACTTTAAACATTTTGTCACATTACAAGCTATCTTTATATTATGTCATTTAAACAGTAGAAATTTTAAATAAGTAGAGGCCCATCCATCGTATCAGTTCTTGTGGGAAAATATGCTTCAGTGACTTACTGGCGCTGGCTGTGGAATGTGGCATTTAAAAGTACCTTTTTACAGTGGGAAAGAATTTGGTCAAGAATAAACAGTCTGACCTTGTTAAATGGACCAAGGTCTGTACAGATCCTAGTTCCAGAAAGTTTCTAGTTTCTACTAGACTGTGAAAGAAAGCTCAGTTTGCAATTAATGCCATTAGGATTTGGGGTGCTGCTGCTGCGGAGAATCTTCAATGTGACATTTAAAGCTAACTATTTCTCTTTAAAGCGATGGAGTTATAAGATCACATCTTGTATTACTTAAACACTTAGAATATGTCATCACACATCACATTTGGGAGGAACTTATTTTCTTTCAAAAAACACATTTATAATGCTGACAAACATTGGAAATGTTAAGTGAATGTGAATGTACATCATCGGTTCTGTTGGTTTATCATATATACTAACAGCGCTCTCAATTTTCCAAGTGCCAATCCTTATATAGCCAAAACAGAACCAAAGTACAAAACACCTTTTGGGGAAAAAATTGGGGTAATGGGGAAATTTCAAAAATAGTCCAATGAGGACTGAGCATGCTCAGTGGGTAGAGAATGTTGACAGACCTTTGGGAGGAAAAACGGGAAAATGTGGGAGGAAGAATGGAATGGGGTATTATAGAGAGGGCCATGGAACAGTGAACAGGAGCACTCCACACCACAACATTTTGTTGGAGGGCCCACTTGTTTATTCTTATTTAATTTGGGGGTTTCTATATTCCACTTTTTCTGAGGGCTCAGAACAGGTTTCAGCAATTTAGGGCGCAATCCTATCTAGATGCCCATCAGCTTCCGAATTTGGAGGCTAATGGGCACCCTATGCAGGGCAGGAGGAGTGCGGAGGCGATTGTTGCCTCTGAACTCCTCTCACCCTGCTTTTTCACTAGTGGGGCTGTTTTTCCCATCTAGCCGGGTCTCTGCAGAGTGGGAGGGAAGGAAGGAAGCTGGTGCAGTCAGATGATTCTTCATAAGCTGGCCACACCCTTCTCCTCCCCTCCCTGCCCACAGAACTGCCCCCTTTCTCTCCTCTCTGAGCTGACATTTGCGAGCTCATAGAGGCAGCCATCGTGATTCTCTCTGTGCGACATGTGAGGAGGAAGGGAGGGGGCAGGGAGCTTGGACTCTTGGGTTGAGGCCAGACCGCTGTCTCTGGCTTTGGATAAAGGAATCCAAAGTATCCCATGGCCCCTGAGACACTGTCTAGGGGCCACAGGATTGCTCTCCCCATATCAAAAGTAATTTCTTTAAAATATATCCCACAGAACTTCAGTAGACACCTCTTCCACACCCCAACTAAATCTCATATATCTATATTTTTTAATTATTGATTTAAGCAGATTTATATCCTGCCCTTTTGTTTTAGTCACAATACACTGAAAGCCATCCCAAATGGTAAAGTCTTACATTTCCAAAAGCTGAGTGTTCATGTGTTGCCTTTCATTTCAGATGTACTTTTATTTCTAAAGAAGGTAGCTAGGCTGAAATTGGCTGCCTCCTTTGGCAAAAGCACACTTTAGGAAGGACACATCCATGTTTGGCCATAAAAATACTCACATGGATCTCACAGAATCCAGATCCAATTTGTTATACAACACTATCAACATAACTCTGAGACATCCCAAGGCTCTTCATCTGAAGCATACATAGCTGAAAGGACTTAGAATGCAAGAATCACCAGAAATTAATTTGCTGTTTCAGGCAATTATTCTAAAGAGATCTTTTAAAGTAAATAATCTGAATATTGAAACAGTTTGGTTTAAAAAAAAATCTATACCATTGTCATTAGAAGCTATATTTCCCCTATTAATTTTTTTAATTCACAATCATCAAGAAAGTAAGCTGTGGTGCATTGAAATAAGATTGTTACAGCTAGGTACAAGTAAAAGGTTAGTGTAGAGTTTACTTTATCTTTGGCCAAATTTAAGTAAAGGCTTCTTTTTTAAAAAAAAATCCAGAAACAGAAGTGAAGAATACCTCTTTTGAGTCTATGCATTGTTTCCAGGTTTTTCTAACCAGTGTAAACTTTAGCTGAACTTTGCTTGAGCTTCCTGAATTCTCTTTATTTTATAACACCAACAATGCATTTACCATACAAAGATTGCCGTGAGTTGACAAAAGCAAAGTGTCCTTTCATTGAACAGATTGCATATTTACAACTAATCATAATGTAGTAACTTTGACCTGAAAACTACAAACAGGTGTGGAAGACTGCACACCTGTTGCTGGGCTTGCCGTTCCCTGCCTTCCAAAATGTGGCTAGGGATGTCAGAGTACAACATCAATCACCTCTTTGAGGGGATGGATGTTGCTAGACTGGATCTGGACACCTCCCCTTTCCTTCCCACTAAACAGACAGTGTGCTTGCAGTGAAGAAGCATTGCGTTCAAATCCCAGCTACTGGATATGAGAATGTTTCCACACAGACACACACATCAGTGGCCTTATGTGTTCATGATTAAGCTAATCAGAATGTAGATTCCTCTTCCCATGTAAGGATATCACAGGCTGGACTGGGATGTAGGGAAGTAATTTCTATTTAAATTGGTGGGATTTACATTCACATATTCACAGCCTGATCTTTATGTTAGCTTTCCCTAACATGGTGCCCTCCAGAAGTGTTGCGCTACAACTGCCATCATCGTCATCATGGTGGGAGTCATAGTTCAACATGTTTGGAATGCATCAGGTTGAGGAAGGTTTACCATAAGTCCTCCAGTGCTCTTGAATAGCTTTGTAAGCACAAGACATATTTCCCTTTCATCTCAGAAGAGAAGAGGGTATATTCTTAAAAGGGAACCCTTAATAATCACTGGCATGAGAGGAGAAGAAATAAAGTATTGATTGGTTCCAATAGCCTTTAGTGTAAATGTTTTATCTCCTTGAAAGTCTCTTGGGCATTGTCTCCTTAATTTGAGTATGGGGTGTTTATTTTTAACTATCAGTCTCCTGATTGGTCAAAAGGCACTCAATTTTCTTTTTATATCCCTGATGCTTGGTTTACTGCATAGCTGAAATTCTTTCCCAGTGAATATGTGAAATGTTATAGCCCGGATTAGCAATTAATGTCACAAATGACATACCTTTGTTCTAGGCTTTATCAAAGGCTGGTGTCCAGAAAGGAACCTTTCCATCTTACTTAAATATTTGTCAAGTCAACCACAAGACATTATTAACAGTTAAAGACAAGTGGGAACCCGTGAAAAAAAATCATGCTTTGTGTATTGTGTGCTTTTGTTTTGTTTTGCATCCCATCCCATCCCCTTTCCGTGTGTGTGTGTGAGAGAGAGAGAGAGAAGTGGGGGAGAAATGTGGGGTCGTCTTTTAGATCTGGGATTTAGGTTTTAGATTTCTAATCATTGCATTATTCAGGTGCTTTTGATGTATCTAAAATGTGAACTTACATATGCTGGCTCAGACTTCTCTTTATAATATAGCCTGTTATGTCATGATACACTCTTCCCAGTATTTGGAAACAGCATCCCCCATGTCCAGCTGGAATTTAAAACTGACTCTCAGAGATGAAAAATAAAGTGCACTGTTATACTGATGACTGTTAACTCAGGCATGACATCCGAAAGTGGCCACAGAGCTAGAATATTAGTTAATCTCATCCAGTATTGTTTACTTTGACTGGCAGTGGCTCCCCAAGGTCTCTGGTGGAGGTATTCCCCATCACTGCATGGATCATTATCTACTCCTCAGTCTAAGAAATCAGTCTGTGGTTCAGTGTGTAACCCTTCTTTTTCTCACAAAGTCTACAACAGTTGTAAGCAGTTATAGCACAGTCCTGTACACGTCTACTCAGAAGTACATCTCATTAAGTTCAGTGGGGCTTAATCCTAGATAAATCAGCATAGGATTACAGTTGCAGTTATATTTTTTCAGACCTCCTATCACTTTCAGCAATCTCCAACTGTTATTCATTTCACTCCCCCACCCCACAGCATTTATTGACACTGAGCAGAATGCTCACTTTACTTGCATTCTTCTCAGTCTTTGAGGCTAAATAATTTCCTTCAGTTTTTGCTTATTATATTGATACACAGCTTCCTCCCTCAAAAGGCCTGATTTTGCTGCATACCCCTATGGTTCCCCACCCCTTGTCATCAAGTTCTGCTCTTTCTATTGGTCCATTTTGGCACCCAACCCATCCACATCCAGGGAATAGTTTTCCTGTTTTTAACTTAATTTCACTTTAATGGAGAAGAATTTAGTCCTGTTGATTTTCCTGGACCTCTCAGCAGTTTTTAGTACAGCTGACCATGGTATCCTTCCGGACCATCTGATTGAATTAGGGGCTGGAGGCACCGCTTTACAATGCTTCCATTCTTTCTTGTCTTGGTTGTCAAGATGGTGGTGCTGCTTAATCCCATGGGAGTTGTCCTGTAGGGTGCCATAAAGCTTAATCTTATCTGTCACGCTCACTAACATCTACATGACTCTGCTACAGGATGTCGTTCAAAGGTTTAAAACAATGTGTCATTAATATGTGTATATTACACCCAACCCTATTTATTGTGTTTATCAGTACTGGCTGCCTGGCATCAGTGGTGGATTGGATGTGAAGAAAGTGAAGGTCCATCCAGACAAGACAGAAATGATAATAGAAGATTATTAGATCTTCAGTAGTAGATTAGAGAGTTGGGGGTCCACGTGTTTTGGATGGGGTTGCACTCCAGGTCCTGCACCAGGTTCTGCTCCCGGAGACTCGGGTAGCATCCATGCCATATATGTCAAGTAAAGCCACTCTTGGAGTAGGGTGACTTAGCACTCTTGTACATACCTTGTTACATCTTCCAGCCTAGAGGTCACCATCAACATGAAACTGCTGGTAGAGGTTCTTTGAAGTTTTAGAGTGAGCAGCTGCCATTAAAGACTGGCCAAAAATTGCAGTGGGTTCAGAATTTGGCAGGTCATTTTCTGGCTGGAACAACAGAGAGTCTTGTGGCACCATAAGGACTAACAAATAGTACTGGTTTTTACTTTTAATGCCACAAATGGTTTGGGCTAAGGATATCTCAGGAAATGCCTCCTGCCACATGAGCTATCCTGTGCACAATGATGAAGTGCTAGCACTCCCTGACATTAGGCTGGCAAGCATATGGGATAGGGCCTTCTGAGAAGTGACATCTGTTTTGTGGTACTTCCTCCCTGGTGAAATTTATCAGGCCTGTTTGGCGATGGTCTTCTAAAAATTAGTGATGATCGAGCCCAGGGTAATTTGGAAAAGAAAATGTATCCAGCTCTTACCATAATTTTACTGTAAGTTTTTATGGTTGCTATGGCTTTTATTATAATAGTACAATTTTCTGTTTTTAAAATGCAATTTTTGTATTAATATGTTATTGCTGTTGCTTGCCTGTTTTATAAATGGTTAGGGTTGCAAGCTTCCCTATGAGGCTTTTTAAAGCTATGTGGTGGGATATACATTGCAAACATAAAATGATTAAAAACTAATAATAATCATGGTCATTATGTTGTGTTCCTCATCTGTTCAAGTAATAAATAGGTGGACCAATAGATCCTTCTCTTTGAAAGGGAAAAGGGGGTTAGAGGCATTTCAGATAAATGTGGGTACATAGAGGCACATTTGTGAATCACATCAATAGAATAGTGTCCACCAGAACTTTGCCCATATTCAGTGGCATTGTTGGTGGGGAATTTGGAAACAATGGCTGCTGCTGATGTGTTCAGATGAGGTGTAGGATTGTCATGCTAACTGGTTTACGTATCAACCATGGCTTGCTTGCAAGTGAAGTGAATCACGAGCAAGTCTGTTTTGTTTTCAAATCTGAAAGATTGGCTGTATGTGTCAATGGATTAGGATGAGGAAGTATATGTTGTAATTGCATGTTGATGAAAAGAATTTTAATCTCCCATTGCTATTATATTCCGAGCATGGAAAAAGCAGAGGGACAATCTATTTAAAATACCAGACTAATTAATACATTCAGGAGAATGCCACAGACATAGTTATAAGCCCTGGAATTTCCTTCACTGTTCGGCTCTGCTTGCAACCATGCATAATGGTAATCTTGGTACCTTCAATATCCCCAAAGAGCAAGCAGATGGGAGTGGAGGGAAAGGGGGGTGGGGGGGGGGAGAAGCGTCGCTCTCTTTGGTCCTTTGCTGCTGGTGCTTTTACTATGGCTTTTCATGTGAGGACTTTCATAATTAAAGGGGGAAAAGTAAATTAATTACATGAATATTAAAAGGTTACTCATCCGTTTTAACATTTGGTCACTAGTTGGCTAATGAAAAGGAACTCAGGACTGGAGGCCTGCCATGCTGATTCTCTTCTTTCTTTAGTGGGGCACATGCTGAAGCAATGATTGTGCGTGACAGATTCTGGAAACAATGAGTCTGCGCACAGCTCATCCAGACGGAGCCTGCTTTGCTAAATTACACCAATAGCAGGGTGGCCTACAGGCAAACAAAATAGTTAAACAATACATAATAAAAGGTTTTATTTGGTATTTCCTGTGAGGCTGTGCCAGTTGCCAGGGAGTGTTCCCTATCTCTTCCCCCCCCCCCTTTGGTTGTATTAATTGTTGGCCACAGCTGGCAAAAAACCAAACTAGCAGGGACAGATAAGGGAATGGGGGGGGGAGGGGAATGGCATCTGGACACTGAGGTGGGGGGGAGCACAAAAATTACAGCATATATTTGGAATTTTCCAGCTAACGATGTGCGGATGTGGTAGTGCTAGAGAAAAAGAGCCAGACTGAGCCTGCTTTGTTCAGTAAGAGAGAGGCCCCCTGTAACATTCCTTTTAGCTGTGTATATTTTGGCTTCAGTTGTGCAGTCTTAACTATATGCTGTGTATGAAGCAGATCAGTTGTTAGCTGCATGTATATATTCATTTTGTTGCAATAAATAAAACACCGTCTATGGAACATGCAAAATTCTGTAAAGTGACCCTGGAAGTTGCTTTTGCTGTTTTATAGTTCCATAATATTAAGTGGGGGGAGGGGATGCAAAAAATGCAAGACTTCCCAGCAACAGCTGCCTTTAGGGGACACATGGATGCAATGAATGCTGCCTTTTTAAAACTCATCAATGAAGAGAAAGAATTTAGAGTTAGCTGATGTAATGAAAAAGCCTGTGACTTAATATGGCTGCTTGGGGTAAAAATAGGAAGTGCCATAACTGAGGAGCTTTGATATAACCTTTCTGTTCTGTTCATCATTCTTAACAGTTAAGCAATTGAGTCTTTGTTTAACGGAAGTTTTACAGTATGCTAAGTGATTACTCCTGCTCACACACACACAATAACACACTCACACACCCCCTGCAGCAAACTCGGGCTCAAATTATTTGCTCTTGGTGAAGGGAAGACACCTTAATAAAAGATCATAACACAAATTTGAAATATGCTGTTAAAGTACAAAATCAAGAGAAGTAGAAGGAACAGAAATCAAAAGTTAATCATGATCAGAGTACCACATAAAATGTGTAGAAGTAAAGACTTCACTAATCCATGCCTCAAATTACATGTTAACCTTGCCAGCCTCAGTAGTATCTAGCCTTCAGAAGTAAAGCTGTGGTCCAAAGAGCTACTTGGGTACCCCAGCAGGATTTTTAAAACTTTCCCCACTTTAAACAGCAGACCCTCATGGCACATCACAAACTGCTTTTGAAAGTGCTCTAAGTTTCAGTTAGTTTGCCATGATATGGTATGTGTGAGTGTTGTTTAGTCCCAAACTCCTTGAGTGCGTAGAACTAATGCCATTCTCTCAAGGATCCCAGCCTACTACTTTTCCATTTCCATGGCTGTGTTATCAGACTAACAGTGCAATGCATCTTTCTTCTGAAGTAATTCCCACTATGTTCATTGGTGTTTACTCCCAGGTAAACATGTATTAAGACTGAGTGTGCATAGGACTGAGCCAACCTCCTCTGGCAGCCAGTTCAGACATCTTGAATCATTGTCCAAAAAACTCTCACAAGAAACAAAGGAGAAGGATGCAAAAAGCAGGAACTTATGCATAGTTGAGATCAGCTCACTTTTACGTCATAGGAAACTAGAATAAAGATGGTGAACACTTCAGATCCCCCTAAGTCAGCCTTCCCCAAACTGGTGGCCTCCAGATGTCTTACTGGCTGGGGAGGTTATGGAAGTTGTAGCCCCAACACATCTGCAGGGCATCATGTTGGTGTATGCTGTCCTAAACTATTGTTTATTATGAACTTGTGGGGAAAGTAAAGAGAAAAAGCAAGCCTTGGATGGAAAAGTAGGCTTTGTGGTGGTGAAAAACACTACTGTGAGTCTGGTTTCGCAGGCTCAGAGTTTTAGAAGGTGAAACTCTGTGCTGCCTGGATTGCTGAAAGGGAAGGGAAGGGGTGTAGCTCAGTGGTAGAGCACCTGCTTTGCATGCAGAAGGTCCCAGGTTCAATCCCTGAGATCTCCAGGTAGGGCTGAGAAAGATTCTGGTGTGAAACCCTGGAAAGCCACTGCAAGTCAGTGTAGACAATATTGGGCTAGATGAACCAGTGGTCTGACTTGGTAGAGCATAAGAACGTAAGCAGAGCCATGTTGGATCAGACCAAGGGTCCATCTAGTCCAGCATTCTGTTCACAGAGTGGTCAACCAGCTGCCACAACATAAAGCAGCTTCCTGGGTTCAAATGGAAGAGTGGTTTAGCAATTGCTTGGCTGCAAGGTCTGCCTGTCTATTTATCTATCATATGTCTATGCCACCCTTCAGTAAAAAATATCAGGGTGGCTAACAAAAAAGTGGATTATCTCTGGAAGGTGATGAAGCAGCACCACAGGGAAAGTGTGTGGTAGGAGTCAGGGGAGGAGTAGGAACTTTTTTCTTGACCCCCACTATCTTTAATAGCATGATCAACAGTCATTTAAAAAGTGGAGCTTTAGCTGGCATGAAGCTTAAATGATGGGAAAACTTTTATATCCGAGATGCTTACCTGGCAGGCAGCTGTTAAGGCACAGAAGCCAGCAAAAAGTTGGTAACCCTTGTAGGGGTGAGACAGTATAAATGGGGGACTGTGAGAGCTGGGCAGATGGAGAGGAAGCAACCATGTAAAATTAGATTGCTGTAGAAATTAATGTACTCAACAAGGTTTCTAGGTTGGAGAAAGCTGCGGAAAATGTAACAAGTTTAGTAGTGGGTACAATTTCATAAAGTCTGAGGAAGACTGTGATAAAAGCAAGCAGTCAAAGTTGCAATAGAGGGGTACATTACTCTGCTTTGTTTATCCAAAAGAAGAGAAACTAAAACCTTTGTGGTACACCTAAGTTATCTGCATATTGAGTGCTCCCTTTTTAGCGTCAGCCTGTCTTTAATTTCAAGTCCAATTCCTTTACTGAGAATTTGCCAGGAGGTGGAATCACCATGAGCAGCTCCAGCAAAGCTCATTGGCTAGGCAGGAAGAAAACATTTCTTCCTAAATTGGATGCTTCCTTCTCTCCTGCGGACTCAATATGCTATTTCACAACCCTGTAATCTAAAGTCCATTGTTTGCAGCTGGAACCTCCAGGCTTTGTGGCATACAGAGAAAGCATGTCTATATTGAGCATGTGTGACCTTTTGGGAGGGAGAACCCCTCCCCTTTCCTGTGACCCTGATAGTGGATTTGGAGTGTACTGTTATCCCAGCAGTCTGTAGCTGCCGCAGTGTGACAGTATTATGCCGGAAAGGGGGCAACTGTGCTTCCAAGGAAGGTATTTCCTTCCTAAAACTCTTGTGCCCACAGTCTCCAAGGGGTTAACATGGGAGCTACTTTGAAAGTAGAGGCAGAAGGTCATTGGCGGCAACAGCAAAGGCTTGTGGAGCCACCATTAAGAGCAGTTCACCCTGCATTTCCCACCCAGCGGATTGTAAACATTGGCTTGCAGCCATGGTGTTCTACAGAACTTCTCTGTCCTGCCAGCATACATGGATACAGCTTTTAATGGAAACTGCAATGCACACAACTTATTTCTACATTTATGTTCCAGTTTAAGAGACAGTGGGAGGGGAGGATGCACCATTGCTATGATGGAATTTGAAAACACAGAGATAGGCCTGTTTCATGGTACTTCATATGTAACATAGCTGCCTTTCTCAGGCAAAACTTGAGAAAGGAATGTGTAGAATGCTGTCACTTAATCAGTAGCCATAAGAGCCCTTTTATCTGGTGTTTGTTAGTAACTAGCAATATCATTCTTATCTTGTTGTCCTTTAACTGAATATAGTGCCCTCGGACATGAGAACTAGAAACGTGAAAGCACTTATTACCTTGAACATTCTTTGGCATTGCTTCTTAGTCTTTGACCCATCAACTTGTGAAAAGAAGGTGCTTTTCAGGAATGGATTATAAGCAAGCCTGCCAGTAACACATAAGTGAGCTAAATAGTCATTAATTTCAAATGTAATGGATGAACCCTGAATCCTAGACATATCAAA
Organism: Heloderma suspectum; assembly: GCF_057233095.1. Classification (NCBI taxonomy): domain Eukaryota; kingdom Metazoa; phylum Chordata; class Lepidosauria; order Squamata; family Helodermatidae; genus Heloderma; species Heloderma suspectum. Next base: position 193,992,920 of record NC_139462.1, read on the forward strand.
ACAGGGAACCATATATATTGAAGCAGTGAGTCCAGAGGAGCCCTGGCATCCTTACCATTTGGGTTGCTATGTTAGCTACTGATTTTAGGGGGGGGGGTGTAGATTTAATTTAGGGCCCCCTATTGTTTCCCTCGCTGTTTGAGCCCTGCCTTTTTTTAAATTGTTTTGACCCAAAAAATACCACCTTGAGTACCATTTTTGGTGGAAAGGCAGGATAGAAATTTAATAAATAAATAATTCATCTATAAATCCAGCCTGCATCCTTGGTTGCTACAAGAGCAAGTCAATACATCTCATACATAGGATTTTCATTTTGTAAATGTGCCCTTTTCAGTAACAATCCTAGGAAATGTCAATTTTAAAGTAATTACCAGTCTTTCCTTTGGCAAGGATATCTCGTTTGTCGAATGTAATTGAACTTATCTTGCCAAATGATTAACTCTTCCTTTATATTGATGGCAATTCTGCCTTTTATAACAACTTTAAGTTGGAGAATCCTTCGTATTCACTATTATCATTTAAAGGAAATGCTATCATTGCCCTCCTGATAAAGCCCAGAGTCAGCTCCTGACAACCCTGGGAAGCTGCCACGGCCCCAGTAACCTGGAAGTGCCTGTAGAACAACTGCCCTGGTCCTCCCATTGGGCTGCCATTTTAATTTCCCACAATGCCCAGAGCAACACTAGGTTGAACACTCCAGGGCATTATAGGATATATCAAATGGCAGCTGCTGCTGCTGCCGCCGCCGCCAGGTAATCCTGCAGCCTGGATGCCTGGCACATTGTCAATGCCCCCCTCAACCCTGGATTTAGCCCTTCACCTGATAGTTGGACTCCTAATAGCATTGGCTGATCCCAAATTACCATCTTAAATTAGTTCAGCCTTCCTGGAAGCTGATTGGGTCAACACACCAAACCTAAGCTCTTCTTTTTCTTATTTATTTATTGAATTTATATCCTGCCTTTCTGCCAAAAATAGGTGCTCAACTCAGCTAACTATAAAATCTGGATTAAAAACAAAATCTTAATTAAAATATAGCATAAAACACAATTAAAAGCACAATTAAAAACACAGCAAAATAAGCAGCACCAGCCAACTTAAAAACATTCTCGGCAACAGACCAGCTTATATGTCGAAGGCCTTCCTGAATAAAAATGTCTTGGCCTGCTGGCAGAAGGAGAACAGAGAGGGAGAAGCTAGGTTGGCCCCTTCTCCATTGTCCTTCCTCTCAGGTTTGTGGAACTCTGGCAAATAGCGATGACAGAAGATAAGTTCTAGACCATATTGACAAATTGAAAACAAACAAATCACTAGGCCCAGATGGTATCCATCCAAGAGTTGTTAAAGAATTCAAATGTGAAATTGTTGAACTTCTAACAGTAATATGTAACATGTCCCTAAGATTGACCTCTGTACCAGAGGACTGGAAAGTGGCCACTGTAACACCAATTTTTGAAAAAGGATCCGGGGGGATCCAAGAAATTACAGGCCACTTAGCTTAATGTCTGTAAATTGGTGGAAAGCATTATTAAAAATAAAATTCTCAAACATATGGAAGAACAAGTCCTGCTGAAAAAGACCTTTTAGAGTTCTTGGAGAGTGTCAACAGGCATTTGGAGATCTGGTAGGCATTGTTTACTGGACAGTTTCTCCACGACAATGGAAGGAGAAGTGAATGGAGGGTTACCTGGATTTTTTCAAGGGAACGGCTTTGGTGTGCTTGTGTCCATGCAGGGCTCCATGAGCGAGTGCACCACACCAGTATAAGTCGCTTCACAGAAGATACTTCTGGGTGGGGTACGGTGAACACCATCTGACTGGCAGGGGCTGCTCAACCAAAATGAGATCCTCCCCCCCAGGCTCCCCCCCCTTCTCCTTCCATAAAATCCTGGGAGGTTTCCTCTAGTGTCCTGCCAAAAATTACTCGCCTGTCTCTTTTCCCCCACCCCGCATGAAGTACTTCCTTAAACTAACAATCATCACAGGAACACAGCGTCCCCCCTGCCTTGAAGCTGCCGAAGCTGTGAACAATCTCCTTTTCTCCCCCTCGCATTCCTTCCTTCCTTAAATAAACAATCATTATAGGAACATAGTGTTCTTGCTGCCCTGCTGTAATCAATCGAAGCTTTGACATTAAGGTTCTCTAAATGCATTATTTCAGTTCATGGGAATCTTGGTAACTTCAGGAGTGCGCATTTCAGGAACAAGCCTCATTGACCACAATGGAAGTTACTTCTGAGTAAATACTAATTGGTTTGTGCTGGGAAACACAGGGACAGGAAACATCCGTTGACTGGGCTCACAGTGAAAAGCACACACCTGGGCAGGGCTAGCATACCCAAGGTAAATGCAGGGGTTGGGGCACACAACAACTATACTGCAGAGAACCTGACTTAAGGAAAATAATTGGACTTTAAGCATTCTCAGGAAATCCAGTTTTTCCCTGATAAGTTTCAGGGTGGCTGCTGAATGGCCACAACATCATGTATCCCTAACAACCTCCAAATGCACACAGCTCAGAGTAAATCACTGGTGGAGACACCCCCTAGGACTTCTAAAAGTTTTTTTACAAAGTCCCTTACCAAAGACTCCTGAGCAGACTTTGGAGTCATAGGATTAGAGGAGAGACTCTTTTATGGATTAGTAACTGATTAGAAAACAGAAAGCAGAGAATCCACGAAGTATCTGTATTAGAACCTAGTGTTTTTAACTTGTTTATAAAATGATCTGGAGTTAGGGGCAAGCAGAGAGGTGGTCAGGTTTGCTGACAACACAGCTTAATTTAGAGTGGTTAAAACAAAAAGAGATTGCAAAGTGTTCCAAAAGGATCTCTTCAGATTAGGGGAATGGGCATTGAAATGACCTAAAATCGTAACTTCACATATATGCTGATGGAGTCTGAGTTGGTAGTGACTGACCAAGAAAGTGACATTGTGACCGTGGTGGACAGCTCAATGAAAATGTTGACCCAGCGTGCAGCTTCTGTGAAAAAGGCACATTTCATGCTGGGGATCATTGGGAAAAGAATTTAAAATAAAACTGCCAATATCACAATGCCCTTATACAATACTATATTGTGACCACACTTGGAATACTTTGTACAGTTCTGGCCACCACACTTCAGAAAGAATATTGTAGAGCAGGAAAAGGTGAAACCAGAATGATCAAGGGACTGGAGCAAATCCCCTGTGAGGAAAGGTGAGTAAGGGGAAACATTATAGAGGGGTATAAAATTATGCATGGTGTGGAGAAAGTACTAGAACTCTGAGCTATCCAATGAAGCTGAATGGTGAGAGATTCAGGACAGATAAAAGGGAAGTACTTCTTCACCCAATGCATTGTTAAACTACCCTATGTAGCGAGAGCCATCAACTTGGATAGCTTTAACAGGGATTAGACAATTAATGGAGAATAAGACTATCAGTGGCTACTAGTCATAATGGCTATATATTATCTCCAGTATCAGAGGCAATATGCCTCTGAATACAAGTTCCTAGTAATCTGAGCAGGAGGGTGCTGTTGCATTCATGTCCTGCTTGTGTGCTTTCCATAGATACCTGGTTGCCCACTGTGGGAAGAGAACGTGGGACTAAGTAGGCCTTTGGTCTGACATGGCTCTTCTTATGTTCTTATAAGGTCCTAGAAAAGCAACCTCTCTGTTGGGAAGAGTCATTATAGCAATTCACATCACAAAAAGAAAAACTTGAATGAACTATGTATAGATGCATAGTTGAAACTTGAATGAAGCTACATACAGTTGTTTTTAAAGTGTATGTATGGAAAATATGTCATTAGAATCATAGAATAGTAGGGTTGGAAGGGGCCTAGAAGGCCACTGAGTCCAGCCCCCTGCTCAATGCTGGAATCCAAGTCAGAGCATCCCTGACAGATGGCTGTCCAGCCTTGTCTTGAATGCCTCCAGTGGGAAAGCCCACCACCTCCCTAGGTAATTGGTTCCATTGTCGTATTGCTCTAACAGTCAGGAAGTTTCCCCTGATGTCCAGCCAGAATCTGGCTTCCTGTAACTTGAGCCCATTATTCCGTGGCCTGCACCCTGGGATGATCAAGAAGAGATCCTGGCCTTCCTCTCTGTGACAAACTTTCAAGTTCTTGAAGAGTGCTATCATATCTCCCCTCAGTCTTCTCTTCTCAAGGCCAAACATGCCCAGTTCTTTCAGTCTCTCTTCATAGGGCTTTGTTTCCAGTCCCCTGATCATCTTTATTGCCCTCCTCTGAACCCTCTCCAGTTTGTCTGCATCCTTCTTAAAGTGTGGTGCCCAGAACTGGACACAGTACTCCAGATGAGGCCTAACCAGTGCTGAGTAGAGGGGAACTAGTACTTCCGGGGATTTGGAAGCTATGCTTCTATGAATGCAGCCCAAAATAGCATTTGCCTTTTTTTGCAGCCACATCACATTGTTGGCTCATATTCAGCTTGTGATCGACAACAATTCCAAGATCCTTCTCGCTTGTAGTGTTGTCGAGCCACGTATCCCCCATCTTGTAACTGTGTATTTGGTTTCTTTTTCCTAGGTGCGGAACTTGGCATTTATCCCTATTAAATGTCATTCTGTTGTTTCATTCATAGTAAAGACTATAGTAATAAGTGCTGTATCAAATGTGCTACTAGCCTTGACATACACTGTAACCAATTCTTGGTTAGTAATTTTTAAGACCCAGTTCTGTCTAGTAACAATTGTGTATGCATGCCTAATACATGAAACTTGATTCAAAAACCACTATACTGAGATGAAGTGCCTTCCGCTAGTGTTTATATATACACATGCTTGTACATATATTGAGAACGGATATACCTAGAAATACTCTTAAACAGCACCAACATTCTAGGGATGTGGTTCTTCCTAGAAATATAACACAAGATTCTGATTAGTGTTTTGCTTAAACCATCAAAGGAAATGAACAGCTCTTCTATTCGAGTTATCTTCTGTAGCTGTTCTATTTTTATTTCTTTTCTTTTCAAGACAGAAATGTCCTAATGCAGGGCATATAACAGTGTATATTGAATTGAAAATACTGTGATAAGTAGTGTTTGAGATCTTTTCTTTTTAAAATTGTTTCAGTATTTTCAACAGTTGGATAGGAGCAATAATACCTATTTAACTGGTAATCTGTACAGAAAGTGAGATATTAATTTGCCAGACAACTGGAAATATGTTTGTAAATATAATTTTCAGGCACAGTACCATAAAGCAATTTTGTGCCTGTACAGTGCAACCCTATGAATGTTTACCCAAAATGAAGGCCTCAGTGTGTTAAATGGAGCTTACTCCCAAGAAAATGTTTATAAGATTGCAGTTTTAGATTCAAATGTAACGCCAAGGGTGCGATTTATTACATTCACAGAAGTAATAAATAGAAAACGTAGTTTGCTTTCCCAAAATATTGCTTGAAGTGAAAGTTATCAGGTTCATGAGTTTTAAGACATTTTAGTCAGGGTTTGTTAAGAATTTCTATCTGCTCAGTGCTTGAGCAGGTATTATTACCTTACTTTGTGGGGCAGGAAACTGGGAAGATCTCAATAATGAGAGAAATATAAATACCTAATAGAGATGAAAAAAGTGAACTATCTAGTATAAGAAATAATTAAAATCTTACAGTGTAATCATGAGCAGAAGTTAGTCTCAGTGAATGCAGTGGCACAGTCTCTCTAGTTAAAATATTTAGGATTGCAGTCTTACAAAGTCTTGCAAATTCTTTTTTTTTCAAGTAAAAATACATTGAGTTGGATCCAGAGTTTTGTGGAGCTGAACTCTGTGTAGCGAATGATCATACTGAAGGAAGGAAGCAGAGCAGAAAATTTCACTGATTTCCCCCTCTCCCTTGAAAGAGGAGACACCCCTGAAAATGTGCTCCTGGAAGTTTGGGAGACCCTCCAAAACAGTGGCCTGTTTTACATGATCACTGCAGCCCACTGTAGCTTATTAAAGCCACAGTGATTTGCAGCATTTGCCAGCAGCCATTGTGAATATTCAAGCCACAGTGGGCAGTTGCTGTGGCTTATCGTGGCATCCAAACTTGGGGCAGGGTGGGTTGTTGCCATGATTAATGAACCACTCCCAACCCCAAAACAGCCCATGGTTTGAAGAGTCAGCTGCTGAACTGACACAGTGTCCTATATGCTGTTTGAATGCATAGAGACTTGTGTAGTTTAACATAGTGAATAGATTTTAGCAGGCTTTAGCTAACTGCATAGGCATCTATAATGGGCAGCTTTTAGTAGGCCTTTCACATGCCTTCATTGGTACCCAGCAAGTATAGCTCCATATGTCAACAATTGTACATCTGCTAAGCCTTTGTCCGGTTACCTCATCCTTCTAAGATAAGGATGTTGTTCTTCTCTCCCATGAGAAGCGAAAGAGAAGCCCCCCTCCCCCTTCTCCTGAGAAGGGAGTGTGTTTCATATGACAGGTTTCTGAGCTTAGAGAGAGAAACTTACAAAATCCAGCAGGCTAGTTCTGCTCTTTGGTTTCATGCCATGGGGGAAAACATGCACAACCAGCCTGGAGAACTTTGGTCCTAGGAATGACGTTTGGTACACTGTTGATGGGGACCCCCCCCCCATACATTTAGCTGTGACGAAGGTGCCAGCTTCATCTGTTGAAGAGATAAAGAGAGCTTCTTTTGCATATTTATTCTGCATCCATTTTCTATCAATAAACTGTCATTCCTTTCACAAGTGGTCTAGTTTCATCTTGGTAATCCAAAAATGAAATTTTGACTGGGTCCTGAGTAGATTAGGCCTCCAGATTAATACATTTGGTGATAAAGGTGGGATTACTAATTTGGACAGTCACTATATGGATAAAGAAAACAAAAGGGCCAGGGCGTCACAGGATCCCTGGATGGCTAGTGCATGGCGTGTGGAAACCTATGGCCCAAATACTGAGTGGGGTCATTCCCCCCACATCCCAAAATGCAGATCTGAAGGAGAAGGGACTTACCCCAATGCCTTGGTGCAGTGCATGCATGAATTGGGCATAGACAAAGAGAAGAATCTATTTTGCCTGGGCCATGAGTAGATCAAGCCTCCAGATTAATGCAAATGGTTTGTTAACCATGGCAACAACCTATCCTCCCCAGGTTCAGACATCATGATAAGCTGCAGTGACTGCCCAACATAGCTTGAATATTCACAGTGGCGGCCAGCAAGTGCTGCTACCCACTGTGGCTTAAATAAGCCATGATGAGTTGCAGTGATCATGCAAACCAAGTATGTAAGGTGGTGCTGGGGGTTGCAGGGTGAAGGGCGAATCAGTAAAAATCACCACCCTGCCACCTTCCTCTGGGGCGCATCTGTTGGATCACAGTTCTCTCTGCCAATGGCAGGAGCCCTTCCATTGGCAGAGAGATAACTCTGGAAGCAACTCATTGAATTGGAAGATTAACCAAGGTATTAGGTGCCAAGTTATTGTTGCCACTGCTGCTGCTGCTGCTGTTGTTTTTACTACTGAAGAAGAGCTGGTAGAACATCTTAAATACATTGCAAGAACAGCACTAGAGTAAAGGATGCAGTTTATGTACAAGAAGATATTTATGAATGAAATCATTCTTCAAAGAGTCCCTAACTGTTTGAATACACCATCCTTCCTAAAGGTCAAAAGAACTTGACAAGACACAGAATGTTCCTTCTGAGTGTATAAAGTCTTACAATGCTATCTTCTCACTAAATGGACACAGGTACAGCATTAGCAAACAGCATCAGTGCAACAAGAACTATAAACCAAGAAACAATCCATTACTCTATCTTTTGTATTGGTCTTATTATTTTTTGTCTAGGGTCCTTTCATTTGTTACAAAATCAGCCCAATGGGACAGTTGGATCATGATTTGTTAAATCGGTCATCCATCAGTAATCATGGGACAACTGAATAAATGCATGTGGGCAGAAATTCCTTTGATTTCTGTTTTTTAAACAACCTTGCACCTGCCTGAAATTAAAATTTATTCTCAGCTATTTTCATGCATCACATTTAGACCCGGGAACAGACACCACTGTTTAAATAACCACTTTCGTGATATATCAAATAGCTGTATGCTAAGTAGTGGTATTCCTTAAATACAGCTTTAAATGCCAAATATCAGAAGCCACTTCAATAGGAACATACTTGTATAAAGTGATTCTCTCTCTCAGAAGTTAAATGGAATCATGTGATAAATTAAGCATGCTGACCAGGTATGTCAGTACTGTGTCATGGGTGAAGGTAAAGCCCAAAGCTGTAGATTTATGTTACATTACACTCACCACTATATAAGGAAGGCAAGAGTGAATAACCATTGTGGATGCAATCCAGATCTCGAAGCTAATAACTCGGTTCGTACGTGACAGAAGAGTGGTTAAGAAGTCATGGTGATTTGTTAATTGCCCCTGTGCGTGCCAGTTGTGTGCTGCCCAATTTACCTAATTATCCTTGTTGGGCATGGCTTGTCATGACTACTGAACCTGGCAAGGATAGATGACTGAAGTGGTTAAAAAACCAACTAGCAACTCTAGAACAGGCCATTGGTTCTGGATGTTTTGTTGACCACCCCAGCCACTCACCTTTGCCAGGTTCAGACATCACAAGTCCCGCCCAACAAGGGTAATTAGGTTAACTGGGCGGCATGCATTGGGGTGATTAACAAGCCACTGTTATTAACCACCCTCGGTGCCGTGTGAACTGGGAGAAAATGAAGGCTTCTACTGATTCCACCACAGCTAGACTGTACGTTCAGGCTGCAATTCTAAACACACTTACAAGGGAGTAAACTCCATTGAGCTCAGTGGGACTTAACATTTGAACAAACATGCATAAGATTTTGCTGTTACTCACTTTTGGCTCTGCCTTGCATATACAGTTAATCTGTATTGTAATTTAAAACCAGAGCTTATCCTTTAGAGGGCATCTGATTTGTCCTTCCCACAGCCTGTCCTAGTACTCTGGGGTACTTTCACATGTTCATCTACTGTTACTTCATTATGATAAAATGCTGACGTTTTCTTTTGGAGATGAATGCTCCCCATTATCTGGCTTATTCAAGCAAACACTTGCATGTAAGTAAAAAACAGAAATAAAAACAATGCAAAAGAGGAAGTTCTGTGTTAGTTGTTGAGCTCAGCATATCCTGTATCCAGAACAATTTTCAATTCTGCTTATCTGTAACTGTGAATGGAATGTCCACAAATATTTGTTTGGTTTCTCTGGTGAAAAAGGGAATGAGGCAAAGGGAAATGTTCTTCATGAATCATACAGATTCACTGCATCATTCTGGGTTGTTGATGGGGTTTTTTAGAGAAGATTCTTAGCAGTGAGGTTATTCTCTGTGGTTATTCCTTGTATTCAAAGAACTTGAATGCAAACAGACACATTTTGCTGTTCTCATCTTGAACTTCAAACTTGCAGATTACACACCCTGAATGAATTACATTAATCAGAAACTTTACACTGAAATCCTGCAGATCTGTTTATTGAAATGTAGTTTCACCCAAACAATTCCTGATCTTTCTCTGTAAAAGGTGTTAGCTTAAAAAAAAAAAAGCTGAACAATTAAAATAAATTTCAAAAATATTCATGGTTGTCTCCCTATTTCACTGAGCTAGCACCCACCCGGGCAGGAAAAAAAAAAAAAAATCACATGGAAAAAGCATGCTAGCAGGGCAAGGTCTTTCCCAGTGATTTTCCTGCAACAGTTGTGCAGTTTTTTAGTTGGTTTTCATGGTGAATACAGAATGTTTTAACCTAATGGTAACACTTCTATTGCTGGGAAATAACATGTTTTCAGCATTCAAACTGTAGCATTTTGTTGCTGGGAAAATCCCCCTTTCTTTGCATATGGCTTGTACTTTTAGATTGTAAACTATCAGGCAGGGGCCTTGTTGCCTTTCCTTTAATTTTTGTAAGTGCCTAGTTCTAAATGCTATGTAAATCAATAGGTAACAGTAACAACCACAGTGTTTCTTGTATTTTTCAACAGTTGTGTGATTTGGGGATGTTGTTTTATATTGTAAGTAACCGTTTGAACTCCTAGGATAGAGTGATGGGAGTGGTGCGGGTACTAAAATTAAAACAATAATAAAGTGATACATCAGAGGTGGGCAGCTTGTGGCCCTGCAGGGTTTTTTTTTTTTTTTTTGCCTACAACTCCCATGATCCCTCAGCATTGGCTATGCTGGCTAGGGCTGATGGGAGTTGTAGGTCAAGACATCTGGAGGGCCACAAATTGCCCATACCTGTTATACATTTATACATGGGAAGAACTGAAGAATATGGTTCATGACAGGTGTTGTAGCTTTAATTGTTCATGTATCTCACAAGGAAAAAAAAAGAAATTAGTGAAATTTGAAGAAGATACTTCTAGAATTTAGACGAATCCCAAAGACAGTCTTTTTAATATAATAATGACATGAGCTTCCTAGAAGGCCACCTCTCCCAATCAACTCATCAACTTAATTTTCTGGTCAGAGCCATCTGAAATGAGAATAAACACACAAGACGTATAAAATGGATATGCTGAAAGGATAAATGAGGGAAGTTCAAAGATATTTACACAAGTAGTCAGGTTGGTTAAAATCCCTTTCAGCACTTTAATTTCATAATATCTGTTTTAGAAACAATTCAATAAATTAAGGGTGAAAGAAAGATGAGACTGCTGAACTTTTGACACAGATGACTGTGTAAACTGGTGTTGTAATAGAAGAATGATGTAAATGTAATCCCATTCACTTCCTATAATTAGTAGGTGTTAAATCAGTCATTCCTTGGGCAGATTGGAAATCAACCCTGACTGCTCATTGGAAGGACAGATACTGAAGCTGAAGCTCAAATATTATGGCCACCTAATGCAAAGAGAAAACTCCCTGGAAAAGACCCTAATGCTTGGAAAGATTGAAGGCAAAAGGAGAAGGGGACGGCAGAGGATGAGATGGCTAGATAGCATCACTGATGCAATGAATATGAACTTGAGCACACTCCGGGAGAGAGCGCAGGACAGGAAGGCCTGGCGTGCTATGGTCCATGGGGTCACGAAGAGTTGGACACAACTTAACGACTGAACAACAACAACAACAAAAAGGGGTTGGGGAGAAATTAGCTTGGTTCACGTTTTAATAAGAACTGACCTAATTCACACTTCTCAAACTAATATGCACACTGGAATGCAATTATCCTTCAATTTTCGTTCCTTTTCCAATGCACTTTTCTGATCAAACAATGGATGCATACATTTAGGGACACTGCATCCAAAAATGCATAAATTAGGGGGAGTAGGGTACAAAAATGCATATAATATTAGGGAAAGTTGCTTGCAAAAACACTGGAAGCTGAGTATAAAATGCACATGAATTTTCATTCATATGAAAATGACAATGAAAATATGTAGAAATATTTGTGCAGACTTTAAAAAAAATTCGCAAACTGATGTGGAAATACAAGGATGGAACAAACTTCTACTTGAAAAAATATGACCATTATAGAAAGTGAAACAGACAGATTCATCCATCACTACTACTGGATTCCTGAGGCTACTTGAAAAACCAGTGTGTACACACTGCCAACATTTAATCTTAATTTTATTGTTGTTAGCCAACTTGAGCACCATTTTTTGTTGGAAAGGTGGGAAATAAATACATAAATAAATACGCAGGCTTCAGCGTTTGTGATGTGTTTGAAATAGTGTGCCAAAACCTGAATCCTGCACACTATAGTGGTGCCTGTGCTCATGACTGACTGACACAGCCAAAGAACTGACACATGTAAGCTTTCAAGCAGCTAAATATGTGAAGTAGGCATCAGTCATCACAAATGTTCAGACTTCTTTTTCTCCTATTCCTGTATCCTATAGTTCCCTGGGAAGAAGCACAAAGGTTCATGGTCCTTTCTTCCACAGGAACAACATGAATTAGTGATATGCCAAGTGAAATACTGCCCACCTCCAACGATCAAGCTGTACTCCTCTTTCTCTGAGAAGAAGGTCACAATGGGTTGTTCACTGTGACTACTTTCTTCTTCTCATTGAATAATATAATTATTTTTACCAAAAGGGAATGCTTTTTTTTAGAGAACTGAAAAAGATGTAGTCAAGGTAGCAATTTCTAAAGCCTTTCCATTAAAAAAAAAAAATCTAATTTCTCTCATTACAACAGCACTCATGCTAGCTACAACCAAGCCCCAGCTGCACACTTGGTTTTAAGTGTGCTCCAGTGCTGGAGAAGGAGAACACCCATCTTCTAAAGAATTGGGGAAGGTGGGGAAAGAGGTAGATTTTTAACAGTTAACAAAAAGGTGGGAAATCAGAAGGGAGACATGCTCACTAGCCAGTGGGTGCCCACAACATTTGCTCATATTCCATACAGCAATCACTGTTGCAATTGACATGCTATCTGGAAGAAAACAATGTCATTTCCTTCTTAGTGGTAATTGCAGATATTTCTAGAGATAAATTACTTTGCTAATCGTTGTTTTGCAGGTTGTCACTCTATGGTACAGAGCTCCTGAAGTTCTGCTTCAGTCCAGTTATGCAACACCGGTTGATCTTTGGAGTGTTGGCTGTATATTTGCAGAAATGTTCCGTCGAAAGTAAGAAATAATTTAAATCCTTTTAATTGTTTTGGGAAAGTGTAATAATATTTGCTTAGATCCAAAGAACTATGGGGTTGTATGCAATTGTGTCCTTCTGTCAACAGAACACCAGTGGTAGACTGAATTTCCCCTCTCCCACTACAGTCCCCAGCTTCGCCCCCCCCCGCCATATGGTCCAGAGAGAATTGCACAAGTGGAACTGCACTAATAACAATCATGATAAAAGGTGGCAGATGAAAATTACAATGCAGAGTGAAAGCACCAGACTTACTTATTTCGCAAGGGTGTTCTAAAGCTGTGGCTCCACCACTGAGAAAGCCCTATCCATTATGATTTCATAATACATTTCTGATAAGAATGGAGTAGTGCCTCAGCAGAACATCTTAAAGCACAGGCAGGAAGAGGGTCTTTCCAGGTATTTGGGTCGCAAGCCGTGTAGGGTGTTTAAGGTAAACACCAGCACCTTGAATTGGGCCAAGAAACAAGTGCAGTTTTTTTTTTTAAGATTGGCATAATGTAAACAAGCACTGCTGTACCAGATAAAATTCTGACAGTGAAATTGTGCACTGATTGACGCGCCTTGAGTTGTCTTCATGGATAGCCCCACATATAACACTTTGCAGTAATCCAGGCAAAGAGGTTACTAGAGCATGGAACATCATGGCCAGACTATCCATGTTCAGGAATGGTTGCAGCCAAAGAACCAACTGAAGTTGATAAAAAGGTATTCCCATGTCACTGAGGCTACCTGGGTTTCTAATGACAAAAATAGATCTAGATCAGCCCCAAGCTGCGAACTTGCTGTTTCTGGGGGAGTACAACTCTGTCCAAAACAGGTTGAACACTACTTTCACAGGCTCAAGAACCATCTGTTTACACTGCCTTCATTTTATCGGGATTTTGCTTCAATATATTGACCTTCATCCAGCCCATTACTAAATCCAGGCACCTGCACAACCTCACCTGAGTATGACAAAGAGTAATGGAATGGTGCTAACCAAAGACTTTCTCATGGTGCTGTGCCGTAGTATATCAGGGGTTGTGTTACAGTATGAGAAACTGTGTTTGGGGCAGGACCTAGAAGCACTGGGAAGATGATTGATTGATTTATTACATTTCTATACCACCCCATAGCCAAAGTTCTCAGGGCAGTTTACAAAAGTTAAAACATTAAAATACAATATACAAAGTTTAAAAGCCATTTACATAAAAGCACACAGAAAATATATACAAACAACATATAACTAAAAACAACCTTGAACTAAAACCAATTTAACAAAAATCCAACAGCTTAAAAACAGTATACAAGAGTCAGCAAAAGGAACAAGAGTTCTAAAAAGGGAAGGCCTGCCGGAATAATAGATTATTTAATGCCTGCTTTAAAAACTTCAAAGAGGTCAGCAGGCACATTTCAACCGGCAGGTCATTCCACAACTAGGGGCAGCAAAGGAAAAGGTCCTCTTACATGTGGCTGCTAATCTCACATTAGGCAGCTGCAGCAGATGGCCCTCAGAGGACCTTAGCTGACGGAGTGGGATGTAAGGGAGAAGGTGCTCCCTGAGGTACCTTGGACCTAGACTATGTAAGCTTTAAAGGTAAGAAAAAGCACTTTATATTGTGCTTGGAAATAAATTGGTAGCCAGTGTAATATGGTCTCCACGGGACGTCCCAGAGACCAACCTGACTGCCATATTTTGTACCAGTTGAAGTTTCTGAACTAAATATACAGGCAGCCCCAAGTACAGCACATTACAGAAATCAAGCCAAGAGATTACCAGCACGTGCACCATTGTTACCAGGTCCACATGTTCCAGAAATGGGCATATCAGCCGAAGTTGATAACAGGCACTTCTCACCATTGCCTCCACCTGGGTGCCAGGAGCAGGGTTGGGTCAAGAAGCACCCCTATGCTACAAACTTGCTCCTTCAGGGGGAGTGCAACCCCATCCAGAACTGGTTGACATACCTTAGTACCTGAATTAGGATCCTTCACGATGAGCACCTATGTCTTGTCTGGATTCTGATGCCTGATGGCTTCTCTTTAGTATACTGGGCTGAGGGAGTATTGGGTGGCTGGAGCTGTGCTGCTTTCAGTTCTGCTGCCCAATCCCCCCTGCTGCCTGCCACCATCTTCCCCCGTCCATCCCTGGTACGATTTGGGGGGCCCACTGGTGGTTAACTTGTTCAGGGCTCGACCATTATGTATGTTCTAACAGTGTTCCTGCATATTACTATATTCTTGGTATATAAAAACCTAGATTGATAAAGATATCACTTTGTAGGGCTCTAGAAAGAACACAAAATATGTGTTCCCTGCAACTTTCCTGATATGTAGGGGCTCTCTGTAATTACTCCATAGTGAAGGAAATGCACTTTCCAATGATGTAGGGCAATCTCCATCTATTATTATTTATATTTAATTAAATATTAATTAAATATTTTAATGCAATTAATTTTATTTATATCTTGCCTTTCCACCAAAAAATGGCACTCAGGGCAAAATCCATAAAAACAAATGAATTAAAAACACAATAAAAGAAAATAGAATAAAAATTAAATCCCTCTTCAGCAACAGATGACATAGCGAAAGGCCTGCCTGAATAAAAACATCTCTGCCTCTCAGCAGAAGAACAACATAGCAGGGGCCAAGCTAGCCTCCCTCAGCAGAGGTTTCCAGAGCTTGGGAGCAGCTCCAGAGCGTAAACACAGATCTTCTTGGGTTAAGCCCATTGAAAACATGTGCCAGGGCTTAGCCCTCGTGAGATCTGGCACAAATAAAACCCCGAGTTCTGGCGCAAATAAAATTCTTGCTGCAAACTTACATTTTACATCACAAGCGATAGTGGCCATGTATTACATATGAACAAAACAGTAGTTGAGAGGGTGTCTTTGTTTTTAGACAATGCATGTATTTGTTGCAGCAGGCGCTATCTTAGAGGGAACAATTCTGTGTGTGAGAGAAGGATGAATGCCTCTTCTAAGATGGTTGCTGTCATCTGCATGCAGTTTTTATATTTTTTAATGTGTTGTCTGATTGATTGAGGATAGCATTTTAGTTGATCAAAAGATTTTTGATGGATTAATCTAACTGAATAACTGACTAAAGGCGCAATCCTATGCATGTTTAGACAGAAAAAGGACCAACAACTCGCAACATTCCCCAGCTGGCCTGGCTGGCTCAGGAATGCTGAGAGTAGTAAGACTTTTTTCTGTCTAAACATGCATAGGCTTGTGCCCTAAATGATTCAACATTGTACATTTAATATAGAAATAGTTTGCTTTCCTTACTTTTAAACTAAAATATTGATTTCTGATTTCAGAATCATTTTTAATGAAAATATTTGCATGTGAAGCAGAACTAGGGACATTAGACTTCCTTCTGTAGCTGCTAAAACAAATCAGCTTGATTATCCTGGTCTTAAATCCAGGTGAAAATGGTTGAAAAAACAGAAATGTACATCATTATGAATCTACCAACTATGTTTGCTCTGGCTTTTTACAGTTTTATTGTTAACTGTCTAATTTGCAGGTGTATGGGGTTATATTGTCAAAATATGGAAAGAACATGCATTAAATATTTTCATATTGGGATGTTGTGTTTAGGGGCTTCCAGGTACTGAATGCCCTGCTGGGCTGCTGCCAGCAGGGCGGAAGAAGTGACAGAAGTGATTTTCACCTGTCTGTCCTCTCTTAAATGTTTTTTCTCTAGACGGGCTTTTGAGCCCATCTGGAAAGGGCAGACTGGCGGGGCAGGGGCAGGCTTGGAAAGGCCATAGGGTTTCTTGTATGCTGGCCTCTTCTTTTCCCTTCTCTCCCTGCCCACTGGAACACACCCTTTTCCCTCCCTCCGAGGCCGCATTTGCGATCTTGGGAAGCAGCTGGTGCAGTTCTTTCCACAGCAGGTGTGGGGGGGGGGGAGGGGAGGGGTATCTGAACTCAGTCACCTTCCCAAGGTCATACCAGTCTACACTTCCGGATGGGGACTCTGAACAGTCCTATGGTCCCTGGGGCTCTCTCCCAGGGGCCATAGGATTGCTCTCTTAGTTACTTCTGGAATCATGACTATATAAGATGTATTATTTAAAGACAAATTACAAAAGAAGAGCTGGCAATATTATAGTAGCAATAAATCTGAAGTTTTGCAAACTCCTATAGATTGTTTCTGAACTGAATGTGTATAAATAGAACTCTTATTCCTATTCAGATTTTATTGTGAGACTCATCGCTCTTTTTTAACTAGCTCTTTTAGAATGGAAGTAAGTTTGACTGTTGGGTCAATATTGAAACAAATCAAATTGTTTGTTTAATTATCATGGGGACTTAATGCTTCCTTTTTCTCAATGCTTCTTGATTGTTAGTCTTCTTTAAAGGATTCCAAGCATGGATTCAGTCTCTTAGATTTTCCCACCATTTGGTGTGTTGTTTTCCAAGTCACCTTTGTGGGATAATAATTGTGGGATAATAATTCCTATAGAATCATATAGTCCAATAAGTCCAATCCTTGATGGACTCTGCTGTCACTCCCCTCCGTAACTTCACGTGTACTCCATGCCAGACCCCCTTAGAGCTAAATTGTCAAAACCTGGAAGGAACGAAGTCTGGAGCAAGCCTGGGTCCAACTCAGGACTATGTGCAGCAGTGATGTAGTGGTAAATTTTGAAGTGCAGACTCTCATCGTGACAGTCCCTATAGCCTGTCTAGGAGAAAACTCCACTTCTAGGAGCTTTCTTCTGCTAGGAGCAGGTCTTTTGTCAAGTTAATGGATTTTAATTGCTTATTCAAGAGCAAGTCACCCCAAAATTCTTTACATTACAACAGGAAACAAGACACTGGCCCCATTCACATGATCACGGTGTGGGAAATAAGCCATGGTGGGTTCTGGGGTGGCTTGTTAACCATGGCAACAAGCCATGCTTGCCAGGTTTGCACAACATGGCAAGCTACTTCAGCAAGTGTAATTATGCATATCGCTCCAGCAGTATGGGAAATAAGGCACTGTGGCTTATTTTCTCTGCTGTGATCATGCAAACCAGGTCATTGTTGCTGGGGAAATCATTTCACCCCAGCTACTGTGAGGATTGCAGCTAAGCTTAGAGGGAACAGGGAATTCTGAGGTGGGTGGCAAATGACATCAGCACACCTGCTATGTCCTTGCAAGCCCTGGCTCCATTACACCACTGATGTGCAGATGATCTCAGGGGCATATAACCTTTTAAGGATATTCTTAGCTCCAGGAATCATTCTGTCTTGTGTTTCACTGCATCAGATTACACCCCAAATCTGAGTACATTTAACTTAGAGTAAGTTGCAGTGAAATCACTGGGACGAAGGGCCGATCAGCTTAAACAGAAATCTTTGTTAATGACTAAGGTGGTGAAGTCACCATGGGGTGAGGTGATTGGATTGTTGTTTTCTGTTTATGTTAACTTTTCATGTCAATACTCTGACACACCACGTGGCAGGACTGTAGTTTACCACCTCATGAAATGTGGGAGGAACCAACAGATGCTAAACTGCAATATTGTGATATTGCTTGATGTGTGAAAGGAACAATCATTGCCCCAAGATAAATGATCTCCTTGTGGCTTGATCTCCTCAGCTGTTTGTTTGAATCCACACTTATTTCCATATAATTATGTGTAGGAAGAGGGTGTAAAAATTTCCTTTTGCCTCAGTCTTTTGTTTCTTTCTTGGCCTGTTCTTGTCTTTCCTTCTGGCTTGAAAGTCAGTTTTCTTGAGGGTGGGAAATTTTTTATTCACATTCATAAATATTTAACTGAATAAAATTAATCAAATGGGAATTCTGACAAGAACATTGATATCACACCTAAGTAAGTACATTTACAGCATTACAATTATTGCAGGCAATTCTGGTGCTACACTGGTGCTTCCCTCAGCAACTATGTTACATATGGACAACATACATACCTGCACATGCATCTTTAAATACTTTAATTCAGTCAGGTTTCTTGGATGCATCTACATCGTTGCTTAAAAGATGCATGTATACATGTGCATGACATTCACATGTTACGTTAGCTGTGGGAAAGATTACTGTTTCCTGTAGCAGTTGTAATGTGTGGAACTTCCCTGAATGACCAAATTAATTCTTTGAAGCATAAAGTAAAAACCAGTTAAGAAGTTCCAGGAGGTTAACAAGCCCATATACAGACAGACAGGTGTGTGTGTGTGTGTGTAATGTTTAATATTAACTTCCTTCTTCCTTCTGGTTTTTTTTGGTTTGTTATCTTCCCAAGGGTCTACAGTTGAGTTGATTGATAACCGTTAGTAAAATCCAGTAACGTCTCTGTCTGTGGTTGGAGAAGGGTGTTGAAGAGAATGCCAAGCTATTCACTTGTGGTTTTTCTTCAAGCTTCCAATCATGCCAGACTTTGTCATGATAGTAGATACGATGGGCAAAGGAAACCGTTGATAAACCAAACGAAACCAAAAACTGTTAACTTAACCAAACAAAAGCAAAGAGGGGAGGAAGAAACTCCAGCTTGGCATGCAGGAAAAAGATACCCAAAAAATGCACTATATCAGTTACATAATTTAATTGTGTTGTTAAAAGCACAAACATTGCATCCAACTTTTTTCTGAGAACGGGAGATATATTACAACATGCTCAGCTAATAAGTTTCACTCTAGCAGATTAATATTTTATTTTGAAAGTTCTGCTTTGTCTTTTGTTAAATATAAATCCACCAGAAAGTTCTTCTGTGCTACCTCCATTGAAATAAATGGCAATTGCATGGGAGAATGACTTATTTCACTCACAATATTTTAATCCAATCCATTAATTTCAGTGGGGCTTGCACAGGAGAACTCTGTGGTGGATTGTGTCCATAATTTTTTTTGTTTATGAAGGCATTGGGCAATGTCAAGTTAGGTTTAATGTGTTCAGGATCTACCTTGAAGCAGCAGACTGAACTAGCAAATCTTCAATTACCTTACAGCCTGTAGCTGCAATCCTCTACCCATTTACCTTGGACTAAGCCCCATTGAATTCAGTGGGACTTACTTCTGAATAGACATGTATAGGATTGCACTGTTAGCTTCTCTTAAGATCTCCAGAGAAAACATACCATACTGAGGCTCAGTCGGAGAGAGATTTGTTGTGTACATTAAGAGCAATTGTTGTGTGGGGACAAGCTACACTGAAAACAAAACATGCAATCTTACATATACTTACTTAAAAGTACATTTCATTTAAAGCAGTATGAATTACTTCTATGTAAATGGGTTTAGGTTTGGAGTGAAAAATCTAACTCATAGCAATAAGTTCTTTTGTAATTTGTTGTTTTGTATGTTATGCTGATATCTGAGACTGTTTGCAGAGGAGATCTATCCAGACTAAAAAGTCAAAGAAATATATTTTTATGAAAAGTCATAATGAAATATATTTTTCATCCAAAATATTTGTTAATATGGTAGTTTGAGTTTATTAAGAAAAGCCCTATTTAATCTGGTGTAGTAATGACACATTTATATTTACTGTTCTTCTCGACTTTACAAAAAGCTGCCAGCAAAATAGTTTCAAATTCCAGTCAGGACTATAGAATATTTTGTTTTTCTTACATTGAGATAAAATAATTTAATTTGATCTGCAGATATTTTAGAATGGCTTTTATGTTCAGTTTTACTAAACAGTGAAGTAAATAACAACTTGTATCAGTCACGTCAAAGGAAATTATGTTACAAAGTATATAGAACAAAATCTATGGTTTTGTTTCCTTCACTTTTATTAGCTTTGTTTTGGCAGCTCTCCCTGTGCTCATCGAAGCTTTAAAAATTATTCAAAGGTTTTTTTATGTTAAAACATCTGGTTAGTATCCAGCCAGGAAAGTGGAAAATCAAATAGATATTTGAAAAAGGATGGGACAGCAGGATATTGACAGCAACTAGGGACAGCTGAGGCGAAAACATAAAATGACTCAGAAATATTTTGCCATCTTGTACTAAGCAAATACAATTCTGAGCCAAATTTGCTGAAAGAGAATGACAGAGCACACAATGTGGGATCTGATGCTGTTTAGACTTTTGAAGAATTATGTATTTTTTTCCAGATCAAGAGCACATTGGTGACCTTTGGTACAGGCTACCTGTTCAGACACAACTTTGTCACCATGGGGATCCAGAGGGATTGTGGGGATATTTTATAGCTTGTAGATCACTGATATTGTGGACTCTTCTGTGGAATTTAACAGTACTCCACAATATGCCAGAGTAGCTGGGCACGGCCATGGGGGGATGAAACAGTGGAGTGAAGTGCAAAATTATGGGATGCTTGAGATGTGTGAACTTTATGATGATAGAAGATCACTGTAGTTGCTAAGAGTACTATATCTGGTGAAGCAGACTTTTTTTTTCAAGACAGCAAGCTGGTCATCATGACCAGGTCAGAATGTATGTTCACACTCAGAGCTATTCTTGTCTTGCTGTGTTTCTTGCAAATAAAACTGTCAACATATTCAGATGATCATTATTTATTACTTTTGTAGTGGCTATTAGTTAAAACCCATATCAGAGCTCTGTCCTCTGGCTTTAAAAACAGACAAAAGACACATGGAGAAGAGAATGGGAAGGATGAAGTAATATCTTGAAAACAAATTTTCCTGTCCTTCAAGCAACAGGCAGAGTGTGCAATGAACTGATGGGCATCCTGATACAGTTCACTACACCAGACCATTTCAGAGTCTTGCAGGACACTTGGCACAGTGGTATCCTATGCAAAGAAAAAAAGGCAGAGTGGGCTACCTCATTTGCAGCTGGATAGGAGCAAGCCCATTACTGCAGCTTCTGGCCAGTACAAAGAGAGCCCTGGTGTTAACAATATAGGGCCACTCTAGAAACCCACAAGGGGGGGTGGGGGGGAAGCTATGCCCCTCTCTTTGCAAGGAGATTCTATGCCACATAGCTGCTAGACATCCCAGTGCATAGAAGAATGTAGGATTGGACTACTCATCTGTATTCCAATTGAGATTTTATTGAAAGGGTGCTCACCATCTTAGACACAGAGCTCAGAGATTTTTTAAAAAAAAATGTTGCTCCTATTTAGCCCTTAGATAGAAATCCCGGGATATATCACACTTGTTTAGAGGTTGTTGTTGTTCAGTCGTTCAGTCGTGTCCAACTCTTCGTGACCCCAAGTTTAGAGGTACATAAAAAGTTTTTTTAAATGATCTGTTATTTATTTCTTGAAAATTTTGTTGTGCGTGTTAAAGTACTACCTATAAGTAGTATATTGGTGGTGGTTTTAATCCTATGTTATGCAAGTTTCAACACAAAGGTAAGCATAACACCAAATTAAGGTACTTCATAATTTTGAGCTGAAAGCAGATTCGGTGTAATTTGTTAAAGAAATGGATTTAATTAAATCAGAGTTTCTAAACTGGGATAGCTTATTTAGGGTGGGCAGATGCAAAAGAGGACAGATCTCCTGCACCTTTAATAGTTGTACATAAGAAGAAATTTCAGTAGGTGTAGCTTGCAAGATGAGCTACACCAACTGAAATTCTCTCTTCTATACAACTATTAAAGATGCAGGTGCCTAGTCTTCTTTTGCATCTGGTTACCCTAAGCTTAATGCATTCTGGCTACTCCTTCTTCCTAAATACTATATATTGTTTTCAGTTAAGATTACTGTAATGTACATTTTAACAGGCTTTCAACAAAATATCAATTTTCTGTGCTATTGTCATTGTAAACATTCGGACATTAATGCTCTCAAAAAAATTTCCTACATATGTTTAGTAAGTCTCAGTAACGCAAGACAGCTGCTCTAAATTATATATTTTACCCTATCTTGCTTTCATGTCTTTTTTGCTCAAACCCAGACAGCTGGTGTAAAAGCTGAAATTTCACCTCTTGATGCATATTAGCTTGGTATTTTGTGTTGTAACGGTTTCCGATGCTTTTATCGTTTTGAAAGTCTAACCTTCTTTTGAGGCATTTTGCTAATCACCCATGTTCCATTATCCAAAAAGAAAAAAGTACATTTGCTGTATCTAGTTTAACTATGAGTGCACCCCACAGTTTGAGCCATTAGTCATCACTAGTTATGAGCCACAGAGGTAGGACCGGGTACACACCAATTAACAAGCTAGGTTAGATAATATTGACCTCAGTGGAAATCCAAATTCTGCATTTGTACTTTTATGCAAATGGTGGATATCTGAATTGGGTTGCCTGTTGTTTTGTAGCGAAATTTGAGAGAGAGAAAGAGAGAGAGAGAGAGAGAGAGAGAGAGAGAGAGAGAGCTGGTTGAGAGTAAGGAAATATAGGCACTTTTAATAGGGTTGGAGTTTCAGCATTTGAATAAGTTTTATGGAACCAAGAAATCATGGATTATAATGGATGCCTTCCTTTCCTCCATTTCCTGTATTGCATGATCCTCTTTTTCTCTTGCAAATGTTGATAACAACTGCAACCTTTTTTATTATTAATATCCTACCTTTCCATCAAAGAACTCAAGCTGGCCTGCATGATCCCTCCACCTGCATTTTTATCCCCACAACAACTCTGTGAGGTAGATTAGGCTGAGAGTGATTGGGCCAAGTATACCCAATGAGCTTTGTGGCTGAGTGGACATTTGAACCTAGGTTTCCTCAATTCTAATCTGACACTGTAACCACTACACCACATTGCCTTTCCTTAAGACCATTTGAGGCAAAGCATTGCTCCTTTAGGTCAGTACTCTGTTTCAACTGGCAGTGCCTCTCCAGGGTCTCAGGCTGAGGGTTTTTTCCCCCAGCACTGTTTCCTGACATCATTTAGCTTGCAATTCCCGGGATTTAACCTGGGGCCTTTTGCATGCAGCATATGTTCTTTCCCAAAATGTACTGCTCTCTCTCTTTTCCTGGTTGCATGGTTTAGTACAAAATTCATTGCTGCTTGTAAACCATTTAGCACAGTTTTTAATTCTTCTAACAACAGCAGTAGAAACAGAAGATGGAAATAATTGCTCCTCTGTAATATTTGAGATAACCCATAAGTAAACTGCTTTTGTTTCCATGTGTTTATTTGCTCTGCACTGCTGTTAGAAAGCATTCAAGTAGGTAAGAGTTAACTTCCTTCATGCTTTCATTCATGTGTGCAAAGGCTTTCAGCTGATACAAGTAGGAGTATGTTTGGTTAAGCAAAGTTTATTCCATGAGAAACTGACCTACTGGCATTAAACATTTGCTGTTCAAAGGTTTCCCATCATAGCAGTAAGATTAGAAATAATTTCAGTTGGTGAGGCCCAAAGCAAATATATGTTATTGGCTCAAAACTGGAAGGTAAAACGTAGGTGTTTTTAAATACAGCTGATTCCTGTGTTAAACAAAATGACCTTAGTATACATTTAACAACTATAATCACAGTTCATTTTAACTGATGGTACTATAGTTCTGTTTTGACAGTCTGGTATTCAGTTATGAATCCACAGTAAATTGGGACACCACCACCCCCTTT
This sequence comes from Heloderma suspectum, assembly GCF_057233095.1. Taxonomy (NCBI): domain Eukaryota; kingdom Metazoa; phylum Chordata; class Lepidosauria; order Squamata; family Helodermatidae; genus Heloderma; species Heloderma suspectum. Next base: position 194,016,952 of record NC_139462.1, read on the forward strand.
ATAACTCTGTCACTATGATTTGTTCAATTAGACTTTATTTTAAAACCACAACTCCTGTTTCATACTTAATGAACAGCCAGGAATCGACCAAAGTGAAACTGAATGAGGCAGTGCTGGCTCCAGGTTTTGTGGGCCCTTGGGCAAGAGACCTTCTCATCACCATTGCCACTAGCTGCTATTGCTCCTCATCCTCTCTCTCATCATTGCAACCATGTGAGCAAGTAGGCAGTGGCATGTACTGCACCACCACCATTGTCTGGGCCCGAGCAAGAGGCAGGTGAACAAGCAGGTTGTAATGGTGAAGATGAACAAGTCCAAGGGGCTGTTTTCACTGGGCCCCTACTGGGTGTGGGCCCTTGGCGTGTTCCCGACTGTGCCTATCCTTGACACCGGCCATGTGGGAGGAATGAGAGGAGGGAAGGGAGGAAGCACTAAACTATGGTTTAGCATTATGTGTGGACATAGCCATTCTTTCAGACAATATTTTTCAATAGAAGTTGTTCACATGTTTATCTGAAGGTCATTTCCAGCTAAAAGGGGGAGGGGTTCATCTTCATCCCCTCTGATACTGAGCTTGGGTGGTCCTGTCAGTTTGGAAGCAAAACAGGGCAACCGAAGTATAAGGTAATGGTTGCAACATACTTGAGGGTTGAGGGAACTCTGTTGGCACACACAAGTATATTATTTTAGACATTAAAGAAAAATACACTTTCTAAAATCTCCCCCCACCCTCCAAAGTCTGACAAATAGTTATGGTTAGTGCCTTTGGGAGGGTGTCAGCTGAAAATAAAAGAATTGGTTTCCGTTGGGTCCCTAGCAGATTATAGCAGGGATGCAGAACCTCAGGCCCACAGGCCAAATCTTGCCTTCCCAGGTTCCCCAGATGGCCCCACCTCTTTCCCCAACCACCTAGGTGGTTTCCTGGTTTTTGTGCAGTTTTTTCATCATTCTAAATGATCAAAATGTCTATCCTAAGGCTTAAATACTGGCAGTAAGACCTTCAAGCTAAAATATGCTGCTGTTTTTGGTACTTTGGCTCCACCCACCCCTGGAATGCGGTCTCTAAGAGTTATTCAAAATGGAATTCTGCCCTTGGGCAGAAAGAGGTTCTGCACCCCTGGGTTATAGTATCCTAGAGGGTGGGTGATTAGAGTCTGGGTGATCTATGCTCTGAGGCTAAAAAAATCCTAAAAAGGCACAGCTGCACCAATTGAATTCCCAACATGTTTCGACACAAGTTTTTATCAAGGGAATTACAAACTCTTAGGTCACAATCCTATGGCCACTAGGCAGTGTCTAGACAGTCAGAGGATTTTTCAGTTTCTGGGAACTGAGCTCGGAGCCAGCACTCCGAGCTCGGTTCCCAGAAATCTGACTCCCTGCCCCCGCTGCCTCGTAGGAGGCACGTTCATCCCCAGCTCCACGCTTTGAAGAGCAGCATGAAGCAGCTGAAAAGGGGGCATTCCTTGAGGTGGGGAGGGGAGGAGAGGGGAGGGGAGAGGAGGGGAGGTGACAGCAGAAGCACCATTACAATGCTTCCTATGCGCCTCTCCCCCCCGCTCCCAAGATGCCCCAGTTAGACAGCTGAAATCGGCCGTCTAGCCACAAATGCAGGGTGGCTGGAGTGCGGAGGAGAAGATCTCCTCCGCGCTTCTCCCACCCTGCATTGGATAGTCAGCCACCTCCGAGTTCAGAGGTGGCCAACCATCCCCATAGGATTGTACCCCCCGAGACTTTTCTGGAGGATTTTCTCTCCTTTACCTCTTCCAAACGTGTCTTCTTTGGAAGAAGTAAGGGAGAGGGAATCCTCCAGAAAAGTCTCTAAGAGTTTGTAATTCCCTTGATAAAGACCTGTGTTGAAACATGTTGGAAATTCAATTGGTGCAGCTGTTCCTTTTCTGATTTTGGTCTCCAGCCTTACAGCTGTTTGTTCTGATCCTTGTTGGTACTGTTGCTAAAAAAAATCCTCCCCACACTATATGATGATGTTTTAGGAGTACAAGAAACACAAAGGACAGCCAGGCCCAATTCCCAGTCATTTAGCATTCTATAGCAAGCATGGCAATGTTTCAGAAGACGGGAAAGCAAAAAAATGTTGGTTTCTACTCCTCTTGAAGCCTCTCTTCCGCATATGAGCCCCAAACAATGCTACAAGGACCAGGCTACCTGGAACCCTGAATAGGAACTGTCCTGCTAGGTGTTGGACATAACAGTACAACTTTTTTGTTGTATTTGTAACTGGGTGAATTAAAGTAGAGGACAACTTTTGTTCATTTGTAGAACTTCACATTACATTTATATATGCTTTCCACTTTAATAATGCTTCCTTTTCCTATAGCTATCCAAACAGATCTTTTGGTGCTGATAACACTTAGAATTCTGGACTTTTCTGTCTGGCCAGACTCAGTGCTAAAAGCATGCATGGAGAAGTGAATCACTTCATGGTTAAAAATTAAAGCCCTTTTTCTTTTCTTTAACTATGCCAAAGTATAACGCCTTGCAACTTTTTCTTTGAAAGCTTTTCTTTTGGCTGTAATTTATTTGATTATTAGGTTGAGTTTATAATCATTAAAAGCAAAGGGAGTATTAAGCCTGTAAAATACCAACAGGTAACAAATTATATTGTTTTGCATCCTTTAATCCTTTCCAAAACAGCCAAAACAATGAAGAGTCCTGTAGCACCTTAAAGGGTAATGAATGTGTTATGACATAAGTTGTTGAACATATGCTACTTGTCTTCATGGTGCTACAGGACTCCGTTGCTTTTACTACAACAGACTAACACAGCTACCCCACTGAAATTAGTCACCCTTTGGGGCTGTAGTCCAGTGGAGCCATTTACAGAGATGTAAGAAGGCCACACATGCCCCCAGAGTTTTATTTTCAGTTCTGCCTACTGCAAAGGCAAACAAATGTAAAACTGAAGAGCTTTCCACATCAGCCTTAGAAGCTGCAGCAGTAAAAACTACAAAGCAAGTTTCAGCGGTGCATGATTTCTTATCATGCATTGTAAATAGTTCCTTTGGAGAATGGCCAATGTGTAATCTCACTCTTTTAATTCTTTAGAAAAGTTTTTTTCTTAAAATGGAAGCAGAACCTGAGCAAACCTGACTCTAATCTTCATGGATTCCTTATCTTGTTTTAAGGTTCATTACCAACCAAAAGGGTTGACATAAAGATATGGTGTCTGTATTCATTGTCACCTCCAGACTTCATACTCAGACTTCTCTAGTACAAATCAGATGACATTTTGGAGATAGTAAAAAGAGGGTTGGGTCATTTCCTGTTCATGGCTGGCTTGGGATGCTGGGAATTGTAATCCGACACATCTGGTGGGCATCAGGTTGGGGAAGGGTGGTGCATATGTTACAGCAAATGTTTTCAATGGTCAGAGCAACATGTTAGAGTGAATGTCCAAAACATGGAGACTATAAGCAATTACAAGGGAAGGCTGACAATCGCTCATGCATCTGTTGAATGTCCAAAAATGCAGACCTATACTAGGGTATGTGGAGTCCATAATTCTTTTTTATTATTTACATTTCTGTACCTCCCCATAGGCAAAGCTCTCTGGGTGGTTTACAAAAGTTAAAACATTAAAATACAATATAGAAAGTTTAAAAGCCATTTACATAAAAGCACACAGACAATATACACAAACAGATAACTAAAAAACTATGGTGAGTGTGTGAATAGGGCTTTAGTATAGTACTGGAATATTCCCACTTCAAACTTCACCGTAGTAATAAATTTACAAGGTGGCCTGGCTGACATTTCAGGTCCTCAATTTTAACAGACTCCACTGATCAGATGGATCAATATTGCTCAGTATTATTAGATGTTCCATTGTGTTTTACAGAAATTCAGTTAATTAATATATATGAAATACAGGAAACAATTAATAAAATTTGGGGTAAATATTTTAGACATTCCCAGGAGTAGGAAAGAGTGATCACACCTCTATCCACCAAATTCCAGACATTCTCCAGATGCAGATGGGATCAGACAGTTTCTACCATTTGGACATTCACTGGAAGAAATATATAATACTTCCTTCTTGGGTGCTGCTACAGTGTGCTACAATTTGTAGGAAGTTTCCTTTCTGATGCCAAAGGGCTGGGGCTGGGAAGCTTGTTTTGACTGATGGCCCTCACTGTCATGCATTGTGGCTAAGGTGAGCCAATGGCCATGCCTACCATGGATTTGATATCAGGCTCTGAGCATCTGCATATGTAGTACTTATTGTGGTCCAACTTGCTAATATTCTAGATGAAGGTTTCCTGAGATTCCCAAAGGCTCTGGACTCCTAACGACTCTGGGGAATTTCCTTCTGGCATGCCAAAATAGTGGAATTCTCTACCCAGGGAAACTTGCCTTGCTCCTTTGTTGTTTGCCTTTAGACAGCAGGTCAAGGGTGGCCCTTTTTAGGGGGCCTTTGGGATTCTTTTCCTGCTCTTTCATGATGATCTGTCTGCTGATTTTATTCATTATTAATTCTGTTTTATTGTTTGGTTTATATGTTACTGTTCTATGTGATGTGAAAGTTTGTATTGACTTCAATAGACGTGTAAGCGGTTTTGATGGCTTCTGTACCAAAAAAGCATCCTATAAATCTGTTATTTTTAAAATTAATAATCACAATAAATGTTTAAAGCTAGTTTTAGCTGTGTGTTCTTTTCACTTTTATTCGAGTCCTGCTCTGCCCCTCTACTACGATATGTGTCATCTTTATTTAAAAAATGCATGTGAAAGGTCTCATGTTATGAAGCTGCCTTATAGTGAGTCAGAAAATTGGTCCATCTACCTCAGTATTGTCTACCCTGAGAGCAACAACTCCCCAGGAGTTGCTACCTAGAGAAGGCAGGAATTGAACCTGGGACCTTCTGCCTGCAAAGCAAGCATTTTACCACTGAGTTACAGCCCATCTCATTTAACTGGAATCTCCTGTTAAAGAGCCAGGTAGTAGGTGATGATAAAGACCCCAACTAGAAATCCTGGAGACCAGCAGTCTGTCAGAGTAGACAATACAGGACTAGATGGAACAATGGTCTGATTCAGTAGATGGCAGCTTCGTCTGTTCATTTGTCCATCTGTTCAACATGAGCCTAGTGGAGACGTAAAAGAAAATGCTTCCATTGAAACCAATAGAAGGGTTTTTCTGACCCTAATTGCAGTATGAGGGGCAATGGTCAGGGCTTACAGTTGAGGAAGGGAGAGTTGACCCTCCCCACCCAGCTGCACCCCCACACACACCAGCTCCATGACCCCAATTCTATTCTGTTCCCTCACAATGACTAAATATGCAGAGTTTGTGGTTTTTACCTCAGTCTTTCTGTACCCCCATTTCATTAGAGACTTTCATCTGATGTTGAATCAACATCACTTTCAATTCCTCCACACTTTTTCCGTCATGAGAGAGGCTCAACTCTTTACACTTCTCTACAAGTGCATCTTTCTTCATACTCAAAATTTCCACCATTCTTCCTCACACTTTTATCTTGTATTTCAAGTTCAACATGCTTTCCTCCCATAACCTAAATTCAGCACTCTCTTTTCTCATATCCCACCATGCATGCCAACAAACCCGTCTGTTGGCTTCAGTGAAAGGTTTTTGCAGGGGGCTACTGGGAGGTCACAACTTGGGAGGGGAGGGGAGGGTCAACCTTGCTCTTCCCTGCTGTGACGTGTCCCCCCCCCCGCCCCATCTCTCTCTCATACATACACACACACACACACACACACTGCAATTAGGCTTAGGAAAAGCCTTCCTTTGGCTTCTATGGAAGCCTTTTTCTAAGCTTAATTGCAGTGTGAAGATGTGATTTTGGTGAGATTACAGTGCACAGGTAGGGGAGGGTAACCGTCCGCAGCTGTGACCACCGCAATGTCCTTCCTGAGCTGCAGTTAGGCTAGTAAAAAGCTTTCCATTGAAGCTGATGGAAGGCTTTTTTTCCAAGACTAATTGCTGTGTGGGAGGGGGCTGGCTGAGGAGGGGACCCTGCTGGCTGGCTGGAGAGGCTCTACAGACCACATCCAGCCTGTGGGCCAGAGGTTCCTACCCATGCCTTAAATGGTTTGGGAGAAGGTTATCTGAAGGACTGCCTGCACCAATATGAACCTGCTCAGGCCCTGCTCACAGACACACCATTAAAGTCCATCAGTTTGGCGGGGCACAAGAGACAGGCCTTTCTCAGTAGTGGCCGTCTCACTGTGGAACTCCCTCCCATGGGAGATGTCCATTTGGTTCCCTGTTGCGTTATTTTCAAACAAGCTTTAAGACCTGGATATTCTGAGGTGATTTTAACTGAATAAAGTCGTTAATCTATAACAGGAGTAGGCAACATGGTACCAATGTGTCCTGAGACACCTTTCTTGGTGCCCATCAAGATGCCCATCAGGATGCTCTCATTAAAAAAAAAAAAAATTAACACATGTTCTTAATGGCAGCTGGTATTGTTGTGAAATAGGTCTGTGTTGGAGCTGAAAACTTTGGGTTCAAAGGAGTTGTTTAGTGTAGTGGGGCTCAAACCCCACCTCTGCCTTGTATTCAGTCTTTGGGGCTGGTTTCTTGTTCTTTGCCATGGCCCTTTTGGCAGCCATTTTGTGATGGTGTCTAGGACAGTTTCTCAAATTGCCAAATGTGCCCACGGCCCAAAAAGGTTGCCTATCCTTGGTCTATAATTTTAACTGCTACTGCTATTATCTGTGAAATTATGTTGGATGGTTGTTTTATGTTTTAAATTGTTTTTATTGTACCTGGCCTTGAGAGGGCCTTTGACCCTGAAAGGTGGTATAAAAACACCTAAATAAATAAAATATTTTAAAGACCTTTCAGTTACCCCAGAACATACATTTGTTGGCTTAACATTTGATCATGGCCTGCTAATAATGGCATTATACTTAGCCTATAATGTAACATTATGGACTATTGACTATCCACAGTTGCACAATCTGGATTGTCACTTTTGCTACATTAGTACTTTGTGCCCTACTGAAGCTATGCATGACTTTCAGATGGCAGTGAAATGCCTGTGGTCACATTGGATTCAAATGTGAACTTACACTATCAATTACTATTGTGATTCCAGTCATTTCACTGAAGTTGCATTTGGTGTGAGCGAGGTCAAAGTGGTAAATTTTATAGTAATGTTTTGTGCAGTTTCAGAAAAAAACTCAAATTGATACCCTCAAAACAGCAGACCTATTTCTAGAAAACATACATTCACCACTCATTAAGCGCAAGCTTTCCCCAGCCAGCCATGGCCAAGTCATCCTTCCCCCCACCCCCAGTCCCCATAACTTTGGTAAGGAAGTAACCATATGCTTTCTGAAATGTTTGGTGTAATTTTGCTGAACAGTAACACATAGAGGAACTTCCTTCTTTGCTGGATCTTACATCCATTCACACAAAAATACTAACTGAAAGAAAGAAAAAGAGGAGGAGGAAGTATTCAGCTACACTGGAAAGATGTCATTCTTAAAACGAGAATTAGGAACTATGAAAAACTCTTTAGGCTAGCCACTTTTGACTGACAGTAACTCAGAGTGAGCATTGTCCAAACCCTGCAATGCTGTCAGCTGTGACTGAGGGCTTGTCCAGATGGCAGTGTTCCCCCATGGCTGGTTTAGAGCTGTAGCATTAAAACAAAAGTGAGGCGGGCGGGAGGGAGGGGAATAGCCAGGGCAATATTAGTGAGGGATTGCATGAAATGATTTCTCTTTGACACTCTTGACATCTGCTAGTCCCCAGTCTGCCATTTGGACTATCTGGGATGAGCATTAACTCCTGTGTGGCATGTGGGTGTCTGGTACATTGAACCCGCACAGTGGACACCCGAAAAAAGCTTCTGTCAGAAAACAATCTAAGGGACCTTCCTCAGATCCTTGGTTTGATGTTGTCTTTGAGCCCAGCCAACTAACAAAGGGATCATGTGCCAGGCCAGACCCATCTTCCAAACCCTCAAGCTTACAACACGTTATTTAGTTTTGTGGAAGATCTGAACATGTCTTCCTGCCCACCCCCTGAAATTGTGGCAGCAGTGGGGAGATCACATTTTCTCAATATTCAAGTAGTGGTGTGGTGGAGGGGGAACATGGGAGAGTGCATCTATGGTAGTTGTTTCCCAGCAGGAGTGATGACGTCATCTGCCAGAGAGGTATTTGTCAGTGCTGTAAGTCTGGCCTGGCACATGATCCCTTTGTTAATTGGCTAGGCTCAAACAGTGCTTGGCTCAAGGTGATATAGTGAACTCCATGGCTAATCAGGGATGTGAACTCAGGTTTCCCCAGCTGTGTGTGTGTGTATATGCACTCACATGCACACCATATACATTTGTTGTTGTTTATTCGGTCAGTCGCTTCCGACTCTTCGTGACTTCATGGACTAGCCCATGCCAGAGCTTCCTGTCGGCCATCACCACCCCCATCTCCCCCAAGGTCAAGTCTGTCGCCTCCAGAATATCATCCATCCATCTTGCCCTTGGTCGGCCCCTCTTCCTTTTGCCTTCCACTTTCCCTAGCATCAGCATCTTCTCCAGGGTATCCTTTCTTCTCATTATGTGGCCAAAGTACTTCAGTTTTGCCTTTAATATCATTCCCTCCAGTGAGCAGTCTGGCTTTATTTCCTGGAGGATGGACTGGTTTGAACTTCGTGCAATCCAAGGCACTCTCAGAATTTTCCTCCAATACCACAGTTCAAAAGCATCTATCTTCCTTTGCTCATCCTTCCTTATGGTCCAGCTCCCGCAGCCATAGGTTACTATGGGGAATACCATTGGTTGAACTATGCGGACCTTTGTTGTCAGTGTGATGTCCCTGCTCTTAACTATTTTATCAAGATTTGTCATTGCTCTCCTCCCAAGAATATACATACCATACCATACACCATGTACATATAGATATATTATTATATATATTAGGCATACATATCTATATAGCTGCCCATGGAATCAAACCAGCTGCCTGAATTTTTGGACTCTTCTTGGGAGTGTGGCTATGGACTCCTAAGGATGTGGCTATGGGAGTTGAAGAGGTACTGCGCTCCAACATTTACCACTACACCACTGCATTCCAGCTGCAATTTGTTGCTGGGACAGTATGATTTCCCACTCATCTGGCACATCCATTGCTATTTGACATTCCTTCCCATAATGCAAGTCTCATTTTAGTTTTAATTTTAAAAAAGGTAAGCTGTCTTTCTGGAGGCTAAGCACTCCCCATGATACCACTCTAGTAGCTCAGTGGTGTAGAGCACATTGCTTGGCATGTTGCAGTTCCCAACAAATTCAGTTTAAAAGGGATCAGGTAACTAATGGTATGAAAGACTATTATTCCATGGACAATGGAACCAATTACCTAGGGAGGTGGTGGGCTCTCCCACACTGGAGGCGTTCAAGACGAGGCTGGACAGCCATCTGTCAGGGATGCTCTGACTTGGATTCCTGTATTGAGCAGGGGGTTGGACTCGATGGCCTTGTAGGCCCCTTCCAACCCTACTATTCTATGATTCCATGATTCTATGATTCTATAAGACCTCTTCCTGAGACCCTGGAGAGCTGTTGCCAATCAGAGTATAGCCTTTTATATTATTGTTTTAAAGCAGCGATAACCTTGACATCAGTAAGACTTCCACATTTCTTACGGCATTGTCCATCATGTCATGAACCATTTTACTGTTTTCCCTTAATCCATGCTCCTCCCCTTCAGCATTTGCGTGCACATGCCTCTTTTTTAAAAAATAAGGGGATGTGGGTTGAGAGAAAACAGAATAGCTAACTCCATTGGAGGCTGGCTGGTTTACCCTGCTGCTTAGCAACATGCCTTTTAAGTACCACAGAATAGACCCACACATTGTGGCAAATGAAAAACAGTTGTTCCTCTGTAAAAGTGCTGTTGTCTTTATAAACTCTTACCTCAGAAATTTGCATAGAGGATTGCTTGCATAGCCATTAGATTGCAAGTTTTTTGGATAACCAGGGCAAAATAATGGTGGTCCGTCCTGGCATTTCCTTCAAGGTGATGAAAATGTTGCAATGTTGTATACCATGAGGAAGCATTTAATCAAGAGATTAAATGCTCCCAGAGCATAGTCTGAAGGCACATGAGGCAGCCATCTTGCTGAAGCTAAGCAGGTTTGGGGTCAGTGCTTGGAGGGGAGACTACCTGGGAACCACATGTAGCCACCTTGAGTTCCATGATGGAAGAAAGGTGGGAAATAAATAAATAAATATGTTACTGAGTTTGCAGTGCGCTTTTAAAAACTTTTGATGCAGACTTGAGGAGAAAATGAGAATATTGTGACGTGCAGCTACCACCTTAGCTGGCTATACTGTACTAACAATGACAGAATCCAGATATTTGTATTTGGGAGTTATTTCTCTTGGTTTTCATACTTGGCTTCCATCCCAGAATTTGAAGCTGCTCTATTGGCAGTTCTAGAGATTCTCACGTGGCTCTGTAGTGTATTTGGATTGGAAATGGGAGGCCTTGTTTTTCTCCTAAGCACTAGTTTCCCTTTCCTATGTTACATATTTGGTGGATTTTGTCATGCTGTGAGGTGGTTTCCAATGAGTTAATCTGTTGAAAATGCTTTGATACTCATGCTTGGCTTGAGATTAGTCATTCTTAAGAAACTAGTATGAGCCTTGCAAAAATAGCTTTCTCACCTTATAATGCAAGTGGCTTTCTTATTGCGGAAGACATAGATATCTCACTTATATTTACCAGTAGTTTTGTGCCTGTTGTTTGGATAAGGAATGTCCCTCAAGTTGATTTGTACATGGAACTATACTCATTTTAAATATGCAACCTCTGGAGCTGCCATCAGTGGGTATTATTTTGCCAAAGCATTGTTTAGCTATTTGATGCTAAACAGTAAAAAAAAAAAGTTTCAGCTTTAATTTGGAAGGAAAATATTATGTTAGAAGGGGCTTTAAGATGGCTTATAACAACCAGTCTTTTTTCTCCCTCAATGAGCATTGATTTTTACAGTCACCAGGTGGTGGGAATTGACTGAAAACCAGCTGTCTGAAAAGCCCAACAAACAGAAAACTCTGCAGCTACCACATGTTGGATGGGGTTCAACGTATGCTTTTGGGTGGTGAAAAACTGAAGAAGCTAAAGCAGCCAACATTGTAGAATGCATGAGAAAGTTAGATGAATAAAGTTAAAAATTCACTTTTTAATTACTGGAAGTCTTCTCTTTAAAATGTTTCTGTTTTTCTTTTCAGGGCGCTTTTTCGTGGAAACTCAGATGTTGATCAGCTAGGAAAAATCTTTGAGTAAGTAATAGCTTCCTGCATTTTCTGTTGAGGGCATTTCCAGATAATTGACTTTTAGTGCAATAATACCTGCATGGTAGTCACCCATTTGTTACACAAGAGTGTAGATACCTTCCTTCTTGGTTGAGCTTTTATCTAAATTTCCTAGCATTAGATACAGTGCACTGGATCCAGAAAAAGTTATTCATGACTAATCGAAGTCCCACTGATTTCAATGGAAACGAAGTGCAACTAACTTAGGGTGCAACCATGGCTGGCTGGGGAATGCTGGGAATTGTAGGACTTCTTTCTGTCTAAACATGCATAGGATTGCGCCCTTAGTCTGGTTCCAGCCAGTATATTTTGTAGTTGGGGAAAAATTATCTATCTATCTATCTATCTATCTATCTATCTATCTATCATATTTATATACCACTCCACATCAAAAGATCTCGGAGCGGTGAAGAACAAAGATAAAAGAATAAAACACCATGTTAAAACAATTAAAACATTTTGAAAGAAACAAATTCTGAATTTAATAAATTGTGTCTGGTCATTCAAGGAAGGTCTCTCAAAATAACAATGTCTTCAGGAGGTGCTGAAAGCAATACAATGTTGACACTTGCCTGACCTCCGAAGGCAGGGAGTTCCACAGGAAGGGGGCCACCACACTGAAGGCTCTTTTCCTGGTGGGCTCCAGCTGGGCCATGGATCCATGTGGAACTACCAGGGACATGCCGTCTGATGATCTCAGTGACTGGGCAGGTAGGTAAAGAAGAAGGTGCTCAGGTATCCTGGTCCCAAGTTGTTTAGAGCTTTGTATACTAATACTAATACCTTAAACTTGGCCCGGTAGCGAATAGGTAGCCAGTGCACTATCCTCAGCAAAGGAGTTACATGCTGGAAAAGGGCAGCTCCTGACAACATTCTGCACTAGCTCCAGCTTCTGGACCAGCCTTAAGGGCAGCCCCACATAGAGCGCATTGCAGTAATCCAGTCTTGAGGTTACTAATGCCTGTACCACCGTGGCCAAGCTATCCCTGTCCAGCAGAGGCCGTAGCTGGTGAACCACCTGAAGCTGGTAAAAGGCACTCCGAACCACCACAGCCACTTGGGCCTCAAGCAACAATGATGGATCTAGGAGTACCCCCAGACTACGAACCTGATCTTTCCGAGGGAGCACAACCCTATCCAGAACAGGCAATGAGCCTATCTCCTGGACTGAAGGAAATGTAGTCCTTCCTTTGCTCCCACTTGATTGATATATGTGGACTGTGATTGCATGACATCACCAGTATCTATTGTCTGTAATGATAGTAATGCAAGTCCTCCTTCCCCATGCCCGTGCTGCTTTGTGAACCTTTATTATTTTGGCTTTTTTAAGTTTTTCGTGCTGCTATAGTTCTGGAATCTGGAGTGTTGTATCCTACAATTGTTTAAGTTACACATTTTCCTGTTTTTTATAGTTCAGAAAGCAACAAGTGTTCCTCATAGGTCAGGGATAGGGAACCTGTGTCCCTCCAGATGTTTATTTTATATTTTATATCTAATATTACACACACACACACACACACACACACGTATATATAATATTGATCTGTATCCTGCTTTTCCACCAAAAAATGGCATTTAATGCAGCTAGCAATAATAAGACTGAGATTAAAACAAAAAGTTAATTAAAACAATGATAAAAACAAACACATGAAAAGCACAATTAAAAACAACAATGTTGTTGTAATGGCGCTCCCATCTGACCATTGACCATGCTGGCTGAGGCTGATGGTAGTTTGAGTCCAACAACATGTGGAAGGCCATGGGTTTCCCACCCCTGCTGTAGTGCCTCACAGTTTCAGGAATCTTTCTAAGGGCGCAATCCTACGCATGTTTAGAAGAAAACAGTTCTACAACTCCCAGCATTCTACAAACAGCTGGCTGGGGAATGCTGGGAGTTGTAGGACTTTTTTCTGTCTAAACATGCACAGGATTGTGCCCTAAGTTTCTTTGGTTACAAAGTCAGCAATAGATCATCCATGTAGCCCAGGGAAAGGGAACGAGTGGCTCTCCAGATGTTGTTGAACTGCAGCCTCCATAATCTCTCACCATTGGGGCTTATGGGAGTTCCAGTCCAACAACATCTGGAGGGCTACATGTTCCCCACCCCTGATCTAGTCCAGCCTTCCCCAACCTGTTGGCTGGGAATGACAGGAGTTGCAGTCCAACACATTTGGATGGCACCAGGTTGCGGAAGGCTGATCGAGTCTTTTGGGGGGTTTTGATTTCATACCATGACATGATTTGGCACAGTCTGATTGCAGCTAGGCTGTCTCCTATCCATCCACCCTCCATCCTTTATGTGAAGGTAAAACTATGTGAGGATGGTGTGAGGCAGTTTACAGATTGTAGTTTCTGTGGAAGAATAGAAATCAGTGCAATGTTAGCACTATTGTGGGCCCCTAATACACTAGCAGTAGCTGATAGCAATATAACCAAAATGGGGTGGGAGAAATAAGCTCTGGGAGTGGAGAGCCTCTTCATTCTATTTCCCATTTTTAAGCATTCCTAATTGGGCTTGTTTCTTCTCATAAGTCAGTATAGTAGAAACAATGCATTGGACTGGATAGCAAGTAGCTTCTGATCTAGCCAGTTTCAACAACCGATTTTATTTTTTAAGTCCTTTCCGACACCTTTAAGATGAAATGAACACCACTCAGAAAAAAGGATTTCAAAACAGAGAAAATATTATTGAAATGGCAGGCATTGTTGTGGGACAGAACAGAGTACTCTACACCTGGAGTTATACCACACTTTTCTAGATAAAGTCTAGATAGGGATAGCATCAAGATGGGGAAGAGCAACGGGTAAATTGGGGAAAGAAATGAAGCCTTTCCAGACCAGCTTCTTCAGTTTTGAAGGGCCGTTTTTAAAGCTGTAAACATCTTCAAAATATCAAACAGTGCATTTGTCTGTCTCACCAGTGTCCCGTTTTCAGGCTGTACTATATCTATTCCTAGAGACTTTTATTTTGAACTACTTTTATTTTCAATAGCTAGTTTTTGTTTTAACCAAATTGGCTTCCATTTCCTGTGTTCTGCCCCATTGTATATGATTCATCAGCATGGTTAATTTGTCATGCCACTGAATAGCTTTTCCTGTACAACCTAGAGAAAGTCAGCCCTCAGTGGTTTTTCTGGCTCTGGCAATTATCCCTTCAGTTCATTTATATCTGGCTTTACTAGATAAAGAATGCTTTGATACACACACTATGTCTATTTTCATAGTATAAGAAGTTTGGCAGCGTTTGTAAAAAAGAAATTATTTATGACATTTCTGGTGGGAAAATGAGCCAGGATAGGACTGAACAGCCAGAAAACAGCCTTTTCTATCTGTTTCTACTGGGTGCAATTACCTATGTAGAAAAGAATTTATCTATGAATTGGAGAAAGTGCAATGCCAGCTTGAGCAAGCCACAAGACATTCATTATTACACAGTCTTCTTGCAGGAAAGAAAAAAGATCTGCCAGGCCTCTAGTTAAGGTATCTTTTAATATTTCTAGGGTTCCTTTTACTTTCAAAATGGGGTTAGTATTGGTTTTCTGTTCTTACAAATAGGAGACCAAAAAAAGTAATTGATTTGGATCCAGGCTTAGTCATATTTAAGCATAGATGCATTGAAATTAATGGGATGACAAGGCATCAAGATGACTAACTTAAGGCCCATCGATTTCGATGAGTCTGCTGTACATATGACTAAGTCTGTGTCCAACCCATCGTTTTTATGGAGATGCTATTTGGAGCTTAGAGAGTGGGAACATACCTCCTGATTTGTTCTCTACATATTGGAGTTTGTTACCTAAAGGCATGCTATGGTTACACAGATATAATGCATGAAAAGAGATAAGGAAAGCATACAGCAGGAAGAAATCGATGGCCTTGTAGGCCCCTTCCAACCCTACTATTCTATGATTCTATGAAATGGCCTTCTTCTTTTCTTCTTCCCCCCCTTTTTTTTGCAATAGGATGTGAGAGGAAACTTATCTCCCATTTTCATTATGGATATCCATCTCCTAAAGACAAATTACTACGTAATGCTCTTTCAGTTCCTCATCCTATAGTTCCCTGCAATGCTTTGCAATGGCTGTTTCTGCATCTCTTCTCTCTGCATTGCTTGCTCTTAATTGTGAATGTGCTTACAGAGGCAAGCAAAATGTATGAGCAGCTCAGGAGGTAGCAGGTAGGAGTGGTGATTGTGAATCCTTCCTGGGGCAATTTGAAAGGTGGGAGAAGTTAGTTTGGAAGTGTATAATCACAGACTTGCAATGAACCAAAGGCTATCTAGTCAAACTCCCTTCTTTGAGGGCCATCCATCTACCACTCTGCCACACCTTTTGTTTGTTCTTCCATACATAGAAAGGTAGCTGAATGACCAAATGTGTTGACCAGTTGGGGAAAATGCTGCATAAATACTGGGGTTGCAATCCAAAGTACATTCAAGCAGAAGCTATTTCCATTGCAATCAATGGGACGTTGTTGCTGCTTATTGCTATATTTTTTTATTTGTATCCTGCCTGCTAACTGATTCTCAAGGCAGTGATTCATATATGTTTAAATGAAGAGCAGCCAGGTTATGTATTGGAGAAGATACCCTCAGACGGAGGCCATCCCTCAGTGAGACTAGCATCTTACCAGTATTGTTGCCAGCTGCTCCTCTTTCTCCTCCTCTGCCTCATCATTGCTTCCACCTGCTTGCTTACCAGGTAGAGAGCCAGCGAGCAAATAGAAAGTGGCATCCGCTGCTCCTCCTTCACACTACCACCATTGTCTGGGGCAGAGTGGGATGAGGGTGAGCAAGCAGGTTGCAATGGTGAAAAGGAAGAGCAGGTCCAGGGGGCTTTAGTCTGTAGGCCCCCTGCTGACATGGGGGCCCACAGTAGGTACCAAACCATGCCAACCCTTGACGCCAGCCCTGATGGAAAGCTGCAGTGATGTCATCCTGCATCCATACTACGCATATGCACAAATACTCAAGCTTTCATAGCATACTGTAGTATTCCGGACCTGCTTAGCCTCTACTTTGGCTATTGGGTGGTATAGAAATGTAATAAATAATACAGGGTGTCTCTTCCAAGACACTTCCAGGGTGTCTCCCGCACTAAATGACCTTTATTCCATTTTTTAAAAGATCGGAGATGATGAGCTATCAAATTACCATGCTTGAGTTCCCCCATGAAAAAGGAAAAGCTGCAATAAGAGGAGGTAGACCACAGCGCCATCTAGCAGCTGTATAATGAAACATATGGAAGACTTGGATAAGGAGAAAAAGGAGGGGGGGAAAGGCCGGGGAGGAAGCTCATGTAAAGGGAGTCCGTTGTGATCCTGCATTTAAAACGGAAGCAGAAAGCCCCTTTTTAAATGTGGGATTTTAGGCTGGTGTAGAGATGCTTTCTGTATCATCCCAGCTCTGGTGAGGCTGAGCTTCGATAATATACCAGAGCATCTTGTGTAATTTGCATTTCCTGTTTTTTCTGTACTGCTTTTGCCTCACAACCTAATCTGGGCACAAGATTAGGCATAAACTGCGTAGTTGATGTAAACGCACCATGTAGTAGTATCCTGTGGTGTTTTATATTAACTTCTGGAGATATCATAAATAGGATGGGTGAAATTCTGTATTGGTGAACATGCTGGATGTATATCACTGACCTGACTAAAGTGACTGCAATAAAGCTGGTTTGCAATAAAGAAATTTGATGGCAATTTTAAGTTCTTGCTAAGAATCTGTCCAGGATATAGCTTCACTACTGGACATTTTTTTATTTATTTCATTTCTATACCACCCAATAGCTGAAGACATATGTTTTAGTACTGAACCAGGCATGCAAGAAGCAATCTGAGCGGGGGCAGAGAGAGGAAAGAGTTACAGGACTTTGCACAACAATCGCCCTGTTTATCCTTCAGTCTGCCTTCAGCATTGGCAGGGATCAGTAAGGTCTCATGTGACTTGTGGTTATTAGGTAGCCAAAATCATCACTCTTCCTGACAACTGAAAAATCCTCCACCTGGTAGTGCCCTCACAATGTCATCTTTTCACGCATGCTGTCTAAAATAACTTTTTTCTTGTACACTAGATCAGTGCTGCACCCTAGTGGCACACCACAGCCATTTCCTTTTAGTTTCAAACCTACCCACATGGCTTTTTGCCTTGAAGAAGCATTAAGGTCAATTGTAATACTCCGTTTTTGTATTTAACGTGGCATGGGATGAAAGTAGGGGTGTCTAATGGATGTCAGATATCCATTAGACACCCCTACTTTCCATCTGCAGCCTGTTTGTGAAAGTGTTTGGCTTGTCCGCTAAATTCTCATTCCCAAGTACAACTAGACTTTTAAGTATGTGTGCAATTGGGCTAGGGATGTACGAACCAGCAAAACTCAAGCTTGTTGAAGTTCTCTGAATTCCATCTTGAAGCTCATTCCAACTCAAGTCTGTATCAGATTGCAAGCTTGTTTTTTTCTTTTTGCATGAAAATCCATGTCTATTTTTTTTCAAATGTACGCATCAATTGTGCACAGCTTTGAAATGTACACATTCTTCTCCCATTGATTAAACCATATTTGTGCACATATTTCAGAAGCACACATTTTTTCATGCACATTTTTCAAATGTATGCATGCTGTTGAACACATTTTTTTTGTCCACGAATAACATTGTAAGCTTTGGGATGCATGGAAATCTATTTAAAAAATCCTTTGAAGGTTCTAGGGAAACACCTTCTGTAAAGGTATTTCAAAGGGTAAAAGAATAAGAATGTATCTGCTTCTTTGGTTCACTTTGTTAGGCATGGGCTCCAGTGGAATAAGCCATTTGCAGATTACAACCTAACAACTGTAGCCTTAACTTTAGTGGGGTTAGCCCAGTGTGCATGCTACTGCATTTCTCAAGCAAGTAAGAAATGTTATCAGATAGTGAAAAGATACAGCAGCGTTAATTAAATAGGAAATTTTTGTGCTTTACCTGAAGTGTATGCCTGCTTGTGTTTTTTTTTTTCTTACACAGTGTAATCGGACTTCCTGAAGAAGAAGATTGGCCTAGCGATGTTGCCCTCCCAAGGAATGCTTTCACTTCTCGAACCCCACAACCCATTGAACTTTTTGTAACGGATATTGACGAACTAGGCAAAGACCTGCTACTGGTGAGTGCTTGACGCAGTGCATGAGAGCTTTAGATGCATGCTATTTGTCAGTATCTCAGGACTAAAAAATAGCAATATATTATGTTTATTCAGTTAATAGTACTAGTGATGATGGATACAAATGACAAAACTTTTGATTACATCTTATTAAAGAAAGATCCTTAAATAAAGTGCTGTTAATTCCTTATTAAGCTTCCAGGAACAATATCATACTGTCATGTCTTACTTTGTATCGTGTCTTAGTGTGGGCAACTTCAGGAGGTCCTGGGGCCATTTTCACCCACCAGAAGACTTTTTTTAAAAGGTGTCTGTGGTAGCAACAGAGCACTAAAAGAGTCAAAATTAGCTTGCAAGCAAGCTAATTTTAACCCTTTGGGCGCTTCATAGACATTGCAGATGACATTTAAAAAATATGTGTTATTATATTTTAAAAAGTGAATTTGGGGAGCCACAGCCATAGCAGTGGGATGTATATGTTGCCCATCCCTGGTCTTACTGGATCCAATTCTGTGTTGCCTCCTAATTTGCAACTGTCTTGTTTTTCCGATATACAGAAATGCTTGACATTCAATCCCATAAAGAGGATATCGGCTTATGATGCCTTATCTCACCCTTATTTTCACGATCTGGAGAAATGCAAGGAGAATACAGACTCTGACATGTCATCCAGTCAAAACTCCACTGAGATGAATACACCATAAGGCTACGTCAGGCTTAACCTACAAACAAACAAAACAGATAGCTTGATAAGGTCACCGCCAAGGGTAAAAAAACCATAGCTGTTTGACTGAAGAGTATTCTCTGGAGACTTCACGTATTGTCTGTATGCTTCTTCAAGATGATCTCCTTCTCTGAGGAAAAGAACCTAGTTACCATCATCAAAGCAATGCAAGAGGCAAGGCTTCCAGTGATCCCACTGTGGCTTGATGTTTGTTTAGTTTATCTGGAGATCTCCAGGTGAAGAGAAGCTGCTGACCAGTTTTGCTGCCATTTCCTTCTAATGTTGAATGGTGCCACCATGGATTAGAGTAATCCAGTCTCACTACCAAAACATGACTTAACTTCTGTCTCTAGGTGCTGAAGTCTGATTTGGTACTCTTTTGGAGTTATGGTGATTGTTTGCCTACTTATTTGCATAATCATGATTTCGGAAAAAGAAATTCTTAAAAGCAATATTTAAGTGAATGACATTGAAATACTGAACCTCTATAGCTTCCAGTTAAGAGGAATGTGTACAAACCCATCTGGCTGTTGTAATCACACAGGAATGTCCTTCCCCAATAGGAAACATCAGCTGATAATTACAGCATTTCATTACTTCTCATAATAACTTGTGTCTTTGACTTAATGCACAAGGGTATCATCAAAGAGATTGTGCACACGTGGCCAAGGGAAAAGGTGGATTAAAAATAACGTAGGGATCACTTCTCTAGTTTGCTGAGGTTATGTCAGTCATTTCACAGTCATTTTCTTTGTTCCTCATAGTACTCTTGTCTACTTTTGGCAATTATATATTTCAGACATATATGATGTCCAGCTCAAAGGATTAAATGGAATAAGAAAAATCAAGTGTTCCTTTGGGATTGCTACCTTATAATTTTAAATTAACAATGAAAACTTGAGATAAAATATTTTTCCTGAATGTGGACAGCGAAAACTGATTTAAGGCTGCAATCCTGTACCCACTTACCTGGGAGTAAACCCCACTGAACTCAACGGGGCTTACTTCTGAACAGACATGTGTAGGATTGCATTGCAAGGCTGCAGTCCTGTGCAGTTTTTCCTGGGAGTAAGCTACATTGGACACAGTGGATTGGATCCAGATTTAGTCATACTTAGGATAGATCCATTGGGTTGGATCCAGATTTAGGCCCATGCAACTGGGCTGGTAGAAGTGAGCTTCCCTACCACTTGCTCCTTGTGGTAGCTCCTCCAGCCCCCTGAAAATGCTACACAGATGGTCATGTGACCCTGCTGAGTGGGGTGAGTTGTGGTACAGTGAGAATCCCTGAAAATTGAGAAGAAGTACCTTCTGTGAGTGGAGCCTTTCTGTCCACAGAAGACAAATCCTAGATCCAGCCCAATGGGACTAACATAAGTTTAGTTATGTTAGTCCCATTGGGACTAACATAACTGAAGTTATGTTTAGTTATGTTAATATGTTAAAACTAAAAAATTAATTTTTGTGAACTGCCCAGAGACCTTTGGCTATTGGGCGGTATAGAAATGAAATAAATAAATAAATAAATAAGTTTAATTGTGCGCATAAGCATGAACTAAATCTGGATCCAACCCAATGGGATGTCTGGGTAAACATACATAGGATTGTGCAACGAGGGAAGCACACCCTGTAGGGCATGCCCACGATAAACCTCAGGCGCCAGAGTGCACAACTCTTATTTCCACCTCAGGTCAGCCCCAGATCCTTCACATTTCATGTAATTGAGAAGATTTTTATTTTTCTATATCATAAAGTTTGAAGAGCCCCCTTATGCACCACCATTTAGATTGATCTTTCTGCTATTCTTTCCCTTTCAAACTTGCTATAACTGAAAGCCAGCTTTAATCAATAATTCACCTTGCTGCCTTAGCACAAATACTTTAACTATTACATAAATTTTTGTATATATTTTAGTTTAAGGTTAAAAAAATAGAATTTTTAAAAGAAATTTTATTTTTGTAGTACGGTTTGATGAAATGTTTTTAATCCATAAATGAAAGATGTACACCCTAGTCTGGTTGCGCTCTAGTGACCCAGATGTAACTCCAGGAAAACCTGGCCTACAGCTGCAACAACAAGAAAAGAGAGAGGTGCCACTGGAACAAATTGATAGCTAGTACTTTTGACACCAATGATCATCGTTGTGCTACCGCATTGTTTGTCTTGTTTATTTACTGAGCTGTATCAGCCACTACCTTATTCCCTGCACTCTCACCCCGGGAGACTCCTCCAACACCATCCTGTGCAATCCCTACACAGTGGTCATTTGTAACCCAGAAGGTGATGGTGGGCCATAAGTGTGCAAAAGGTCTGCAGTGCAATGGATTTGTCTTTCCAGGTAGTGCTTCTCATGTTTTGTTTGGCACTAAAACATGGGAACAAGGGGTACAGAAAACTTCCATGTGGATGCACCCTTAGCATCACACAGCTCAAGTCTCAAAAGAGCTACGCTGGATTGAGGGTCAGACTATGCATGGCATTAAATGCATAGCTTGGCCTTGCATACGTAATTATTTTACTTTAAATAGTGGTTGCGTGGAGATCCAGCCAGGATTGGGGCTATGGTGAAGGGTGAGTTGACTCTTTACTCCAATGGTGCGATCCTGACTCCAATCGCGTGCCGCCACCCCCAGCCCTCAGCTGCTATTTGTGGCAGGAGGGAAGGTGCCTTTGACACAAATGGCAGCTTCACTCCTGAGATAAATAGCAGCTCCAGGGCAGGTGCTGATTTTCATCAGGATCATGTTACAGGTGTAAAGTGTTAAAAGTCCTTACCATGGTCCTCATCACTCCCCAGTCTTCCCTTGCCCCTTGCATATGCTATGTAAAATACAAAAACTAAACACACACGCGCAAACTTTGTGCTTAATGTGTTTTGGCTCTTTGTTCCATCAGTGCTCAGTGGGATACGTGAGAGATTAACTTTCTCTGGATCAGCATTCCCCACCTTGGTAACCTCCAGAGGTAGTGGACTGTAACTCTCATCATTCCCAGCCAGCATGGCCATTCCCATTGGCCATGTTGGCTGGGAATTATGGGAGTTGCAGTCCAACATCTGTGGAGTACACCAGGTTAGGAAAGGCTGCTCTGAATTGTGAGCATCCATTAGGTGGCGCATGAAGTTGTGTACATGTAACGATTTGTGTACTGACATATTTCAGAAACTTGAAAGAGACATGCTGCATCTTCATTTTTTGTGTTCCACTAAAGGTCTTTTTGAACTACTCTAAAAATGTGCAAACTCCATTCACCTAGAGCCCATTGTTGAGACAGAAAAAATTAATTGGGGTAGCCATGGGCAACAGTACCTTTATGATACTGCACTCACAATCTCTGAAAAACTGTTGTTACCTCTACACAGCCTAAGTTAGCACTTTCCAGGACATGTATTCATTTCACAATCAAACCACTCCCAGTATGGGAAAGACCATTGGAGCTAAGAATAAAAATAATAATGGGCTATGAAAGTTTCCTGTGACTTGCATACCCACTTAAAAATCAATTTCCAGAAACGGAAATCCTGTTGAGTTATAGCCATATGGCTATGCCAACATTTGTATCCACAGCAGCATGTCATTAGCTTAACCCCATGACAGTTGATTTTCAGACATTGCTATTGTGATCCAGAATAAATTTATTATGATCACAGGACATAGTGATGACATGATTTCAGGTCATGCAAAGATGCGCTATCTCATAACTCACAGGTGCAGAAACACTGTTGGAGTGTGCACTTCCCTACACCTTGCTTGACCACAGTCACCCAACTCCAGTCTCCTTCAGCGTTGCCCAAACTGCTGCCACTTTTGAGATGTAGTCAAGTGGCCCAAGAGAGGATGGGGGAGAGGTCCTAACTGGAAGAGCACAAGCTTTCTGTACAGAAGATCCCAGGTTCAATCCCCAGTACCTTTAGTTCAAAAAAAGATTGTGTAGCAGATGACATAAAACACCTCTGCCTGGAACCCTGGAGAGTTGCTTGCCTGTCAGAGTAGACAGTACTGGGCTAGACAGGCCAACAGTTGGACCTGGTAAACGGTAGCTTCCTGTGATCCTAATTAGAGAAGCTACCTTCCCACCCTCTCCAGTATACCCTAATTACTTGCACATTTACTTTGAAGAGCTACACCAGCCTTCCCCAACATAGCACCTTCCAGATGTGATGGACTGCAACTCCCATCATTCCCAGCCAGTATGGCTTGGGTATGATGGGAGTTGTAGTCCATCACATCTGGAGGGTGCTACGTTGGGGGAGGCTGAGCTACACTTTACCATCCAGCTGCTTATTTTTTGTTTTGAACTGCCCTCTTTTGACATTATGAGGACTTTTGTTTGTGCACCCCAACCATCTGCAACAGTAATTAAGTTATGTACCTCTGTAAGCTTTAGGAAATCTTCTTTCTTCTCTTATCCTTTTAGCACAGGGATAGAATTATGAATGCTTAGGGCACATCTGTATAAGGGACCTCTCTTGCCTCCAGTTCAGCTCTTTAGCCACAATCCAGAGAGCCCTTCTAGAAACGCACAAGGAATGTCCGGTGGAGCTTTTCCCTCTTTCATTTCAGATGACTGTTGCAGTGGATGCCTCCCTGATGTTTGTGGGGTGGTCATTTGTCAGGCAGCTGTGATGAGACGGAGGTGACTCAGAGCCCCTCTGTACGTGTAGAGCCCACCACAGCTCTCTGGATTAGGATCTAGAGCACCAAGCCGGGTACTGAGACGTCTCCTGAAAAAGGAGGTCCCTCGCAGCGTAAGATATGGTTGAACCAACATTGTTCCATGTATTTTGTGAGTATTACAGCCTGTGCTAGCTACGCTGTTGCCATCGCCATGTAGGTGGGACAGATCACTTACACAGCTAAAGGTCATGTGTATGGTCTCTATGAGGATTGGTTATGCTGCAGGAGCAAATCTGATCACTATGGAATTTTCCCTTCTTTATTCTGTCTGCATCTGGCTGGCCTGACTTCTTAAGCAACCCAAACATACAGCCATAGAAGTGCAGCTTAGGATATCTTGCACTAAGCTCTAGCATCCTTTGCCCCATTGCAGTACTATCCTAAAGCTCATCTCTAGTATTCTGAAGTATAGCTGCTTGAGACAGTAAAATGTCATAGACTGGCCCTGCTTGATGCTCAGTAGAATTTCTCTCTGGAGTTTTTGACAAAATCTGTTATCACATAAGTTATGTATTGTGCTACTTTTCCCTATTTATATAAGATATACATTTTAGAATAACATTGTATTGTACAAAGGACAGATCTCTTGGCTGCTAGAAACTATGCGTACTTTAATATGTGGAATAATCTGGAAATACACCGTGACAGTCCCGTAGCTAACAATAATCTCCCTCAAAGCTTATGTTATCAGATCTTCTATATAGGTAATATAATCGGTCATAAAATACATGTTATTATTGAAAAGACTGGGTATATTAATTGGGCTTCTTCTGTAAGCTGAAAATGAATAGAGAGGCACATGTTGCTTCTGTGGGGTCTGCTTTCTGAAACCTTTTTAGCTAGTGCCCCTCTCTTGGTCTGAGGTTTGGATTAAATTTGCTGGTATATGTAGAATTGAAATTCTCTACCCTACATGCTGTCAGAATAGATCAGCCTCCCTGAACCTGGTGCCCTCCAGATGTTTAGACTACAACTCTCATCATCCATCACTATTGGCCATGCTGATGGACACTGTAGTCCAAAACATCTGGAGGGCACCAGATCGGGAAAGGCTGGAATAGATACATCTCATATTTGTTACAAGTAAGGATTGTACAACTACAATAAATGCAAGGTCAAAACTTCAGGAGTTATTAAATTAATAAGGGCTTTACACAGCCTTGTATTTAAGCACTCACCTGGTAGCCACAGGCAACAGCGAATGGCATGCAAGTGAGTGATGGATGCTCCATCCCTCCTCTGTACCCAGTATAGAAACCAAACAGGCTACCAGAGGAGTTAAGCTCTTCCTCTGTGACCTGCATAGAAATTTAGTGGGCTGCTGAAGGAGGGCCAGAACTCACTGTCCCTCCTCCACCAGCTCCCAGTAGGCTATTAACATTTTTGCAGGCTACTAACATCTGTGGGCTTATTTACAAGGCTGCCTTAGCACATAATTGTATGGTTGCATCTCCTTGTTTCTGCATTGTGTCCAGTATTTCCAACTCCTCTTGTTCATAATATTGTTCAATATATTGCCCCAAAATATAATGGCAGCCGAATGGTATGTGCTAGTCCAGTGAGACTTTTCAGCAGCTTCCCTACCACATAACATTCTGGATGGTCCTTGTCAACAAAAGGCTTATCTTTACTCCTTTTTTCAAAGGAGTGAATTCTGCCCTTTTTTTTTTTCCAAAATGTTGGGGAAAGACTATTCTTAGGGTACCTTCTGATTGCAGATTCTATTAAAACGTTAGCATATGAGTACTAAAGATCCACTTGAATCTGCAGTCAGGGGATATATGAGTACTAAAGTTGCACATTCCCAGCAGCAGGTCTGAAAGCCTGCCATTTGCCCCCATTTTGATGGATTTGCTTTGAACTGAAACAGTTCAAGGAGCTACAAAAGTGAATTGATGAAAATAGATGCCTTGGTGATGCCTTGTGCCTTCAGGATAGGCAGATCTACCTACCCATCTGAGATTTTCCTTAGACCTGGTCACTTACTGTTACTACTGCTGAGTTCAGACAGGCACCTCAGCCCTAAATACATCAAGTAGGCATATAACCCACTGAAACCAACAGCCCCACCAAGTACTATATTTAGGTGGATCAAGGTGTTCCAGAAGCATTCCTCACATTAGCACAAAAGCCACATCTTTGGCATTTACAGTATGGGTATTTCTAAGGGTATTTCTAATTTCTAATTAAATAGAGGTTCTGCATAATGGTTCTGCAGAACCTCTAATTAAATAGAGGTTCTGCATAATGCAGAACCTTTAATTAGAGGTTCTGCAGAACCTCTAATTAAATAGAGGTTCTGCATAATGCAGAAAATGCAAGTTTTGCAGTGAATTATACAGCCTATTTATACAAAGAATCCTATGCATGTCTGTCAGTGCTGAGCTGTAGGCAGCCAAGCACGTAGTCAAATGGAAGTATAAGTCCCATCATGACTGGGGCTAGGATTCCAATGGAGCACTGAGAAAGCTTCTATAGGAGGGCCTAGAGATGGAATGTGGAGAGCAGAGCTGCTATGGTATGTAGAAAGCAGAACAGGCATAGTTGATCACAGGCCAGGGCCCAAACCAAGGGGTTATTCTGAAGAAGGCCAGACGGAGATGCAGGGGAGCAACAAGCAGAAAAAAAAAGTCCAGCTGGATGATGAGGAAGCCTCATGAGGAGACCAGCAGCAAGAGACCAAGGGCTAGGTGGGAGCTGAGTGGCAAGCAGGAACACCTGAGAGAGAGAGAGAGTGCGCGCAACTACAAAGCAGCGAACCCAAAATCTGGCTGTTGCCACATCAAAAACAGGCCTGACGTGGAAGTGTTTAGAAACTATTGGGGTCAGGATGAACGAATAGGCTGTTGCCAGCAGGAAGCAAAGCTGGGACCTTGGGAGAAAGTTGTCCCTTCCTCCACATTCCAGCCTTAACTGGTTCACTACAAGGGACAAACAAATCAGGGTTGCCCCAATAACAGGAAACTTGCACGAGGCCAGGCTGACGAGGTGCAATTATTATTTAATAAGTGATTTCAGTTATTTAATAAGTGATTTCAGACGTATTTCAGTTGTCTTCCTCAGGGGAATTTATTCAGCTGCTAGCTAGATACAAATAGCATCTCCTTGTCTCTTGCACACATTTGGAAATTCCCAGTTCAGTTAATACTGACGAGCAGAGAAGACAATGGAATTGCCTTGTACATGCATGCATATGAGAACTGTTGGATCATGGCCATTGACCTGGGCATAATTTGGTGGACCTTGTTTTCAAAAAAACTAAAAGTAGACTAGCAACTAAGGGGTCATATCTGGGTAAGCCTTCAGGATGCTTGATTAGGGTAGAGCAGGGTTTTGTTAAATACTGAAACTGATGTTGACCAAAATGATTACATGGATGATATGGCTATGGGAAATTGTGAGGTCAAGAAGAAAAGGGTATTTCTAAGGCAAAGACTTTAAATGCAAAGAATGTGTGATACGAATACATAAAAAGGGACTAATGGTCACATATTGTTCAAACTGCCTTTTATGGAAGCTCTGGATTTAGTAATAAAATTGTTCTATAATAGTTCGGCTTTGAAAACTGATTTGATTACTTTAAAAGTATTTCACACAGGGGAACCAAACCCAGGGAGTTCATTTTTGTATGAACAGTTACAAGATATATAGAGGGGTTCATTTTTCCTGCATGGCAGCTGTAAAGGCTTAAGAGCATCCTAGATTAAGTTGCAGAGGTGCAAAGGTGTTTTTTAACCTACTGTAACATGCAAATGGGAGCTAGCAATGAATAATCAATTAGTGCTGCTGAGCTCTTATAAGGCACTTTAGGATGAGGTTTCCAGGTCAAACATGAGACATGTAAGTAAGATGCCCAATTTTCACTGATGTGGCTGCTTCTGACTTTGCAGGATGATCTATTTCCCTTTAGAACCCTGATGCTAACAGTCTATCATTGCAGGCTTTGATATAGAAGAAAATCTATATTGGGAACTATTCTATCTTCACAACCTGGTGCAGTAGAACAACACATACATTGCAAGTGGAAGGTCCCAAACTCAGTCACCAGTTGGAAGAATCTCAAATAGCTGAGCTGGGGAAAAATCTGCCAAAGTCATTGGCAGTCAGACAAGGCCATCCAAGACTAGATGGTCTGTCTATTTCTAGCTCTTCATAGCTGAAAATGAAAGTGCTTCAAGTCCTGATTAACCACCAGAATTTCTGGAGAGCAACTTTGGCAATGGAGTCAAGAGCAGAGGAGGGCCAAGGCCCTGACTCCCACTCCCTCTGAAATCCTGTCTCCACTGATGCTATACACATTGAACCTTTCCAGGTTGGCAATTACACAGTACTCCTCGGGGGGCTGGATTTGGCCTGGGAGTTTCCAGTTGCTGACCCCTAATTTTAAATGCTATGATTTATTCATCATAATTTTGATCCACTAGGACCTTTTTCTTCCCCTTACTGATCTTTTAGGAATTATGCCTTCTGTTCCTCTGCATATTTATCATGTCCTTCTCAAGAAGCTCTCGGTGCCAATCTGTTTGCTTTCATGATGGTTCCCATGCCTTGCCCATCAGCTTGATATTTGAGTGTGCAACTTAAAATAGCTTACTTTATAGCCATCGCGTGCTTCCTTTCCCCCCATGTATTGATGTCAGGACACATGAACATGAGGGTACACCCGCTCCCTGAAATAATTTCAGCTTAGTTGCCTACTGTTTAGGGACTGTTACACTTTCCTTCTCCTGGTAATGAGGGCTCTTTCGAGGTGTATGTATTAGGCATCTTGTGGGTTCACTGTGTAAGCACAGAGGCTGGTGTCTGGGGCAGAATTTGCCCTCCTGAGAATCTAAACATTCAATAAATGTAAAAAAATTAAAATAAGGTTTCATAGCTTCAAAGAGCTGTTTTATAACTTGAAAATTCATACTGTGGGGAATATTGTGTATTCTCTCTCATAGCGAAATACTTTTTAATTTTTGCATATGCCATTTAATGTTGTTGTTGTTATATATTAACGTATATTTTTATTTCCTCATGAGTTAAGATTCCGTCAGTCCTAGGGCCTGAACATGCAAATATTCATGAGTAGCATACTTTTAGTCTGCAGTTAAGCTAAGTTTATGTTGGTTCAAACTATAGTTCTAAATACAATTATGAGGCTGTCCATTTCAGTGTAATCAGTGGGACTTACTTCTACAGAATGGCCTTACTCCATTGGCTCATGATGATGTGTGCAGCTCCACATTCATGGGGTTCCTCATTCTCTTCTATGAGCAAGGGATCGCTGCATACAGCAAAGACCCTTTGGTTATCCATGGAGCCCTTCGTTGAAGACAATGGGAAGTTCCTGTACATACAGGTCTTTGGACCTGTATCCTGTAGATAGACTGTGCCCCTGAGCCTATGGATGCATTGATGTTCATACAGAGCTCCCATGTAAATGTATTTCCCCATTTATTTGAATGGATGGGAACATGCTGAGTTACCAAGTGAACTGAGAAGCCCTCACTGTTGTGTTTCAATTAGACTATTGGAATGGTCCTAAAAACATATTATCTCAAATAAATGTTTTTGATGAGCATCCCAATTACCACAATTAGTATACTGTCACAAAACACAATTTTATCAACTTTTGTAAACAGATATGCCAGTACAGATGTTGATGACGGGGGTCCAAATCATCCTATGAAATGCAATCCCACCTGCTCAGCTGGTTTGGGCTGTTAAGAGAATAGAATTAGACCTCAAGCCATTTATTCTTGAGTAGTTTCATTTTTAAGTTTCTTGATCTCGACTGACTTTTCTACAGGATCCTTGCAGCGCAAGTTATTTCAGTCTGAGAATCCTGGCCCTAAACATAGTTACTCTTGAACATCTTCCTTTGAAACCAATGAGATTTACTTGGGAGTCAATGTATTTATAATTGCAAGGAAGTTTTTGCAATCTCAGGTTCCTGGTTAGCAACTGACTGATCCAATGAGGACACATGGTTAGTAACAGCACTCGGACCCAATTGATGGGGTCAACATGTATTGAAAAGATGGACATTTATATCTAAGTTGTTTATTTGCAGTGTAAATGATTGTTATTTTAATTGATGTGTGTTACTCTACTAAAATAGATATCGCTCTCAGCTCCTTGGACTTGAGATCTAGCGTAGTGCGCAGTACTAGCCTTAGGAGAAGTGTCACTAGCTGAAAGTGTAGATGGTCTGTGCTTTTACAATATAGTTTGCATTAAAAAATGTTCATTTTAGATATGCAAGCTGCTAATCTGATTAGAGGGTCTAAAAGGTAGGCAGGATGTAAAATAAATGACCTGAATGAGCTGCATAGTATAATATTTGCATTTTGCAAGTAAAGAGACAAAGCTTATTGGACGTAGTATCTTTTAGGTCTCATTTTTGGATTTTTAAGAACTTGCATAAACTTGAAAAGTTGATAGAGTAAAATTTACATGTAGAGCAATAGTGTGGGAAGGGTTTGTACAGGAAATTAGAAGAGATTGCTTGCTTTATTTTCATTGTTTTATTTTCGTTAGTAGTTGTCACTAAAAATTAGTCCATGATGGATACCTAAACCAATGTCCCTGATTTCTTGTCATTAAAATAAGCATTGGCTTTGATAACATTGTATGTAATAAAGGTTTGTGTGATGATTACTACAAAGCATTCTGTGTTTGTTGAATAGGGTTGCCTGGTGGCTGCACAAATTTTGTGCAGCATGCTGCTGTGCTCGGACCACGATCTGCTGAAATCAGCCTTTTACAGCATTGAGATGAGCATTATTGCCTGCTAATGTCTATAGATCAAGGTGTTAACAACGCTTAACGTTGTTAACGTTAACCATCAACGGCTGGTAAAAAGTTGGCAATCTAATTGTTGAACCATAAATTGAAACAGCAGGTTCAGGAAAATGTATTTACATGTCTGGATATAAAGGTCTGCAGTTTGAAAGTGCAAATGCCATGGATGATCTATGGTTTAAGACCAATTACAAGAAGTTAAAGAAAGATAAATATTGGTCCACTCTGTGTATCCTTATATAGAATAATGATTGAGGGGAAAATATGTACATTAGGGTGAGATTAGCTTTAATTAGTATTATAGTTTCTTATTTTTCTGCTATTCTTTACCCAATTAATTATAATTATAAATTAAGATGGGGGTGGAAAGTTGGGGGCAGAATCCTGAAAGGAGAAAGTGTCAAAATGAGCGATTCAAGCAGTCCTTAATCAAATATTAAGCACATTATGAAGTTGAGGCCCTGATTAATTTCCTGTAACTCTGCAGGGATTCAACATATTCATTCAGAGATACATCTTTTGGTAGGGGATATTGTTCTAACATCGAAAATATTTGTGAATTGATAAAAAACCTTAGCGTACCAAGGTTATGGTGTTAAAACAGAGTAATATCAACTGGTTCCTGTGATTTATTTATTTTTTTACGTCTGCAGCTGCTCCATACCAACTTTAGTGCCATTTATCGAAAAAAAGCAATATAATGTGAATGCAAATTTCAACATGATCTCTCGTAGGGTAAATCAGAACAGTGCTCTGATCATTGCGGGGGAGGGATCCCCATCAGAACCTAGATAATTTTATAATTTGATCTGGAGGTGACATGGGTGAGCATCAGTTTAAACATTTTGAGCCAGATGTTTTCCTTATGTATACAAGTGAAACAAGCAATCCTGTGAGGCACTGCGCTCGGTCAGTGGTGCATAGGATGCATAGTCAGGAGACTGTGATGGGATCTGATTCCAGCCCAAGTGCTGCTCCAACCACTGGTGTGCAGAGGATGGGGAGGGAGTTGTTCACTGCTTCCTGAGCAGAATTGCAAAAGATGGTAAGATTAGACCCAAGATTCCCAGTGCAAGATATGGAGAAATTATCATCTAATGCTTTGTAATGAGAAGCGGGCAGAGCCTGATGGCTGGGCTTAGTGTGCCATGAGTTATGAAGCTGTTTTATCTAGCACGGTTCAAAACTGTTTAATGCTGCTCCTGCTCAGGCAGACCCTTAGAACTGGGTCATTAGAACTAGAATCATTGTCATGAGCTGAGTAACTAGGCTCTATCCTAGTCAAGTCACTGTATGTGAAAATTTATGATTTCATCTGACAGTTAAATGTCTACATTTACAAATGTAGTTTGTACTTCAAGCACATCCTGTTGTTTTTAATATCTGCATTCATCGAACTCCAATCTACCTGGACTATTCTTCCTTTCCAAAAGTGCATGAATTGCCTCGATTCAGTGCACTTTCTCATTATTGTTGAAATGATAGCAGGTGGAATCAAACTTCTTGGGTCACCTTGCTGAAACACTGAAAAATGTACTTAATGATATATATTGTATTCCTTTTCCACATTCTGGCTTTCCAATACCCTGCTATATCAGTGGGTTACAAAATCAACAGTGGGGTATATCTATACTCACACTTTATGCAACCATGACAGGTCATAATTCTATACACACTTACCTGGGAGTAAGTAGTTCTGTGTAGACCCGTATAGGACTGTGCTGTAAAAAACTTGTGCTGTGTTGTGTGGTAATGGTAATATTCTGGAGTGTTGTTCCCTAACCACATTTTATGCTTCGTGCCTGATATTTGAAGCTATTTTATCTTAACACCACTGAAGTGTGTCCCAAAGTTATTGGTGGTTGTTTGCTCTTGAGAATATTCACATATTACTACATTGCTGGCTTTCATCATTACCAGTTTCTGAAACAGGCAAACAGCATAAAGAAATCTTGTTGTCTGTCATTTAGACAGCCAGATCCAGAAGTCATTGAAATCTAGTGATTCAGTTTTAAGCTGCTTTGGTCCCATTGGCCATAGCACAGGAGTGCCAAACCTCTTTCAGTCTGAGGGCCAAATTCAATTGTGGGGAAGCTCTCAAGGGCAGCATTCCAGTGGTGGGAAGGGCCAAAGACAAAAGGGGCAGGCTCAAAAATACCAGTATATTTTAGTTATGGCTCTTACTGCAGTAAGGAAGCCTTAGGAGAGGCATTTCAACCTTTCAGAATGGGGAGGAAACATGCAAAAGCTTGGAGGCCACCAAATGATTGGTGGTCAGGGAAAGGGCCATGTCCCCCTAGGGAACCACAGAGGACCAGACTGGAGCCCAAGGCAGGAGGGACTTGACCCACAGGCCTGTGGTTCAGCACCCCTACTACAGTAAGACCAAAGAGGCTTTTGGGAGTGATTTGAAGTTGACCACACTGACTGATTTACATCTGTGAAGTTTGTCCCACTGTATAGGCTGCAGGAGAGAGCTCTCTCCCAGTTGACCGACACAGAACGTACATAGCTTTATGGAAATAATGCTGAATGGATGAGGGCCTAATAATGCACCTCAGTCTGTCTGCTTACAGGTGATACAAAAGTCCACCTTCTTACATACGTCTCAGTCCAATTTACAACTTGATTCCTACACATTCAGAACTGCATTATGGTCATTTACATCTGTGCATAGAAAGAAGGAGGGATACTTGCAGAATTAAGCCCAAGTTCAGTTTAGCTCCCTCCCAGATAAAAGCGCATAGGCTGCTGCTGAAAAAGTGGTTTTAGTATTACTGATTAAACTGCCCTTAAATCCAAGTGCTCCAGTTTAAGCAGATTGTGGATAAGGTTGATAAAAGGCTAAACCCTCAGATTTATATTTGCTGTTATATAAGGCACAGAGTTGGAACCGGATGTGGGTTTTTTTTGCTCGCAAGGCTCAGAAAGTAGTGTATTTATTGTTGAGGTTATGATGTTTTGACATGAGGAACCAGCATCATTATATTTCAATAATTGTGTTATTGTTTTTGAGTTACACACCAAGTATTTTAAAACAAAAAAGGCAATGTTCTTCATATATTTCAGTCAGCTGTCTCAGCATTTGCTTCACTTTTATAGGGGGAAGGTGTTATGTTTTTGTTTTTAATTTCAAAAAAGTAAAGCATATTAAATACTTAAACTTGACAACATTGGGTTCCGTTGTTGTTGTTATTATTATTATTAGAGTTCTGGTTGATATGAACACAAATACAACCAGGAAGGTTTCTTTTTTTTTTTCTTTTTTTTAATACTCCAAAATATATGTTCTGTTTTATTCTTTGCTCAGGAATATTTCTGACAAGTAACTTCATAAGTTAGGGCCAATTCTTTGTTTTGTGTCCAAACTACAGATATCCCCTGTTAAGAAAGGTTGGGCATGCACATGTAAATTATTTTGTATTGCATTTATATCTCAGCTTTCTTCCATCATGGTCAAGGCAGCATGCTAGGGGTCTCCCATCTGGGCACTGACCAGCCCCAGACCTGCTTAGCTTCAGGAAAGTTGACTGTGTCTTTAAACAAACCTCTGTTTCAATGTGGAATTAAGCATGTGCCTATTTAAAAATGCAAAAGCACTGGCTGAATCCTTTCCTGGCTTCTGTCTCCAAGAATTGTCGAAAGCTTTTATCAGTCCCTACATGTGTAGAATAGCAATTTTCAATAAGATTCTGCACATCATTATTAGGATTTATTTATTTATTGCATTTCTATACCGCCCAATCTCTGGGCAGTTCACAAAAATTAAAGTAAATGTTGACAAGCCCAGACAAATTTCATTACTGTCCGAACACTCAGGTTAAGTCTGTGAATGTTGAGTGACAGTCACTCAAACATGATGGACACCATTCATGTGTGGGCTTATTTATTTATTTAAACTACTTATCTACCACTTGGTATCCTAAGATCTCGTAAGTGGTTTATATAAGAAATGCATAAAATAAAGGATAAAAGCCAATATAAAAACAATATAAAATAATAAAATACATTAAAATAATTACAGAAACAGTAAAATGGAGCAGTACAATTACACGTCAGGGAAAGCCTGAGTAAATAAGTGCGTCTTTCAAGAGGTGTCTAAAGTTTGCCACTGTTTCTGCCTCTTGTACCACACATGGGAGTGTGTTCTAGAAGTGGAGGGTGCCACTACCAAGAAAGTCCACTTAGGGCGCAATCCTATGGCCACTAGTCAGCAGCTAGATGGCCAATAGGATAGGTCAGTTCCCGGAAACCAACCTCGCAGCCCACACTCCTGGAGAACCCACCCCTTCCCGTGCCGCCTCGTAGGCAGTGCAGATCGGTCCCACACTCCGCGCTTGTAAGAGCAGCGCAGAGCGGTGAAAATGGGGCGTTTCTGGGGGCGGGGCCGGCCGGGAAGTCGGAAATCCAGTACAACAGATCCTATGTGTTGTCCTGCTGCTGCTTCCCACGCTCCGAGGTCCTGCGGCTAGACAGCCAAAATCAGCTGTCTAGCCGCGAAAGCAGGGCTGGGGAGCAAGGAGGAGATCTGCTCCTCACCACTCCTTCCGCCCTGTGCTGGATAGGCGATTGCCCCTGGGATAAGAGGCAACCATTGATCTTGATAGGATTGCCCCCTCCCATGCTGTTACCTGACCATACATTGTTGGTGATGGAACAATCAACCAGGCCTCTTCAGAAGATCTCAGGCATCGATTTGGCGTATATACTGGGAGATGGTTTGTGTGCCCCAAAGGTACCTCTATTTTCTAGCATTCACAGCATTCATCTGGGTTTGTCACAGTTCTCTCCATTTGGGGCAGACCTACACATATCTTGTATTTGGTTTTCACTTTAAGGCTGCAAACCTTCAAAGACTTACTTGGGAGGAAAAATCACATTGAACATAATGACACTATTGAGTAAACATACATAGGATTGTGCCGGAGGTCGGGGATGGGTAGACAGTTGGCTTGCAGGATCTACTTTCTATTTTGCTAGAATCCCAAGGTCTCCCAACTGGAGCTAGATGCAAAATAGAACATCAGGAAGGTTGGTGGAGGGGATGGGGACACACAGAATTGAAGAACAAGGTGCTTCTGAGGACATCTTCACCTAGGAATTAATTTTCAGTACTAGAACTGGACCTTGCACACACAAACCCTTTTGCACTCATACACTTCTACCTGATTCACCCCCCTCCCTCCCCAATCTTGATTTCAGCATCCCCATTTAGTATGGAGGAAAAGGCATGTCCCTCTTGCTCAACCGCAGGGAATCAAAACTCTTGCTGATCTACTGCAGATCCCCTGGAGATCTATCAGTAGATCCCAGTTACCTATATCTTCTGCAGTGAAGACAGATGTATTCATTCAGCTTTTCTGCTGTCTCTTTATCCTTCTTCAGTGCTTCATTAACTCCATTGCCATCCAGCAGTCTAGTTTCTGATGTATTTATATAATTACTCTTTGTGTTATTAGTAATATGCACCTCAAAATCTTTATTTGTACCCCTTACTGTCTCCTTACGTTTCTTTTGTACAAGTTTGTGTTCCCTTTTGTTCTTGTTTGTGCAATACTTCCATTTTCTGAAAGAATACAGAAGATGCCACCACAGTACTGTCCTGATTTGTTAATTTATCAAGAGCATCCTGCTTGCCACCGTTGGGAACAGTGTGCTGAGTTAGCATGGTGTTTAGTTTGATCCAGTTTGATATTCCCTATTTTCTTATACTTTTCTTTTAAACGTTAAGCTCAGAACACAATTACAGCGAACCTTAAAACAAGAAAGAAAACCTAGTTTCTAGGTAGCCTCAAAACAAGTCTTTTCTCTAACAGACTACTTTTCTATTGTGAAATATGCAAAACTAAGTCAGTTGCTCTCCGAATACAGTACCCGGTAGGCTGTGGATCATGGATCTGCTGTGGGGATGTTGGGGAGGCAGCCCAGGGCTGAACTGCACAATGGCATGTGATTATAATTCTCATGCACAGCATGTATTGCTACAATTCCGCCGTGCATTTTCCTTTTGTGCATATATACTATGTTGCTTAGAGTCACATGCCATCACATTTGGAAGCCTACACAGAGAAGGAGAAAATCCTCAGAAATGGGAATTTGACAGCACTAATGCAGAAGTACATTACATTCAAGCTATACGAGAGTCAACAGAAAGATGGTTTAGACATAGTGAGGACAGCTCATATGCAATTCTGTGCATATGAAATGATAAAACAATTGGTTTCTTGTTGACTGGAAAATAATTTTGTAAAAGAAATATGAGTCTGGACTTTTAATTTTTGTTTTGAAAGAGAAATCATTCCTTGTGGGCGGGCCGGGCCAGGGACTTGCAGGATCTCTACACCTCAAGTTTATTGCGCATGCATGGTTACTCACTCACTGAATTGTGCGGGTCCATTACATGACGTCGTCGTTGTCCAGTCATTATTCCACTATTTCCTCCCACCTATCCCGTGTTTTCCTCAAATGGAAAAAAGGGGGTATTCTTCCAGATGTGCGCAAATGGAGCGCCATGTCCTCCCCGTATACGTCTCCCCTAGCATGAATGAAGTGCTGAGTGTGGTTGTTGGGGGCATGGTCCTGATGTTGAAGGTGGTGACGAAGGACTGATGGGCGTTCAGCCTTCCTGCTCCTGCGCCATTTTGGCTCCTTGCCATTTTCAGCCTGCCTGTTCAAAACAGGAGAGCAGCAGAGTGGCAGCGAGAGGGGGCGGCAGAGCGGAGGAGCAGCAGAGGGGCTGAGCAGCAGGGACTGGCCAAAAGCATGGAAGAGGGAGGCAGGCCCATGGAGATTGGTGGGGGGGCTGTCCGTGTGTCAGCCCCCATCCACCAGTAATGTGCCAGGGGAGGGAAAGGGGCAGGAACCCAGGAGCAAGTATCGCTGAACCTGCAGCGTGCGTAATGCCTCTTCACGGAAACATAACGCTATGGGAATGGCCATCTGCAAAGAAGGAAGCACGTGCAAAGGGAATCAGTTGTGATCCTGCATTTAAAACGGAAGTGGAAAGCCCCGTTTTAAATGCAGGATTTTAAGCTGGTGTAGAAATTCCTTGGGGCACAGCTGACTGTTTACTTATCATAGGAGACAGAGCTCATGTTTCCATCTAAAGTGAAAGGGGCTCTTGGGAAAGCTAAGCACACATACTGCCTCTTTGAGGTCGATGCGTGGCTGACTTCGCATTCGTAGCTGGACATCCTCCTTCGCATGCAGACATGAACTTGCCTGTGTACCCCTGTAACAACAAATGCGGGTGTAAGGGGACCTTCTCAGAGGCGTGGTGCACACACAGCAGTTGTATGCACTAATGACAATTAGGAATAGCTGATTTTAAAATGAGGAAATTAGTTTAGGGCGCAATTCTATGTATGTTTAGACAACAACAACAACAAAAGTCCTACAACTCCCAGCATCCCCCAGCCAGCAATGCTGCCTGGAGAATGCTGGGAATTGTAGGACTTTTTTTTTTTTTTTTTTCAGTCTAAACATGCATAGGATTGTGCCTCAAATTTGCCAGATCTGGAGCTCCATTCAACTCTTGCATGTTTCCCCACCCTGTATTTCACCATTCTGCTACTTTTGCTTGTAAAAACTATTAGCCTTGTTGTAGGTGCAAAAACAAAACAAGCCCCA
Source organism: Heloderma suspectum (assembly GCF_057233095.1). Lineage (NCBI taxonomy): Eukaryota > Metazoa > Chordata > Lepidosauria > Squamata > Helodermatidae > Heloderma > Heloderma suspectum. Next base: position 194,055,214 of record NC_139462.1, read on the forward strand.
AACCATACCCAGGCACGACCGCTACACGCCTAGTCCCTAATTGAGACGCGCCTTGCGTCCTCGCTTCCAGTAAGGCAGTGCAACCTGATTCCAAGTGAGGGCAAGGAAGAATGGGCGCCGCGCTTCAACGGCTGCTACTGAGCATGCCCACGTGCCACGGAGCATGCTCGGTAGCGTTTGATGTTAAAAACTTGACGGGTAGCAGAGAAGAGGGTTGCAGCTAGGCCGGGTTGATTCTGACCGAGTGGGTGCCGGGGCTTCTGCACGCCATGGGGAAGAGGGATAACCGGGTGGTGAGTAAGCCAGGCCGCTCTCGTGGAGGCCTGCTTGAGGCTGCAAGCCTTTTGAGAAAGGGCCGTAGCCGCTCCTACTGAACTAGGTGGGGATGGTGGACCTGGGAGTGAAGTTGGCGGGTGTTGTGGTTAGGCGATCGCCTGTTCGGTTTTGCGGGGTCGGGGTATGTGGGGATAAGCTGTGTCTGTCAGACACACGGCAAACCTTTCCTCACTCTCAGCTGGTGAAACGAGAATGAGCTCTTAAAAATTGTCCTAATTCTGATGGGCTCGTGGCCTTTTCGTGTGTGTGTGTGGGGGTGTGTGTTGCTTTTGGGGGTTTGAGGTGTCTTTGGAGGAAGTAGGTTCAAAATAACTTTCCCTGACTCGAAGGCAAGTAGCAGATAGTAAGTAGCCTGGGCCCCAGAGTTCAGGTGAATCTGGTGGATTGTCAGGTTTAATTGTTATGTGACAGGAATGAAATTTAACAAGGGGTTCTTCATAGGGACGTTTTGTGACTTTGTACGAGGGTTGTTGTTGTTATTCTCAAGTGATCCTGTGCATTAGGCCCTTCATAATGTAAAGAAAATCTGCTTCTAATGTTGTATTGCACTTGAATATTTAATTCCATTGTTTGTCTATGGTGCTTTTCACCTTTTGGGGTTTTAGTACTCTAAGCTTGCCAGATCACCACATCAAAAAGAGTGGGTGATGTGGTTGAATTTAAAAGGTGTGCTGTCTTCTTTCTTTCTTTCTTTCTTTCTTTCTTTCTTTCTTTCTACAGAGATAATGAAATATCTTGTGGAGTAAAAGACATAGGGAGGGAGAGAATGATAAAGGCACCTGAGAATCCTGCTGTGGCCTTCAAGAACACGCTTAGAATTTGTGCTGATCCTTATTTGCTATGTCTGATAATCTGCCCCTGCTGCTTTGGTTAAAGAAGGCACTCAAACCTGAGTGCAAAGCATGAATTTCTAATGATGTCTGTAACTGTCCTAAGCAAAAATTACATCCCATGAAGTTGCTGTTGAGGCATTTGTTGCTATTAGCACAGACTGGAAAAGTGCATGCTCACACTTTTTACGTTATCATAGAAATGTTCAAAGGTGTCTCAGGAGGAAAAGTGTTAGTGATTTTTGCAAAGTAATCTTCCTTTGCTAGGTAAATGCAGATAGTTGTAAACCAGCTGAGGTTACTTTCTGAGATCTGATGTTAAAACTTAGCTGATCACACAGATTCCTCAGATTCTGTATAATAGGTGGTAACCCTTATGGGATTGTGCTAAAGTTCTGAATGTGACTTTTGGCACAGATAGAGTAAGGCAGGCTAAATTCCAATTTTGTATAAGTCAAGCACTGTCCAAATACAGAACTCCATTTGTTTGATTAGAGCTTGTCCACATCATATAACTCTTCCCCCAGACTTAATTTGAGCCTGTAGTACTTTAAACCAGAGAGGGAGCAATCCTATAGCCTCTAGTCAGTGGCTAGACGGCCATAGGGTATGTGGTTTTCCGGGAACCGACCTTTCTCCCATTCTGTGCTGCCTTGCAGGCGGTGTGGAACGGCCCCACGCGCCGCGCTTGGAAGAGGAGCGCAGAGTGGTCAAAACGGGGTGTTCCGGGGCGAGGAAGGCGTAATTGCCGGTACAACACATCCACAGCCTCCTCCCGTGCTCCGCCTTCCCACGGCTAAGCAGCTGAAATCGGCTGTCTAGCCACAGATGCAGGGTAGGGGAAGTGTGGAAGGAACGATCCCCTCCGTGCTTCTCCTGCCCTGCATTGGATGGGCAAGTTTGGAGGCAGCTGCTTATCCCCTTAGGATTGCGCCCAAGACAGTGGAGTAAGAGGGAAAGTATCCCCACCCCAAAGAGATTTTTTTTTGTATTAGTAGCCATCTTGGGCTGATCTTGTGGGTCTTATAGGTCAATCATGCTCGTTTAGCAATATACATAAGAAACAATGATGACTGTATTAAATAGTGAGTGTATTAGAATAATGTGGGTAAAGAAATAGTTCAAGTAGAACTTAGGGGTGTTTTCATAAATTACATAGCAATGTGGGTCTGCCACCAAGGGTACATCCAGTAGGGATTCCGTCTTCTTGACAAATATACCTACGTGGTATATGTATTTGCAAACATACATTTGCACATCAGGGCCTTGCTAAATATTACATGCAAATGTAAAACCCAGACTTTAACAAAAATAATAGAAAAAAGCCACCTCGAGAGATGACCATTTAGAGTTGGAGGCAGGGACACTGAACGTTTTCACTGCTCACTTGCCACTGCTTCACTTCAAATGCTCCCCCACAACTTTCCAACCATGGAAAACACATGTTTGGGACTGCATGGGAAGGTGGGAAGCAGCTGCAAGGGTGTGTGTGATTTAGAGAGGAGAAGCAGTGAGCAAGGAAAGGGTTAAGCATACACACACACACACACACACACACACCCTTTCTCTGCTCTAAATCCTTAATCCCCATGCTCATGGGATTTTGTTTACACACAATTAAGATCTATGTTTAAGTGTATAACTAAAAAACATAAGGTGTGAAGCGACCTTCAAAGGATTCAGCAGAATAACACACAGCACACTTAAAACAGATGACATAGTTTCATAGTGCACAGCTGACCTGTCATCTGATCCCCATCCCCTGATATAGGAATGGCTAATAGTGTAACACGGGTGTCGAAAAAGACAAAAGGAATTATTGAACTGGAACATCAACTGTAGTTAAGCAGAACTCTAGAATGTCTGTTCCATAGCCTCCAGTGTCTCCTCCCAAATGGACCTTTCTAGGCCCTAACATGAGCTTTGGAGGCCTTGCTCTCTGTGCCAACTTCCTGCACCATTAGGCAAGCGAGCATGAGAGACAGGATCTTTTCAGTAGTGGTGCCACACTCTGGAATACCTTCCTTGTTGTGGAGATCAGTCAGGCTCCCTCTTTGCCTTTTTTTCACTCTAAGCTAAAAACATTTTTCTTTTGTTTTAGTGCTGTCAGTCTTGTATACCACATGTTGAATTGCTACTTTTTAGTTTATTTAATGTATTTTTTTTGGTTTTTGATACGTATTCTTTGTTTTGTATTTCTTTATATTGTAGAGTCACTCAGAATGCCATATAAGCAGAAAAGCGGGCTGTAAATAAATAACTATAGTGAAAAATCCTATACACACTATACACACTGTTCCTCAGTGATTTACTTGGGACAGATTCAAGAAAATAGGGACTGTACCTGGCAAATAGGGGAGAGCATATATAGTCCTAATGTCTAAACCAGCTCTCTGGGCTGTTCACAACAATTAAAACTATAAAATACAGCACAATGAAACATAAAAACTATAGTATAAAACCAAAATAAAAATCAGCAGTAGTGTCAAGGTTTAAAATACAGTAACATGTTTAAAAACAAGAGAAATTGAAAGACGAAAATGCCTGGGAAAATAAAGTCTTCATCTGGCACCGAAAAGACCACAACATAGGCATCAGGCAATCCTCTCTGGGGAGGTCATTCTGCAACCAGGGTGCCACAACGGAAAAGGCCCCCTCCTTAGTAGCCACCCACCTCACTTCATTTGGTGAGTCGCTGAGCTCCGTCTTTCCTCCTCCTTTCTCTCTTCCACTCTAATTCAATACTTCTGAGGTTTCATCCAACAATGTGGGTAAATTTTCCCCTGTCATGTGGGTATCTCTATCCAAAACTTTTCACTGAAGAATTTACACAGAAATAGACTTAACAATCTCTAGAAAGTCTACCTTGTTATCTGCATGGCAGTAAACAATGTCTCCACATGTCAGCCATTCACCCTTCACAGTTTTCTTGCTGTATACAAAAAGCACAAAATATGCCCCCCCCCCCCAATCCTTGGTTGTTAGGTATTATTTGTCAATATGTGTTGGGGTAAAAACAAAAACCCACCAAAAACAGATCAAGGGAGTCAGGGTTGAGTTCCCCTACAGAGTTTTCTTTCTGAAAACTAAAATGAGGCTGGGACAACCATCCCCTACCCACAAGAAATGTTTGTTTTTTTGGCCATTGGGTGCTTTTTTTTGTGCTCCATTGAGATAAAAATGCCCTATGATACAAGTAAGCAGAATTAAGTGCACTTCTTCTGTAACTACAAATATGCCTTTGTTATGGGGACATTTTACTACCCCAAAATGCATTTGAATATGGTCTGGGTATAGTAAAATACCCCCCCTAACCCCCCCCCCCAATTATATCAGTTTCTTTGGTCTTGTTCAATGCAGTTTTGTAGTTTAGATGTTATGGGGAATTGTAGTTTTAATGCTCCCCCACCCCGAAGTATTGACTTATGGTGCAAGAGAGAATGGAAGAAAGAAGAGGAGGAAGGAGTGTGGGGGCACGACATTTGTTCTTGGCCTAATAAACCCAAGGTTATGTGTGAACCAGGGCATTTTCTTCCTTAGTAGCCTGGAGCAAGTCAGAACCTTTCCATTATCTGGGGGCAATCAATGATCTCTGTCACAGAACTGTTGGCAGGATAAGTGAAAGAGAGTTTACTTATAAAAGACTTCTGTGAGCCACATGTTGAATATTACTTAGTTAGATGGTGCTTTCAAAATTCACCTAAGCTGTAAATATTATCCCTCATTTCTCCTGTCATGGTTGTGTGCCAGTGTTTTTTGAGCAGTATGATTTCCAGGGTCTGAATGTATACAGCTTCTGCTGTGCCAGAAAATAAGGCTATAGAAAACAGCCAACACATTTAACATGGCTAAAGAAATGGCTATAATAACTATGTGGGATGTAGTGTGTGCTCCATTTAAAAACCAACACTCTTTATAATGATCAGAGAGGAGGCAGGAAGTATCAGCGAGCAACTGGACTTGCCAAAACGTATTACTATAACAGTGTCTCTCCCCCCGCTTGCCTAGGCTTTAAATAAGTCTGTCAACTTGTTGTCTTCTGTGGTTTGGCCAGATCCCTGTAGAAGACCATTTTTAAGGGGCTTATATTTACCTCCATGAATAAGAAGTAGGTGTGTTGTTTGTAAGGGCCCCCAAGTGGAATGACTCTTCTATGTCACTTTACTTTGTCACCTTTAAGGCTTATATGAATCCCATAGCAATGGCTAGATCACGAGGTCCTGCTCCATCTTCGGGACCTACCATACAAGACTACTTGAACAGACCACGACCAACATGGTATGTATGGAAATGATGACTTTCCTCCTTTTATAAGAGCCCTTTGTGTTATTAAAGAGAATCTATAGGGTACTTCTGTAGTGTGGGTTCCTCGTGTCCCAAACACAATGGTCTGATTTGCATGTAATGCTAAACCATAGTTTAACATTATGTGTATGAGCCTTGGTCTTATGAGTTCCCCCTTCCCCTCTCCTCTTTCTCCCCTGGTGCAGCCTCAGGGAAGAGATTGGAAACTTTTTATTCTGTTTTCAGCTAATAGCTGTTTGTTGTTATGTCCAAATCAGGAACTGCAGTTAGTATTAACTGGTTTATCTGAACAGGCCAGGATCATTAAGTTGGCTTGTTCAGACAAGCCATAGTTAAAACGAAACACAGTCTGCTGTACCAGTTCAGACATAATGACAAGTCATAGTTGAAAATAGAAGCAAATGCTTCTGATCTTGTTTTGGGTGTGCCAGAGGAAGAGGAGGAGCTCACGAGCCTGGGGCTCTGAAACGCAGTAACAAACTAAGGTTTAGTGTTACATGTGAATGCATCCAATAATAGGTAGAGTGACTCCCACTGAAACTATTATGATTTTTGTAACTAAATAGGTTTAGTTTTGTAGGCAACTGCTCTGATCCAGCACATGTGTAAGCACACAAAGTTTAGCATTCCAAGAATGAGTTGCAGTGAACCTTGGGTTCAGTCACTCCCCTGCCCCACACCTTTTCAGGTGTGGGGGGGAAGGAAATTGAAACTTACATTTTTAAAAGCTTGAATAGTTAGAACAAGTTTCCCAAATGTAGTTGTAACAGGAGGCTGCAGTTCATTCAAACCGAAAGCAGAAGCTTTCAATCTCCTTCTCTCATGCAGGAAAGGGGAGAAGAAAGCCCAGGCAGGAGCCTGAGGCTTGCTATCCTCATAGCAAAAACATGGTTTAACATTACATCTGAACCAGTTTTGTAAGGTGAATTCACAGTTTCCAAGGAGTCCCATTTTCTAAAACAATATAGTAAATTTGTCCATGAATACTTTTAGGAGCCATTTCCCAAAACTACATTTAATAGCATTAAGATCGCAATCTGAATCATATATACTTACAGTCAAGTAATGGGACATGTTCTATGTAAATATTGCTAGGGTTGGGCTGTAATTTTCAAATATACTTCATGTTTATGGCTTTGATTCTAAGTTAATTTAACTTAATTAAGGAAATACATGGAAGGAAAGTTTCCCATCCCCCCTCCTTTCCAGCAGCCCACTGCAACCCATCCTATGTTATTCATGAGCCCCTCCTCCCACAGAAATTAAGAACATAATTAGAGCTGTGATGGATCAGACCAAAAGCCTATCTAGTCCTGTTTCCCACAGTGGCCAACCAGATGCCTATGGACATGGCAGGACATGAAGGCAGTAGTCCTTTCCCACTGTTCTCCAACAATTGGTATTCCGAGGCATGGTGCCTCTGATCCTGTGGCGGTGCTATTTTAGCAGTGGTTTGTTCTAACAGTAGTTGTTCTAACAAACCAGGATCAAACCATAGATTCAATCTTGGTTTGTTAACAAACCACAGTTAGAATAAACCACAGTTTCTTGAGTTCAGATGCAATGGAAAATTGCAGTTTATTCAAGATTTTTAAAAAAGTAATATATAGCCATCATGATTTGTAGCCATTGATCGCCTTATCCACCATGAATTTGTCTAATCCTCTTTTAAATCTGTCCAGGTTGGCAACCATTACCACATCTTGTAGTGAATTCCATAGTTTAACTATGCACTGTGTGAAGAAGCACTTCCCTTTATCTGTCTTGAATCTCCCATCATTCAGCTTCACAGGATGATCCCAGGTTCTAGTATTATGAGGGTGAAGAATCTTTCTGTATCCACTTTATCCACACAATGCGTAATTTTATATACCTCTTTTCTGAACTAAATAGCCCCAAACATTTTAACCATTCCTTGTACAGGAGTTGCTCTGGCCCCCTGACCATTTTGGTTGTCCTTTTCTGCACCTTTTCCAGCAAAGGAAACCCCCCCCCCCACCATAAATAATTTGGTGTGGTCAGCAGATTTGGCCACCAGATAAATCCAAAGAACTTATGAACAAGTTAAAAAGTACCAATCCAAGTACAGATCCTTGGGGACCCCACTTTTTACATCCTTCCATTAGAATAACTGTCTATTTCTACCCTCTGCTTTCTGTTCTTTAACCAGTTACTGTTCCTTAAGAGGACCTCTTCTCTTACCTCATAACTGCTACGGCTGCTGGAGAGAGATTTTGTCAACAGCTTTTTGAAAGTCCAAGGGTAACATCCAGTGTTAGTCATACTTAGAGTAGACCCACTGAAATGAGTGGAAGTTAAGATAGTCATGACTAACCTCTGCCTGATTCATTTCAGTGGGTCGACTCTAAGTAGGACTAACACTGGATGCTACCCCAAGTACACAAACCATCCAGAGAAGCTGTTGTAGGGATATGGCTGAAGAGGTGAGAAAAGGACAGTAAATGTTCCTTCTGTGGACTTCCTTAATTTATCTTAGGATCAAAGCTAGTGGGGCTGTTTGCATGTAACAGCGGGGTTTAGGAGCAAATCATGAGTTAATTAACCCATGAATTCCAGGAATGCATACGGTGTACGAGTCACTTCCAGTTTTCATTAACAACCTACAAATGCAGCATTCATAGATAGTTGCTGAAAAGTGGAAGCGGTTCTCATGCAGCACACATCCCTGCAATTCATGGGTTAATTAACTCACAATTTGCTGCTGAATGTGTTACGTGCAAACAAAGTCTATACTTTACATTTGTTGAATTTGCAGGTGGACAGCTTGTAGATTTTTATAAATGAGTTTGTTTTTCGCTAAAGGGAAGAAGTAAAAGAACAACTAGAAAAGAAGAAGAAGGGTTCCAAGGCCTTAGCAGAATTTGAGGAAAGGATGAATGAGGTTTGTTATTTGGTTAACTTTATATGTAGATGGATTGCTTAGATTTTCTACTCTACCATCAGTAGCATAATGAAATTAACTTTAGGAATACCCTATCCCAGCCTTCTGTCCTCTTTCCGCATGTTTTTAAAAACCATAGCAGTGTGATAGAAAATGTTGCTTATCTAGTCCCTTGTCAGTCCACTATTCTCACTCAATATTACTTTACCTTAAAAGTGGTAGCTTCTAGTTTGCGGGGCCTCCATTTTGCAAACTGCTTGCAGCTGTAGGTAGTTCTGCCCAGCAAGAACAAAAATGTGAAGCTCAGATTCTGAAATCCCTTTAAAATTCATTCAAGTTCAATGGAGACAAAGTGTATGGTGTGTTGTAATAATTAACAGCTTTGTCAGTGCTCCTGGCTTATGGCTCCCATCATAAGGCGATCACTATCTGCAAGTATAACAGTTCACGTCCAGAACTTTAAAACAGAGGAAAAGGGGAAGAACCAAGAAAGGGTAACAGAAATGGTATCACAAACTCACGTCCCTAGGGACAACCAGATTAGCCCAATAATGTGCAGACAAAGCCTTTTTTTTTTTTACACTTAATTAGCAAAAGGAACATCCCAATTAGGTACAAATGTGCACCAAGTGATAAGAACCAATACCAGATGACATGAGGAGTCAACTTTCAGTGTTTGTTACCGTGCAGTCTTTCTTGACTGCAGATCCAGACAGCGCTAGATTAATTAACTGATATGAAAAACACAGTTTTGGAAATCCGTTCTTTCATGTTGCCCTGTTTTGAGCTTCTTGATTTTTTTTATCTCCATGGCTTAATTTCTCCTCATTGTCACTCATCCCTTTATAATTTTATTTACTTCTCAGAGCTTGTTCAGTGGGCTGCTGAACAGTGGAAGAGCTCTCTAGGGAAAGCCTGTATTAGATTGAACCTAGCACTTTCTACATTCCAACCATGCAATCTCCACACCTCCACTTAAAATGGCTCAGGAATGGGGGATGGAAAGAGCCATGATTGAATCCTTGGAGAACTACTGCCAGTCGGAGTAGACAATACTTGGGGTCATATAGTCTGTAATGTTGCCCATCTCCATGGCCTTGACTGGACACTTTAGTATTTGTTAAGTGGGGAAAGCTGCCCACCTGCTCTGTGTGAGACATCTAATACACAGAGCAAAAATGTTTTGTATGTAATACTTCAGTGCAAGTAACTAGAGATGTATTTGGGTAAAGCATGTTAATTTATTGCCTGATTCTTCTGGCTGGGCTGTATGTATTTCTGACCACCACTAGCAATGAAAACTAACAATGCGGTCCTAGGTGTGTCTACTCAGAAGTAAGCCCCATTAAATTTAGTGAGATTTACTTCCAGGTAAGTGAGTATAGGATTGCAACCAAATTGTACCAAATGAATCAACAGTTATTTATTTATTACATTTCTGTACCGTCCTACAGCTAAAGCTCTCTGGGAGGATCACAAAAATTAAAGCCCTAAAATATAACATGATAAAATATAATATAAAACCTTTAAAAGTTTTACAACAGAATAAAACCAGACTAAAAACAAGCAGTGAATGGTCTAAGAACACAATAACACATATTTAAAAACAACACTGAACAACTAAAAAGTCTGGGAAAATAAAAAGTCTTCACCTGGCACCAAAAAGACCACAGTGTAGGCGCCAGGTGAACCTCTCTGGGAAGAGCATTCCACACCAAAAAAGCCCTCTCTTCAGTAGCCACCTGCCTCATCTTATTTAGTGCAGGCACCCAAAGTAGGGCCACTGAAGATAATCTTAGGGTCGGGGTACCCCTAGAAAGAATACTTATTAGTGTTGTGAATAGAGGGCAACAAAGGCTATTTGAGAATTACCCATGATTACTTTCAATGTCTTTCAGAACTGGAAAAAAGAACTGGAAAAACACAGGGAGAAATTGTTAAGTGGAAGCGAGAGTACTTCAAGAAAGAAAGAGGTAAGCACCTTTAGTGTATTCATGCAAAGACAATGGAGTCTGGATTTTCCTGTTGTGATTGTCTTCGCTACAAGTGCAGTATTACAGCTATTGCCAAACAACACATCATAACAGGTAGATTCCTCACTTCATTGGTGACACACACATGAATGTACTAACTCAAGGTCAATTGGTTCCCTCTTTAGAAAAAGAAAAAAGAGAAGAAGAAATCCAGTAGGGTGAGCAAAGATTTCATTTTTTTCAACCTGTATGTAGATACACATTTTAACTTAAGACCATTATAGTACTTATCTATGGAGAAAAATTGGGTTTTTTTAGAAAGTGGTTTTTATATCTTGTTTCTAATTGTTGTTCAGTCGTTAAGTCGTGTCCGACTCTTCGTGATCCCATGGACCAGAGCACGCCGGGCCTTCCTGTCCTCCGCTCTCTCCCGGAGTGTGCTGAAGTTCATATTGTTTCTGATACTTAATGTTTTTAAGTCCAGTTGGTACAGCTTTAGTTAATATCTCCCAGGAATTCTTCTTTTGGAATTCAAGACAGTAATTGTGAATCTAGGGACTTGCTCCTTCTTCGTGGGCCACATCCTGTTCATTTTTGTATTTCTCTAACAAATTCTGCATCTCACAAATTTACATTTTGTTGTCTTTGGTCAAGTTGTCTCCATCTTCCTCTTCCTCATCAAGCTCTGATTCTTCCAGCAGTTCTTCTGATATTGAAGATGAGGTAAGAATGCTGTTCCTGCAAATGTAACTTTCTATAAACTTGTGCCAGCTTTTTTTCATCTTAACATTTTGATGTATAGTTTATATTTGAATAGTGAATGATACCAACTCCCAAAATAAGTCATTTTCATTGGAATGAAAGCAGTCTTTTAAGGAACAGTTTTTCATGCCATCTAACATCCTAGGGCTAAATACACTGTCTTAGATCCAAAATTCCTGTAAGTGGAACTCTCGCTCCTGGCAGAAGAGGGGGAGAGCAACTTTCTCCCATTTCCCTTTTCCCCTGCAACCCCCTGAAAATCTGCTCCAGTGGGTTAAGGACTTTCCAGAACAGCATGGGAGGTGGTGTGGGGGGTTGCAACGGGAAGGGGGATGGCCTCTTCTTCTCCCACTTCTTCCAGCACAGGGGTGCAGAACCTCAGGCCCAGGGGCCAAATTCAGCCCTCTGGTGTTTCCCAGAAGGCCCTTCCCCTGGCCCCACACCTTCACCCCCAAATACCAACTGTTGGGTGGTTTCCCCAGTTTTGTGCAGCTTTTCCCCAGTCTAAAAACTTGAAAAGCCTCTCCTAAGGCTTAGTTACTGGAAGTAAGAGCTTTTAAGGTAAAATTTGCTGTGATTATTTGTATTTCTGACCCCACCCCTGGAATGCAGCCCTCGAGAGCATCTCAGAAATGCAATTTGGCCCCCTGGCTAAAAGGTTCTGCACCCCTGCTCTAGCACAAACTTCCACTGGATTGCAGACCCTTCTGTGAAAGGAAGGAGACTTTCTGTTTGCAGAAGGGCAACTCAGGATCCAACCCATTGACCATGATCATGGCATGGAGAGCTGCCACTATGCATGGGTTCTTGGTTCTCAGCCATTGCCTGACAATGGATCCCATCTATTTCATCCAAATAATGGTTCCCATCTGTGGGGAGGGTCTTCTACTGGCTTTGCTAAAGTCCTTCTTTGTATATTCTCTGACTTCCTCCCAGCTGGGTAAGATAACAGGAGGCTTTGCACAATCACACCCAACATTGGAGGGGGGAAAGGGTGTTGAAGTTTGGAAAAATCGGTAAAAAGCCCCTTGCATTCATGTCATCAGAATTGCTGGGTTGGAGATCCTGTGTTTAGCAGGAGGGTATAAAACTTTGTGCCTGTCTCAATTGAAATTACTTAGGCTATTTTTGAATGGGAAAGCAGAAACAGTTATTTAAATAAAGACCCATTGAAAAATGCACACTTTTGTTGGGAGAATTGAAGCTGTGATGTCAAGGCAGTGCATTGATTAAGAAGATGACTGAATTTCTAGAGCACTTGTGTTTGAGTTGTTGAGGGCCTTCAAGTTGTACTGATGCACATAAGTGTGGACAGCCCTGAGCATCCTTGCAGGATTGAACATTGAGCATTGATTCTTGTTCTCAAGATGACAAGATATTCTGGAGCGCTGCAAAAGTTTTAGAAGAGGGCTCAGGACAAAACAGTCTGTTACATAGCCAGTTCCTGTACTAAAGCCCCAATGGCTGATTCTTCTCTGCAGAGTGACATTAGATGGGGTGATTTGCAAAGGAGAAGCAGCACATTGTGCTGGTTTTTCACCCTTTCTCCACCCGCCGCTTATCCCCTGCAATCCCACCATCTGCTATTTCCCTATCCATGGTTCTAACTTGTGTATGTGACAAACATGAGTATAGATCCCCAGCTGGGAGAAAAGTGGGTTAAAGGAGTCTCTGTGGAAAGGTGTTAGGAAAGAAGTAAGCACCCTCTCCTCCACTGGTCACTTCTCCACTAAGATCACCTCTTCCTGATGCTCCCTAACAGAGAAGAACTGGCTGTTGAGGCTTTTTTAATACCAAGATGGCCATGTAAAGCATCAGTTTGGCTTGATGTAGAACAGAATTGTGAAGTATAAAGCAAGCCCTATCTGGCTCTTTGCCTAAACAATGATTGCACTGTTAATTGACAAAGAGAGAGTACAAAAAGAGTACAGACAATGGAGTTTGAAGGTCTTAAGAACTCTGTTTAGAAACTGAGATCATTTACTCCTTAGCCTTTGGAGGCAATCTACCAAAACAGAAAATCAGCAGAGCTGGCATAAAAAGCTGGCATAAGCATCAAACCACTGTGCTGAGGCAAGTATCTGTTAAGGGAACAGGTCTCGTTCCAGCAGAGCCCTTTAAGGACTACAACTCTACCAAGAGCATTCATTTCCTGAGCCTGGTTGAGATGGTGGTTCCAAAGTAAGAAAAATAGGATCCAAAATGGTTTAGCTTTTACTTTTTGTTGGATCAATATAGTAATTGTTCAGGTTGGTCCAACCTAGATGTTTATCCTTTTTATTGATATTATGGCTGCAAGCATATGCTTACTTACCTGGGAAGAAACTCCATTGAACTTTTGAGAAGGCAACTATTGAATTGTACTAAATGGACTGGTTCACATGTCATGGCTACACAGGGTTTGTTTATCGTGATGTCTGTACCCAGAATTGGACATTGTTGGGGTTACAACCCAGATTTATAACCCATCTTTGTTCTTGGATTACAAGTCTGGGTTGTTCCTTTCCCCAACAACCTCCAATTCTGGGTTCAAACATCATGATAAACAACTAGAGCATCCCTGAGTTGTTTAATTCAGCAGGAGCTGGCAGTTAGGCAGCTGCATGCTCACTCATTTCCACTTTATTATTAATAACCAATTGTTAACAAACCGTAGGTTGTTTGTGACTTGTGAGCTGGGTGAGAGAGTGCAATTCTGTATGTGTCTACTCAGACATAAGCGCCATTGTGTCCAATAAAACTTACTCCCAAGTAAATGTATATAGGATTGCAGCTTAAGTATATTTTTAAATGCTGCATAATTTTCATTGTTACATTTCAGATTAAGAATGCTTGCTTGAAGTTATTTGATTTTTTTTCATGGCCTCTTTGAGCTTTGAGTTGAATCATTGAGGCAAGAACTATAAAACATTATTGGACAACTAAGTGTTATTGGGCAAACAAAATTGTAAAAAAAAAAGCATTGGATTCATCTTGGTTTGAATGAAGAAAACAGTGTGAGGGACTTGTATAAGCTTCAGCCATACCTGTAGCTAATCTATAGGAATACATGTTTATGTATCAATATTTATGTTCAATACTAGATAACAATTTACTGTGAACAAAATCAAACCATTTTCTTAAAATATTTGTGGCCAGGATAAGAAACAAGGGAAAAAGAGAAGAAAGAAAAGGTATCGCACCTCACGGAAATCATCTGAAAGCTCTAGTTCAGGTTCTGAATCGGACAGCAAGGTAAAGTGTAATATTGGAATTTTTGAAAGATACCTTATAAAGTCTTAATATCCCTGACTTCCTTCATGGACTGAAATCCTCAGGGTCAGTTAAGAGTGTGCTGGTGGCAGGAAGTGTGTGTGTGTGTGTGTGTGTGTGTGTGTGTGAGAGAGAGAGAGAGAGAGAGAGAGAGAGAGAGAGAATGAGATTTGGGCCCCCCTTGTTCTATGTTTTGCTCTAGACTGGCCTATTCGCTTTGCTCCCAAAGTGGCCTAGATGCTGGCCAGCTAAGTACAGCCCTAACCTCTATACTGCAACAATGATAAAGCATCAGTTTATGTTTTACTGCAAGCTTTGTTCTGAACATCTGACTTCCAGAGTACCAATAATTGTTAGCTCTACAATAAGTGTATCTATCATTATAGAAAATGTTTAAACTTCAGATAGCCCTTGTGCTGTCAGTGATTAAAATCAATGCTGTCTTTTAAAGCATAACTACTACTACTTTTTCTCAAATTTAGGACAGCTTAAAAAATAAAAGATCAAAGGAAGACAATGAAAGAGAAAAGGTAAAATACTCTTATACAGCAAGGCTTAACATTTGTGTAGAACTCATACTTCAGGGCCGTTGTCAACTGAAACTTGATTATCTAGATTTTTCAGAAGTGTTCCTTTCACAGTTGGAGGTAGATTTCCCAAAACCAAGTGATTTTTTCTGATGCCAATGAGCATTGCTAGGTGCTCACCTGTTCATAAAATCTCTGAAATTAGCAATATTGATATTCAGTAGCAGTAGTTACTATGCACATCTAATTGTAAAAAGTGACCTCCAGATCCATACATCAATCTGGCTGTAAATAGTAACTTTGTAAATTGTTATAGAAAAGACTTATAGTGAAATATTTGGGTGATTACTGAAAATCATGAGCAGCATTCACTCCATTTTAGCTTTCTTGCCTGGCCATTCCCTTCCTGCCAACAGTGTCCTCATAAGGTTCTTCCCAGCCATAGACTTTGTGTAAGGTTCCCCAAGCTTCCTTCTCATTGGTGCCTTGTTTCAGCTTCCTTTGACTCCATCCTCCCTTCTGTCAGGTGTTTTTCTCCACCATTTATACTACTCTTAAGTTCCAGTTCCTCAGCTCATCACATCCATTGTTCCTTTTTACTTCGTTTCCCTGTCTGACCGTGCACAGCTTTGCCAGCCCCTGAGCTTTTAGTGAGATTTTCCCTAGGAAAATCTACCTTTCATTATCATAATTGAACCTGCAGATATTGCCAAGATTCTAATTGGAAACACGTTCAGCCTAAACAGAACATTTACGAACATTCCATGACATCACAGCAGCTGAGCTAATGGCTCGCAAACAGGCGTGCAAGAGGTTACTGGTGATGGGCAGTATTATTTTAATAATTTATCTCTCTCTTTTCTTCATCAAACACAAACCAGCTTACATTATCGTCTATTAATTTCAAATTGTATCAGTACAAAAAATCAGTATTACAAAAGTACAAAAACAGCAGCAAACTTAAAAATATAATTCCTACAGCAGCGTTGCAGAACTAGAGATCACTGTTAAGTAATAGCACCAGAGCTGTCGAGATGGGTCTAAAGTATGTATAGGATTGCAGCCTATCTCAGAGTAAGCCCTGCAAGAACATAGTGGGACTCACTTTTGAATAAACATGCATAGCATGACACTCTAAGAAAATTAAGCCCAATCAGGCCTTGCAGACCTCTCTGCAGAGAGCATTCTACAACACTGGCATCACTATTGAAAAGGCCCTGCTGCTAGCAGATGGGTCTCTTACTCTGTCCTCTTCCTCTTCCTCTCTCTCTCTCTCTCTCCATATATATATATATATATATATATATATATATATATATATATATATATATATACACACACACACACACACACACACATACATACACACACACACACACACATATATATATATATATATATATATACACACACACACACACACACACACACACAGGCATGCACGTGCACAGGGAAAATGAGAGAGAGAGAAAGAGAGAGAGAGAATAACTTCTGAATGCCAGGTAGGTCCATAATAACACAATTACCATCCATGACTTGATTGTGGATGAAGGGGCTGACCTGGTGTGTATTACTGAGACCTGGGTGGATGAGCTGGGCAGGGTGGATCTGTCTCCGCTTGTCCACCTGGGTATTTAGCGCAACTCCAACCTAGATTGAAGGGGTGGGGGTGAGGTGGGGAGGAGTTGCCATTATCCATAACGATTCCCTCTCCCTCACAAGGAAACCCATCCATCCTAACACCAGTTTTGAGGGTCTGTATCTTGTGTTGGGCCAAAGCGACAACAGGTATGCTGCTGGTGTACTGCCCACACTGCCGCCCAGCAGTTTCTCTACGTGAGCTGGCTGAGGTGGTCTCGGAGGTCTCGGAGGTGGTGCTGGAGAACCCTAGGACTGTGGTTCTGGGGGCCTTCAACATCTTGAGGTCCAAAATCCCACCAATGGCCTCCCACCACTGATCCACTAGGAATTGATCCTCTCCAAACCTCACTTCCCATTCATTGCAGCGGAACTTTGATACTATTATATTAGATTTTAAATGGCTTATTTTAAAATTGTTGAAATTTAAGGTGGTTTTATTATTTGTTGATGTTGAAAATCCCTATCTTGATAGGGTCTGCTCGGGATTCATGGCAATCATGACAACCATGGGGCTGTCTCAGTACATCACTGGCCCAGCACATGTGGCAGGGCATACCCTGGACCTGATTTTTGCTGTTGAGCGGATGGGGGATGATTTGGTTTGGGGTTTTTTTTTCCAACAAGCCCATTGTCATGGTCAGATCATTTCCTTGTGAAGTTTGGTTTGGCAGTAGCAGATCCTCCCTGCAGGGGTGGGGGACTGATTATGATGGTCTACCCCCAGAGACTTATGGAATCCGATGGATTCCTGAATGCTCTGGGAGATTTTCTGGCTGATAGGGCTGGCAGTTTGGGCGAGGCCTTGGTCTCACTATGGAATGGTGAGATGGGAAAGGCCATCGATACAATTGCTCCCAAGCGCCCACTCCGGTGCTGTGGAGCCTGTAATTCACCTTGGTTTACAGAAGATCTACAGGCAATGAAACAGGCTGGACGACGACTAGAGTGCAGGTGGCGTAGGTCTCAGAGCAAGTACAATCAAAGATTAGCAAAGACTTTTTGTTGTGCCTATTATGCGGCAGTGAGGATGGCAAAAAAAATCTTATTACACATCTATTATCTCATCCTCGAAATGTTGCCCAGCAGAATTGTTCCGAATGGTGAAGAGCCTGTTGGGATCTGGCTTAGGCTCAGAGAAATTGAGATTGGAACCCTTGGTCATTTGCTGTAATAAATTTGTTAGGCACTTCTAGGAGGAAGTGGCTTGTATTCAGTCAGAACTTGATGCCACAGTTATCACAGTCTGTGGAGGTGTCCAGTGTTCCATTGTGTTTCCTGGGATCAGTTTCAGTTGTTGCAGCCAGATGATGTGGACAAGATGTTTGAATCAGTCTGTCCCACCACATGTAAACTTGACCCTTGCCCATCTTGGCTAATACGATCTAGCAGGGGTGAATTGATTGGATGGGTCCAGGGGGTGGTAAATGCTTCACTCTGTCAAGGGGTGGTGCTTGCCGCCTTGGAAGAGGCTGTAGTGCACCCTCTCCTGAAGAGGACCTCCCTGAACCCAGAGGTATGTGAGAACTATTGCCCCATTGCTAATATTCCCTTTTTGGCAAGGTGCTTGAGTGTGTGGTGGCTGGGCAGCTTCAGACATTCTTGGAGGAAACTGATTATCTGGACCCATTTCAGTCTGGTTTCAGGCCAGGGTATAGCACTGAAATGGCCTTGGTTGCTCTGGCTGATGACGTATTCCGGGTGAAAGACAAGGGGAGTGCTACCCTGTTGATCTTCCTGGATCTCTCAGCAGCTTTTGATACCATTGATCATGGTATCTTACTGGATTGGCTCTGCAGGATGGGCGCACTCCTGCCTGCAGGGCTGATTCCAGATAATGGTATTGTGGGATTCCTTTTCTACCCCATGGCTATTAAGTACCACAGTGTTCTAGTCTATCCCCCATGCTGTTCAACATCTATATGAAGCCATTGGGTGAGGTCACTAGGAGTTTTGGGGTGGGGTGCCACCAGTACGCTAATGATGCTCAGCGCTACTTCTCCTTGTCGTCGGAGTCAGCTGGGGCGGTGAAGGTGCTGGACCAGTGTCTGGAGGCTGTAATAAGCTGGATGAGAGTCAATAAACTGAAGCTCTGTGGATTGGTGGTTCCCGAGTCCAGGAATTGGGTAAGCTACCTGTCCTGGATGGGGTTGCAGCCCCCCTGAAGGAGAAGGTGCGTAGCTTGGGAGTACTCCTAGATGCGTTCCTGTTTCTGGAGCCTCAGGTGGAGTACTTGGGGCCAGCTTTGGCTGATCTGCTAGCTGTGGCCTTTCCTGGACAGGGATAACCTAGCTGCAGTAGTGCATATGCTGGTAACTTCCCGATTACACTACTGCAATGCACTTTATGTTGGGTTGCCCTTGAAGACGACTTGGAAGTTGCAGATAGTGCGAAATGCAGCAGCTAGGCTGCTGACTGGAACAGCTCATAAAGATCATATAACACCAGTTTTAAAGGAATTGCACTGGCTGCCAATACATTTCCAGTTGCAATTCAAGGTGCCGATGATAACATTTAAAGCCCTAAGCGGCTTGAGACTTCAATATTTGAGGGAACGCCTCTCCCTATATATGCCTGCCTGAGGACTGAGATCTGGGGGGGGGGGGGGGGCTTTCCTCTGTGTCCCACCAGTGCGAGACATACACTATGGTGGGATGTGGGAGAGGGCCTTCTCTACTGTGGTACCCCTGTTGTGGAATGCCCTCATCTTGGAGGCCCGATTGGCATGTACATTAATTTTATTTCAGCGCCAAGTAAAAATATAGCTTTTTACCAAAGCCTTTGAGGGCTAAATGCATCCCTAAAGTAGCATACTATTTTAACTGTTTTATTGTTTTAGATTTTAACTGGTATTTAATATGTTTTTAGCTGTTTAAATTATTTATTGTTTTATACCACTTAAATTGATTTAATCTGTGTGCCGCCCTGATATCTTAATGATATAGGGCGGGATACAAATGTTTAAATAAACAAATAAAATAGTGTTGCAGTTAATTGAAAGCAATCAATAATATATCATAATTATACTGGCTAATATTTAAACCAGCTTAACATCTGGCCATCTAAAGTGAGATGATCCTTTACTTATATATGTAGCATGCTTATTATATCTTCATACTTCACATAGACAAGCAGCTGTATGCATGGAGTTTCTAGGAAGCAAGAATCAGGTTGAATTCCCATGACAGTGTAAATGAAACCTCTAAAGACTCTCTTATAAACAACTTCTATTTCAGGGACTAATATTAGTTCACTTTTATGTTATGTGGAGCTGTGCTAGGTTTTGTATGGAACCTCTCAAGCCATATGTTCGCTGAGTAGAAAATTCCATTAACTCCATCTTGCCCAGGGCTTTCTTTATTCCATTCCCCATTATATCTGTTGTAACCATTTCCTGCCATGCTTTTTTCTCAGATAAATGAACTTCATTTATGCATTCCACTGATTCTCTCACTCACAAAATGTTATCAGTTATGATGAAACTAGAGTTAGACAACACATAAATATATTTTGCCCTCTCTTTCAGGTTTTAGCTATGATTTTTAGCTTATAGTCCCATCACTCATTGATAAATCAAAATAATACATGTTCAGATGCAAACTTTGATGTGGGGATTAACTCAGGTGACCATAATATAGGCCTCTGATTTGCCAGTATATAAAATGTAGGTTTTATCTACTATAGGATACCAAGAGCCCTGGTAGGAAAAGGAAAAAAACAGATCGTGGGGATGGCTTGTCATTGTCGGATTCCTCCTCAGAATCTGAGCATACAGATGAGGTTGGTATGCATATAAAGCCCAGAGATAATATAAAAACATTTAGCAAGTTCAGGCCTCATTGACATGCACCTGCAGAGGTATGGGAACAATTTCCCCATAATATGTGCTGCTCCAGGTGAGTGTGAATGAAGATTCCACATCAGCAGGACAGGATTTTTCCCACCTATATAAGCCTAGACTGTACTTGTATGGTTGTTATTGTCTTTTAAATTGCGGCACATGTATAGCCGCTGTCCTGCCCCTGAAAAGAATTAGGGACTGTGAAGGAATGTGCAGGATAGCAGCCATTATAATTGGAAAATTGGAGATTACTGCATATTTGAAAGAGGGTGAAATTTCTCCACATAGTTACTATGCAGTATTGGTACTGTAGTGTTGTCTCTCTCTGTATTTCAGCATTCTCCCCCCACCCCCCCTTTTCACTTAGGTACAAGCAAAAAAGAAGAAAAGCGGTGAAGAAAAAGAGAAAAATGTAAGCATTTGTCCTGCCTATACACAAACTCGTAGAAAGCATTTCTTCTAAATTTTAGATCAGCATAAACATGTGCTGGCACAAACATCCCCTTCTCAGTTGCTCTGGGAGTTTCTCTGACTTTAGTATATCATCATAAATAAGAGCAGAATTGGCTGGCTGAGTTGGTGTATGCAATGAATGGCTTTATATTTAGTCATGCTTAGAGTAGACCCATTGAAATCAATGGGACAAAGTTAGTTATGACAGACTCTTGTCCCACTGATTTCAGTGGGTCTACTCGAAGTGTGACTAAATCTGGATCTAACCCAATAGTTCTTTGTCACGACTGTATATGTTAGTCCTAGGATGGTAATTTGGATGAAAAGAACTAACTTATATTGAATCAGACCATTTATTACAGAGATTTTCCTGAGATTTGTTATCTGTTATGTCAGGGATTTAAGTTAGGGCCTCACGTGTGCAAAAGAACTACTGGTAAACTATGTCCTATGTAAACAAAGCCCCCCTGGCTGAATCTTCCTGGTATGTTACTGTACTTGGATGGTCTTAATAAAATGTTGAAATGGCTTTGGTTAACCTTCCTTTGAAAATACTTTATGCTTAGCTGGAAGATGAATTAAATTGCTTTCAGTATCCTGAGCTTGTTTCTGATATTTACATTTTTAAAGGAGAAAATTAAAAAGCGAAAGAAGCACAAGAAACATGGAAAAAAGAAGAAAAAGAAGACAGCTAGCTCAAGTTCTCACTCAGAATAACATCAATCAAGACTCTTTCTTTTTAAAAGTGCAATGAGACTAGAGAGAACTGCAACTGTGAAAATTATGACAAACTACCAACTGCATGAGCTCTCCTGTGTGTTAATATTTTAGACTTTCAGCTTGCCCAGTGCCATTGGGCTGGAAATAGCCATTGTTGTTGCCTGATGCTTAATATATATGTAGTACCCCTCTCCCCCCACCCCCAGTAGCTGGTGTTAAATGTTTCAAAATAAGTCCTGCACATGGTTTAAATGATACAGCAGCAGTGTGAAATTGGGTTGATACAAAAAGGGTTTGCCCATTCTAGGGTTTTTACATGTTCTCTGATGCGGATATGTAGCCCCGGTATCCAGGAGTCCCCTTACATTGTAATGAAAGAAATCTATTCACACATACAAAGAACTGTGCATGCGGTTTGTCTCCATCTGCTATAAGATATGGGGCAGCAGCTGTGGACAGGGATGCCCTGTATATGCATCAGGGCTCATGTACCCATCAGCAAAAGCTGAATTAGGGCTTTTTAAAAAACTGGTGAAGAAGTTTAATTTTCTGTTATGAAGAAATTTGCAGAATTCCTCTTCAAAGGTGAACATAACATAGCACCACTTGTGACATTTCATTACTACTGATGCCATTTTAAAAAACAGAAACATGCCAGTGACACATCCAAATGTTACTTTTGTAGATACCTGTAATATAATTTTGCTCTTGCTTTTTTGGGTACTCGTGCTCTCACAGATTAGAGAGTGTATTTTGATCCTTGCCAAAAGCAGTAGTGTTTGCTGATACTGTCACTGTGCCTCCAAGGGTACTTTCTGCTGCCTTTTTCTTTCTGAAAATGGAGTAGAATCCACTGGGGACTTTCCTGTGCAGGCTTCACTAAAGTAAATGGAAGTTGCAGAAAAGCAGTTGTGCTGATAATTAAGGCAAAGGGAGACATGACAGGCTGCCACGTTTGTTTAGGTAGCTGCCCCATTCACATATAAGGCTGGGGAGGGGGGCAGATGGGGAGTCTAATTTTTGTAACATAAGTGTGCAAGGCTGAGGGGAGGTGAATGTGATAGCTTTCCCCACCATGCTTCTTTGTGTTCCCGGTTCACTTCTGGTATTGGAGCTGGATTGGGAGAAAAGTGCCTGTAGCAAAGCTTGGGGGAGGGCTGAGAGGTGGGAGGGAGAGGGCTCAGCTACACTCACCATCTTTACTGTAAAAATTAGACCCTGCCCCATCCCTTGCTTTATATGTGAGCAGGGCAGGCAATAAATGTGGCTACCCATTCCCATCTAGTTTGGCTCTCAGTTTATTCTGGACATGTAGTATATTCTGCTGGGGTGAGCAACAACACTAACCTACGGTAGCATAGCTTGCATCCAAAACGTGAGGATATTACCCCCATTGAATAAAAATAATACTGAGTACTGTGCTAGTAATATGCATTACCATTATTTGAGGTGGTGTTGAGTTTAACTGAACTTTTCTGGCAAACATTTTTTTTTAAATTTGAGTTGTCATTAAGGTATTTAGAATTAATGTTCTGCATGATTTTGTACCATTTTAAAATTACCAATAGAGGAATACAGTTGTAATCACTGGTTTTTTAAATTATGTTCCACATGCAGCATTACTTATAAGTAATAGTTCATATTGCATTCATGCTTATGTTTAAATGCACACTTGCTGAAGATATTTAGCATGTAAAAAGCTGAGGGGATGATATCAAACAGCTTCATATTGAAGCTGATTTTACTCTACGCAAGTTCAGTGGCAGACCTATTATGCAACTATGTCTTGGTATACAAAATTACTGCCAGACACTCAGTAAAGATACGTTTTAAAACTCTATTTGTTTCTGGATTTTGTGTGTGAGAATGTGTGTATGTCTAACTATTCTTACATGTATTTCTTCAGCTTCTTCAGCAATAAAGTGTACCACCATTTATTTATTTATTTATTGCATTTATACCCCGCCTTTCTCCCTCTCGCAAGGAACTCAAGGCGGCTTACATTATCCTCCTCCTCACCGTTGTATCCTCACAACAACCACCCTGTGAGGTAGGTTGGGCTGAGAGTCTGTGACTGGCCCAAAGTCACCCAGTGAGCTTCCATGGCCAAGTGGGGACTAGAACCCGGATCTCCCGGCTCCCAGTCCGTCACTCTCACCACTACACTACACTGGCTCTGTATATACGTACTATGGGACCATTCATAGGCTTTGGCTCTCCACATTTGCTTCTTTATGTGAAGCAGTGCTGAAACTGTGTTATGCATGCTTGCTTCAGCTTCCTGTTAAGCAAATAAGTAGGGAGGAGGGGGAAAAACACCTTAGGCTACTGGAAAGATAAAAAGAAATGTGTTACTATTATTGTTGGAAGCCTTGGCTTGTTGCCCTATTCACACTACAGTGGTAGAACCTATACACACAGTGAGATAAGCAGTGGGTCTCAGGATTGGATACCTTCTCCTACTACCTTTATGTACAGCTAAGAAAGAAAGAAAAGCTTTATGTGGTCTGCCCAGTAGTTGGGATGTACTTTCTTGGAGGCACACACACAAAAACAAAGGCAGCTGTGTTGGCCCATACAGTGTGGTGTAGTGGCAAAGAGTGTTGGACTAGGAGCTGGGAGATCCGGGTTCTAGTCCCCACTCGGCCATGGAAGCTCACTGGGTGACTTTGGGCCAGTCACAGACTCTCAGCCCAACCCAACTCACAGGGTTGTTGTTGTGAGGATAAAATGGAGAGGAGGCGGATTATGTAAGCCGCCTTGGGTTCTTTGCAAGAGGAAAAAAGGCGGGGTATAAATGCAATAAATAAGTAAATAAATAAAAATTCACAGTAGGGCAATATAAGCAACCAAGGAAAGAACTGAGGCCATCCAGAATGAAGGGGGAAAGAAAAAAAGTTAAAGCTGAAAGAAGAAAAGTCTCAGCAGCCCATGGGGGACAGAGAGAGAAGAGACGATTCAGCAGCTTCTGCACTGAGGTTGTCACTGAAACAATCAGCTGAACCCAGTGAGAGAAGAGGGCTCAACATGTCTGGGCCTCAGTAGCAGTTGCCAAGGAATTGCTTCAATGGTGCTTGTTTACCTCAGTTTCTGACATAATTTTCCACTCCCCCACCCCAAATAAATCTAACCTGAAAGAAGTCAGAAACACGTAAACAAGTACCAGTGAACCAATTCTGTTAGTGTACAATGAAATACAATGGGTTGGATCCAGACTTAGTTGAACTTAAGTTCCATTGAAATCAGTGGGATGAGTTAGTCATGATTTAAGTCCCATTGATTTCAGTGGGAACTAAATGCAGCTAACTCAAGTCTGGATCCAACCCTATGTTACCAATTCAAAAGACTGCTAAGAATTGAATCAACACGTGCAAATGAAATGCTTAAATCACCCCAGGCAATAAGCCTAACAACTTCTCTATTCCCTGAACAGCTCCCCTTTCCCTAGTCATGTAGAAGATGAAGCAGGCTTGTTTTCTGTTGATCCAGATGGTAGGTCTAGAACTAATGAGTGGAAAGTCCAAGGATGCAGATTTAAGCTAAACTTTAGGAGAAACTTCCTACTCATGAAAGCTGTTCACTGGTGGAACAGGCTGCCTTGAAAAGTGATGGATGGACTCTCCTTTGCTGAGGTATTTGAGCAGAGGCCGGACAGCCATCTGTCGATAGTTGCAAGATTCCTGCAATGAGCAAGGGATTGGACTAATGGCTTCCAAAGTCCCTTCTAGCTCTAAACTTTTCTGATTCCATGAATAACTGACAACATGCACATATAATTGACTTAAGATGTCAGTTGGATCCTACTTGTTTCCCTTTCCGTGCTGGGTCTCCTCAATTCTTCCTTTTCAGTTTGTTCTGGTCTTTTCTCTTTCACTGTCCTTTCCTCCTCACCCAACAGTCACTTTGCCACCCCACAGCGCCAATGTTGTTTATTCGGTCAGTCGCTTCCGACTCTTCATGACTTCATGGACCAGCCCACACCAGAGCTTCCTGTCGGCCATCGCCACCCCCAGCTCCCCCAAGGTCGAGTCCATCACCTCCAGAATATCATCCATCCATCTTGCCCTTGGTCAGCCCCTCTTCCTTTTGCCTTCCACTTTCCCTAGCATGAGCATCTTCTCCAGGGTATCCTGTCTTCTCATGATGTAGCCAAAGTACTTCAGTTTCGCCTTTAATATCATTCCCTCAAGTGAGCAGTCTGGCTTTATTTCCTGGAGAATGGACTGGTTTGATTTTCTTGCAGTCCAAGGCACTCTCAGAATTTTCCTCCAGCACCACAGTTCAAAAGCATCTATCTTCCTTTGCTCAGCCTTCCTTATGGTCCAGCTCTCGCAGCCTTAGGTTACTATGGAGAATACCATTGCTTTAACTATGCGGACCTTTGTTGTCAGTGTGATGTCTCTGCTCTTCACTATTTTATCAAGATTTGTCATTCCTTTCCTCCCAAGAAGTAAATGTCTTCTGATTTCCTGGCTGCTGTCAGCGTCTGCAGTAATCTTTGCGCCTAGAAAGACAAAGTCTGTCACTGCCTCCACGTTTTCTCCCTCTATTTGCCAGTTATCAATCAAGCTGATTGCCATAATCTTGGTTTTTTTGAGGTTTAACTGCAACCCAGCTTTTGCACTTTCTTCTTTCACCTTTGTCATGAGGTTCCTCAGCTCCTCCTCACTTTCAGCCATCATAGTGGTATCATCTGCATATCTGAGACTGTTAATGTTTCTTCCAGCGATTTTAACTCCAGCCTTGGCTTCATCAAGCCCAGCACGTCACATGATGTGTTCTGCGTACAGGTTGAATAGGTAGGGTGAGAGTATACAACCCTGCCGTACTCCTTTCTCAATCTTAAACCAGTCCGTTGTTCCGTGGTCTGTTCTTACCATTGCTACTTGGTCGTTATACAGATTCCTCAGGAGGCAGACAAGATGACTTGGTATCCCCATACCACCAAGAACTTGCCACAATTTGTTATGATCCACACAGTCAAAGGCTTTAGAATAGTCAATAAAACAGAAATAGATGTTTTTCTGAAACTCCCTGGCTTTCTCCATTATCCAGCGGATATTGGCAATTTGGTCTCTAGTTAGTCTGCCTTTTATAAACCCAGCTTGTACAGCTGGCAATTCTCGTTCCATGAATTGCTGGAGTCTACCTCACAAAATCTTGAGCATTACCTTACTGGCATGTGAAATAAGTGCCACTGTTCGATAGTTTGAACATTCTTTGGTGCTTCCCTTTTTTGGTATGGGGATATAAGTTGATTTTTTCCAATCTGTTGGCCATTCTTGTGTTTTCCAAATTTGCTGGCATATGGCATGCATCACCTTGACAGCATCATCTTGCAAGATTTTAAACAGTTCAGCTGGGATGCCGTCATCTCCTGCTGCCTTGTTATTAGCAATGCTTCTTAAGGCCCATTCGACCTCACTCTTCAGGATGTCTGGCTCTAGCTCACTGACCACACCGTCAAATCTATCCCTGATATTATTATCCTTCCTATACAGCTCTTCCGTATAGTCTTGCCACCTTTTCTTGATCTCTTCTGCTTCTGTTAGGTCCTTGCCATCTTTGTTTTTGATCATACCCATTTTTGCCTGGAATTTACCCCCGATGTTTCTAATTTTCTGGAAGAGGTCTCTTGTCCTTCCTATTCTATTATCTTCTTCTGCTTCCGCGCATTGCTTGTTTAAAAATAATTCCTGATCTCTTCTGGCTAACCTCTAGAATTTTGCATTTAATTGGGCATATCTTCCCCTATCACTGTTTCCTTTTGCTTTCCTTCTTTCTTGGGCTGCTTCCAGTGTCTCAGCAGACAGCCATCCTGCCTTCTTGGTTTTTTTCTTTGGGACGTTTTTTGTTGCCGCCTCCTGAACAATGTTGTGAACTTCTGTCCATAGTTCTTCCAGGACCCTATCTACTAAACCTAGTCCCTTAAATCTATTCTTCACCTCCACTGCATATTCATGAGGAATATTACTGAGCTCATACCAGGATAAAAATATGGGGCAGGAGGAACACAGCAGGGGTAAATGCATTTCTGAGGAGGGGGGCAGCTTTATTGCATGTGTTAAGATTTCTGTAAGAGAAATAATGGCATATTTCACACTAAGCCTCCTCTCCTAAACATACTTTTCCTGAAGCGAGTCTTCTGACAGACATCCAAAAGACGTAAATAGCCTTGCTGATCCAGGGGGGTGGGGTGGGTGGCTGGGTGGGTGGATTTCAAAAATCACAGCAAGCAATATTTAGGATCAAGAAAAATGTCTGAAAATAGTGATGGAATTCACTTTCAAGCAAGCACGCGTACGGCTGCAGCCGTATTTTAATCTCCAGTTTATGTTTCAGTTACATGTATATCTGAAAATGCTTCCCTTCAAGTAACCACAAAGGTCCAGCTATGGAAGGCAAGGGGGCGAGCTACTTGCGTGCGTGCGTGCGTGCGTGCGTGCGGGGGGAATTGCTTAACCCACCCCATGTCCCCCCCCCCGCACACGCACCCCTCCTTCCGTTGATCTTTGTCTGTCTGTGTCTCTCTTTCAGCGTTCTTGGTCCCCATGGTCACCAACCCACCCGTTTCCCTCCCTTTTGCGTTTGCCACACTGAGCGCCGTAAAACGCGGCGCCGTAATCCAAAGTGGAGTGACCCAAGGCCGGCCAGGCTGCCTGACTGTGGGGAGAAAGCAAGGGGCTGCGACTGGGCGAGGCTGGCTTCCTCAGGGCCGCCCTTCCATTCCACATGCATCCTTCCCGCCTCGTGGCGGGGCGGCCGGAGTCCTCTGTTGCCACGGTAACCGCGTGGCTTGAGGCGCCGGGGACCGGCCAAGGCCGCAGAGCTCAGGATGAACAGGAAGAAGCTGCAGAAGCTCGCCGAGTCGCTGTGCAAGACCGCTAAGCACTGTGAGTGAGAGACGGGCCTCCCTTCCCCCACCTCTTCCTCTTCCTTCCAGCCAGTCTTTTATTTTACTTCATTTTATTTTTAAACTTGTATTTTGCTGTTTCATTCTTACACGTTAGTGTGTAGGGCTAGAACCAGGGAGACCCGAGTTCAAATTCCCATTTGATGTTGAACCTGCCTTGGTGACGTTGGGCCAGCCACTATCTCTCCACCTTAACTCACCTCACAAGGTTGTTGAGAAGATAAGGGTACAATCCTATGCATGTTTAGACAGAGTTGTAGGACTTTTTTTCTGTCTAAACATACATAGGATTGCATCCTAAAAGAGGGGGGGAATCGTGTAAGCTGCCCTGACCTCCTTGGAGGAAGGGCAGGCTAAAAATGTCAATTAACATTGCAATAAATGTATCTATTGTAATAAATGTAATAATTAAATGACACAAGTTGATATCAAACCCAAGGGATGTAACTCTGTTTCAAAACACTGTTAAGGTTGTGACTGGAAGCTTCTCATGAAATGCATAATTTATTACAAAGATTTAACCACTGCTCTTCGGCTTGAAAGCTGCCAGCGCTGTGCACATCACTGAAAGAACAATAGCAATAAAATAAAAATGATTAAAACCAATACAAGAGCAGAATCAGACTGAGAATCAGACTGAGAATTTAGCAGAATCTAAAACCTAAAGATCTACAAAGTCTAAAAGGGCTGATAAGATAAAAAGGTCTTCACCTGATTCCTGAAAGTATCAGACTGAGCCCCAAACAGGACTCCTCGAGGAAAGCATTCCAAAGCCTGTTATAAATATGACAATTCAGCTTTTCTTCTGTGTAGTATTTCATTTTAATTATTGCCATGACTTACTTTATTTTATAGTCAACAAATTTGAAGTGGAATGTCTCATAAAGCTTTTCAACAACTTGGGGGTGGAGCCCAGTGACCGACATGCTGTTGTTGGTTTAGACCGTAACTCATTTCGAAATATCCTACATGTCACATTTGGAATGACAGATGACATGATTATGGACAGAGGTGAGATTAAATCAATTCTTGCAAATTTGAATGTATTTAAAATACCTATTTTAAATAAAAAGCAGTTGACATAACAGTTTCGAAGGCATTTCTATTCCATAGAGATTCACTATGTTGATAGGGCACATAATGGAAGCCCTAATTGTTTTAGTGTTACTTTCGTCTTTTACTGCTCATTATACATAAATAAGTCCCTGTGTAATGAGTAATGAGTTCTACTAGTGACTAATGTGTATATATTGAGAGTATTGTTTGCATCTGCCACTTATAGAATGGCTTTGAGGCAGTTTAATCTTTGAGCCTTGTTCTCTTGTATAGATGTTAGTTAGCTAGCTAGCTAGCTAGCTAGCTAGTTATGGACAAGTAGCACTATTGATGCAGTATCTCAAATAAAGCATTTACAGTACAATCCTATCAGAAGTCCCATTGAGTGAAATAGCATTTACTCCTAGGTAAGTAGGAATACTTACTTGTGAGTAAAGTCCACTTGGGGGGAAAAGGGGGCTTAGTTCCCAGTAAACCCACTGGACTGCACTATTAGCCTAGAAAGGTAGAGACCCTTATATGAGACACCTTTATACAAACTCATTTTGAGCAATAGTCAGTGTACATGTTAGCCATTGCTGTCTAGGGCTGTGTGTCGCTGTAATGTATCATTACTATAATGAGGCAATTAAGATGAATAACAGTTAAAATATAAAACATGGTGCGGCTGTCATCAGAAGCTCTAGTTACAAAATTACATAATCATGTTTTTAAAACTCTGAGTTGGTGACAAATAATTGCTTGCTTCAGCATTGTGACTGGTGTCCAAAATAGCTACTTTAGGTTTCCCAAGGCTTGAGCTGGATCAGTGGGATTTGTTTTTACTTTGAATAGTATACTTCCCTCCATCTCCCGCATGCGGTATGAGAAACTGCTTTTGAAATCCCCTTACTTTCCAAAGTGGTTTGCTGTGTGGCAGCCCAAAGCCCGTGGTGTGTGGAACTAGTTGTGCTGTTTATTTGGATCCTGGACTGTGCATAAATAATGATTTTGAGATTTCTAAAAGAATTATTTTATAGCTGCTAGTAAAAATAGTTCTTACAGTTTTGTTTCTGAAAATATTTCTGATAACAGGTACGTCTTAAACGTGTTTTGTGATCAGAGTGTTATCCTACTGTAGGAATCGGCAAAGGAACAATGCCATTAGTACAATTAAAAATGTCCATTAAAAATTAATTAAAAATTTAATGGAGCAGAGAAATTCTTATGTTTCCATATTTATTTTTACTTAAAGCCTAGGGTGGAGTATATGGGGTTATAACATCTTTCTGTTTTTATTTAAGCTTGTATTAGGCTGGGTAGGTGGTGAACAAAGATTGGGAGACAATCTTAATTGAACCATACATATCTAAGCCTAACACATAGACACAGAGGCTGCAATCCTGTACACACTTACCTGAGAGTAAGCCCCACTGAACTAAATTAGGTTTAATTCTGAATTGCCGCATATAGGATTGCACTGCACTTGGGTGATTTGGTGCAAATATTTTGAAATACACTTTTACAATAACCTCTCTTCTCATTTCAGTGTTCCGTGCTTTTGACAAAGACAATGACAGCTGTGTCAGTGTAACAGAATGGGTGGAAGGGTTATCAATATTTCTCAGGGGATCACTCGAAGAAAAGATGAAATGTAAGATTTCTATAGCAGCGGCAAGTTTTCATGCTAGTCTTAAATCTAGGACAATTTAAATGACAAGCATATTGTTAAAGTATGTAAGTATTCTGCCTTTAATAATTGAAATGTTTTATCACTCATTTTAATTTTTTTATCTCACAGTTCTTCCAAAGAGCTGAGGGTAGTATAAATATCTTATCATCCCCCACTTTTATCCTCATGACAGTTCTATGGATGAGTGAAGCTGAAAGTGACTGGCTATGTGTAGTTTATATTTATAACCCACTTTTCTATTGTAAAATAATCAAGGTGACTTACAGTGAAAGAGAATAATTATAAACAACAATAAAAATGAATCCTGTAAAATGGGTGGGGAATGGGTGGCTCTCTGAATGTTGTTGGACCACAGCTCGCATTATCCCTCATCATTACAGTCCAACAACATCTAGAGGGCCACATGTTCCCCACCCCTGCTTTAAAACAACAGCAGATACAACATCAAGACTGAAATCATCAGTGGATTTTGTGCCTGAGTGAGGATTTGAATCAAGGTTGTCTCAGTTCAAGTTCAACACTAGACATACCAATATTTAAATGTGTTTTTGTATTTCTATCTGCAATGCTTGGGAGTACCCAGCTGAATAACTGATGTCATTGAAAAGCAATTGTATACAAGATGATATGAGATTATATGGATGGATGTTCTTTCCATAGGATTTCAGCTTTTATGGCTCATTCACACAAGCAAGTCACCAAGTGATGAACTGCATGTGATATTGTCACAATTCTATTAAGAATCATATGATCTAGAAAGTACAGCCAATAGTTTGAGAACCTAGTTTATAATTTAAGTCCTTTATATAAGCATGGGGAGAAGGTCTCTATAACTGCTCCTTCTGCACCTATTCTTTAACAAGTATTTGTTGCTGTCTATTTCTTCACAAATTACATTGCTTTTGCCACTGACTACAGGATATGTGTCAATTTCTGAAATTACCGGACAGTAAGGTATTGAGAAGTTATATTTTTTTTAAAGCAAGTTGGATGATCCTACAGCAAATGTAAAAGAAATGTAAATGTCTGAATTAACAGGAAGCAAAGTTGTTATTGTGAAAGCAAGTGTCCAGCTTTGGGGGAAAAGGAATGCAGATTGATTAAAACAAATATAAAATATAAAACAAATCATGAATATGTGGTAACTTAAGTAAAGGGGGAAAGCACCACAAAATATCTAAAATGTGCTTTAGCAGAGCAGGTTTTGGCAGCCTTTCTTTTAAATATAATTTACTAACTGCTAAGTCCTCTCGTTACCTGAAATGTGCTTTGTTTGCTATGCATGCTTTGCATTAACTCAGTTACCCTTTCCAAAGACTGCTTTGAGGTTTATGACCTAAACAGTGATGGATATATTTCACGGGAGGAAATGTTTCATATGCTGAAGAACAGTCTGCTAAAACAGCCATCAGAAGAAGATCCTGATGAAGGAATTAAAGATTTAGTAGAAATAACACTGAAAAAAATGGCAAGTACCATAACTTAAAGACTTAACTTCTAAGATATATAGGGTTAGTCATACTTAGAGTAGTCCATTGAAATTAATGGAACTTACTCATGATTAATTTAAGTCCCATCAGTTTCAATGGGCCTACTCCAAGTATGGCTGTCTGAATCCAGCCGAAGTATACACTGCACTCACATCTAATATTAATGACCAACAGCAATATTTGTGTGTGGTAGGAAAATATATATAGCCAAAAGTTTTAGAGATGAAAAAGAAGCACAACTGGACTTAATCACTCCAAGAATAACTAAAGAAATAAATCCAAGAGTCCATCTCTGTTCATTATACAAATTGGTACTAGTAAATGAAAGTGGTTTGAACAGCAGCAGAAAAATATTTTTAAAAGTATCAGCAAAGCAAAGGAGTTTGTTCAGCAGCAGCATAACATTTCTGTTGTTATACAAGTTGCTAGTAACTAGCATGCTGACTGTGCAATACTAGGCATGTCTACTCAGAAGTAAGCTTTATTCAATTCAGTAAGGCTTGCTCCCACTTAAAGTATGTATAGGATTGCAGTCCAAATGCAGTAACTGTATTGGCTAACAATACCTGCTCATTTTTGTAGGACTATGACCATGATGGCAAACTCTCTTACATGGATTTTGAAAAGGCTGTAAGAGATGAAAATCTCCTTCTAGAAGCATTTGGACCATGTTTGCCTGATATGAAGGTATTTGTGTAATTTAGACTGGAATATAGAACTGCTGTTAGTAGTAAATAGCAGGTCTAATAAAAGATGGTCCTCAATCTACTGAATATAATCACAAGGGCTTGGATCCAGGATCTGCCTTCTACAAGACGAAGAGCTCTGCTTACAGAAGGTTCCACCCCCTGATTATTAGGGATCCCTCCTCACCCATTCAGCAGATGTCTCCTGACGCTCTGTGTAGCTTTTCAGGGGGCTGGGGGGGCTGCTATGGGAAGTAGGGGCCAGGGAAGTCTGCTTCCATCAGCACAATTGATCCAGCTTAAATCTGGCTCTAACCCATGGTATATTGTTCATGGCATATCCAGTTAGTAGAATAGTAAACTCACTATAAGACATTCGTAAGATTTCATTCAAACTATTGCTATGAAATACTGCAATTTTGTCCGTACAACACATTCAAACTGGACAGGATAGAAATCACAAAAAACTGAGGTGACTGAAGTGAAGGTCTTATGAGAGGACATTGAAGGAGGCAACATTAGTTTAGCTTCATAAAATGTTGAAGGATATGTTTACATTACAAGGATACCTGAAGCTAATCAGTTAGCAAAACATCTATACCAGGAGTAGGAAACCTTTTTCAGTCCAATAGCTGAATTCCATTCTGGCAAAGTTCTGAGGTCCACATTCCAAGGCAGAGTGGGCAGGACCAAAATGTGACTCTTACCTATTTTAAGCCTATTCATAAGTAAGCAGGGCAAGCCTCTGCAGGTCTGCCCAGAACCAGGCAGAAATGTATTAGCAGCACTTTAAAATGCCATCCAGTATACCAACTCTCTGCACTTATACTCAGAAATAAACATGAGCAGCATATATACTCAGAAGTAAGTAAGACTTAATGTTCCTGATAAGCAGCTGATCCAAGATAAGAGCTTTTCCCTGTCTGGAAAAGGGGACAGAGCCTGGGAAAGAAGCGGGTGGGTCGAATGGGGAACACTTGTGGGCTATATTTGACCCAGGGCAGGTGGTGGGGCAGAGCAGAGGTTCCCCATGCCTGATCTATACAAACAACACATTTCAGGGCAAATTACCGTACACAAATGATCTTACCATACAAATTGAAGCAACCAAACTCCCTTGTTTAATATAGTTTCAATCCAGGGGCAAGGCATTAGGAAGTTGGGTATTCTTTATTGGGACATTCAACTTCCCTAACAAGAGCCTGAATTAAAAACTGTAGAAGAACCCCAGATCTCTGTCAGCAACCCTTGATCTGTTGTGTTAAATGCACCTAATTTACTGAACCTTCTGGATTTGGTTTAGCAAAAATATTTCTAATGTAGTACATCTTGCTTGTTCCTCTCTATTTTGTAGTAGACAACTTCCACTTCTCTGGAAGATGTAAACAAATCTGTTTGGTTTTTAGCTGGCTCCTGTATCTGAGTGGGGGTGGGGACTGCAATTGATTAGATAACGCTTCGTTCTAGGGTTTCTCTTTAAGTAAATATGTACACACTGAACAGTTACATACCACAGAAGACCCTGTGCAACTCTCCTATATACCTTTAAAGCATTACAACCAAAAGTTAAGAAAAGGATATTGCATTGGATTTGCAGAAGTATGAGACCTACAGCAAAGCTGGCTATTTCAAACATCCAGATTTTTGTGAGTGCTCTGGAATAGTACATCCTTTTCATCAGATGGCATGCACTAACGTGGTAATTAAAGGAAATCACAACTTTGGGATCAAATCCCCTCCTTTAGTCCTGAAAAATAGGATGTTTTTGTTTACAATACCACAAAATAATAATATAGTTTTCATGGAAGCATACTAATTTCTAATTTTAGAGCAAATTGCCCATCTGTGAGTAAATGTTCATAATTTTTCAGACCATTTACATTTCAGACATGATATATAGCTCTTTAATATCAAAATCAAAGGCTACAATCCTGTGCATATGATGCACTGAAATAAATGAGAGCCGGGAATGCAGAACATGACAAGCAACTACAGCCAACTACCTTTGCTTCTTGAGCAGTGATTCCCAAACTGTACCATGGCATGGTAGTGTGCTGTGAGATGGGCTGAAAAATAAATTAAGCCATTATGTGGGAAGCATCAATTACTTCAACCCTAAAGCTCCATGCAGCATTCATCTCTTTCTCTGCAGTGGTCATCTCAAGAAACACACTGGGATTTGTTAACTTGCTTTACAGCTGACAGGAAGAAGGGAATCCCATAAGAAATTACCATTGATGCAGAAAGCACTAC
The DNA here is from genome assembly GCF_057233095.1 of Heloderma suspectum. Taxonomy (NCBI): domain Eukaryota; kingdom Metazoa; phylum Chordata; class Lepidosauria; order Squamata; family Helodermatidae; genus Heloderma; species Heloderma suspectum. The sequence goes on from NC_139462.1 coordinate 194,090,823, forward strand.
ACAAAGGGGGAGGGCAGACCATCCAGAAATAGAATTAACTGAGCTATCTTGTAGGCAAAAGCAAGAGAATGCCTGCCCATTGTCTTGATGGTCACTGAGAAAATACATATAAATTGTGTGCCAAGTGACACATGCCTGTAATTTTAATCTAGAAATTCCCAACCCCCACCCCTATTTCAAGGCTTAAATTTTGAGAAACTGTTGGTTCTATGGTGAAGGCACCTTTACACGTACTTTAATTTTCTGTATTGGCTTTTGCCACTCTTTATATATTCTTATACAGCAGGGTGCAGAAACTTAGGCCCAGGGGCCAAATCCAGCCCTTCAGGATTTTCCAGATGGCCATGCCACATCCCTGGTATTTTGGCCACATCCCAGCCTCTCCCACTCTAATTTTGAAACCCCATAACTACATCTCTATTTAGATGTCTTGGTGGTCATAAAATTTGGCCAACGGCAGAGAGCTTTCTATTATAACACAATATTGAAGGTATAAAAGATATAAATTAGGATCCAAATAATTATGGAACTAGTTTTGCACATCTGTGGGATTTTGGGCTTGTATTTCTCAAAAAGTACACACTTGGCAAACTCTTTTGAAACATGTTAATATCAAGAACAAATTGTAATATGGAATAGAAGTCTGTTGTTCAAAGGGGTTGGGGGGAAGAGCCAGATATTCCACTGGGCACACCCAAGTCCTTGGGCATAGTTCTTTGGAAACAAGCCATGATAAAGATGGCCTAATATAAAACGACAGGATTGAGATTTTACTGTTAAATAAATAGTGTTCATGTTTTGGCTTCTGTGCTGTTTATATTATGCAAGTCTAACTTTTATAAACTATACATTAACATTAGATACTTTCTAATATTTTACTTTACAGTGCAGGATGGCATTTGAGGCCCAAGCGTTCCAAGATACTCCTGATTTGTAGCTCTGCAAGTGAAATATACTGTGTGAACTACTATGAAAGGACACCATTAATTAAAAAAATAAAGTAAAGGAAGCAAATTAGACACTTTTTTCCTACAAGCATTCTAAAGTACAAAGGTTAATGGAAAATATTTTGATATACTTTCTTCCATAGTAATACATTTATAAGGATTCCAAAAATAACAGGACGACATAAATGTTAACAATTTGCAGCAAAGGGATAGTTTATTAAACAGAATGTACAAAAACATTGTCAGATCAAGCCATACAGTGTTGTTGTGTAACACTGTTTAAATTAAATATATAGAATACACTATCCGAAGTATTTATATTCGTCTTCTCTGCTTCACTGTTGGCTTTGTTTGAGTGTTCACTGAAATCCCTCCAGATAGATCAGGAGTCTGAACAGGAACCACAACCTAGTTTGGACAGAAAAATCTAAACTTAGTACATTCTGTTTATACTTTCAGTAATTGCTCTAGATCGCTCAGACAGATAACTGAACAATGTACAGCAGGGAGTCAAGTAAGCAAACTCAGTGGTCTCTCTCAAACTGGTCTCTCCTCTCCTTCTCCACTGCCTCTTTCTGCACGGCTTGCTAGCAAACCCTGCATACTCATGCACTCATGGAGGACAAACTGACCTATTCTCCCTTTCATTGCTCTCGCTACCACTGTTTATCCCATAAGGTCTGCTAACATGTATAGCTAGTGCAGCAGTGATTTCTGTAAACTGTTTACCACTCGTCTTTTTTCCAGAAATAAAAGACTTGGCTAGGTGGGACAACAAGCCCAAGTGGCTTTCAGATGGCAGCATTAGATAAGAGGGGAGGGAGAAGAGGTTATGGCATGTGAGCAGTAAATGATACTGAGCAGCAGCCCTCTATGAATGGATTTGGCTCAAGGACTACAAGCTGTCATTCACTAGTTTGTGGGAAATGAACAGCTATTAAAGCATTTTGAGTGGTATTCCTGTCTTTGGTCTGCAAAAAAAAATTTCACTCAAGATCGCCCAAAGTCTAATTTGACTCATTTTACCTCTCATTTCATTGTTACTCACCTGATGATAGGCTAGGAAACACTTCATGAGATATATTTTTATACTTCGGAGCAGATTTCAAAACACACAGTAACACATGTACAGCATCAGTTAAGAACAGCATCCATTTGTTACAAAGTTGGCAACAGAAAAAGAGCCAAACACTAGTTTCTTAGTCACCACTCAGATGTATTTGGAAAGGAAAACTGGAATACACACAACTGAGCCCCTTGAAATCACTGTAACAATATGCATATATATTATACGATGAACTCCCATGCACAATACATTGCATGAAAGGGTTTTAAAAATGCAGTCCTAAGCACATTTCTGTAGATGTTAACTTCTAATGAAATCAATGGGGATTGTTTACTCTGCTTGTGACTGCAGTATAAGTATTCTATTCATTAAGTAGTTGAAAGTAGACTTAAGGTTAAAACTGAAATCGGCACTTCTATTTCAGAAACTGTATAATTCAGAGGAGCAATTATTTATCACATAAAAAGAAATTTTATTTCATCCTAGGAGTTATGTTTCTAATTATTTTAGACCAACCTAAACAGAAAATGCCAGAAAATTGGAAACATGGACAGTTTTAGAAGGCTCCCTTATGCTGCGCAGTACTAAAATGAAATGATGATTATCCAAAACGAGGTGTTCATCCCTTTCCCAAATAGATGTGTTTATAGAATCAACATGGAAGGGCAGTTTATCACCTCAAAATAAAATGTGTGATTCTAGCACACATTTTGAAAACACTGAATGAGAATTTGCTATAGCATACCTTCTTTAGCTTATTACGAATTAAGTTTGCTGAGGTGTTCAGTGAATCATCATCCATGTCTATTTTAGGTGTTTCTGGTAGCTTTGGACCAATAATTATTTCTTCACTATTGTCTCTTCCAAAAAGGGAAAGTTTGTTGTCTTCATCACGTCTCCTCTTTCGTTCCTGCAGCTGAGTTGTTCGGGGCATGAATCTTCCAAGCCCGTTATCACAAGGAAGTTTTTTTTTGCAGGCTGATGTGTTATGTACTTCTCGCTGCAGACTCTGAGTCATTATTGTCCTCTGGTTAAAGTACTCAGATGTTTTAGTACAGTCAAGAACAGACTGAGGTGCTACTAACACATTCCAACAGTGCTCTCCAGAAGGAGATGCTATATTTCTCAATGGCAGTTCACAACAGGTTGATTGGTGAGGACCATGAACATGTGCAGGTGGATTCCAGTTACTAGTAGCTGCTTCAGTTGTACATGATCCAGAAGTGTCTAATTGAATGTTCTTTTGAAAACTTGTATTAGAATCCTGTTTCTTCACCAGTAATTGCTCTTAAACATAAAATAGTAGAAATTACCATTTTGAATATCTAACCACATCTAACTATTAATATCTGGATCACATCAAACTGTTAATCTTACTTCCAGGTAAGTTTCAATATGAAACTTATGAAGAACATTTCATTAATTTTTAGCTGCCTTGAGTGTCATTTTTTGGCGCAACAGTAGGATATAATTAAAAAACAAACAAACTTATGCCTAAGTTCGATCTAGGAAGGGCCACCTTCTACTCCCTACCTTGAATACTTTCGATTTCCACTATCACACCAGAGGGCCAAAGTAAAGATGATGCTAAATGCATCTTTGCATTTAATATGCATTCTTCTAAAAATGCAACTAGCTGCTCTGGGGACCCCTGAGCAGGATTATGACCACAGCAGGCAGGGAAGAGGAGATAGGACACGAAAAATATGTACCAGAGAGCCAAAACACTTTTCTACTGGATTGGGGAGTCAGTGGGTAAGTTTTCCTTCATAAACTGTCTGTCAGGTCAAATAGGTGATTACTATTCTTATAGCAAGGCAGCTTTATACACTTGTTCAAGGCACAGGATTGCTTTAATAAACTATTTTTCAAGCTGCATCTTGGAGGAACATCTGGCATTGTTCAGTTCTATCCGGTCCTTGTAGCACACCATACTGTGGCAGATGTGAAATAATACAGGAAGAATTTAGATTTAACTAGAAAATACAAACCAAAGAAATTTAACTTCCCCAAAAGTGTACAGCCACAAACCTTTGTTACTGGTTACTTTTGCTATATACTTTCTTCTGTCTTGTATTTTCTCTCTGGTCTCTTGTACACTCTCAAATTCTGGAGCATAGCACACATGCAGCAAACTGCCAAAGAAACTCCGTTCATCTAATTTTCTTTTGGCTATCCTAACAAAGCGAAAGTTAATGTTAAACGTTACCCAACCTTTTAAGATCTTTTAAAGCCCATAACTAGATTAAATTATGATATTAAAAAAATTACTTTGTGACTTGCACACAACTAGTATGTCACAAAAATCTCAACATTAAACTACCAAGGATCATAGGGTAAAGTGAAGACAGGCTATCATTCCCAAGTTATCAATACCTTGCACTCTGTATTTTTTGAAACTTGATCAGGTAAACTTCTGTAAATTCTTCTGCTGGATAGTCATCTAATGGATTATATTCTTCAATGGTGCCATACAATGCAAATTGCTCAACTAATTCCTTCATAACACCCAAGGCAGGCACACCTTGTATTAACAAATATCGAGATTCTAAGTTGACAGTATATACCTAAAAAACACAGCAGGATTAATACTTATTTTGTAATAAAGACATCAGTCTCAAGTACTTGCTTGTTAAACATTCCTAAAATTTTAAATAATATTAGTATAACTGTGTTAGCCTTCTGGTTACAGATTCAAAAGTTAAGTGTAGCACACGCATAGATTAATCTCCAGTTCCATTTACAGCATCTGATGAAGTGGGTTGTAACCCATGAAAGCTCATGCGCATTTATTAAAATATCTGAACAACTAAAACTGTTTGTCTAGCCTATATGTCTGCTACACTTAACCCTTGAATTTAAAATTTTAAGTGTGACCTATTTTGATCTTGATTGTTTGCACAGGTAACACTATTGTAAAGCAATTCATAAAAATCTATTTTGGCACTACAAAGTAGAAACAAAATGTGATCATTTAAATCTTAAAGCACAGATAGCCAACTAGTAAAAAAAAGAAGCTTAGACTATGCAACATCAAAGTCAGCTCATACCCAACTTGTAGAATAAAAGCACAATAGTATATCCTACAAATATATGCTAATCCTAAAAATACCATCTAAATTGAGGCATCACTGCATTTGTTACTGTTTATTCCGTGTACTGAGATATGCTATATACAGTATGACCTAACTGAAAAGTCCCTATTTAATAATTTGAAAATAATCACCATATGCAGTACTATGATACTTCTCCTTTAGAGACAAACAGCCAAGGCACAAGTACTAGCAAGAAATTATTATCCTCGGTTATTGGGCAGTATAGAAATGAAATAAATAAAATAACGAAATCTCAGCTAGACACTGAAGTCTTTGCTAGACTAGATAGCCACATGAGCCTTACAGCTACCACATAAAGTGTCCAACAACTGTCACAATCCACACCTGTAGTACCCAGAATAATTCTCTAGTCCTCTAAAAAGTGGATTAGAGAAATTCATAGATGCCAGGTCGATCAGCAGCAAATATCCATAAGAGCTAAGAGAAACCTTGTTCAGTGGCAGCGTACCACTGAACACTGTCACCGGTCTGATCCAGCGGGGCTCTTCCTATGGAACCTTAACAGGAGAGATGCCAAGAGACAAGGGAAGGGGACTAAACAGGCAACTCTTTCGCCATCCACCACCATCCTGGTTTTACCTTCACCGCGCGTGGCCTGCGCCCCTCACGATACCTGGCGCGCGAGGCACATATCGCTTGCTGAGCGTGGTGGTGATAGACACCCCCAACCTCACCCCCATCGCTTTTCTCAGCGACCGCCGCCATCTTTCTATCACCTCTCCCTCTTGTCGCATATTCCAAGCATCATCCCTCTCCTTTGTCGCATATTCCAAGCATCTTTCTCTTGCCCCCGCCCTCTTCTCTCAGACAGCCAATCAGGTAAAGATCGATGCGTTCCTGCGCTTTCATTGGCCCCCGCTCTGGGGCGGAGAGAAGCGGGTGAAAGTTGAATCCAGCCGGGAAACAACACAGAGCCGAATCGCTCTAGCCAATCACAGCAAGGGAAGGAGGGCGGGCCGGTCGATTTCATTGGGCGGAGAAGCAGGCAAACTAGCTCCACGGCTAACATGATCGCCAGTAGCTGCGAGTCCATGTAGTTGGGCGTCGAGGTGCCTGCCTCGAGCCCCGCGGGCTGTGGGTAGGCCCAGGCCTCGGCCACCATGTGGGGGGTGGGTGGCCCCGGAGTAGCCGCGGTGAGCGTCTCCTTGAGCGGCGCCCGGGACTGCTTCCTGCACCTGCCGGCTGGACTGGCTTCCAGCCTCCGTCTGCAGCAGGTACAGGAACGCGAGGGAGGGCGGCTTCATCCGGGCTCTGGGCAGAGGATCATGGGAACTCGGACCCCCCCCCCCCGAGCTCGCTCTCTCTCTCTCTCTTTTCTTTCTCCTCAAGGCCCCCCTCCCCCAAGTGTCACTCTAGTGATGCGGAAGATCTATTTTCCCCCAATATGTGCTCACTAGCACTTTTTCTGCCCTCTCATCGTGTTTTCTTTGGCGCCATTCAGGGGGCCACTTTCCCTCATGGCAGCCACCGTCGTCATAGCAAACCGTTACTGTGGCAACACTAAGAGGCCTCAGAGCAATTCTTGTTGTGTAGCATCTTGGTACTGTGGAGTGTGGTTTCCGACTTCTGGATGCAGTATAGAATGGGGATCCCTAGTGTGTGCCTTTGCTAGCTGTGTAGAACGGGGGGGGGGGCTGTTACCCTCCAGATGTCCCTGGCCTACAACTCACACCTTCCCTAGCCATTGGCCATGCTGCCTGGGGCTAATGGGAGATGGAGTCCAAGACTGGAGGGCCACAAGTTCCTCAACCCTGGTGTAGAAAGCGGAGTAACGTTATGTACAAGGTTGTTGTTTCATTGTGTTTCACCACTTCAAAACTGGAAGCGAGAAACTGACATTCCTCTTGAGATTCCTACAGCTAGTAAAACAATAGACACTCTAAATCTGACATGACATACCTCCTTCTCTTTCTAATGCCAGTTGAATTCTTTCCCAGTTTAGCTCATAGTTGGTCACGGTACCTGCTATGCAATACTGAGATGTGCAGTTATAATGGTTCTAAGGAACCCAGATCATGCTAGTGGAATGAAATCTTGGTTCAGTGTAAAGAACTATGTGAGATGATTTTCTTCCATTTTTCAAATACACACGAAATAAACATCTTGACACTGAGGGTTGTTAAAACTCAAAACTGTTGACTTCCTTCATTAACTTCATAAAACCAAGAAAATACATGCTCTCTCTTTCTAAATGTTCCTGTCTGTTCTTGCTAGTTCCCAGAAGAATCTAGACCAGTCGCTGTTAAACACTATGCCTTCAAGAACGTATTTCTTATCAACTTACTTTGCCAAGGAATCACTGTATAGTTTTGAAGATTCTGGAGCATTTTACAGGGTACACACTTGGTTCACGCAGGACACTGGCCAGTCTTGTGGGGCCTAACTGTTGCCTGGGGGCTGGTCTCTAGAACATCTCCAGTGCTCATCTCTGCTGCACATTATATGGGATTGGAAATAATGCACAAATTATTTTGCAGGAGAGCATGTCTGCAATTACTGATTTTCTTCTTGAAGAGCCCCTAATAAGCATTTGAGGAATATTTCATAATAGGGCAAAAGTTTGATTTGCCCTCTGTATCTGTACAGCTGTCGGATTAGGGTCTGGGGCGGTGGGGAGAGGAACTGGGAGAAGAAAAGCTTTTATTTAGGAAACTGTGATGTATAGTGTAAAACTCCTTTCATGTCTGTAGTGTTTTATGCAATGGCTTAGCGGTAGCCAATGTTTCTTAAATAGAAGAACAATGTATCAAAATGTGCATAGGGCCAAGAACCCCAGGTCTTCTTACCTGTCTCTTAGTCTCTGCTGCTTTTGCTTCCTCTTGTTAAACACACTCCTGTCCTATGTTCTGGGATGCACTACTGCTTCATCTCTTAGGCTCCAACTACCACTGTTCTTCCCACTCTTTTTGATTTGAACATTACATACATGTCTGCAAAGAAATGGTGTTGTTTCACAAGTGTGTACTCCTGTAATTAACATCTACCTATGAAGTCACTGTAGTATCTCCGTATACAATATTGGGTCCCCCTTGCTCTGCACAGTTAGGTGTTTCGACACTGCTGGCATTGCTATTAATTCTCCCCATCTTAAGTACATTAAATTAGACTGGGCTGAAAAGCATTTTGGAATTTCTTATTCTACATGATGACAATAAGTAAAGTTTGTACAAAGTGGAAGATTGTTAGCCTAATCTAACTGTTACCTGCAAGGGCTTCACTGTGTGTGGAACTCTGCCAGCCATAGGAATTCTTCCATTTATTCCAAAGAAAGGATCTGATCCACATGGGCATTCCTTTGTATACATGGATCTCTCCCCTCCATTGAAGTGGATGAGGGACCCCATTCATAGAAACGTTCTGCACAATAAACACAGGATTTAGAGTAAATGAGTAAATATACCAGAAATTCTCTTAGAATACTAATGAGATTAGGGCATGTTCTATACAAGAGTAATAACCTGTAGATGAGTATTCTATACAAGGGTGTATCATACAAACTCTCTCTTTGCTGAATAATGCTTGATGCTATATGTGTGTTTACATATCTTTAGCCAGAAAAAGAATTGTGGATGATACCTGCTGTTACACTGTTTAACGTCAGTCAGTTTTCTTTGAAATTAACAGGATCAAGCTGTGAAAGCTTCCTGGAACAATCCTCCTATATTCTTGGGCTGGACAGAAATAAGACATTGTCATCAGTATGGTGGAAATGTTGTTGAAATAAGCAGACAACTAGCTGAGAAACTTGGCATCAAAGATGGACAACAGGTTTGGAATGCAAACTTTTATTTGCATATATGAACTAGGAAATTATGTATTTCATAATTATTGGTCTCTATCTGGTACTGTCAATCTCTTTATAGTAAAGTATTTTGCATGCAAGTAAAGGTTTACTTCAGTAAACCTGAATTGCAGAGCTGGAGTTTAATATGCAGGGTAATATGGAGATCAAGACAAAAATATTTTAAAAGGAAGAAACAGGTAACTTTAATATTGTGAACCGCTGAGAGATTTTATTATATTCAGTGGTATATAACTGCCACAAATAAATAAATAAATAAATAAATATAAAATATGTCATTCTTTATGGGTAGTTTCCAGTACTGCTGCTCTGCTTACACCATAAAATAGCACTAGAATAACTGACTTCTAGTGCAATGCCAACTGTGTATGCTGTGTGCAGCAGGTTTTCTGCTGCATATACAATTAGCATTGTGCTAGAGCTTGCTTATGCTAGTGCTACATCAATGGTCTACATGGAATGGCAGCATCAGATACTATCTTATGTTTTCTGTTAGTTCATTTGTATGTTTTTGTTTCCTTTGTACATGCATGACACCGGCCCCAAACTCAAGGACCGTGTGTGCAGCACTGGGCCGTGCACAAAGTTTTTAGTAAGAAACAGTGAGGGCTTTGCCAGTTATGATCATATGTGATGGGAGACAGTGGTGAATGGAATCAGCCTCCCTCCCACCCAAGATGATCAGAACTGACAGCACTTGTATGTGCAACCCCACATGCTAACTGCAGGGATTTTCCCCTCCTGCACAGCATGTCTTTCTGTATGTAGGACCTAATCCAGAAAGAAATTGTTACGTTGAATTACTCCTGTGTGCTGGATCAGGATAATTTGTCTTCAGTTCACTGAGTTGATCAATGCATGAAAAACACCAGGGTTTTTCCTAGCTGCTGCTGCTGCTGCTGCTGCTGATTATTATTATTATTATTATTATATTTATATCCTGCCTTTTTCCAAATACTGGTACTCAAGGTGGCTTTACAACATTAAAACTTGTACAATTAAAACCTATAAATAGAAATATAAACACAAGTACAAAAGTTACAAGTACAAAAGTTAACTGTACAAAAGTTAAAAATATAATTAAATCATCAATATTAAAATTGTAAAACTATCAAAACATTAAAAGACAACAAGAAAAATAGTATCCAGCCGTCATATTTTCACAGGTCTAGACTAGTTATCCCCAAAGGCCTGCTGGAACAAAATTTTTTTTACATGCCTACAAAAGCATATCAAGGAAGGTGCCACTCTTGCCTCTCTGGGAAGTGAGTTCTAGAGCTTTGGGGCAGCCACCGAGAAGGCCCTCTCCCACATTCCCATCAGGCGTGCCTGTGATGGTGGCGGGACGGTGAGAAGGGCTTCCCCTGAAGATCTCAGGGCACGAGTAGGCTCATAGGGGAGAATATGGTCTTTCAGATAACTGGACCTGAGCTGTATAGGGCTTTATAGGACATGACCAGCACTTTGAATTGTGCCCAGAAACAGACTGGGAGCCAGTGAAGCTGTTTTAACAGGGGAGTTGTATGCTCCCTGTAACCAGCCCCAGTCAGCAGTCTGGCAGCAGCTCTTTGAACCAGCTGAAGTTTCCGAACACTCTTCTGAGGCAGCCCCACGTAGAGTGCGTTACAGTAATCCAAATGGGATGTAACTAAGGCATGTGTTACTGTGGCCAAGTCAGACATCTCAAGGAACGGGCGCAGCTGGCGCACTAGCTTTAACAGTGCAAATGCACTCCTGGCCACCTCTGAGACCTGGGCATCCACGCTCAGGGCTGAATCCAGAAGTACACGCAAGCTACGAACCTGTGTCTTCACGGGGAGTGTAACCCCATCTAGCACAAGCTGTATCCCTATTCCCTGATCTACCTTAGTCTTTGGCAGTGTCCTGGACTGAATTGCAAACTGTTATTTAAATTTGAGGAAGCCTGAAAAATGGCTTGTGGGGTTTCCAGGGAGAACAAGGAACAGTGCTGAAAAATAAATGGCCCAAAATTATGATGCAGCATAAGTGAGGCATGCAAGTGTCTCTGGTTCATCCCCACTGCCAGCAGTCCCATGATTCCTTATCATTTTTTCTCTCAACTAGATGATACTGTCTCCAGTATTTTGCTTATGTAAATATTGAGAGTATTTCTTTTCACCAAGGTTTATTGTCTGCCAGATATTCCTCGAACCATGTTCCCAAGTCTTGTCCTGTCAGCAAGTAGAAGTGGAACCCCTCTCAGCAGATGATTGGGAGATACTGGTAATAAAAGACTTAAATTGTTTAATTCTCCTAGTGATTTTAAAACATTCTGATGTCCTTCATTCCCATTTCCCCCCTTTTTCAAACTAAAGTTTACTGTATATAAGAATTTTCTATTCTATTTCTATCCTTGAACCATATGTCCAGTTTTGTGTATGAACTTCATGTAACACAGACAAGGCCTAATATTAAATAGTTTTTAACACTCTGCAAAATTATTGTAGGAGCTACATGCTTTCTCACTTGAAAGTCATCTTCTTGATCAAATTCGAATAGTGTTTCCCAAAGCTATCTTCCCAGTGTGGGTTGAACAACACACATGTATTTATATCCAAATTGGTAAGTGATCGTGCAAGTTTTTCTACAGCATTAGAGGAATAATTGTAAAGTGGCATTTTTTGTTAATATTTTCCCCTTTAATTCCAGTTACCTTAAAACCAGCTGCTCTTTATGGGAGACTTGAAGCTCGCACCGAGCTTTTCATACGCCCTAAAATGCGTCAGCATGAAGAAAGTTCCACCGTGCTGTCTTCTGCAAAACATGACTTTTTACAAGACAATGTTCCTAAAACCAAATCAGATCGGAGAGAAACAACTAAGGAACTGCGTGCCAAAGAAACTAATTTAAATATGGGAGTCCAAGAGCATACGCCAGACACAAAAGTGTCATTAAGTGTAAATGTCCTGCCAAACATATGGAATTTAATTGGGAACATTTTCTCTTACACGTCTGACAAGAAACAGGGAGCTTCTTGTGGTACTGGTGAACTGAATACAGTCAAAGATGCCCTGTTAAACTTGATTCACATGGATTCTATTTTCAGAGTATGTCAGACTCAGCCCCCCAGCGTGCAAAGTACATTGGCAACGTGTACATTCCCGAAGTATGATACCATTCATGTATTTCCATGGAATCTAGATTTCCCTGCTTTTGAAGCCAATATTAAAGTATCTTATGGGAAGATTAATAAACTACTCTCTCCAAGACAGCAACATCAAGAGTCAAAGCAGAATCTAATGTCAAAGAAAGAAAAGCAGATGATCAGTGTAGAAGACCCAAAGCAATCCAGCCCTAGTAGAAGTCAAGAATCCAACAAGAACACTGTTGTGCAGATAATATGGAATAGATTTGAGGATCTAAAGAATGGCATACTAAGCAATAATAATGTGGAGAAACTACATGTTGGAAGAGTTTGGGTTAGTCCAAATTCAGGAGCCTGCGGGAGAATATTTGCATCAGTGTCTTAAAAGATTTTAAGTCAAATGAGCCTGGTGTTTGTTCTTCTCCTTTCTCTCTCCCCTCCCCCCCCCCGATTTTCTTTCTTTCTTTCTTTCTCTCAGTCTCTCTCCCTGGTTGGTTGGTTGGTTGGTTCATTCATTCTTTCTCTGTGGGCCTCTGCTAGGGGAAAGACACTTTAGGGAGGGTGGGTTGACTAGCAAAGGAAGAATTTACCTTTTATGAAATCATGGTTTTGTGACTCGCCACATCCATCATCCCAGCCATTTGGTAAATGAGCACGCTTTCAAGGTAGCCATCTTGTGATGGCACCCATGGCACTGTTGCAAAATTAGCAACTGTGTCCGTGAGCACCAGAAACTGGTGTCCCCTGCCCATTGATTTCAGTAGTTTAGGGAGCGATCCTATGGCTGCTAGTCAGCGGCTAGACGGCCATAGGATATCTGGTTTTCCGGGAACCAAACTCGGAGCCTGCACTCCAAGGTCGGTTCCTGGAGAACTGATTCCCCCCCCCCATGCTCCGCACTTGCAAGAGGAACACGGAGCGGGAAAAATGGGACGTTCCGGGGCAGGGAGGGCGGAAAAGCCTGTACAACACATCGTCATACGACAGCCTCCTTCCCCGCTCTGCCCTCCCACAGCTAGACAGCCACAGACAGCTGTCTAGTCGAAAATGCAGGGTGGCTGAAGCCCAGAGGGGACGATCCCGTCCATGCTTCTCCTGCCCTGCATTGGATAGGCGGTCGCCTCCGAGTTCGGAGGCTGCCACCTATGTGCTTAGGATTGTGCCCTTAATTAGAAAAAAAGTGAGGTTGGGATCACAGTGATAGGCTGCAATCTCTAAGCCACAAAAATTGTTTTACGGTGCAATCCTATGCATGTTTAGAGAGAAAGAGGTCTTACAGTGCTGGCTGGGGAATGCTGGGAGCTGTAGGACTTTTTTCTCTCTAAACATGCATAGGATTGAGCTATTAGAATAGTTCCATTGATACCAGTAGGGACTATTTTCCAAACCAGATTTAGAATATATAGTTGTGAACCATTTCTATTTTTTAAAAAATACTTAACTAATTTGTCTTATTTATTGGAAATGTTTATGTCCCCTGCTAACTGAAGTTCTTGAGGTGGCTTAAAATATATTTAAAATACAATAAAACAGGCAATGAGGATGTTATGAGTCATCACTGGGTGAGGACTCTTCACTCAGACCTCCAGTGATGTTTCCTGCAACTTCTGGCAGCAAGTGTGCGTGGAGAGTTGCATTGGTGTCTTAATGTTGTTCAGTCGTTCAGTCGTGTCCGACTCTTCGTGACCCCATGGACCATAGCACGCCAGGCCTTCCTGTCCTGCGCTCTCTCCCAGAGCGTGCTCAAGTTCATATTCATTGCATCGGGGATGCTATCTAGCCATCTCATCCTCTGCCGTCCCCTTCTCCTTTTGCCTTCAGTCTTTCCCAGCATCAGGGTCTTTTCCAGGGAGTTTTCTCTTCGCATTAGGTGGCCAAAATATTGGAGCTTCAACTTCATTATCTGTCCTTCCAATGAGCAGTCAGGGTTGATTTCCTTTAGGATGGACTGATTTGACCTCCTTGCAGTCCAGGGGACTCGTAAGAGTCTTCTCCAGCACCACAGTTCAAAAGCATCAATTCTTCGGTGCTCAGCCTTCCTTATAGTCCAGCTCTCACAGCCATACATTACTACTGGGAAAAACATAGCTTTGATTAGACGGACCTTTGTCGGCAAGGTGATGTCTCTGCTTCTTACTATGCTGTCTAGGTTGGCCATAGCTTTCCTCCCCAGGAGCAAGCGTCTTTTAATTTCATGGCTACAGTCACCGTCTGCGGTGATCTTGGAGCGCAAGAAAGTAAAATCTGTCACTGCTTCCAATTCTTCCCCTTCTATATGCCAGGAAGTGATGGGGCCAGATGCCATGATCTGAGTTTTTTTAATGTTGAGTTTCAAACCAGCTTTTGCACTCTCCTCTTTCACCCTCAACAAGAGGCTCTTGAGATCCTCTTCGCTTTCTGCCATTAGGGTGGTATCATCTGCATATCGGAGGTTGTTGATAATTCTCCCAGCAATCTTAATTCCGACCTCTGATTCATCCAACCCGGCATTTCTCATGATGTACTCTGCATATAAGTTAAATAAGCAGGGTGCCAATATGCAGCCTTGTCGTACTCCTTTCCCAATTTTGAACCAGTCGGTTGTTCCATGTCTGGTTCTTACTGTTGCTTCTTGACCCTCGTACAAGTTTCTCCGGAGACAGGTAAGGTGGTCTGGTACTCCCATCACTTTAAGAATTTGCCACAGTTTGTTGTGATCCACACAATCAAAGGCTTTAGCGTAGTCAATGAAGCAGAAATAGACGTTTTTCTGGAATTCTCTTGCTTTCTCCATGATGCAGCGAATGTTGGCGATTTGATCTCTAGTTCCTCTGCCTCTTCTAAACCCAGCTTGTACTTCCGGTAGTTCTCGGTTCGCATACTGCTGAAGCCTAGCTTGTAGGACTTTGAGCATCACCTTGTTGGCATGTGAAATGAGCGCAATTGTGCGGTAGTTTGAACACTCTTTGGCGTTGCCCTTCTTTGGAATTGGAATGTAAACTGACCTTTTCCAGTCTTGTGGCCACTGTTGAGTGTTCCAGATTTGTTGACATATTGAATGCAGCACTTTAACAGCATCATCTTGTAGGATTTTAAATAGCTCGGCTGGAAGACTGTCATCTCCGCTAGCTTTGTTGTTACTAATGCTTCCTAAGGCCCACTTGACTTCACTCTCTAGGATGTCCGGCTCAAGTTCAGTGACCGCACTATCATGGCTATCAGGGACATTCAGATCTTTCCTGTATAGTTCTTCTGTGTATTCTTGCCACCTCTTCTTAATCTCATCTGCTTCTGTTAGGTCCCTGCCTTCTTTGTCCTTTATCATGCCCGTCTTTGCACAAAACGTTCCCTTGAGATCTCCAATTTTCTTGAAGAGATCTCTAGTCTTTCCCATTCTGTTGTTTTCCTCGATTTCTTTGCATTGTTCATTTCAGAAGGCCTTCTTGTCTCTCCTTGCTATTCTCTGGAACTCTGCATTCAGTTGGGTATATCTTCCCCTTTCTCCCTTGCTTTTCGCTTCCCTTCTTTCGTGAGCTACTTGTAAAGCCTCATCAGACAGCCACTTTGCTTTCTTGCATTTCTTTTTCTTTGGGATGGATTTCGTTGCTGCCTCCTGAACAATGTTACGGACCTCCGTCCATAGTTCCTCAGGCACTCTGTCTATCAGGTCTAATCCCTGAAATCTATTCCTCACCTCCACTGTATATTAATCAGGGATATGATTTAGGTCATACCTGAACGGTTTAGTGGTTTTCCCGACGTTCTTCAATTTCAGCCGAAATTTTGCAAGAAGCAGCTCATGATCTGAGCCACAGTCAGCTCCAGGTCTTGTTTTTACTGACTGTATGGAGCTTCTCCATCTTTGGCTGCAAAGGACATAATCAATCTGATTTCGATATTGACCATCTGGTGACGTCCATGTGTAGAGTCGCCTCTTGTGCTGCTGGAAAAGAGTGTTTGCTATGATCAGCATGTTCTCTTGGCAAAACTCTATTAGCCTTTGTCCTGCTTCATTTTGTACACCAAGGCCATGCCTGCCTGTTATCCCGGTGATTTCTTGACTTCCTACTTTAGCATTCCAATCCCCTATGATGAAGAGGACATCTTTTTTTGGTGTTAGTTCTAGAAGGTGTTGTAGGTCTTCATAGAACCCATCAACCTCAGCTTCTTCGGCCTCAGTGGTTGAGGCATAGACTTGAATTACTGTGATGTTGAATGGTTTGTCTTGGATTCGTACTGAGATCATTCTATCATTTTTAAGATTGTACCCCAGTACTGCTTTTCCCACCCTTTTGTTGACTATGAGTGCTACTCCATTTCTTCTAAGGGATTCTTGCCCACAGTAGTAGATATGATGGTCACCTGAATTAAATTCGCCCATGCCTGTCCATTTTAGTTCGCTGATTCCCAAGATGTCGATGTTCAATCTTGCCATCTCATGTTTGACCACCTCCAGCTTACCTTGATTCATTGATCTGACATTCCAGGTTCCTAAACAATATTGTTCTTTACAGCATCGGATTTTCTTTTCACCACCAGACACATCCACAGCTGAGTGTCCTTTCGGGTTTGGCCCAGCCGCTTCACTCTTTCTGGCGCTACTTGGAAATACCCTCTGGTCTTCCCCAGTAGCATATTGGACACCTTCCGACCTGAGGGGCTCATCTTCCGGCGTCATCTCTTTTAGCCTTGTGATACGTTCCATGGGGCTTTCTTGGCAAGAATACTGGAGTGGGTTGCCATTTCCTTCTCCAGTGGACCACATTTTGTCAGAACTCTCTGCCATGACCTGTCCGTCTTGGGTGGCCCTGCACGGCATAGCTTATGGCTTCACTGAGTTACGCAAGCCCCTTCGCCACAACAAGGCAGTGATCCATGAAGGGGGTGTCTTAATAGAGGTTAATAAATATAGTCCTGATCAACTGAAGGGATGACTTTTTTTTCCCCAGAAAGCTGTTAACATTTCAAATCTATTTGGAGTCCTCATATACATTTGAAAAAAAACAAGATATTCTTAAATTACATAAACATCAAATGGAGAACTGGTGGGGATACGTCAGTGGAATGTGAAGGTTTTTGTAGAATATTCTTAAGCATTTATTCTTTGATGTTTATTGTTTTTCATTAACTGTATTTCAGATACCTGAAGAATTGAGAAAGAGACTACATATAGAAGTACATGCAGCTGTCAAAATCACATCAATAAATTCAGAACCTAAAATTCCAACGTCTCTTAGACTGCATCCCAAAAGGACTTTAGTGAGTTTGTGTTCTTGGTCTTATGATTTGTTAAGCTGTTTCCAGTGTCCTGTCTTTTCTACAGTTTGGGAACGTAATATTTCTTTAAGCCTTTTTTAACATAATGTATTCCAGAATCTTAATTCTTAAATTTCCAGGGCTGTATCCAATGTTAGTCCTGCTTAGAGTAGACCCATTGAAATGAATGGCATTTAAGTTAGATTTAAGATAGGATTCAACTCCACCTTTCTTCCTGCTGCAGCTGGTTCTGCTCTGACACAAGCGGGTGACAAGGGAATGTCACCCAATTAATTGGTTTCCATGCTAGGCAAAGAGGAGGCAAGGCCAATCAGCAGCACAAGGACCAGACTGGATACATTGGCGAGGCATGGCTGGGGTTCCCCATCTGGCCCAGAAAAAGCTGACTGTTCCCCATCCAGTTCAGATAAGGCTGGCGGTTCCCCATCGCTGTTGTAGGGGCTTTCTGTGCTACACCATTCATTCTTTTCGAACTTATAAACAAAGCTTTAAATCCTTATTTCACTTCCTGCTATGATAATGTAATATCAAGGAAGTACAAACAAACTCTAAAAGAATAAAATTACCCATACTTCTGAAAGACCTACTGGGGCTGTTCACATTTGCTAACCCACAGTGGTTGAGTGTGGGTTGTTTTGAACCATGGGTTGTTATGAACAGCGTGTTGCCTGAATGCAGCCAGGATGGCTTGTAACCATGCAGTGTGGCTTAGTTTCTCGAACAAACCACCTTGAGAACCCATGCTTGGTTGTTGGGTTGTTCAGGGTGGTTAACAAGCCACACTGCATGGTTAACAAGCTACCTTGGCTGCATTCAGACAACACAATAACTGACCTGTGGAAAACGTGCTGCATTCAGACAACATGCTAACCCGTGGTTCAGCAAACAACCTATGGTTCAAAACAACCCACAGTCAACCACTGAGTCTGAGTTGTAGTGAGGTTAGAATATAAGATAGTGAGGGTATTCACACAACACTGAGCGTGTTATGTGAATACCCTCACTATCTTATATTGCCTCTTCAAAAGAAACAGCTGAAGGAAAACACCACTTCCTAATTTGCAGAGACATCTACAGGTAGTTTCAGGGATCTCTTACCATTGCTTTTCCTTCTGAACAGAAACATCGATATTTGTAGAGCAATGGTCATGAATAGAAAATCCCCAACTCAGGCCCTTCCTAACTCTGCAAGCTGTATCTCTAGGTTTGTAGTTCGCCTCTTTGAAAAACTGACAGGAATATTTGAAAGAAGTTCCTGGTAAATTAGGAAGTAACAGGAAGCAGATTGGTAGAGAGCTGAATAGCTGTTGTCACTAGCTGCTAATGGAAACACTTTAGAGGAGGAATAATACTGCTGGTGAATTAAAGTAGACATTGTGTATGTAAGGGCTTGAGCCCTATCAAAAAAATTTTTTCGAGCTACAACACAGATTTTTCTTCGCAAATAATAAAGAGGAAAGTCATATTTTGGAAAGTGTGGGAACACTGGTAAATCCTCAGATAATGAATTTTCCTAGTTCTTAGCATTTCTGTCCCATGGATACATAAATGAACAAACGTTACTTGTGTAAAAGGATTTTTATTAGGAAGATTTTCTGAACTAACAGTCTTCCTCATCCCTTCTTTCTAGAATAAAGATATAAGTGAAGATGACATTAAAAATGCCTTTAATTTGTGGCTAGAGGATTACATCAAGTTTCCCTTGATAATAGCAGACACAGGTTATATACAGTTAGCTCTTAAAGATGGTAAGCAAAACTGTGCCCTTAGCTGTGATTGTGATTATACTGCTTCTCTGTTATGAAGTTACCTGTGATTTTTTTTAAGTTCACTAATTAAAGAGTTTTTAGTTGATTATCATTGGCCTATCAGTCAGTCAATTAATTATTAATCTATTGCATTTAAATCAATGTGCCTGTTACCAAGGCCTTTAGTTTGATGCCTTTTGAGCAGGAGATAATTTATAGTGTAATTAGCAAAAGTTATGTGGGGATCCACAGCCTCCTGCGGCTGTGGGTAGTGTGGCCCCACCCGCTGTTCCTCTGCTGGGCTCTGTGAAAAGAGCACCGAAAGGAGGACTGAATGAAGGATGCTTCCATCAGCAGTAAGCAGGAAAATCTCTGATCAGCTATCAAAGATAAGAGTGATTTAAGGCACAATCCTATGCATCGTATGGCTGGGGCATGCTAGGAGTTGTAGGACTTCTTTCTGTCTAAACACATATAGGAATGCACCCTTAAAGACATTTAAAGTTAAATAACCTGCTAAAGTTTAAATAGCTTTAAATTTTAGAATTGAGCTCTGCTTTGCATGCATAAATGCTGTTGCATTGGGGCTTCTAAGTAGACATGCATGGAACTGAGCTGTACTTTGTGTGCTTCGTGTGAAAATGTCAAAATTGGTAAGAATTACACTTGTATGTGTGTGTGCGCGCATGTGTGTGCACATGCATTTGTGGCCTCTCCCCCCCCCCCCCAAGTATACCACAGATGCAGACCTTTGGGCCAAAAAGGTTGTGAACCTCTGTGGTAGAGGGAAGGGACAGTCTTCAATATTTTATTCTATTAATACATCAGATTTGAAATAGCCCCAATAAATCAAAAACCTTACCCTCAGCTCTGTCCATAAAATTGGTTGTTGCCAGTTAATCTATTAAAGTGTGATAAAAGCTTTTGGCTCCCAATTATATACACCCTGTTACATTTGCCAGTTTTTTTGTAACATCTAGATTTCATTGGTATATAATACAGAATTTACAAAGACTTAATATATGCAATGTTCTCATTTTGTATCACAAGCAAAATGATTTTGTGTCTTTTGTGTTTTGAAAGGCATGGAGGACTTTGCCCTCAGTGTAATCACTTCTGAAACTGAAGAGGAGAAAACAAAAAATACTTTCATCTTGAGTCCTAGCTTGCTACAGAAGGCAAATATACAAGTAAATATCACTTATTTCAGGTATCCAAAAGCTAAAATTATATAATACAGTTCAGGGTAGAACTTCTTATTTGTTTTTCTCACTTGTGTCTTCATGGCATGAAGCACTGAAGAAAAATTCTAATGATCAGCTGTACTTAAATTCTATCACAACATTAAATGTCTGAATCTTTTAGAGTATTGGAAAGGAATTCTGGAGCGACTTTGTCCCATTTCAAAACAAGCTTGTAGTATTCCCATACATTTAAAAAAAAAAATGCTTATTTTTTAATTTTCAGTTTTGTATATTTTTAGTGACAGCTTTAACCTTCATTATGGAAGTGAAGGGGTGAAAACTGTAGGGCCTGGAGAGGATTGAAATGCAAGGAAATGTGGAAATCATGCAGTATTTTAAATGTGGGGTTGTAGTTTATTTGTCTGTCTTACTATTTAAGGCTGAAATCTTATACTCGCTTACCTGGGTCTAAGTCCCATTGAACTCAGTGGGATTTACCTTTGAGTAGACATGTATAGAACTGTACTGTAAGTGTACCTACATATCTAGCCAATGGGCAAACCCATTACAAGCCTATGCTTCTTGAGATGCAAGTTTCTCCCATGTGATTTCTAATAATTTGAATCTAGTCTGTTGTTAAATTTAATATGTGATAACAGTCCTATTTTTACTATAGTATATGGTCAGTATTTCTCCCTCCTTCCCCAGCATACTCTTATCAGTGCAGTCCTATGCATGTCTGCTCCAAAGTAATTCTCATTTAATTTAATAGGAGTTACTTCCAGGTAGGTGGGTATAGGATTGCAGCCTAAAAAGATCTCCTTTTATTACGTTCTCCATTTCTAAATAGTGCTTCTCCTCTTTTGTGCAGGTTCTGGTATATCCAGTGAGCTCAATAGCCAATGGTGGTAATACACAGTCTTCTTGTGACCAGCTTCTTCCATGGTTGAGTCTGAAATGTTTAGGGTGAGACATTTTGATACTATCACAAATTAGAAGAAACAATCAACAATAAAAAACTATGAAAAATTAAGGGAGCAATCCTATGGGGGTAGGCATCTGCCTCTGAACTTAGAGGCGACGGCCTATCCAATGCAGGGAGGGCAGTGTGCGGAAGGGATCTTCACCTCTGTGCTCTGGCCACCTTGCATTTGCAACTAGACGGACGATTTCGGCTGTCTAGCTGCAGCACTTAAGAGCGGGGGCGGGGGCACGGCCAGACGACGCATAGGAAGTGTCATACCAGCTCTTCCAAGGTTCTGTCCCTACCCAACCCCAGGAATGCCCCCTTTCCTCCCGCTTCATGTTACTCTTACAAGCGTGGAGCGCAGGACAATCCACGCTGCTTATGAGGGGACGGGGGCGGGGAGGCAGTTTTCTGGGAACCGACCTTGGAAACCTGGAGCTAGCGCTGCAAGGGCCTGCAGCAAGAAGTGCACTAAGGTGCAGTATCATTTCTTTACACTTCTGGAGAATATACTTATGACAAACATTCTGCGCTTTTACAGTTGCCCCAACTGTGGGTTTGAAGGTATCATAGCAATGGGCAGAATTAGGCTCATAGGTTGCATTTCCATAAATAAGTCATTTTGGACCATTTCAAGATAGAAAGTATTCTCAAAGTGCCAACCTCTTATATTATTTCATTTCATTAGGGTGAGAGGGAGCTTTGTTCTCAATTTTGTTAAAATTTCCTTTGCAGAGGAGTGGATAACCTAGGATTATCCTGTTTCAAACATACATCTCACAGCCTCTTGGGACGACCACTGTCTTTAAAGCTAGCTCCCATATCTGCAGGACTTCGCAGTGGAGGTATCCTGATTACTGGAGGAAAGGTATATGTTTTACATTTCTTTGTTTTAGCAACCAAGACATTAGTCTGTGTTATCTGTCAGACAGTTATGAATTTGTTTCTAATTAGCGCCACTGAAAAATGCAAAATGTTAATAAGACCTGGACTATCTATCTATCTATACACACACACACACACACACATATATGTTGGTATAAAGTGGCACAACAGCAAAGCGACAAAGAGGCTCTGGATCCATTGTGGATGCAGTCAGTCTTAAGGTAAAATGTATAAGAAAGATAAAAAGACGAACAACAGTGCATTCAAAAAATATATTTAAGCTAAACGTTTTGCCTTCCACCCCGATCAGTAGCTGTGTTGTTACTGCAGAATATTTAATACAGTAAAGTGATTGCATTGATGATGTATAGATTTGCCTTACATGCTCATATAGAATAAAAAAAAATTCTTGTTCCTCTGTATGATAGCCTTCTATATGTGGCAAGTAACTATCAGGGTAGGTGGAAATAAATTAAAACTATCAAGCCTTTGTCTGGTACCATGAAACTGCTAGTAAGTTGCGGGAGAGGGGGCGGGCAGCGGGGGTAACTGCAGCTAAGAAACAGAACTTGTGGGGTACTGAGCAAAGTAAAACCTGCCATTGCTTGGCAAAAGTGAGTTGCATAGTTGTAATTCATTTAATGAGATTATGCAAAACTAAGTCTTGATGGATTTTATCCTATGAATATTTCATTAAGAAAAGTCCAAATTAACTAACTAGGGTAGTATTACTTTTCATACTAGGTATTATTTTAGAAGGTTTTGGTCCCAATTTATTTTACAGGGAAGTGGCAAATCAACTTTAGCAAAGGCTATCTGCAAAGACGCATTTGATAGATTGGATGCCCATGTGGAAGTAGTTGACTGTAAAGCATTAAGAGGTATGGGTACAATTGTGTCCTCTTTGTAGTACTTTCAGTATACAGAGTTGTTTAGTATTCATTGAGCATTTGTTTCTCCCAGCAGTTCTTAAGAGTTGGGTTATAATGAGAGAATGTCTTGACCAAGGCCACCCAGTAAGCTACATGATTTGTATAGAGGTTTGAATTTGGTCTCATGTCCAAATCTTGTATCTCACCCCACTGGTTTAATCTTCATATCTTAGACCAGACTTGGGCAACCTACAGCTCTCAGCCTAATTTCATGCAGCCCTTGGCCTAATATTCAAAGCCCTCTGCAAGCAATTAGTTCAGACCTTTGGCAAGAGTGATCTATCCCTTCTCCAACAGCCTGCTCATTGAGGAGGAAGAAAAGAGAGAGAAAGAGAATAGAGAGAGAAGGGGGTGGCAGAAAAAGAGAGAGAAAAGAGAGTGGCCCACCAACCTTTGGCTTTGCCCACCACAAGCATGCAACCCCAACAGATTATTCCCAACAGAATGTGGCCCTCAACAGAAAAAAGGTTGTCCACCCCTATCTTAAGCTGTCCTAAGGATGGTCTATAAAGACTTCCTGCTTTAAGCAAAATGTGTAATAATGTAAAAACTAGAGTCCACCAATAATCTTGCAAAGTCATGGATTACATTGGAAGGTACTACATTTTCCTTCTGTGTCTTGCTACTCACTGTATATTTGTGTTTCAGGAAAAAGATTAGAGAACATACAGAAAAAACTTGAAGAAGCTTTTCTAGAGGCAGGATGGAGACAACCATCTCTTGTTCTTTTAGATGATCTTGATCACATAGTTGGAGTTCCCCTTGCTCCAGAGCATGAGAACAGTCCTGAAGCAGTCCAGAGCACCCGCCTTGCTCATGGTAATGGCTTGCTACCTAGGTGTTGCTGAGTTGTTGTTTTTAACTGTACTGATAAGAATGAAATACAAGAATATTCTGTTTCTGGAAAATGTAACAAAAATTGATGTAGTTGTGATTTTATGTGATAATGCCTAGAAGTTGAACTGCTTTATTTTTCTGGTTCTAGTTTTGAAAGATATGATAAAGGAAGTTATTTCCATGCACAGTTTGATTGCACTGATTGCCACAAGCCTATCTGAACAGTCGTTACATTCTTCTATTGTTTCTGCCCGAGGAATTCACATATTTCAATGTTTCCAACATATCCAGGTTCCAAATCAGGTAAAAGCAATAAACTATAATTTAGTCAAAGTGGCTTCCATTAGAAGTTACTTAAAATCATGGGATCTAATTCCAAGTAATTTTGTTTAAGATCTGGGTGTAAAATATTGTGTTGAATATCCAAATGTTGTGTTGAATATTCAAATCTGCATTTTATCGTCTTTAGAATTAATCCCTTTTCATTACTTTGAAATATGGTCTAGCTTTTTCTTAGTATTCAGTTCTTTGTCACTGCACTGCAGATAAGGTTGCTGTACATTTTTCTTTTCAGGGACAAAGATGTGAAATGCTTCATTCCATAATAAAAAATAAACTTGACTCCAGTTTAGACAGGTTGTGTTATCTTGATCTCCACCTAATTGCAAAGGAAACAGAAGGATTTGTGGCTAGGGATTTGACAATGTTAGTTGATCGTGCTATACACTCATGTGTTTCTAGCAAGGGAACGTGTAAAAAAGAAGGTATGTACTATAATCACTTTATTCCATAATGTTCCTTCTACCTCAGGGATGCAGAACCTCAGGCCTGGGGGGCAAATCTGGCCCTCTGTGGTTTCCCTGATGGCTATGCCCCCTTTACCCACAACCACCAATTGTTTGGTGGTTTTTCCAACCTTTGTGCAGTGTTCTCTGCATTCTAAAAAGTTGAAATTCCTCTCCTAAGACTTAGTTATTTGTAGTAAGAGCTTTAAACTGAAATATGCTGGTATATTTGGTATTTTTAGCCCACCCCTTTTTCCTTTAGGCTGAAAGAGGTTCTGCACCTCCTAATATGTAATTTTTTAAAGTTACATAGTAAACCAAAAAGAGGAAAATACGTGCATCTTTTTGTACTCCAAAACCATGAAATAATTAGGAGGCTGGATTAAGAAGAGTGCCCATTTCATAAGATCATATTGCCATGGAAATAGAAGGCACAGTAATAATCCTAGGATTAAGTAACAGTGTGTTGCTGATAACCATGATTAATTGGACTATCATCTGATCCCATTGCTGCATAAAGAGGTCTGCTGCTGCATCAGTATATGCACCAAGGCAAGCTAGTTTATGTCTTGTGGTCTGGTGTTGGCTGAGAGTAGTCCCTTTGTTTCATGCACGTCTCAGCTACCATTCTTCTTTTGTCCTCTTCTTTTGTGACCTGGGACTATTCAGATGTCAGAAGGGAGTGGTGTGTCAGTGCTTAGACCCTAGGGCAGATGGGTATTTTGGAGGCAGGAAAGCCAAAAACAGGCTGCAGGCAGATAAGCTAAAAACAGGCTGCAGGCAGATAAGCTGGAGTTGGGCTGGCATCTAATACACAGGGAGAACCGGATGGTTTCATTCAGCAATGAGTTGTCCATACTTGGGAAATCAGCAGGCCTGAGAGCCTTTATACTTGCTGATAGCACTGGATTGGCCCTCCTGTATCACCTGACTTCCTAGGTCAGTAGTATTATGGGCTGTTACGTGAATGTTCAGACTGGAATTTCCTGCAGTTCCACCCAGCATCTATGGTGGCACAGGTAGCAGGGAACTGCTTTCTAGGGCATGTGTCAGCCAATTGCACAGTTCATGTATGTCATATGATTCCTGTTTCTTACGTTCAGCTATGAACAAAGGAGGGCAGAGCAGCTGTTTGTGCTTTGCAGCTGGCACTTGCTGGTGCCTCTAGTTGAATGATCAATGTTTTACGGCTGGAACTTCGTTGCAATTAATGCAATTGAGATGGGTTCATTGTTCCTGTCAACATTTTGTAGTTAGTATCAACTCACAGTAACAATGCCTTCTATCGCCCACCATCAGACTAACACAGGTATTACGTTCCTTCACCGAAAGAACATTCTGGATGCCGTCCTAACGTTGCTCTTACAATTATGGCTGTTTTTTTGCCTTGCACATGGGTCATGGGATGAGGCCATTAGATTTTCAGTTGGCCTTCGTTGGGCTAACAGATTTACTTTATGAGGTATTGAGGAACCTTTTGTGTATAGTATAATGTAATATTCCACTGTAAAAGGTCATAAAGTGAATGTTTTTATCCATTTTAGCAGATTTGATTCTGTCAACGTTAGACTTCCAAAAAGCTTTACAAGGTTTCACTCCGACATCCTTGAAAAATATTAACCTCCATAAACCTCATGACTTTGGCTGGGATATCATTGGTGGCCTTAAGGAGATACAGCAAGTACTTATAGATACTATCCAGTTACCTGCAAAGGTACTTTTGTTTCTTTGTCTAGAAAAAAATAATTTTCTTAATGCTGAGTTTGCCATATAATTGTAAGAGCATAGATCTTTGATTGACAGCAATTCTGGCTTGAAGGATAACAGCTTAGATTAAAATGGGCATATATGCGTCTGTGCTAGAGTCTTTTCATTCAGCTGTACTTGGGTTTGCAAGAGCTTGAAGGAAAAGAAAACAGCAACAGCAGTTAAAGTACATAAATTAGATCATCTGTGTGGACTGGACAAAGCTGAGGAAGATGCAGCAACAGAGTATTATTGAGATGGAAGGGTTTGCAAGGAAGTTTGGGTTGTTTATCTGAGATCATCAAGCATCTATCTATGCACTGTGTGGAAGGAGGATCATATTCACCCTCTCTGTATCCAGGCTACCTTGTGTCAGGAGCAATGAAAATATTAAGTCTGTTTGTACACCAGATCCACACAATCTTTAACTCCAATTTTAAGGGATAAGCATTGCAGATATTGGACTCTGTCACATAGATCTTATTCCCTGTTACATCCATTTTGTCAATGTGAGTGAGGCAGGTGCACCCAGGGCAGTTGGGAGTAGCCACCATATTGTTTAAAGTATATGTGAACAGGACAACAGAATTAAAACAGTGTGTCTTGTAGGCTTTGTCTATATAAATAATGGGATATGTGGCTCTTTGTTCATTATTAGAATATATCATAATGCATTTATCCAAGCAGGCTAAACTGAAGCCTGCAAATGCAGAACATCACCCGTTACCAGAGGAAGATACAACACTTACAGAAGTATTAGTCTGTATATGCATGAGTTACATCTCAAAGGAAACATAGTCTTAAGAGATATTATGGGTTCTTATTAAAGGAGAAGTAGATATAAGGGATTGGTTGCACTACACATGTGAATATTTGCCAGAATTGATATTTTGGAGCATATTATATTCATTATGGTGGTATATTGATAATAATGGGGACAGCAAACCACTACTCAAATGGTTGTCATCAAGAGATACAATTTCTGATACCTTTGTTTATTTTCAGTACCCAGAATTATTTGCAAACCTGCCCATACGACAGAGAACAGGAATATTGCTGTATGGGGCTCCAGGAACAGGAAAAACTTTATTAGCAGGCGTAGTTGCTCAAGAGAGTAGAATGAACTTTATCAGCATCAAGGTAACACATTGAGCTTTTTCAGAGTTTGTTGTATCTGAAAATACTAAGATGTTTTACATAGGTCACGATCCAATAAGAAGATGAAATGTATATGCTATAGCTTCTCTTTCAGAAGCTTCATGCCAGACACCTTAATTGTTTTTCTTTTAATCTGAATAAGTTTGATGTACATGTGAAACTGGCATGTGAGCTGGTCTTAATAGTACCATAGTACATAGGCAAATGAATAATGTTCACAATTATACATTGCAAATTTACACAGACCTTAACAGCCACCATAGAGAAGTTGTTGAAATATCTTAACTATCATTTATAGGGTTATATCCAGTTCAATCCCCTCAGCTGACAGAAGGCTCTTTGATCCAGTGGAAAGAGAGAGATGATTTTCACTGATTCCCCCCATCCCCCTGCAGCCCCCTCAAAATCTGTTTCAGTGGGTGGGAACAGCATGGGAGTTGGTGTGGGGATTGCAGAAGAAAGGAGGATTTTACAAAAACCACCTTCTGCCCCCTTTCCACTCACAGAAGGCTTCACTGATCAAAGGGCCTTCCATCAGTGGAGGGGAGGGACACAATTGGATATGGCCTTTAGTTTTTACCTTTTATAGAGACTGGGAAATTGTACCTCCATCTACTGTCAGTAAATTAATCGCTTGGGCAAAATAGAATCAGTTTTGTCATGCTGCATAATGGGCTTCAGTTACTTGTTTGTCTTTCTGTGTGTCTGTTTTTCTTCATTCATTAATAAAGATTATTGACATGATTTCAGTAGATCACAAGTTCAGACTACTGGAGAGGTTTATAATACAATCTTCATTATTATAGTAGACTACCTAGAGCCGGTGCATATTTTGCTGTCCTGCACTTTGGAAAATCTGCCCTTGGTTAGGTTTAAAATGGTCTGTTACCACAATAGCACAAATAGTGCCTCATTGGATTATAATATGCCACCCCTTCAATTTTGATTTCTTACACTTAAAAAAAATAAAAATGAAATAAGTGGCTTGGTTTTTTAAGACTACTTTATCTTTCTGTTTTACAGGGACCAGAACTGCTCAGCAAATACATTGGAGCAAGTGAACAAGCAGTTCGAGATGTATTTAACAGGTAGGATTCAGATTTGTGATGTTGCTATTAGATTCTATTTTCGTGATCAGTGCTAAAAATAGTTACTTACTGTGCTGCTAGAGAGTAATGTGAAGAAACAGGACTAGTTGATGAGCTAGGAAATAGCAAGGCTTACTAATATCATGTGTTCAGTCTTGGCAGGGACAATTCATTCCTTCACTCTTTATTATGTTGTATTGCAGAGCACAGGCAGCCAAGCCTTGCATACTTTTCTTTGACGAATTTGATTCTCTTGCTCCTCGGCGAGGTCACGATAACACTGGTGTAACTGACCGAGTTGTTAATCAACTGCTGACGCAATTAGATGGAGTAGAAGGCTTAGAAGGTTAGTTGTTTTCTCTGCCTCTTCCAGGAAAATGTTTAGCAAGCATGTCTTATTAACAGATATTATTACTTTTTCTAAGGAGTTTATGTACTAGCAGCCACTAGTCGCCCTGATTTGATTGACCCTGCCCTGCTGAGGCCCGGTCGCCTGGATAAGTGTCTGTATTGTCCACCTCCTGATCAGGTAAAGAAACAAAGCACTACGCCAAATATAAAAAAGGAAGAGAAGACTCATAAACAAACTGGATCTAACTAATTTCTGTATGAATTCAGTTCAGTTCTATGCTGTTGATGAGTGAGATTATACGGGCATAAAATTGAGTTTGTTATTCCAAATCAGATCCAACTTCAAAATGAAAAAAAAATCAGATTGGTACATAAGTTATTATTATGACTGGGACAATTCTATGTCAAGAAATCCATAATTCTGTGCCAAGAAAATTATGTTATTATGCTAATGTTATGCATTTGCCATTGACTAATGTCTTTGCAAGAATTATTGACCACTTAATTCATCTATTTGTTGTAGTTTGAACTGGATCAATTCTTTGGCTATGTTCAGGGGGAAAAGTTATATTTTAGCATTAAATGAAAACTGAACCAACAGAAGCTGATTGTTGCTTTCTGACATTTCTTCCACTTCAAATTGAAGAATTTCTTTCTCTAAAGGGGATGCAATGACCATATAATCCACTATGCCCACTCATGTGGGACCTAAATATGTAAACCCCACATTGAAATAATTCCTAAAGTTCCCAGTTAAAATAATTAAATGTAGTCTTTTTACTAACTGAATAAATTGTAAACCATATTTTTTCTTTACAGTCCTTTGAGATCTGATTACTCATTCTATCTTCTTTTTCTTCCAAAAATAGCTTTTCAGTATTAATAAAGGTAACTGGATCCTTACCAGTACCAGAATGGTCATTACAGCCTCCCATTAACACAACTTCTGCATTGCGATACCCAATTTGCAGGTTTAGTAAATAATCCCCCAGTTGGTTCCAAAATGAGGAATCATATGATGGGAAACTTTGGGGTGGAATATACACATTAATTTCTAATAGTGATTGACCAGGAAAGCCATAGCAGTATTACTAAGAGGGTCTAAAAAAGTTACTGTAATTCTTAATGCTGTGGCTATCAAAAAGGCTAAGCCTCCTGTTGGTCTGTCACTCTTGACTGGAGCTGCAGCTGGTAGCACATGTACTAAATACCCATTAACAACCATCTCTGTAAGCATCTAAGTTTCTTGCAAAGCAATTATTCCAAATTTCCTTAGAAAATGAAGAAAGGCAGAATCATAAATCTTATTTACGCTACCAGCAATAGTCTACGTGATCAAACATAGTATGTCCTTATCTTGAGCTGCTGTATGTCAGAAAGCCTGACCAGTTATTACACAATCATGATCTCCTTGATATATGGATCTGTTTTCCACAGAGGTCAAAGGTCATAGGTCTTACCTCATTACACTCAGCTTTTTCCCATCTCCCCTTTTCCTTTTCTATTAGGTGAGCCCTTTTCATGAGGTTCCAGTGTTCTTTATTTAACCCAATCCTCAACATTAGAATCAATATGATGAACCTTCTGGCTGGTTGAGGATCTTGTTTTAGCTTCTGTTCTAGAGTTGCCTGTTCCAAACTCTAAAGTAATTTACTTTGTAGCTTGTTTAATCCATTATGTAACCTTGTATTAGCTGGAAATGTTTTAGAGGAATTGAGGAGTCAACTTTATCAGGGAATTGCCATTGCTCAGAGGAACTTTTATCTTTTTGCAATCTAGTTTCTAGTGGTTCTAACACCATACTACCTTCCAAACCCACAGCATGTTTGTCTCTAGGCCTTCGATCAAATTTAACAACTTCTGCTGTCTACTACCATCTCAGATTTCAAGGAGGCAGCCAGATCATTATAACCTAACACTTCAGCTTTCTCCCTTTGCTCATGCATTGCTCAGTAGATATTTTTTGTTTTAACCTCAGTTTTCTAAGTTCTCCAAAAAATCTCTTACATAAAATATTAGAATTAAACATGCCCATTTTCACTAAAAACATCTGAACCTTGTCCATTGTTACTGAAATAGATCACTATTCTCTGTGTACAATGCACACTTGATAATCTATACTTCTGACATTTGGGGGTCTCAGCAAAGTTGACAAATGCTATACAACGTGTACTTTGTTGTGCCAACTTGGCAAGCATCTGCTTGGCAAGGGAAAAACAGTGTGTCCCAAGACATTTGGAATCAATTGTAAGGACAGTTTAGACACTATATTCCCTCTATTGATTCCAAAACTCCAGTTCTCCTTTTGATTTTAGATGGAGATCACATAGTACAGGCAGCTGGCTAGAGTTTAATCTCTGATGTTGAAATTCATCCCATGCCTTTAAAATCTTCACCACATTCTCCAGTTTTAACCATGAACTTTGGACCTCCCTCAATATAACTGGTGTTCAATTACCATTCCAGTCAAGAGACACTGATTACTTAAAACAAGGGTGGGCAGCTTGTGGCCCTCCAGATGTTTTGGCCTACAACCCGCATGATCCCTCACCATTGGCTGTGATGGCTAGGGCTGATGGGGCTGTACCAGTAGCATCAACAGAAACATCACCTTTATAACCAGATAGTGGTGACAGCAAAGATTTCAGCCGTTCTCCTTCTGCCCCTGCATTGTCCATATCAGCAGGTCATTTTGATAATGAGATCTTACTTTGAAATAGTATTTGAAAAGAAGAGTCTACCATTCTTTTATGTTGTGCCTGACTCTCCTTAGCTGTAGCTCTTTTTTCTCCATTAAAAAAAACACCTGGGTTTTTTCTGGAGTGGTGGATGAAAGTTACCTTTGGAGATGCATATTATTCATCCTTCCCATGTTGAGATCCAGCTGAACTCCTTGTCTCAGTCCCTATCATGGAATTCATTCTGTTCATAGAAACAAAGGTGTGTGCCAAACCCTTGTACCTCTGGCAAGGCATTTAGCTTTTAGAGTACCTGGAGGGGAGAAGACACAAACAGTCTCAATGAGGTCAGCCCCAGGTAGAAAACAAGCATTCTGGGGAAAAATTTATTTCACCCAACTTACTAAAGGTTTTTACTGAATGGTGGGCCACCAGTATTGGCTTCACTCTTTACTTACAGTCAGGGCCAGAAATATTGGAACAAGGATAACTGTTTTGGCAGTTGGCCTCTGTACACTACCACATTGAAGTTGAAAGGAAACACACCCAGATCGGAGTGAAGTCAGGACTTTCAGCTGTAATTCAAGGGGTGTGACAAAAGTGGGGCACTAACCATTCAGGAAGTACAGCCAGTGGCATACACACACACCCATCGTTGGTGGCTCATAAGTAATGGAATGTCTATTTCTGCTTCACAGACTACGCTAAAGCCTTTGATTGTGTAGATCACAACAAACTGTGGCAAATTCTTAAAGTGATGGGAGTACCAGACCACCTTACCTGTCTCCGGAGAAACCTGTACGAGGGTCAAGAAGCAACAGTAAGAACCAGACATGGAACAACCGAGTGGTTCAAAATTGGGAAAGGAGTACGACAAGGCTGCATATTGTCACCCTGCTTATTTAACTTAT
Source organism: Heloderma suspectum (assembly GCF_057233095.1). Classification (NCBI taxonomy): domain Eukaryota; kingdom Metazoa; phylum Chordata; class Lepidosauria; order Squamata; family Helodermatidae; genus Heloderma; species Heloderma suspectum. Next base: position 194,123,386 of record NC_139462.1, read on the forward strand.
ATGCAGAGTACATCATGAGAAACGCCGGGTTGGATGAATCACAGGTCGGAATTAAGATTGCTGGGAGAATTATCAACAACCTCCGATATGCAGACGATACCACCCTAATGGCAGAAAGCGAAGAGGATCTCAAGAGCCTCTTGTTGAGGGTGAAAGAGGAGAGTGCAAAAGCTGGTTTGAAACTCAACATTAAAAAAACTCAGATCATGGCATCTGGCCCCATCACTTCCTGGCATATAGAAGGGGAAGAAATGGAAGCTGTGACAGATTTTATTTTCTTGGGCTCCAGGATCACCGCAGATGGTGACTGTAGCCATGAAATTAAAAGTCGCTTGCTCCTTGGGAGGAAAGCTATAGCAAACCTAGACAGCATAGTAAGAAGCAGAGACATCACCTTGCCGACAAAGGTCCGTCTAATCAAAGCTATGTTTTTCCCAGTAGTAATGTATGGCTGTGAGAGCTGGACTATAAGGAAGGCTGAGCGCCGAAGAATTGATGCTTTCGAACTGTGGTGCTGGAGAAGACTCTTACGAGTCCCCTGGACTGCAAGGAGGTCACATCAGTCCATCCTAAAGGAAATCAACCCTGACTGCTCATTGGAAGGACAGATCCTGAAGCTGAAGCTGAAATAATTTGGCCACCTAATGCGAAGAGAAAATTCTCTGGAAAAGACCCTGATGCTGGGAAAGATGGAAGGCAAAAGGAGAAGGGGACGGCAGAGGATGAGATAGCTAGATAGCATCACCGATGCAATGAATATGAACTTGAGCACACTCCGGGAGTGAGCAGAGGACAGGAAGGCCTGGCGTGCTATGGTCCATGGGGTCACGAAGAGTCGGACACGACTGAACAACTGAACAACAACAACAAGTAATGGAACAAACCAACATCATTTCAAACTTAAAGATCGCCTTTAGTACCTGGATGAAAATCCTTTGCAGTCAATGACTGCCTGAAGTCTGGAACCCAGGGAGATGACCAAATGCTGAGTTTCCTCCCTCGACATGCTTTGCCAGGCCTTTACTGCAGCTGCTTTCAGCTGCTGCTTGTTTGTGGGTCTTTCTGCCTTCAGTCTTGTCTTCAGTAAGTGAAAAGCATGCTCTGTTGGGCTGAGATCAGGTGACTGACTTGGCCATTGAAGAACATCCCACATCTTTGCCCTCAGAAACTCTGGGGTAGCTTTTGCTGTATGTGTTGGGTCATTATCCATCTGCAGTATGAAGCAGCATCCTATCAGTTTGGCAGCATTCGGTTGAATCTGAGCAGAAAGTATAGCCCTATATACTTCAGAATTCATCCTGCTGCTTTGATCAGCAGTCAGGTCATCAATGAACACCAGTGACCCGGTTCCATTGGCAGCCATACATGCCCATGCCATAACACTGCCTCCACCATGTTTGACAGATGATGTGGTATGCCTTGGATCATGAGCTGTTCCTTTCCTTCTCCATACTTTTCTCTTCCCATCATTCTGGTACAAGTTAATCTTGGTTTCATCAGTCCAAAGAATCTTATTCCAGAACTGGGCAGGCTTTTTTAGGTGTTTGCTGGCAAAGGCTAATCTGGCCTGTCTGTTCTTGAGTGTTACCAGTGGTTTGCACCTTGTTGTGAAGCCTCTGTATTTACATTCATAAAGCCGTCTCTTGACTGTAGTTGTTGACAATGACATGCCTACCTCCGCAAGAGCGTTCTTGACCTGGTTTAGATATTGTGAAAGGGTTCCTCTTCACCATGAGCAGAATTCTGCAGTCATCCACTTGAGTTGTCTTCTGTGGTCTGCCAGGCCTTTTGCTATTGCTGAGCTTGCCAGTTAATGCCTTCTTTTTCAGGATGTTCCAAACTGTTGTGTTGGCCACTCCCACTGTTTTTCCGATATCTCTGATGGGGTTATGTTGTTTCCTCAGCCTAATGATGGCCTCCTTCACTTGCATGGACACCTCTTTGGACCTCATGTTGGGAGTTCCAGTGAACAGCTACCAAATGCAAATGTAACACTCAGAACCACCTCCAGGCCTTTTTATCTGCTTGATTGGTCATGGGGTACCCAAGAAACAGGCCACACCTGGCCATGCAGCTGCTTGTCAGCCATTCGTTCCATTACTTATGAGCTACCAATGATGGGTGTGTGTGTATGCCACTGGCTGTCCTTCCTGAATGGTTAGTGCCCCACTTTTGTCACACCCCTTGAATTACAGCTGAAAGTCCTGACTTCACTCCGATCTGGGTGTGTTTCCTTTCAACTTCAATGTGGTGGTTTACAGAGGCCAACTGCCAAAACAGTTATCCTTGTTCCAATATTTCTGGCCCTGACTGTATATTAATTGTTCAGGAAAGGCTCCAGCTGAAAGAGGCAATACTGGTTTCCATATATTAAAAGGGTTGCAGAGAAAATCCAGCCAATTCTAGACCTAATAGTTTACTTGATGATACTGCGAAAATCTATGCTAGACATCTTCTAGGAGCCTGCATAGTATACTGGCTCGTATGCCAATAATATATTGGCATACGAGGAAGAAAGCTTTCAAGCTGCTAGATTCTGTTTCCTTTTACACCATCTTATACAAAAATATATAGTAAACATCACTCAAACTTTGTATGTAGCCTTGATTGATTTTAGGTCTACATTTGATAGTATATCAAGAGAGCAGCTTTGGAAAAAAATTGAGGAGTGCTAAATAGATAAATGTTTCTTTCACCTCATGCATGCTCCGTATACTAACACCTCATGAAACGTTAGGATCAGTATCCATGGGAAATGGTCTTATTCTATCAAAACCACAAAGAGCATCTGCAAAGGGTGCATCTGAGCACTGCCGCTTTTCAATGTATATATAAATGATGTTTTATATCTGCCTGGCTCTTAATATTTCCCATCCAAAATAAGTGATAAAAATATTCCTACTCTCCAGTATGCAGATGGAACAGTATTGATGTCTTTAATGCAGATTGGTTTATGATGCCTACTTCAGTCTTTTGGCAATTAGTGTAAAAATGAAGGCTTGCAACCTAACAATAAAAAATAAAAGTGGTTGTTTTTTTGAACATCTTGAGAAGTTAGATGGGATGGAAATTGAGCAAGTATGAGTTTTTTAGGTACCTTGGGTTGGTGTTTTCACAGACAGGAGGCTGGATGCAATGTGTAGAATTCACAAAGGAGAAATATGCAGAATGTAGTAGTGGGTACAGAATTCAATTTACTGATAATCTTATCCGACACGTTTAAAAAACAAGTTGCAAGCCCTTATAGCTGAGAAAAGATGCTTGAAAGTGTGTGTGTAAAATTCAAAAGAATGTTCTTCCCATTGAAAAGAGATGGTTTACTTCATAGGTCCTTCCACATGCTATTTAATTTCACCAGTCCCTTTCCCTAGATCACAAGACAGGCTGAGAACCAAAAGTTAAGTACTATTCTAAGGACAAGAAACCAGTATTTTAGTAACAGGGTTACTTCTAATTTTCTTAGGCTTCCCGATTTGAAATTTTAAAAGCACTGAGTCATCCTCTCCTTCTGGCACACGATGTGGATTTACAGCATTTGGCAGCAAAGACTGAACATTTCACAGGAGCAGACCTAAAAGCTTTACTGTACAATGCCCAGTTAGAGGCAGTGCATGCTAATTTGAGCTCAACCTTGCCCCAGGTAAATACATTGAAATTTAAATTGTTTTCTTAATGTTTTGCTATTCATGCAATGTATGAAGGTTTTGAAAAATCCTAGATATCTGGTAACAAGGAAGCCTAAAGCGCTCTGTATTCTGATTAATTTGGGGACTACATCACTTAACAACTTCAAATACTTCTTGCCATTGCTTCATTTAATAGTAATTAATGTTGCCAAAAAGTTGTTTTGATTTCTCCATGTTTTGGTATAGTTGTAGGCTGGGATCCAAAGATCTATTTTTAGTATGCCCAAGAACTTGTGACTTCCCTTCTTTGAACAGCAGATCTCGTGCCATATCACAACTGTTCTTGGAAGTCTCCACAGTTTCAAATTTTTACTCACACGTTTCTCTGTCAGCTATTGTTCTGCCACCTAGGGTGCAATCCTATACTGAAGATATGCTAGCTGAGGAGCTATAGGATCTGGTGGAAGCCCTGTGACGCCAGTGGAACACAGGATACGCCACCATGACAAAAAAATATGCTGGGGGAAACATCCCAGGTCCGTTGGCAGAAATGCCCATCATGTGTCTAATTGATGTCTGCTGTGGTGGCAAAGTGGCTAGGGAACTGCTCTGAAGTGTTTCCAGTATGGGTTAGAGTCCCAGGAGCTCCCTTTCTTTTGCTCATGAGATGACGGGGGGGGGGGGAGGAATGCAACAGGTGAGTGGGGCCATTTCCTCCCATTCCCCTGGTGATTACAAACTTGTATCCCCAGTTCCCCACCTTGTGCCCTGTGCATTGGAGGCTGCTGCTGTCAGTCCTGGTCTGTGGCTGCCCTTGTTGTGTTCTCTGTGGCTACCTCTCTGTATGGGCACCATCACCAGAAGTCTGAAATTGGTGGGCTGCGGCGACGTTTCCAGGAATACTATTGGTGTGTCTTGTCATTTGTACAGTTTTTGTATTTTCTGGTTGTGTGTTCTTCCCTCCTGGGTGAGCATGTATTGGATACGGTGGCTGTTCCACTGACGTACAGTGTATCTCTGGTCCTGGCGTAATGTGAGTATAGGATTGCCTTGTCATAGATACAAAATTTCCAGAAATGTTGAAGCCATGGAAAAAAGTTGTTCTTTCCAGAAAAAAAAGTCCCCCCTCCCCCGAAAAAGTTGTTTTTTCCAGAAAAAAAACCGATTTGGTGGGAAACTAGAAAAATGTGCAGTACATTTTTAGTACTTGTTACAGACCTAAAGTTACTTCAGGAACATAAAATGTATTATGTATAACTTGGTTCACTCAGAAAATTATCATTTAAAAAGCTAAATTTAAAAGTAGACTCGGTAAATTTGTAACTAATATCTAAATAAAGTATACTTTTAAATTTAATATACCAAACATTTGATTTAAAAATTATTTACAAATAATCAAATATTCACATTCAAATTTATTACTGGAGTGATAAAGGTGACTATATCTGCTGCATTAAACATTAATGAGTTTATCCTGTTCCAGCTTTTTTCAGCCCTATTTATTCATTAAAACAGCCACTTGAGGCAACTCCAGTTAGCCAGTTGTTTGTATGAGTTGATCTCCCTGTAGTTTGGGCACTACTACAACACAACTCTACTTTTGAAAAAGGAGGGGTCATGTTGACATAGATTAAATTACCTGAGGTGTGTGAGAACCCTTTGTCAACATGTACGTTAAATGAACATTTAAAATTCAGTGGTAAAATAGTGGGTAATGATATGGTATCACGAACAAACAAACAAAACATCCATCAAATTAATCAGTTTACTCCCCTGCTTAATTATCATCTCTGCCATTAATGGACCTCTACGCGTTTCAGCACTTGGTCTACAGCTCAGGTTATCATTGCTGCATGTGAATGCCACAAATTGAAGGTTTAGTGAAATATCTCCTTGCATTTTCCCTTTGTCTATAGTGAAGGGTAAACAATCAACCCAAGGCCAGATGTTTTCTTCACAAAACATTGCAAAGACATTTGTTTGGTTGGTTATTTAAGGAGAGCTTGTGACAATCAATACACACTGATGAGATTACATTTTTCTTAAACGTTGCAATCATATATCTGATACTTATTAGAAAGAAACCACAGTCAAGTTGCTACTAATATTTCTGGTCTATTTTTCTATCCCACTTTTTGACAACAAGGCTCCCAAGATGGCTCATAAGTTTAAAAAAGATAAAATTAACAGCTAAAACTGGAGCAACTCATAACAGCAAGAGAAAACACTAAAATAATTAAGACAGACCAAACACATGCCAAAACATTAACGTTTTCACTATCTAAAGGCCAGAAGAGAGGGATGCAACGGGGCTCCTTTAGGATGGATTTCTACAATCTTGAAAATGCTAATTGTATTAATTTTCTTCACCAGGATATAGGGTCTAGCTCAGATAGTGATCTCAGTCTATCTTCAATGGTTTTCTTAAACCAAAGCAGTGGATCAGATGATTCTGCAGGAGATGGAGAAGGAGGCTTGGAACAATCCCTAGTTTCTCTTGAGATGTGTGAGCTGCTTCCCGAAGATCCAAGGTCCAACATATATCGTCTTTACTTTGGCAGCTCTTATGAATCTGAACTTGGGAATGGAACGATTTCAGAAATGGTAACTGGCTGCTTCTTCTTAATTGACCTTCTTCTCAGCAATTATAAGAAATTACACGTATGAGTTTGGGACATTTTTCTATCCCAAGCCAAATTCAATTGTGTCTTGGGGTAGTAAAATGTCCCAGAACAACTCTCTATGTGTTGTGTAAGAAGAAGTACACTTAAGTCTGCTTCCCTGGATTAGTTTCTATGTGAAAAACAACAAAAACCTCCCACTGAACATGTTTACCCCAATACTTTCCGTTGGCTGGGATTTAAAAAATAACCCAATGGCAAAAATCAATAAACTGCTTCAGAAATTTTTTGTCCCCCTGAATCAGTTTTGTTTGAAAAACATTACCCTAAGATGATACATGGGGTTGGACTAAAAAGCACCTCAACCACAAGATTCAGTTGAGGTTTTGGGAGATTTTTTTTGTTCCTGGCATTTTTTAGTGTGCAGAAAGAAAACTGTAAATAGTAAGTGGCTGAAACCTGAGTACATCGTTTACTACTGTGCAGGTGGCAATCCCATAGAAGTGTAAGTCTGCTTCTGTGTAAATTCTGCAATAAAGAGTACACCTCAGGTAAGATTTTACCCCATCATGGGAAGGAGATCAATACTGTAAGATCGGAGGATTCACACGACACGACAAGCCACAGTTGGGCATTGAATATCCAAAGCCTGCCCGGCATGTGCTGCAGCCCACTGTGGCTTAAACAACCCACAGTGGGCTATTTTCATCCTACAAACCAGGTCGCTTCGATGACTTCTGATTTTGTTCAGTTATGGACAGACTGGAGAGAGGAGCTATGTATTTCAAAATGTACTTAAACAGCATGCAGTTGAATTGGATAATGTCTAGCTATGTTTCATCTATGCTCCATACTCATGCTTCCTTGACCAAAAGCAAAAAGAGGTCTTTGTGTCTTTGGGGAATGTAGTGAGGAGTTGGGAAAATGCCTCTTCTCTCTCCCTTTCCAGATCCTTCCTTCCTGTTCTCACACCATCCCCACAAAACGGATCAGGGTGGACTCCCTATAAATACAGAGTATTTCAAAAATGAAACCCATTCATACTTCCAACTTCTCCATCCTACAAATAACTTGCCCAATTGATAAATCACTTCCTAAACCTTGTCATCTTTGATAAATCACCTTTGATAATGTATCTGTTGCTTTTATTGAGGTATTAGTAACTGGAACTATGAAATTGCTGTTTGTTTTGAATCATAATAGAATATATGTTTTGTGTTTTGTTTCTACAGAGTTCTCAGTGTTTCTCAGGACCGAACTCCATAAATCATGATTTAACCAGCATATCTCTGAAGGATTTAGTATCCTCTCAACCCCTGGTGTTAAGAACAGCCTTACAGGAAGGTTACCAAGAACTTAATCAAGAACAGATAGAGCAACTCAGGGCTGAAATCAGTGCTATCAAGGCCAACTACAGGAGCAGAAATGGAGTATGCAAGACATTTATTTCTGTTAATTTTGTTTACACAACTGCTCTTTAGACATTTTCTGTAGTAGCAATAATAGTTACCACAGTAATAATATAGTAATGAAAGTTTGCAAATGTAGAAGGAGCATAGGCTAAGAGAATGTCTTGAAACATTCAGCTAATAAACACACTGACTCAGTTCAGTCATCACATCAAACCATAGTTTACAAAGCTTAGCTGTGGCTTGTCATGACATCCAGATTAGCAAACCATGGTTCCTGCAAACTCTTGTTTGGTATTGTGTTCATATTGAGAAACCATGGTAACAGCTGTTGCTCTTCTTCCTCTGGCCACCATAGCATAGAGAGGAGTTTTGAGCAGGCAAAATAAAGGCTCAAGTGGCCCTTGCTGGGACCATTTAGCTAGTACATACACTTCCAGGCTGTAGTGCTTGCATAGCCCTGGTCTCATTCTCCTGCTCCAGCGCTTGCTTCCCTGTCTGTCCCAGCTGCTAAGTCTGTTCCCAGTCTAAGAGCAAAAGGGTACCAAAGCACTTGGTGTATATTCTATTGAAGCATATTTACAAGGGGAAACTATTCTGGATAGGGGTGAATGCTCCTTCCTTGTTCTCCTCGACTTCTCAGCAGCTTTTGATACTGTTGACCACAGTATCCTCCTGGACCGCCTGGAGGGGTTGGGCATTGGAGACACCGTACTGCGGTGGTTTCAGTCCTTCCTCTCCGGCAGGTACCAGAGGGTAGCACTGGGAGAGGAGGTTTCGGACCCATGGCCACTCATTTGTGTGGTGCCACAAGGTTCCATCCTCTCCCCGATGCTATTTAACATCTATGTGAAGCCGCTGGGGGCTATCATCAGGAGGTTTGGGGTGCGGTGTCATCAATATGCGGATGACACGCAGCTCTACCTCTCGTTCAAATCTTCACCAAGGTTGGCCATAGAATCCTTGTCCAAATGTCTGGTGAGTGGCTGGATGGGGAGGAATAAGCTGAAGCTGAACCCTGACAAGACCGAGGTACTTTTGGTGGGAGACAAGAGGAGGTTGGGGGATGTTGACCTGGTGGTGAATGGGGTACAGCTACCCTTGAAAGACCAGGTCCGCAGCCTGGGCTTCATTTTAGACTCCCACCTGTCCATGGAGGCTCAGGTGTCAGCTGTGAGCCGGACAGTGCTGTATCAACTCCATCTGATATGGCGGCTGCGCCCCTTCCTTCATGACCATCTGCTCCCATCGGTAGTACATGCCCTGGTCTCCTCTCGGTTAGACGACTGTAATGCGCTCTACGTGGGGTTACCCTTGAAGACGGTTCGGAAGCTGCAGCTGGTACAGAATGCGGCGGCTCGCCTGATTAAAGGCAGCCGTCGCCGAGATCACATCACTCCAGTGCTGAAGGAGTTGCACTGATTACCAGTTGTTTTCCGGACCAAATTCAAGGTGTTGGTTTTGACCTTTAAAACCCTATATGGTTCCGGCCCAGCCTCTCTTAAGGAGTACCTCCAGCAACACCAGACAGGCTGCGCAACAAGATCAGCCTTGGATGGCCTTCTCTCTGTCCCATCAGCCAGAACAGCTAGACTGGTGGGGACGAGGGAGATGGCCTTTTCTGTAGTGGCCCCCACTCTCTGGAACTCCCTCCCTAGGGAACTCCGCCATGCCCCCTCTTTAATGAGCTTCTGCCGTGCATTAAAAACGTGGTTGTTCAAGCAGGCATTTGGGGTGGGTTAGGGTATTTTAGAAAACATTTTTATTGTCGAATTTTATTGTCTTAAACTGTTTTATTGTATGTTGTACATTGCCCAGAGTGGCTGGGTGACCAGCCAGATGGGCGATTAATAAATTTAATAAATAAATAAATTCAAACACAACACTCAAAACAGATTATTATCGGTTGTTTCCAGTCCCTAGCCTTGATCTTGCACCCCTTAAACACATCTGACTGTAACAGTCTCACCTCCACAGTTTGTGGAAAGCTTGTCCTTTCCTTCCCTGTGCACTGTTACAGAGGAGCTTCAGACATCCTGGCCTTCTGACATGTCTGTTGTGCACTATGGATTTAATTGGCATTACCCTGACACCGTGGCTCAAGGATCCATTTTGGTTCCAGAAGAGGCAGTATGGGAAGACTACCAGGAAGATAATTGTTAAGACTCTGGGTGGTCACAGGAACCACACAGTATGTGTGTGCTTCTTCTGTTGATTTGATTAAAGGGAGTTGTTCCCTGTAACTACGAAAACATGCAAATTCCAGGACAATATTAAAAACGAAGGTAGTGGCAGCTGGTGCCCATTGGGGCTAGTGGGGCAGATGGCAGGGCAGCTCGCATTAGGTGAAGCCAAGGGGTCACAGTAGGCAGAACCAGAAACTGAGGCATGCAAGTTAAAATAATAAAATACAATTCAGCTGGCTCTTTCGGGGAAACATTATACTCTGTAGTATCTAAGCAGCTTGAGTTCTCCCCCGCTGCCCCATTTTTGAATTCATAACTAAAAGCTGAGAAACTCGAGGGAAGTCTGTGCCAAGAGCATTTTTCCAACTATTGGCAACCAGCCCAGAAGTGAAGCCCTTTAGGTTCCCATTCCTCTGAGGTCAGGTAATTTTAACTGCTCTTGCTCTGTTCTCTTTCCTCTTAAATCTATCAGTTTTCTCCCCTGCAGTCCTCCATTATCACCAGCATCCAAGCTTCCTTGGTTGCATAGCCTCCCAGTCTGTCATTTCTATATTGCCACCATCCACTCCTTATTCAGGAAATGCTCATTTTCCCAATCTTTGTCTTTTTCTGTTTCTTAGGCATAACTAGTATGCTGGTTGATGTGCTTGCAGGTGGATATACCAAGACATTTTCTCATCTGTTAATGAGTGTGCATGTGTGCATTGAGCAAAAATCTGTAAAAATAAAGTCTATGCTTTGAGACTTTAATGAGCATTTGAGCTAATTTCCTCATTTTACTAGTAATTCCATATTTGTTAGAGTATATGTAGTATATCAGTCCCCTGTGCACACATGGCACCTATGGTTAAAGGCCCCCTTAGACCCTCATTCATTGTTATATGTATATACACTTAAGTTAATGTGTGTGTGTGAATGGGGATGTGTGGCAACAGCACAATCCAGATTCCTTTGGTGGTGTTCTGTTGGCTTTCTTGGAAATCCTGATCAAATTAGTGGGCTGATTCATTCAGCTCCTTTCCATAGATGGAATGGGAAAATGAGATTAAGGGAAACTGCTGATAATTGCAAGATGCTTTATGCACATTTTCAGTGCAAACAATAGGGCATGGTGAAAGTAGTGTGGAAGAGGGAAACACTCCCTAGCAGAATCTGAAAGAGGAAGGAATATGCCAGATAACTGGGCAGCTATTGGCTGTGCTAAAGGTTCCTTGACTGTACTTGCCTCCTTTTAGTTGCCACCCAAGAGTAGTAGGGCAGGGCAAAGTTGTTTGGGATAGCATCTTGCTGACTCTTGGGGAAAGCAAGCAAAAAGAAGCTTAGCATCAATCATGGCTTGCCCGTATATTTAGAGCACACAATGTGGGCTGGTTTCTAAACTACAGTTGTTGTAAGTGATGGTTTGGCAGGACCTCTGAAGTGAGCCACTGTCAATCTCAGGACAAAATACTCCTATTTTATAGTATGGGTTTTTTTAATGTGCTTAAAATATAGTATTTTACAGTACTTTTCCTTAATGTGGTTGTTTTCAGGAGGAGGTCACTCCCAGCCCATCAGTACTAAGCAAGAAACCATTAAATATTACTCAGATTCACCTAATGGCTGCACTTGAAAACACAAAGCCATCAATTAATCAAGATGAATGGAAGAATTTTGCTGAACTGTAAGTATATCTTGTAAAGGAAAGCATACAAAATATTTATAACAATCTGCCTTGTGAGGCACGGCCGTTGTGCATAATTCTGTCTGATTGATAGGCTGTCACCACCTATTTCCCCTCTAACCCTGAGGAGGGGGACCCCAGAGCTACAAACTAGTTCTCTGCCAGCTCAGGAAAGGTTGGGGGGAAGATAGCTACCAGCTGAGACCTCATGTTACCATGGGGTAGGCAGCTTGCTTTCCTCTTAGTTTCCCATAGTGGCAAGCAGGTAAACACAGGAGAGCCCAAATGGCTAGGCAGGTGGGGAGTGAAATTGCACTCTTGGGATTATTAGAAACACATGCTCAAATCAGATCCAAATTGAAATAAGACATTTATTAATGGCGTATAGACCAACAGGAAAAGACCAGTGGGTACTTGAAAATAAATAAATGGTTTTTTAAAAAACCGCAAAAACGCTTGCTAACCTATGTTAAACTTCTTGAGGTAAAATGCTCACTGCCCAGGGGTCACCTGGAGAGATGGAATACTTAGAGCACCTTTGGTGGTCAAAGGAGCAGATGGCTGGAGGGACCAGAGTGACAAAGAACCATATTCCATTTTTATTATATTGCGGGGAGGACAGGTGTGACCACTCAACATGTTTCCCCAATCGAAGGAGTGCCACATAAAGAGGAAGAGACCCTTTTCACTTTTTGAGCTACGAGATGGGCTATAAAAGTGTTAACTAAAAAGGAGATGGCTTTGACTATCTCTGGCAGACTTGATACATCAAAAGGCTTCCTGTTTTGTGAATCTGGGAGCCCTGGAAAATAGGTGTGGTATTCCAAGTGGTCTGTGGATGCCAACATCCAGGTCAAGAATGTTTGTAACTTTAAATAATTAGACACTGAAGGACAGTTCCATGTAACAGTATTTATTAATTTTTAAATTTTGCCCATGCACATTCTGGAAGAATAGTCATTTTTAGTATTTCCTAAACCCCCCCACTAAACAGTCTTGTTTAATATGTTTGTTTAAGAAATGTAGAGCACAATCCTATGCATGTTTAGACAGAAAAAAGTCCTGCAACTTCCAGCAACTCCAGTATGATTGTGCCCTTCTTGGCTCTGTTTATTGTGGATTTCTAAAATTCTGATTTTATTCTTAATCTTAATTACAGTGGATTTGGTTATTGTATATTGTTAACCACACTGAGTTTCCTTGAATGGGGTGGGAGCTGGGAGAGCTCCCACCCCATTCACTCTCCCTCTGGGAGAGGGGACTGAAGAATATACATTTAACTAACTTGTTACTGCTACTTCCAAATGTATGCCAAACAAACCAGTTAGTCTCTAAGGCACCATAGAATTTCTGCTTTTACTTTCAGTTTGGTCTTTAATTGTGTTTAACCTGAGTATTTCTCCTATAAGGTACATTGCTGGTGTTAATGTGCTGCTGTTCTTTTTTTCTTTTCTTTTTTAGCTATGATAATTTTCGAAATCCAAAGAGGAAAGGATCCAGTGGACCAACTTTCAAACCAGGACAAAAAGTGACTTTAGCTTAACTGCTGTTAATGTGGTGGTGATTATGATCACCAACTAATTTTCACAACAAAGTGTTTACATTGCTAAATCATATCAAAATATATACCTGTGGGTATATTAGTACTAGGATGACAATTAATAGATTTCTTGGAAATTAATTGTTGCAAAATTATTTTACATAATTTTAGTTTTCAGATGTCTTCCTGAAAACCTATATTAAAATGTTTGAGATACTATTTGCCTACCTTGTGTTTACATTGTTTCTTTCTGGTGGGGAAAATAAGGAAATATACAACTTATGCATTCTCTTGCTATTTCAATGGAAAAGCCATACCATCTAAAGACTACCACTTTCCTCTGTATAAATGAAGTATTTGGCCTTAAAAGAGAAACATGATCAAAAGCCTAACTTGTATATTTGTCCATCTATTCCAGCTCATTGTACCTTCAGTTTAATTTTAAAAATATTTAGGGCACAATCCTATGCAAGTTTAGACAGAAAAAAGTCCTACAACTCCCAGCATCCCCCAGCCAGCATGCTAGGAGTTGTAGGACCTTTTTCTGTCTAAACTTGCATAGGATTCTGCCCTTACACTTTTAGGCAACCATCTTCGATACACTTTCCTGAAAGTAAGTCTCATCAAATTCAGTGAGGCTTACTTCTCAGTTGACTTGCACAGGATTGCACTTTAAAACAATAAGAGCAATCCTATGGCCCGCTAGACACTGTCTAGGATATGCTTATTTCCGGGAACTGACCTCAGAGCCCACGCTGCAAGGTCGGTTCCCGGAAAACTGACCACTCCTCTTGTCCGTGCTGCCTCGGAAACAGCGCGGAGAAGCCCCATCCTCTGTGCTCACAAGAGGAACATGGAGTAACTGAAAAGGGGGCGTTCCAGGGCGGGGAGAGCGGAGCTGCACATACGACACATCCAATGTGTCGTACAGCAGCTTCCTCTCCTGGTCACCCCCGCCTCGGCCCCGCTAGACAGCCGTTCTTCTTCATAGTTTCTGTGCATCACACATATGGGCTGTGCGCCTGCGTGGAGACTCGTTTGGGAAACTTCCGAACGTAAATTTTTGGTGGGAACCCCTCCCCCACTGTCTCTGGCATATATAGTGTGGGTTCCCACCTTCCCCTGAGTTCCTTTTCGACCACCTTAGCGTTACTTCGTGGGGAACTTCTTTCGACATTCTGTCATGCTGTATTTCTATCTTATCTAAACCTCATTTCTTCCTTCATCTTATTTTTCTTCTTTATCTTCAAAATAAGAGAGAGAGAGAAAGAGAGACGGAGATTGTCGGTGGTGTTGGAGAGTGTCGTTCACCTCAGCGGTGACGCATTTTTTCTTCCTTGGCCTGTGGCCGCAAAGCCGCCATTTAGAAGGTGCACGGCCTGTGGTAGTAAGGTGCCCTCTTCCGACGGCCACTCCTTATTTCTTTGGGGGAATCCCACAAGGTTGAAACTTGCCACCATTGCCAATCGCTATCAAAACGGGGAGCGACCCAATCTTCATAGTGACCAAATCTTCCTCCCCGCCCACCACTGAGCCAGTGTGAGTAGACCCATCAACTCTGGGAAGGAGCTTGGCCATTTCGGCAGCAAAAAAGCTCTCAAAATGGGTAAAACTCCCTAAACCAGTGGCGGATGCACCGGAGAAGAGGAGGAAAAAGAAATCCTCCAAACAAGAGGAAAAGGAGCGGGATCTCCCACCTCCTCCTCCATTACTGGATTCTCCTATTCGTGTTGTGCCCACCACACACACGACTGCTCTGGAACCGGCCTCTACGGTCTCGGAGGGTGAGCTGAGAGATACACCAACCCCACCAACCCATCCAATTCAAACAGCCACAGGACGGACATCCAGGTCTCCAACTCCACGTCATTATGACATCCAGTTACCTTGGTATCAACCCGCGTTTTCCCCTCGACAGCCTTCTTGATACCGATTTCCGGATCGATACCATCGGGATCATTGGACAGGACAATACCACCGTGATCGCTCACGTTCTCCATCCCGAGATTGGGACTGTTTTTTGGCCTCATCGTCTCCCCTCCCACTGACAGCGTTCAGATGCAGATTGGAGACTCCATAGGGACTGTGAGCTCTTCCTCGATTGCTCCCGCTACCTAGGAGCTACTTCGCCATTGCATGCTCTTTTTCAGTCTGGACAATGCTCCGACTTCGACACCCAGGACGTTTTCTGCCCTCCTAGCGAGTCGCTCGATGTTCCTAGCGATACACCAAACCAGTCGGGACCATCAAGCCCCGCCACCTCCTGTTCCACCTCCTGCTTCCGTTGTGGTTCAACAACCTACTCAATTGCAGGAATCTGAGGAGGACTACCAGTCTGACTCCTCCTCATATTCCTCGGTTCCTCCATCTTTCTCATCACCGGACGAGGTCGTCGGGACACAAGATAAGAGCCTCGCCTTCTGAAGACGTGGGCCATTTCTCCGAACAAGTGCTGAGGATGGCACAATCGTTGGGCATTGAGGTCCAACAACCTCCCCAACAGATTCACGATCCAGTATTTGATGCCGTTGCAACGGACCTGTCCACACCAGTGGCCATCACTTTACTTCCAGCCCTGCTGAGTGCAGTCCAACAGATGTGGAAACCACCTTCATCCTTGACCCCGCCATCCAAGAGGCTGGAATCGATGTGCAGGGTTCAAGAGATGGATGCGTCCTTCCTCTTCTCACACCCAAAACCAAACTCCATAATTGTGGAGTCTGCCCAAGGTCGTTCGCAGAAAGCACATGCCTCACCTGTGGACAAGGAGGGTCACAACCTTGATATTGTTGGACGTTGTCTCTACTCCTCAGTGGCATTGGGGCTTAGAATTTCCAACTATGAGGCGATGATGGCCAGGTATCAGCTCTTCCTCTGGGAGAAAATGGATTCCCTCATCGCATACCTCCCTGAGGATCAACATGACTTAGCTAGAATGTTTCATGCTGAGGCATCCAAGCTCTCTCGTAAACAAATCAACACTGCCCGTCATCAAGCGGACTGCAATGCTAAGAGCATGATGGGATCCGTTGCCCTAAGGCGGCATGCCTGGCTGTGCTCTGCAGGCCTAACTCCTGAAGCCCACTCGCCAATAGAAAATCTACCCTTCGACAGCGAGGGTTTATTCAGCGCCAACATGGATGACCAGATGGACTCCATGCAGAAAGCCAGAACGACTGCTCGTAAGATGGGCATCGGTCAAGCCCAGCAACAATAGCAGCAGCATGCTCCATACCATCAGTGTTGCTGCTACCAAAACCAGCCCTATCCACCTTGGCAATCTGGGGACCAGACACCCAGATTCCCACAGCAGCAGCAGCAGAGGAAAAGCTACTCCTTCCCCAGGTTCCAACAAAAGGCGAAGGGTGAGGGATTCTCTAAATGTCATCTTTGTCTTCAGCTCCGTTCCCCTCCGTACCGACAATTACAATCCACCTTTCGGAGACCTCCTGAATCAATATTACCTGGCGTGAGTGAGAGTGATGTCGGACAGCTGGGTGCTAGCTATTGTCCATCATGGATACAGAATAGAATTCAACATACCCCTGCCTTTTGGTCCAGTCTGGGTCACCCCACCTTTGGAGGTCTTCCACAAAGAAACTCAATCTCTCTTACAAAAGGGCGCCATTCAACGTGTTCATCCAAACGTCGGTATGTAGGGGTTCTTCTCCAGGTACTTCATGGTACCAAAACGGGATGGAGGCCTTTGGCCCATCCTCGACTTTCATGACCTGAACAAGTTTGTCACCCCCAAGAAGTTCAGGATGACAACTCTAGCCACAATTGTCCCACTCCTACGGAAGGGCTCTTGGTTCGCCATGATCAATCTCGAAGATGCGTACTTCCACGTAGTCATAGAACGCTCACACAGAAAGGCAATCGGAGTGGAACTGTTCCAGTTCAACGCTTTACCGTTTGCCCTCTCAACAGCCCCATGCATATTTACCAAGTGCATGGCTGTGGTCTGCACTTACCTCCATCTTCAGGGAGTAGAAATCTACCCGTATCTAGATGATTGGCTACTGGTGGCCTCCTCCCAACGAGGAGAAATCTCACTTGACCCCCACTCGAACAGTTCAATTTATAGGGGCTGTCCTCGATTCCAAATCTGGTCAGGCGTACCTACCGACGACTCTTGTCACAAACCTTGTCGCGCAAGCCACGTCGATATTCCCTGCCTGCTGTGCCAGGGCACACAATGTCCAATGCCTCCTTGGCCACATGGCAGCCATGGTATCAGTCGTGGAATGGGCTGGGCTACGAATGAGACCACTTCAACACTGGTTCATCCAGAACTTCGATTTAACCTGCAACCCTCTCTTTGTGACACTCTCAATACCAGAGGTCATTGTTTTCAATTTGGACTGGTGGATGGAGTCCAGGCATCTGACCCAAGGGATGCTATTCCTTCCCGCTCCTCCATCCAGGGTTCTCACCAGAGACGCCTCTCTCCTAGGTTGGGGAGCGCATTGCAGCCCCCTTCAAGCACAAGGTCTCTGGTCCTCCAAAGAAACACTATACCATATAAATTTCTTGGAGCTGTTGGCAGTTTGGAAAGCTCTCCACGCCTTCGAACTGTACCTCTGACATCGACACATCCAGATCCTCACGGACAACACCACAGTTCTCTGGTACCTAAACAAGCAAGGCAGAACACACTCCTCCCACCTCTTTTCTCTCACTCTACACCTTTACAACTAGATCGTTGCCATATATCAGGACAAAACACTGTTGGCAGACTCTCTCAGCCACTTCCTGCAGTGCTCCCATGAATGGCAGCTCACCAAGACAGTCCTGCAACTAATTTTCAACCAGTGGGGCTGACCAGAGATCAACCTCTTCACGACTCCAGCGAACATGGCCTGTGGACAGTTCTGTTCCAGAGCCAGAGTCTGCCATGGATCACTCAGCGATGCTTTTTTCCTGGAATGGAAGGATTGCCTATTCTACCTTTTCCCTCCATTCCCATTGCTTACGAGGCTGATCTCCAAAATCAGACAGGACGCCACAAACTGCATCCTGATTGCCCCTTGGTGGCCCAGACAACCCTGGTTCACGATTCTGTTAAACCTAGTGCACGGACACCTCCTACCACTACCACGGATAGACAACTTGATTTCCCGGGACCGAGGAAGGATCCTTCACCCTGATCTCCACACCCTGAACCTCACGGTGTGGAGCATGCAACCACCCACCACTTTTCCACAGTGATTCCATCGTTAGTGCAGGCTATACTTGATGCGGCAAGGAAACCATCCACGCGCCGCTTGTACTCAGCAAAATGAGCTTCATTTGTTTGGTTCATGACCGACAACTGTGACCGTAATGACTGTTGTCTAGTGGTCATATTGTTTTTCCTCCAACATCTTTTCAGCAAAGGCTTGAAGTAGTGCTCCATCAGGGCATATGCTTCAGCGATTTCTGCTATGAGGGGCAACATTGATGGGTGCCCCATATTCAGCCACCCCTTATGCAAGCAATTCCTGCGAGGACTCAGAAACCTGGCTCCTCCAGTGAGAGACTTCATTCCTCAGTGGGACCTAATCCTGGTGCTTAACACCCTCACGTCGGTACCATTTGAACCGCTTGCTCCAGTGGACTTGAGGCTGCTGTCTTGGAAGGTCGCCTTCCTGATAGCCATTACGACATCGAGAGCGAGCGAACTCTCCACGTTGCAAATAGACTCACCTTACACGGTATTTCACAAGGAAACAGTGGTCCTCCGGCCGGATTTCGCATTCCTTCCGAAGGTGGTCACAGACATCCATCTTAATCAACTGATCATGCTCCCTGCCTACTTTCCATCCCCAACGTCTGATTTGGAATGACGGCTACACACTTTAGATGTCCAGAGAGCACCGGCCTTCTATAAGTCATGGACCGAGCCTTTCTGCAACTCACAATGGCTCTTCCTATGCTATGGGGGACCCAGTAAGGGCTGTTCAGTCTCCTCTCAGAGGCTGGCATCCTGAATCATACACACTGTTCGACTAGCGTACGAGGTCACTGGGAAACCCCTACCGGCTTGAATCTGAGTGCACTCGACAAGGGGAGTGTCAACTTCCACTGCCTTTGCAAGAGGGGTTCCCATTGTAGACTTGTGTAAGGAGGCCACTTGGTCCAATTTATTAAACACTACAGACTGGACATCCGAGCTCGAGTGGAGTGTGCCTTTGGTAGGGATGTGCTTTCGTTGGTACTTCATTGAGACACCGACCCACCTCCGGTAAGTTAGCTTGTTACTCGCCCATATGTGTGATGCACAGAGACCACAAAGAAGAAAGTCAAGTTGCTTACCTGTAACTGTAGTTCTTTGAGTGGTCATCTGTGCATTCACACAACCCCCCAACCATCCCCTCAACTGGTCTGTTGGTACTGAGGTGTTCTTCTCGTTCTGGGACTACTTGCGGTCTCAAGGATCTGAGGGGAAGGTGGGAACCCATGCTATATATGCCAGAAACTGTGGGGGAGGGGTTCCCGCCAAAAATCTATGCAGCTTGGAAGTTTCCCAAACGCGTGTCCGCGCAGGCGCAGAGCCCATATGTGTGAATGCACAGATGACCACTCGAAGAACTACAGTTACATGTAAGCAACCTGACTTTTTCAGCTATCTAGCAAAAAATAGCAAGACAGGAGAGGCGCGGAGGGAACGATCCCCCCGTGCCTCTCCTGCCTTGCTTTGGATAGGCGATCGCCTCCAAGGTCAGAGGCGGCCACCTATCTAGTTAGAATTGCGCTCTAAATATGGCTACCTTTCCAAATACCATGCATTATAAACATATTTTTGTCAGTGGTCATGTGACACACCGAAGTAAGAGGATATTCATTGGTATATGCCTAAAAGACTATCATAGGTATTGATTACACTTCTAACAGGATTTAATATAAATTACTACTTTAATGACTAGATGTATCAATTAATACATTGAATTGTAGATATTAATATTTAATAATATAACAGTAATTAATAAATTTATATTGGAAGATTAAAGTATGTTAAAACTATTTAATATTTCCAGTATAAATTGTGTATACCCACAAGCATGTTAATTTTACTGAGATGAGTGTTTTAATGCAAATGGCAATTGCTATTTCCTAACATCCGCAATATGTTCATGTCTTTGGTCATTAAAAAATCTGGCCCATTCACCACATAGTTGTTTATAAGCCACCTTGGAAGGATTTGTATCCTGAAAATCAAGTTATCTATAATTTTAAAAAATCAGTGAATACTTTGATCTATTCCTGGCACAATGTTTACCAAACCAACAGCTGGTGGGAGGAAGGTATGACAGCATGATTGCTTTGTAGTCTCTTACTTTCGGGGGGGGGGGGCGGGCGGGCTTGTGGTACTGTCAAATATTATATATGTCACTTTTCTTTTATAATTTAAACAAACATTTTAAAGCAGAGACATATCAACCTTGTCTTCTCAACAGGTAAAGTGTTCACACAAGGTACTTTAAAGAAGTTGCTTTAAATGAATATAATACGAATAAATCATATTTGAAAGATAAATGTTTACTGAATCTAATAGTCCTCCTTAATTTGATAAAAGAAATTTGAAATATAAATTGTGCACATCCACAAGCATGAAATTTTAGTGGGATGATCATCTGAAACTATTAACAGGCCCTAATCATACCCCAAATTGGTACTGTAAAAATATATTTTCTTACGTTGCAGAATACTCTTTTTTGCTTATGCTAAGATCTCAGAATACATTTATGACTTCCTAGATATTATTTTCTAGAACTGAAATGTTATTTATCAAGAACAATAAAGTAGATGCACTAACAAGTTCTAATTTAGTATTTAGATGTATCATCGTGGACTGCCTACAGCTGACTACTTGGCTTTAATATTGATCGCTCTCACACCCAAAGTAATTACAAAACTCTGAGTAGTCAAATTCATCTTTCCTATTCATAGTAAGTTTATAAAATAGCATGTGGTGTTGTCAGTATCAGAATTGTGTCATGACGATCTTCAAGAGGAAAACAACATTTGCCAGGGTACTATCCAATGTGACCACTTCTCCTTCTCCACTCATTGTTTTCTTTATGCATGTGACTTCTATTACACCACACAGGGGTGAACGTTGCATAACACACCAGTGGTAATACTAGCGAAAAGGTGCTTTATAGCAGGATGTTCCTTTTGATGAATTACACAGTTGGATGAACATCTCTGTGCATGGGTGTTTTGTACAAATGAGAGGATCCATCTCCTGTCTTCTGTCTGTGAAGTGATTTAATCATTTTTTCCAAAATTTACAAAGAATCTTCTTCAGTGTAACAGTGTGTGTAAACTCGGTAAGGTTAAAGCACCTTAAAATATCAGATTATTTACATTTCTGTGCAAGATGGATGCAAAATGGGCTATGGGGTGCCCTGGTTTTCATTTCATAAAACTTTCTCTAAAGGATAAATAGGTTATATTTAGCCTTTTAAATCATCTCACAAAGAGTGCTGGTGGTGCCAGTGTTACTTGGTACTGTAGGTTTTGTAGCTCTACAGGATGTAAACTGAGAAAACATTTTATTGAAAGTAGGGAGCCAGTTATTTCTGTACAGCCGCACCTGACTCCATTTCTATCTGGAGCAGTAACAGCTCAGCACTGCATTACTAAATGTCCGTATCATACTCTGCTCAAGTGATACATTAAATCCTGAATTCAGTTTCTCAGAATTTATTTCAGACTGTAAAATGCTGACAGCTTAGGGTATCTTCACCCTTCACTGATCTAATGGCATCTGGCTGGTCAGGTGCTGCTCATCTCAGTTGACCTATCCAACAGACCTTGAGTAACCTTTGCATGATAATCTGCTAATCTTTCACAAAACATTGTTTACTGAAGAATACAGACACTCAAACTTACACTATGCATATTAGTATCTGGAATTGCCTGTTTAATAAATAATTGACAAATTCTGAGTATTAACATCAGAAACTTCCTTTGATGTAACCCAAATTGTTTCAAGATACAATGTATATATTGTAACTAAGGCTGGTCATTCAGTAACTGTTTAAATTATGTAATACCATGTGTTTGTAAAAAATAATGATTATATACTTCAGTGTAGGTCTCAAGTCTATCAAATTACAGAACTTTTGTTTCCATTGGTTCTAGCTGGAATGGGTATTTTGCAATGACATCTGGCTACAGGATATTTGAGCTGGCTTGCTAGACTGGTTGCAGCTAGGGATGTACAGACTGTGTAAAATCCACTCTGTTTTGCAGATTGTCAGGCACCTTTCGCTCTGTCATCTGCCCACAGATGGATGCGGAAAAAAAAAAACTGTCATGCAGAAAAATACACAAATACATAAATATTTACATATTCACATAATTTGCCTCAGTACATAACATTTAGTGTATTGTCTTGTCCCCCATTCCATTCAACGTTTCCTCAGCAGAAACGTACGTATTTTTCTACAGAGTTATATGCGTAAATTTTGGGAAAGAAAAAAAAAACAGTGGAAAGTCCATGGACTCCGCACGGCCTGAGGGGGGCTCTCTGCAGTAGATTCCGCAGGTCAGATTCTTAGAAATCTGAGCTCATTTTAATACGTCTCGAATTTCTCCAGCATCCCTAGTTGCAGCTGCCTTAATTTGGGTGAGCTCAACTCCCGTGGCGGCTGAGGCATTGGGCATGTTTCAGAGCAGGAGTGGAGTCCCTGTTCCCCACTGGAATCTTGGAGTGTTGCTTCAAGGCCCAGCCCAGTTTGGGAGCCGGCGTGCATGCCACACCCAGGTTGGTAGTGATGGCACACAGTATCGGTCTGTGCTGTCAGTTTTATTTTGTGTAGGTGTCAATGGTTAATCCATTCTTAAACACTATCAGAAATATATATTTCTGGAAATATGTTACTTATGAGCAAATTTATTCATGTTTAGGTATTCTGACTCTTTGATGACAGGAACATTAAAAAATATTGGACACATTTCATAAAACATTTAGGGTATTTTAATATTTCTATTCTGAAGTGAAATTTGATTTTATGTTTGTATGTCTTATTCATACAACATTTCATGTAATATTTATTAGACAAGAAGCTAAATCAAAGGAAGCTGTCTACTGCTTTGATCATAATCATGTCAGCTGAAGTCCCTAATACAAACTAGACAGAAGCACACATGTTTAGGAAGTTGTTCTCAAGTAAATTTTAAAGAAAAACTGCTTTGGTACTCTCATATGGCAAATGATAATTTTTTGTTAATAAGTATTTATTAACCGATAATGGGTTCTCTGTCTTCTCAAATGATACATTATTTTCTCACTCCTGCGACTTTCCCCAGACTGGGTTATCTTTCCCAGGCTATTATGCAAATATAACATGGTATTAACTTGCTATTAGATAACTCTATCATGCTGTGTAGATGCCTGTTTATATATAGCAATGTTGCCTTTGGCTGACCTCCTAAAGCAAATCAACAGCTTAATCCGGCTGGAAGGGATGACATTTCCTTGATTACTGGAAAATTCACATGGGTGGGCACAGTCACATTGAAGGAGCACAGTGGATAGACAAGCTGCTCATAAATTATGATTGGGAAAGATTGACTTGTCATCTTTTCTTGGGTTGTTTGTAGTAAAGAAGATACATAACCAGGATATCATGCTGGTTTAGTTTCTGTTTACACTGTATTTACCTTGTGTACATCTTCCCACTCTTTCAAAACTTAATATGTTGTGCTGCGGTGGGAAAAACACAACATACAGAATTGGAATATACTCGCATTATTATAGAAAACTGCATGCATGCAAATACATGTTTAAAGAGATTTTCAGAAAATTAACCAGATTTCCTGCTAATCTTGTTCTTTCAATGTAGCAGCGGCAGAATAATTCAATTGCGACTACAATTCTGAAGCAGAGGCCAACAGTGGCAGCCTTGTTATGTGAACCTAGCTTCCGTTATCGAATACTGTTCATTCCAGTTTGTTAATATAACATAGAAAGAGGGCTATCACAGCAATTGATAGGGATGACGGGATCCGTTTGTCTGCAGTCCTCCATAAAGCCCACTTTTCAGGAAAGGTCAAATAAGTCAGTCTCTCCCTCTCAGGCGAAGGAAGATGGCGCTAACCTGTCTTTTCAATACCAAATGCTCCAGTAAAACACAATACGCAGTCTAATACAGTCATAAGCCCACGAAAGGCAAACGTGACTCCTGCTTGCAGTGTGAGTCGCCGAGTTTTAACATGCCCGGCTTTTGTGACAAGGCCGTTTTATTATAGCGGGAAAGTCGCGAAAGGGAAGAAGAGGACGGGGGCAGGCAGGGCTCCAGCCAGCCAGGCAGGCTGGGAAGAAGCCGGCTGGGAGGGCTCAAAATGGCACCTCGTTTCCTGCCTTCGCACTGGCCGGCTGAGAAGGCGCGTCGTCGCTGCTGCTGCTTCCCTCAGCGGGAGTCGCTCCTCCCTCCGCGCCTTGGTGGCCTCCTTTCTCTTCCCCCCTCAGCATAAGGGCGCTGGTGGCAGCTGCTGCTGATCTCCCCTTAAGTCGGCACCATGGCTGAGCACTGCGGCGGGTTGGAGAGCGACGCCGGCGAAGAAGCGCCTCCGCGGGGCCTCTCCGCCCGAGGAGCCTGTATCGCCGGCGGCGCCAAGGGGCTGCTGGACAAGGGCTTCGACATGTACATCGCGAACCCCTTTGACGCCGATCACAACCCTCAGGTGACGAGAGGGGTGGGCTGCCCCAGGGGCGTCCCCATCGTCTGGGCGCTGGCCGGGATGAGTCCCATAATCTTTGTGGTCGCGTGGCGCTAGACGGACCTTCAGTCCATCTTTTCTTCCTTCTCTTCCTCCTCCTCCTCCTCGTCCAAGCAGGTTGATGCATTAGCTGGAGCCATACCATTTCGTCTGGAAGGAGGCTTTAAAAAATTATTATTATTATTATTATTATTATTATTATTATTATTATTACTACTACTACTACTACTACTACTACATTTATATCCCACTGCCTTTGCTCTTGCAAGGAACCCAGGGTGGCTTACACGTCCCTCCTCCTCACCATCTTATCCTCACTACAACCCTGTGAGGTAGGTTAGGCGGAGAGTTGGTGGCAGGCTCAAAGTCACCTAGTGAGCTTCATTGCTGGGTGGAGACTTGAACCCGTATCTCTCAAGTTCGGGTCCAACACTCTAACCGGTACACCACGCTGGCTTGGGTTGGGAGAGGGCACACGATGTGGTTGGCTTTGTGAATGACTGTTATCTGTTGGGAGACAAGGGTTAAGTGTGTAGGAGGGAAACGGCCATGGGTGTGTGTGTGTGGGGGGGGGGGGATGAAACAGGACAGATGTTTTTATAAGGGGAATGGAAATCACAGGACAGATGTTTTTATAAGGGGAATGGAAATCGTGTGAAAGAACCCAGGAGAGTTGAGAGGGATGAAGCTGTGTGTAGTGGGGGATGCTTTGTTGGTATATTGAGGAAATCAGAAGTATAGGAATGATAGAATATGGGGTAGTGGGTAAAGTGTTGGTGGGAGGGGTGTGGGAATCGAGGATTTTTATAGGAACGTGTGTTCCATAACGGATATTGGAAATATATGGGTGAAGTGAAAGTAAGGGTGTGGACATGAGACGTTTTGGGTCTGAAAAATGGAGTGAAGTGGAGAAGAGTGAGGAAATGGATTGTGTGGGGACTGGCTGGTGGCAATAGTGACAGAGAATGGTGGCTACCTCCGGTGGTGGTGGAAGAAATGAGGAAAGGAGGTGATGTGAGTGGAGTAGGAACTCTGGGGAATGGGGTCTGTGAAGGAGGAGGAGGACGTGGTGGTGGTAGTGGTAGTGGTGAGGTGGGTGGAGAAAGGGGTCCTGGAATAAAAGCACTGTATGTAAGAAGGGGGCAAAATGAGGCATTCTGTCAGAGTGCAAATATTTGACTCCGAAGATGCAGGTAAGAATTTTGCAACAGCCTTCAGGAGCAGAAGATGCTTCCAGATAAGCTGTAGCAGAACAGAAATTTGCAGGGTGAGGCCATGGGAGAAGTGAGAGCAGCTGCAACTGTGCTGTTCCTTTCAAATAGGGCTCCAATGGCAGGTTCCCAGTCTAGTCCAAGCAGAAGTAGTTCAGTCTGGTTTGCACCAGCGGGATGGTGACATTATCCCTTGACCTGAAATCCCCTTGCTAGAAATATATTGCTGGTGCTTCTCACTACTGCAGCCTTGTATGTGAAAGAGGCCCGTAGGGAAAAGAAAGTGGCATGTGCAGGTTTAAAAATGCCAAGTTCAACATAAAGTAAATCATGCCAACTGTCTTAATACATGTCTAGAAGGCATCAGTCTTTGGGGAGTGAAAAACAAAATTATATTGTTACTTCATTTCTCATAAAGTGGGAACATTTGTAATTGTGGCAGCTTATTTTCATACTGCCCTTTGGCTAGGCTAGTAGGTTTAGTTTTCTGACAAGGAGAGTTTATTTAAAATTTGAAAACTTTTCTCTATTGACACAGAAAAGCGTAAAGAGAGAGAACATTAGTGGTGATAGCTATTTAATATATTGCTCTTATTTTCAGGGCATTTTGAATTTTGGAACAAGTGAGAACAAGCTTTGCTTTGATTTAATACAGAAAAGGGTAAGTTAAGCTTCACATGTGAATTGTGAAAGTTACATAATTTTGGAAATGTGGTCTGTAGGTTGAATTAATTCGTGGCTATGACTTTCTGTTGAATAATCAAAATATTATGTATGATAAAGTTAACCATACAACAAGTGTGGCTGGTGAATTGAAAACAATGGTTCAATATATGGCAAAGAGAGAAAAATATATCTTCTTTTCCGGATGTTGGATCATTCACTTCATGGCTGATTCCTGTGTTGAATATGCATGGGTATGACTCTTCATTTTGGTCTCTAATTCTAGCTCTCAGAGGAGCTAAACAGTCTCAGAATGTACATACATGTTTTCAACTAAGATGAGCTAAGACAACATTGCTAACTTCTCTAACGATTATATAAAAAGCAGTTGAGCACTATCTTATATAAGAAAAAACTTTATTTGTCTCCTTTTTTTAAAAAAAAATGACAGCTTGCAAAACCTGATATTAATTACCTGGAGCCTCACTTACTGCAATACTCGGATACACAAGGCATTAAAAGGTATGATGAATTTCTAAGCAGTTTAATGTGTGTTCATACAAATTAACACCTGTTTTTCCAGTTCCTCCTAAGTATACATTTCAAAGGCTATATGATCGGTATGTAGCTCTAACAATGACTTCGAACATTTGATCACTATGAACTAGTTCTAACAATGACTCTGAACAGGAATACATGTCAATTGTTTGTTTAAAACCCTGGCAGGGTGTACATATTAAAATGGATTAATGCATAAACAACCTTTAACAATTACATGGTTTTTCCAAACGTAATGGAAAAATGCATTTCCAATTTCCTTCTGAGCTATAGGCACCTCTAAAAAGTTAATTACAACTTATATTTTATTTTATAACTTTAACTTTATATTTTAGATTTGACTGGAATTATATCAATGCCAGTTGCCTAATTGTGCTAATTCATTATGAGTACAATTTTAACCCTCTCGGGCAGATTAGGATGGGATAGAAGTGCACCTAGTGGAGAAGAGCTCAGATGGCAGAGGGGGCACATCCACTGTGGAGGTTCCTACTCCAGCAGGCCCAGAAAAAGGACATTGGAGCACAGAGGTAGCCTTGAATCCATGGCCCCTCCATTCCCCCCATGAGGCTGCAGGATTGGCCCGTTATCTATGCTCACCTTGGGCTGGCAGAGGTATTGGAACCAATGGTAGGGAAAGTAAAGAAAAACTCACAATAGACAAAAAAAAAAAAGTATGTTTGTACCCCATTGCCCACCCTGGCAGGCATAAGCTGGCAGGAATTTGGAATCTGCCACTTTCACTCTTCCCTCAGCCGTATTTAGGATTGCTCTGTGCATTACTAATTAAGTACTTTGACCTGTTAACTAAGTTTTTGAAACAAGTCATTTCTAAAAGCGGGTTTTTTTCCACAGAAAAATATAGGAGTGGGGAAAATTTTCCATTTCAGAAAGTTTTTCACCCTGCATCACTGAACTTTAATATCAAAATTCTTGGTTGTGTCTGCCAAGACAGATTTAATCAAGTGAGCCTTGCTCTCTACATTGTAGTTCTTCAACTGCTCTTCTATTGCTGTCTGAGTAATATGTTTTGTCAGAATTAAAAACACAATTTCTTAAATTAAACATAAGTACAACCAAAATGTGTGATTGTTCCTTTAGGATTGGTCGTCTACCATGACTTGATTGTACTCATTGTATCCAGACACTACCACTTTGTCCAGCACAAGCAGACCGTTTCAGGCGGCCCCACCCTTATATACCTTGGAACAAACAGAAAAAGCAGGTTAAGGCTTGATAGAAAGATGAGGAAGGCGCATCAGTCTCCAGGCACTATCACTTTCCCCAGCCCGTATTGTATCATGGATGGATCATATTCACATTGTAATATCTTGCATATATAGGAACGTGTTAATGCAAATGATTGATAATGTGTTAATTTTGAACTTTAGCTTCAGAGAAGAAATTGCCAGTTTTCTTACTGAATATGCAAAAGCTCCAACAGCATTGGATCCTGAACATGTAAGGAACCACAGTACTTTCTCTTTATTTAGTATCATGAAAGTTTGCTGGATCTTTCATAAGATCTTAAGTAAGAGTTTTGGAAAGGCTGCTTGAGTTTTGGAAACCATGTAACACTGTGAACACTCTATTATGTTATTAAAATGTTAGGCTAGAGCTAGTTCTCACTTTCCTTATTTATACTTCTAAAAGTGGCAGATTGCTAACTTAGCTGTTTGTTCTCTCTGTGTACAATCTTGAAAGATATTTGTATGAACACTATAATACTGGATTCAATATCATTTATATTATCATTATCTGGGACACACCTGAGCAACCAGTTGGAAATCTGAGCTACTAAATGGTACATTATCATTAGATTGTTCTGTTGGTCTAAAATTTAAATGATTTAAAATGTCATAATTTTCAGTTGCGTTACAGCCCATTGAGACTTCTCAGTGCCAGTATGATTGAATGGATACCCACCAATAGAGTTCATATATTTATGTATTTATTAGCAATAAATACATAACTAAATATGGAGGAAGAGATTAAGGGTTGATTGAATGTTTTGTTGTTAAAGTGGCTCCATTGCAAACCTTGCTTTGAGCCACTCTCACCTGGATATGATATGCTTACCTTAGAATTATCTGTAATTTTTAAAAATAATTTCAGAAAGTTGGCAGTTTTGTTGATTGTAACTTGATATTTGTTTTCTATTTCTAGATTATTGTGATGAGTGGCTGTTGTGCTGTCTTTGCTGCTCTTTCAACTGTGTTGTGTGATCCTGGAGGTAAGAGAACTTAAATATATAACAATGTTGTAATTGTTTTTCACTCTCATTATTGGTGCCTGAGCATCTTCAGAAGGCTAATACTGTTTTCTTTGGGCCAATATGACAATGGCTAAATTATGCAGAGGATTATGTTCTTTATCACTTTAGCTATCTGATTTGAAACATGGTTTTATGAGTCCTTAAGGTAGCATGTTAAATTTAGTTTATATTATGTTAAATTCATATTATCTGAATGAATTATTGATGTGCACCCCCTTCCCAAACCCTAACTAGCCCAGTACATGTATAGTTGTAGTGGAGTTTCACCAATTACTTAATGATAAATGACGAGAGATGGAACAGGATTAAATACCTGCTAAAAATATTTTGTATATCAATAGGAAAAATCCAACACAAATCCTACTTAGAATAATTTAAGTCCCATTCATTTCAATGGGTCTACTCTAAGTAGAAGGGGCCACGGTGGCGTAGTGGTTAAGACACTGAACTGCAGACCAGAAGGTCGGCAGGACAGCAGTTCGAGACCCGAGTGCCACGTGACGGAGTGAGCTCCCGTCTTCAGTCCCAGCTCCTGCCAACCTAGCAGTTCGAAAGCAAGAAATTGCAAGTAGATAAATAGGTACCGCTTCAGCGGGAAAGGTAACAGCGTTCCGTGCACCTCGGTGTTCAGTCATGCCAGCCACATGACCATGGAAGCGTCTTCGGACAGCGCTGGCTCTTCGGCTTAGAAATGGAGATGAGCACCACACCCTAGAGTCAGACACTACTGGTTGGGGACACCTTTACCTTTTTACTCTAAGTAGGACTTCTTTTGGATTTTACCCAATATTTTTAGTGGCAGAGGATGAGGTGGCTAGATAGCATCACCGATGCAATGAATATGAATTTGCGCACACTCCAGGAGAGAGCAGCGGACAGGAAGGCCTGGCATGCTGTGGTCCATGGGGTCACGAAGAGTCGGACACGACTTAATGACTGAACAACAACAACAGTATTCAGTTACAAACAGAACTAGGACTGGTTCACACAATAGTTTCTGTTATTTTGGCAGCAATTTTTTCTAGCCACAATGGTTCCATACAAAGAAACGCTGAAAGTAGTGGTCCAAAAATGTATGCAAGATTAAGGCAAAATGATGTATTACTAATTTTAACAATTGGTAAAAGACTTTAAAAAAATACAAGTTCATTGTGCATTCTTGTTGTAGATGGGTATCTAATTCCTGCTCCATATTATGGTGGAATAAATTCCAAAACTTGGCTCTATGGTGGAATGCAGCCTGTTCATGTGCCCTTGTTCAGTGAGGTAAAAAAATAATTTTACTAACGATTCCCATTTTTATAGGTTGAGGTATGTTTTTATGAATGGACATAATTATATGAAGCCCAGGTAACAAAACAGTCAGCTGCTATAGAAATCAAACTCTACACATATCTTTCTTGTATGGTATTTCTCCTGGTTAGGTTGAAATATACTGGCAAGGCTATATAATACATTCTTGAATCTAGGTGTATTGTGGGTCCCATGCACAACTGTTAGAATTAGCAATATGTCACCCTCCAGAAGTATGAATTTGTTTTCTAAGGGAGCAAACCTATGGCCGCTAGACAGTGGCTAGACGGACATAGGATATGCTGTTTTCTGGGAACCGACCTCAGAGACCATACTCCGAGGTTGGTTCCCGGAAAACTAACCTCCCCCCACGTCCATGCTGCCTTGGAGGCAGTGCGGAGAAGCCCCGTCCTCTGCACTCGCAAGAGGAGCACGGAGCAGGTGAAAAGGGGTGGGGCTGGGAGCGTTCCGGGGCAGGGAGAGCGGATTTGCCTGTACTACACATCCAATGTGTCATACAGCAGCCTCTTCTCCCACTTGGCCCCCCCGCAGCTAGACAGCCGAAAACAGTTGTCTAGCAGAAAAAGCAAGGCAGGAGAGGTGCGGAGGGAATGATCCCCCCCATGCTTTTCCTGTTCTGCTTTGGATAGGTGGTTGCCTCCGGGTTCGGAGGCAGATGCCTATCTAGATAGGATTGTGCATTATGATATTTTAATCTGTGTCGCTTTCAGACAGTTAACAATTTCCTGGCATGATGTAATATTACAAACATTATGGTAGATAGTGTCCCTGATTCAGGTATCCTCAAAGAACAGTAGCACTTACGAAATTCCATCCCCACCCCTACTTCCCATCCATCAAAACATAGGATGGAAAAGGAGTGCCTGCATTCAGTTAACCCCTCACAATATAAGGAGGAAAAACCCCATCTGTGCAGTACTCTGTTGCTTTCTTGCTGATTTTTCTGCAAGTAATTAAAATAAGTATTTTATGCAGAAATAATTTTTATGCATTTTATTTTATGCATTTTGAATTTTTACTGAATCCCTACCTTCAAACTTTTAAATTCTTACATAGGTGTCTAATGAAGAAGGTCAAGCTTTTCAATTAACAGTTGAAAAATTAGAAACTGCGTATCAGAGAGCCAAGGAGCAGGTAGGAATATTTTTAACTGAATCCCAGCTATTGCGATTTTGGCTAAATACCATTTATGTAACTCACTGTCAACTTTCCAGTGAAATATATCCTGTTGGAAATGTAAGATAATGAATGTGCTAAATATTTCTGTCATGTGCACAACTCGGCCAAAAGGAACTTATCACTTTCATAAGTTGTCACAACTTCATTTCCCCCTCTGCATTATCTATAAACAAATGGAATTTTTACTCATTTCATCATAAAATAGTGGAGGTTATTTTCAGTAGGTGAAAAGGCAATTTAGGGTTCAATCCTATGGGTTGCACCCTTGATGATTGTAAGTTCCCAAATTTGGAGGCTTATGATCATCCTATGCAGGGTGGGAGGAGCAGCAGAGGCAATCTTCACGTCCGCCATCCTCCCGCCCTGCATTTTTTGCTAGACGGGGCGCTTTGGAGGGGGAGGGAGGAAGGCTGGAGAGGCCTCAGGATAACTCATATCCTGGCCTCTCCAGTCTCTTCCCCACCCTGCCCACTGAAATGCCCCCTTCTCCCCTTCTGAGGCTGAATTCCCAACCTTGGAGAGCAGCAGGCATGGTTTAGATGCTGTCTAGGGGCCATAGGATTGCTTCCTCTGTTTTGTGGAATACTTATATTTAAATTGACTGTATTTGATAATAAACCATTTGGGTTTTTTTATTTATAATATTTCTATACTGCTGAATATAATACTTCTAAATGGTTTTAGTGCATATAAAATTACTTTAATGGATACTTTTCATCTTAATTTTCAGTTATTAGATTTAATAAAACTGGAATGGTTCAGATGGAATAATCAGACAAGTTTGCTGCATGCATACTATATTAAAACTGCCTTTTTAAAGTAATACTAAATATATATATTAGAATTTCAGAAACTCTTTTTTATGCTGTAGCTGTTTATAAATGAAAACATTTGAATTGACAAGAGAAAAATGCTGTGGAACAAATATTCTTGGGTTACAGAAGATTGCTCTTGCAGCAATATGTACACTCGTATGCAGTCAAGTATCTTCAATACTTGGTATTTTAATAAAGGATCGCAGTTTTGCAGTCTCTCTAGTCCTTTGTTTGACGTCATGTTGGCGTCTACGACTACCAGTTTTTCTTTTTTCAGGGCATCCGAGTCAGAGCATTAATCCTGATCAACCCCCACAATCCATTAGGGGACATTTACCCAGCACAGTTACTGAAAGAATGTCTAGAGTTTGCGCACAGGTTTGAGTCCTAGCGCTATTTGTTTGGGCTTTCTATTTTCCATGATTCAGTATGTTAGTTATAGAAGTGGTTTTGGTAATCTCCTTATTTCATTTGGCACATATCTGTAAGAATGTTTGTTTAGTAAATATGTTTGTGTCATAATGGATATTGGTGTATGGCTATTGGTGATGGTGAAAAACATCAGAATTTTTCAATTTCTAATTTCTGAATGTATGAGCTATGTGTAAGTTTGTTTATGCACCGCTAAACAAACATTTCTGTGTCTGCAAAGCTGGGTATCCTGATTCTTAAATATTTAAAAGCATATGACATAATTTGGAAAATTGGTAATTACCAAAATCAGTAGTAGTAAGAGTGTATAATATGAATTGACAACTTGATTTGAAAAGTACCTTGGTACCGATTTATGCACTGGATATTATGAAACGAGGCTTCTGACTGTGAGATCTGAAATTTTCTCCAGCCAGCCTCTAGAAATCTATATGGTATGTAAATGAATAAATCTAATTTAAATTTAATCTATCTTAAAGAAGGATCCCTCATTTTCCTTTGAAGTTTCTTCCATTGCCCCCGTCTACTGTTGTATAGGTCACATTCTAAAATCTAATTTTTATCCTTGGACACTTTGTTATAATGCTTACTGTGCAATCCTATACACATTTACTTTGAAGTAAGTCCCACTATGTTTAGTGAGCTTTACTGCCAGGTAAGGAAGTATAGGATTGCAGTCTGAATCAGCAAAATGTCATTGATTTCACTAGTAGCTTTTCTATGGAAGAATGCATCCTGCTTTAGATCGAAATCCTAGCATACTCTTCCCCTCCCTTCAAATGAAATTGATGGGCAGAGCAATCCTATGGTCCCTGAGAGAAGGTCCCTGAGAGAGGGTCCCAGGGACCATAGGATATAGTGGATTTCTCCTCCTGAGGTGGTAGACACTTAGGAGCTTGGGAGGGGAAGTCCAAATGGGGATTTCCCCTGTCCTGCCCCTTGTAAACACTGTGTTAAGGTCCGTGGCAGCTTCTCTTCCAAGACTGCTGTTGCGATCTCAGAAGTTGGTAGGGTGGGTAGGAAGGAGGTGTACCAGTGGGCTGGGAGGGGAAGGAATGGCGAGGTCGTGGGTCTGCAGGATCCACAAGCCTCTGTATTACCGGCCACGCCCTCAGGTAAGCCAGCAAGCTTTGTTTTGCCTCATTCATTCAATGAAGATAAACAGAGGACAATGATTTTGGAGCCCGCTGTCTATAAAATGGCAACCCATTAGGATTTTTAAAATCCTTGACTTATTTAAAATGAGAACAGCTATAGTACTCAGTTTTGTAAGCTTCTAAGATTAGCATAATTGTTTTCCTCTCTGCATGACCCTGAAGAGATAAACTTTAAATGCATGTTGAGTTTTTTCAGACACTTGAATCTCTGACTTGCATAATATTTAAAATGTAGACAAGTAATTGTTTTTTTAAGCTCTTGGTTGTGTAGCTTACAATAATGGATGGATTAATATATACTGAGGACTCTAGCAGCATTTGCTTTAAATATCTGTAGGCATTCTGTTTGGAAGAGAATTTTAATAAAAATGTCTCCTCTTAAGTAGGAGTTGGCTAATTGTATGAATATAGAAGTAAATCTGCAGGCTTACAAAGGATTTTCTAAGCAGCAACAAATGCATGTGTTTAAAATTGTCTTAAGGGCTACTTACAAGTGTCTCTTCCTGTATATAGATATAAATTACATGTGATAATGGATGAAATTTACATGCTCTCAGTGTATGGTGATACCACGTTCACAAGCATCCTTAGCTTAGAGAGGTAAGTGTAACTTCCTACTGCTATAAAAACAAATATTTGTCATCTAGGTTAAATAGGTAGCTTAGCAAATATTTTTTATGCATGCATAAACGATTCATCCTTTAGCTGCCTTTATAACATATTATTTCAAAATACTATTTGGTAATATGATAGCATATGTATGATTATCAGGAGTTGGGAGACTCTTTTTCTTGCTGTGGCTTCATGTCTTTCTAACGGCTGACAGATCTCATGTGCCAAATTCACTTAATCTTTTTGAACTAAGCGGACTATTGCTCGCTGAGTGCTGTGCTTGTGATTCTGCTCCATCTGCCTGCTGAGGGGCTCCTCATAGAGCTCTATCATATCTCTCCTCTAGTGTGCGGCCTCTGCATTCCGCCATGCTGCAAGATGGCAGGCCACTTAGTGCAAGCCAAACCTCACCTGGAAATATCTGGTGTCATGTTCCTTCCTAGACTTTCATGTATGTTGCAAGTAGCCTGCATACTGTGAGGAGAATGTGGTGGGACTGAGAGAAGAGAACTGGTCATTGGAAGTTTTCAGGTGAGGTATGGGAGAGGAGAGCCTCTGCTTTTAAAGAACAGCCTAACTTGCTGTAGTGTGCCCTGGTCAGCAACGTTGTACATGTCTGTGGCATGTAGTGAATATTGTCAGCAATCCAGTGTTCTCCATAAAAAGTTTTTGGCACACCTACTTGGCTCTAGAAAAATATTTCAAAACGCTATTTTAACCTTAGAATTTTTTAGATGTTGATATTCTGTGTTACTGTTATTTCAGTTAGAGTATCATACATACACTCTAACTGCAAACTAGGAATTCCTTGAACCATAACCAAAGAATGCATCAGGCCTTGCATTCATTTCTGTGGAAGGTGTGGTTCAACGCATGTATGCTTGTATGTGCATTGAATTTCTATACCTGTAGGAGGTTTTGCTGGATTGGGGTCATTGTCGCTGTCCTCATGACTGAAAAATTATATAATTTTAAAATTAAAAATAAGTCATTAAGTCTCTGGAAAAACTTTGTCTTTAGTTTACCAGACCCAGACCGGACACATTTCATGTGGGGATTTAGCAAGGTAGGAATGTTTGTTACCAATATTTCTTCAAAATGATCTTGAATACTTGAGAATTATTCAAATAATTCAAGTTTCACCTCCTCCCATCTTTATTACTTTTCTCTGTAGAAATCTTTATATGTGAGGATAAACATTTTCAGTAGACTCTATATTAATACACAAATTCCTGGACATAATCCTTCTTTCAAATGCCAACTAATTCAGAACATATTTTTGAAAATCTGTTTGCATGCCCACAGATATGAAAAGCAACCTTTTATCCTGTTTCTTGAAACATCATTGGAACTCAGTCTGAAACAGAAGACTGTTTGTATTTTTAGGAAAAGTATGGGTTGATTTTTGAGTCTTGTGTGGTTTTATTTTTTTTCCTACTGAAATTCCAGTTGTCCGTCAACGTGTCTCATATTTACAAAGCAAGTCTGCATGTTCAGGATTGTTGTGAAGATTTGTAATTGGCTTTTCAACTCAAAATGAGTTCTTGCACCAAAAAAGAATATTAAAAGTTAAGCCATGTGCATTAAAACATCCATGAAAAAATAAACTAAGCCAACAGCATTATCTCAACAGCAGGGAGAATAATATAAAGCAAAAAGCCTCAATCATGTGAGGGTGAGGTAGGGGTTAAAAGCCTGTTTAAAACAACAACAACAACAACCGATGTAAATGAACCCAGCTCATTTGGACAACTGGAATCTGGCAAATCTCAAACTGTAATGAATTCCATAAATGTGATTAAGACGTAGCAGTAAACCACACTGGAAGCTATGGTTGAAATGCCATCTATAAATATTATAAGTAAAGGATGGAGCAATCCTCTAGCCTCTAGTCAGTGGCCAGACGGCCATAGGTTATGTGGTTTTCCTGGAACCGACCTCAGAGCCCGCACTCCGAGGTCAGTTCCCGCACTTCCACGCTGCCTCGCAGGCAGTGTGGAAAAGCCCCGTGCTCCGTGCTTGCAAGAGGAGCGCAGAGTGGCCAAAATGGGGTATTCCTGGGTGCGGGGCGCGTTCCGGGGCGGGGGGGGGGAATGCCTGTACGACACATCCAATGTGTCGTACGGCAGCCTTCTCCCCCGCTCCGCCCTCCCATGGCTAGACAGCCGCAATCGGCTGTCTAGCCAAAAATGCAGAGCAGGAGAAGCACAGAGGGGATGATCCCCTCTGTGCTTCTCCTGCCCTACATTGGATAGGTGGTTGCCTCCGAGTTCGGAGGCGGCGGCCTATCTACATAGGATTGTGCCCTTAACAAAAGAAGTAGTCTTTGAATATTTACCCTTATTTAAGAACATAAGGAATGCCTTGTTAGGTCAGAGAGGTCCATCTAGTCCCGTATCCCTTGCAACAGTCTGAACTACCAGGAAGAATTAGGTAATTCACCAGGAACTGGCCTGTAGAGTACAATCTACTTTCTGCCCTAACCTAATGCAAGACATGGCCTACAGCAGAAATCCTATGCATGTTTCCTTGGAAGTAAATCCCACTGAGTTCAGTGGGTCTTGCTCTCAAATAGGTGTGCGTTGGATTGCAGCCTTTGGGTGGTTTCTAATGACTTACATGGCAAGTGGCTGTTCATCATCTCTCACTAATGGGAGAGCTGCAAGCCACATGGTGACGTCAAGTTGAAGCCGAACTCTAAGTTGCCTTGTGACTACATAGAAAATAGGGAATAGAAAGGGCACAGTAAGTCAGGCTTTACTGTATGGCTAGTTACTATAAACAACCCGAACCCTATGTGAATGCAACTGCCACATATTGTTTATAATCTCATTCTCACTACAACACTAGGTATCTGAAGCTAGACTTAAGGAACCAATAGAAGGGTCTCCACCAAAAATTCTATCTCTTTCATCACTAATTTGAATACTTTGCGTGAGTGAATTCACATATTATGCTTGTTGATTCATATATTAAAGGAAAGTTAACATTCTTTGCATTCATTCCTCATGTGGTGCAGAGTGGTAGGTGGCAGTATTGCAACCAAAACTCTCCCCACGACCTGAGTTCAATCCCAGTGGAAGCTGGGTCCCAGGTAGCCGGCTCAGGTCGACTCAGCCTTCCATCCTTCTGAGGTCGTTAAAATGAGTACCCAGCTTGCTGGGGGCAAAGGTAGTCACGACTGGGGAAGGCAATGGCAAACCACCTGGCTATAGTCTGCCACGAAAATGCCAGCACAAGCGGCGTCCCTCTAGGGGTCAGTAATGACCCGGTGCTTGCACAGGAGGAACCTTTCTAACATTCTTTGCAGAAGAATGTAAGTTTTTGGAGGTGTATAAATGAAACCTGAGAAATTCAGCCAGAAATATAGTCTTTAATTTGTTCCGAATAATGCTAATTTGGATAGAAATATGACTTGTATATTAGCGTTTTAAGGATATTTTAAACCTTTTCCCACCTTCCCCCTTTCAAGGATTTTGGCATGTGTGGTATCAGAGTTGGAATATTATACACCAGAAATCGTGCGATCAGGAAAGCAGTTAACCAGCTTGCTATTTTTCATGGATGTCCTGGACCTGTGCAACATGTTCTCAGACAATTCCTTAGTGACAGAGGTTAGCAAAATCTGGAAAAAATTACTGTGTGTGTGAAGTAGATGTTGACCATTCTTTGAAATCTGCTGCTGGTCAGACTAGACAATACTGGGCTAGATGGGCAAATACTTTGACCTGAGATAAGGTATCTTCCAATGTTCCTAACTACATAATATCACAAATAGAAATCCTTTAAGGCAGGAATCCTGTACCCACTTACCTTGGAGTAAGCGCCATTGAACTCAGTTGGATTTGATTCTGAGTAGACATGTATAGAATTGTGCTGTAAATCCTTTAAACCACTTCCTGGGCTTGAAGGAATGTTGCGTGCCAAATTTTAAGAAAATGCTCTGATGCTGTAAGGGAGTTCATGAGCAGTTTCACATGTACAGCCATTGCTGGATTGGGACTTTTCTTTATTCGTGCATACAAATTATAGAGCAAGATACAAATTATATAGTTGCAGGAAAATTGGGGCTGAAAAACCAAGACAGAGTATGTATGCATGTTGCTAACTTAAATGAGCATTATGTGTACAAATGTACAATGTGTTTTGTGCTGTAATAGCATGGAAGTTTAAAGCAGGATGGACCTTTAATCTACAATTTTGATATCTTTGGAGCAAAAGTGAATTTGAAAGAACCTTTAGTTTCCTCTGTTAAACCGAAAGTTTTTGGTCTTGTAATAACTTCACCTAAGTAACAGGAAAAGCATACAAAAGATATGCCCTTATCTCTTGCATAATCTTACTGAAAGTTGATTTTAAAAAGAAAGAGGATGGGGAAAATAATATACAATCTCAAACCATATAAATGCCACGTGTGCACATTTTAAACCTGGCTTGTGCTTTTAGCCACTAAATGACAATCAGCTAGGTTTTGTGTTGGGGGTTTTTAAAGTGTCTGGTGGATATTAGAAACAATGTGGTACTAAATTTGTCACGTAAGTTACACTTCACAGTTTCATAGAATTGTAGTAACTATTTAGACCAGGGGTACCCAACATTTTTGGACCCATGGGCGCATTTGGGAATTTGAGATACTGCTGTGGACACCACCACAAAATGCCTAATCAGTGGGTCACTGCTTTGGCATCTACCTTTTGCATCTATGGATCTTAGGCTGCATCTTATTCAGTGAAAACTTTTATTTTGGGTCTATTGGACACCGCAACATCTCTTTAATAACAGATTGTCTAACAGGTAACGCTTCTTTTAAACATATGTTTTGGCAATGTCAAGTAGTTGCTTCTTTTTGCAGGGAAGTTATTACACAGAAAAAATTTGTACTGGAACAGTCTTTAATATTCAATGATGTACACTCTTTTTGACATTATTTACCTGCTTCATGGAAATAAACAAATGGTTAGTGTAAATGGATCCTTTGCATTATTTTGATAGCTAAAAGACTGATATCACAACATTGGAAGGATAAACACTCACCTCCATTGATTGAGGACCTTACAATGCTTTCAGTATTTGAAAGGGTGGCATATAGATGTCGCCTTCAAATGGATACTCATTTGGATATTTGGTCCACTTTTACTGCAGCCCATGTATAATTGCTAGAAAGTTGTATGCATTTCAAACAAATCAATTTATGTATATTTTAAAGAATCAGAGAGAAAAAATTGGGTGCCTGTGGGCACCACGTTGGGGACCCATTCCCAAGTGCCATGGCGCCCATGGGCTCCGCATTAGGAACCCTTGATTTAGACACTACTGTCCCTGAATAATACAAAGAGAATATAAAATAGTGTTGTTATTTTTGTGTTCTTATTTTGACAGAATGGCTGAATAATGTGTTTTTCCCAACCAATAAAAGAAGACTTAAAGAAGCACAGAACATTCTTGTGGATGGTCTTGCAGAGATAGGAATACCAGTTTTTAAAAGCTCAGGAGGATTATATGTGTGGGCTGACTTCAGAAAAGTATGTGAAGGATCTGGAAGGATCAGGGAGGGTAAATCAAAGAAAATAAGTGCTGTTGGCTATTTAAAGCTGAGAGGGAAACTTGTGGCTGTTCTTTTAAAAACCTTGGCATTTGTATAGCACATTTCTCAAGGGCTCAAAGAACTTCACGTATATTATTTTGACAATCCTTACAACGTACTTGTAAGCCAGTAGTATTATCCTTACTTTGCAGATGGCAGGCTGAGGCTGAGAGAAGTGTGTATTGTGTAAGAATGACTAGTGATTTGGTAGTTGAGATGACACTTGAACTGGCTCACACTCTTGACCACTAAATTATATCACCTAGGCTTTTATCTAGCGTCTGATGGATATTAGTATTTTTATGTAAATCAAAGCATGGCATTAAACTTAGGCAGAAGGTACGTCAACTCAAGTCATTTTACTCTGTGTAGCCGTAGGCCATTATTACAAAACACTGATCACACTTAATAATGACAAGGAAGGGTGTTATATGCAATACACAGTAAAATATTAGAGCAAACAATTGCCTAAAATTGATGTTGCAGGTAGATTCTGATGTCCATCTCTAGTGACCAATGCATTACAATTTTAAAATGTAAAAACAACAAAGAGTTTTGGACAATTGATTGAGGCCGCACTTAAGGCGAATAGGACCTTTTCTCCCATTGCGAATTGTAGGGATTTCAGCTGGAACTGTGGCTGGGGCAAAGCCATGGCCATGATCTATCTAATCCCCTGCCCCCCTCCCTCCCTCCCTCAATAGCTATTTTTAAAAAATTAAACATGCCAGGGCAAACTGTGGCAAACACCACATCTAGTTTGGCTGTAAAGGGCTTCTGTTAAAGGAGTGATGTATTTTAACTTAATCATATCATAGAAAATAATTTTTGGATCATACAGTATGTTAGTTTTGTGCAATGCAATGGACTAAGCAAGAAAAACAGCTGAATATCTTGGTCTCCATGTAACTTCAGTAGAAGCTTTGAGAATCCTGACTTTTGATTGTTTTGAAGGGGAGGAGTCAAGT
This sequence comes from Heloderma suspectum, assembly GCF_057233095.1. Classification (NCBI taxonomy): domain Eukaryota; kingdom Metazoa; phylum Chordata; class Lepidosauria; order Squamata; family Helodermatidae; genus Heloderma; species Heloderma suspectum. Next base: position 194,164,914 of record NC_139462.1, read on the forward strand.
GTTTTTTGTTGCTGTGGTAATAAATGTGGCTTTATGTGGCATTTAATTAATTCATATCTCTGTTTCTTCATAGTTTTTAAAGTCACAGACATTTGAAGCTGAAATAGATTTATGGTGGAAAATTCTTGATGAAAAGCTTCTCATTAGTCCCGGGAAAGCATTTTGCTGTTATGAACCTGGATGGTTTAGGCTAGTCTTCTCAGATTCTGTAGATAAGATTTACTTGTGTAAGTTTCCATTTTGTTCCACCCCTTTCACTGCAGCTGTATGCACAGCCATAGACTTTCAGAACACCAAGGAATATAGTCTTACATATGGCATGTTCTGTGATGGATTCAAGAGTTCTCACACAATAAATTGAGAAGTCTGTTCAGTATAACACAATTTATTAACCACTGTCTGACAGCATTCTGCTGTGATGTATTTGGCTCTGCTTGCTCACTTGAGACATGCAATTGTAAGAAAAGCTTATTGAGTGTGTGGGATGTAGCGAGAATTGCAGAATGCTGCAAATGAAGTTCTAAATTCCTTAAACTGGCTTATAGGTTTCATTCTAATATGGTGAATAAAAAATAAATACATGGCATTTATATAAATGTCTCCACACTAGCATGTACTGGATTGGGAACAAATTTGTTTCTTTGCTGAGGCCCTTCACTGATGGCACAAAACAAGAACTTTCTTTCTTTTTAAAACAGTCTCTGTCATGGTTCCCTGAAAAATAATTACTTTCTCTTCTTTTGTGTAGGTATTCAGAGACTTCAGCAAATGCTATGTGCTAAAATAGATGAACCCATCCCCAACAGTTCATCTCCGAAGGAAAATGAACATACTGACTTGGATGATGATATTTCAGCTAACTACATAAATACCTCAGTGGATGATGTCTCGGAAGGATATTCACACCTGAAGAAAATAGCCGTGTTCTGAGGCATCTTTGCTGTAACTGTGTGACTCCCCTTAGTTTTTTATCATAGTCTGGCAGTATGCATTTATCTTTTGTTGTAACCCATGGTTACTAATTTGTCTGTTGGGACTGGAGGATTTCACTGAAACACTTAGATCTTTCTTCTGAGCACTATGGGCCAAATTGTATATGACAACAGCCACATCTCCCCAGCTGTTTTTCTTCCAGTGGGGTTCCATGGCCTGATGTAATCCCCATTGGGAGAAAAACAGCTGGGAGAAGTGAGGGGTGGTGGGAGGTGCTGCACCTCCCACTTATCCCCATCATGCTTTAAAACTGACATCACGCTTTTACAGCAGTTCAAGTTGCGCAACCCTCCTTTATAATAATTCAAGTTAGGTCATGCCACCATCTTACTTTCAAATATTTGAACTTGATTGATATCCTAGTCAAGCATGTGACTGTGCTTTGCACATGGACAACTTTCTGAATCAGAGTGACTGAATGTTGGTCCCATGAGAGAAGCAATACATACTGTATACAAATATGTTAATTAAGAAAATGTTGAGCTTTCTGAATGTGTGTACCATTCTATTTTGCTTTCTAAGAAAGTGCTCAGATTTTCTGATTTTCATTCCCAGGTTAAATAGGTTTATTTGTATATTGTGCCATTTATGTATCATTCTTGCAAAATCATTAGTTTATCTTATTACTTTTCCACTTCAACAGTTTTTATAAGCATGCAGCTGATTGTTGTGGTGCTGGTTTTAAGAAGATACAGGGGTAAATGGGAATCTATTTTCATAAATAAGATCTAATATTGGTGGATATGGTATGCAGTTTTCACCTTTAGGTAACCAATGGGATGGTATAGATGGATTCTACTTTGGTAGCTACTTTTACAGCATTGTGACTATACAAAAAAAAAATAAGGGAAACTTTTATTGCTGCAGTTAAAATTTAGAAAAACTCACACAAATGACAGGCCAGAGTTGGGATTTGGTCAGGCAGTACTTGGAAGACAAAGCTATTTTTCCCCAACGCAAATTTATTTGGCTTTTACCCTTGCTATGCAGTGCAATATCAACTGAAGTACCTTTCCCAATCTCTCACCGCTGTTTTGGGGGTAGGTGCTACATCATAGATATAGGAATGGTAATTCCTAGGTTTAGAAAGTCTAAAAGCTACTAAACTACTTCAACCACCTCCTTGCTTCCCGTCTTCCCTCCTACTGTATGTCTGCTCTTTAATTATTTTCAAACATATCTGTCATATGCCTTGTGTTAATTTCAAGGTGCTGTTCCTTACTTTTAAAACTTTATTTCTACACATTTTAGTTTTGTTTTTTACATATGTAAGTTAATTAAACTTATAACATGAAAGCTGATGAGAGTTGAAGATGGTTAAAAGGGCCAGGCCATTTTGCAGCATTAAAATGTTTGTTCTGGTACCCGAAAGTTATCTATGTAGGTAACAGGTATACAGAATGAGGGAAAGCTGTCCATAACCAAGGTGCCACTACACAGAAGTTCCATTTCCTCCTCAGCGCACAACTGACCTCAGCAGGTTCAGGAATCAGAAGGGCCTTAATAGATGATCTTAACAAATGGTAGATTCATATGGGAATGAGTGGTCATTGAGATGCCAAAGTCTCTATCTGTTAAGGCTTTATATAGGTCTTGAATTGCACTCTAAAATGCATTAGGATCCACTAGACCTGTTTCAGAACTGGTGAGATGCAAGAGCCTGTGCGAGTCAGCCTAGTTGCTGCATTCTGAATCAATTGTAGTATGAGTGTCTTTAATGGTAGTCCTACATCAATGCATTACACTGGTCAAGCTTCAATATGAAGCCCTTGTCTGGAGCAGCTCAGGACTTCATGGCCTCCATTGGCCTATCACTGGACTTGGTTTTCTGTAGTGGTATGGGGGAAAGTGATCAATGGGTGAGGGAACCGAGTAAGACTTTGTCATCACTATCTGGTTAAGTTTAGACTGCATGCTGCTTTAAACCTATACAGTGGTGGTGGATTGGTTTTAATGGTCTGCCGTGGAAACTTATGGCTTTTAAAGTTTTCCTGATGTCACGGGGTTTTTTGTGTAGATTTGGCCAACAGTCCTGTCAAGACCCAGTTCAAGTTTTGGAACTAGGAAATGTCTTGGACTATCGACATCATGCTCAAGCTGTAGTGTTACCTTGGCTCCTTGGTATTCTGTTGAGCTCAGGATGCTGTATCTATAAGGTCAATGTCTGGAGTGGAGATGGTTGAATGCAATGAGGACTGTTTTAGCAGCAGCCACCTTCACTGCTTCTTTCAAAATAGCTGGAAACAATCTCTACAATGCAATTATTACACCCCTGATGCAGCCAACTTCTCTCTCTCCTGTCAGATGTCATTACCCATGAGAGGTAAGAGCAACCAAATAGGTGGAAGGCCATACTGGTCCAAACTCCTGGTTGACATCCTCAGGCTACAACAGCTGAAAACGTCCAAATAAAACAGCCAGGTGGCTCCCTAGACCCACCCTGTGGAAATTGTTACAACAGTGGTGTCTAAGCTGGAGCAGATGAACCATTTATCCTAAATGTGTTTTACAACTAGGTCACAGCAGGCCACAAAAGGTTCCTTAAAATAACCCCGGGAGCCCATCTGAAGAAGTCCCCATACCACTTCGAAAGGTTTGTTGGGTAGCACTCAGCAGGTGCAATGGTGGAAAAGTATTCCCCCTATCACTGCTACAGAGTAGGCTCTAAGATTAGCTCTAAGTAGCATTTAGTCATAATTGGTTTGAGTTTTCCTCTGCTCTTATATTCTAGTCATTGTACTAGCTGCTTAATTGTACCCACTCCTGTTTTTTTGGGCTGGATATCTACACCTATTCCCATCCCAATAACCCAAACTAAGTTTTAATTACTAGATGTAGTTTTTTGTAGATGAACACACAGATTTAGATAAAGAAAATATCTCAAGTAATAGTAACAGAAACAGTTGCCTGAACAAAGGTAATCACTTACTGTATATTTCTCTATAAGGCAAAAAAGACAAATACATGGGTGCAGCTTCTCACTTGTCTAAAGAAATGTGTGAAGAGTTACTCTTTACAGAGGGGGGAAAGTTTAAAATAAGGTGAAAACTTAATTTTGATAAAGGCACCCAAATTTAAACAATAAATAGAAGTCACTCATAGGGCTCTATCTGAATAAACTAAAACAGCTGTAGTAAATTTAATATACATTTAAAGGGAGTATCTTAAACAAAAGACTACAAGGTGCTGGTAACAGTTTCCTTGATTGAGATTGCTGGGGTAGGTCCAACGTGAGTCCAGATATAACCTTTCTCTGGTCTAGTAGGAATGGTAGGAAAAGGAGATGATCGAGATTTGAAATATTCTGAAGGTGCGTGACAAACAAATTCTAAGTACTCAATTTTTCTTGGAAGGTCTTCTTCTGGTCCTTAAATAAAAATGAAAAGAGAGTTAGCTTTTTATTCTCCAAACACAGCTTTGTGGTACATCCAGATACCTAGTGAGAAATATGGCAATGGGTATCAAAGACCAGTACCTTCCCCTGTCCCAAGGTAATCTCATACAGGAAACAAGCTGTGCAAGCCACAGGTTCTGCAATCTTCTCCATAGGGGTGAGAGAATCAGTCTAGTAGTCTTCACTCAAAGTAGTATCCAAAGTACCAAGCAGATATACATACCCCCTGAACAGGAGTGGGCAACTTCTGATCCTCCAGATGCTTTGGCCTACAACTCCCATCCTTCACCATTGGCTATACTGGCTGATGGGAGTTGTAGGCCAAAACATCTAGAGGGCGACAAGTTCCCCACCTCTGTCTTATAAAATGCAGCAGTACAACAGGTATACCTGGTATTTTGCTCCTTCTAGGAACTAATGTTATTTAAGTGGCTTGGGATCAACACCCATACTACTATAAAACATCTAGCAGAGGGAAGGAAGGACTTAAAAGCTTGAGCCTGTGTAGCCATGATTCCCCATTATTACTCTTGGTGATATCGGAGCAGGGAGTGGATCATATATATCTGTGTAGCAAGTAGGCATGTTGTAGAATCCTACTTTTTAGCCTAGATTCCTTCGGATTAAAAAGAGGAAGCATATAAGGTTCACATATGTGGAGGGCCATGTGTGTGCACCACAGCCCCACCCCCCCGCCCACAAAAAGTAGCTAAGAGCTGATCTCATCTACTAGTACTACTCCCTTATACCCAGTGAATCATGTCAACGTCAGCGCATGTAGCTTTCGACTTTGTTTCTCATGCAAATACAGTCAGGGCCAGAAATATTGGAACAAGGATAACTGTTTTGGCAGTTGGCTTCTGTACACCATCACATTGAAGTTGAAAGGAAATACACCCAGATGGGAGCAAAGTCAGGACTTTCAGCCGTAATTCAAGGGGTTGGACAAAAGTGGGGCATTAACCATTCAGGAAGTACAGCCAGTGGCATACACACACACCCATCGTTGGTGGCTCATAAGTAATGGAACAAACCAACATCATTTCAAACTTAAGGATCGCCTTTAATACCTGGATGAAAATCTTTTGCAGTCAATGACTGCCTGAAGACTGGAACCCATGGACATGACCAAATGCTGAGTTTCCTCCCTCGAGATGCTTTGCCAGGCCTTTATTGCAGCCACCTTCAGCTGCTGCTTGTTTGTGGGTCTTTCTGCCTTCAGTCTTGTCTTCAGTAAGTGAAAAGCATACTCTATTGGGTGGAGATCAGGTGACTGACTTGGCCATTGAAGAACATCTCACATCTTTGCCTTGAGAAACTCTTGGGTAGCTTTTGCTGTATGTTTTGGATCATTATCCATCTGCAATATGAAGCGGCGTCTTATCAGTTTGGCAGCATTCGGCTTAATCTGAGCAGAAGTATAGCCCTATACACTTCAGAATTCATCCCGCTGCTTTCATCAGCAGTCAGGTCATCAATAAACACCAGTGACCCGGCTCCACTGACAGCCATACAGCCCATGCCATAACACTGCCTCCACCATGTTTGACAGATGATGTGGTATGCTTTGGATCATGAGCTGTTCCTTTCCTTCTCCATACTCTTCCCATCATTCTGGTACAAGTTAATCTTGGTTTCATCAGTCCAAAGAATATTTTTCCAGAACTGGGCAGGCTTTTTTAGGTGTTTGCTGGCAAAGGCTAATCTGGCCTGTCTGTTCTTCAGCGTTACCAGTGGTTTGCACCTTGTTGTGAAGCCTCTGTATTTACATTCATAAAGCCATCTCTTGACTGTAGATGTTGACAATGACATGCCTACCTCCGCAAGAGCGTTCGTGACCTGGTTTAGATGTTGTGAAAGGGTTCCTCTTCACCATGAGCAGAATTCTGCAGTCACCCACTTGAGTTGTCTTCCCTGGTCTTCTAGGCCTTTTGCTGTTGCTGAGCTTGCCAGTTAATTCCCTCTTTTTCAGGATGTTCCAAACTGTTGTGTTGGCCACTCCCACTGTTTTTGCTATCTCTCTGATGGGTTTGTTTTGTTTCCTCAGCCTAATGATGGCCTCTTTCACTCGCATGGACACCTCTTTGGACCTCATGTTGGGAGTTCCAGTGAACAGCTACCAAATGCAAATGTAACACTCAGAACCACCTCCAGGCCTTTTATCTTCTTGATTGGTCATGGGGTACTCAGGAAACAGGCCACACCTGGCCATGCAGCTGCTTGTCAGCCATTCATTCCATTACTTATGAGCCCCCAACAATGGGTGTGTGTGTGTGTGTGTGTGTGTGTATATGTATATGTATGTATGTATGTATGTATGTATGTATGTATGCCAGCCACTGGCTGTACTTCCTGAATGGTTAGTGCCCCACTGTTGTCAAGCCCCTTGAATTACAGCTGAAAGTCCTGACTTGGCTCCCATCTGGGTGTGTTTCCTTTCAACTTCAATGTGGTGGTGTACAGAGGCCAACTGCCAAAACAGTTATCCTTGTTCCAATATTTCTGGCCCTGACTATATCCCCTCCAAAAATCACTGTCCAGCAACTACTAAGGGATAACATCAAATCTATGACTGGAGCTATACCACATGTAGCACTTTATACAACAATTTGTCCAGACAAGTGGAACTGAACATTTTAGGCCTTGGAACTTACCTATTATGTAAGTTGCAGGGTCAAAACAGTCTTTGGGGCTAGCTGTAGTAGGAATGAGCCATGTTAAAGCTGCACTTTTCTCACAATATTGGTCTTGAATAAACCCTCTAATCTGAGCATAGTATGTTTTACCATCCTGCTCATCAATCACTGAAACAACATCTCCAATCTGATAGTAAACTCCCTAGAAAAAATATAGATCATTAGAGGTCGTTTAAAAAAAAAAACCTGAATTGATATTTTCATAGCTTCTGTTTAGCTCTATACAAATTATCCCTTTCCCCCACCAGTCTCATTTACAGAAAGCATTTCTGCATCTTCTCTTCAGCAAGGCCACAGTCCTGTCTTGTCTAAGGGGATATATGGTGTTCCCCTAACCACAGCAGTGGAACAATATGACTGAATCATTTTTTCTTTCTCTCAAAAGCATTAATTATTAAATTGGCTGTTTTGAGTTCTGTCTGGATATCTGTGCCAATACTGCTGCTTTATAGTGTAATTTTAAAAATGTCTACTCAGAAGTAAGTTCCACTGAGATCCATGGAACTTACTCCCAGTTAAGTGAGTATAGGATTGCAGTGTTCATGTAGTTTTAAAACTCAAATATAGAAAAATTAATTAAAAATTATCCATTGTGAGCTCTTTGGGAACAGAGATAGGTACTGATTAAACACTATGTAATAGCACTTGATTGAAAAAACTCCTCCATCAATTTCTATCCAATCTTGAATAAAAATCAACTACTATGCTCTTGAAGAACATAAACTAGACTTGGCAGTTCCCAGTTAAGATCTCAGCTCAGCCATGAACTTCCTAGGTCTTTAGAAAACAGCTTCAGTAACAATGTACAAGGAAAATATAAACCACTGTGCAGATTCATAGTGCTACTATAGTAGTGCTAAATACATATGTTTCAGTCACAATCCAGTGATTCTTAAGCTCCAAGTGCTGGTTAATATGTTGTTTAAAGACTTTGTAGAAATGTATTTTGGCCAAATGATTTCCTTAGAACTTTCAATTTTAAGGTTTATTTACTCTTTCACTGAGTATTTAAAATTTCTACTTGTTCAAAAATACTTGTAATATCAGGTTTAGTTAATAGTGGCACCATTTGTGAGACTTAAAATAATTTCAAAGTTATACCTTATAGAAGATAGATTCTGCTGTAATTATGGTGGCTACGGACTCTGGAGCTTTGATAGGCTAAAAAAAAAAAGATTACAATGATTAAGATGCGGAGAACATATCAGCATCAAAAATTAAAATACTATGCAATTTTGTGTGAATAAACTAGATTTGGAAGAGAAATAAATAGAGAATTGTCAGACCACTACATATGAAAATGTCAAGACAGATATAATTAATATCTTCAGTACCGGAAAGCTATGATACAGTGCATCTAAACTTTTATACTGAGAGTTTAACCAAGAAGCATTTCAAGGTTAACAGTGCATAGAACCTTGATATTAATTAGATGGAATAGAAAATTTGTCTCAAAGACATTGCCTGAGAGTCATTTCACACATTATGGTGTACAAGTATATGCCAAAATATTTGGAGAGGCTACACGCATCCATTTCCGTGCAAGAGCATGCACTGTACATATTCCATGAAGCAGCAGTCAATTGCAGGCACCTGCTAATTTGGTAGAATGGCTGCATGTACCCACTTCAAAACATGAGAGCATACTCAACCTATTAATATGTTAAGCAATCCTGATTTGCCCGTGCATAAAAGAAAATAAATTTATACACAGAATAATTAAAATTCAGGGGAGTGCATATTGCATTTTAACTGTATTCCATTAAAATTTTCTAATTATCCACAGATACGGCAAAAGTGAAATACTAGTATTCAAAAGATTGTGCAGTTTATGCAATGTCTGTACAGTGAGTCTGCTAGAACAAGAATGAAAGGATGGTAGAACTGAAACTGGGCAAAATTCAGTCTACAATAAAGTCATAATTTCTTATGCGGGTCTCAAAAATCAAATCACCATAGCAGCTGAACTAACTGAAATCGCTAAAATAAGTCAAGATCAGGATTACAACTACTTAGTTATATCTTCCAATTCCATTATGGAGAGAGCAATCCTATGGCCGCTGGACAGCGGCTAGATGGCTAAAGGATATGTTGTTTTCTGGGAACCGACCTCGGAGCCCATGCTGCGAGGTCGGTTGCTGGAGAACCAACCTTCCCCCACTTCTGCACTGAAAGCCCCATCCTCTGCGCTTGCAAGAGGAGCGCAGAGCGGCTGGAAAAGGGCGTGGCTAGGTGCATTCCAGGGCGGGGAGATTGTAATTGCCTGTACGACATCCTATGTGTCACATCCTATGTGTCGTACAGCAGCCTCCTTCCCCATTCCATCCTCCCATGGCTGGACAGCCACATTCAGCTGTCTAGATGAAAAAGCAGAGCAGGAGAAGCACAGAGGGAACAATCCCTTCCGTGCTTCTCCTGCCCTGCTTTGGATAGGCGGTTGCCTCCGAGTTCAGAGGCGGCTGCCTATCTAAACAGGATTGCTCCTTAAATTTCTTGTATTTGATCTAATGGCTTAAATCTCTAACTGGGTTGTTTCTGTTTTATGCAAGCAATTGTAATTTAGTGGAACTGAAAAGCTCCATCTGAATAACACATTGTCTGCATAGACAGATAGTAGGTAGACAGACTGGCTTAGATCCTAAACTTTCATTCCGTGGACAGAAGAACGTTCCGCTCATTGAAGGCATCTTTTCATGAAAACAAATCTTCCATTCATAGAGTGAAAACAGGATCGAAGCAATACTCTACCCTAGATATTTGCAAAAGCAGCCAATTTCCTTTGCTCTTTCAAATCTCAACCTCAACATCCAGATCTAGACCACTTTCCATGAAAAATGTAACAAGCACACCTGTCTATTTCCTGTGTGTAGATATGAGCAGCATCCACCACATGTGACTATCTACACAGTCACATGCAGTAGATAATCCTTCTTCCTACAAGAAAGCAATTCCAATGTAGGAAAATCGTATATATGCACATACGCATTTGCTTTTTACCTGCACAGAACTGAAAACCATGTAGGAAAAAAGTAATAACTGAAGCAGTCTTTAAACTGTAAGCCTTCTTGTGTTTGGTACAGAACCTACCACACTGCTGGCATTTAGCAAGTGCTGAACAGTAGCAGGAGTCCATAGTCACCTTACATTTTTTAACTTAAAAATATGCCTTCTCCCTTTTCCTTTAGTGGAAACTTTCTTTTCAGCAGCAGGAGCGGACTTGTATTTTGTGTTCCTTAATCGAGCAGATCTTCTGTGAATTTCTTGCTTACTCTATGATGTACAAAAATAAAAAATGTTGGTAACTGCTGAGTATATAAACAATCAAATATACACTGGAGCATTGTTATATCCTTTTAAAAAAAAATGTGTGGGGAAACAATGACAGTGGAATCAGCTATCACCAGGCCAGAATGGGAATATAAATTCAACTCCAATGCTAGATTCATTTGCTTAGAAGTACATTCCATTAATTTCAATTGAAATATTCCTTTTCCTTTATAGCATTTATACCTTAAACAACAAAAAAATTCCTAGAAAGGCTTACAAGATTAGCTAGAGCATTTTAGCAACTCTCAGAAACAATTTCAAACAGTGCAACCCAATGCATATTTGCTAAGAAGTTCCAACGTATGCAGTGGGTCTTACTCCCAAGTAAATATGCACAGGATCACAGCCTAAGGCTGCAATCCTTTATCTACTTACCAGGAGAGTAAGCCTCACTAAATTCAACAGGACTTACTTCTGAGTAGGTATGTATAGGCTTGGACTCTGTTTAATACACCAGAAGGTACAAGCCCCTCCAACAGCTTTCCAATTTGTGTGACAGGAGTTAGAGGCTAATCATACTTCACGCTAATCTTGAGCATGCGTCCCAAGGTTGAAATATTATCCTTTATTCTTTTAACGCATATTTATTGGGAGAAGTCTGTAACCTGCGTTAACAGCGGGGAACACATAATCTAATGTTAGCTCTATTACTGTTGTTGTTAATATGGAAGGAAGCAGCGTAATGTGCCCCCGCAAAGGACTGACCCCACAGCAGGCAATAATAATTTAGAAGGAAATGTCCTCTTGTGGGGAAGGGAGGTGGATGAGAGCTGGCCCTCCAGCTGGGTTGACAGCCCAATCCTGTGCACGCTTACTCAAAAGTAGGGCCTATTTGTTACGGCGGAGCTTAGTCCCAAGCACGCTCAAGAGGACAGACTGAGAGGGGCGGTTGCCGGGAAGCCTCACCTGCTTCCCCCCGCCGCTCCCGCCGCCGCTCCCGCCGCCGCCGTTGCTATGCTGCGCGGCCGCCGAGGTGGTGGCGTAGGCAGCCCCGCCGGCGCCGGGCGGCCCTGAGCGGCCCGTGCAGTTGTTGCAAAGGATCTCGCCCTGGCCTCCTTTCTTCCACATGGACGAGGAGGTGGTGCGACACACGCTGCACGTCGGCTTCAGGCCCAGCGGCATCTTGGCGCCGGCCCGTTTGCTCGCTCGGTCCCTGACTGCAAGCCCGCCCGCCACGACGGATGTTGCTCGTGGAAGCGGCGCCGAAGAAGAGCGGCCGGGGCCGCTGAGGAAACGGAGGCAGAGCGGAGCGCCGGCGAGGGGAGCGCCGCCGTCCCTGCCCTCTGCTGGCCGCCCGGCACGCTGCGTGCGCTGAGGGAGCGAGCCGTTCACAGGCCCCGCCAAGCCTGCCTCGGAGGGCCCCGCGCCTTCCTGCGTATTCTCCTTCCCCAAGGGCGAGGCTCCCAGCGGGCGACGTACAGCTGGGTCACAAACCGCCCTACCTATGAAACAGGTGTGAGGCGGCCGTGAGGCAAGGTTATATGCCTCAGGCGCCCAAATGTCTTGGCTGCGTGTCGTCTTGGAGCTGGTCGAACAAGCCTGTTGTTCCCACTTACCAGACCTTCCCCGGCGTGGAGCCCACCAGGGGCCTCCCCCTAGATAGTTGAGGGAAGTAGAAAGAAAAGACTGTGTCTGCATCAGGTACAGTCACAATATATAAAGGCCCGCAGGAGCAACTGAAGGCGGAGGCGACGACAACAGGCCCCCAAAAGTGGCAGGTGACGTTAACACTACATGTGTGGACCAAGGAATATATTGAATTCCAGTGAAAACCTGCATATTTATTCCGAAACGTCTCACTTTGGTTTGGTTTGTAAATAAACCCACAAAAGGTATAGGCCTGTGGAAAAAAATGTAAAAAAGGTAAAGGTGTCCCCAACCAGTCGTGTCCGACTCTAGGGTGTGGTGCTCATCTCCATTTCTAAGCCGAAGAGCCAGCGCTGTCCAAAGACGCTTCCGTGGTCATGTGGCTGGCATGACTGAACACTGAGGTGCACGGAACACTGTTACCTTTCCCGCCGAGGCGGTACCTATTTATCTACTTGCAATTTCTTGCTGCTTTCAAACTGCTAGGTTGGCAGGAGCTGAGACTGAAGACGGGAGCTCACTCTGTCACGCGGCACTCGGGTCTCGAACTGCTGTCCTGCTGACCTTCCGGTCTGTAGTTCAGCGTCTTAACCACTAAGCCACCGCGGCCCCTGGAAAAAATGTGCCAGCCTGCAAAGAGGCTTGAAGCCGGAATTTCCATACTTCTGCAGGCAGCATGGAAACGCAGGCCACTAGCTCTTAGTGGAGTAGTTTTTTTCTTTTTAAGGCTTCTACCAAGCAGACTGGTAGAGGACGGATGGAATGTTCTGTCCTCCCTCCACAACCTGCCACATTTCTTTGCAGGTTGTGGAGCAAGATGCTTTCCTTCCTCTGCAGCTCTCTCGGAAACCAAGGAGAGGAGGAGTGGAGTGATCTGTCCCTCCTCCCCCAGCTCCCTTAATGACCTGCATGTAATGCCTGGCAAGTTGTTAAATACAAGGGTGCCTTATTCAGTGGGATTTCTTTTCCCAAGAAAATGTTTATGTATGTAAGACTGCACACCAGCTGATATTATTCCAAAATTCAGTTGGCATTGGCCATTGAGTTTCCACAGTACAGTTGAAAAAATATTTAGAAAAATAATATATCATGATTAAAACTAAGGAAAAAAAACTAAGGCTAAGATTTTGCTGCTGTGCATAAAATATGTGTATTTGTAGGATCAATTCTTCAGTATTTTTATTCATATTTATTTAAAATATTTGGAGGGAGCAATCCTGTGGCCACTTGACATTGTCTAGAGAGCCATAGAATTTTTAGCTTTCTGGGAATTGAGGTTGGAGGCAGGGCTCTGAAAGTGGTTCCCAGAAAGCTCGCTCTGCTCCCTCCTCCTCAAAGCTGGCATGGTTCTCTCTGTTGCCAGCTGTGTCTCCGTGCTTGGAAATGGAGCATAGAGATGGGGAAAAGGGGACGGGCCTGGAAGCAAGGCGGGGAGGAGACTGCGGAAAGCATGTTATGCAGCTCCCTATGAGCTGCGCAGCTTCCTTCCCTCCTTCTCCCTGAAGCTGCTGCTAGACAGCCAAAACTGGCCATCTAGCCAAAAAGGCAGGGCAGCTGGAGCATGGAGGCAAGGATCACCTTCATGCTCTGGCCGCCCTGCATTGGATACTTGGCAGCCTCTGACTTTGGAGGCTGCTAACTATCTCAACAGGACTGCACTCTAAGCTGCCTTTAGGAAGAAAAAACCCTCTCAATACAACTTCTAGATTAAAACAACAACAATAATAAACATCAAATATTTATTAGAAGGCACTAATAATAATAAAACAAGCATCCTGCCCCAAATACTAAAAGCCAGTAAGTAATTCCAGCTAAAAGCCATCAGCAGTCCTATAAAACACAACTCAAGAAAAAGCCAAAGAAAACAAATGTGTCTTTAGGGTGTTTTAAAAAACAACAACCCTGTAATGATGAAGCCTGATGGACCCCTGCTGGTATGGCATTCCAAAGGCTACCACTGAAAAGCCCATCTCCCTCATGCCTGCCAACCTAATTGCTCTCCAAGGTGGCCAAGTGAGAAGGGTCTCAGTTGCTGATCTTTTTATTTATGTATGTATGTATTACATTTCTATCCCACTTTTCTTCCATCATGGAACTCAAGGTGGCTACATGTGGTTCCCAGGTGGTCTCCTCTGCAAGCACCGACCAGACCCAAACTTGCTTAGCTTCAGCAAGGTGGCTGCCTCATGTGCCTTCAGACTACGGCCTGATCTTAAGGTGTGGGCAGGCTGATATGAATGAAGTCAGCCCTTTAAATATAGTCCCAAGGCTTTAAAGGTTAAACCAGCACTTTGAATTGGGCTTGGAGTTGCACTGGAAACCACTACAACTGGCATAATATAGTTGTCACATGAACTGCTCACCTAGCCCCACCGGTACTTGGATGACCACATTCTACACTACCTGAACGCCTGAACCTTCCAAACCATCTTTAAAGGCAGCCCCATGTAAAGTGTGTTACAGTAGTCCAGCCTGGATGTCACCAGTACTTAGATGACCAAGGCAAAGGCAGATCTTTCCAGATAGGGATGCATCTAAGCTGATTTTTAAAAAAAACACCTCTGGCCACCACAGCAACCTGAGCTTCTCCAGTTAGCACTGACTCCAGGAGAACTCCCGAACTGTACATTTGGTCATTCAGGGGGAATGCAACCTCCCATAAGACCAGTTGTAAACCTCAAGGCAGAGTGGTCAGTTTTTCTACCCGTAGTACCTCTGTCTTACCTGGATTAAGTCTTAGCTTGTTCATTCTCATCCACCCCAAAATGTCCTCCAGACACTAGTTCAAAAGTTCCACAGTTTCCCTGGGAGAAACAGATGGAAATGAGAGGTAGAGCCGAGTATCATCCACATTCTAATGCCACTTCAGCCCAAACCAGATGACTTCCTCCAGTGGTTTCATGTAGATATTAAAAAGCATGGGGGACAAGGTAGAACCTCATACGCCATGGCTGGGCCTCCAGATACCTTTTCTCGAGCCCTCCAGGTATTGGACTTAGAATTCGCATCATCCCAGACTATTGGCCATGCTCACTAGGGCTGATGGGAGTTGTAGTTCAACAACATCTGGAGGACATAGGCTGTCCACCGTCATAGGCGAATTGCAATGGTGGCAGAGAAGTAAGATCTCTTTGCCACCATCAGCACCACACAATAAGATTGAAAATAGATTTTTAACTGTGTTTAAAGTTTGAATTCATTATGAATTTTCTGCCATTTGCACTCTAAATTGTTGACCCTGTTGTCTCAGTAATAAATATGCTCTTGTTACTAAGTCATGGAGGCTAAAATCCTCTTAAGTGTGCTTATTAGGAAATTTGGACTTCTAGTGCACATCTCTAGGATTCCACATCTGCAATCCTAAAAATACACTCTCATGGAGTAATTATAAATTCCACTGATTTCAGTAGGACAAATTTACACATATTTTGTAGGAAGAGAATGGAAAACTGTGTGGTACATTAGAGAAGAATACCTGTTCTGTAGATAAGTATAAAACATCAGAATCTGAGGTTGTCAATCAGTTATTTTTCATACATTCTAAATTCACCCACAAAAAAGAATAGAAATAGAAATAATGAAATATTTGGAATGAAAATGCAATGAAAAATAATAGGTACTTAAAATTAGACAAATCATCCTGATTTGTTTATGAGTAACATACTGACTAGAGAGTAAGATCCACTTAACACAGTGGGGCTTAGTTTCAAGTAAACATGCATAGGATTGTGCTGTAAATTTTGTGATAAGTAGTACTTAAAGTTACAATGCACAAATTAATTGGTAATTAAAGGTAATTCTGCTAAACAGTGTTCTAGTTAGCTAGCTGCTCGACCAGGAAAAGCAACAGTCAGTTTTTGGCAAGTTGCTTGATGCTGCTTCCATCAATTTGGGTTTTCTCCATCAGGCAGTGCAGCATGACCACATTCCTGATCTCTGACGATGTTATGAATGGGTGACAGGTGCATTTTGGGATGGGCTACTAAAAATGTTTGTAGTTGATGCTTGTACCAAAGTCAGTTCAGAGTGTGATCTTTAGACTGTTTAAAATAGCATCTTTGTTTTTACATGGTCTTTGTCTATTTTATCCACTTGGACTAAGGGAGGACAGAGCGGGGAAGGAGGATGTGTCATACAGGCATTTCTGCCCTCCGCACCCCGAAATGCCCCCAGCCATGTCCCTTTTCAGGTGCGCCTCTTGCAAGCGTGGAGGATGGGGCTGTTCCACGCTGCTTCCGAGGCAGTGCAGAAGTGGGGAGAGGTCGGTTTTCTGGGAACTGACCTTGGAGTACAGGCTCTGAGGTCAGTTCCCAAATAACACGATATCCTATGGCCGTCTAGCTGCTGTCTAGCGGCCATAGGATTGCTCGCTCCAAGCATATAAGTAGTTTGTAATTTGTGAACGGTATTTCATGAATGAGGTTGAACAGGGTATGTATTTGCTTTTTAGAGAGCATCCTTTCGCCTTGTTATCGTTTCAAATTTAGCTCATTTGTTTAGGACCAAGGAAGGAGAAACTGGGCTGTGCCTACTGAATGATCTCAAGACTGACAACAAAAACATCATCAGCAATTACTTGACACCATCCATTTTGAGAACATAGAATTTGTGTAGTTCTTTTTTCCAGAAGGTTCATAGCAGCCTTCACCAACCTGGTGCCCTCCAGCTGTTTTGGACTACCATCAGCTCAGTCAACATAGCTAGTGGTAAGGGATAATGGGAGTTATGGTCCAAAACATCTGGAAGGCACCAGATTGGAGAAGACTGGCTTATATTCTATATCTGAGATAGGGAACCTCTGGTCCACTGGAGCTCCAGCTGGCACTTCAGCAGGGGACCAGGTGACTTCAGGTGTGCGACCACATCCCCTGATGTCATCCGGCCTGTGAAAGGCTGGGGGGGGGTCATTTGGCCTCCCACCCCAAAACTGTTGTGTCCCCCTCCCAGTCTATATTATATTGACATAATAGGGATGGAGGATGTAATTTATAGACATAACCAAGGATGCATTCTCTCAAGGGGCAATGGAGAGCACTACACTGTTGTAAAGGAAGAACTGGAAGGCTGAATAAACAGTTGTTACAAATACAAGATGGTGTCAGCCTGTTCAAGAAAGACTATAGATAGAACATGGTGTCAGAATTAAAACAGAGTTAAAAGCTGAAAAGCACACAACAGAGAATAGAGATGGCCTCTAGCACCAGACAAGTACCTCCTATGGACTTTGGTAATGGGAATATTGCTGAAAATTGGGCCCAATGGAGGGAGTAGGGATGCTGGAGAAATCCGGTATGGACGCCAATGAGATCGGATTCACAGGAATCAGACCTGTGGAATCCACAGTGGACTGGTCCCCCTTACCTGCATGTTCTGATTTCATGCAGGGTGTTTTTCTGGCTTTAAGAAACAGAAGTTCTTCATTGTGGTCTCTGTGCATCACATATATGGGCTCTGCACCTGTGCTGAGCCTCGGTCAGGAAACTTCTAAAGCTGAGGAACGTTTTGTCAGGAACCCTCCCCCACCATCCACTGCACATGTCCCAGCAGATCCCACCCATTCCCTTAGTTCTCTTTTGACCGCCTAGCGGTAGCCTCTTTGGGATCTTCCTCTATGTGAGAGAGATTTTTGTCTGTCAGTGCCTTTACAGTGGTGCTGAGGACTGTGTTTGCTGTTTTTCTCTGTCTTTTCATCGTTCTGGTTGTCTTCATTCTCCCTTTCTGAAAAAAAAAATCCTTTGTTGCTTGTTCGTCTTTGTTACCACAGCTGCTGTCTTCTTATCGTCACAAAGGCCCCATTCCGTAAATGTGTCAAGTGTGGGACTAAGTTGCCCCCCACTGAACCTCATTCTCTTTGCCTTTTTTGCCTGGGTGAGGGCCATTTACTCAACACTTTTTGCCTGTGCCAGTCATTCACTAGTCATTCAACAGGCACAGAAGAACAGATCCAACAGGCTCAAAGCAAAGCTGTGGAGGAGAGCTTTGTTGGCTACAGATCCAAAAAACTTGGCCAACTCTTGTGTAAAGGACAAGGCAGGTATGTCTTTGTCAAAGCCAGCGTCTCCTCATCCCTCAAATTCCACTGAGAGGGTTGACCCTCCTACTCCGGGGCGCTCTTTAGAACTCCCAGTCACGAGAAAGATTTTGAAGAAGGCTGAGCTTCCAAAGTTGGCATCTGACAGCTTCAAAAAGCAGAATAAACTTGGTGACAAGTTTCGAAACCAACGATTTCAATACCTCCTCCTTTACTAGATTCATCAATCCATGTACTTTTGTCGGCATCAGCTGCTCCAGTGATCAAGCCAATCTCTACTGTGCCGGAAGGTGAAATCTTAGGGTTGTCCCCTCCACAGCCAGTTTCTTGGGACCAAGAAACTTCTCCATCTGGAGATCACCAGTTGTCTTCTTCAGTGAGACACAAGGTTCCTCGACACTGGTCGCTATCCCCTCCTCAAGATCGAGAGCATCACTTCCATTTTCTGGAATCATTCAGGTCTCCCTACATGGATCACCATTATGAGTCTCAATATCGGGAGAGGCTGCCTCATGGCGATTGGGATAGAAGTTCCGAATGGGCTTATCTACTGCCAAGCTGTTACTCTTTCTAGGACTGGCATTGTTCTTGGGACCATGAATGTTATTCTGATCGAACCAGATACCTCGGAGCAACCTCACCTCAGAACCATTCTCGGCTGTCGGCAGCTATGTCTCATCCTCCCACTGGAGATGACTTTGTTCCATCTCCGCCTCTGCCTCCTCGGTCATTGTCCCTGGTGCGGAGCCAGTCTGTATTGGCCAGACCAACTCAGTTGCCTCCTTCATCTGTGGGGCAACCAGTCTTGCCTTAGGTCCCAGCTCCTTAACCACCTTAGCATCATGATTTGGCTGACAATTACCAGTCTGATTTTTCTTCATACTCCTCCGTTCCACCTTCTGTTCCCTCTCCAGATGATGTAGTGGGATTGCAGGAGGGCGCTTCTCCTTCAGAGGACAAGTCAGCAGAATGGCCCATTCATTGGTTATTGAAATACAACAGCCAAAGCAGCATATTCAGGACCTGGTTTTTGCTGCAGTCCATACTGAATTGTTGAAACTGGTAGCAATCTCCTTCCATCCAAACCTTCTCCAAATGGTGCAGCAGTATGGAAGGCCCCGTCTTTGATGGCACTGACATCTAAGCGGCTCGAGTCCCACTACCATGTGCAAGAGAAGGAGACAGCATTTCTTTATTTACATCCATGACCAAATTCCATCATCATGGAGTCGGTGCAAGGTCGGTTGGAGAAAGTCCATGCTTCGCCTGTTGACAAGGAAGGTAGAAGATTGGATCTTTTGGGAAGGAGAATGTACTCTTCCACTGCTCTTGGACTCCATGTGGTGAATTATCAGGCCATGATGGTTAGATCCCAGCTGTTCCTATGGGAGAAAATGGACTCTATCTGCACTTATCTCCCAGAGGACCAAAGGGATCTAGCCAGAGTGTTTCACGCGGAGGCTGTTAAGCTGTCAAGACAACAGATTAACAGTTTCCATCATGAAGCTGACTGCAGCATCAAGTCAATGGTTGGTGTGATCGCTCTCCAGAGGCATGCCTGGTTAAGGTTTGTGGGCTTAACTCCTGAGGCTTGGTCCTGAATTAAGGATTTACCCTTTGATGGTGAGGGGCTCTTTAATGCCAAAAAAATAAATAAAAAAATAGACAAACAAATGGACTCTGTCCAAAAAGCAAAGATGACTGCTCAAACAATGGGTTTGGATCCTCAGCCCCCACAGCACCTGTACAAGCCATGCAGGTGGTTCCATCACCAACCATATGCGACCAAGCATCAGTTTGATGGATACCAGTGATACCAACCTCCTCCGCAACAGAAGAAGTAGACCGCTTTTTCATCAAAGTGTCGTCAGGGTCATAGTAAGCCTGAGTTGTCCTCTGAGTGGCAACTTTGACTTTCCAATGTTTGTGGTCCCTGGCTTCCCCAGCCAACCCCTTTTCGGGTCCGCCCTGGCTCATTTCTTGTTGACCTGGAAGATAATAACAACAGACAGCTGGGTGTTAAGTATAGTCAGTCAGAGTTACATGATAGAGTTTCACACCCTCCCCCAACTGGGTGTTGTTCGGGTTACTCCTCCATCGCAGGCCCTCCTCCTGGAAACAGCCACTCTACTCCAAAGGGGAGTAGTACAAAGAGTTCTTCTATACCAACCAGAGGATGGTTTCTTTTCCTGGTATTTCGCTGTACTGAAATAGGACGGAGGCCTTTGTCCCACCATGGATTTGTGGAACTTGAACAAGTTTTTTACTCCCAGAAAGTTCAGAATGATCACGATGGCTTCGATCCTCCCTCTCCTTCAGAAGAATATGTGGTTTGCGGTCATATACCTGAAGGATGCGTATTTCCATATAACGATCACAGAGGCTCACCAGCGGTACCTACGTTTCATCATCGGTACTGATGTGTTCCAGTTTCGGGTCCTGCCCTTTGGTCTGGCAACTGCCCGGAGAGTTTTTACAAAATGCGTGGCGGTTGTGTGTGTGTATCTGCAAATTCAGGACATTGATGTCTACCCTTACCTGGATGACTGGCTGCTTGTCTCGGACTCCGAGGATGCACTTTGTCATGCCATTGAGATTCTTCTGAACCTTCTGGGAGCATTGGGCCTGTACGTCAACAGGGAAAAATCAACTTTGAAGCCAACACAACAGCTCCAGTTCATAGGGGTGCTGCTGGATTCAACTGTGGCACGCATTTATCTTCCTCGGAAGCGGCAAGATCAGTTGATTGCTCTCGCAGAGACCATTTTCTATCATTGACGGGTCACACTATGCACACTAGGGCACATGGCAGCAACGGTTGCTGTTGTTCATTGAGCAAGGCTTCAGATGCGACCATTATAGAACTAGTTACTTCGAAACTTTGATTCCACCTCTAACGTTAGACGTTGTCATCTGAAGCTTCCAGATGAGATAGCACAGTCCCTCCTATGGTGGATGGAGCCATGCAATTTATGCCAGGGAGTTCCCTTTGTACCACCCCACCCCCACACAAATATTGAGAGATGCCTCCCTTTCAGGATGGGGAGCTCACTCTGGCCCACTTCGGATTCAGGGAACCTGGTCTACAGTGGAGCAGAACCATATAAACTACCTGGAGTTTCTCACTGCTTGGAAAGCGATGCGGGCATTCGAGACTTACCTTCAAGGAAGGCATGTTTAAATCCTGACTGACAATACTGTGGTGTTGTGGCACCTCAAAAAGCAAGGGGGCACACATTCATCCAAGCTTGTGAGTCTCGTGATGGATGTGTTCCTGTGGGCAATCCAACAAAGCATTCTCTTGAGTGCTCTTCACATTACCGGCGATGACAGTGTTTTGGTGGACACTCTGAATCAGTCGTACAAATTGTCCCTCAAATGGCAGATGTCAGCCTCCATCCTGCATCGCCTCTTTCTGAAATGGGGTTGGCCCATGATGGACTTGTTCGTGACCCCATCAAATGCAATATGCAAGAGATTCTGCACGAGAACGGGGATTGGTCGATTGTCGTTGGGTGACACCTTTCAACTATGCTGGCATGAGGAACCGTTTTATCTATTCCTTCCATTTCGTCTCCTCTCAAGGGTGCTCCAAAAACTAGCACACGAGGGGACAGCCTGCATTTTGATTGCTCCTTGGTGGCCAAGACAGCCATGGTTTGCAGCCCTGTTTCATCTGTCAAGAAGACAGTTCCTGAGTCTCCTGCAGTCGTCGGAACTAATTTCTCAGGACCGAGGCAGAATGTAGCACCCAGATCTCGACACCTTGAAACTAACAGCTTGGAGGACTCGGCAGTGAGTACCGGTGCTTGACTCTCATCCGAAGTTCATGTGGTTTTAGATGCGGCTAGGAAGCTGGCTATGTGTTGGTCTTATGCTGATATGTGGTTGTTGTTTTTGAAGTTTGCAACTCTTCATAGTTTCGATCATCTTCAGGGATTGATTGAAAATGTTCTTTTGTTTTTGCATGACTTGCTTCAAAAAGGTTTAAAACTTTCGTCCATAAGAGTTTATTTAGCAGCCCTTTCTTTTTATAGAAGGCAAGTTCAAGGTTTTTCCCTCTTCACTCACCCTACTGCCCACCAGTTCCTGTAGGGTTTAAAGAATTTGGCGCCTCCAGGAAGAACTCTAGAACCTCAGTGGAGTCTTTCTGTTGTTTTGTACGCCCTTCTTTCGAAGCCCTTTGAACCTCTAGCCATGACAGATCTTCAGTTGCTATCGTGGAAAGTGGCCTTCTTGATTGCCATCGCAACCAAGTGTTAGTGAAATTTGTTAGTGAAAAAGTGTTAGTGAAATTTGTGCCTTAGGGGTAGATCATTCCCACATGATCTTCATAAGGACAAGGTTGACCTGAGACTGGACATTGACTTTTTACCAAAGGTGGTCTCTGATTTCCACATCAACCAATCCATATCGCTACCGACTTCTTCCCCAGACCCATCTTCTAACCTGGAAATGAAGTTGCATAGTCTTGATGCCAAGAGGGCATTGGCTTTTTATAAATACAGGACGGCATCGTTCCGTAAGATGCAATGGCTTTTTGTTTGCTACGGTGATCCCAGGAAAGGTTTCCCTGTCTCCTCTCAAAGATTGGCCTCATGGATTGTGCAAACTATTGGTTTAGCCTATGACTTGTCTGGCTTAGAGCACGCTTGGTATGTCAGGGCACATTTGACATGAGGGGTTGCCACATCTACAGCCTTCATCAAAGGTGTGCCATTGTCGGACTTAGGCAAAGCAGCAATATGGTTGAAACCTTTGACATTTGTAAAGCATTACAAACTGGATGTCAAGGCATGTTCTGACTGTGCTTTTGGGCAAGCCGTGTTGTCATTGGGCTTGTTGTGAGACACCTGCCCACCACCGGTAAGTGAGGTTGTGTATTGGCCCCAGGCCTGTAACCAAGTTACCTGTAGTGTTAGAGGGGCCTAGAGATCCATAATGCTTTGCTTAGGTTCATTATTAGTGCAATTCTCTTGCTAAGGGGGCCTCTGAGCATGTGAGATGAGTCAAAGGTCGATAGAGAGCAGCCTCAACATATTCCATCCTAACAAGCTAGAGGGTCTTATCAGTATGCGCCTGGGAAGTGAAGTTTGTTTGCCTTAAAGCTGCAGGTGTCTGTTGTGGGAAAGCTCTGTCTGTGTCCTTTCTGACCAAGCACTGTTAGCCTATGCTGGGAAAGCTGTAGACGAATGCTAATTAACGCTTGCTATTGTCATGCTGCCTCACTGCTAACATGTATGGTATAAAACCCATTTTACCCCATGGCTCTGGATTCAGAGAAGCTGTCTGATCCAGCCATTGGGTATGCCTGTGTGCTGATTGTACTCAAAAAAGCATCTCCTTGTAAGCAAACCTGGATCTGATTTATCACTATCTTGGCACCTCTAAATTAAGAGTTCGAAGCCTACTGCAAGGGCAATACAGGATGTTGTCATCCATATGTGTGATGCACAGAGACCATGATGAAAAAATGCAGGTTGCTTACTTGTAATGATAGTTCTTGGAGCGGTCATCTGTGCATTCACACAATCCACCCACCACCCCCACTTTGGTGTCAATGTCGAATTTGATGTTGGTACCGAGGTGTGACTTTTCCCTTGGATTCAAGGCCACACTAGGTGGTCTCAAGAAACTGACGGAATGATGGGAATCTGCTGGGACATGTGCAGCGGATGGTGGGGGAGGGTTCCTGCCAAAACGTTCCTCAGCTTTAGAAGTTTCCTGAATGCACAGATGACCACTCCAAGAACTACAATTACAGGTAAGCAACCTGCATATATGCTAATGTCGGGAGCCATTAGCCTAGTATGGGACAATTATGGCCATAATTTGCATATTTTACAGCATTCTTGGCCGTAAAGCACTGACTTCTGCATAAATTGTGGTTGTGAAGTACTTAGTTTTACATAAATTGTGGCTGTAAAGTGCTTTATGGCCGCAATTTACGTATACGTAAGAACTTTACAGCCGCAATTTACAACAACTTTCAACTCACCATTTGGTTGCTGGTGTTTCACCTTTTAGAATTTCCTCAGCCCAAGACATTTCCCCCCCAAAAGCTCATGAAGTGTGGAAATCATTATTGATGACATATTAGTGTGTGGCTACACTGAAGAAGGCCATGATAACAACTTAAAAGCACTACTGGAAAAGTGCAGAGAGTAAAACGTTAAATTAAACCCAAATAAGATGCATATTGGAGTCAACAACATCACCTACTTTGGTCAAACACTGACTGCTGAAGGAATAAAACCAGATCCAGACAAGATTGCAGCAATAAAACAGTTGGAAACCCCAAAGTTCAGATCAGAGCTAGAAACTATAATGGGAATGTTTAACTACTTAGCCAGATTTGCTTCAAGATTGGCACAAGTGACTGCACCACTGAGAGAGCTGCTCAGGAAGGACACTGAATGCGTCTGGAACAAATCCTATAACAAAATCTTCCAAGAAGTAAAAGAACTCATAACAAGAATTCCAGGACCAGTCCTTCAATATTTTGATGCAGAAAAATAAGTGACAGTACAAGTAGATGCATCACAGTCTGGAATAGAAGCAGTGTTACTGCAAGAACAGAAACCTGTAGAATATGCATCTCAGTCACTCCAACACAGAACAATTATGCACAAATGGAAAAAGAAATGTTTGCAGTTGTGACAGGACCTAAGAAATTCCATCAATATATCTGTGACAGAACAGTAACAGTGGATACAGACCACAGTCCATATAATCAACATATAATGAAGAAGCCTCTAGCTGAGGCACCCACCAGATTACAAAGAATGATCTTATGTCTACAGAAATATGACCTGAGAATCATTTATAAACCAGTAAAAGAAATACCTGTTGCAGACATGCTGTCCAGAACATTCCCACAGGAAAGAATGTCAAAGACGAAGAAGATCTAGAGGACCAAGTCGATAAGATACAAAAGAACTTTCCAGCAACAGAGGAGAAACTGGAGGAAATAAGGCTTGAAACAGAAAATTTTGATGCTATGTAGACATTGTTTAGGATGATAAAAAATGGTTGGTCCAAAACCAAATCTCAAGGACCATGGGAAATTAAAGACTTCTGGAATGTCAAAGAAGAATTATCAATAGAAAAGGGGCTTATACTTCGAGGAGAACAAATTGTTCCAAAATCATTAAGATCAAGCATGCTAGAGAAGATTCACACAGGATATCGTGGCACAGTGTTATGCAAAAGTCAGGCACAAGAAATACTATATTGGTCAGCGATGAGTGCTCAGATAGAAGTAATAGTATCCAAGTGCTCTACATGTTTGGAATATCAAAAGAGAAATGCCAAAGAACCAATAACACTTAGAGACACACCTAGCAGGGTATGGTAGCATATTAGGATTGATCTGTTCATGTGAGAACAAAAGCACTATTAGCCAGTATCCAGAGATTGTGCAGTTATCAGATACCAGGCTAAGCACAGTAGTCAGCGTTATCAAATCAATTCTGGCAAGATGTGGAATATGGGATGAAATTATATCTGGCAATGGGCCACAATATACATTAACTGAATTTGCAACACTCGTCAAAGAGTAGAATTTTAAATACACATTCACAAGCCCATAGATGAATGGGCTAGCAGAGAAGTACATAACAGATTATGGAAAAACATGAGGAAAAAAGCAAACCAGACCAATCAAGATGTGTGTTTAAGCTTGTTGAGCTTCAGAAACACACCAGTTGGGGAAGATGCATCTCCAGCCTAGCTGTTAAGGAACAGAGGACTGAAATCCAATTTTCAAACCACAAGTAGACAACTTTTGACAAACATTCAAAAGGGAGATGAAATCAGAAAAAAGCATAATAAACTCAAGGCTCAAATAGAAAATATATTATGACAGAAGTGCAAACTTACTCAACCACTGAAGGTAGAAAATTCTGTAAGGATTCAAGAACAAGATGGATGTTGTGTCACTGGGACACCACATTCATACATAGTGCAGACACAGAAAGGAAAGGGATACAGAAGAAACAGAATACAACTAAGGTACATGAGAAGAGAACAGCAAAAGGAACATTACACACAGGCAGTTTTGAAGAAAGAGTCCAAGAAAAATTCCAAGAGCCACAATTCACAACACAATCTGAACTGATGAGTGTGCCAAACTAATTGGAAGACAGAGGGGAAGATACAACAAATGCCAACAAATATATGGCTAATAAAGATTCTCAAGGATCAGAAGCAGAATCTATCTCAAATGAGTAGCAAGCAGATGAATGACAGTATTCCAGATATGGTTGGCAATTAAAGCCAAAGATTTGGAAAGATTATGTATCAGCATGAGGGAAGCAGTTAAATTGTATTATTTATTTTCAGATAAGAAATAAGGAATAGTCTGTTTAAAAAGGGAGGGTTGTAATATATAGAAATAGCCAAGGATGCATTCTCTCAGGCTACCAGAGGGGGCAATAGAGAACACTACACACTGTTGTAAAGAAAGTACTGGAAGGCCAAATAAAAAGTTGGTGGTTGTTGTTGCTACAAAGAAAAGATGGTGTCAGCCTGTTTGTGAGAGACCAGAGATAGAACAGAGGAAGAGATAAGGGATTTACAACGGAAATATTCCCATTCAGTGTGCTCAAATGTATTGGCAAGGCTTTTGTGGACTGCAGAATTCATTCCACTGCCTAATTAAACTGTTGTTTAAGTCCCATGTTTTAGTTATACCAGGTGGCCCAAAAGTAGGTATACAGTTGTTTAGAATGTTGATGGGAGGGGGAGAGAATGTGTGAGTAGAAGATGTATGGGTGGAGTAGAATGACAGTTGGGAAGAGGGAGTGACAGGGAGTGACAGTTAAATCAGTTAAGTGTAGAGTGTGAGGGGAGTGAGGCCTTTAAGTAGGTATACAGTTGTTTAGTTGTTTAGTTATTTTTTTTACTAATGTTGTGAATGATGGCAGCGAACTTGAGTCAAGAACAAAGAAGGTGGATTCTAAAGAAGTACTGGAAGACTGAAAATATTGAGCGGGTGCGCACAGCGTGGCAAGAAGCATCTGACACTGCTCCACCAACACGTCTGACAATTTATCGTCTTAGAGATAAATTTGAAGCAACAGGTGCAGTAACTAATGCACCGAAATCTGGACGTCCTAGGACGTCTATGACAGAGGAAAATGAGATGAGAGTCACTCTGACATTTGTGAACAGTCCGAAAAAGTCCACATGACGTGCGTCTAAGCAGCTATCCATACCTAGAACATCCTTGCAATGCTTAATGCATAAATTGAAATTGAAGCCGTACCGTTCAAGACTGTTACATAGTCTTCTGGAGGATGACCCAGACCGTCGGTTGCAATTCTGTGAGATGATGCATAACCAAATCTCTAACGAACCAGACCTTCTTGATAAGATCATCTGGTCAGATGAGGCTTCTTTCAAGTTGTCAGGCCACTTGAACAGGCATAACTGTGTGTATTGGGCAGATGAAAATCCTCATTTGACTATCACATCTCAACTGAACCAGCCAGGTGTCACAGTGTGGGGTGCACTGTCCAGCAAAGGTGTTGTAGGACCGGTTTTCTTCGATACAACTGTGGGTAGTAATAATTACCTAAACATGTTATGCGACGTGGTAGTGCCACAACTCAGAACCAGGGCTCACTTCGCCGAACTGCTGTTCCCACAAGATGGGGCACCTTCTCATTATACTTTTGCAGTAAGGGACTATCTTGACAACACCTTCCCACAGCATTGGATCGGACAACGTGGCAGCATTGAATGGCCGCCACGTTCACCAGACTTAACACCAATGGACTTCTTTTTGGGGGGCGTAGTAAAGAATAAGGTTTTTGAGAGGAATCCCTGGACAGTGGACGAATTAAAAGAGTTCATCTCGGAAGCATTTATGGACATTGATGCGGACCGGAATTCGTGTCGTACTGTGTGTCACAGTGTTCTGGACAGGTTTGAGGAATGTTGCAATGTTGATGGAATACATTTCGAGCGCTTACGAGATTGAACAGTGTTAAATGGAAATGCAATAAACAATGTAATAAAATGCAAATAAACTATACTGTATAACTACTTTTGGGCCACTCTGTATAGGTGACTGTTTAAACTCCGTGGCAAGTGTTGATTTGGAGTACAATATGAGGCAGTGGGAAGCAAACAAAACAGAGTTTATGGAGCCAATTTTGGAAACATGAGTAGGCCCCAAAGAGCAATATTTATTCATGAATAAGCAGGGGTCCGCAAATTTTGGCTGGCCTTGCTAGCCAGCCATTCTTTGTGGTTGCCACCAACCTTTCATTTCCCCCAGTTATGCATAGAATTTGAGGAAGAGACTGGATCAGTACTTCATTCCACGCTTTGGGGGTTTTCACTTTCTGCTAGATGCTCAAGGGCAGACTTTTGTGGCACAGTGTGGTAGGTGGCAGTATTGCAACCGAAACTCTACCCACAACCTGAGTTCAATCCCAGCAGAAGCTGGGTCTCGGGTAGCTGGCTCAGGTCGACTCAGCCTTCCATCCTTCCGAGGTCGGTAAAATGAGTACCCAGCTTGCTGGGGGAAAGGTAGTCACGACTGGGGAAGGCAATGGCAAACCACCCCACTACAGTCTGCCATGAAAATGCCAGCGAAAGCGGCGTCCCTCTAGGAGTCAGCAGTGACTCGGTGCTTGCACAGGAGGAACCTTTCTTTTCCAAGGGCAGACTATTGGCAGAATGATTTATGGCCACCTGCTGACCACACTTGGCGGCTCCTTTCAGTGTGTGTATCATAGCACTACTGGCAGGTATGCATTTGAGAAAATGTCAGGCAAAGAAAATGCAATATTTTCATGGTTGTTTATTTGGATTCATAGCCTTTATTATCTAGTTTAGTTGAACAGCACAAAATTATATATACAAGACTGTTTCATGTCCCAGAAATGGTATGTGCTTAGCATCAAACATACATGTGGGCAAAATTATAACATGGAAGACTGCAATCCTATACATATTTACCTGAGAGTAAGTCCAGTTGAACTCAGTGGGACATCTGGGGGGGTTAGTTAAGGATTGTGCTGTTAAACATGATACATTACTATTAAACATTAAATGTTTTAGTACTTAGAGCCGACCACCAGAAAAGTGAGCAGTTGATTCCTGTGCTTTTCCCCCTAATTATTTACAAAATACCACATAATAGCAGAATTTATTATAGCAGTAGAATAGTATTCTTTACCCTGCTAAAATCAAATGACATGTGGTTCTTATAGTTTAACTGATCTACCTCCTCAGATCGCCACGTTGTCTCAAGGCCATATTTATTTATTTACAATTATTTGTAGACTACCTTCAAGGGGTGGAAACTTCCCAAATCTTCTCCATGGGACTTTATTGACTACATATTTGAAATTAGAATCTTAATGGGACAGGAACTTGGGAACAGTGAACATAGCTATGTGCATATAAACAGCACAGAATAGTATGCCAGGTTTTTTAAAGAGATAAGAATCTATGTCTTCTCTTTAAATTATTTTTCTTACAATTTTCTCTCCACAGTGTCTTGTAGGCCACACCTCTTGAATGACACATATTCAAGATTATGGAATGTGGTTAGTAACTTTTTAACCACCTTTCATACACGCATTGTAATTAAATAGTGTGAAATTATATTTTAACTATGCTTTCAGTGTAGGCATATACCTAGATTGAAGATTCTAACTACTAATGAAATGGCCATAGGCTGATAATGCTACTAAGAGAGAGAACTGGGGCTGTACCTAGTTCTCCAGGTCCATCTCTGCCCTCTCCTCATGGCAGTGACCAGCAAGACCCCTACCCATTCAATGCCCATCTTCCTTTGCAAGTGTTAAGGATACACTGGAGTAAGGGAAGATGGACAATATGCCTGCATTAACTTTGCATGCACAGATGCATGCCTTCTTTGCAAACCAATTCCTCGCTTCTGGCTAGTCGGTCTGGCTAGTAACATTGTCCCATCAAAGCCCATCAGCCACATGCCTGCCTGCCAGTTGTTTATCAGCTTCTTGTTTCTACATCCCTGACGGGGAGCAAAAATCGGTACTTGATGGGTTTGTTCATGACTGGTCACAAATTGTGCAGCCTTTGTGTGGCATGATCAAGAGACAATCATATATATATAAAGTTAGCGTGGGACTATGGTGTGGTAGTTATTCTGGGTTAATTAACATGGAGTTCTACACATAGGATGGTGGTATGTAGTGAAAGGGGCTAATTTCATTTTTTTCCTGCCATTACCTTTTCCTCCCATCTCTTCTCTTGGTCCATCTAAGTCTCTTTTACCAACTGTCATTTTTAGAATTCTGCTGCTTGAAGCTTCTGCACATCATGTTGCCATAGTGTCCTGACAGTCAACAGAGTAACAATTTAAATCTTGAGAAGGTGATCCTTTCCTGATGTTTAATGGCTGCATCCCATTGTAATGTCATAATGTAGTCTGTGTGAAATCTGCCTTGTTGCTTTCTTATAAATACACACAATGGGTCGTGTGGTCGAACACTGGGTGGTCGACAGTGTTCCTATGGGGGAAGAACTGTTCCTTTTCATCTGTATCGGTTAGTTCTTCAGCTGTTAACATGTTGGTTGTTTGACCTGGCGTTTTTCTTGCTAGGGGGTGTGTTAATGATCTAATCTTTCTAGTTGTTGTTTTTTTGGAGGAAGTGTGTGGGGGGGTGTCTGCTTTTCTGAAGAACTGGGCTACCCCTCCCTCTGAAAGAGACCAGTAAGACATTCGCCCTGCCTACTGATGGAAGAGGAGGGGTTAATCCCTAAGGATAAGAATATTGGAATGCCTTCTGAGAGTCCTGGAAACAGAAATTCATGGTAAGAATTTCCTTTTCCCCATCCTGCAGGTTCGTGGTAGCTTGGCTAATGCACCCTCTGATCTGGCTGTGTTGTTGGTGAATGCCAGGTCAGTCTGTAATAAGACCTCACTCATCCATGATTTGATTATGGATGAGGGAGCTGATCTGGTATCACCAAAATCTGGGTGGGCAAATTGGATGGTGTAGATCTGACCCAGCTTTGTCTGCCTGGGTACTCTGTACAGTCCCAAGCCAGATGGGAGGGCCAGGGAGTCGCTGTGATCCATAAAAGTTCTATCCTGCTCACCAGGAAACCCTGTTCTGGGACAGGATATGAGGGCCTGTACCTTCTATTGGGCCAAAGAGACAGATTGGGGATGCTATTAGTGTACCACCCACTCTGCTGCCCAGTGGTCTCCATGAATGAGCTGGCTGAGGTGGTTTTGGAGAACCCTATGACCGTGGACCTGGGGGACTTCAATTTCAACGTTGAGGTTACCCTA
Source organism: Heloderma suspectum (assembly GCF_057233095.1). Taxonomy (NCBI): domain Eukaryota; kingdom Metazoa; phylum Chordata; class Lepidosauria; order Squamata; family Helodermatidae; genus Heloderma; species Heloderma suspectum. The sequence goes on from NC_139462.1 coordinate 194,196,242, forward strand.
ACAGGCCTAGCTGGGGACTTCATGGCCTCCATGACAAGAATGGCTCTGCCTCAGTTTGTCACTGGCCCAAGATATAGGGCAGGTCATATCCTTGATTTGGTTTTTGCCTCAGGGCGTGAAGGGGGTGGTTTGGCTTTTGAGGGGTAGAAATCACCCCATTGTCATGGTTAGACCACTTCCTGGTGATGTTTGGTCTCATGGTGCCAGTCTCTCCCTGCAGAGGTGGGGAACCCATTAAGATGGTCCACCCTTAGAGACTTAGGGAATCTGATGGATTCCTGAACGCTTTGGGGAAGTTCCCACTAGCCGGAGCCAGCGATTCTTTTGAGGCCCTTGTCCTGCTGCAGAATGGTGAGGTGTGAAGGGAACTGTGGAGTTTGGATGGCTCCCTGGTTTACCAAGGAGCTTCAGATGATGAAACGATAGAAGATGGCTAAAATGCAAGAGGTGTAAGACTTGTTAGGGTGACCTAACACACAGGAGAGTGCATAACTGTGCCTGCTGTGTGGTGGTGAAGGCAGCAAAGAAGGCCTACTTTGCTGCCTCCATTGCATCCTTGAGTAGCCCTCCAGCTGAGCTTTTCCAAATGCTTCAGGGGCTGCTTTAATCTACCCCGTAAATCCAGCATTAGAGGCCTTGGAGGTTTACTTTGATGAGTTTGCTGAACACTTTAAGGACAAAATATCTCACCTTCATTCTAGCTTGAATGTCACTATTGACAGTGTCTGTTGAGGTGTCCTGTGCACTGTCTTGTTCTGTTTTGTGCGATCAGTTTCAGTTTTTGGAGCCTGAGGATGTGGACAAGACGCTTACATCTGTGCAAACCATCACATGCTCCCTTCACCCTTGCTCTTTATGACTTCTTCAAGCTGGACATGGGGGACTGACTGGATGGATCAGGGGAGTGGTGAACACATCCTTGTATGATGGTATGGTCTGCTGCCTTGAAGGAGGCAGTGGTGCAATCACTCCCACTTCTGAAAAACCCTCCCTGGACCCATCCATGCCTACTATCATCCAGTCACAAACACCCCCTTTTGGGGTAGTGGCGTCTCAACTGCAGGTGTTCCTGAATGAAACTGATTATCTGGATCCTTTCCAGTCTGGATTCAGGCCTGCTTTTCGGACAGAATCCCCTTTGGTCGCTCTGATGGATGACTTTCTTAGGGAGAGGGACAGCGGGAGTGTGACCCTGTTATTTCTTCTCGATCTCTCAGCACCTTTTCAGTACAATTCACCATGAGATCGTCCTGGACTGCCTCTGTGAGTTGGGAGCACTGTTATACAGTGGTTCGGCTCTTACCTGTGGGGTCAGTTTTAGAGAATATTGGGTGACTGTGCCTCGGCCCCCTGGCAGTTGAACTGTGGTTGCCACTGGGCACAATTTTGTGTCCACTGTTATTTAATATTTCTATGAAGCTGTTGGGAGCAGTTGTTAGGAGATTTGGGGCAAGCTATCACCCAGCTCTATTTCCCTGTGACTTCTGAATCGGGAGAGGCTGTGCACGTTCTGAACTGGTGCCCAGTTGCAGTTATGAGAATCCTGATATGACAGAGACTCTGGATGTACTCCATCTGAAGGAGCAGGTACATAGTTTAGGGATGCTCCTGCGCCCATTCCCGGGTAGGTTTAGCTTAGCCACAGTGATCCATGCACTGTAGATTACTGTAACGTGCCCTATGTGGGGCTGCTCTTGCACCTAGTTCAGAAGCTGCAGCTAGCACAGAATGCAGCAGCTAGGATGCTTAGTGGGACACTGAATTTAAAAGAACTGCCCTGGCTGCCTATTAGCAACTGAGCCACATTCAAGGATTTGTTGTTGACATTCAAAGCCCTAAACAACTTGGGCCCAGGATACCTGGCAAACTGTCTTCCCCCATGTACACCAAGTTGACCTGTGAGATCTTTCGTGCAGGCCTTGGTTGTCCCACAACCAACAGCATATCATCAAATAACAGCACGTAAGCGGGCCTTCTCAGTAGCGGCACCCACCCCCTGGACCACTGTCCTATATGTGGTCTGACAGGTGGAAACTGCGACGAACTTTAAACACCTCTTGAAGATGCACCTCTTTGCTCAGGCTTTCCCTGACATGTAATTGCACTGTCTGTTTTACTGTTTCTGTAAAGTTTTTAATTGTTTATTATTTTATATTGTTTTTATATTGGCTCTAATATTGTATTTTATATAAACTGCTTAGCGATCTTATGATACCAAGTGGTATATAAGTAGTTTAAACAAATAAATGTTGGTTACTGTGGGAAAAGAATGCTGGATAGGCCTTTGGTCTGATCCAACATGACTTTCCTTACATTGTCCTGAGTGGTTGCTATTGAACTGCTTTTCAAATGGCATTAGCAAGCCCCATACTATATAAAGTATCTTTTAAGCCACAAATAGTTTACAGAATGCAATTACATGTTCTAACCATCTGCTTTGAATTATCTGTGTTTCATAAAAAAAAGAAAGAAAAAAGAATATAGGGTATTAAATGCCAAACTCCAAAAAAAGTTCTAACACTGTCTATTTCTGGAAGTGTAAGTGATGAGAATGGATGAAAAATATTATTAATAGGCCTTAATTTGACAGTGCTGATAATAGTAAGCTAAGCTATCCGTCAGTTTAATTAATGATATAGTTTATTTATAATATAAAAGTATTTTCTCTTGTTTCTTTTATGTTGGTCTCCTCTCAGTGGGGCTGCTGTTTTGGTAACAACTTAAGGGAGATAGACTTTTTTCCTTTTATTTATCACCACTTAGTTCTAAATCTTTCTTTTGTTTTAAGGCTGCAATCCTTAACAGTTACTAGAACAGGCTTCCGCCAGATGTTTTTAACTATAAATCCTATAATCTCTGAGCAGTGGCCATGCTAGTTGGGGCTGATTGGAGTTGTAGTCAAAAACATCTGGAGAGACTCAGATTGGGGAAGGCTGAGAGACTAAGTTCCATTGAACCCAGAGGGCCTGAGTTCAGGGTTGAGATTTTGCTTCAGTTTCTTAGTATATTTATCTGAAGGTGTAACTGGAATGTACTTAACCAAGATGCAGAGTAATCTACCAGTGAGCTTTCATGGAGACATACTATACATCAGATACGAACATCCTGGTGGGGATTCTACAGAAGTCACAGGCTCAGTGAAATAACTTGCAGAGGAAGATCCTTTACCTAACAGTAATCAGGAATGTACTGGTGAAGAGTCATCCCGAGACCTTGCAGGATTTCCAGCAAAAATAAGAAGAGCAAAGTCTTCTCCGACGCATGGTAGACATCCTGGTAGACATCCAAGAAGTACATGATCATCACATAAAAGACACTAACATATGGTAACCCTTTGTGAAGAAGAAAGTTCATATTCAGACAAAACTGTCTGCAGAGGTAAGGGGCAGCAGTTTTCCCCCAGTGTGCATAGGAAAGAGCTGGTATAACGTCAGTAAATGTTGCATTGTTGGTTGGACATGGAATGTATGTAATTGCAGGTCCAAGATCAGATACCTTTTGCTTGTCTCCCCCTCAGATTCAGATTGGCAGTCCAAGGTAATAGAGAGAACATCTAAAACAGATTTTGGTAAACTTTACTGAACAACATAAAAAGATAGAAAACAATACACTCAGACTATTCTAAATAATAATTCTTCAAAGATAATACTTTGGATTGGGTCCAGACTTACTCACAGAGTGGATCCGTTGACATCAATGGGACTTTAGTCACCACTAACTTAAGTCCCATTGATTTCAATGGGTTTGAGTATGGCTAAGCTGGATCCATCCCAATATATTGTCAATAGACAATAAAGACATACTAGGTAATGGGTTGTCAATCTGACTGGGGTAGGGTTGAGAGACTGTGGTAGCAAGAAAGTAATGATCCACACTGCAGGAATACTACCATGTGTGTACAAGCAGCATAGGAAATAGTGATATCCACTTTCAACTCTCGTACGCAGAGAGGTCCTGAATCTACTGCACATGGGTAATTCATCCTGTATTCCATCAGTATCTCTCTCTGTAATAGTTGCCCAGTCAACAAGTAACAGAGTATTTCATGCACTGTATGCTATAATTAAGTACTTTTCCAGCTGCACTGGCTGCCAGTCCATGTGTGGGCCCGACTCAAAGTGCTGGTATTAACATTCAGAGCCCTAAATGGCTTGTGGCCAGGTTATCTGAAGGATCACCTCCTCCCATGTGTACCTTCCCAGACCCTAAGATCATCATCGGGAGTCCTTTTCCGAGAGCTCCAGCCAAAGGAAGTGAGGTGGGTGGCTACCAGGAAGAAGGTGTTTTCTGCTGTGGAACCCCAGCTGTGGAATGAGCTCCCTAGAGATTTGCTTGGTGCCTACATTGTATTCCTTTTGGTGCCAGATGAAGACCTTTTTATTTTCCCAGCATTTTAGCACTCTAGTCTTTTAGCACTGCTGTTTTAAAACTGTATTTTAAATATCTGCACTGCTGCTAAGTTTTATCCTGGTTGTACTTTTATATTGTAGTTTTAAGCTTTCATATTTTATAGTTTTATACTTCATTGTTTTAATTTTTGTGAACCACCCAGAGAGCTTCAGCTATTGGGCAGTATAGAAATGAAATCTATAATTAAAAATGTTTAAAACTGTAAGTATATTAGCTGGATACAGATTCATTTCCTTATTTAAATTTATTATACCAGAAGCCTTGATTAATTAGAGGTGTTTTTAATACCTGAGATTTTTAAACAAGGAATACTGGTTTTGGAACTTCCAAACTCATATTCAGGAATATTGGGACAGCAATATAAGTGTTAATAACATTCTTTAAATAAACAAAAATCCTGGCACTACGCTTAATCCATTTATCTGTTAAATTGTATTTTGCCCTCTTCTCAACAACTCACATTAAAAAAAGTTTGCTTATCATACAAATAGGGTCTAGTCATCACTATCTCCTAGAGAGGAAGGGTTTGAGAAGGTGGGAGGGGAACAAGGGAGAGCAGGGCCTGGAGGCATTAGCAGAGATAGGGAATATGTCCCCCCCCCCAGATGTTGGACTGAGCTGATGGGAGGTTGAATCCAACAACATCTGGAAGTCCACATTGCCAATCCCTGCTAAAGGGATTGGCATGGACTGACCTGACATCAGCCAACAAATTTGTTGGCTCTGGGAATATGGGATCGCTGTCTTTCCTGATATGCTGCAAGGACAGAAAATGAAACTGCCATTGTGCATTATGGGAAGAAAGGGAGCATCACCCATTTACTTTGACAACAAAGGGGCACATTCCTTATGATGCTGCCCTGGGCTGCATTGCAAGGGTGGGGAATGAAACTATCACAGCGCAGGAAGACAGACGGCATCATTCAGTTGCCTTGGCAATGCATGGTTGTGGTCCCTTCCCCTGCCTTGTACACAATGGGCGTACATTTTCATCTTTGTCCATGCCCCAGTAATTCAAACATCACTGGATTTAATGTCCCTCCAGCCACAATTTTGGCTCAGCTCTATTCAAAACACCTCCTTCCTATTGACAATTTTTCCTAAAGTGTTTAAACTTTCAGGATCCTGGCTGGCAAGTAATTTTGAACAAGGATCACACTTTGAATTCAACAATGGCTGAAAGACTGCTCTGATCACCGATTCACTCCCTCATAAAAAAGACACAGGCAAAAGACCTCTTTAACTTCCTGTTCATGAGAGTTGGTAGCAACAGTGGCTTTGGAGAGTACTCTTATACATCTTGGCCACTTACTCCCATTTGCCTTCACCCTGGCTTGCTCACAGAAGTGAGTAGCTGAGGACCATTGGAAAAGTACAGTGGCAAGGCTTCTGCTGCTTTTCACCCTAGAGGGAAATGAAGAATGCAAGGTCTCAACCCAGGAGAAAGTGGCTGAGGTACATAATATTTGAGAGAAGTACCCCGTGGGGACAGGGGGCTGTGTCGTGTCAGATTATACCACAAGTCCTCAACTCCCTATGCTTCTTCCATGAAAATTAATGGATTGAATAACTCATGGAGCCATTGCAGTGGCTCCATTGTTGCCTTCTGGGTAGCTTCCAAATCCCTAGATTTCCTCATGAAAATATCTCTCATATTGACAATTCAGCTGGGTTACACTGTTGGTATGATGGGCATATTCATCTAGTGATAAGTATAGTTGAATTATCACAGTTTTTATTAATGCCAGATGCAATATGGCAGGCTCCAAATTTGTTCCATCATGGCAGGATTTGCTAGCTTACCCCGTGCTGGAATTATGGAGTGGGGGCTGTGTCCCCTACCTTTTGTGATGCCACCCTTTAGCTACTGTTTTAGAAGTTTCCAGGAGCACCCCCCCCCCCGTTATTTGTGTATTTTATTATACAAAAATATATTTGTATTTGATTATACAGAAATAAACAATTACAATTTTCAACAAAATCATTCCATCCCCCCCCCCCCCCGCATAGTCTGTCAGGTTAGTCATTAATGCCAATCCCCTTATTTAATCCAACAGTTCTTTAAAGGTGCTGTAATCAGGAGCTTCCAGTGTTTTGCATATAAAATTCATTACTAAATAAGATGTCAGTTATCTACTTTTTTGTTGTATGTTAATATTAGTACAAGTCAGCAAAAAGAATAACAGATCTAATTGAACAGAATATCCCAGAATTATTTTATTAGTATTCTAATACCCTCCCTCCTTTTGCTAATGAACATTTCTGCCAAATATGAAAATAACCCCCACTTCTTTTTTGGCATTTCTAACAAACAAGGTGGATTGTGAGAACTATTTATCTTATTTATGATTACAAGAGTTACATACCATCTCATCGTTACTTTGAAACAGTTCTTTCACATGTTTATATTTAGACAAAAATAACTTGCATTGATACATTGTTTCCTATATCTTGTTCAAGATATAGAATATGTTTAGATAACAGCTTTAAATTAATTTCTCACATTTTTGGAATGCTACATCAGTTGGGGTATGTCATGCCTCATCACTGTGTCCTTCAAAAGAGACCTAAAGCAGCCTCCCTCAGCCTCCTGCTGTGGGAATTCTAGTTGTAGTCTAACACATCTTGAGGGCATCAAGCTGAAGAAGGTTGACCTAAAGACACATTTGTTTTCCATTGCTTTCTCGTAAAAGGATTGTATTATGTTGCTGGATATATGATGTGATTTTATTTATAATTGTTGCATTTTAGTGTTTTATTGGGCTAAATGTGTTACTTCACGTGTTTAATTATTATAATATTGGTTTTTGAAATTTATCTTTATGCTCCAAGAGTTTCATATTTAAAGTTATGTTTTGGTGGATTTTTACTTTAATGCTTATGCTGTTGCCATTTCTAGCAGCCTTTGGTTTGGATTCAGACTAAATTAGTTTCAATTAGTTCCCTTTTAATCAGTGGCACTTATCAGGGATAACTTGTTCCATTAATATTAATGAGACTTAGGTTCAACTGATTTAGTCTGGATCCAACCCTATATTTTTGAATAATAAAAAACAATACTACTTCATCTTAATCTCAAATTATTAGAAACTCTGTAACTTGGAAGTGGCTTCTCTTTTTACTGGAAAAGGAAATAACAAAGAGACCCATCTTTCTGCTACACAAAGATAAAGAACTGTCTAGAGAGATAAAGTGATGAGAAATAATGATCACATTAGAACAATAGTTGGCAACAAGTGTACTTTTTGGTCATCATTAGAACCCTTCATTAAGTTTGGTAAAGATGTGCACTTCAGATGAATGGGTGGCCCACATCTCAGAGCAGATAAATTCTCATCTTCATCTACATTCTTCTCTGCTTACAATTCAAGGATGTGTACAAGTAGCCCAGTCATATACTCTGATCAGCTGTTTGGTGGGCAAAGAAGAGCAAAAACTAAATCTAGTCTCCTGCTCCCCATCCTGAACCACTGACTGGTGATATTCTGAACACCTAGCTGGGGCTAAAACCTGCAGTCCCAACCACTGGATCTGACTGGAAAACTTGTGCACATAAACAGCAGTTTTCTCACATGATTTTCTATCCTGGTTCATAGCTAGAGTGGACAGAGGTCTCATCACTCAGTGACCTGCATTTCAATATGTAAACTGCTTCTCTTGAAAACCATCATGTTTGACAGGTGGCACATGATATGAAAATGTTGACTTGTGTTTGATCTGTGATGGTTACTCCATACATGGATCACTTTTGATATCCCAGCAATCAGGAAATGACTATGCAGGAGTGAACTCACCTTAAGTATATTGTAATGACAGGACTGAAATGATTAGACTTGTCAGTTGGTTGTGGAGACAAACACCACAGCTGGACTGGACTTTTTTTTGCCTTTACTCTCCCTTTTTCTCTATTATTTTTCATTTCAAATAATTGGGTTGTTAGAGAATAGTTAAAACTGAGAATGTTTCATGCTTGCGCAAGCATGAAAAAGACTGGTTGCTACCTGTAACTGTAGTTCTTTGAGTGGTCATCCATTCACACTTATGGGCTCTGAGCCTGCACGGAGCCTCGATTCAGGAAACTTCTATAGCTGAGGAGTTTGGATGGGAACTCTCCTCCGCACTGTCTCATGTCCCCAGTGGGTTCCTGCCTATTCCCTCAGTTCCTTGAGACTGACGTTATGGCCTCAGAACTGAAACATAAACCATACTGATACGGTCCAACTGAGTTGGTCTGCTAAAACATTGTCTCTGCTGGCCAGGTGTGTTGCCACCAGACCTATCCAATGAGGTAGGCACCAATGAAAAATCCTTAGTGGTAGGGGCCAAAGGAGTGATCTTGTGCCCTCTTCCTAGTTCAGGTACGCAATGACAGTTGTATTGTCCCATGTGACCTGGACTAGTCTTCCCATTAGATCCAGTTCCAATGCCTGCAGAGATTTCCATACAGCCCTGAGCTCTAACAAGTTGATGTGATGCTCTGCCTCCATGGCTGACCACTGACCGTGGATGGTGAGATCTGAGCAGTGAGCTTCCCATCCCGAGAGCTAGGTGTCTGTAGTCACTACTTGGGATGGTGAGGGCTGCAGGAACCACATCCCCTCTGACAGGTTGCCTGGATGTAGGGAGTCCTTTGCATCAGTTGGGAGATGGAGGGCTTCTTGGTCCATACTGAATCGTAGAATAGTCATAGATTATTATCATACACTGAGAGCCAGTGTAGTGTAGTGGTGAGAGTGACGGACTGGGAGCCGGGAGATCCGGGTTCTAGTCCCCACTTGGCCATGGAAGCTCACTGGGTGACTTTGGGCCAGTCACAGACTCTCAGCCCAACCTACCTCACAGGGTTGTTGTTGTGAGGATACAACGGTGAGGAGGAGGATAATGTAAGCCGCCTTGAGTTCCTTGCGAGAGGGAGAAAGGCGGGGTATAAATGCAATAAATAAATGCAATAAATAAATAAATAGAATCATAGAATAGTAGGGTTGGAAGGGGCCTACAAGGCTAAAATTGTGTATGAACCAGTTTTTGTATGTTCTCATATTCAACTGGGCATATTGGACCACCAATGCTGTCACGGCCATTAGGCCTAACAGGCGCTGCACTTTTAATGCCAAGATGGTAGTGTGATAGCTTTGCTCTGCTGCCATTGAAGTCAGCACCTCCAGTTGGTCCTGAGGGAGGAATGTTCTGCCTGATCGGGAGTCTAGGTGCACCCCAATAAACTGCAAACTCTGGGTTGGCTGTAGATAAGACTTTCTGATGCTGATACAAAGTCCCAGATCTTGGAAGAGATCATAGGTCATCTCTATCAACCTGAGGAGACGGTCTTGTGTTGATGCCATTAACAACCAATTGTCGATGTACGGGTATATCTTGACCCCTTGCAGCCTGAGATGGGAGCATACCATGCATTTTGTGAATACTCTTGGTGCTGTTGAGAGGCTGAAGGGGAGTACATGGAATTGGTAGACATCTGGACCAATGGCAAAACGCAGAGAACGTTGATATGGTTCCGATATGGTGACGTGGAAGTAGGCATCTTTGAGGTTGATAGAGGCAAATCAATCTCCTTGGGCAAGGAGGGGTAGGATTGCCTCCAGAGAAACCATGCAGAACTTCCTGGGTAAGATATACAGGTTGAGTTCTCAAAGGTCCAGGATTGGCTGAAGCCCTCCATTCTCTTTCAGTACTGTGAAGTATCTTGAATAGAAACCGTCCTGAAGACCGATCTCAGTATGGAGATGATAGCTCCCTTCCCAAGAAATGTTTCAACTTCCTGGTGGGGAACAAGAGATGGGGCTGTAACTTTCATGGTATCAACAGGTGGGAGGGTATCAAACTCGATGCTGTAGCCCTCCTAAACAATGAAGAGCACCCAGGAGTCCTTTGTGATCTGATGTCAAGTTGGAAAGAACTAGGTCAGGCGAATTCCAAAAGTTGGGAGACAGCTGAAGGGCTGAAGGAGGAGGACATTCGAGTCAAAAATGGCACTTGCTGTTAGACTCTAGTTTGTGATGATAGCTGCGCAGCTTTGATGGTTGAGATGGCCTTATGGAGGCAGACTGCTGTAATTGATGCTGTTGTGAGGAGGCTAAACTGTTTTTGCTGGTACCTGGTGTAAGGCCTCAGCAGCTTTTGTTTTGGAGGCTGCTGAGGCAAGAAACCCACATGTTCTGCTGTGGTCCGGGCTTTCTGTACCAACTCCAACGTGTCATCGGTTTTAGCATTAAACAAGCCCAGTCCATCAAAGGGCAAATCCTCAATGCAGGCCCTTGTCTCTTGTGGAAATCCGGCAGTTCGAAGCCAGCCTTGGTGATACAAGGTGATGTATCAACAAGTACCTTCACATCACAGTCGACCTGGTGACGTGATGTATTAATTTGTTGCCTCGACAGTTTTAAACCCTCCATTCGAAACAGCTGTCCCAATTCTTTCTTTTCATTGGGAAGGTGATCTAGTAGGTGACCAACTTTTCTCCCAGAGCAGTAATTGATAACCAAACATCGCTGGAAATCTTAAGGCCCATTGCCGTAGATGAACAGTTCCTCCTTCCTAGCAGGTCTAGCCATCTCCCTTCTTTATCAGTAGGTGATGAATGGGCCCTGTGGCCTGGCATGGCCTTGTGCTGCCTCTACAGCCATTGGGTTAGGTGCTGGGTGTTTAAAAAGATACTCAGCGGACGACTCTTGTATGTGATAAACACTTTCCAGACAATTGGATATTGGGGGCATCGTAGATGGGCACTACCAAGATTGTTGGAATCCAATGCAGGGAGGACAGGGATAGCCACAGGGTGGACAGAGTCAGTGTTCATTGAATTAAATACTGAATCTTGGACTGTTGATGCCACCTGTCGGGTCTCCAATCCTAATGCTTGAGCCATTCTGAGAATCTGGCTGGCAAAATGGCCTAAGCTGTCAGACGGGGAGATGCCTTCTTTCGACCCGACCCGTGCATCTGGGGATGAAACAGAAAGGGGGCAGGAGGACTGTGATATCATGTCAGACTGGTAGTCCTCTGCAGCAGATAAAGGAGATTCTTGAGGTGGAGCTTGCAATGGATTCCCCATGTCTGTACTGAGTGGGCAAGTCAGTGTCCAACTGTGACAGAAGTTAGTGTATAGGCTGCGGTTGATTGACGGGCAGGGAAGGGAAACCCTGTGTTGATTGTGCCGGTAGTGACTGGGGTTGTGGTGGTTGTTTCTGTGGTGTAGCGTTGGTGGGTCTCAACACCATGGCTGATGGTTGCGCTTTGTATTGGTTGGCTCCACCATAAGTTGGGTCAGGTCAGTGAGGCAAGTGGTAATGTCCATAGTGTTCATCACGCTCTTCCATCCAGTCTCATAATCTCCTATATTGCCAGTCTCATGGTAGATAATCGTCCCATCTATGATGAGAGGTTTGAGCTCTCTCCCAGTATCGGATGTGCTCGTAAAAACTAGGGGCATGATGTGGCAACGGAATAGATCAATTCTGATTGTTGACATCGATCATATCCTATACTGTAATCATCCCTTTGATAAGGGTGCAGCGAGTGAAGGAATGGTGATGGGTCCCTAATCTTGCCTTCTGATGTGAAGGCGTTTGGTACTGTCTCTACTACTTGAGGTGGATTCACTGTATGAGTTGGTGAAAACATCATTGGTGAAAACAGGTGGGATGGTCGTCGGTACCAACAATGACAGCTGGCCAGGAGACATTGACAGGACAGTGGGTGGAGATGGTACTGACGGACACTGATGATCCCAAGACATCAGTGGGCCAAGATGTCAGACTTGAGAAGGGTGGCTCATCTCAAGTTGGAGTTGCGGGAGATTCTGCTGAGATGAAGGGCTGCATCCTGAGGAGTTTGGTTTGATTTCGGGACAGTCTGAGAGTCCAATGGGCATGCTCGATCCCAAGACATGGAGGTAGACTTTTCGCCCTTCTTTTTCTTCTACCTCTTTAGTTCAGACGAAAGTAGAACCGCCTTTTTTGAAGCTTCTGCTTTCTTTGAAAGCTTCTTAGCCAGCGCAAATACCAAAGATCTGCCTGGTGTGGGGGGATCTTGTGTACTTGGCGGAGTACAGTGTTGAGGGGATTGTGACCCCCAGTGACAGCATGATAGCTGCAATTTTAGACGCCATCTCTTTCGGTTTGTCAACTGCCTCCAGTATACGTTTCCAAAGAGCAGCTTTTAGGCAGTCCACCCAGTTTTTACAAGCTTGTTTGGAAAAAGCCTGATAATTCGAGCAGGCTTCCAACAACATGGCCTTCCCCAAGGCAATATAGGCAGAGAGAGTGCCCATCGGCAGCAGTTTCATCCCACAGTGGGAGCACTTTCTGAATGGGGCCCAAAGGCCCATATGCCTGTAAGGGCGATCACAGGATTGTGAAAATAAAAAGGAAATAATAAAAACGCAATAATAAAGACAGAATAATGATAGAAGAAAAGGAAAAGAATAAAACCTCAGCTTTTCAATAACAGTAATATCAGAAACAAATCTGACTGCAGAAGTTCCCAAACGAAGTCATCACATTGGCATCAGAAGAGAACTGAGGGAATAGGTGGGAACCCGCTGAGGATGTGCACACTGAGACAGGGAGGGCTCACATTAAAACTCCTGAGTTATAGAAGTTTCCTGAATCGAGGCTCTGTGCAGGCGCAGAGCCCATATGTGTGATGCATAGAGCCCATGAAGAAGAACTGCTGTTGAACCCATCTATTCTTGCAGAACACTGTGAGCTGCTATTTTCCTTCCACTTACGGTTCTTTGATCTAACCCAAGATTTGCTAAAGAGGCGTACAAGTAATGAACCAGAATGAAATTAGTTTAAGTAATAAATGTTTAATCAAAGAATTTTACATATTATTAACAGCGTTCATTTGGCCAAACATCTACATGGTTGTAATATCCTACTGTATATAAAGTGGGAATGTATCAAGTATAGACTATGAAAGTGCAAATAGCATTTTCAAGATTAGAGTATTTTTTTACATTATAAAATTAATTGGTTTACAAAATAGGCTTGCCAAACTTTCTTTCTGAATTGTAAATTCAATTACTGGGGTGGTCTTAAATCTTAAATAAGTACCAAGAAAATACAAATTTAATATGCTAAATTTCATGCTCAGAATAAAGTTAACACAGAAACAATGGAATATACTGCACAATCTAAACCAAGTTACAGAAAAACCAGAACCCACAAACTTCACTATCATCACAGAGAGCACTCGTACATATCTTCTCTTAGCTTTGCAAGACATCTTAATGCAATACACAAAATCTGTATGAAAATCATCCTGTTTGGAAATTATAACTCAAGGAAGCTGTATTATGTGCATCTCCGATTAATGTATAAGACCAATTAATGAGGACAAAATCTTCAAGACCTATTTTTGTTTAAGAGGATTTGATACCAGACAGTTGTTTAAATAGTTTTTTCCAAGGCTGGAAAAAGGGAATTCAACATCAATATTTTCAGGATAGGGCAATTAGAAGCCGAGCTAGTAAATGTAATGGATCTACAGAATACAGTAACAAAGCAGCAGACTATTCCTTCTAAAGAAACTTCCAGAAGAAACATTTTTTTAAATTTTGGAGTAAATAATTAATATGTTGTTATTTAGTATTATGAGCCACAGGGACTGTAAGATTCCAACAATAATCTTTAATTGAAAAAGAGTTAACACTTTTTCTTGTATCTTATGGTAATCAATATACATACAACCTTATTTGCCATCATAATACTTTACTATATACAATCAGTAGTGAGAAACCTTTATAACAGACATCAGATGATCTCTCATATCGTCAAACATAAAAATGGAGCATTTCACTTATTTTGCTTGTGTTATCCTAGGATTTGATTATATGCAAGCAAAATAGTAATTTAAACAATTTCTTCTAGTTAAAATTACGAACTGCATCACTGTAACCTACAATGAGATTTTAATGCTTTTAAGCCAACCTCAACAAGAATTTTCTTCACAGTAGGACATCACTAGGGAAGTTATGTTTTTCTTCTTTATACATGAAACAGCAACCACACACCAAACAAATATTGTGCAATTTAAAGAATACACAGTAGTGTTTTGCTATTTATATAAAATCTCTGAACACTTAGGGTACAATACTTCCCTGGATAGACACAACGTCTGCATACAGAGGGATCTGCGCACAGTTCTTCTAAAGCAGTCTTCCAGATGCATTGGACTGCAATTCCCGTGCTGGCCAGGGATGGTGAGCGTTCTAGTCCAACACACCTGGAGGGCGCCATGTTGGGGAAGGCTGTTCTGAAGAGTCCTACTTCTCCCCTCCCTCTCAGAGTGTGTGCATGGCAGAACACCACCAATCTGTGTGCACCTCCCTATTCCTGTTCTTCCCTCTCCATTCAATTAAGTTATGCAAGCTTGAACTCCCAGAATATGACTGAGTAGAGCAAGAGGGCTGGATGGGTACATGAGAGGCAGAAACATACCTTACATGCATGCTGGAGGTGGGAAACAGAGGGAGAAAAATAAGACTCAGTTGAGCTCTATGGAGATCCTTCTGTGTGTGGGCACTGCACCTGTATGGGGAAGGATTGTACCCTATGTAATTATTTACTGGAAAGGCAAGGCCATGAGTGGTTTTTATGGAGGTTTTTGCAATTCATAGCATAGTAAATTCCAGAACAGATAACTATTACTCATTTAACTGTGGCAACTATCTATTTGGGTTAGGCAAAGGCACAGTAACATGTTGCATGTAATATGTATTATTAAACCTTATGGGAATGCCTCTAACTTAAGGAAATTTCAAATATCTTTATTTTATAAAATGTTACCATTAAAACCAAGTGCACTATTAGTGCATAGAATGCATTGTTAATTATGAAAAACGAACTATGATTGCACTTCCATTAAAGTGTCTTTTTAATACAGCATATTTGCTGCTAATCAACTGTTTAAAATAACTGTTCTTAACAGAATTAGGCTTAATTAACTTAAGATACAGGTTCTGTTAATGCAGTCACCATGGCAATAAATGCCAGTTAAATTTGGAAAAACAATTCTTTCAAGTGGTCTTTCCATCACTAAGAATTACGGCTTGGCTTTACAAGAGCAATACTGCATACTTTTTGTGTTGAAGTTGGTTTGCTGTTCACAGTTTGGCACATCTGTACTGTAAATAGACATGAAAAATGAAAAAGTTTATTTTAATCAGAAAATAATATCTATTCCTTGGATTCTGAAGCAGCACTAAAGAGAAGTATAATATACCTCAATTCACACTGCTAGTTAGAGATTAGTTCAGGAAAGACTATGAAAAAAGCAAGGTATTAAAAAATATACCACTAAATCTTGTTTTGTTAAAAGACAATTTAATAGGGGAAAAACAGAGCAAATTTCTTAGGATCAATAATGCAAATGAGTCTCAGTAAGCCTTTAATCCATACTTTCAAGTTAAGGATCACCAGCCTAAGGCTAAATAGATGCTGCATTGTATTAGGAATGTGGAGTACAAACTATTCCTCTTTCTTCAAAGCAAGCAAGACACTTACTATCAAGTGTAATGGAAACTCCCTGAAAGGTTCACATAATCATCATAAAGAACTTCAAGGGAATTCCTATTTATTCCATCTCTACAACACCGGTAAAGAACTGAGCTCTGCTTACGTGGGCCAAAGTCTCCAGAATGCTAACTCCACATAGTGTACTGCTGGCCACTGCGGCTCCATTTTCAATTCCTGTATTCTAACTTTTTGTGATCACACCAAATGTACATGTTCAGTCCATTCAGTTGAGGTTGGAGATGTCTGACTTGAAATATCTCCTGAAGCATCAAGTTGGCTGGCTGCCTCCCCAGTACAGTTCCCGCTTTGTGGCACTGCTTCTCCTGTAATCATGTCCCCAGCAGCAGCACTTTCTTCTGTTTGGGTTCCTCTGCCTTCATTTTTTAGTGCATCCTCAAAAAGTGCATGCTCCTCCAGAGGATCCTGTGTTACATCGGGAAGTTGTGGTTGCTCCCCTGAGCCACCTTCAGTACTGGGTTGCTGTGAATTGTCATCTGTTTCTGTTGTTGCTGAAGGAATGAGTGCAATACTCTGAGGATTCATATCATGAAACCAGGCCATTATGTTTCCAAGAAGATTTTCATTTATATTTGGGTCTTGGCCACTTGAATCAGCTTCACTAGATGTTGAATACAAGCCACTTCTTGCATCACTGAAGGTATGAGAACTAAGGTGATCAGCTGAAAAGGGATCACTGTCTGCACTTAGTTTCATTAGACTGTCACCAAGTTCTAAAAGTTCAGAGCTACTGAGAGCAGCTCTTGGATTATCTATATTTATGGGACCAGAGTCTAACCTTGTAGGCAAAGAAGTACCTATTGCTCCTAAGGAAGCTTCATTAGTTAGAAAGTCTCTAGTTTCTTCATCGATAACCAAGCCAGATTCTTGCAACGATAATTGAATAGCAAGCAGGATGTTTGGGTCATCTTCATCCAAGGAACTCAGAGCCTATGAGAGATATTTAAATTAAGAAATGCTCTATATATACATTAGCCAATTTTGTCAAGCTGCTTCCAAGTTCATTTTCAAGACAAGCTGAGTTTGTATTGTTTATACATTTTTATAATGCTTAATCTGGGCTAATACTCTCTAGCTGTCAGACTGAACTCCAAAGTACGGTAACTTGGAGGTCATTCCCATACAAATTAATGGGATTTACTTCCAATTAAACCTCTTTCGAAGCAAGGTCTAAAAACCATTAACTCTAAACAGCCGTAACCAACTGACAGATATTGAAGGCAGACACGTACAAGGCAAAGAAACAGCATAGCAAAGGAATATACCTGCAGAGAATCCTGGTTTTCAGAGCGACTAACAGGAGTATAATCATGAAGAGAAGAGCTGTGAAGGATACTCATGGAAGCTGAACTCACCATGGAATTACCATGTCTTCTGTTACTACCACCTTCTTGGGTATCTGCTCAAAAACCAAGGGGGGAAAAAGTAAATAAACATTTAAAAACCAGTACAAAACATTTTCCTCTTATTTTACT
This sequence comes from Heloderma suspectum, assembly GCF_057233095.1. Lineage (NCBI taxonomy): Eukaryota > Metazoa > Chordata > Lepidosauria > Squamata > Helodermatidae > Heloderma > Heloderma suspectum. Next base: position 194,213,682 of record NC_139462.1, read on the forward strand.
GAGAAAACATGCTTCCTCCACTCAAGTCCAAATTTTTTTTAACTTCCTTCATCTGAGCCCAAATTCTGTCAGAGACCAATGAACTAAAATATATACACACACACATACTGAAAGGAAATGAGAACAGTCAAAGTACTTATGACTGACAAAGGATGTATTTTAAACATTTTTGGAGTGAACATTATTATTTAAATTTATTAGATGCCTTTCTCAGAAAAAGGCTCAAGGTGTCTTACAACCAGGATTAAAACATACAATTTAAAAAAAATTAAATCAGCTAAAAACAATTAATACGATAGAAATGCTTGATAAAACAGAATTAAGAAGCCCATCACATGCCATCAAATGCCTGGGAGTAGAGGAAATAATTAACCTAGTGCCAAAAAGATCACAAAGATGGTGCCAGGTGGACCACTCTGGGGAGGGCATTCCACGACTGAAAAGGCCCTGTCCCTTGTTGCCATCAGAGGAGGCACTTGGACGAGAACTCAGATGTTGATTCTCACATGTTTATCATTAGCTGAATACCCCAACATTTTGTCTGCAGTTTAAGATTAGGCCACCACCAGCGTTGTTGTTTTAGCAAAGTTTTAATGACCATCCATAATTATTTTTTGGTCTCTGTATTAAGATACAAACAGAAAATACAGGAAATGTGTACAGGCAAAAGTCAGTATTTAGTGTGACCTCCCTTGGCTCTAAGCACATCTTGAACTCTTTTGGGGAGACTGTCCTGAAGTTTTCTGAAGTAATCTTCTGGTATATTATACCAGGCTTCTTTCAACACTTCCCAGAGTTCTTTAGATGTACATTGTCTTTTATTTCTTTCTCTGTCCAGGTGATCCCATACTGCTTCTATAATATTCAGGTGTGGACTCTGTGGAGGCCAGTCCATGACTGTCAGTGTTTTATCATCTGTTTTCCTCGCTAAATATGATTTCACTGCATTAGCAGTGTGCTTGGGATCATTATCATGCTGAAAAATGAAACCATTCCCAATCAGGCACTTTCCAGAAGGAATGGCATGATGAATTAAAACTTGTCTGCACTTCTCAGCATTCATGATCCCATCAATACGGACAAGATCGCCAACGCCACTGGAAGAAATGCAGCCCCAAACCAGGACAGACACTCCACCATGTTTCACTGAAGGCCGCAAGCACTCATTCATCCATCTCTCTCCAACTCTTCTTCTCACATACTGTTGACGATTGGACCCAAAAATTTCAAACTTGGATTCATCACTCCATAAATACTCTTTTCCACTGATCCTCATTTCAGTCTTTGTGAGCTTTAGCATATCTTAGCCTTTTCACCCTGTTCCCTTTCCGCAAAACTGGTTTCTTGGCTGCTGCCTTTCCATGAAGACCATTCCTGATCCAGCTTCTTCGGACTGTAGAAGGGTCAACTTGGCATCCCGATGCAGCTGCCAGATGCTGAGCCAGCTCCCTGCTGGACTTCCTCTGGTCTCTCTAAGAAGAAACTATGAGGAACTTCTCATCAGACTTTGAAAGTTTTCTTGGCCTTCCAGTCCTTATTTTTGTCCTTGATCTCTTCTGGTTCTTCAAATTTCTTTATAACAGCTTGAATACCACATCTTGAGTATCCAGTTTGTTTGTTGATTTTCCCTTTGAGAGTGGCCTCGCTGATGCAAAAATATGATTTTATGTCTGCCCAATTCTGTGATCTTTGGCATTTTGACTGGAATGATGTGATTGAAAGTTGGTCTTATTGGCAAGCTTCCAATGAATTACACTCATACAACATGTGTATGTACTGCTCAAGCATGTCTTGCACAAACCTGGTGTAAAAGACCTTTTTCCACACAGTCAGTTTGGCATGAAATAGTAGGACATATACAGGTGTTAGCAATGACAGTAATTAGGGTTCCATTCCATTTAGGTTTAGGGGAGCCAGGCGCCTGCTGTTACTCTAGTGTAAAGGGAGGTCACACTAAATACTTGCCACTTTAGCCTATGGAAGCTGTTTTTTCTGATTTTTTTTTCTGTTGTTGAATTTGTTGATGTTGTTCAGTTGTTAAGTCGTGTCTGACTCTTCGTGACCCCATGGACCATAGCACGCCAGGCCTTCCTGTCCTCCGCTCTCTCCCGGAGTGTGCTCAAGTTCATATTCATTACATCGGTGATGCTATCTAGCCATCTCATCCTCTGTCGTCCCCTTCTCCTTTTGCCTTCAATCTTTCCCAGCATCAGGGTCTTTTCCAAGGAGTTTTCTCTTCGCATTAGGTGGCCAAAATATTGGAGCTTCAGCTTCAGTATCTGTCCTTCCAATGAGCACTCAGGGTTGATTTCCTTTAGGATGGACTGATTTGACCTCCTTGTAGTCCAGGGGACTCGTAAGAGTCTTCTCCAGCACCACAGTTCGAAAGCATCAGTTCTTCGGCGCTCAGCCTTCCTTATAGTCCAGCTCTCACAGCCATACATTACTACTGGGAAAACCATAGCTTTGATTAGATGGACCTTTGTCGGCAAGGTGATATCTCTGCTTCTTACTATGCTGTCTAGGTTTGCCATAGCTTTCCTCCCAAGGAGCAAGCGTCTTTTAATTTCATAGCTACAGTCACCGTCTGCGGTGATTAGAGCCAAGAAAATAAAATCTGTCACTGCTTCCATTTCTTCCCCTTCCATATGCCAGGAAGTGATGGGGCAGATGCCATGATCTTAGTTTTTTTAATGTTGAGTTTCAAACCAGCTTTTGCACTCTCCTCTTTCACCCTCAACAAGAGGCTCTTGAGATCCTCTTCGCTTTCTGCCATTAGGGTGGTATCGTCTGCGTATCTGAAGTTGTTGATAATTCTCCCAGCAATCTTAATTCCGACCTGTGATTCATCCAACCTGGCGTTTCTCATGATGTACTCTGCATATAAGTTAAATAAGCAGGGCGACAATATGCAGCCTTGTCGTACTCCTTTCCCAATTTTGAACTAATCGGTTCTTCCATGTCTGGTTCTTACTGTTGCTTCTTGACCCTCGTACAGGTTTCTCAGGAGACAGGTAAGGTGGTCTGGTACTTCCATCTCTTTAAGAATTTGCCAGAGTTTGTTGTGATCCACACAATCAAAGGCTTTAGAGTAGTCAATGAAGCAGAAATAGACGTTTTTCTGGAATTCTCTTGCTTTCTCCATGATCCAGCAAATGTTGGCGATTTGATCTCTAGTTCCTCTGCCTCTTTGAAACCCAGCTTGTACTTCCGGTAGTTCTCGGTTCACATGCTGCTAAGGCCTAGCTTGTAGGATTTTGAGCATAACCTTGCTGGCATGTGAAATGAGCGCAATTGTACGGTAATTTGAACACTCTTTGACATTGCCCTTCTTTCGAATTGGAATGTAAACTGACCTTTTCCAGTCTTGTGGCCACTGTTGAGTGTTCCAAATGTGTTGGCATATTGAGTGCAGCACTTTAACAGCATCATCTTTTAGGACTTTAAATAACTCAGCTGGAATACTGTCCTCTCAGCTAGCTTTGTTGTTAGTAATGCTTCCTAAGACCCACTTGACTTCACTCTCGAGGATGTCCGGCTCAAGTTCAGTGACCGCACTATCACGGCTATCAGAGACATTCAGATCTTTCCTGTATAGTTCTTCTGTGTATTCTTCTGTACACAGTTCTTCTGTGTATTCTTTCCACCTCTTCTTAATCTCATCTGCTTCTGTTAGGTCCCTGCCTTCTGTGTCTTCTATCATGCCCGTCTTTGCACATAACGTTTCCTTGAGATCTCCAATTTTCTGGAAAAGATCTCTAGTCTTTCCCATTCTATTGTTTTCCTCGATTTCTTTGCATTGTTCGTTTAAGAAGGCCTTCTTGTGTCTCCTTGCTATTCTCTGGAACTCTGCATTCAGTTGGATATATCTTCCCCTTTCTCCCTTGCTTTTCGCTTCCCTTCTTTCCTCAGCTACTTGTAAAGCCTTGTCAGACAGCCACTTTCCTTTTTGCATTTCTTTTTCTTTGGGATGGATTGAGTTGCTGCCTTCTGAACTATGTTACGGACCTCCGTCCATAGTTCCTCAGGCACTCAGTCTATCAGGTCTAATCCCTGAAATCTATTCCTCACCTCCACTGTATATTCATAAGGGATATGATTTAGGTCATACCTGAACGGTTTAGTGGTTTTCCCGACGTTCTTCAATTTCAGCTGAAATTTTGCAAGAAGCAGTTCATGATCTGAGCCACAGTCAGCTCCAGGTCTTGTTTTTACTGACTATATAGAGCTTCTCCATCTTTGGCTGCAAAGTACATAATCAATCTGATTTCGATATTGACCATCTGGTGATGTCCATGTGTAGAGTCGCCTCCTCTGCTGTTGGAAAAGGGTGTTTGCTATGATCAGCATGTTCTCTTGGCAAAACTCTATTAGCCTTTGTCCTGCTTCATTTTGTACACCAAGGCCATGCTTGCCTGTTATCCCGGTGATTTCTTGACTTCCTACTTTAGCATTCCAATCCCCTATTATGAAGAGGATGTCTTTTTTTGGTGTTAATTCTAGAAGGTGTTGTAGGTCTTCATAGAACCGATCAACCTCAGCTTCTTCGGCCTCAGTGGTTGGGGCATAGACTTGAATTACTGTGATGCTGAATGGGTTTCTTGGATTCATACTGAGATCATTCTATCGTTTTTGAGATTGTACCCCAGTACTGCTTTTCCCACCCTTTTGTTGACTATGAGTGCTACTCCATTTCTTCTAAGGGATTCTTGCCCACAGTAGTAGATATAATGGTCACCTGACTTAAATTCACCCATGCTTGTCCATTTTAGTTCGCTGATTCCCAAGATGTCGATGTTCAATCTTGCCATCTCACGTTTGACCACCTCCAGCTTACCTTGATTCATTGATCTGACATTCCAGGTTCCTAAGCAATATTGTTCTTTACAGCATCGGATTTTCTTTTCACCACCAGACACATCCACAGCTGAGTGTCCTTTCGGCTTTGGCCCAGCCGCTTCACTCTTTCTGGCGCTACTTGGAAATTCCCTCTGCTCTTCCCCAGTAGTATATTGGATACCTTCCGACCTGAGGGGCTCATCTTCCGGCGTCATCTCTTTTAGCCTTGTGATACGTTCCATGGGGTTTTCTTGGCAAGAATACTGGAGTGGGTTGCCATTTCCTTCTCCAGTGGACCACATTTTGTCAGAACTCTCCGCCATGACCTGTCCGTCTTGGGTGGCCCTGCACGGCATAGCTTATGGCTTCACCGAGTTACGCAACTTCACCTTCGCCACAACAAGGCAGTGATCCATGAAGGGGCTGTTGTTGAACACTGCATACAAATTTCCTGTATTTTCTGGTTGTATTCTAATGAAGAGACTGAAAAATAATTATATATGGTCATTATACCACTGCTAAAACAACAAATCTAATGTTGGCCTAAGACTTTTGCACAGTACTGTGTGTGTGTGTGTTTATATACTCTTCCTGTAAATTTCACAGATTTTAATGTGTGAACTGGCATCGCATAAGTCCAAATGGACTAGGGAACTCTACAAGGCATCCTGGTAATAAAATGATGGGATAGTAGCACCTAACAGAACAATTGTCTGGGTGAAGGCAATATTAGTTGCATAAAAAATACAGGAAAAAGGTTATATGTTTAGAGAAAGATACCCAGTGATACCGTAACATACTAGAAAAGGATCCACAGATAGATACCCTCATGTGAACCAGGTCTTTAGGACAGAGTAGCAGACCATTTTGTGAAAAAAGGAAAGCCTATCTTTTAAAACATGGTTTACAATGACAGAATATAGCTTGATAAATTACATGTTTTTCTTATGTTGACCTCTGAATAAATTGCATGATTTCAAACATTGCTTTTTTAACAATGAGTACATGCATTTACTCAGACCATTTAGTATATTTTCAAAACAATACCAACAATAATTCAGCAGTTTAGAGGACTAGCTCTTGGAAGGAAGAGTATTTTATGTAGAGACAGTATTTTATTTCAGAACTTTGTGAATAAAAAAAGGTTATTAATCAGAACAGAATAAAAATAGAATCAAAGGGCAATGTTCACACGGCAGAGCACATGTCTGGCATACAGAAGCTCTCATGTTCAATCCCTGCTATCTCTACCATTCACATCAGGTAGCAGGTGATGTGAATGGCCTCAGCCTGGAAATCCTCTGCCAGTCAGAATAGATAACACTGGGCTAGATGGGAAACAGTCTGACCTGGTATAAAGCAGCTTCCTGGAATATCAATACAGCATGCCAATATTCCAGAGTGTGTGTACAACAGAAGTAGAGAAAGACCTCCTGAAAGCAATGAGCAAAGAACCCTACTTCTACAGAAGTGGAAAAGAACATCATCTGACCAGACCTTCTGCATATTATGAAAGAGGGAACCTCCCCAAATGGCTTTATACTAACTTCTTTCCCAAAGCACATGAAATGTCTACAATGCACATTCTCTAAGGCTACACATGGGCATTTATTACTTTGCTTTGTTTGGCATTTTTTCACTTGTCAATTAAATGTTAAAGAATTCTTTGCTTGAAAAGGGCTATATCTCCACTGAATTCCTCTTTCTAGTTTAGAGGACAAAAGGAGGAGAAACCCTATGAAAAACCTCACCTAACGTGCTCTCACTAGGGTCATCGGGGTCTGGAGCATTACTAAGCAGACTGTGCATGTCTCCACGTCGGCGTTGTCTGTGCCTCCTCCGATACTGAAATTCAGCATATTCCTGCATAAACCAAACGTTACAAAATACAGGGGAGCATGCAATAATATTTTTGGGGCATAACAAACAGCACATTTAAAGAAAAAAAGAGTGCCTGTGATTTTATGCATTATAAAATCACCTGTTTTCATAAAAAGTAAGTAGCAGCCTACATCATGCAAGCTTTTAAAAATAAAAAATACAGATTGCACAGTTACTAAACTACTAAATTAAGCTAACAATGCTTTCTATAAAGCTGCTGCTGTTTGGCTGCTTGTAATCTTATTACAACAATTCCAAGGCTTAATGATCTTATCTAAAATATATTAACAGTGCAATCGTATACATGTCTACTCAAAAGTAAGCCCCATTGAGTTCATTAGGACATACTGTGAGGTAACTTGGTATAAGATTATAACCTAATGTATGTGTATTTTTTTTATGTGTATAAATCAAATATTGATGAACTAATTCTTATTGCATTTGTCATAATGAGGCTACCTAGCAGGTCCTCAAGTAAAAACTTTGAAGGTTTAAAACATTGCTTTAAAAGTTTAATTTAAAAGTTTAATTTAATTTTAAAGCAATTTAAAGCATTGCTTTAAAAGTTAAGGATGTGCTTCCTTTTGATATGGGTAAAAAGGTCTAGGACAACAACATCTATGTTCTGTGGTACATCTTTTTAGGTACAAAAGCACCTCAATACTTGTAATAGGAAAACAAAGAAGTAATCCAGTTTTTCAGAGGTTTCAAGAAGTGGCACCCAAGGGTAATTTTAAAGACAGTGTTGCACATGATTTTTTTTAAAGACCACAGAACTAGTATGAATGCAGCATTGGGCTTAACCGTTAGTAGATCAAGATTCTCAGTAATTCCTAGCTTTTTATATACTGAGATTCAAAGGTAATGTAACACATTATTGAAGGTAATTTGGTAATAGATGGGAGAAAGGGCACTGTCTCTAGCTTCTTGTATTTAGCTTTTCTTTGTGTCTGTTTAATTGAAGTTATTTGATTTTAACCTTGATGTATACATTTTACATATCAGCCAAATCATACTGCCTTTTTAAAAAGCCTACATCTATTTTGTTTGGATATTTTTTGTGCAATAATTCAATCTAGTATGTATTAACTTTAATATTGCATTGTATAACTAAACTGCAAACAAAACTTGCTGGTGGGTTTCTCTGCAAAGCAATACCCAGAGAATAGTGTTACATCAGTCCAAATATTTAAATTTCTCTACCACATGTGGCTGTTTAATATTAGGTTTCCCAAAATATCTGCAAAGCACCTGGCAAATATCGCACTTTGCTACATTATAAGTCTCAGTTTACTGTCATAGTATGCTCATTGTCATGTATCACTGCTAAACAGAAGCTTTAATTGGCCTAATCAGCATATTTTCCTGCCCTGTCCATCCTGTAATGTGAACAATATCTTTGGCTTGAGGGACTAAGTTCCTCAGTGCAGAACTGGGAGATAGATTCTTGTTCAAAATCAAAAGGCTGAGATCTAAAAAGGCTGTAATTACCAAAAAGAAAGAGACAGCTTTATGGTTTCTTTAGAAAGTTCAATAAAAAGCCAGTTCAGTGTACTGTTTCCGTAAAAAAGCCATATTTATTATTACAGTTTATTAGAAAAGAAACTAAATAGAACAGCGAATATTACAGTGTTATATAAATTTAAAGTGTGTCCACATTTTGAATACTTGGCACAATCCTGGCCACCAGAACTTAAAAAGCATATCAAAGAATTGGAGAAAGTACAAAAAAAGGGCCTCTAGAATTATCAGAGCATATCATTTATGAAAAAAGGCTTAAGATGTAGGGGCTTTTTAGTTTAAAAAAAAGACAACTAAGGATGTGACATAACACAAATTTATAAAATTACGAACAGTATGGAAAGAATGAATAGACAAATGCTTCTCTCTTTCAAAATTAAGAAAAAAGACTGCAGTCCTAAGCACATTTAGAATTGCACTATGGAATTCAATGGGACTTACTTGCAAGACACGCATAGCACTGTTAGTCACCTAGTGACTAAAGGGCAATTGTTTTTTTTCATACACAAGGCACGATCAGCTTAATAAAATTCACTGCTAAAAGATGGTGTAATAGCCAATTGGAGACAAGCCTTTTAAAAGAGACTGAACAAACACATGAGGTATAGTTCTATCAGTAGTTATTGAACACTAAGAGTTAACAATGGGATTTCCATGTTTAGAGGTAGTATATTTGATTACAGGATGCTGATGTAAACTACATGGGATATCTCACATGAGCTTTTCAGAAACAACTGGTTGGCCATTGTCAGTGACAAGACGGCAAGTCTCAACAAATCTTTTGTCTGGTGCTGTCAAGTAATCACATGTTTTTCCTCCCTAATGCTCTGGGCTTAATTGAACCCTGAGCTCATTTACATAAAACAGTCCATTTCAGAAACTAGCATGACATTGCTATGTCATAAAAAACAGGCACAGGATCATATAAAAATGCTTCACATCTCTCATAGCATTAATGTAGCAGTGGGGACCTCAAATAATGTGTACTGTTTGTATGTAAGCACACGTTACTCACCCCTTTATAATAATTACAGTGTATTATTATAAATATCCCATTATTTGGAACAAAGCGTTGTAGGAAGAACTGGGAAAAAGCAAGCAAGCCAATTTGCCTATAAGAAGCAAACTATATTCTTGCAAGCACAGTGCTACCCAGCAACAATAGAAAAGGAAATATACAGAAATGCATGGATGCAGGGGCAGGGGGACGTGTCCCTGAATTGTGCCTATCCCTTTTAAGACACAAACAACAAATCCAAAAGGAAATGATCTTCCTCTTTATCATTCCCCAATACATCAAATGCTACGTTTGTACTGCAAAATATCCTCAATTTATTTTCTGTGGTTGCAGTTTACAACTGCAATTGTGTCTTTATTTTCTTTTTGTTAATTCCTTCCTGTGCCTGCATGATAGATTAGGTTGGGATAATTGGGCTGCCCCACTTGCATGGATGGGGTTTCCTTGCCTATCATCCTCCTAGCCTTCCTTCAACCCTTAGGGCTGTGCTACCTTGGAATAGTCATTGCCTGCCTACAAATGATGGCACTATTTATGTTGCAAAGTTACACAACTCAGCAAATGTATACAACTTGGCAAGAAACAAGCTTAAGAAAAGAAGACCCTTGAACATCACACACCAGCTGTACAAAACCTGTCTCAGCCCAGTGCTTTTGATACTAGAGGTATGGGTAGAGCCCGCAAACGGGACAAAATGCAAGAGTAACCTCTCCTGGTTAATCTGGTACAGTAAGTGAGTTGCTCTACTGATTTCTCTCCTTCATGTTCAGCTGATGTTGTGAATTAAATTAAAACTAGAGAGAAATAGATCTGTTGTAAAACATCACTATATGTTCTAACTACACTTAGTTACATCTGAATTTCAGTGAAATGGAAGACACTTAAATACGTAGAACTAACTGGGAATAAGATTATAGCCAATGAAAGAGAAGCATCAAGAAAAACACTGTACCTATACCAGAGCAACACAACACAGCTGACAGCTGGTTGCTGGCCTTGATTCAGGAGCCAGATCAGATGAAGGAACAGTAATAGTATTTGGAGTTGCAGTGCTGCAATGATCCCCTTGTCCATGGCAACATTATACATGGCTTTCCTTCTTTAATAATAAGGAGCACATAGAGCGCTTCTCTTGCAAGAGACAGATTAGATGCTAGCTTAGCTAGGACAACTGTCACTGTTTTCCCTGCCACAGCTAAAGCAGAGCAGGAGGTCTAGGGTTCAGGACTGTGAGCCCTCTGGAGTTAGGGATTCACTGTGTACATCCCCACCATAAACTATAAAACTTAAATATATTTCCTTCTATTGTAAAGCAGCAAAAATAGAACGCTCATCTAGACCTTGTAAACTTTGGAACAGTTTTCAACATTAGGAAGCTAATCATGCAAAGTAAAATTCCATCATTTCCATAATATGCAAATTCACATAATTAAAAGTGACAAAATTACCTCTGGGGATGCAAATCCTAAATATTCCCAATCCCATGTTCCACCAGCAAAGCTATAAATTAAACAGACATCATTATTGGAGAACAGAATAAATTATGAACAACTCCCCCCACCACCAAACAAATTGAGAAGAAAAATAATTTGCTACTTAAATGTTAGTTAATGTGCAAATTTTGCTAGTCTTAAGAAGGGCATAGAGAACAATAAAAAACAAATAAAATAACTGCCAGTCTAACTAATTATTTAAATAGGACCTAATGTGGATCCATAAACACTTCATAATAAAGCACAACAGTCAGTGTGAGAAACAGATCATTTTAGATGGACTTCTATTCTGTGCTTATGCCCATAACCTGACTCATTTTAATACTATTTTTGAATTAAAGAAAACACAAATGTTGTTCAAGCTTCTATGCCTTATACTTTTAAGCATCTGAAAATGAGTAGTTGAACTAGTTCAGAGAAGAATGTTTCAACAAGTAACAAATGTCGTCTAATATTTTGGATTCAACTTCTGTTGTTACTATCCAACATCTTTCATTTGGAATTTCATTCCCAGGACAATGATACAATATCATTTTTTCATTAACCTTTATGCCTTTCCCTCATTGCTTCCTTTTGGTGCAAAACTCTTGGTTTATCATAGCAATACTTATTCCTTAGTCGTTTAACTGGAATATCTGGCATTCTATTCTATCTGAAACTCGGCAGGGCTCTAGTCCCTGTTAATGGCAATGTTACTATATCAGTGTAAAAAAATATCAACAGTCAACATGCAGCTCTTTTCTGCCAGGTACTTTCATAACACAACACAAGTAAGCAGATATATTTAACATTTAATAATTAAAATTCTACTGGTTTCAAAGGAGCAGCCCTGCACTCACATCCCTTGCAAGCTGGCACACATATAAACCTTTTCCATATTACAATTTTGGCCACAAGCGAAGGTGACTTAAAATTGTAAAGTGGGAAGTAGTGAAACAGAAATATAGTGAAATGTAGTGGGAAGTAGTGAAACAGAAAACAAGAATTCTGCAAAGCAAACATACCAGGGCTATCTGCTTTATTTCTCTTAGCAAACAAGTTTGTAAGGCAGGCTTACCAACCTTGGTGGCTATAAAGTGAACCTCTTTGGTCGTGCAAACCTCTGTTATGATCAGGTTACCTGCGCCTTGGAGCTTCTGGAGAATCTGCAGGAGCAACTCCCCGGGCCACAGAGGCCAAGAACTCTTGCCTCTTCTGCTGTACAAGGCAGGCTGCACGGATAATTTTATGACGAGGTGTGCGAAGGTAAGGCCTGTTCACTTTCTGAGCAAGGTCTTCTGTAACCATTTCAAGATCTGTCTGTAACAAAATAAATGCTTGTGTCAGTTCTTTACAGGATGAGAAACAGAATACTTTCCAGCACCCAATATCTCCTACAAAAAAGAGCCTTCTGTCAACTGTAGTTGTCTGATGTAAATTTTATTTTATGCTGGTGTTTGTTGTTTTTTAAGAATGTTTGCTGTTTCTGTTTTTGTTGTGTTTTTACCGTTTTTATTACCACAGTGGTTTTAATTATGTGTGTTATAATTAAAGGATTAGGAGTGCTATTCCGTGCGCTGTGGATACAGTTAGTGAGCAAGAGGCAGCCTGTGGCAAACCAGTTTTGTGGGATCGGTTCCAGCTTCTTCCTTCTGATGAAGTGGACAAGGTGCTTTCATCTGTAAGGCCGACCACCTGCTTACCTGATCCTTGCCCATCTTGGCTCATTATGGGCTGCAGAGAGAGACTGGGTGAGGGGATCAGGGCGGTGGTGAACGCCTCACTTGAGGAGGGCATGATGCCATCAGCCCTCAAGGAGGCAGTGATAAGACCACTCTTAAAGAAGTCCTCCTTGGATCCCCAAGTTCTGAACAACTTTTGCCCAGTCTCGAATCTGCCATTTTTGGGCAAGGTGATTGAGCGGGTGATGGCGATGCAGTTGAAGTCACACTTGGAAGAAACCGATTATCTAGACCCATTTCAGTCGGGCTTCAGGCTTGGGCATGGGCCAAACGGCCTTGGTCGCCTTGGTGGATGATAAGAGGAGGGTTCTGGATAGGGGTGAATGCTTCTTCCTTGTTCTCCTCGACCTCTCAGCGGCTTTTGATACCGTTGACCACGGTATCCTCCTGGACCACCTGGAGGGGCTGGGCATTGGAGACACTGTATTGCAGTGGTTCCGGTCCTTCCTCTCCGGCAGGTACCAGAGGGTAGCACTGGGAGAGGAGGTTTCGGACCCGTGGCCACTCACTTGTGGGGTGCCACAGGGTTCCATCCTCTCCCTGATGCTATTTAACATCTATGTGAAGCTGCTGGGGGCTATCATTAGGAGGTTTGGGGTGCAGTGTCATCAATATGCAGATGACACGCAGCTCTACCTCTCGTTCAAATCTTCACCAAGGCTGGCCATAGAATCCTTGTCCAAATGTCTGGAGACGGTGAGTGACTGGATGGGGAGGAATAAGCTGAAGCTGAACCCTGACAAGACCGAGGTACTTTTGGTGGGAGACAAGAGGAAGCTGGGAGATGTTGACCTGGTGTTGAATGAGGTACGGCTACCCTTGAAAGACCAGGTCCACAGCCTGGGGGTCATGTTGGACTCCTAGCTGGCCCTGGAGGCTCAGGTGTCAGCTGTGAGCCGGACAGCGCTGTTTCAACTCCATCTGATACGGCGGCTGCGTCCCTTCCTTCCCGACCATCTGATCCCATCGGTAGTACATGCCCTGTTCTCCTCTTGTTTAGACTACTGTAATATGCTCTACGTGGGGTTACCCTTGAAGACAGTTCGGAAGCTGCAGCTGGTACAGAACGCGGCAGCTCGCCTGATTAAAGGCAGCCGCCGGCGAGACCACATCACTCCAGTGCTGAAGGAGTTGCACTGGTTACCAGTTGTTTTCCGGGCCAAATTCAAGGTGTTGATTTTGACCTTTAAAACCCTATATGGTTCTGGCCCAGCCTATCTTAAGGAGCGCCTCCAGCAACACCAGACAGGCCACTTAACAAGATCAGCCTCGGATGGCCTTCTCTCTGTCCCATCAGCCAGGATAGCTAGGCTGGTGAGGACAAGGGAGAGGGCCTTCTCTGTGGTGGCCCCCACTCTGTAGAACTCCCTCCCTAGGGAACTCCGCCATGCCCCCTCTTTAATGAGCTTCCGCCATGCACTGAAAACGTGGTTGTTCAAGCAGGCATTTGGGGTGGGTTAGGGTATTTTACAAAATGTTTTTATTGTAGAATTTTATTGTTTTGAACTGTTTTATTATATGCTTGTACATCACCCAGAGTGGCTGGGTGACCAGCCAGATGGGCGATTAATAAATTTAATAAATAAAAAATAAATATTATTTTTGTACGCTGCCTTGGGAAGGCTCCTGCCCTGAAAGGCGGCCAATAAATATTTTAAATAAATAAAATAAATATCAATAATGACAGTAGATAAAAAATGCATGGATGCTTGGTCCAGCTTTACCATGTTTTGCCTTGGAAAGCCCAAGTGCTTTCAAAAGGAAAAAAAAAACATATTTTTATCAGACATGTTTTTGGTGGTTGTAATTAAAAGGGAGTTACTTTAAGAGCATATTAAAATGTTTAATGATCATCTATATACAGTGAATTTCAACTGGTTAGAGCACTTCAAATACATTCTTGGGGCCAAAGCAGATGTACCAATGCTGTCATAAACTAGGATGAAGGGACTGGGAGTAAGCCATGGGATCATAAGAACATAAAAACAGCCATGCTGGATCAGACCATAGGCCTATCTAGTCCAGGATTTGGTTTCCACAATGGCCATCTAGATGCCCATGAGAAGCCTACAAGTAGGACATGAGTGCAACAGCACCCTCCCATTCATGTTCCCCTACAGTTGGCATACAGAGGCATACTTCCTGCAGGTACTGGAGGTATACTCATTATGACTAGTAGCCATTAGTAGCCTTATCCTCCTTGAATGTATCTAATCTGCTTTTAAAGCTGTCCAAGTTGGTGGACATCACTACATCTTGTGGCAGCGAATTCCATAATTTAACTATGCTCCCAGCTCCTCCCATCATGCACAAATTTCCCTTTACCATGGTTAGGCAATACATTTAATATTAACCGTGTTAAACACAAATCTTGTCATGCGCTGAAGTTAAATTTGGACACTCAAGGGCTGAGTCTTGATTCTGTGGCCTCACATTTGCCATTACATTTACAAAAGAATGCATATCTCACTATGTCAGCAGAGCATTGGTAGGCACTTAGGATGGATGACAACACCACAACAACACACTAAAGGCACAATCCATCTGAATTAAGTGCTTTTAAGAAACTTTTATTTGCATGGGTAGGTTAAGCCTGTGTTTAAATCTCTCTCATTGAAATCAATGGGATTTATGTGTGCTTATCTTTGGCTGGAGTGTGTCCTAAGAATGTAAACCTAGGGAAAATAACTTTGACTTAAGCATCACTATATTCACAACTAGTAAATTGTAAAAGGCGGGGCTGCCAGAGGCTGCTCGGGAAGGAGCCTGGGGGAAGGAGGACCAGCCAGCAGCTGCACCAGGTGGATCCTGAGCCTGCTTTTGCCCCCGCCAAACAGGTACTTAAGGCGGGGCTGCCAGAGGCAGCACCTCGGCGTAGCGCCAAGTGCGATGCTAAGTGCGCACTTAGCGTCGCACTTGGAGACATGTAGAACAGGACCTGAAGACCTACCCACCTCTCCAGAGACACGAGCAGCCACAGATACCAGCAGCAAATAGCAGCAGCAGAGGGCAGCAGCTTTAAAGACGAGGGAGAAAGGGGCAAACGTGGACTTTATCTGCTCCTTCTTAACTGCTGTTCTCTTTTATCTCTTTTATCTTTTATATTCTTTTATACTGTTGAACATTTTATACCCTAACATTTTAATATGTGCCTGGGAGGACTATTGGGCAACTCAGGGGGTCGGGGAGGTGCTGCTATAACTGTGGTCATGGGCAGGGGGACGTATGGCGTTGGGGGATTAACAGGCCAGCTGAGGAGAAGAGGGGCTAGACACCTTACAGCTGTCCCCTCTTCTGGTTCTTCCCCCAACCTGATGGTTCCTGGCAGCCTTACCAGTCTGCCCTCGGGTCTGGTGGTGCTGCTGCTGAATGCCAGGTCGGCCCAAAATAAAATCTCCCTCATCCATGATTTGATTGTGGATGAGGGGGCTGACCTAGTATGTATTACTGAGACCTGGGGGGGGGGGGACTGGGAGGGGTCACTCTCTCCCAGCTGTGCCCTCCTGGGTATTTGGTGCAGCACCAACACTGACTTGAGGGTCGGGGAGGGGGGGTTGCCATGGTCTATAGGAATTCAATCTCCCTCTCCAGGCTTCCTGGTCATTCGAGTGCAGATCTTGAGTGTTTGTACCTTGTGTTGGGTACCCGGGACAGATTAGGGATTCTGTTGGTGTACCGCCCACCCCGCTGCCCATCAGACTCCCTGCTGATAAAGGTGGTCTCGGACTTGGGGTCGAGGACCTCTAGGATGATGGTCCTGGGGGATCTCAACTTCCATGCCAAGGCTGCTATATCCGCCATGACAACCATGGGGCTGTCCCAACATGTCATCGGCCCAACGCATATAAAAGGACACACGCTTGATCTGGTCTTCTCAACTGGGCAGGAGGATGGTGCCAGTGGAGGAATTAACATCTGTCCCTTTGTCATGGACAGATCACTTCCTGCTGAGGTTTAGACTCCTGGCAGCCTTCCCCCTCTGCAAGGGTGGGGGACCTATTAAAATGGTCCGCCCCCGGAGATTAATGGATTCTGATGGATTCCAGACGGCTCTGGGGGATTTTCCTGCTGGTATGGCTGGTGCTCCTGTTGAAGCCCAGGTCGCTCTGTGCAATGCAGAGATGACTTGGGCGGTTGACATGATCGCGCCCAAGCACCCTCTCCCTCTGAGCAGAGCCCGGCCAGCTCCTTGGTATACACCTGAGGGGAGACGGCTAGAACGCAGGTGGAGGAAAACTCTGACCGAACACAGGTAAGAGCCCATTATCAAGCCTACTCTGTGGCGGTGAGGGTGGAAAAGAGACAGTTCTTTTCCACCAGCACTGCATCTTCTCAGTGTCGTCCAGCGGAGATTTTCCGAGTGGTTCGCAGCCTGTTGCATTCTGGGCCAGGGAGAGAGACGGTGGAGCCCTCAGTGGCACGCTGTGATGAGTTTGCATGGCACTTTGAAGATAAAGTCGCTCAGATTTGTCATGAATTGGACACCACCATTAATACAGTTCCTTGGTAGAGGCGTTCAGAGAACCGTCTGGTCCAGTTTTATTGGATGAGTTTCAGTTACTGAGGCCTGAGGATGCAGACAAGGTGCCTGGCCAAGTCCGATCGACCACTTGTGTGCTTGACCCTTGCCCTTCATGGCTTATAAAATCAAACAAGGAGGGGATGTCTGGCTGGGTCCAGGAGGTTGTAAATTCCTCCTTGAGAGAAGGAGTGGTGCCTGCCACTTTAAAAGAGGCTGTAAATAGACCACTCCTGAAAAAGCCTAACCTAGACCCAGAGGATGTTAACAATTATAGGCCAGTGGCCAACATCCCCTTCCTGGGCATGGTGCTTGAGCGGGTGGTTGTAGGACAGCTCCAGGCACTGCCGAATGAGACGGATTATCTAGATCCATTTCAACCGGGCTTCAGGCCTGGTTTTGGAATGGAAACTGCCTTGGTCCCCCTGTGGGATGACCTCTGCCGGGAGAGGGACAGGGGGAGTGCGACCCTGTTGATTCTCCTGGACCTCTCAGCGGCTTTCGATACCATCGGCCATGGTATCCTGGATAGGTTGTCTGGGTTGGGAGTTGGAGGCACTGCACTGCAGTGGTTCCGCTCCTACTTGGATGGCCAATTCCAGAAGGTGGTGCTGGGGGATTATTGCTCTGTGCCATGGCAATTGTGCCATGGGGTTCCAAAGGGCTCTATTTTATCCCCCATGCTGTTTAACATCTACATGAAACCACTGGGGGAAGTTATCCGGAGGCGTGGGCTGAGGTGCCATCAATATGCGGATGACACACAGCTCTACCTCTCTTTCTCATCAAAACCAGGTGAGGCAGTGGCTGTTCTGAATCAGTGCCTGGGCACGGTAACGGACTCGATGAGGGCCAATAAACTGAAACTCAATCCAGACAAGACGGAGGTACTGTTAATGGGTGGTTCATCTGCCCGGCTAGGTGATATTCAACCTGTTCTGGAGGGGGTTGCACTCCCCCTAAAGGATCAGGTTCGTAGTTTGGGGGTGCTCTTGGATCCAGAACTGTCACTTGAGGCACAGGTGAACTCAGTGGCACGGAACACTTTTTATCAGCTTAGGCTGGTATACCAACTACGGCCTTATCTGGACAGAGATAGCCTAGCTACAGTTATCCACGCTCTGATAACTTCTCGTCTGGATTACTGCAATGCATTATACGTGGGGCTGCCTTTGAAAACAGTCTGGAAACTTCAGCTGGTCCAAAATAGGGCAGCAAGATTGTTAACAGGGACTGGCCTGCAAGCTCATATTACGCCAGTACTCTTCCAGCTGCACTGGCTGCCAGTCCATTTACAGGCCCGATTCAAAGTGCTGGTGTTAACATTCAAAGCCCTTAACGGCTTGGGGCCAGGTTACCTGAAGGATCGCCTCCTCCTATATGTGCCTGCCTGGACCTTAAGATCATCGTCAGCAGCCCTTCTCCATGAGCCCCTGACAAAGGAAGTGAGGCGGGTGGCTACTAGGAGGAGGGCTTTTTCTGCTGTGGCACCCTGGCTCTGGAATGAGCTCCCTAGTGAGGTTCGCCTGGCACCTACATTGTATTCCTTTCGGCGCCAGGTGAAGACCTTTTTATTTTCCCAGGCATTTTAGCATTTTAGCTTTCTAAATTTTTAGCTTTGCTGTTTTAAATCTGTATTTTAAACTCCTGCACTGCTGCTAGGTTTTATTGTGGTTGTATTGTTATATTGTGGTTTTAATGTTCTATATATTTTAAATTGTTTTATTGTGTGCTCTTTGGTTTTAATTTTTGTGAACCGCCCAGAGAGCTTTGGCTATTGGGCGGTATAGAAATGAAATGAATGAATGAATAAATAAATAAATGATTAATTGCAAAAGAAACCACCACTGGACCATCCTTTACCTGCATAAGTTCAAATATTTCTTTCTTTGTGCTTTTTGGTTCTAGAAAGAACCCATATGGATAAGAACACTTCAGGATGCGTCGAGTTTTGAGGAGTTCTTGTACCGCATCTTCAATGAATGTAGTATCTGGGCAACCTCCTTCAGCTGCAAAAGAAATTCCAGCATTGCAAATAGTGTTTTGTTTCCCACCTGCTGCTAGTGATGACTTTCAACAACAGCAGGATTTCTTCTAAACTAAGCATAAAGTATGATGTTTGTGTAAAATGAGAGTTGTTTCTCAAATTCTAATCTAGACATCAAATAGGAATAACTCTGTAAATAGGTTCGCTATTCAACTGCATTCAGATTTCTCAGTTCACAAAAGTGCAGCAGCATTGGCCCAAATCCAAAGA
Source organism: Heloderma suspectum (assembly GCF_057233095.1). Classification (NCBI taxonomy): domain Eukaryota; kingdom Metazoa; phylum Chordata; class Lepidosauria; order Squamata; family Helodermatidae; genus Heloderma; species Heloderma suspectum. Next base: position 194,232,931 of record NC_139462.1, read on the forward strand.
TAATTAATCACATTAAAGCCCCATTGAAATTAATGAGCCATAAATTAGTCACAACTACCTTGTCCTACTGATTTCAAAGAGACTTAAGCATGACTACTGATACTGTAACTGATACTGTAACCTAGGCATGTGAAATCATACTTTCTTACTTACATTAGCCAGTCAAGATAGATATTTACTACTCTTCATTCTCTTAAACACTTGACTGTAAGAAGCCAACCACACGAAAAGGACATGACATAAGCAGATCACACGCACAAAGAACATCTAACCATGAAGATGGAATGAGAGGTGCAGATGAAAGGGCCATGTGCATTTGAGGACAATGAGGAGAATTTTGGGCAGACAGCATTTATGGTCTATTCAAGAGCACCAGTAAATTATTTTTATGATAGAGTTATAACTAAGAGACATCTGTGCAAAAACACATTGATTTGGATCAGATAAAGTTAGCTATACTTGGTTCGCATTGAAACTTTTTACACTGATTTCAATGGGATCCAAGTACAACTAACTTAGTCTAACTCCAGCCCCATTACCTGTTATTTACCAGCAGAAAACCGAACAAACCTCACAGTTTCCATTTTTGGAAGGCAGCATTGCACCAAGAACAGGAATAAAATTAGGCTGCTTCTGGGGGATAACAGTTGAAAGGATGTAACCAAAATACTTCACTAGTGTTCTGAAGATCCATGGGTGAGGAGCAACTTGCTCCCACTTTTGTTCATAGGCAGCTCATGACCCTTTTATTTTTTAATAGTACTCTCCTTGTGCCACATTGCAAGCTGCTGATTCAACTGAAAGTAGCTTGCAATATGGTGGTGGAGACGTGCTATTCAGAAAAGAAAGGGAAAAAAGCACCACAGCATGCAGCCACAGATTCTAGACATCTCTTTAAAGCTCCTGCTTTTGTGATGTTCATCCTCTTGATAGTGCCTTCAAATAACTCCGCATTACATTTGGGGGCCAAAGGAAGAGTGGCTAGTTCAACACGATGCTCTACAGAAGTAGGTCTAGGGATAGAACACTACCTCCCTCCCTAATAACTATGCTTTCTGTGATGTCCACACCCTATGGGGCCATGGCAGATCTTATACTTCACAGTGGATAAGGTGGTGAAAATGTATTATTTATATTTACTGGATTTTTAAACTGCCTTTCAAGAGAAATTAGTTATGTCATGTAGAACATCATGTACATGAAAAACAATGTTTGCCAGGGCAGAGGCAGATCTGAGTAGCCCAGCATGGATAAACTGTGCAGAAACTAGTTGCCCAGGGAAGGGTATGCAGTATGAAACTTAATGTTCTTGTTACTACTGAGCAACAGCACAAAGAGAAATGAAGGAAAACAAGTGGCAGCTTGACATCAGCCTGTCTGGTATATCAGAGAGGAATTTATGACATCTGGAATGTGGGAAGATATTAGCTGATATAGCATCACTGTCATTGCAGAAATATCACTTTCTTTTAGACAATACACAACATAAAAAAATGCCATATAATACAGTATAAGGTTGTATTAACCCGTTAAGAAGTAAAGAAGTCAAGCCATAAAAATGCTCACCTTGGGATGAACAAAAGTAGCCATCAGAAATAATTCGTTTTTGAAAACCTTTGATACAAGTTCATTATTCTGAGCACCAGAAGGCATCACAAAAAATACTGATACACTTACGTCCACTGAGCGCTCTACTCAGCTGCTCCATCTTTTCTTTGGCTGTTTTGAGAAGGCGCTGTTCTAACTAAAAGTAGGGAGGGGATAAAGAAAATGTGATAAACTTGATGTTTGAACTAATAAAGCTGAAAAATAATTTCATGGAACTATTTACAACCATACTTGATAGCTGAGCTCATGGTTCTTAAACCTTGTGTAATAGTGCATAAATCTATCAAGTTCTTGAAATCTTTTGTGTTTCTTTTCAGCCTGGAAAATAATTGTAGGAAATAAAGAGAAAAACATTATCAATTTACTAGGTTGATCAGAATTTAACACTCGTAGGCAAAAGCAAGTGTGCAATCAATCATTTAAACTGTGTATAGTAGTTTTTTATTCACAAACAGTGAATGAATAGTCCTTGAAGAAATCAGCCAGCCAGAAATACAACTTATGGAATTTAAAAGTCAAAATAAAATAGAGCTGTGACAAACTTATGTAACAACTTTGTCCTCATTATATAAAATTACTTTTTTTAATTAAAAGAAACAGACAAGAGTAAGCCTCTCCTACTTACTAACGACAACTATGGATACTGAGCACTACAGGATGAGGAAGGCACTCTGGAGTCCACAGAAATGCTGTCCTCTTTCCTCTTGTAGTCTGCTACGGTGGGTGGCAGCCTTAAAACAACAGCCTCCTCTACCTCCCCAATACTGCTGCTGTTCAGACCCTGGAGATGGCAGAATATCTGGACAAAATGTATAAAAATCCTCCCACATGTTGGTTTTCTGTGCTCATTATTCATTTTGGCTTGGCTAATGAGGGAGCATATCTTTATTCTGAACAGATAAACTGAATGTTTTTTCTTGTTAAGATGCTGCTGTAGTTCAGATTCAATAAACATTTGCAAATCATGATTCAGTTCTGTTCTGGTTTGGAGGGAAACCAAAAAAAGTTTGATTCAGGTCTCAGTTCAGGTCTGTTTTTTTCTTTCTGATTTTTGAATTGAGTTAGTAGAACGAGTCTGCAAATTTTGGCTGGCTTTTGGTTACCACTGACCCCGTCCCTTTCTAATGTTTTTGACATGCACCGAAGATGTGGTCTTTTTCTCTCACTGTGCTGTATTTTGGAGACAGTCAGGATGCAATCCTATGCACATGTTCCTGGGAGTAACACTTACTAAAAACAGTGGGACTTAAACATGCAGAGGATTGTCCTGTCACAATGTCTCCAAACTACAGAGGAAAGTCAGAAAAGAGACCATGCCTCTTCCCTGAATTCCAGGCTCAGGGGAGACATGGGGGCAATTACCAACTTTGTGCTGTGCTGCTAAGAGTCTCTGGAGTGCAGTATGAACTCAAACATGAGTGATGTTTACCAGAACATTTGGGGGGCCCTGGTTAGCAATATAAAGAGTTGAAGGAAGATGGAAAATCAGATAAGTAAATTCCATTCACAGGAAGGAAGACAGAAAGAAAGACCCTTCTGTGTCTCCTCAAAACTGGTCAGTTTCTTACCTCTGCTGTCATCTCCTTGGACTGTTCCTCTACATGTTGAATTACTTCATACCGAGTACATCTGTAATAACCTCCAGTGGAAGAACTATGCTTCTTCCATTCTTCAAGGCAAATCCAACAGAAGTCATATTTACACTTCAAAAGGAAAAAGAGAACTAATGTCTTAATCTGGTTGTGTCAAAGATTTGCAACAATGAGATCTTGAGCATTACAACAAAAGAAATTCAGCATGTTTTCATCACACAATTATTCAAAGCCTATATTGCCTTATGAAAGTTTGGCTTGAATCTCAGTTCTAACATAACATTTAGCGACTACAGGATGGATTGGGTAGTGATTCTTCTGAGCAGACAGATAAAAATCCATTATTCAAATGGTTCATTCATATAACTAATTCACAGATGAGCCTATGCATTGCATCTATCCAGTTTTTGGACTTACTTCACTAATAGCTATTAATAACTACGTATGTCCCAGTTTGGATATAGTTCAGTGTTATATGGATGGATGAAGTTTGGTGTTATGTCTTGAACCAGGCCAAACTGTTTGATCTTGGCTTGTTTTAATAAACCAACCACAGTATGCTTTGGTTTGCACATAATGCCAAACTGCAGTTAATTTAAACTAGGAAGCTGATATTTCCAATCCCTTTCTCATGACCACAACAGAGGACGGGGAAATGTCCAACCCTGAGACTTGTCCAGTCTCATCCATCTGAATTTGGTCTATGTGAAGAGCCCATCTGAAGCCAAAAATGGAGGAGCAAAGTGGTGCTCAAAATGGAGAGATGTACTGGGAAATGTGGTATACCCCAAATTCCCCTCTCTACTCCCAATAGTTCCAAAGCTACTCAGGCTTTCCCATGACTGCTATTTACATAGCAAAAAACCAACACACTTTGATTACATTCACACAATTTATGTTATGTCTAGTGTGACCCTAAAAGGAAGAGAATTTAGAGGATTGTCTGAATTCAGTCTCTATGTTTAGTATGCTATGTAGGTGAAGTGACCTACATACATACATCAGACTTCTTCTCAAAAAGGACTGGGACTACTACTTATGTTACCAGTTAAGAAAGGACGAGTGAAACAAAAGATACTCTCACCTTGTCAAATAATTAACACACAGCTAGTATTTGAGATAAAGCAAGAGACTGATAATTAAGAGTGAATACCATGAACCGTATTTTTTTAATGCACAAAGTAACCTTATTTCTAATATTTTTATGTGAACTACAGCATTCTTTCAACAGTCTTTGCTTACTTTTGCACACTGCATATGGTTGCAGCCTTCATTCTTCTGAATTGGAGATTTGCAATTGGCGCATGGCTTAGAGTTTGTGAGTAACCATAAGCAGTTGGCAGCATCTTCGTAAGCTTCACTAACTCCCACAACTTTGAAGGGTGAGAATGGAAAAGTTAACACTTTATGTATATAATGTTGAATTAAAAGCAAAAGTCATCACTGCATTTCCTAAATTTTCCAAGTGTGTCATTAGGGTATTTTAAAAGATATTGGAATTATCCTGAACCCTTTTTATAGGCCGAGAATTTTTTTTCAAACAATTATTTTTTCATAACCCGGTATTTTATAGCAGATGCTACAAAAATCTATAATAAATCAAATAACAGGATGTAAACACTAAAAGACAACACACAGTCCAAAGGTTAGCTGCACATGCATTCTGTCTGCCAGCTGTTGCAACATTTCCTTATACAGTCAGGGCCAGAAATATTGGAACAAGGATAACTGTTTGGCAGTTGGCTTCTGTACACCACCACATTGAAGTTGAAAGGAAATACACCCAGATAGGAGCAAAGTCAGGACTTTCAGCTGTAATTCAAGGGGTTGGACAAAAGTGGGGCACTAACAATTCAGGAAGGACAGCCAGTGGCATACACACACACCCATCGTTGGGGGCTCATAAGTACTGGAACAAACCAACATCATTTCAAACTTAAGGATCGCCTTTAATACCTGGATGAAAATCCTTTGCAGTCAATGACTGCCTGAAGTCTGGAACCCATGGACATGACCAAATGCTGAGTTTCCTCCCTCGAGATACTTTGAAAGGCCTTTACTGCAGCTGCCTTCAGCTGCTGCTTGTTTGTGGGTCTTTCTGCCTTCAGTCTTGTCTTCAGTCAACGAAAAGCATGCTCTATTGGGTTGAGAGCAGGTGACTGACTTGGCCATTGAAGAACACCCCACTTCTTTGCCTTGAGAAACTCTTGGGTAGCTTTTGCTGTACGTTTTGGGTCATTATCCATCTGCAGTATGAAGTGGTGTCCTATCAGTTTGGCAGCATTCGGCTGAATCTGAGCAGAAAGTATAGCCCTATACACTTCAGAATTCATCCTGCTGCTTTGATCAGCAGTCAGGTCATCAATAAACACCAGTGACCTGGCTCTATGGGCAGCCATACATGCCCATGCCATAACACTGCCTCCACCATGTTTGACAGATGATGTGGTATGCTTTGGATCATGAGCCGTTTCTTTCCTTCTCCACACTTTTCTCTTCCCATCATTCTGGTACAATCTTGGTTTCATCAGTCCAAAGAATCTTATTCCAGAACTGGGCAGGCTTTTTTAGGTGTTTGCTGGCAAAGGCTAATCTGGCCTGTCTGTTCTTCAGCGTTACCAGTGGTTTGCACCTTGTTGTGAAGCCTCTGTATTTACATTCATAAAGCCGTCTCTTGACTGGAGATGTTGACAATGACATGCCTACCTCCACAAGAGCGTTCTTGACCTGGCTAGATGTTGTGAAAGGGTTCCTCTTCACCTAGACTGGTGGGGACGAGGGAGAGGGCCTTTTCTGTGGTGGCCCCCACTCTGTGGAATTCCCTCCCTAAGGAACTCCGTCATGGCCCCACTTTAATGAGCTTCCGCCGTGCATTAAAAACATGGTTGTTCAGGCAGGCATTTGGGGTGGGTTAGGGTAGTTTAGAAAATGTTTTTATTGTAGAATTTTACTGTTTTTAACTGTTTTATTATATGTTGTACATTGCCCAGAGTGGCTGGGTGACCAGCCAGATGGGCGATTAATAAATTTAATAAATAAATAAATAAATAAATAAATGAGTAGAATTCTGTGTTCATCCACTTCAGTTGTCTTTTGTGGTCTTCCAGGCCTTTTGCTGTTGCTGAGCTTGCCAGTTAATTCCTTCTTTTTCAGGATGTTCCAAACTGTTGTGTTGGCCACTCCCAATGTTTTTGCTATCTCTCTGATGGTTTATTTTGTTTCCTCAGCCTAATGATGGCCTCATTCACTCGCATGGAACCTCTCTGGACCTCATGTTGGGAGTTCCAGTGAAGAGCTACCAAATGCAAATGTAACACTCAGAACCACCTATCTGCTTGATTGGTCATGGGGCACCCAGGAAACAGGCCACACCTGGCCATGCAGCTGCTTGTTGGCCATTCGTTCCATTACTTATGAGCCCCCAACGATGGGTGTGTGTGTATGCCACTGGCTGTACTTCCTGAATGGTTAGTGCCCCACTGTTGTCAAGCCCCTTGAATTACAGGTGAAAGTCCTGACTTCGCTCCCATCTGGGTGTGTTTCCTTTCAACTTCAATGTAGTGCTGTACAGTGGTCAACTGCCAAAACAGTTATCCTTGTTCCAGTATTTCTGGCCCTGACTGTAATTTGCTAAATATTTTTTTAAAAGCTGTTTACTTCCATAAAATATTCCACTAAATTAAAAAGTACTGATCACATTTGGCTTCTGCAACTCCCAGCAAGAAACAGTATTCAGTGTAGATTAATATACAGTCATCGACATTTTGCTTTTCCAGTTACATTTTAGTTTCAGCACCCCATAGTTACATTATAGTAACTTGTACCCTACAGTAACTCATGGATACCAGATTCATTCCTTTTCAGTCATTAATTTCTGCTGCTTCAGTATAACCTAAACAAAGCCACATCTTGTTTATTTTGTCATAATTAAACTGTTTCTAACTTAGGCCTGTGCTATTCATTATGATTTCAGGGGTTGGATCCAGGATCTGCCTTCCACTGATAGAAGGGCCTCTGCTCATGAAAAGTGTCTCTTCCTGATTTGGGGGGATCCCCCTACCCCTGCACCACAGCTCACCCCATTCAACAGGGTCCCCCAACCCTAAATGAAACATTTTCAGGTGGCTGGAGGGGCTGCAGTGGGGAGGAGGGGGAAGGGAACACCAGCCCAGTTGCATATGACTATATCTGGATCCTACCCCTTGTGAATATTGATTTTAAGTCTTAACATTTCAAAACCTTTTACCCAAAGCAGTCAAATCAGAAGTTCAGATGTCTCAATAATAATAAGGCAAGCCATGCTCTGCAGAAAAGTTTGCCCAACCAGCCAAAATCAATTCAAATCCTCTGCTGCTTACCTGTGCATTATTAAGTCCACTTCATCTGATTAGACAGATTTGAGAACCCACAGCTTCTCCTCACTACTCATATCATCTCTCAGCTTGTCCACATTCCCCTTAGGTGGTCAAGCTCTCTGTTCTGGAAATAGCCTATTTTTCTTTACTTGTACATAATAATTTTATATTACATAATCACACAGAATTTCTACAAATTGAACACAGAAGACCATAATGGCCATTCTTACGCTCTTCGGGTTTCATTTCTGTTATCTTCTGCAGCCAGTTTTTCCATGTTTCACAGTCACAAGGTTCATGTGCTTCACCCAGACACTCCCTGAAAAATTAATCCAAGGCTTTAAATTGTGAAGATTGAACTACTTAAAAAACAACAACCCTGAAACACCTCAGATTAAGGGAGATGAGTTCTTAATCAGGGCAAGAAAGCAAAATTCAATAAATAAGTTTAATTTTAGAAAACATCAATTATGTTTTGCTAAGACGCCCAAGTATGTTTCCAAAGAGCTGATGGAGGTACAGAAGGACAAATCAAAAAGGATATCCCAAGCTATGGTTACCTTTTTCCTGCAATACCTGAAAGCAGCATAACAAATGCTTGTGAGCACTTGCACAATGGGAGGATCCCTCTGCACTGCACAGTGTTAAGAAAGGGTCAACTCTCACTTCCATAAAAGGCAGGGCCAATCACATCAAATTCCACAGGAACGGGAGGAACCCCCTCTCAGTCTTGGCTCTGCCTCCTACAGAAGAGCAGGGTTAATCATTTGCTCTCAGCTTCTTTGGGAGCATAGGCCTTTTCTCTCTATCACCTTTCCATGAGTTCTTAGACAGAAGTATTAGCTACCAGAAGAGCTTGAAAATTGTAATACTTCAAAATAACTGCTAGAACCAAATTAATGATTGCAACATAGACAGAATAGCGTAGAGGGAATCGGGCAGATTCCCTAACTAACAGGAAGGGGGGATGTTCTGCGCAAATGCAAAAATAGCACAAACCACCCCCCTGTAGTAAGACACACTCCCCATTTATGTGTGTGACACAGGGAGGGACTCCCTGCTCCACACCACACTGACCAGAACACCATTTCATGGAAAGTCCAACTTTCCATTCTAGGTCAGCAAGGGAGTAGAGCAGGGAAGAAAGGGATATACAAGAGCCATATCCCAAGTAGGGTGGGTCACGATTATAAGACCTGCTGTAGGACTCGATGTCCAAAGGGTGCCTTGGCGGAAGCAAACTTGTCAATTTTATAGTGGCATATGAACGTGGACACCAGCCTTACAAATGTCTTCCAGTGGTGCATTGGTTTGTAGTGCAGCTATAGATGCTGCACGTCTGACAGAATGTGCTGTAATATGTACTGGAGGGTTCTGATATTGTGAAGGGTATACCAGTGTTATGCATTCCCTTACCCATCTGCTGATGGTGGAATGTGTGGCTTTCTTCCCCTGGGCTGCTGGCTTGTAAAAGACAAAATGTACCTCTGCATGTCATGATGCCACAGTGCGCTTCAGATAAATCCTCAGAGCCCTGTGCATGTTTAGCTTGTGCCAGATCTTTTCCTTCAGATAAGAAGGTTTGGGTCATAATTCAGGCAGGACCATTTCCTGACTGTGATGAAAGATGGACTTCACCTTTGGCATGAATCCCAGGTCACATCTCAAAACTACCCCATCCTGTAGGATAGAACGAAGGTCCATGTGCATAGACAATGCACCTAAGTCCCCTACCCACCTGGCTGAAGTTAATGCTACTAGGAAGGTTACCTTCCAGGTGAGAATGTGCAGAGGGATCTTGTGGAGTGGTTCAAAAGGTGAGCCCATTAATGCCTTGAGGATTTTTGCCAGATCCTGGGGGGTGAGGGGAACCAATGGTGGAGAAATGTGAATTACTCCCCACAGGAAGTGTTTTACCTACAGGAAAGAGGGGATTGTCGGCCTCCTAGGCAAAACACTGTGCCCAATGCCATCACTTGTCTCTTGAGCATGGCTAGTGCCAGATCTTTCTTGAAGGAAAGAAAGGAAAGGTTTCCTTCTCTTGAAGGAAACTGAGGACCTCTGCAATTGAGAGTATCTCTGGAGTCAGCCCGAGTTGCTTGCACCATCAACAGAACACCTTCTAGGTCAGCCCATATATCTTAGATGCTGACAACTTTTGTGATGCAAGGACTGTATCCACTACCTTGTGTGGCAGGTCATCATTTAGGAGTTGCTCCCTCTCAAGTTCCATGCACAGAGTTGGGCCACTTGAAATTCAGGTGGAGGATTGGCCCCTGGAAGATCAGATCTAGTCGTGCTGGCAGTCTTCAAGGAGAGGACACACTGAGGCTCACCAGGTCTGAGAACAAGGGCCTCCTGGGCTAGTGCCGAGCAATCATTAACACCTCTGCTCCCAGAAGCCTGATCTTGTGCAGCATTCTTGCAATCAAGGGAAACAATGGAAAAGCATATAGGAGAACTGTTGGCCAAACTTAATGCAGGGTGTTCACTGAGACAGCATGATGATCCTGATGGTGGGACGGAAATAATTTTATCTTTGCGTTTTCCCTTGTGGCGAATAGGTCTATGATCGGGAGAGTCCAGCATTGGGTTAGGAACCAAAATACTTTGGGATGTAGGGCCTACTTGTCCTAGTCTACTTTCTCTCTGCTCAGTTTGTATGTTGAGCATTCCCTGTATGTACTCCACTGTGATCAAGGCCAAATTCTTTTCTGCCCAGGGGAGAAATAATACAGCCTCCTTTTGCAAGTTGCTGGATCTAATCCCACCCTGGTGTGTCATGTGGGCTTCTGCAGTCTACATGCATAATAAGAGATGTTTCTGACACACTAATACTGAAAAAGTAGTGCAAGCGATATGGCCCTCAACTCCTGCCAGTTCATGAGATGTGCTTTCTCCTCCTGTGACCAGGAGCTGTGTGCAAACTTTGAGCAGCAGTGTGCTCCCCAACCCATCAAGCTGTCATCACTTGGATTTGGGGTGGTTCCTCTAGATTATTGCCTTGAGAAAAGTTTTTCCAGTGTGACAACCAAGAGAGGGAATTGGTGTGAGCCTTATATCCTTTCTCAACGTTGCTTGGTCCTTAAATTTGAGGAGAAGCCATTGTAGGCTCCTGGAGTGGAACCATGTCTGGGGCACTGAATCAATGGCTGCAATCACCAAGCCTTGAAGGCATGTGAGGCTCATGAGAGTTGGGCAGCTTGACATTCTTGTGGAGGCCAGTGTCCAACATGTTTGTCATCTGTTTCCGCAATAGGAAATGTTTCTTTTGTTGGGTGGCCAAAATCCCACCTAAGCATTGTAGACGTTGTGTTGACAAGAGGTGACTCTTGGATATGTTCACTATGAAAACATGATCTGATGGTCAAGGTTTTCCTTAGATCCTCCTCTGCCCTACTGAGTTGGCTATCTGATGAGTAGGTCATCTAAATAAGGGTAAAAGTGAATTCCATGGACACTGAGGTATGCCACAAGGGCCACCATGATTTCAGTGAACACCTAGGGGGCGGAGGAAAAACCCAAGGGAAGAGCCTTGTACTGATATTGTTTAGTGTCATACTGGAAATGTAGATATCACTTGTGGGCTGGCCTGATTGGCACATGTAGATATGCCTCCATCAGCTCGATGGACATTAAAAAGTCTCCAGGTTGCACTGCTTTCACTATTAAAAATCGTTTGAAGAATTTCAGGTCTAAAATTGATTTCATCCCATGCTTGGCCTCATCCTTCTTTGTCACAGATAGTAGGATTTCCTTCCTTTCCTTTGTCTCAGTTAGAAGATCCAGAGATTCTCCAAAAAGTTTTCCTCCTTTAAAAGGTTTAATAGAGTGGTTAACCTTAGACTGTAAGTCTACTTACCACTGGCATAGCCAGAGGGTTCGGTGCATCATCACCCCTGCAGCCCTGGCCCTGGCCAAATACTGGCCATCTACCAAGGAATTTGCCAAGAACTTGGTTGCCCTGGCCAGTTTATTGAGCCCTTCTCTAAAATACTTTGATTGGGATGGCACCTTGGAAATTAAGGACTGTGCCCACATAACCAATGTTCTTGCAATTATTGGTCTATAGGCATTTGATCTCCCTCTCTAGGCTTTCTGTTCATTCGAGTGAGGATCTTGAGCATCTGTACCTTGTGTTGGGTACCCGGGACAAATTAGGGAATCTGCTGGTGTACAGCCGACCCCGCTGCCCATCAGACTCCCTGCCTGAGCTGAAGGAGGTAGCCTCGGACTTGGTGTCGAGGACCCCTAGAATGATAGTTCTGGGGGATCTCAACTTCCATGCTGAGGCCGCTGTATCTGGCGCAGCTCAGGAGTTCATGGCCACTATGACAGCCATGGGGCTGTCCCAACATGTCATCAGCCCAACACATGGAAAAGGTCACACGCTTGATCTGGTTCTCCCGACTGGGCAGGAGGATGGTGATCTGAAAGTGGGGGAATCAACCTCTTGTCCCCTTGTTATGGTTGGATCACTTCTTACTGAGGTTTAGACTTTTGGCAGCCTTCCCCCTCTGCAAGGGTGAGGGACCTATTAAAATGGTCCGCCCCCGGAGGCTAATGGATTTTGATGGATTCCAGAGGGCTCTGGGGGATTTTCCTGCTGGTATGGCTGGTGCTCCTGTCAAAGCCCAGGTCGCTTTGTGGAATGCAGAGATAACTCAGGTGGTTGACATGATCACGCCCAAGTGCCCTCTCCCTCTGAGCAGAGCTTGGCCAGCCCCTTGGTATACACCCGAGCTGAGGGCAATGAAGCAAGAGCGGAGACAGCTAGAATGCAAGTGGAGGAAAACTCATGCTGAGTCTGACCGAACACAGGTTAGAGCTCATTATCGAGCTTACTCTGTGGCGGTGAGGGTACAAAGAGACAGTTCTTTTCCACCAGCATTGCATCTTCTCAGTGTCATCCAGTGGAGCTTTTCCGAGTGGTTCGCAGCCAGTTACATTCTGGTCCAGGGAGAGACACTGTGGAACCCTCCATAGCACGCTGTGACAAGTTTGCATGGCACTGAAGATAAAGTCACTCAGATTCGTCATGAATTAGACACCAATGCAGTTCCATTAGTAGAGGTGTCCAGAGAGCTGTCTGGTCCAGTTTTATTGGCTGAGTTTCAGTTTTTGAAGCCCAAGGATGTGGACAAGGTGCTTGGCCAAGTCCAGTTGACCACCTGTGTACTCGACCCTTGCCCTTCATGGCTCATTACATCAAACAAGGAGGGGATGTCTGGCTGGGTCCAGGAGGTTGTAAATTCCTCCTTGAAAGAGGGAGTGGTGCTGGACTCTTTAAAAGAAGCAGTAATCAGGCCACTCCTAAAAAAGCCTAACCTGGGCCCCAACTGTTAACTGTTAAGCCTGTTAACAACTGTAGGCCGGTGGCCAACACCCCTTCCCTGGGCAAGGTGCTTGACCGGGTGGTTGCAGGACAACTCCAGGCACTCTTGAATGAAATGGATTATCTAGATCCATTTCAGTTGGGCTTCAAGCCTGGTTTTGGAACAGAAGCTGCCTTGGTTGCCCTGTGGGATGAACTCTGCTGGGAGAGGGACAGGGGGAGTGAGACCCTGTTGATTCTCCTGGACCTCTTAGCAGCTTCTGATACCATCGACCATGGTATCCTTCTGGATAGGTTGTCTAGGTTGGGAGTAGGAGGCACTGCACCGCAGTGGTTCTGCTCCTACTTGGATGGTCGATTCCAGAAGGTGGTGCTGGGGGATTATTGTTCTGTGCCTTGGCAATTATTCCATGGGGTTCCACAGGGCTCTGTTTGGGTGGAGGAACTTTCTGTTGTTCCGTTGTCATGGACAGATCACTACTTAGTGGGGTTTAGACTCACTGGAACTCAGTGCTTCTACAGGGGTGGGGGACCTATTAAGTTGGTCCGCCCCAGGAGGCTGATGGATCTGGATGGTTTCCTGACGGCTCTTGGGGATTTTCCTGATGCCTCCGCAGGCGATTCTGTCGATGCCCTGGCTGATCTCTTGAATAGGGAAACGGCTAGGGTGGTGGGCACAATTGCTCCTGAGCATCCCCTCTCACAGAGTGGAGCCCAACCAGCACCCTGGTTCTCTAGGGAACTGGTGGCGATGAAGTGAATGAGATGGAGACTAGAGCGACATTGGCAGAAAACTCAGAACGAGTCCGACCGAACACAGGCTAGAGCTTATCTGAAAGCCTACGCCATGGCAGTGAGGGCAGCAAAGAAGTCTTTCTTTTCTGCCACCACTGCCTCTGCAGGGAGCCAGCCAGCAGAGCTGTTTCGCGTGGTCAGGGGCCTTCTACATCCTGGCCCATGTGATGAAAATTCTGACCACTCAACAGCCCACTGTGAACAATTTACCCAGCACTTTGCTGATAAAATCGCCTGGATCCATTCTGACTTGGATGCTGTAGTTGATGCAGATCCTGTGGATGTCACTTTGGCTCCTGCTTGTTCAGTGTTGATGAATTCTTTTCAATTTGTGCAACCTGAGGATGTGGAGAAGATCCTTGGAGTGGTGAGAGCCACCACATGTATGCTGGATCCTTGCCCCTCCTGGATTATTAAAAAGGCCAGAGGAGGATTGGCTGAGTGGACAACGGGAGTGGTTAATGCCTCTCTGGAACAAGGCATTGTTCCATTATGCTTAAAAGTGGCAGTTGTGAGACTTCTGTTGAAGAAGCCTTCCCTGAATCCCACCATACTAGATAACTATCGTGCAGTCTCTAACGTACCATTTTTGGGCAAGGTATTAGAGCGTGTGGTGGCCTCTCAGCTGCAGGGGTTCCTGGATGAAACAGATTAACTCGATCGATTTCAATCTGGTTTCAGACCTGGGTATGGGACGGAGAAAGCTTTGGTCGCCTTGGTGGATGACCTACACCAGGAACTGGACAGAGGGAGTGTGTCTCTGTTAGTTCTGCTGGACCTCTCAGCAGCGTTCGATACCATCGACCATGGTATTCTTCTGGGACGCCTCGCTGGAATGGAGGTACTGTTTTACAGTGGCTCCATTCCTTCCTAGCGTGGCGAACTCAGACGGTGGTGTTGGGGGATGCCTGTTTGACTCCATGGCTGTTAGCTTGTGGGGTCCCTCAGTGTTCTGTTCTGTCCCCCATGCTATTTAATATCTACATGAAACCACTGGGAGAGGTTGTCCAGAGTTTTGGAGTTCAGTGCCACCAATATGCTGATGACGCCCAGCTGATGACTCCTTTCCACCAGATTCCAAGGAAGCTGTTTCTGTACTTAACCAGTGATTGGCATCAGTAATGGACTGGATGAGGGAGAACAAATTGAAACTTAATCCAGACAAGACACAGGTGCTCCTGGTCAGTCAAAAGGCAGATCAGGGAATAGGGATTCAGCCTGCATTGGATGGGGTTGCACTCCGCCTGAAGACTCAGGTTTGCAGTTTGGGGGTGCTCCTGGATTCAGCCCTGAGCCTAAATGCTCAGGCTTCAGTGGTGGCCAGGAGTGTCTTTGCACAGTTAAAACTAGTGCACCAACTGCGCCCATTCCTGGAAGTGTCTGATCTGGCCACGGTGACACATGCCTTAGTTACATCCCATTTCGATTACTGCAACATGCTCTACATGGGGCTGCCTATGAAGAGTGTTCGGAAACTGCAGCTGGTTCAAAGAGCTGCTGCCAGACTGCTGACTGGGGCTGCCTACAGGGAGCATACAACTCCCTTGTTAAAACAGCTTCACTGGCTTCCAGTCTGTTTCTGGGAACAATTCAAAGTGCTGGCTTTGACTTATAAAGCTCTACACAGCTCCGGTCCAGGTTATTTGAAAGACTGTATCCTCCCTTATGAACCTGCCCATGTTCTGAGATCTTCTGGCGAGGCCCTTCTCTCAGTCCCACCACTGTCACTGGCATGTTTGGTGGGAACACGGGAGAGGGCCTTCTCGGTGGCTGCCCCACAGCTGTGGAACACCCTTCCTAGGGAGGCTAAGATGGCTCCCTCCTTGATGTGTTTCTGGAGCCAGGGTAAAACATTCTTGTTCCAGCAGGCCTTTGGGACATAGTTGGAACCTGGGGGTAAGTTGCTAAAATGCTGTTTTAAAATGCTGCTTTAATATTTTAATACAATTTTAATTGTATTGTTGTTTAATTACATTTTAACTTTTGTATATTTTCATATGTTTTAATCGTATATGTTTTAATTTTTGTAAGCCGCATTGTGTCCCACTACCGGGAAAAAGGCGGGGTATAAATTATTATCATCATCATCATCATCATTATCTATACCCTATGTTGTTCAACATCTACATGAAACCGCTGGGGGAGGTTATCCAGAGGGGTGGGCTGAGGTGCCATCAATATGTGGATGACACCCAGCTCTACCTCTCTTTTTCATCAAACCCAGGTGAGGCAGCGGCTGTTCTGAATCAGTGCCTGGGCACGGTAATGGACTGGATGAGGGCCAATAAACTGAAACTCAATCCAGACAAGACGGAGGTACTGTTAGTGGGTGGTTCGTCTGCCCGGCTAGGTGATGTTCAACCCGTTCTGGAGGGGGTTGCACTCCCTCTAAAGAATAAGGTTCGTAGTTTGGGGGTGCTCTTGGACCCAGAACTGTCACTTGAGGCACAGGTGAACTCAGTGGCATGGATCACTTTTTATCAGCTTAGGCTGGTATACCAACTATGCCCTTATCTGGACAGAGATAGCCTAGCTAGTTATCCATGCTCTGATAACCTCTCATCTGGATTACTGCAATACGTTATACATGGGGCTGCCTTTGAAAATGGTCCAAAAATTCAGCTAGTCCAAAATAGGGCAGCAAGACTGTTAACAGGGAATGGCCAACAAGATCACATTACGCCAGTACTTTTCCAGCTGCACTGGCTACCAATCCATTTCCGGGCCTGATTCAAAGTGCTGGTATTAACATTCAAAGCCCTTAATGGCTTGGGGCCAGGTTATCTGAAGGATTGACTGCTCCCATATGAGCCTGCCTGGACCCTAAAATCATCCTCAGTGGTCCTTTTTCATAAGACCATGCCAAAGGAAATGAGATGGGTGGCTATCAGGAAGAGGGCCTTTTCTGCTGTGGCACCCTGGCTGTGGAACGAGCTCCCTAGAGAAGTTTGCCTGACACCTACATTGTAGTCCTTCTGGTGCCAATTGAAGACCTTTTTATTCTCCCAGTACTTTAGCATTTTAGCGTCCTAGCCTTTTAGCTTTGGTGTTTTAAATCTGCATTTTAAATCTCTGCATTGCTGCTAGGTTTTATCCTGGTTGTACTGTTATATTGTGGTTTTAAGCTTTCATATTTTATATTGTTTTATGCTGCGTTTTGTGGTTTTTAATTTTTTTTTAACTGCCCAGTGAGCTTTGGCTATTGGGTGCTATAGAAATGAAATGAATAAATAATATTGAGGTTACAGTGGCAGCATGGATAGACAATGCTGTTACCTCATAGTCTGAGTGGGTAGGTTATATGACCTGGACCCACCTGGATCTTTCCACTCTCCTTGTATGATATTATGAAACCAACAAGGAAAAGGCACGATGAATTTATTATTTATTACAATTGTATCTCGCCTTTCTCCCTCCTTAAGGAACCCAAAGCGGTGCACGTAATGAACCCAAGGCGGTGTATAATGATGGTGCTTGCTCTTTTTTACAACCTTCCCTCCCTTTTTGTAACTAGGGGGTGAAGTAGAGGCAGTAGAGGAGGTAGAAGACTCATCAGATGATGAAGAAGGGCGGCATCTATTCCACTTTTGTTTGAGGCTGTGTGACTTCTCTACTCCGCACTGGTTAGCCCTCATCTCAGCACTGGTTAGGCCTCATCTGGAGCACTGTGTCCAGTTCTGGGCACCACATTTTAAGAAGGATGCAGACAAACAGGAGAGGGTTCAGAGGAGGGCAACAAAGATGATCAGGGGACTGGAAACAAAGCCCTATGAGGAGAGACTGAAAGAACTGGGCATGTTTAGCCTTGAGAAGAGAAGACTGAGGGGAGATATGATAGCACTCTTCAAGTACTTGAAAGGTTGTCACAGAGAGGAAGGCCAGGATCTCTTCTTGATCATCCCAGAGTGCAGGACACGGAATAATGGGCTCAAGTTACAGGAAGCTAGATTCCGGCTGAACATCAGGAAAACCTTCCTGACTGTTAGAGCAATAGGACAATGGAACCAATTCACTAGGGAGGTAGTGGGCTCTCCCACACTGGAGGCATTCAAGATGAGGCTGGACAGCCATCTGTCAGGGGTGCTCTGACTTGGATTCCTGCATTGAGCAGGGGGTTGGACTTGATGGCCTTGTAGGCCCCTTCCAACCCTACTATTCTATGATTCTATGATACCTTTGCTAATGGTCTGGCTAGTGCTGTGGCTGCTTCATGTACCTTCTGCTTGTTTAAGTTCAGGCTATTTGCTGGAGTCCAGGCTAGTTTGCCTGTTGCTGGCAAGCCTGAAACAAGGGCCTGAAGATGATGGAACAGTACCCTCTCTTGGGCTCTGCTGAGCCCCACATGTGGTTGCTCCTGTCATCCCCCATGTAGAGAGATTTCCCACATGCAGGAGATCTCTCCTCCTCCGCCACCTGTAGCGTAACTTTACTTGCCATGTCCAAAGGAGAGATATGTGGATGGTTATCACCAATTCCACAGAGGTGAGGCATCTGAAGTGGCAGTCTTACCTGGCCAGAGCCCTGTGCACGCTAGTAAAACTAGCAGTATTAAGGGACAGCCCTTCCATCAATGAGGGAAAACACTGAGAGACCTGGTAGGACTGTGGTTATGAAGCGTTCCCATGGTTATGAACACGCTCAGGGTGGACTCCCATGGGCAACAATAGCCACCACCCCCCAGAATTTTTTTTTTAAATGAGGCAAAGTCTGAGGTGAAAATGAGAGAGAGGAGGGGAAGCATGGGGGCTGAAAGACAGTCTCACTCACCCCCACAATGGAAGCCCAACCTAGATTATAAGAAAAACCTAACACTCCTGTCTAAGAACTGATGGAAAGGTGATAGAAAGAGAAAAAAGGCCTATGCTTCCAAAGAAAATTGGAGAGAACAATTAACCCTGCTGTTCTGTAGGAGGCAGAGCCAAGACTGCGAGGGGATTCCTCCCCTTCCTGTCGTACACAACTTTGATGTAATTGGCCCAGCCTTCTACAGAAGTAGGAGTTAACTATTTCCTCCCTGCTCCATTCCCTCGCTGACTAAGAAGTATCTAACCCTATCTCAGAACAGACCTCACAGGCTAATTCAAGAACTACTGTAGGAATTAGGGAAGAAGAGCAGATCTCTGAGGTGTGGCAATAGCCAGGAAGAGATATCTTGGTTCAGCTTCCTTATGGCAGTGAATATCATATCAGATGGGAGGCAGGCTCTAAAATATCCCTGTCTGTACTGTATATTGCCAGTTCTCAAGCTAGACAATGATGTAGGGCCCTTGAAAGGGCTCTAGTATTCATACCACAGTAACATTCAAAAACCGAAGGCACCAATGTCCTGGGTGCTTTATAAAGGTAAAAAGGAACATTGGTGCAACCTTCTCAGGAAAGAAGGGTCTTCTGTAACTACAGTAAATTTCACTTAATAAAACACTATTTTCTGACTGATAATATACAATACATTATTTTCAGTTTTTAACTGGATATGGTCCCTTATCAAGAATGAAGATAATTTGCTGAGAACAACCCATGAGTTCTTCACATCTTTCCCAGATTATTACTGCTAGTTTAAAGAGAAGCAATTTCAGATTTCTGAAGATACACTGGTTCCAGATGGTGCCTGGGTGTAGATGTGTCAATATGATTTCCAGATTGGTCACGACTCCCTCTTTTTACGGGAAATACAGCAAAATAGCTTCAGACATCTGCCACACATCCAACATACAAAAAGTAAAACAACTAAAATTAGTACTATTTCAGAAATATAGCTTCATGGAAAAACCTACTGTATTAAAAGGAATACAAGGAATTTTCTCTAGATCAAATGATGAAGATCCTTTTGAAATGCTTTTTTGTAAGTAAAAAGACCGTTGGTCACTTACCTGTAAAAGGGATTTCTTTGTGCATGTGTAAAACAGTACATCAGGTGGGTCTTATGCAACACCTAGTGGTCAAAGGCAAAATCACTGCTCCATTTAAATCTTTTAACTGTCTTTCCCACTTTTGAAGCTCAGTTTACGATGAAAAGCTCAGGAAGTACTAGGATCAGTGAGAACAGCGAAACACAAACAAGAAAAACAGGACATCTCACACTCTCTGCAGACAGAGCTTGGAAAGAAACCAAGTGTGACAAAGTAAGACAATTAATCCACACCAACAGAAACAGCCATAACAGAATCTAAATGTGGGGTGTGGTCCTGATATACTGTTTTACTTGCACAAAGAAATCCCTTTTATGGGTAAGTGACCAATGGTGTTTTCTCTTGTGCATGTAAACAGTACATCAGGTGGGACATACCAAAGCTTGACCCATTATTGGCCACCAATAATAAAATCTTGGAAGAGAGCCGTCGGAGAGATACTGATTTCAGGGGCTAGAAGGGTGGCATCTGAAGTGCTGAAAGTACTTTATGGAGATCCCAGGAAGGGAAAGGATGTTGAACTGGAGGTGACTTTGAAAAAGCTCTGTACAGGAAGTGTTTAAGAAAAGGAGGATTGCCGATGGACCTATCTGTGTTTTTTGATAAAAGAGTAGATAGTGTGAAAGCCTGATGCTTAAGCATATTAGACTTGAGATCCATAGCCAAACCATCTTGCAGAAATGCTAAAAAATCTGAGATTCTGGCATTTTGAGCCCCAAATCCTTTTCCTAGTACACCAAGTGGAGAAAATCTTCCACGTACTCTGGTAAATTCTGTGGGTAGATGTCTCCTAGAGGCCAATATAATCTCTATTACCATAGCGGATAGGTCTGCTTTGGCAAAACTTTTCAGTTTGATTTCCAGACATGTAACTGAAGCCACACAAGGTTTGGGTGAAGGAGATGGCCTTGAGATAACAGGTTGTCCTACAGAAGGAGGGGCCAAGGAAGAGACACTGCCAGATTGATCAGGTTGGGAAACCAGGGTCTTTGTGGCCAAAAAAGGGAGCCACTAGAATGAGTCTCGCCTTTTCTTTCCTCACCTCCACAGAACCCTGGAGAGAAGAGGGAGCGGCAGAAAAGCATATAGAAGCCTAGTCGGTCATGGAGAAGACAGGGCATCTGTCATCTCCGCTGTTGGAGATGCATAATGGGAGAAGAACCTGCTGTCCTGGTGATTGGCTTCTGATGCAAACAGGAACACCTGGACTCTCCTGAAACAGGAGACTATCTCTTCAAAGATTTCTGGGTGAAGCATCCATTCTCCTTGGTTTAATTTCCTGCTTAGCCAGTTGGCCTGAGTATTCTGTCCCCCACTTAGGTATTACACAGAGATGGATCCTAGGTGATGTTCCACCCAAAGAAGGAGGGAGTCTGCCTCTACTTAGAGGTCTGGAGACTTGATTCCTCTCTGATGGTTGATGTGTGCCTTTGGCTGTAACACTGTCTGCCTGGATGAAGACCAATCTGAGAGGAAGTATTTGCATGAAATGTTGAACTGCTAGCCTGGCCACCTGGAGTTCTAATAGGTTGATAAGAAGTCGCAACTCCCGCCAGGACCAGGTTCCTTGAACCATCCTCCCCTTGCACAGAGCTCCCCAACCAGAAAAGCTGGCATCTGATGTAGTCACTGTTTTTTTGGGGGGGGGATCCTGGAAGGGGACCCCTCTCCAGAACAGGACGGAGAAGCCACCAGTAGAAGGAGGCTCAAACAGTCCTGGACAGATGAATGTTCAAGTGACATCATGAAGCTATGTTATTTTGGAAAGGAAGCAGGGCCCATTGTAAGGGATGAGAATGAAATCTTGCCCAAGGAGTTACTTGGAATGTTGACACCATGAGGTCCAAACCTTCTTTAGAAGCATGAAGTCAGCTGACTTCTTGAAGCAAACCAATTTGACTGCAGCTTGAATTTTGGAGAACGTCTCTGGAGAGACAGCCATGATCCCTACTTGCATGTCTATTAAGGTCCCCAAGTAGAGTACTATATGAGAGGGGAGCAAATGACTTTTTGATTGTTGACCAAAAAACCGAAGTCCTTGATTCATGCCAGGTCATCCACTGCCTGATGCCAGGAGGCTGAATGGATGAGAGATCATCGCGGTAAGGGTATACTGAGATCCCTTGCATGTGAAGATGTGATGTGAAAATGTGCCACCAAAGTGACCATGATCTTTGTAAATACCCTGGGACCTGAACTTAGGCCCAAAGGCATGGCTCTATATGGAAAATGGGACCCTTCAAAGGCAAAATGGAGGTAGCACCAATGCTTGAAGATAGGAACATGGAGATAGGCTTCTCTGAGGTCCACTGAAGTCATGAAGTCTCCTAGGCAAAGAGCTTATTTGATTGAGAAAGAAGAGTCTACATCTGGAATCAGCGGTAACAGATGAAGTGGTTGAGAAACTTGAGAATCAAGACAGCTTTGGTGGATCCATCTTCCTTTGAGACTGTAAAGAAGTGTGAATAGAGCCTTAATCCCTTCACTTCTAGAGGAAACAGTTCCACTGCAGCGATATCTAATAGAAGGTGGAGGGCCAATTTCACCATCTCCCTCTTGGCTGGATTTGCTGGGGCTGATGATGGGAAAAGATAGTGGTGAGGTCAAAATATCAGCTCCAGATGCAGACCTGAGCAAAGAGTCTCCAGGACCCAACGATCTGAGGTGATGGCCAGCCATCTGTTGGTGTAGCTGGCAAGACGACCGCCCACCAACAAAAGGTTAGTGTCAGAATTGGTTCCTGTATCCCCTTGACATGGTGGATGAGCCATATCTAGCGGATAAGTTTTGTTGGCCTTTATTTCGTCCTTGGGAATGAGTCCAGGATGGGTTGCCCAGAGGTTTTGGAGAAACAAAATGGCTGGCTGGTTTGGTAAGGATGAAAAGATGTCCTAAAGAAACACCTTTCTTCCTTCTTTCTTGCCATGGGCATAGCCTTTTTCTTTCCTTTTGATTCGACTAGGATATCCTTTAAAGCATCATCCCCAAAGAGCTTGTCCCCAATGAAAAGTTCTGATGCTAGGTTGGACTTTGAAGGAGGAGCAGCTTCCCAATGGCAAAGCCAAAGGAATCTCCTGGCAAACACATCAGCTGCTAGGGATCTAGCAGAGAACTCAGCTGCATCCAAAGAGGCACCAGAAATAACAGCTACTGCTCTAGAGACCTTGAGAAGGGTCTTATGTAATCTGGCTGGATCATGAAGTACCCCGTCTTACACATCTTCCAACCACAGGAGGGAAGGTCTGGCAAAAACCAATGCTGAAGCTGCCACCCGAATAGACAGGGATGCTGCTTCATGGGCCTTCTTCAAACCAGTATTCAGCTTGCGCTCAACCAACTGCTTGAGCTGCACATCCATATCTTTCAGGTGAAGAACACGATTCACCAGAGCCACCACGGGTGCATCAGTAAGTGGGACTTTAATTTGATCCATAATAAGCTGCTCTAAAACATGTTTGTTAGAAATAGCGATGGATATCTTGTGTTGCAAAGGGGAATTCAACTCACCTCTAATCACGTTTGGAATAAGAGCAGACAGCTTCACCACTATGGTCTTGGGCTGAGGATCAGGACAGACAGCTGCCATCCTAGAAGTAGAGGGCTCAGGAGCTTCCTCTGAAGGAATCAAATCTAAGGCTGCAATAGATTTACATAGCAGGGGAAGATAATGAGAGCCCTAAAATAGGTGATAGGAATCAGGCTTATCCAGGTTGGACTCACCACTCCACTCCTCTTCATCAACGCAATTAAGTCCACATCATTCTCAGATGGTTTGGGAGAGTCCAGATTTGGGTTGGTCATTTTCTTTTTAACTCCCCCATGGGCACATCATGAGGATCTGAAGATATATGAACCCTGTCTTGAGCTGGAGCTGAAGGAGCCTGTGGAGGCTGCTGTGACATTAGGAGAGAGCCAGAGGGCTGTGCAGCATTTCTAGGTATAACAGACATCTAAAGGGTTAAAGGCTGAGAATGAACCAAGGCATCCTTAGCTAGGTCACGTAATAAAGCCTCCTTCAAGCACTGTAGGTGAGAATGTGGAATTTCCAGAGAAACTGAATCCCTTCCGATTGCTGCCTAATTGTAGAGGATTGACAGGGTTTTAGTGGGAAAAAGCAGTGGGATGATGCCCCTGTTCCCACAGGGCGGTCTATGAACCCCTGGAACTCCCCGGGGAAGAATGCATTGAAAACAAACTGCCCAAATTCCCAGCCAAGAGATCTTCATCTGCCCTAAGGCTCCTTCTGGCAGGCCAGCTGGGAGTCAGCGTAGCAAAAGCTGGGCTCCTGCGTAAGGCCAGGCTCCCCTCTCCTTGTCCTCCTCTTCTTCCTCCTCCTCCCAAACTCCCAACATCTATACCAGCCAGGGCTATGCCATTGCAGGCACTCAATCTTGCTCTGAGCCTTATTAAGGAAAACTCCCAAAGGTGAAGAAAAGGGAGCTCTGCATGCGACAGAAAGGCTTACTTTTTCATAAGCTGTAGACGGACAAGCTGCTTCAGCGTGAATGGGAGAAGGGTCAGCAATGGCCGCCATTATTGCCTTTCTGTCGCTCACAGAGGTCATGTGGAGGCAGCTTGTGAAGAGCCCGAGGAAACTGCCTGGCGAGGTTTATGAGATTTGCGGGCAGAAACAGACTTTCTTTTGCTTTCCCCATAGCAAGCAACAGAGCCGAAGGCACAAAGGCGAAAAGGCTGGCCAAATTGGACGGGGGGCAGTGGGAGACGACGATGAAGGTAGCTGACAGAACGGAGAAGCTGTGGTGTTTTTTGTGTTTTTTTGCTGTTTTCCCTGAAAGGAAAAATGGTTGGGAAGGGAGGAAAAGAGAACAGACAGTAACACATGGATGTGCAAAAGTTAGGAAGAAAATGGAAAAAACAAGCCTGAGTCAGAAGAATGCAGAGGGGCAAATCTACGACTACTTCAGTGAAGCAAAATCGCAAAACTGAGCTTCAAAGGCAGGAAAGACAGTTAAAAGACTTAATTGGAGCGGCGATTTTGCCTTTGACCACTAGGTGGCGTATAAGACCCACCTGATGTACTCTTACATGCACAAGAGAAAGAACAGGCACAAAACCAATCTCTTGCTTATCAGACAAAGGACCAGAGCCATGAAGGAAAACATAAGGAAAATACAGCATTCTGCCACATTATAAATAGTAACCATCAGCCTTGAGTACTCCTTTTTCCACTTTGAATTTATGCTAGTATAAAAGCCTATAATTATGGATTTATACACACACATGGAAAGTGCATAGGATTCGGCCAAATCCTGAGTCAAGTTGGGCTGCTTCGGAGAGATTCTGAGGCTCCTTGCGGTGAAGTGGGTTTCCCTCTGAAGTGACCAGAACTGAAACTGAAGTTGAACCATCCTGAAGCTTTGTGTGCTATTCAGGGCTTAAGAGGAAAGGTAGTCTTTCTGCAAAAAAACCCTGCTGCTTCACTTTTCAATATATGGGAAATGCCAAGGTGGGGGAGGGAGATGAAGCTCTCCAATCACTGTGTTGTGGAGAGGGATTTGTTTCTTATAAAATCCTTTGTTCAGGGCTTCTCGGATCCTTTTGCTATTTCCATCTCAGCTCAGAGGAGTAACACGTTGATTAGCTTTGTGTGAGAGGAATTGTTTGTGGCTAGTGCCTGTACTTACTCCTTCCCAATTTTTTATCCTCCTTATTCCAACCAATCCTCCTCATTCTAACTTCCCAGTCCCTTTCCTAAATCCCTCCTTTTCTTTTTCATTCCATCCATTCACCCTGACCTTCCTCTAAAAGTCAAGTTTTATTTCTTCTTACTGTTGCTTGTTAGTCTCTCTTAGAAAAAGTCATGTAGGCGGTGTCACTTTCCTTCCCTTCCTGTTCCCCCTGCCCCACTTTGGCCTTAATTCTATACATTTTATTTTGAATCAGGTTTTGTATCTCTTCCCACCCCACAATCAGCTTTGATGGTGCCTAGCAGAAAAGCCCCTGCATCCATCCTTCTAGAATTTCACTGGTTCCTTGCTAAGGGGCAGCAATACAATGTCTGGTGTTTTCACAGGAATTGCACACCAAACAATAGAGGGATTAGAGGTGTGTGGGTTTGTTTGTTTTTACCATCCTAAACCAGTAGACTCTCCTTGCACAAAATGCACTGCACCTATCTGTCTGAAATTTGGCAGGCTTTACTCCACCGAAGGGGCAACTATGCTGTCAAGTGTCATCTAATTTTGTCAAGCAAAGACATTATAAGCACTTTCTTTTTTCAAAAAAAATAAATGTTTAGGGAGCCTAGCACGACAACCCCTGCACCTATTTCTGAACACTTTGGCAGGCTTGGCAAGCTTCGGCCCTCAAAAGAGTCTACTATGCCTGAAAATGTAACCCAATTCTGTCAAAAAGTAAAAAGGCAGAGCCATTTGTGGATTTCCCATGGTAGTCAATGGGACACATAAAGCTTCATTTGGAATCTTGCTTTGGGCTTGGACCCAAGTGAAACTGAGCAATCTTTGAATCAGTCTGAGTTAAATCAGGCTGTTTTCTGAAGTGCTGAATCAGGGCCTGACCTGAATCTTGCATTTGGTACACACCCCTAAACTATACTCCAGAGAGAAATATCACTTCTTTCCCAAACATGCATAAGTCTGTGTACACTGAGCTTACTGTCTGTAGGTTGTTCATGCCATGATGCTAGAAAGAGAAGGTACAGCCTGTTCAATAAGGCACATTAGCTGCATGCACCACTAGCAAATTGCCTTGCTTCTTCACCACACTCACTGTTTTCCCCTCTATGTTCTGAAATTCCCGCCCTAAAATCCCTCAAAGGAAGAGAGGAGCACAATCAATGCTAGATTTCCTAATCAACATGTGGGCTTCCTTCTTCGTAAACCAGATATTTCTGGCAACGTATAGCAGAGATGGTGTTAAACTGTAAAGAAAAAGCAGAGCCAGATGCAGCCTTTTTTATGTGTGGTGTATTCCAAAGCTCAATATCATGTACCAATGAAATGCTATAGTGAAAATATCTATATACTTTTTAGATCATTATATAAATGGTAGGTGATTCATCCCCTTCATGGATCGCTGCCTTGTTGTGGCGAAGGGGCTTGCGTAACTCAGTGAAGCCATAAGCTATGCCGTGCAGGGCCACCCAAGATGGACAGGTCATGGCAGAGAGTTCTGACAAAATGTGGTCCACTGGAGAAGGAAATGGCAACCCACTCCAGTATTCTTGCCAAGAAAACCCTATGGAACGTATCACAAGGCTAAAAGAGATGACGCCGGAAGATGAGCCCCGCAGGTCGGAAGGTGTCCAATATACTACTGGGGAAGAGCAGAGGGTATTTCCAAGTAGCGCCAGAAAGAGTGAAATGGCTGGGCCAAAGCCGAAAGGAGACTCAGCTGTGGATATGTCTGGTGGTGAAAAGAAAATCCGATGCTGTAAAGAACAATATTGTTTAGGAACCTGGAATGTAAGATCAATGAATCAAGGTAAGCTGGAGGTGGTCAAACATGAGATGGCAAGACTGAACATCGACATCTTGGGAATCAGCGAACTAAAATGGACAGGCATGGGTGAATTTAATTCAGGTGACCATCATATCTACTACTGTGGGCAAGAATCCCTTAGAAGAAATGGAGTAGCACTCATAGTCAACAAAAGGGTGGGAAAAGCAGTACTGGGGTACAATCTTAAAAACGATAGAATGATCTCAGTACGAATCCAAGGCAAACCATTCAACATCACAGTAATTCAAGTCCATGCCCGAACCACTGAGGCCGAAGAAGCTGAGGTTGATCGGTTCTATGAAGACCTACAACACCTTCTAGAACTAACACCAAAAAAATATGTCCTTTTCATCATAGGGGATTGGAATGCTAAAGTAGGAAGTCAAGAAATCACCAGGATAACAGGCAGGCATGGCCTTGGTGTACAAAATGAAGCAGGACAAAGGCTAATAGAGTTTTGCCAAGAGAACACGCTGATCATAGCAAACACTCTTTTCCAACAGCACAAGAGACGATTCTACACATGGACATCACCAGATGGTCAATATCGAAATCAGATTGATTATGTCCTTTGCAGCCAAAGATGGAGAAGCTCTATACAGTCAGTAAAAACAAGACCTGGAGCTGACTGTGGCTCAGATCATGAGCTGCTTCTTGCAAAATTTCAGCTTAAATTGAAGAACGTAGGGAAAACCACTAAACCATTCCGGTATGACCTGAATCATATCCCTTATGAATATACAGTGGAGGTGAGGAATAGATTTCAGGGATTAGACCTGATAGACAGAGTGCCTGAGGAACTATGGACGGAGGTCCGTAACATTGTTCAGGAGGCAGCAACTCAATCCATCCCAAAGAAAAAGAAATGCAAGAAAGCCAAGTGGCTGTCTGATGAGGCTTTACAAGTAGCTGAGGAAAGAAGGGAAGCGAAAAGCAAGGGAGAAAGGGGAAGATATATCCAACTGAATGCAGAGTTCCAGAGAATAGCAAGGAGACACAAGAAGGCCTTCTTAAATGAACAATGCAAAGAAATCGAGGAAAATAACAGAATGGGAAAGACTAGAGATCTCTTCAAGAAAATTGGAGATCTCAAGGGAACGTTTTGTGCAAAGACGGGCATGATAAAGGACAAAGAAGGCAGGGACCTCACAGAAGCAGATGAGATTAAGAAGAGGTGGCAAGAATACACAGAAGAACTATACAGGAAAGATCTGAATGTCCCTGATAGCCATGATAGTGCGGTCACTGAACTTGAGCCGGACATCCTCGAGAGTGAAATCAAGTGGGCTTTAGGAAGCATTAGTAACAACAAAGCTAGCGGAGATGACAGTATTCCAGCTGAGCTATTTAAAATCCTAAAAGATGATGCTGTTAAAGTGCTGCATTCAATATGCCAACAAATTTGGAACACTCAACAATGGCCGCAAGACTGGAAAAGGTCAGTTTACATTCCAATTCCAAAGAAGGGCAATGCCAAAGAGTGTTCAAACTACCGTACAATTGCGTTCATTTCACATGCCAGCAAGGTGATGCTCAAAATCCTACAAGCTAGGCTTCAGCAGTATGCGAACCGAGAACTACTGGAAGTACAAGCTGGGTTTTGAAGAGGCAGAGGAACTAGAGATCAAATCGCCAATGTTCGCTGGATCATGGAGAAAGCAAGAGAATTCCAGAAAAACGCCTATTTATTTATTTATTTATTTTATTAAATTTATTAATCGCCCATCTGACTGGTCACCCAGCCACTCTGGGCGATGTACAACCCACCATAAAACAATTTAAAACAATAAAATTTTACCATAATTTTTTTTTTTTAAAATACCCTAACCCACCCCAAATGCCTGCCTGAACAACAACGTTTTTAATGCACGACGGAAGCTCATTAAAGAGGGGGCATGACGGAGTTCCCTAGGGAGGGAGTTCCACAGAGTGGGGGCCACCACAGAGAAGGCCCTCTCCCTCGTCCCCACCAGTCTAGCTGTCCTGGCTGATGGGACAGAGAGAAGGCCATCCGAGGCTGATCTTGTTAAGCGGCCTGTCTGGTGTTGCTGGAGGCGCTCCTTAAGATAGGCTGGGCCGGAACCATATAGGGTTTTAAAGGTCAAAACCAACACCTTGAATTTGGCCCGGAAAACAACTGGTAACCAGTGCAACTCCTTCAGCACTGGAGTGATGTGATCTCGCCGGCGGCTGCCTTTAATCAGGCGAGCTGCCGCGTTCTGTACCAGCTGCAGCTTCCGAACCGTCTTCAAGGGTAACCCCACGTAGAGCGCATTACAGTAGTCTAAACGAGAGGAGACCAGGGCATGTACTACCGATGGGAGCAGATGGTCGGGAAGGAAGGGGTGCAGCCGCCGTATCAGATGGAGTTGATACAGCGCTGTCCGGCTCACAGCTGACACCTGAGCCTCCATGGACAGCTGGGAGTCCAAAATGACCCCCAGGCTGCGGACCTGGTCTTTCAAGGGTAGCCGTACCCCATTCAACACCAGGTCAACATCCCCCAGCCTCCTCTTGTCTCCCACCAAAAGTACCTCGGTCTTGTCAGGGTTCAGCTTCAGCTTATTCCTCTCCATCCAGCCACTCACCGTCTCCAGACATTTGGACAGGGATTCTACGGCCAACCTTGGTGAAGATTTGAACGACAGGTAGAGCTGCGTGTCATCCGCATATTGATGACACCGCACCCCAAACCTCCTGATGATAGCCCCCAGTGGCTTCACATAGATGTTAAATAGCATCGGGGAGAGGATGGAACCCTGTGGCACCCCACAAGTAAGTGGCCATGGGTCCGAAACCTCCTCTCCCAGTGCTACCCTCTGGTACCTGCCGGAGAGGAAGGACCGGAACCACCGCAATACAGTGTCTCCAATGCCCAACCCCTCCAGGCGGTCCAGGAGGATACCGTGGTCAACGGTATCAAAAGCCGCTGAGAGGTTGAGGAGAACAAGGAAGGAGCATTCACCCCTAGCCAGAGCCCTCCTCATATCATCCACCAAGGCGACCAAGGCCGTTTCTGTCCCATGCCCAGGCCTGAAGCCCGACTGAAATGGGTCTAGATAATCAGTTTCTTCCAAGTGTGCCTTCAACTGCACCGCCACCACCCGCTCAATCACCTTGCCCAAAAATGGCAGATTTGAGACTGGGCGAAAGTTGTTCAGAACTTGAGGATCCAAGGAGGGCTTCTTTAAGAGTGGTCTTATCACTGCCTCCTTGAGGGCTGATGGCATCACTCCCTCCTCAAGGGAGGCGTTCACCACCGCCTTGATCCCCTCACCCAGTCTCTCTCTGCAGCTCATAATGAGCCAAGATGGGCAAGGATCAAGTAAGCAGGTGGTCGGCCTTACAAATGAAAGCACCTTGTCCACTTCATCAGGAGGAAGAAGCTGGAACCGATCCCACAAAACCGGTTTGCCACAGGCCGCCTCTTGCTCACTAACTGTATCCACAGTGTGCAGTGTAACACACCTAATCTGATCAATTTTATCTGCAAAGTGCCTTGCCAAAGCCTCACAGGAGGCCTTAGAATGCTCCAGTGGTTCCGGAGCCACAGGACCGACCAGGCTCCGGACCACTTGGAACAGCCTCCTGGGACAGCACTCTGCAGACGCGATGGAGGCAGCATAATATTCCTTTTTTGCTGCCTTCACCGCCACGTGATAGGCTGAAGATACAGCTCTGGCCCGTGTCTGATCATCTTTGGAGCGAGACTTCCACCACCGGCGCTCTAGCTGTCTCACCTCCTGTTTCAGGGCTCGTAACCGCGGATTGAACCATGGTGCAGTCCGAGCCCTGTTCAGGGGGAGAGGGCGTTTCGGAGCCACCCGATCTAATGCCCCAGTGATTGCGGCATTCCAGCCACCCACCAGGGTCTCGACCGAGTGGCCGTTGGCATGCCCCAGAGAATCCCCAAGCGCGTTCAGGAATCCATTTGGATCCATAAGACGCCTGGGGCGGACCATTTTAATGGGTCCTCCACCCCTGCGGAGGGGTTGTGGAACCGAGAAGTCCAACATCACCAGATAGTGATCTGACCATGACAAGGGGGTGGTGGATATACCCCCGACTTCCAGATCACTCCCCGCTTCTCCAGAAACAAACACAAGGTCTAGTGCATGACCGGCTACATGGGTGGGCCCAGTTAGAATATGGTGCAGCTCCCAGGAGGCCATGGTCTCCATGAAGTCCCGAGGTGCTCCTGTGAGGATGGCCTCCGAATGTACATTGAAGTCCCCCAACACCAGTTAAGTTAGGGGACTGTACACGCACATCAGAGACCACCTCAAGCACCTCGGCCAGGGAGTCAGTCGTGCAGCGGGGTGGACGGTACACGAGCAGAATCCCCAGACTGCCCTTCGGGCCCAACCTCCAGTACATGCACTCAGCAACCTTGGTCTCCCGGAGAGGGGGTCTGGTGAAGACCAAGGACTCTCGGTAGATAACAGCCACTCCCCCTCCCCGATCCCCAGCCCTCGGCTGCTGTGCATACGAAAATCCAGCTGGACACATGGCTGCAAGGGTTGGAGCAGCAGCCTCGGCCAGCCAGGTCGCCGTAATACATGCCAGGTCTGCACCCTCATCCAGGATCATGTCATGGATGAGGGAGGTTTTCTGGGTAACAGACCTGGCATTGCAGAGCAGCAAACGAAGGCCAGAAGATGGGGTCACGCCTCCCCCAGCCATCCTTTGGCTCTGGACAGGCCCGGAGCAGGGGACAGATACTACACATCTCTCCCTTGTTTCCCTTACCTGGCATGGCCTGCCCCTAGCGCTCCGCCAGCGCTGCCGCCCAGCCTCGGTATGTTCTGGTATATTTCTGCTTCATTGACTACGCTAAAGCCTTTGATTGTGTGGATCACAACAAAATGTGGCAAATTCTTAAAGTGATGGGAGTACCAGACCACCTTACCTGTCTCCTGAGAAACCTGTACCAGGGTCAAGAAGCAACAGTAAGAACCAGACATGGAACAACCGAGTGGTTCAAAATTGGGAAAGGAGCACAACAAGGCTGCATATTGTCACCCTGCTTATTTAACTTATATGCAGACATCATGAGAAACGCTGGGTTGGATGAATCACAGATCGGAATTAAGGTTGCTGGGAGAATTATCAACAACCTCCAATATGCAGACGATACCACCCTAATGGCAGAAAGCGAAGAGGATCTAAAGAGCCTCTTGTTGACGGTGAAAGTGGAGAGTGCAAAAGCTGGTTTGAAACTCAACATTAAAAAAACTCAGATCATGGCATCTGGCCCCATCACGTCCTGGCATATAGAAGGGGAAGAAATGGAAGCAGTGACAGATTTTACTTTCTTGGGCTCCAAGATCACCCACCGCAGACGGTGACTGTAGCCATGAAATTAAAAGATGCTTGCTCCTTGGGAGGAAAGCTATGGCCAACCTAGACAGCATAGTAAGAAGCAGAGACATCACCTTGCCAACAAAGGTCCGTCTAATCAAAGCTATGGTTTTCCCAGTAGTAATGTATGGCTGTGAGAGCTGGACTATAAGGAAGGCTAAGCGCCGAAGAATTGATGCTTTCGAACTGTGGTACTGGAGAAGACTCTTACGAGTCCCCTGGACTGCAAGGAGGTCAAATCAGTCAATCCTAGAGGAAATCAACCCTGAGTGCTCATTGGAAGGACAGATACTGAAGCTGAAGCTCAAATATTTTGGCCACCTAATGCGAAGAGAAAACTCTCTGGAAAAGACCCTGATGCTGGGAAAGACTGAAGGCAAAAGGAGAAGGGGACGACAGAGGATGAGATGGCTAGATAGCATCACCGATGCAATGAATATGAACTTGAGCACACTCCGGGAGAGACCGCAGGACAGGAAGGCCTGGCGTGCTATGGTCCATGGGGTCACGAAGAGTCGGATATGACTGAACGACTGAACAACAACAAAGGTGATTCATTGTTCTTTCTATAACTGCACAAAGCAATCAAACCTCCTAAGACCAGGAACTGATCCCAGGACAAACAACTGGCTTACTGTCAGTACTATTTTTATTATTCTGCAATTTTGCAAACAATCTATACACCAAGCAATGTAATATAGAATTTTAAAAGGCACAAAAAGTATTGAACAGGTAAAATTCTTAATAGTTTAAGAGACAGAATTTGAAAAGAGAAAAGAATTCTCAACTGGAGGCTTTTACGCGCAGGGCAAATGTACATATCATTGGTATTAAAGATCTACCTAGTGATGTAAATTTGTCTACTTTTGTAAATAAGCTTTTGCATGAGATACTCCCTGTGCCATCTGATTATTTACTTGATATTGAGCAGGCATTCCGTGTGCCAAATGCCAAAGGGACTGGTCATATGATTATAGTCCAATTTGCAAGAATCTCCACAAAAAATTATATCCTGAGTTTGGCAAGAGGGGGCGGAAATCTTTTTTGGAAACAAGATAAAGTTATGTTATTTCCGGATTACACCAAAGAAGTTGCTGATAAAAGAAGGCAATTTATCAAGGTGAAAAATTTGGCAAAACAAATGAACTTATAATATCACTTAAAATATCCTGCTACATTTTGCATTTTTTCTGAAGGTCAGATGAAGAATTTTCTGAAACATGAAATGGCAGAGGCGTGGCTAAACGGAAAAATGCATGAGATTTCTGTCCCAGCTCCATGAACTGGAATCTACAAACATGTTTTGTTAACTGGCTATGTTTAGTCTGTAAGATTTAGGCTAGGCCTCTTTTTCTTTCTTTTTTCTTTTTTAAAATCCTTTCTCTTTAAAATGGATATGATATATTGTACTTACATTTACTGTTTGAGGGTGTATAGAAATGTGCGCACTCATTTATATATCTAGTACAAAATACATTAGTGATTGCTGTAGGGTTGTTTTTATTATATAATATAAAATTTATTAGTGATTTGTTATTATTATTTAACCTTTTTAATTTCCTTTCTTTTTTATTACTATTATTATCATTATTATGAGACTGGTTAGTAAGATTTTTGGCTGGTTAAATTGTTAAGCTTTGTAATTATATGTTAACTGAAGGGCAATACATGGTTACTGGAAATGAATTGTAGGCCTGCTTCCTTGCTATAAGATTGATGATAGAATATTGAAATGTAAGGTTGATTAGCTATGCTCTATTGAAGTGTAATACTGCCAATGTTATGGGTATAATTCTTAAGTAGAATGGGATCTGAAGTTGGTGTGTAATGGATTTTGTTTTCCTTTCCTTCTTCTGTTTTCTTTCTTCTTTCTTTCTTTTTCTCTTTTTTGTTATTGCTAAGTCCTCCTAAGAATACTGTATTGTTGGGAAACTGTAGTTACTGATTAGGTTGTTGGTACTGTTTATTTTATTTAAAAAGATAAAAATAGAATAAAAAGTATTTAAAAAAAAAGAATTTGAAAAGAGAACAGAAAAAATCTGGGTAAGATTTCACAGTGTATGTATAAAGTTCTATACACAAAAAATTAATTATTTTCTATCTCAGTTCCCACAAATGTCAGTTATTTTAATGCTTGTGAAGGGCTATGCGGCATGCCAGTTATAAGACCAGTAATAATTATTTAAAGTCAAGTACAAACAAGCATTACTAACCAGCAGAAGAGATGCCCTTTCCCACAATCCACAGCAGGGGCTCTTAGCAATGGGAAACTAAGTGCTTCTGAACCTGTTGTATTTGACCCTTGTCTTGTTAGCCTGACTGCTCTTTCACAGGCTGGTGTAGGACACCATTTAATAGAAGGATTATTTTCAACAAACGCCTGAAAACAAAAAAGGGAGATGGAAATTAATTATCAGTTTGGATCAAACTTTTCTAACCGATATAAAGTTTAATTTGAGGATGTAAAATTTTTGTAGCTTAAGCATGTGTAAGACCCATAACAGTGATAAAAGATAATAATTGTATATCCAGCTAGATAGCTTTAGTTATTTACTACAGCAATATGTAAAGCTCAGCCAGACAATTATACAGACCTAAACATTGCATAAGATATTTCGAATATATATATATATATATTTTTATGCACAAAGGTAGAAAACTCAGATAAGGTTCACCTGAGCCAAGCAAAATCATAATATACTATGGCTAGGAAATTAATGTAGATATGGAGAGAAATACAACTAATTCTCAATTGGGTTTGAATACTAATGGGAGAATTACACTGTTAACAACCTGTAGTCATAAGAGGCAATGAGATTAAGGTGTCAGAGAAGTGTGGGTTGAAAACAACATTACAAATGGACTATCTTTATGGGAAACACTCCGTATGATGAGCCACTGCTGGGAGATATGGCTAGGATCCAAAGAGGTGCTTTGGTTCACGAAAGAGGCTTGCTCTTGTCTTCTCTGTGTGCAAAGGAATTCCAGGATCAGGATGGAAATGTGAACACAAACATGAAAACAGACCGAACAATAACACTTCTACACATTCAGCTAATATAGGGCACCCAGTTGGTGGCTGAGTGAAAATGCAATTTGTCTTCCGATATAGTAGATTTAATTAGTCACTTTGTGCAGCAACTGTAATGGAAAATAAGTTGCAAATTTTAAAATACATTATATTCATACTTAATATTCCTTAAAACAGTTGTTTTAGAAAGCCTATCTAAAAGGATTCAGAATAATTAGCTCAGACAGATGCTTTATCCACACGCTGATAATCTGACAGTTTACCTTAATATCAAATTGTAGGTAACGTTTATCCATCTCCTTGGAAACCACGCTTTCTATGATCTCCACCGGAACAAGCTGGAAGCAATCATATGCTGGGCAAAATATATTGTGGGCTTCACCCTCTTGAATCTTCATATTCAAAAACCTATTAAATATATATCAGGAATGAAAATGAAATATTAATTCCATTAAAATTATGGAGCGAAAATAAACTTTCAAGTTGACTTGTTTCAAGTGAACCATAGTTACTATTCACTAGTTTGTTTTGGTTTAGATTACAAGACAAGCTGTGGTTAAGCAAAAATGGAAGCAAATGGTTCCAAACTCATCCCTGTGGCCATGTCAGAGGAATGGAGTGGAGAACATGTAAACTGAAGACTTGCTGCAGTTTGTTCTCATGAAAACAGAATGAACAATAAGTGTAGTTTGCCACTGGGGTCCTAAATGTGCTGCCCACGGGCATCAGGGCATCCCCAGAATACAGAGTTGCTGGATGCCAGGACTTTGCTTTCCAGTGCATCTGTCCAAAAATGCCTTAAAAAAATTTTGGGGTCCTATTGCTGCTTGGTTAACTTGGGGAGATAGTGGGGAGCCAGCAAGAGTAGGGGCAGTGAGTAGCATCCTTGGAGAGGGGGCAGTGGGGAGCCAGCAGGTGGAGGGAGGAAGCAGCACATACAAGTGCTTTTTCCAGTGTGGGTTTGGGGGTGGTTTTGCCTGTTTATTTGTTGTTGTTTGTACCTGCGTGTGTATTTTGCCTGTGTTTTGGGGGGTGGGGGTGTATTTTGCCTGTATGCTTGTGTGTGTGTGTTCCTTGAGCATGGGTATTTTGCTGTGCTTTGTGGGAGCAAAAATATGGTTTGGCATTTAGCGCTCAGACTTAACACCTGTGTTATACTCAATTCCTTGAGCAATTTACTTGTCCTTTGTGACTACCCAACCCCCCATAGCAGCCATTTTGTGACTAGCCACACTCTCCATGGCAGCCACTTTGTAGTTGTTCCCACAACCATTCCCCCAATTTCAAAATGTGTTTATGCACCCAAAAATGTTGGGAGCCCTTATTTAGGGTAAACGCAGCCAGTATATGAAGACGCTGTTTAGTTATTTATGTGCTGTCTATTAATTTTTCAGCATTATTTCTAATTTTTTTGGTCAAGCTTCTCTTCTGATGTGAGGCAGCCTTTATAAAGGTGCAGTCCTCTTCTGCTGCAGTCCTCATTATCAAAGACCTACCACTCTCAGCAAGAGCCAGAAAATGCTGTTTTAAGGCAAAACACCATAGTAAATACTGTGTCTTCCATATTCTTCCATATTCCTCCCTAGTTATTATAATCTATTATTCCAAAAGCCCCTATCAACTTTAGTCCCCTACCAGCTCAAAGACAGAAACTCGGAATCTTTGCTTAAAAGTTTTACATTTCCATTTTGGAACTTCTCTCATTTGTGATGACAATAAGCATTTACAATAAAAATAAAGCTTCCCTTAGAAAAGAATCCTAGGTTGTACAACCTTTTTGGCCCTCAGGGTTGTATCCAGTGCTGGCTGGGGGACTGGGGGCTGCACATATGTACACCTGCCCCAAACACACACTCTTCCTCCCCCGCACACAGACCCATCTCAGGATGCAGTGATGAAGAGGTTTAAAACTCCTCTCCTTGCCCACTGAGATCAAGGTTTGTGGGTGGGGAGGGGATGGAGGTGAAAATCTGTCCACTGAGATCACCGTTTCTCCACCACTACCAGTGGTGAGGAAACTGATCCCAGAAGTGGGATCACTGAGTGTTGGGAGAGGCTTTTGCCTCTCCCATCATCCAGCAATCTCCAGTGAAATTGCTGCCCTGGTGCTGCTAACAGCAGTGCTGGAACAGAGGTTTTCCCCCCACAGTTGAATTGATGAGCTGGGTTGCAGGGAAAAGTTGGAAGGGTCCCACTGGATATGTGGGCTACACTGGCCTGTGGGTTGCATGTGGCCTGTGGGTTGTGCACCCCCAGTCTAGAGCAGGGGCAGGCAACATGCAGCCCACATGTTTTGTGGCCCCTGGAGCTGCCCTGGCCCCAGCAAAACTCTCACATTTTTTCCTTTAAAACAAGGAATGCTGGGAGCCTTGTGGCTTTTTTGCCATCTACTCATTGCCAGATTTCAGTGGCCATTTTGGCATTGGGGTGTGTGTGTGCAGCTGCCAGTGGGATGGGGGGGGGCGGAATTGGCCCCTGGAAGCTGCCACCTCTGGTCTAGAGTCTTTTCATGAACCAACCAACATAAAAAGCAAGCTGTATCATTAATAGTTTACTGATTATGGTAATTTTCTCTGAAGCAGGAATAAAAGTTTTTCTACAAAAATGCCTAAATGCATACTTACGCCTCCCAACATGTTCTACAAAACTCATGTCCACAAGGCATATCCACTGGGTCTTCAAATACAGAAATATTACACATACAAATTTCACACTGCAAATAAGGAACAGAATTATGTAAGAAAAAAACATTTTTGCATGTGATATAAGGAACTCTTATGATATGTATGTAGTCTCACATGTGACATCTTTTTTTCCCCTTCTACCTTCTTTTATTACTTCCTTCTTTTTATTTATTTCATTTATATCTACCCTTTCCTCCTCAGGACAACATAACATAGTTCTTCCCATACTCCATTTAATCCTCAAGACAACCCTGTGAGGAAGATTAGACTGAGATAGTGACTGGCCCAAGGTCACCCAGCAAATGTCATGGGATTTGACTGTGGGTCTTCCCAGACCTAGCCTGACACACTCATTACTTACTACACCAAGCTGGCCCTTTTTGGACTCATGTGTCAAATGTTGCCTCATTACTTCTGACTTAGATCCCAAATTATAAATCCCAAGATATGTATTTTGTATTCTATTTTGTATGTGTGAGTGGCTTGTACTAATATTAATTGAGAGAGAAAGGAGAGATGTGGTAGGGTAGTGTTCAACAAACAGTGATGCAATGGCAGCGGGGCAGACTTTTTCATTGCTAGCATGAAATGTTACACTCCTGGAGAAGAGAAACAGACTAGTGCGAGAACAAGTGCGACCTGCAACAAAACCCTTGTTGTTGTTGTTCAGTCGTTCAGTCGTGTCCGACTCTTCGTGACCCCATGGACCATAGCACGCCAGGCCTTCCTGTCCTGCACTCTCTCCCGGAGCGTGCTCAAGTTCATATTCATTGCATCCGTGATGCTATCTAGCCATCTCATCCTCTGCCGTCCCCTTCTCCTTTTGCCTTCAGTCTTTCCCAGCATCAGGGTCTTTTCCAGAGAGTTTTCTCTTCGCATTAGGTGGCCAAAATATTGGAGCTTCAGCTTCAGTATCTGTCCTTCCAATGAGCACTCAGGGTTGATTTCCTTTAGGATGGACTGATTTGACCTCCTTGCAGTCCAGGGGACTCGTAAGAGTCTTCTCCAGCACCACAGTTCGAAAGCATCAATTCTTCGGCGCTCAGCCTTCCTTATAGTCCAGCTCTCACAGCCATACATTACCACTGGGAAAACCATAGCTTTGACTAGACGGACCTTTGTCGGCAAGGTGATGTCCCTGCTTCTTACTATGCTGTCTAGGTTTGCCATAGCTTTCCTCCCAAGGAGCAAGCGTCTTTTAATTTCATGGCTACAGTCACCGTCTGCGGTGATCTTGGAGCCCAGGAAAGTAAAATCTGTCACTGCTTCCATTTCTTCCCCTTCTATATGCCAGGAAGCGATAGGGCCAGATGCCATGATCTTCGTTTTTTTAATGTTGAGTTTCAAACCAGCTTTTGCACTCTCCTCTTTCACCCTCAACAAGAGGCTCTTGAGATCCTCTTCGCTTTCTGCCATTAGGGTGGTATCGTCTGCATATCGGAGGTTGTTGATAATTCTCCCGGCAATCTTAATTCCGACCTCTGATTCATCCAACCCGGCATTTCTCATGATGTACTCTGCATATAAGTTAAATAAGCAGGGTGACAATATGCAGCCTTGTCGTACTCCTTTCCCAATTTTGAACCACTCGGTTGTTCCATGTCTGGTTCTTACTGTTGCTTCTTGACCCTCGTACAGGTTTCTCAGGAGACAGGTAAGGTGGTCTGGTACTCCCATCACTTTAAGAATTTGCCACAGTTTGTTGTGATCCACACAATCAAAGGCTTTAGCGTAGTCAATGAAGCAGAAATAGACGTTTTTCTGGAATTCTCTTGCTTTCTCCATGATGCAGCGAATGTTGGCGATTTGATCTCTAGTTCCTCTGCCTCTTCGAAACCCAGCTTGTACTCCCGGTAGTTCTCGGTTCGCATACTGCTGAAGCCTAGCTTGTAGGATTTTGAGCATCACCTTGCTGGCATGTGAAATGAGCGCAATTGTGCGGTAGTTTGAACACTCTTTGGCGTTGCCCTTCTTTGGAATTGGAATGTAAACTGACCTTTTCCAGTCTTGTGGCCACTGTTGAGTGTTCCAGATTTGTTGGCATATTGAATGCAGCACTTTAACAGCATCATCTTTTAGGATTTTAAATAGCTCGGCTGGAATACTGTCATCTCCGCTAGCTTTGTTGTTACTAATGCTTCCTAAGGCCCACTTGACTTCACTCTCGAGGATGTCCGGCTCAAGTTCAGTGACCGCACTATCATGGCTATCAGGGACATTCAGATCTTTCCTGTATAGTTCTTCTGTGTATTCTTGCCACCTCTTCTTAATCTCCTCTGCTTCTGTTAGGTCCCTGCCTTCTTTGTCCTTTATCATGTCCGTCTTTGCACAAAATGTTCCCTTGAGATCTCCAATTTTCTTGAAAAGATCTCTAGTCTTTCCCATTCTGTTGTTTTCCTCGATTTCTTTGCATTGTTCATTTAAGAAGGCCTTCTTGTCTCTCCTTGCTATTCTCTGAAACTCTGCATTCAGTTGGGTATATCTTCCCCTTTCTCCCTTGCTTTTCGCTTCCCTTCTTTCGTGAGCTACTTGTAAAGCCTCATTAGACAGCCACTTGGCTTTCTTGCATTTCTTTTTCTTTGGGACGGATTTCGTTGCTGCCTCCTGAACAATGTTACGGACCTCCGTCCATAGTTCCTCAGGCACTCTGTCTATCAGGTCTAATCCCTGAAATCTATTCCTCACCTCCACTGTATATTCATCAGGGATATGATTTAGGTCATACCTGAACGGTTTAGTGGTTTTCCCGACGTTCTTCAATTTCAGCCGAAATTTTGCAAGAAGCAGCTCATGATCTGAGCCACAGTCAGCTCCAGGTCTTGTTTTGACTGACTGTATGGAGCTTCTCCATCTTTGGCTGCAAAGGACATAATCAATCTGATTTCGATATTGACCATCTGGTGACGTCCATGTGTAGAGTCGCCTCTTGTGCTGTTGGAAAAGAGTGTTTGCTATGATCAGCATGTTCTCTTGGCAAAACTCTATTAGCTTTTGTCCTGCTTCATTTTGTACACCAAGGCCATGCTTGCCTGTTATCCCGGTGATTTCTTGACTTCCTACTTTAGCATTCCAATCCCCTATGATGAAGAGGACATCTTTTTTTGGTGTTAGTTCTAGAAGGTGTTGTAGGTCTTCATAGAACCGATCAACCTCAGCTTCTTCGGCCTCAGTGGTTGGGGCATAGACTTGAATTACTGTGATGTTGAATGGTTTGCCTTGGATTCGTACTGAGATCATTCTATCGTTTTTAAGATTGTACCCCAGTACTGCTTTTCCCACCCTTTTGTTGACTATGAGTGCTACTCCATTTCTTCTAAGGGATTCTTGCCCACAATAGTAGATATGATGGTCATCTGAATTAAATTCGCCCATGCCTGTCCATTTTAGTTCGCTGATTCCCAAGATGTCGATGTTCAATCTTGCCATCTCATGTTTGACCACCTCCAACTTACCTTGATTCATTGATCTGACATTCCAGGTTCCTAAACAATATTGTTCTTTACAGCATCGGATTTTCTTTTCACTGCCAGACACATCCACAGCTGAGTGTCCTTTCGGGTTTGGCCCAGCCGCTTCACTCTTTCTGGCGCTACTTGGAAATACCCTCTGCTCTTCCCCAGTAGCATACTGGACACCTTCCGACCTGAGGGGCTCATCTTCCGGCGTCATATCTTTTAGCCTTGTGATACGTTCCATGGGGTTTTCTTGGCAAGAATACTGGAGTGGGTTGCCATTTCCTTCTCCAGTGGATCACATTTTGTCAGAACTCTCTGCCATGACCTGTCCGTCTTGGGTGGCCCTGCACGGCATAGCTTATGGCTTCACTGAGTTACGCAAGCCCCTTCACCACAACAAGGCAGTGATCCATGAAGGGGAACAAAACCCTACTCTTCCCCAGTAAGGTCAGCAAAACTTTAAAATATGAAAGGTCTTTTCATTATAATTGGAAAAACCCATTTGGAAAAAATATCTTTATAATAAACTGCAGCTGTAACATTATTAAGATTTGTGCTGAATGGGGCAAAAAATAACAAACTCCACAAAAACAGTCCAGTGAGGACTGAGTATGCTCAGTTGCCATGGAATGTAGAGTGTTAGTTGGAAACGCAAAACTAAAAACTGTGAGGTAGAGGAAAAAGGGAACAAAACCCTACTCTTCCCTTTTCCTCTACCTCACAGTTTTTAGTTTTGCGTTTCCAACTAACACTCTACATTCCATGGCAACTGAGCATACTCAGTCCTCACTGGACTGTTTTTGTGGAGTTTGTTATTTTTTGCCCCATTCAGCACAAATCTTAATAATGTTACAGCTGCAGTTTATTATAAAGATATTTTTTCCAAATGGGTTTTTCCAATTATAATGAAAAGACCTTTCATATTTTAAAGTTTTGCTGACCTTACTGGGGCAAACAAGCCTATATAGTAAGGTTCCTTCTAATCTATCAGAACATTAGTGGGTTGACCTTTAAAATGTAGACAAAGAGAATGTTGTTTTCTAAGGAGGGAGGGTGGCATTAAGCAGGGCAAGGAGAATTTAAGTAGGGTCAAGAAATGAGATAGAACAGAAGTGAAAAGCTAGAATTTCCTACAGAACTGCTAACACAGTTAGCAGAATTCATCACAATTTAACCTGCATCTGTCACACTAATTGTTAGATCTCAACCCTCTCACTCTGGTTCCACAAAATATAGAGCAAAATCTACTACTCTGTCCTTCGTGTAGATATGGACAGTACAAAGAGACAATCAATCCTATGTTATTTATAAAATTAAAGGAAGATTTCCTATATTAAGGAAATAAGAACCAGATGTCTATGGGAAGCTGACAAACAGGACATGAGCACAATAGCACTCTCCCACTCATGTTCCCCAGCAACTGGCATTTAGAACTATACTGCCTTAGGTAACTGAATATATAGCCATCATGACTAGTAGCCATTGGTAGCCTTGCTCTCCATAAATGTGACTAATCCCTTTTAAAGCTGTGTAAATTGGCAGCCATCACCACATCTTGTGATAGGGAATTCCATAATTTGATTATGCACTGTGTGAAGAAGTACTTCCTTTTGTCTGTCCTGAATCTCCCATCATTCAACTTCATTGGATGATCCCAGGTTCTAGTAGCATAAGAGAGGAAGAAAAATGTTCACGTCCATTTCCTCCACGCCCTGCATAATTTTGTACTCCTCGATCATGTTCCCACTTACTTGCCTTTTCTCTAAGCTAAAAACCTTTCCTCATGGGGGGTTGCTCCAGTCCCTTGAACATTTAGGTTGCCCTTTTCTGCATCTTCGACAGCTCTACAATATCCTTTTTGAAGTGCAGTGACCAGAACTGTACACAGTATTCCAAGTGACCACCAGCTCAGACTCCATCAGTGTATATATGAAGCTGCCCACCCCCACCTCCCCCGTGCATCACTTTACACTTGCTTACATTCAACCACATTTGACATTTTGATGCCCATTCTCCCAGTTTGGAGATATTGTTGTGGAGCAATTCACAAATTTGGTGTTATCAGCAAAATTGGCCACCTCACTGCTTAACCCTAACATCAGATAATTTATGAACAAGTTAAAAAGTGATGATCCCCATACAGATCCTTGGGGGGACCCCACTGTTTATATTCCTCCATTGTGAAAACTGTCAGTTTATTCCTTCTCTGAGAGGGGTTCTCCTTTTATTCCATGACTACTAAGTTCGCTCAGGAGTCTTTGTGAGGGACTTTCTCAAAAGCCGTTTGAAAGTCCAAGAAAACAGATTACTCCATCCACATGGTTGTCGACATGCTAAAGGTTAGTGAGACAGGACTTACTTCTGCAAAAGTCATGTTGATTCTCCATCAGCACTACTTGCCCTTCTATATGCTTGATAATTTTATCTTTAAAAATGCTTCCTCCCAATTTACCTGGAACACACATAAGCTAGCGGGCCTGGAACATTCTGGATTCCCCACCCCCAACCCCCAGATCCCCTTTTAATAATTGGCATTGCATCAGCCAATTTCCAGTGCTCTTGTGTGAAGGCTGATCTTAGGGACACATTACATATTTTTGTTAGAAGACATCTGAGTTCTATAAGTACTCTTAGGTGGATACTATCTGGACCCAGTGATTTGTTCAGTTTCAATTTGTCAGTAGGGTCTAGAAGCTCATCTCTCATCATCACTATTTGCTTCATTTCCTCAGACTCCCTTTCTGAAAATGTCAGTGCAGGCATGGGTATCTACTCTACATCCTTTGCAGTGAAGACAGACCCAGAGAGTTCATTCAGCTTCTCTGTAACGTCCTTGCACTCCTTTAGTACTTCCATTTTCTGTAGGAGGCCTTCTCTTCTCTAATAAGGGAAACAATGGCTGGAGAAGCTGCTGGCTGACAGTAACCTAATTCTGGATAAAGTAGAATGGAATCTCCCACCAGTGAAGTGTGATGCTTCATAGTGTAGAATCAGCATCAGTAAAAACTTTCTTCTTCTCTTGTAGACAAGAGTAGTAA
Source organism: Heloderma suspectum (assembly GCF_057233095.1). NCBI lineage: Eukaryota > Metazoa > Chordata > Lepidosauria > Squamata > Helodermatidae > Heloderma > Heloderma suspectum. Next base: position 194,277,576 of record NC_139462.1, read on the forward strand.
AATACTAAATTTAACTAAATGTGTGGAGTCACACATCAAGCAAACCATCTCCTGATTATTCTATATGCTAAGTATATGCTAGAAAACCAAATTGCAAAAGCCAGTAAATTTTGCAATCCAGAAACATAACATAGAATAGCAACTTCTTAATACTTTTCAACTAATTCCTTAATAACATTAGTTATTCATATGGAAGATATTCTTGTATCACAAGAAAAAAATCTATCCCTAGAATTAAACATACCATGGTTGTCTCAATGTCCCCCGGTGAAAGGCTGATTTCATCTGGGGAGGTGACAGAAGAGCGAGTAGTCCGAGGAGTTCTTGGTGAAGGAAGTGTGTCCCAGGCATTATATCCACTTGGAGGTGGAGTTGGCATTTGAACACCTGAACGTTGGCAGCAATTCTCTGGATTAGACATCCAAGCTTCAAGTAACTTCTCCCTGTCCCAATCTTAAATAAAATAAAAAGAAAAAGTGTTAAAAAGTGTCATGAAAATGGGGTGGTGATGACGATGAGTATGTGTGTGTGTGTGTGTGTGTGTGTATCACTGTAGAGCAGGAGCGCTAAACCTCCTTCAGCCTGATGGCCAAATTCCATTTTAGAGAAGATCTCAGGGACTGCATTCCAGGGACGGGTGGGGTCAAAGGCAAAAAAGGCAGGCCCCAAAGCAAAAGGGGCAGGGCCAAAAATACCATATTTTAGCTTAAAGCTCTTATTACCAGTAACTAAGCCTTAGAAGAGGTATTTCAACTTTTTAGAATGGGGGAAAAACTGCACAAAAGCCAGGAAACCACTAAAAATTCATGGTCGGGGAAAGCGCGTGGTGCCAAGGGAAGGGGACGTGGTCATCTGGGGAAACCTAGATTGCCAGACTGGGACCCCAGGAGGGCCAGATTTGGCCCCTGGGCCTTAAGGTTCTGCAACCCTGTTGTGGAGGGTGCAAATATTAATTTCAAGCCCTGACAGAAGCACACTGCTTGCAAAAGTCCCTACATATGCAACAGCAGTAACAAAGATATTTACAATACACATATGCAGAATTCCTTCTGCAAAATAAGGCACAATAATCCCCTCCACCCACAAATAACGAATATGCTGAAATTGTTATGGCATTTCAGTACAATTCTATAAGGTTCTAAAAAAATATATGGGACATAATCCTTAAAAGTGCCCAACAGATGAACATAGGAAGCTGTGTTACACCAAGTCAGCCCATTGGTCCATCTAGCTAAGTACAATGACTGACAGCAGCTCTACAAGGTTTCAGACAGGAGTTTTCTCAGCCCTACCAGGAAATGCCAAGGATTGAACTTGGGACTTTTTGCATGCAAATCATGTGCTGCAGTGCTTTTAAAAAGGAAAATGTTGAAGTTTACAGTTCAACATACCTGTGCATTTTCCTTCTGGACACATACTTTGATGATAAGAGTCACATTCCATGACATTTAGAAGCCTACACAGAGTGGGAGAAAATCCTCAGAACTGGGAATTTGATTGCACTAATGCATATTCACACACGAGAGCCAACAAGGGTTAGACCTTGCACAATTCTGTGTGTATGAAATGTTAAAATAAAGCTATTAGTTTCTTGTTGAATTGAAGGATTTTTGTGGGATTTGGACTTTTAAAAAAAAAGAAGTTAAGAAGTTAGAGCATGGCTGACTTTTTACTTGTTGTATGTCAAGAAAAAGAGAGCATGTTTCCACTAGAGCAGGAATAGGCAACATTTTTGGCCCTGTGGGCACATTTGGCTATTTGAGAAACCGTCCTGGGCAGTTTCGTTGCCATGGGAGACGTGACTAGTCACAAAGAAAAAGTAACCTGCCCAAAAGACTCTGAGCTCCAACAACTCCTTTAAACCCAGTTTTCTGTGCCAACAGAAACCTATTTCACAGAAGGCAAATGCTTTTTCTCTCCCCCCTACCACCAGCCAATTCACTCCCCGATCTCTTTTTCTCGCTTTCACTTTGAATCACCACCCATAAACACACACACACACATCCATCCATCCACTCAGACCCCCCCATATATCCATGTTGCATGCATGCATGTATATTACATACATGCATGCATGCACGCACACATGGCCCTCCCTTCTCCTCCTCACTTTAAGCACAAGAAAAATCACACTGGAGGCTCTCAGTTTGCTTTGAAGTGATCCCAGCTGCTGGTAAGAAAATCTGTGTGAGTTTTTAGAAAAATATTAAAGTGGGAGGGACAGGGCACCTTGGTGGGTGCCAAGAAAGATATCCAGGGGCACACTGATGCCCACAGGCACCATGTTGATCTAGAAGAGGGTTCTTGGGAGAGCTGAGAACACATATTTCCAAACTGTCTCTTTGAGGTCAATATATGGCTGACTTCACATTACAGGGCAATATCCAACTTAGGCTCTCGCCGATTCTTTTGCACCCCAATTCCCTTCCACAAGCAGTGGATCCCACTGATTTTGTTGTGCGAGCAGGACCTGCCACTTATGCAATGGAGATTTAGTGCGTCCTAGAGGATGCCCCAAAATGAGCACAAATGCTCATTTCTGGGACAGGTCAGCAGAGCTCGCTTATGTGAGCTCCACTGACCTAACCAGTTCCAGAAAGGAGCAATTCCACTTGTTTTGGGTTGCCCCCCAAATTGCTAAATCTCTGTTCCACAAGCGGTGGGTGCTGCTTGCAGAAAGGAATTGGTGGGTTGCAAAAGAATGGGCGGGGCTGTAAGCACCCCACTGAATATTGTCCACAATGACAAATCTAGATAAAAAATATCTCTCTTCTCGAATTAATTAATTATAATTATATCCCTAAGCATTGTCCTTTTGTATTTGGCAAAATCTTTAAATAGCTTAAAGGAGGCTTTTTTCAATCGGGACCAGACTGGCTGCTGTGCTCCGATGATAATTTTGGACACAAGTGTTTCATATAGTTTTGCCCCAATAAGGTCCTTGTTAAAAATGTCATACTGGATATTTTTCAGTATCACACCACCTTTATTATAACACTTGACAACTTCACAAATGACTTGCCAGGAAAAGAGTCCCTGGGTTTTAGAATGATTTCCTTCATTTTTGAAAACTGGTGAACACTGTGAGTGGAGTGGAGTCTGTGGAGAGTGTCTTTGGAACAGGGAGGAGAAATAGGTATGCTTGATCAGGGTCCAGGGTTCTAGAGGATCCTAAATTATTCACTTTGTTTCACATTGTTATCAAGTTACTTTTTACATCAGCTAATATAATACAACTTTTGCATGACTTGGATTTTTGAACTGCACAATAGTCTTTTACAATTGCAATTTTTCCTGTTACTGCACTTTTTGTCTCTGGCTCCACATTTTTTAAAAAGCCCTGATGTACTGTCTCACTGGCCCTTCCCCAATACAAATAAATGTCAAGTGAGCAGCAGGTACATTACTTTTTCTTGTGTTGAATTGTTTGGGATGCCATATAATGAACTGGATTTGTGTACAGAAGGTTGTATAAGCAAAACTGGATTAATAGCAGCCTACAAATTGTTTGGCTCTGTACATACTGCCTAGATGAATGGCTTTGCATGAGCTGGGAGCTGCCAAATGACTGAAAGTACCCAAGAGATATCTAGCAATGTAAAGCTTATCCTGCGGCCTGCAATACTGAGTAGCCTCCATACAAAAACATTTTCCTATTGTACTCATTTAACTGGTACAGATTTTTGCAATATATGTACTAGTTCCTGACATTTACAGCTAATAATGGAGATCTCCTATGATCTGTACATATATTGTTTTGTCTTACTGGGAACCAGATCTCTTAACCTCGCCACTGTGTAGTGTATTTTGAAATTCTGAGCATTTTGGAATTGAGGAAGGAAACTGTAAGGCAGGGAAGGGGAACCTTTCTCTACCATGGGCCATATTCCCTCAGAAAAAAGCAGTTGGGGGCTGGTGGTGGGTGGGACCAAAGCATACACTCACATATCCATTCATGAACACGGGAGGGGAGATTTTAACCTGCACTCTCCCCCCTACCGCCCACTCAGCTGACCAGGAAACAGCTGAGCAGCGGTGAAGAAGGAGCTGCTCTTTCAGGAACCGCCACTCACCATCCTTGCTGAAGGCTTTAGAGCATTTACATGTTGAAATGTGATTTCTGGGATGGAAGGAAACATAATTCTGAAGTCAATATTTCCAGTATTGTCTGATGGGTCACGCTATGACACTTAAGATATGTTTACTTACTCTGTTTTCACACCACCACAACTAGTGATCAGTGAGCTTCTCTGGGCTTGATTTAAATGGGTACACCTATTACAAGATATTTTGGGCTTGATTTGGATCCAACCCAAATTAGTTCTTTTAAGCTCAGATCTATTTTGAACCCAGGTCTCATTTTGCTCATTATGATATCACTGAGAACGTGATGAGGCTAGGATCTTCCACTCTGAGTTCTCTCATGCTTTCCCCTGCTCCCAGCACCTTTTCCTTAAAAATTATTGAACTGCTTAGGGATTTTATATTAACCAGTATATAAGTATTACAAATAAATAAAAGAAGCAGTGGTAGCAATAAGAAGGGCTGCTGCAGCAGCCTTTATCAGGTCCTGGAGCACTGCACAACAGCATCCTGGACACCAGGATTGCATGGAAATGTAGTGACCCATAGTAAGGATTCAGGAGTCCTGAGAACTACAATTCCCAGCAACCTGGTGCCTGAGGACACTACTCAGCATACTCCTGGGTGCCAGGATTCCTTGGAAATATAATTTCTCAAGGCTACTACATCCTAAGGACCTAAAGACTCTGGAAAACTACAATACCCAGTGATCCTGATACCCCAATGTTGCTGCAGGACCTAATGAAGGCTGCCTTCTCATAACCACTGCAAGGTGTCCGAGGAAAAGTGGGTTGAACTAATTATGAGCTGAGTCTGAATGCTGGGCTTAATTTGAAATTAGCTCAAAAATTCCAAAATAGAGAAGTTCATATTCTAAACTCCCCAGTTCTGAACTTCAGATATATCACTAACCATACACTCCTTCTTTAATTAAGTGGAAATTATTTTATCTGTTTTCCTTTGACAAATACGAAAAATGCATGAACTTCATCCTCAAACTAAATCAGAATAATTTCACTGAGTGAGATGGCAACAAGAAACATTGTTAATCTCATTACCAGGCCAAGATTCTATGAGATTTTTTAGTTGTAATTCCTTCACAGGTACTTGTTGACATGGATACACATGCAATGTCCATAATATTTTTAATATAGTCAAGTGAAATACTTTTTGCTTATTGGATTATACTGTTGTCTTTTGTAGCACACATAAAAGTGGTGTAATTTCAGCTAAATTGCACCTCATTCACCCAAAATAAATGTTATAGATGTAAATTGAATTAGACCACATACCTTTCCAATTTTGCTTGATTAAATAATTCTCCTTTTTAGCAAACTGAAATAAAGGCAGGAGGCACATACTTTCTCTTGACTTACAAAATGTGTCTATGCCATCCTTTAGACAGTGGCCAAATGCATTAAGTTACAGCTCATTACTAAGAAATAGGCTTCTGCAGTTCAGACCAGTTCCTTCTCAAGTCTCAGTTACTGTTCACTAGGTGTGGGCACAAATTCAGGTTTATAGCTATTCATGAGAACATTTGCAGGCTGTGTTTGTTTTCATCTCAATGCCTGACCAGTTGGCTACCTTAGATCACCACCTAGAATCTGTAGAATAGGTGGCATATAAATCGGATTAATCAAGAACACACTTAAAAGAAAATTTACTAATTTTTAAAAACAAAGTGATAAATTACATAGTCCAAAGATCATGGGGCATGAAATAGGTTGAGTGGCTTAACTCCCTAGCAAGTTGACATTCAGGGGCCACACACATAATTTTTCACCAAAACAAAACAAATAACATTAATTGGTTTTGATGGGGGGCCAGTAGTTAGCTTCCAAAAATACTCCTCACCTTCCAATACCAATATACTCTACTTCTACAGCCTGCTTGCCAAAATCCCTTCCACAGTACCCCCAGCATTTCCACTTGCCCCTATTTGCCCTCCAGAATCCTCTCTTATGTCAAAGCATCTCTTTCATGATTAATCTGATGATGTAGCCCCTGACATTTAAGTCTCCTTTGCCCCGAACAAATGCCACAGCCACTCCTTTCCAAAATTTCCCCTTTGGCTACAAACACTGGTAAATCTTACTCTCCCCCCGCCCCCAAGTGGTATGCAATAGCCGCCATAGGTTTAGCTCCTTCACCCTTCTCTATAAAGGCATTGTTTCCTAGCCTTGAAGATAGTTCAAATGCTGTATGGAGAGCAGCAAAGGGTACCATGGACCCCACAGGGGACTCCAAAAGGCATAAGGCCAATTGGTCTTACATTTGTCTGCTCTGATCCAGTTCAATTTCATGTCCCAAGAGGATCCACACACTGCCTCGCATTTACCCCCTGCACTAGCTCCCAGATTATACTGTGCTAGATGTCCCATATCAGAAGTGTTGTGCAATCCCCAGAATAGTTTTGTTTGACCATCCAGATAGGATAAACAAGAGGCCACACCTGAACCTCAAAGGGAAAATGATTTCCTGGCTAATTTTCAGTGCTCGGGCTCTAAGCGGAATATTCTTATACTTCCATGCGAATCATTAAAATAGCAAATACAGCCTCACCAGGGATCAGCCTTACACAAAAGGATTCCATTCTTTGTAACACAGGGACTGGCTTAAGTGTAAATGCAAGATGAAATATTATATTTCAGCTGTTTGCCTTTACAATACACTGTCATTTCTTTTTATTAGGGAAACACAGGGAGAAAAATATTAACATATTTTGTCAAGATTTGTTATTAAAATTGGCTGAATGCTATATATTTCCCTGATTACCATGTGCTCGAAGCAAAGCTTCGGCAGTAAACAGTGGGGCTTGAAGCATGTCAGCAGATTCTACAATCAGCATATCTTTGAGCCTTCGCAGGTCCTGAGGTCGTAGTCCTTCATATGGCTGTGAAATGGAACAGAAAGACAGGTTAGGAAAATAGTTGTAAAAATAAATATTTCATTTAGAAAGGCTGCGAGGTGAACTAGAAAAAAGTGCTTAGAAATGAATTTCGTGGCACATACACATCCCTCATACACATACACACTGAGGACTATGTAATCTCTGCATTTTGGGGGGTATGCAATAACTAACACATCCCAGACCATGGATTAAAATTCTCTATAAAATGTCTGGAGACACATTTAAAAAAAATGAATGTTTTACCCCATCAGTGTGAGAGTTTGGGCTATAATGTCTTCACTTTTTGCACAATTTGCGTCACAGAGTTTGGGGCTACAACTTCAACACTTTTTGCCCAGCCTCAGGGTCTAAGATGTCTGGAAGGGATCCACGATATATTGAAATAATTTGTGAGAGCATCATGGAAAAGATGCAGAACAGACAGTGCAAAACGTGTATAACATCCATGGAATAACACTTTTCAGGTTATGTGTAAGGGAAAATAATAGATCATAGTGCCATAAGACCTGGTCTTTCAACTGCATATTATACACATTTTTTTTCTCCATTAAGCCTGCTATAAAAACTATGCAACAATCAGACAGTGCAGTATTGCAGTATAATTGCTAGAGCAAAATGTCACCTCCCACCATCTGTTTCTACATTCATAGTACCTTACTGCATTGTGTGATCTCCATTTTTAGTCCACGTAAAAGTAGTTGGGAGAGTCAATGCATAGACATTGTAGGATAATTTATTTAAGAATAACAAAAACTATTTTATTTTATTTATTAAATGTATTAATCGCCCATCTGGCTGGTCACCCAGCCACTCTGGGTGGGAAAACCATCATTTTTCTTACCTGGCAACATTAAAGAAAGCGTATATACACAAAGCTAATGAAAATAAAATTTACATGACCAACTGTCTTAACAGGCTATCAGTTCTTTTTCGGTGAGGATGAATTATCCAGGGAAATACTCTCCTTGCAATGTGTATAACTATTTACATTTCAGTTTAAGTTTTAATATTTTCTAAAACAAAATCTGTTTTAATTTCTACATTTCAAAATCACCACATCCTATTCAAAGTCACTGTTAACATATATATCTTCAATCTTAACTGCAGGAGTAGAGAATTGTTTCTCATTGGTATACACATCTGAATTCTGAGAACACTTTCTGCAACGACAGGAACACCTTCCTCCTTGAGATTTCACATGCCCACAACTAAAGTATATAATCTGGTAGGGCTGTGCAAAAAACCCCATAACCTCTTGGAATGGACCTCACTGGATCAGATAGCACGTTAATTACCCTGACTCAGAGGCTCAAACTGACATCGTGCTTTGTCTCAGATCCAAGACAAAGTCTCATCTCATTTTCTGACTCCTTGGATGACTTCCCCATTGACTATGATGGGGAAATTAACAAACCACAGAATTGCATGAAATGCACGTATAGTATCCTTTCTGATGGAATGACGCTTGTCACATTTCAGACAAATAGTTATAGGGCGATTTGTGCTAAATACCTTTAAACACTGAGGCTTTTTAAAGAAGGGGAAATCATCAAATGCCTATATTTTAAAAAATATTTTGGTTGAACTGCATAAAGTAGCTGCTCCTGAGAGGATGAAGCCTGCCAAATTTCATACAAACAGGTGCAGGGTTTCCCTCTCAATCAGGTGATGGCAAGCACCTTGACATTGTAATCACTGGTTTCCAATCTCCAATACTACCATCATACAAATAGTCCCTAAATGCACCTTTGGGCTAGAAGTGGGTTATGGATTTGAAAAGGCTGAAGATGGTTGTTCAAAGTGCCAACTGTGGCCAACAGATGAAAGAGGTTTGATCATATGAAATAAAGAACACATAGTTACAGCCGTTTTGCTGGACAAATTAAATTTAAAACAGGATTAGGCTATTTCTGACAAAGAGCACATTAAATATGCACATCTCCCATCAAAATAATCAATTATTAATTTACTTTACCTCTTTCTTGTCTAAAGCAGCATATTCTGCTTCAATGCTTTCAGCTTCAGGATCTCGCGAGAACACCATCTGGGATTCTAGATTGAGTGCCAGTTCTTTGTGGTGCTGCTTCTCTGCACAGTCACAGGGAGTATCTTTATTTTCATTTTCAGCAAACAGGTCTCCACCATGTTTTACCAGAAGCTGAAAGTTAAAGAGAAACATCAGTGGAAATAGTCCCTTGATACTAAAAACTGTTGGAGAATTTCAAGAGCTATTTTTAATACACATCCTTGGAAATCCTTTCTTAGTCCACATTTGTCACAAACCTTTATGTAACCAAGGAGAATGCTAAACAATGAGAAGCAAGTAAGTCAGACAAATGAACCCGAGGATTATAATATACCCAGAGAGAAAGGGGGGGGGGGTGTTACTCAAATTCTTGTATTTTCATGATCACTTAAAATATTAGGAAGATTTGAAACAATTAAGAATAATTCCATTAACATATGCTAGAATAATGTTTCCTCATTAGACATGTTTTTACAAATTCAAAGAGAAAAGTATATTGAAGCAACAACAGATGCCTGATGATCTGGTTCTTGGAAGGGCAGGAGAAGGCATTGGAGGGACATGTCTAGGAGCTGTGCTAGGGTCATGGGGCCACTTTGGGGAGATGAATGAACTAGACGTGCTAGTGTCATCAACTCTCCTGGGACAGAAGCATGTGGAGCTGCTCCATGTGGAGCCAGAAACATAGGTGTTCCAGAGTGTCAGTGGTCCTTACCACAAAACAATCTTCTCTCAAGCATTTGGCAGCACATAAGGAGTCTCTCTGATTGTCTCTGGCTGATTGTTTTAAATTGTTTTAGACATATGTTGCTGTTGTTTGTTCTATGCTGTTTGTTCTATGTCATTACGTGAATGGTTTCATACTTTATATAATACATTTTAATGTGTTTTTTTAAATTTTTGTGAACTGTCCAGAGAGCTTCGGCTTTGGGGTGGTACAGAAATATAATAAATGAATGAAATTAAATCCCCCTGGAGCAGTACAGAATGAGCTGGGTATCCCACAAGACTCCTGTAAAGGAAGCTGGATTGAATTAGGATGTCATCCAAAAAGAAGTAAAGGAACGCTTCCTGCAGCTGAAGGTGAGCCACCAAGGCTACTAGGACTTTGGTGAATACCCATAATACCCATGTGAGGCCAAACAGAAATGCCCTGTACCGGAAGTGCTTGCTTCCATATGTAAAGCACAGATATTTTCTGTTGGATAGCAGTATCGGTATATGTATGTAGGCTTCCAACAGATCAATTGATTTCAAGAAATCCTGGCTCTCAAGAGCAAGACAAACTTGATCTGATCATCTCCATACTGAATCGCCTCTTCGCCATGAAATTGTTTAGCCTTTTAAAATCTAACACACATACACCCCATACACACTTTGAGCAAAGAATTAAGAAAAACAGAGTAACCCCCGCAGTGCCACTGGACCTGCAGTACTGGCTCTATGGCCCCAATGTCCACCAGATCCTGAACAGTGATGTTTCTCCTTTTTCCTGGACCTAGGTGAGCCAATGAACTTGTCTCTTGGCTATCATGGCTGCCTTGCCAGATCCAGGCTGTGTCCATGGGAGAACATTTCCTTCAGCCAAGAGACTGGGACCGCTGACTTGCCAAGTGAAGGAAATGGCCCCCTACCATCATGTGCTGGGCTGCACAGTGTCCAGTGCTTTGGGATTCTTACCACTCCTGGAAAAGAAGGAAGAGGTGGCGGATGAAGGAGTTCCAGAGTTTGATTGTGCTGAACTCTTGCTGATGACCTTGAAAACTGCCAGTACTTACTAGATCCTTAGCTGCTATAGGACCTGTTGAACTTCTTAAAAGGCTACCAAAATGGGGTTCCCTATCCTTCTTTACCATGGGTAGAAACTTCTTATCTTTGGTCTCTACCAGGATAGTTTCCAGTGCTTCGCTGATGAATATTGCACCCATGAAGGATGTGCTCAAGAGCCCAGATTGAGAACTCCACCTTCCAATTTCTCAGTCATCTGTTACATCTGGCTACAATGTAAGTGGCCATGACCCTTGAGGCACAGTTAGTGGCACAGCTGGCCCTGGCCCTGAAGAAACAGGCCTGCTTCAGAGCTGCCAATGCAGCCTTAGTTTTCACAGCACCCCTCACCCCCAAAGAAAACGCTGCGAAAGGGCAACCAATGTCCTTCTGGCCCAGGAATGCAGACCTTGCCACTCAGGAACTGCCAGTCACAGTCACTCCAAGTCTGGTAGAGGGCAGTACGGCACCTAGAACCACCCCACCCTTTCAACCACTCTCTCTGCAGACAGAAGGCCCAACAGCAGGAATACCTTCCATCCCCTTGAAGGGTCTGTCCCCTTTGATTCTTGGGACCTTCCTAAGGAGAAGCTTATTCAGCAGCTGGCCCGCTCTCCTAGGCTACATGAGAAAGGATATCCCAAAGGATACCGACTACACTCCTGCTATCCCTCAGAGAAACGTAAGCTATGTAGCATGCAATGTTGCTGGAAGTTACACTTTTCTAAAACAATCTCAAAAAACATTGACCTTCGGAGAGCTATTAAAGGATTAAAAGCTAGGAACATGCTGTCTACAGTGGTAGTTATGTTCACTATGCCCCGGTTACTTACATTCCAGTGCAAAATGTATGTGATGGAGAAGCATCATGGCTCTTCCCTTCCACAACACAGGAAACATCTAATGTGAAACAGTCATTTCATGCAAATGAATGCCTGATTGCATGAACGCTTGGTTCATGTGAGTCTTCTTCTGTCATTTGATCAGGCACTTGTGTGGAGCACCTGGGCCACACTAGATATTACCTGTGTGGTGGAGGGAATTTATGCTGCTTCTCAGTCCCATGATTTTTAGCACCCACTATTGAGTCAAAAGATAAAAGAGCAAATCCTTTCATTGATTAGCATGTACTGGAACCTTGGGAATTTACATACATACTTAAAAGTATTAGAAGCTATTTGATGAAAACTGTAAATAAATATTAAATTGATATGGAGTATTAAACTAGTACTGCAAACACTGTTTTAAATAAATTGAATGAACAGTCTGTTTCCATTATGGTGTTATGGCAAAAGAACACCTAGGATCAGGGCCCTCAAGTTATGGTGTTGTGCCAGCACCAGATCAACCAGCACCAGTACCACAGCTCTTGTCAGCAGTCATTCCTTACCCTGCACTGCTAGGGAAAAACTCCCTGCGGCTCCTTTGTGGCAATACAAAGGTCTTTCAGCTCTATCAAAGATTGTTATACTGGTACAACATTGTGTCTGGCTTTCCTGCAAGTAAACGTTGGCAAGAGAGTAAGAGAGAGTTTGCATTGGCAGAGTCAGCTATCTGTATCACAGCAGCTAGGTGGATCTATAGTACTAGATCTGTCAATTTGTAAGCTTCCACTTACAAAATAAGGCAAGCCTAATAAAACAGACCAATTAATTGTGCCACCTGGAAAGAATGTATCTGAAGGTTTTCATTCAAATGTTTAAACAGATTGTACTGCAGATAGCTTTGTTCAATGTACCTCTTTGTCTGCCCCCTTTCAACATACAAGTGGGCTATTATGTTGTCAAGCAGTGAGTGCTAGGTACGGCTGAAACTCATGGGATTCATAAAGACATAACTTTCAAGTTAGGGACAGGGAAGTAAGGTCAAATAGAAAAACATTCCTCTGGTTATTCCATTGCATAAAACATTTGGGAACCACTGCTACAGAAGACCAAATCTTTTTTGTGGAATGCGACGTTAAGAACAGTAGATTAACTGGAAGGTACAATACAATACATTTCAAACACACTAGTTTGCCTCGTCAGCAATGATCAGATTTAACACTTGGTACTTAAGTAAAAAATACAAAGGCCCCTCAAAGCAAGTGATAAGATAGCAGAACACATGGAGTGTTTTTCTTTAAAAGCACATACAGCAACTCTGCTGACACTAAGCAGGTCTGGGCCATGTCAGGGCCTGGATGAGGAATCATCTAGGTATGTGATATACACTGCTTTGAGTTCGATCATGGAAGAAAGGCAGGATATAGATGTAATAAATGTGTAGGAATTTTCATGTAATAAACAGAATACAGTAGCTGTTATTTTTCTGTTTTTCTCTTTTTAGATACAATATTAACTGACCTTAAAGTAGTAACATTATTAGCGAGTATGAGTCTTCTTTATCACCTTGTCTATCTTTATCTTTTGAGACGAGTGTATGCTCTGCAGTTACTTTGATAAATATTTACATAAAACTTTACCTCTACACAGGTCTTCATTCCTGAGGCAGCAGCATAGTGCAGAGGTGTATTTCTTTTGTTATCAATAGCATCAATAGCTGCTCTTTCATATTCTCCTTGGTCAAGCTTTGCTCCTTTCCATTTCAAGATCATCTGCAGACAATCTGCTCTTCTGAAGTCATCTTCAAACGGCCGTGTCAAGCGAGGCTGAAGAGCTCCATCACATATCATAATCTGAGGTCCCATACAAAGCAAGTGCATAGATGTCTCATTGTGCACATTTCGTTTATTTGGGTTGCCATCTCTTACAAAAAGGAAAGTCCTATACAGAGAAAGTAAAGGAGAAAAATGGTAAATAAGATGCAGGTTTTTATACTGATATGGGAAATAAAGCAAGGACAATTTTGTGACTTCTGTTTTTACCCATCAACAAACCATGCTTGGGGCAGAGACCCAAGAGACTTGCTTGTTAAGGTGCTAAGAAAGTGGGTAGGTGTGTTAAGGAAAGGTTCATATTCTGCCTTTTTCTGTGTCCTTTCTTTAATATTAAGTTGTGAAACCTTTAAAAAGAAAACCACACTTTTATGTAACATAGTTACCTCTCCAAATAGTAGAAGAGAAAAAAATGCTAAATAGGCTTTGGTTTTTGTTCTTTTTAACAAGCACTTATTATCACTCACAGCCTCGTGTGGTGCAGAGTGGTAGGCGGCAGTGAAACTCTCCCCACGACCTGAGTTCAATCTCAGCAGAAGCCGGGTCTCAGGTAGCCGGCTCAGGTCGACTCAGCCTTCCATCCTTCTGAGGTCGGGTGGAAAGGTAGTCACGACTGGGGAAGGCAATGGCAAACCACCCCAGTATAGTTTGCCATGAAAACGCCAGCGTAAGCAGGCATCCCTCTAGGGGTCAGTAATGACCCGGTGCCTGCACAGGAGGAACCTTTCCTTTCCTCTTATCACTCACATGTATCGCTAATGGCAATTGTGATTGTGCCACCACATAATTCCAAGCAGAAGTATCCTATTTTGTATACCATACCACACAAACTTTTGTATATAAATAACATTCATAATTGTAAAAATATATCTCCGAAATACCCGAACAAAAGAAAAACATACATAAAGTTTTTGATTCAAGAATGGAAATTGGTTGACATAAAATGTACTCTTGGCAGTAGCTCTACAAAGTATTTCTACAAGCCTACAGAAACAACAAAAGCAACAAAAATTGAGGCTTATTGTTTATCAGCTAAAAATGTCAGGTTCTTTCAGAGCAAAATGCCCAGGCTGATTTTCACACATCCAGAGGTATGAAATACATTCATGCTCTAGTCTAGCCTTCCCCAATGTGGTGCACTCCAAAAATATGGGACTACAACCTCCACCATTCCCAGCCAGCATGGGCCTAATTAGTATGCTACTTTATATCCCAGGAGGTATATAATGATAGTTCTAATAAGCCAAATGCAAAAGAAAAATACATTTGAAAACTTTTAAATGAACAGGATATTCTGTTGCCGGAAGACTTTCTTGTTTCCATGCACCCTATTTGATGAAGTCTGGCAGGAAACTTAATGAATGCTGTCTACGCTTTATGATATTAGACTGCATTACAGTTCCATTTCAAAAATTTACTCTTGTAATAACTATTTGATAATATACTGCATAATCTAATCTTACTTTATGACTCACTGAATCAAGATGAAGTGTATCTTGTGTTTTGGACTATGATGTGTATCAGTGTTTATAAATACAGGAAGCTTTATTCTTGTGATTCCCTTGTTGAAACAGCTACCCTGGCTTCCAGTCTGTTTCTGGGTAAAATCCAAAGTGCTGATTATAACCTTTAAAGCCATGAATGGTTTAAGACTGGGATATCTGAAGGACTGCCTTCAGATATCCCATTCCCAGTCCTAAAAAGTGTGCTAATTATTCAAGCTCTAATTCTTAAAGTGCTCCCAAATGAATTTTGCTATACAAGCTAAGTTATGTAATTGTTAAAGGGCATTTCAACTGGATCAATTGTATTTAATTATCAATCAAAGTAATGCTCAAATTTTTACACATTACTAAGTAAAAACATTTTGCTTCCTTTAAGATAAACAACCGCTTAAAATACCCATTCAGTCCGGAAGGCTGCGATCCTATACATACTTCCTTGGAAGTAAATCCCACTGAATTCAAAGGACTTATTTCTGAGTAGACATGCTTAGAATTGCCTTGTAAAGCTACTACAAGTACATTTTCATGCTTGAACAATGTGCTAACCCTGCTATTAATTCTGAAGGACATGATCCAATAGCTAACTGATCCTCAAGTTTGTTAATCTACATATTTGCAAAAAGTGACTGGGGGGAGGGTGGGAGAGAGCATTAGTTCCCTTCCTCTACAACAAACACCCCAGCCCCCTTCACTCCTCCATCTCCCAAATGTCTGAACTCCCTTTCCCACCTTCCTCACCCAATGTCCCAACTCCCCTTTCCCCTCCAAATATTGCAGCTCCTTCACCTCACCTCTCCCCAACCAAACAGCTTTGTCTCTTTCTGGGACCAGATCTGAGCACTACTTCCTGCCTCCTAAAGTTCACCTATAGCAGTAATATATTATGGCCTTCTGGAACTCCTGCCAGCCACAGAAGCTGCTACCACCTCATCTTTTCCCCCTAGACTTGGTTGGTTTGTGTAGAAGAGATTGCACTTGCTGTGTTACTGTGCAGTCTGGTGGGCTATAAGCTCCATTCTGTTTTGAACTATTTTCAGCTTGGAGCATAACATAGCTATCTGCCTATATGGTTCTCAAGGTAGTAGGATGTGTGTGTTTTTTTCTTCTGGTGAGACACAGATACATAGTATGATATGCAGTCATTTTTTCACCTACTTTGTAACTGTGTCAGCTGAACTGTTTCTGCTGTGACATGCAAATGAGAAACTTATGTAACTCCTCCACAATTAAATGGCTATATTCCATATAAGGAAATGGCTCGTGCCTCTCATCACAAAGTAAATGTATCCTGGATGCAGAGTTGTTCAATTTATGTTGGGAGAATTTTGAACTTTTCACCAGAAGACGCAGGAAAGGAACTACTTCACATTCATGCTTCCTCTCCCTCCCAGCACTTTGCTGTAACATGAAGACTATCACCACCATCCCAGTAAGCCACTTAGCTTCTCTTAATTCCTTGATTCGATTGGTTTAGAGAAGGAGAAAGATAGAGGAACAAAATAAGACACCTACATTTAAAAAAAAAAAAAAATCTGAAAGTGGGCCCCATATTGCAAGTTGGAGTTAAAAAGTGGGTCTCATGTCTGTAAAGGTTGACGACTGCTAAATTAATGCATATATATTCTTCTTACTCCAAAACTAATTTTCATTTAAGCATCCTTACATGTCAGGGTGCAGAACCTCAGGCCCAAGGACCATATACGCCACCTCCAGGGTTACCCAGATGGCCACACTTCTTTCCCTTGCCCACTTATCATTTGGTGGTTTCCTGGCCTCTGTGCAGTTTTTCCCAGTTCTAAAAGGTTGAAATGCTCCTAAGGTTTAATTACAGACAGTAAGAGCTTTAAAGTATACTGGCATTTTTGGTCCTGCCCCTTTTGTATTTGGCCCACCCACCAGTGGAATGTGGTCCTCGAGAGCATCTTCAAAATAAAATTTAGCCCTGGGATGAAAGAGGTTCAACACCCCTGCTTTAATCTTTCTCAAAACATGGAGATTTGCCCCTTACCTTTTCAAAATGTGTATGCTCTGTTCATAAGTGTTTAACTTTATGTGTCTGGACTTTGCCTAACTCTCTACCTTAAGTAGCTGGTGAAAGGGTCCCTGATTCATGTCAAGAAACTGTCTTTGAGATAATCAAAAATTATCTTCCATTATTCAGTGGATATATTATCAGTAGATACAATACCACACCTACTTGAAAAGTCAAGTAATAATATGAAACGCAGATTAATGAGGAAAATATATTCACAGGATATTACAAACCTCTGGAATCTATGAGAAACTAAAGTAGATAAGGCATGAATAAAAATGACAATTCAGAGCTATGCAGCAGATCTATAGCCAGAGTATCTAAAATTAGAATTTAATCAACCTACAAATACACTATTAAAAAAAGAAAGATATGAAATTTTTAACTGAATTATGTGTCACACCCTAACTAAATACCATTACGGACAGGTATCTGACAGTCAAAATGATAAGTATTTTAATGAATATTTCTTTCCCATAAGTTGTGGCAATACAGTATCACCTTGCTTTTTTGGACTGATGTCATCTTATAGATTTTATTTCCTTTCCCCTTTAATATTTTGCTTTAGGATATTTTAAGATTAGCTAAATTAGGTAAGTAAAGCTGCAGTTCTATACACAATGATCTGGGAGTAAGTCCCATTGGTGCTTGCTTCTTAGTAGCCATGTATAGTATCGTACTACAGGGTTGCAATCGTAAAACACTTACCTGGAAGTAAGCTACATTGGACATAATGGACTCCGAGTATACATGTATTGGTATTGCTTTAAATGTTTCGAAAACAGCCAAACCATTACATCTTCCCTACTTCAAGTCTCAAGTGTTATAATCATTTGAATTTATGGCATACAGATTCCAGAGAATCCTGGCTTATTCACAAGCAGCACGCCGGTGCATGTTGCCCAGTCGTTCCCGCTTGCCTCTTCCTACCAGTGTGAGTGGCTAATGTAACCAGAAACTAAACGTGAAGCAAAAGCTTAGAGTTTTGTCTGAACTGGGATTCCTAATTTGTCACTAACGAGCCAGAATCTGAAGCCAAGCTTTATAGCTGGTTTCCAATTCCTGGCTTGTTTGGCAGCAAAAAACAAAACAGGAGTCCCAGCTCAGATGTAATGCTATGTTTTTGCCTCCTGGTTAGTTTCTGTTTACTTTAGCCACTCTGACGGTAGGAGGAGCCAAGCTGGAGCAATCCTCCAGAATTCTAGCTTATCGTTACGTGAGAATGCACCCAGAAAGTTTGCTTATGTGTGAATAGTTTCCTTTTATGACTTTTGTTGATATTTAGGCTGCAGTCCTACACACACTTACTAGGGAGCAAGTCCAACTGAAATCAATGAGACTTTTGAGTAAACATGCTTAGGACTGTGCTGTTAATAACATTTTATATCACTACACATTATCCTAGTTGTTAAATATCATTATGAATTCATAGTAATTTACATGTTATTGATTTTTTGTAAATAACCAATATGTAACAGAAATTAGGAATTAAAAATATATTTCAGGGTTCAATTAGTGTGCTTATATACATACGGTTAATTTAAAGCAGAAATAACAGTTTTGGCATTGTCATACAATTTATTTTATAATGAGGCAAATATAGCTGTATATAGATCTGATTTTAGGCTGATGATAATTTAAGATATTTGTATATCACTTTTAAGTTCAAGTGGTTTACATAAAAAATAGATCTGGGGCTTAACTGAAATTATGGTTTCTGTGGACAGTATAAATATTTTGCATGAAGATGACTGTTCTGTATTTCTTTTTTGTTGTTATTATTAATAAAATATAATATATAATAAAACAATAATTACAATTCACTTTGAACAAAACTCAGCAGTAGAAGAATCTTCTGCCAAACAGTTACATTTAAGCAAGATGTAGGAGCTCAGGTGGAATAGCTGGCTGCTAAGTGGTCAGAGAGGACTTACCCTCCTATCTGCTCTAGAAGTCTCTTCAGCAGCTGAGGGATGAGACCATTTGTTTTGTCCCGTGTCCCTTTCCTCCTGCCCCCACACCAATGCTGAATGCTTTTTAAAAATAGCTCATGGAAATTCTAAAGCTAAAAAAATTCCCCCAATGAAAATCAAGTAAGCTTTTCCTTTTCCTAAATTTTTGTATCTCTCATTTTGAGAAGCCAATATTACTACAACATTCCAAATGTGTAAGTAACAAACTGGGATTAAAGTCTGTTCCAAATCAGATTAAGAACTTTCAAGATGACCCCTAAAGGTCCATAGTATGGTCTTTATAAGGGAGGGGGCTAAAACCCACGAAACAGTGTGGTGCATATATTGTAGTGAGTAGATAAAAAAGTTGGATTTTGAACTGAGAGACTTGGGTTCAAGCCCTGTCACGTGAACAATGAAGTCACTGTTTCGCCTTGGGCAAGTCATTCTCTACATATAAACTATTTATGACCTACCACACAAGGTTATTATGAGGAAAAGACAAAGCCAGGATCACAGGGAAAGCACCTTTCTTGGCCAGAAGTTGCCTCCAAGGGCCCCCAGCTGCTCACTCAAAGCAGTCGGGTTTAGGCACATTGCCCTCTCACAAAGACCTATTGGCCCAATATAAAGAATGAACTTACTACAATATTGCATTGCACAGAATTTCATGCAACTTAAAACAAGAGGAAAAGCACTAATCTGAAATATTATCACTTGTTTTTAACAGAAACATAACTTTATCACTAGTTAAGCCTGCAGTGTATAAAAAGTGCACAGGGTGGGGACACAGACAAATCACAAGGGCTGCTTTCATATTTTTACTAATGCAAGAGAACACTGCTTCACTAACCGGAGAGAAACATTTTGAGACAAGTTTAACTCCTTCTCTGTTAATCCCTTTTTATCTCTGTTAACCCCTTCTCTGCACCACCAGAAATCTCTATGAATCATGTGTTAAATTGCTGCCTCTCCCTCCGCCCCCACTTCATGGGGTGCGCTCTCTTCTCTCTTTCGCTACTCCCCTATCTTAGTAGCTCCCCCTTTTTCTTTCTGTATCATATAGCACTCTTCACAGGCTTCTATGTATCCCCCTTTCTGTTGCCCCTATTTTTTATCTATTTTCCACTCTTTGACTACAAATGTTTCAGCTAATCCTCTTTTGTCATTACACCTCATAGCATTCTGTTTTCTTTGCAACCCCTTCTTTCAGTACTAACTTTTCTCTTCTTTCTACCCCACTCTCTCTACATTTCCTTGCTGAGTTTAGCAATACCACCAAACAAGACTTTCAGTTTTCCAGTGGTTCACGTCTGTGAAGGAATCTCAGACATAGATGGACCATTCAGCATTAGTGGCTGGCTGCAAGAGGCTGGAAAAACTGAATGAATTCCACCAAATACCTTTGAATCTAGGGAAAGGGCGAGCAATACAAGCGGTCTCCCTTCCAAACTCCCCACTTCTGAAGGGCTTGGCCAAGCCTTAGATACCTCTATGTGTGAAAGAGCAACAAACAATAGGTATTTAAAATCCTCCTAGGACTCCATAATAAGGGGACTTTATGTTGTACAGGCTGATATACACACATTTCTATATCTTAGCAATTTTATTCTCTTACATTGTACAGGCTTTTAGCAGGATTATGAATAACTGCACTAATTAAGGCCAATAGAACACTGACTGAGCAGCAGCAGAAGGATTTTTAGACATCAAAAGATTATGAGAAGTTTCCATTAGTTCAGTGATGTCAGAGTGGTAACACTAGGTATACCACAAGTGAATCATGAGTCAAAGGAGACAAGATATATTTGGAGAAGATATGATTATTCTTCTCTTACCTTCTTTATTTAATGTGCATGGAATTTCACATATCAACCTTGTTTAACAGAATGCATGTTACAGCAGCTCCATTTATTTTAAAAAATTACAAGTGGCTTTTCAGCTTCCAGGGAATAGACAGGCATGAAAGAGATGATGAGAACCCCCTCCTAGGTTAGTGTAGAGTGATGGATATCAAAGGGAACAGAGAGAGCTGTAAACTGCTTTGCCACCTTCCAGGTGAGATACAATGAGCATGAACCAATGGAAGAAGGTTACATGGCTAAGAAATAGCACTTTACTTGTTCTCTGCTTTATTTGGTTGATTAACAAGCCTGATGTCCTAACTGTGACCAGCAGCTGGTTACGACCATAAATTACAACTGTGACTGTGTTAGTTTGGTTGGGAGTGATTGTTGGATGAGTGGAGTGTATGTGTTGAATGGTTGATTGTATTTTTGAATGGTGGGTGGCTGTTGAGAGTGTGTGGGTATTTTTACGACAGTAAGGATGTGCCTAGGAGACTCTGATACAGGGACCCATGGAGGGGACACCACTATTCCAGTGACTTGGGGCAGAAGGAGATACGGCAGGAGGAGAGGGTTGGGACACCAAAGTAGAATGGGTCACAGGTGTTTATACACTGTTCCCCTTCTACCCCTCTCCTCTAGCTCTCATGTAGCTGGTAGCTCTTCCCCTGTGCCCTCCTGTCTTGTGGTGCTGCTATTTAATGCCAGATCGGTCTGCAATAAGACCGCACTCATTCATGATTTGATCATGGAAGAGAGGGCCAACCTGGCATGTATTACTGAGACTTGGGTGGGTGAGCTGGGTGGAGTCAACCTCACTCAGCTCTGCCTACCTGGGTACTCAGTGCAGCACCAACATAGGTTGGAGGGCCGGGGGTGGGGGAGTTGCCGTGGTTCATAGAACTTCCATCTCTATCACCAGGAGACCACTCCATCTCGGAGACGGCCTTGAGTGGTTGCACCTGGTGTTGGGCCATCCAGACAGATTGGGGATGCTGCTGGTGTACCATCCACCCTGCTGTCCAGCATCCTCCCTGACTGAGCTGGCAGAGGCAGTTGCAAGTGTGGTGGTGGAGGAACCCAGGACGGTGGTTCTGGGTGACTTCAACTTCCATGCTGAGGCTGTCTCTGGAGTTCCAGCTCAGGACTTCATGGCTTCCATGACAACCATGGGGCTGTCTCAGTATGCCATTGGCCCAACACATGAAGCAGGTCACATCCTTGATTTGGGTTTTGTTCCAACTTGTGAGATGGGTAGTCCGAAGATTGGGGGGCTCCAAGTAACCCCATTGTCATGGTCAGACCATTTCCTGGTGAGATTTGAACTTAGGGCATTACGCTCCTCCTGCGGGGGTGGGGGCCCTATTCAGATCGTCTGCCCCAGGAGACTGATGGAATCCAATGGATTTCTGAATGCTCTTGGGGATTCTCCAGTGGAGAGAGCTGGTGATCCAGCTGAGACCCTAGCCTCACTGTGGAACAGTGAGATGCGGAGGGCCATCGACTTGATTGCACCTGAGTGCCCTCTCCGGCACTGTGGAGCCTGTTCTGCTCCCTGGTATACTGGGGAGCTGCGGTCAATGAAACAGGCTGGACATTGGCTAGAGCGCAAATGGCACAAGACTCGAAGTGAAGACAACCGAGCACCCTCAGGAGTGCATAATCGTGCCTACTGTGTGGCAG
Source organism: Heloderma suspectum (assembly GCF_057233095.1). Taxonomy (NCBI): domain Eukaryota; kingdom Metazoa; phylum Chordata; class Lepidosauria; order Squamata; family Helodermatidae; genus Heloderma; species Heloderma suspectum. Next base: position 194,300,041 of record NC_139462.1, read on the forward strand.
CGCGAGCAGCAAAGAAGGTTTATTTTGCTGCCTCCGTTGCGTCCTCAAGTAGCCATCCAGCAGAGCTCTTCCAGGTGGTCCAGCGGTTGTTAACATCTTCCCCAGTAAATGGGGCCCTGGCCCCGTTGAGGACTAGCTGTGACATTTTTGCATCGCACTTTGAAGACAAAATTGCTTGTCTCCGCAACGACCTTGATGCTGTTGTTAGTGCAGTAGTAGTCGAGGTGTCTGATGCCACCATCTGCCCGATTCTGTTCCAGTTGTTACGGCCTGATGATGTGGACAAGATGCTTGCAATAATGTGACCAACCACGTGCCCTCTTGATCCCTGTCCCTCCTGGCTAATAAAAGCTAGCCGAGGGGGTATGACTGGGTGGGTCCAGGGAGTGATAAATGCTTCCCTACGGGAAAGGGTGGTTCCTGCTGTCCTTAAGGAGGCAGTAGTGCGGCCACTCCTGAAGAAGCCCGCTCTCGACCCAACGGTATTAGACAACTACCGCCCAGTCGTAAATACCCGTTTTCTAGGGAAGGTACTTGAGAGGGTCATGGCGGACCAACTGCAGGCACTCTTGGAGGATACTGATATCTAGACTCATTTCAATCTGGGTTTCGTCCTGGTTACAGGACTGAATCAGCCTTGGTCGCCCTGATGGATGACCTTTATCGAGAGAGAGACAGGGGGAGTGCAACCCTGTTAATTCTGCTCGATCTCTCATCGGCTTTTGATACCATTGACCATTGTATCCTCCTGGATCGACTCCATGGGATGGGTATTGGAGGCACTGTGCTACAGTGGTTCTGGTCCTACCTATGGGGCCGATTTCAGAGAGTAACATTGGGTGACTATTCCTTGGCCCCTTGGCAATTGAGCTAAGGGATGCTGCAGGGTACCATCTTGTCCCCAGTGTTGTTTAACATCTATATGAAGCCACTGGGAGCGGACATTAGGGGATTTGGAGCTAAATGCCATCAGTATGCTGATGACACGCAGCTATCTCCCTGTGACATCTGAATCAGGAGAGGCTGTGCAAGTCCTGAATCCGTGCACAGACTCAGTAATGGGCTGGATGAGGGCCAATAAACTTAAGCTGAATCCTGGCAAGACGAAAGCCCTGTGGGTGAGTGGTTCCTGGGTCCAGAAGATAGGCTCATTGCCTGTTCTGGATGGGGTTGCACTCCCTCTGAAAGATCAGGTCCATAGTCTGGGGGTACTCCTAGATCCATCATTGTCGTTGGAGGCCCAAGTGGTCGCGGCGGCTCGGCGTGCCTTTACCAGCTTTGGCTGGTTCGCCAGCTACGGCCTCTCCTGGATGGGGATAGCTTGACCACAGTGGTACAGGCATTAGTAACCTCAAGACTGGATTACTGCAATGCGCTCTATGTGGGGCTGCCCTTAAGGCTGGTCCGGAAGCTGGAGCTAGAGCGGAATGCAGCAGCTCAGCTGATGTCGGGAGCTGCCCTTTTTCAGCACGTAACTCCTTTGCTGAGGGAACTGCACTGGCTACCTATTTGCTACCGGGCCAGGTTTAAGGTATTAGTACTAGTGTACAAAGCCCTAAACAACTTGGGACCAGGATACCGGAGAGAGAGCCTCATCTTTACCAACCTGCTCATCACTGAGGTCATCAGAGGGCATGTTCCTGGTGGTTCCACATGGACCCATGGCCCGGTTGAAGTCCACCAGGAAGAAAGCCTTCAGTGTGATGGCCCCCTTCCTGTGGAATCCCCTGCCTTTAGAGATCAGGCAGGCGTCAACATTGTGAATGTCCAGCACCTCCTGAAGATGTTGTTATTTCAAGAGGCCTTCCTTGCATGACCAGCAGCGGTTTGTTAAATTCCACCTTGTTGGGATTTGTCTTTTTAAAAACACACACGTTTTAACTCTTTTAACCTGTTGTTTTATTCTTTTATCATGTTGTTCACCGCTCCAATATCTTCTGATGTGGAGCGGTATATAAATATTGTAAATAAATAAATAAACCCATGGTGCTGTTACAAACTCAGTTCTCATCTCTCTCATTTCCTATCTTTTTCATCTGTTATCAAGTAATTTGCTAGGAGAGGTCTGGGAATAAGGAAAGGAGAAAAGTGGCGGGGAGGTGTCTGGAGATTCACAAGTAGACAAAAAAGCAAGTTAGGGAACATAGGAAGCTACCTTATACTGAGTCAGACCAATGGTCCATGTTGCCCAGTACTGTTGACACCCACTGGCAGCAGCTCTCCAGGGTTTCAGGCAGGATTTTTTCCAGTCCTATCTGAGGATGCTGGGGATTGAGCCTGGGACCTTATCCAGGTAAAGCATGTGCTCTACCACTGAGTCACAGCCCCTCCCCTATGCTTTGCTTTCCTTAGCTTTATGCGAGTTATGTTGGAAAGGCAATTCCAAAATTTAGCTAACTTTAAATGGTTATCTTAACAAGTGCTTAAGTTATCTTTAAATCAAAGTATAGTCTGTATGGATGTGAAACAGCTACAAGGAGTAGACAAACATAGTACTATAGAGTAATGCAACAGCAAACGGAATGCTGTAACAATTATATACAGTAATGAAGGGAAGGAGGGATTTCAGACCAATTAGTTCTCCATCATGTTTATTGCAGAAGTTAAGATTAAGGAACACTTCAAAGAGAGTACAGAGCATAGTTACAACTAAATAAGATGAATAAAAATGAAGACAAGAGGGATGTCTTATTGACAAATCTGAGAACTTCCTTATGTGCTGCTAAAGTAGCAGTTAAAAAGGAATTGAGGGAAGGAGATGTTCTTCCTGCCTTTGAGCCAGCCTCAAAGCATGAGATTTCCCTGCTTGCATGGAGGGGCTAGAATGGTCTCTGAAGCTCTAGACATTTCCAAAATGCTGCTGTGCATGGGTACAGAACCCATACTTGTGATATCATAATGATGACAAAGAAGAAAGTGCTATTATAACAATAATCAAGATCCACAGAACTATGTCTGGAATGCCTAGGGGCCTGGGTATGGCCTATAGATTTTTAAAAGCCCCTTTTTTCTTTGAACAGCAGACCCACCTACCCCACGCTTTTGAAAGCCCCCTTTATTTTAAAGTAATTTGTCTTGTGGTATGGGGGTATGCGATTTGAGAAATATAAGACTAAAACCTGCTTGGACACACAAACTCGTTGCAGTTTTCTTTGGCGCTCTGCCATAGTGCTGATGTACTATAGTTTGTATAAACAACAAACCTAAATTTAAATACTTGTGCATCAAAAAGGGCTATTATATAAGCTTATCACGATGTAACTAAGCTGAATGCATATTATGTCACTTAGTACATCGAAGTGAATTATGGATGAAACAACAATACTCACCCTAATATTCGATTCATCCCATGCCTAGCAGCATAATGTAATGGAGTATTATGCTGGTAAGGCTCTCCATAAGAAATATTAGGATCCAAAGATTCTTTTAGTTGAGGGTTGCTCTCGTATATTTGGCAGGCCAAATTTTCATCTCCATTTATAAGTGCTTTGCGAAATTTAGTAGTTGTATTTCCCATGTTGTTTTTAATAGGGAGATGCTTCCTCTGTTCCCTTCAATCAGTTAGTGTGTAGGTCAGCAACATGATTTATATTCTGAAAGAAACAAACAGTATTTCAAATTGTGCTGAAGATTCTCTAATAGTTTATCCAAATCTGATCAAACTGAATCCTTAAGGCAAATCACAATTTAAAATGCATTTTATTGTCCTTATTTGAACAGGAAGAAATTCTTCCATCTAGTTCTACACAGTTTAACTTCTGCTCTGTTAAACTATAACATCTTTACTACATAAACATGGTAAAACATTATTTGCAAATACACACTTTGGACCTTAACCGGGGACACACACACACAAGAATAACACTTCCTTAACCTTGCCCTGCAGTGATACAAGACAAGTCTCAAACTATAGCATTTTTAATTGTAAATTAAGAGACACTGGAATTGAAAACTGGAGTTGGAAGATAGCCTTGAGAGGTAAAATGCTTCAGACACTTTTATTTATTAAAATAAATAATGTGCCATTTAAAACAGAGTGAGGTCTCCTTAACTCAGTAACTGGGGAAGCAACATTTTCCAGTAGCTTCTATTGATACTTTTAAGTATGGCATTGTAGAGAAAGACTTCAGTATACCTTGCTGAAACACACAGTCTGAGCCTTAACTAGGAATTTCATGGGCAAACATTTTTAGCATGAAAAAGAGGCTTCCATGGACTTCAAATGTTCTTCTAAAGACCTTAAAACACTTAACAGTTTTGTGCTATTTTGATTCCATTTATTAAAATCTGCTTCAGAACAATTTTTTTTAGAACATGATTCTTCTTACTAGCTGTGTGAGCCAGCCAATCAGGGAGCACAAGGCCAGTGTGATGGTATCACAATGCCACACAGACAAGCATATTTCACTATGTGATTAGGGTATGAAGCCAAATTAGATACAATCCATTACAGCAATCCAAGCAGGATGTTAACACACCACACCATGGATAAGCGTGACCAGACTATCTCTGCCCCAAAGCATTTGCAAATGGAGCACCAACTTAAGCTGATGCCACAGAAGCCATTAGTGACTTCAAATATAAGGTTGGATCTAATAGCAATTCTAAACTGCGAATCTTATCTTAAGGGGGCATGCAATCATATTTAGAACATCTTGAACTTCACCTCAATAGCACAAGTGTCTCCATTTTGTCAAAACTGAACTTCAGCTTATTAACCCACATCTAGTCCATTACTGAACTTCAATACTTGTTGAATACCTATTATTCACAAGCCAGCATTCCCTCATCAAACTTTTTACCTCCTCCAAAACTTATATATTCATCCTACACTAATTTCAGCATAAAATGATCTGTCTCTAATAAGCTGAAGCCTTTCAAATTATGTCTCCTGCACATTCATGCAAGAATTCTTCCATAACACCATTTCCTGCCCAGCCCATTTTTAGGGGTTTCCCCGTGGCAGACAGCCAACGTCAGAAACCAGAACACACTCCAAATATAACAACTGAAGCCAGAGTGTGGGGAACTATTCAAGCAAAGTGGAGATGACAGGTAAGGAGGCAATCCAAAAGAGAAGGAGGAAGGCAACAGCACAAAGCAAGAGGTAGGCAGGTCAGTCTGGAAAGCATGGAAGAGAAGCTTTAGCATATACACAGACAAAGGCCTGTGCCAGATAATGGAAGCTAATATTCTCAACATAGTCAACAATCAAAACAGACATGGGTAATGCTTATCAGGCAGCCTATTAAAAGAAAACAAGCCTCTGCTATTGAAGACCTACAATAACTGCTAGCTAAGTTCCAGTTCAACACCCTACAGTACTGCCATGCTCAGACCATGTGCTAACATACTCAAACCACACACTAGGAATGGCATTTGAATGTATTTCCCAAACATTTACTAGTTTGATGATACATTTTTCAGATGAATCTGTGTCATTTACCTAACATTTATGCCAGTAGTGTTTCTTTAGATATTTTTAGAAGCTCCAGCCATTAATACAGTCACAACAATCAACCTGACTATGGGTTGGATCTAGACTTAGTTATACTTAGATTATACCCACTGAAAGCAATGTAAGCTAGTCATGACTTAAATCCCATTGATCTCAATGGGTATGATCAAAGTATGGCTAAGCCAGGATCCAACATATTTATTAGTTTATTAAAGCATTTCTATACCACTTTTCAGCCCTAAAAAGAGCCCTCAAAACAGTTCACAGTACACTAAAACAATAAAATCCTACATTTTAAGACATTACAAACAACATTTAAGCAAAGATGAGGAGCAAAAATTAAAAGCAAAGAGAGCAGAACCCCAAACCCTTTATCTGAGATTTTTTATAAGGAGGTTGTACAGCAGATATAGACGTTGTCGAGCAGATATAAAGTCTCAGGGAGAAGTAAAGGCACAGGAAAGAAAAACACCTAAGGAATGAAAGACAGAAAACAGGAATGCCTGGAGCATGAACACACTGATTAGATTATGGAACATATGGCTAATTAAACTATCAGTGACAATAAGCTTTGCACAGGGAAGCAAAAAGGCAGGCAAGGTGGAAGGAAGGAAGAATACAAAAGAAAGGAATGAAAGATGCAAATGTATTTAAGCACTGCATCTTATAGTGCTAGCATGCAAGTTAATTTATTTGGAATGAATAAATAATACACAATATAAACATAATAGCAGAAGTAGCCCTAAGGTTCAGCTACAAGGTTTTCCACACAGGTTAATAATAATTCTGTTTTAAAGCCGAACACTCTAGTATTAATGTTAACAATATTCCTGAAAAATCAGTTACATAAAATGATGATTTTAAGACCATTTTAAAACAGGACCCTAATGTTTTTAGAATTTTTACTGAGAGTACTCATATGTTTCCCAAAAGGTCTATAATAGTTTAAGTGTTTTAAGTCCAAAGTCAGATTTTAATTCTAAAAATGTACTGTTACCTGCACAAAAGTGCAGCAATAATTTTAATAGAACAGAAATTACACTTATATTTCAAGACTGGGATGCAAAGAACTATTTTGACTATATTGTGGATTCTTTTTAAATTGTGCTTTGAACAGCAGCCCTCCATAACATAACAGAAACTGCTTTTTAAATGCCTCTGTTTCAAAAATGGTTTGCCATGTGGCACAGTGGACCCCTGTATAAAAACACATAGTCCCAAAGTCCCCTTGGGCATATGGAATTAAATATATGGTTCTTTGGATACTGGCCAAATAACCACCAACAACAGATTATTTTTTTCTCAATTAATCAAATAAATAAATATCAGATTCTGTTTCAAGCAGATCATAATATAAGTAAATAATAGGGAGACTGGGTCAAAAACAATTTGAGTAATGTAGTGAGATGGATTTACAATGGCAAAAACCTTCTGCTCATGGGTAAGATCTATGCATCTGGCCTTCTGCAGGTTCATTAGTGAACCAGGGAGCTGCAAGTGCAGTGGCAAACTGCTGTGCACATGGAGGTCCCAGCACTCTCCAATCTGGGAAGAGAAAGGAAACCCAACCAATCTCTACTTCTTCTGGCAATGATCTGCAGCTGAGAGAAGTAAGAACATAACTCCATTGGATCATACTGAAGGCCTATCTTGTACAGCAATATGTTCCCACACTGACCAACCAGATACTACGGAAAACCTACATGGGACATGAGGGCAACAGCCAGTCATTTTGAGAGACATACTGGCTCTGACCCTAGAGGTGGCATATAGCCATCATGACTAGTAGCCACTGATATCCTTCATGAATTTCTCTACTCTCTTTCTAAAGCAATCTAAGTTAGTGGCTGTCACCATTTCTTGTGGTAGAGAATTCTATGAAGTACTATGTGAAGAAATAACTGCTATAGTCTGTCCTGAATATTTTGCCTGTCCAGAACCATTCAGCCTCCTTGGATAACTTCAAGCTCTAAGATTATGAGGAGAAAAACATGAAAGGAAGACCTGTGAGTAGAATTCTGCTTACAGATTTCTGGATTTGGACAATTGTGCACATCTTTACCAGTAATAATCTTGCCCATCCCCCAATAAAAAGTTGTGGAGAGGGACAGCTAACAATTTATAGTTTTGATGATACAAGCTCCAAAAGATTTCTCTAATTTAGAGAAAATCTGAATGCATATATACCTGGAATTGTCATTACGATTGCCCCCTTTCCATGCAATACTAAGAGACTGACTGACATTATTGCTCTCCTAAAGGCATCACTTTTCCTTCTAACAAATATATAGGTCAATTTTTCTCTGACAATGAAGCGATTTAACCAGTCACAGAATCAGCGAATCAGAGAATTGTAGGGTTGGAAGGGGCCTACAAGGCCATCGAGTCCAACCCCCCTGCTCAATGCAGGAATCCAGGTCAGAGCATCCCGGACAGATGGCTGTCCAGCCTCGTCTTTAATGCCTTCAGTGTGGGAGAGCCCACTACCTCCCTAGATAATTGGTTCCATTGTCCTATTGCTCTAACAGTTGGAAGTTTTCCTGATGTTCAGCCGGAACCTGGCTTCCTATAACTTGAGCCCATTATTCCGTGTCCTGCACTCTGGGATGACTGAGAAGAGATCCTGGCCTTCCTCTCTGTGACAAGCTTTCAAGTATTTGAAGAGCGCTATCATATCACCCATCAGTCTTCTCAAGGCTAAACATGCCCAGTTCTTTCAGTCTCTCTTCATAGGGCTTTGTTTCCAGTCCCCTGATCATCTTCGTTGTCCTCCTCTGAACACTCTCCAGTTTGTCTGCATCCTTCTTAAAATGTGGTGCCCAGAATTGGACACAGTACTCACAATGAGGCCTAACCAGTGCTGAGTAGAGGGAGACTAGTACTTCCCGGGATTTGGAAGCTTTGCTTCTGTTAATGAAGCCCAAAACACCATCTGCCTTTTTTGCAGCCACATCACATTGTTGGCTCATATTCAGCTTGTGATCGACAACAATTCCAACGTCCTTCTCGTGTGTAGTGTTGTTGAGCCATGTATCCCCCATCTTGTAACTGTGCATTTGGTTTCGTTTTCCTAGGTGCAGAACTTGGCATTTATCCCTATTAAATCTTATTCTGTGGTTTTCTGCCCAGCGCTCCAGTCTATCCAGATCACTTTGAATTTTGTTTCTGTCTTCCAAAGTATTACCTATCCCACCCAATTTGGTGTCATCTGCAAATGTGATAAGCATTCCCTGCACCTCCTCATCTAAGTCATTAATAAAAATGTTGAAGAGCACTGGGCCCAGGACCGAGCCCTGCGGTACCCCGCTCGTTACCTCTCTCCAGTTGGAGAAGATCCCATTGATAAGCACTCTTGGAGTCCGATTCTGTAGCCAACTGTGGATCCACCATATCGTTGTTTCATCTAGCCCACTTTGAGCTAGTTTGCTCATCAGGAGATCATGGGGCACTTTGTCGAAAGCTTTGCTGAAGTCGAGGTATATTATGTCCACAGCATTCCCACAGTCCACAAGGGAGGTTACTTTTTTGGGAGAAGACTGAACCAAATTGAGCACTTCTGCCTTTTCTTTGTCATCTGTTATCATTTTGCCATCCTTATTTAATAGCTGAACCACCATTTCTTTCCTCTGTCTTTTACTATGCACATAGCTGAAGAAAGCCTTTTTGTTGCTTTTAGTATCCCTAACTTCAGCTTGTTCTCAGCTTTAGCCTTCCTGACGCCACCCCTGCAATTCTGTGCTACCTGCCTGTACTCTTCCTTTGTTGCTTGGCCTTCTCTCCACTTCCTATATGTGTCCTTTTTTGTTTTCAGGTCATCTCTGAGCTGTTTGTGAAGCCACATTGGCTTCTTCTGTTGTCTTCCACCTTTTCTTCTTGTTAGAATTGTTTGTAATTGTGCCTTGAGAATTTCCTTTTTTAAAAGCTCCCACCCATCTTGGACTCCTTTTCTCGTTAGAGTCGCTTGAAATGGGACCCAGTTATCACTGTTCTGAGTTTATTAAAATCAGCTTTCCTAAAATCCAGGGTATGTGTTTGACTACACTCGGCTTTTGCTTCCCTTAGAACCAAGAACTCAAGTACAACATGGTCGCTTTCCCCCAGAGTTCCTGTAACTGCTACTTTATCCACGGTCATCTCTCTTGGTTAGGATCAAGTCAAGGATAGCCGATCCTCTAGTTCCTTCCTCTACTTTCTGTAGTAGAAAGTTATCTGACACACAAGTCAGGAATTACCTGGAGGGGACATGTTTTGCAGAATTTGTCTCCCAACAAATATTGGGAAAATTGAAGTCCCCCATTACTACTACATCATGGTTCCTTGAAACATTAGCAATTTGCTTTTCAAAAGTTTCATCCTCGTCTTCTCCTTGATTGGGTGGCCGGTAGTAGACTCCGATCACCAGGTTCCTTTTATTCTTTGCTCCATTTATTTTGATCCAGATGCTCTCGATGGGGCTACCAAGCTCATCCTCTTGCATTTTTGTGCAGATATATGTATTTTTGACATACAGTGCAACCCCACCTCCCTTTCTGTTCCTCCTGTTCTTTTTGAACAAGTTATATTCTTCAATTGCTGTATTCCAGTCATGACAGTCATCCCACCAAGTCTCAGTTATACCTATCAAGGCTTCCTTCTTCGTAAACCAGATATTTCTGGCAACGTATAGCAGAGATGGTGTTAAACTGTAAAGAAAAAGCAGAGCCAGATGCAGCCTTTTTTATGTGTGGTGTATTCCAAAGCTCAATATCATGTACCAATGAAATGCTATAGTGAAAATATCTATATAATTTTTAGATCATTATATAAATGGTAGGTGATTCATCCCCTTCATGGATCGCTGCCTTGTTGTGGCGAAGGGGCTTGTGTAACTCAGTGAAGCCATAAGCTATGCCGTGCAGGGCCACCCAAGATGGACAGGTCATGGCAGAGAGTTCTGACAAAATGTGGTCCACTGGAGAAGGAAATGGCAACCCACTCCAGTATTCTTGCCAAGAAAACCCTATGGAACGTATCACAAGGCTAAAAGAGATGACGCCGGAAGATGAGCCCCTCAGGTCGGAAGGTGTCCAATATACTACTGGGGAAGAGCAGAGGGTATTTCCAAGTAGTGCCAGAAAGAGTGAAGCGGCTGGGCCAAAGCCGAAAGGACACTCAGCTGTGGATGTGTCTGGTGGTGAAAAGAAAATCCGATGCTATAAAGAACAATACTGTTTAGGAACCTGGAATGTTAGATCAATGAATCAAAGTAAGCTGGAGGTGGTCAAACATGGGATGGCAAGATTGAACATCGACATCTTGGGAATCAGCGAACTAAAATGGACAGGAATGGGCGAATTTAATTCAGGTGACCATCATATCTACTACTGTGGGCAATAGAAATGGAGTAGCACTCATAGTCAACAAAAGGGTGGGAAAAGCAGTACTGGGGTACAATCTTAAAAATGACAGAATGATCTCAGTACGAATCCAAGGCAAACCATTCAACATCACAGTAATTCAAGTCTATGCCCCAACCACTGAGGCCGAAGAAGCTGAGGTTGATCGGTTCTATGAAGATCTACAACACCTTCTAGAACTAACACCAAAAAAAGATGTCCTCTTCATCATAGGGGATTGGAATGCTAAAGTAGGAAGTCAAGAAATCACCGGGATAACAGGCAGGCATGGCCTTGGTGTACAAAATGAAGCAGGACAAAAGCTAATAGAGTTTTGCCAAGAGAACAAGCTGATCATAGCAAACACTCTTTTCCAACAGCACAAGAGACGATTCTACACATGGACATCACCAGATGGTCAATATCGAAATCAGATTGATTATGTACTTTGCAGCCAAAGATGGAGAAGCTCCATACAGTCAGTAAAAACAAGACCTGGAGCTGACTGTGGCTCAGATCATGAGCTGCTTCTTGCAAAATTTCGGCTTAAATTGAAGAACGTAGGGAAAACCACTAAACCATTCCGGTATGACCTAAATCATACCCCTTATGAATACACAGTGGAGGTGAGGAATAGATTTCAGGGATTAGACCTGATAGACAGAGTGCCTGAGGAACTATGGACGGAGGTCCGTAACATTGTTCAGGAGGCAGCAACTCAATCCATCCCAAAGAAAAAGAAATGCAAGAAAGCCAAGTGGCTGTCTGATGAGGCTTTACAAGTAGCTGAGGAAAGAAGGGAAGCAAAAAGCAAGGGAGAAAGGGGAAGATATATCCAACTGAATGCAGAGTTCCAGAGAATAGCAAGGAGAGACAAGAAGGCCTTCTTAAATGAACAATGCAAGGAAATCGAGGAAAACAACAGAATGGGAAAGACTAGAGATCTCTTCAAGAAAATTGGAGATCTCAAGGGAACGTTTTGTGCAAAGACTGGCATGATAAAGGACAAAGAAGGCAGGGACCTCACAGAAGCAGATGAGATTAAGAAGAGGTGGAAAGAATACACAGAAGAACTATACAGGAAAGATCTGAATGTCCCTGATAGCCATGATAGTGCGGTCACTGAACTTGAGCCGGACATCCTCGAGAGTGAAGTCAAGTGGGCCTTAGGAAGCATTAGTAACAACAAAGCTAGCGGAGATGACAGTATTCCAGCTGAGCTATTTAAAATCCTAAAAGATGATGCTGTTAAAGTGCTGCATTCAATATGCCAACAAATTTGGAACACTCAGCAATGGCCGCAAGACTGGAAAAGGTCAGTTTACATTCCAATTCCAAAGAAGGGCAACGCCAAAGAGTGTTCAAACTACCGCACAATTGCGCTCATTTCACATGCCAGCAAGGTGATGCTCAAAATCCTACAAGCTAGGCTTCAGCAGTATGCGAACCGAGAACTACCGGAAGTACAAGCTGGGTTTCGAAGAGGCAGAGGAACTAGAGATCAAATCGCCAACATTCGCTGCATCATGGAGAAAGCAAGAGAATTCTAGAAAAACGTCTATTTCTGCTTCATTGACTACGCTAAAGCCTTTGATTGTGTGGATCACAACAAACTGTGGCAAATTCTTAAAGTGATGGGAGTACCAGACCACCTTACCTGTCTCCTGAGAAACCTGTACGAGGGTCAAGAAGCAACGGTAAGAACCGGACATGGAACAACCGAGTGGTTCAAAATTGGGAAAGGAGTACGACAAGGCTGCATATTGTCACCCTGCTTATTTAACTTATATGCAGAGTACATCATGAGAAATGCTGGGTTGGATGAATCAGAGGTCGGAATTAAGATTGCCGGGAGAATTATCAACAACCTCCGATGTGCAGACGATACCACCCTAATGGCAGAAAGTGAAGAGGATCTCAAGAGCCTCTTGTTGAGGATGAAAGAGGAGAGTGCAAAAGCTGGTTTGAAACTCAACATTACAAAAACTAAGATCATGGCATCTGGCCCTATCACTTCCTGGCATATGGAAGGCGAAGAAATGGAAGAAGTGACAGATTTTACTTTCTTGGGCTCCAAGATCACCGCAGACGGTGACTGTAGCCATGAAATTAAAAGACGCTTGCTCCTTGGGAGGAAAGCTATGGCCAACCTAGACAGCATAGTAAGAAGCAGAGACATCACCTTGCCAACAAAGGTCCGTCTAATCAAAGCTATGGTTTTCCCAGTAGTAATGTATGGCTGTGAGAGCTGGACTATAAGGAAGGCTGAGCACCGAAGAATTGATGCTTTCGAACTGTGGTGCTGGAGAAGACTCTTACAAGTCCCCTGGACTGCAAGGAGGTCCAATCAGTCCTTCCTAAAGGAAATCAACCCTGAGTGCTCATTGGAAGGACAGATACTGAAGCTGAAGCTCAAATATTTTGGCCACCTAATGCGATGAGAAAACTCTCTGGAAAAGACCCTGATGCTGGGAAAGACTGAAGGCAAAAGGAGAAGGGGACGGCAGAGGATGAGATGGCTAGATAGCATCACCGATGCAATGAATATGAACCTGAGCACACTCCGGGAGAGTGCGCAGGACAGGAAGGCGTGGCGTGCTATGGTCCATGGGGTCACGAAGAGTCGGACACGACTGAACGACTGAACAACAACCATGTGCTTCACAGTCTGGCTTTCTTCCTACATGTGTCTGAAGACTATTATTGGGCGCTATCAGAGCTGTTCTCTCCATTGCGGTACATGAGCCTTCATCCATTGTTACCCCCAACTTTACATCTCCCTTCCTCGTAGGATTCAGTTTAAAGTCCTCCTGATGAAGTTCTTCATGCTGTGGCCAAACACATTCTTCCCAGCCTTTATGAGGTGCAACCCATCCCTTGCCAACAGCCCATCTTCCAGGAAGTATAGCCCGTGGTCCCAGAATCCAAATCTCTCACGCCATCACCACCTTCGTAGCCAGTCATTCACCTGGAGTATTTTTCTTTCCCTTTCTATCCCTCTTCGAACTACTGGAAGGGTGGATGAGAAAACTATCTGGGCCCCAAAGTTCTTGGGTTTCCTTCCCAAAGCTTCAAAATCTGATGTGATTTCTTCATAGCTCCGCTTGGCGGTATCATTTGTTCCCACATGGATGAGAAGAAAGGGATACCTGTCAGTGGGCTTTATGAGTGCAGGCAACCTTTCAGTCACGTCTCTAATCTGACCTCCCAGGAGACAACATTCCTGGTGAGTCCACGGGTCTTCGCGTCATACTTGGGTCTCGATGCCACACAGCAAGGAATCTCCCACTACTACTACTCTTCTCTTCTTCTTGTTGTAGGCCTGGATTTCATCACCTCTGCTTGACTGACCTTCAGCCTCTTGCTCACTTTCATGCAGGTTCCCCTGTAATTCTTCCTCTGCAAGCTGTCCTCCAATCTCATCCTCAAGTACCTGGAATTGGTTCCACAGCTCCACTGCTTCCACTGGTGCAGAGTGGCGTCTAGTTCTTCTTCTCCTAACTGTCATCCTTTTCCAAGGAGTATCCTCTACTGCATTTTTCCTCACCTCATTATTTCCCTCTTCTGCCTCAGCTTGCTCTTGCTTTTCAAACTTCCGGTCTTCACTTTGCTGCTGTAGTTCCCCCATTCTGTCGAAGAACTCTTCGTGTTCTCTTATTCCCCAGAGGGTCGACAGTCGCCGCTCCAGTCCTCTTACTTTTTCTTCCAGCAGCATGATCAACTTGCACTTGTTGCAGGTGTAGGCCATGTTGTTCTCAGGCAAGAAAACAAACACTGCACGCACGTTGCAGGTCACCACCACTGGAGAGTCTTGTCCTTCCATAGCCTCTTTTCCCTTTTTGTATCTAGCTTTCTGATTGTTCTAGACTAGCCTGTGCCTGCTCCTCTACTCACTAGAGGTTAAAAGCAGAGTCCCACTGGTGTGGAAGTGTGTATTACAAGAAAAATAATTTTTAAAAAAATGTTAGGGGCCTCCCCCTTGACCTCCCCTGCCCAACTCCTGTTTGCTCCCCCGTTCGGTCGCGCTGGTTGCTCGCTCTCTGGGGGCTTGCTTGCTTCTGTAGTCCCTGGACCAGCTTCCTCTGCTCTGCTCAGCTCAGAGGCGGGTAACAGTCTATTTAAAGACATTTCATTTCAAAACATAAAAACTAGTAACAAAATGAAATACACCATTTCAAAAGGCAGCATTAAAATTTATATGAAGTCTAAGATTATTTAAGAATTATTTGAAATTATTACTGAAGTTATTTAACAACTTGTGTGTTGGGGAGAGAGAACAGACTTTCAGAGCTGATTCTTATGCTTCCAAGAAGCTGAAGTCCATAATCACATAACCATATGGAAATCAGTTCCTCTGAAATAGCCCTATATGAAAATCTCAAAAGCTACCATTGTTTGCAGTTTTTTTCTGACATAATTTTTCATATGTTTATGTTGGGGGGAGGTTACTTTAGGACAAATAGCTCCATGTCAGAATGTGGTCCTCACACTTTATTCTACAATATCACGCCAATAGCCCAGTTTGGACCTTACTGAGCCTTTTGCCCATGCATGAGATGCAACTAAACCAGGATGTCTTTAATTAACCATAAATTCCCATTTCATCCAAACAAAACAACTCTAGTTAACTAGAGACTTCTAGTTTATTAATGATTCCAACAGACCAACATATTAGTGCCAATTATATCTTATAAAGAGTAAATGGCTGAAGGAAGTGATGGATATCTGTCAGACGTTGCTCTGAACACATTGTATATTCATGCTATCCCTTATATAAAGCTGTCCCTGAAGGAAATCTAGCCAAAATAATCAGTGATCTTAACAATGTAATCAAGATCACCATGCTTTGCTACACCTGGAATAGAGGAAATCATCCCAACATTATTATATATGAAATTTTCCCACAGAGACATCAAGGTGTGAAGTAACGTACTCCTCATATATCTGCGGATGTAACACATACTCAATGATTTCAGCAGAAATATACAAATATTCAATTGTATAGTAATATTGCAAATCACAACTATTAGCATACAAGTAGGATAATTAAAGTCAACTGTTAATTAGAAAACTCTTATCTTCAAACAACAAAGACGACTTAGCGATTTTGCTGCGCCAGGAGGCAGAGGAAAGCATTTTACAGCTACTAAGTAACTAAGGATACATTCTCCCACCAAGCATTAACATCAAGTTGTGTCTCTGTTGCAGTTGCCAAGCAAAGTCGCTCAGGAAGTTAAGAATAGTGGTGACACAGACCAATTGGCTAAGGTATTTCCCCTTCAAGAGTACTGCTCTGAACAAAATATCCTAGGTTCTCCAATGGACAATCCAGCAGTTCAAAGTAACACTAAAGAAAATTTAAAAAATAAAAATAATGAATATTTGTCTTTGTACAGATGTAGCATTCTGAATTTGTCAACAGTTAAGCAACTGAAAGCCAGAGGATAGTGCATTTCCCACACCTCCACCCAATTTTGTGTGATCCCTCTGCACTGCAGTTCATGCTGTTCAAGGCTCTGTGGATCTGGTTTTTGAGCGAACTGCTTCCACTCACATAACCACCGGATACAGTCCTAAATGTTTCCAAAAACATACACAGTACAATAAAACCAAACCTGTCCTTTTTAAACAGCTGTTGCTTTTTCTTCTTTTCTTTTTTGACAAACCTTACCAATTTGGGGGCAGTTTATAGAATTTGTAACCCACAAAAGCAATCCTTTAACTCACTTCAGCTTTTGTTCTTTTATAAATGATGAATACTCAGCAAACAAGACTTTGTTTACAAGTTGTCAGAAAAAAAAATCTGTACATGGTTTCATTATGTTCTCCCATTTCTCCACACTCTCCTCCAACTTTTTTTTCTACCATACTCATTACAATTGATTATTACTTAACTTGAGATCTTTCGCATCTCAATCTTATGCATGGCTACTCAGAAGTAAGTCCTGTTGAGTTCAGTGGGACTTACTCCCAGCCAAGTGTATAGGTTTGCAGCCATAATTCTCTTACCCACCTTCCATTTGTCTTCTACCATCTTGAACTTTTCAGTGTTCAAGAACCAATCTTCCATCCAAACTCACAATGTCTTTTTCCATCTCTTGCCTCCATCCTTTTTGTTAGCTGTACTTCACCACTGATATCCATTGTTCACCCCTGCCCCAAGATGGCCTCCTCGCTCTCATCCTTTAAAAACTGAAGACCCATCTGTTTAATTTGAACTTTCCTAACATTGCCCTTTCCTTTCTGATTCCCCCATCTCTTCCCTTCCTTTCATATTACATTTTAATTTAGACTGCAATCTTGTGGCAAGGCTCTCTCTCTCTCTCTCTCTCTCTCTCTCATAGCAAGCACATGCTAGATCAGTTCAGATGTAACACCAAACAACAGCTTAGTGCTACATGAAAGAGCCCTGTACTTATGTGCTCCTTTGTTTCCCTCACAAGATCTGATTTCCCCCTCCCCATTTTTCATCTTATTTGCATTGACTGCTACTTAAAATGTGTATTAGAAAGCGGGCTGGTACAAGACATTTTGCTCCTTGAGGCGAAGGACACGATAGCACCTTCCCCCCATTCCAACTACAAAAGCCAACCAGACTGGTATCTGTATCTTATTTCAGTAATGGTGACAGGTCAGTGTCCTCCACCACACCTGAGGGCAGCAGACTAGCTTAGGGGGTATAGGACAGGCTATATGGCACACACAGGTCTGTCCTCCCCAAACCTCGCCACTGTTCCCCCAGCATCTGCTGCCTGAGGCAGCCGCTTCATTCTGCCTAATGATAGGGACAGCCCTATTAGTAATAGAGAACATTAATAAAGTTTAGTGACCACAGTTAAGTGAGTGGGGACCTCAACTTGGATTTGATTACGGAGTGGTCTGTGACAGACTGTACCTCATAGATTCCACTGTTTACAATTTCCCCCCTCTATATCCATATGTGCATGCACATGCTAAACGAAGATAACGCTTAATGCATCTAGTGAAGAAGGCTTCGTCCATGAAAGCTTAGGCTACAATAAACGTGCTAATGTACCACAATTGTTAATTGTTTAAAAAAACTCTTAATTGTTTTTTGTTCTAACAAACATCAGTACCCCTCTGAAATGTATATATGTAGTTTACTCTGAAAGCAGTGCATCAGTTTGGCACTACATATTTAAGATGTATGCTCACAGCTCCCTCCTCTTCTTTCCTCTGTACGCTCAGATTTAACCTCTCACTTCTGCATTAATGGAAAACTGTAGTTTGCCATTACATCTGAATAGGACAAACTGCTATTTAAAAAACAATCAGTTCCATTATGTTTTGTTGTGAATGGACATTTCTAATTAGGGAACTTAGGCACAAAACAGTATTAGAAAGAATACAGCATTTTGCTACTTGAAAAAGACCAACCCATACACCCAACCATATCTTTCATTGTTTGTAACAAGAACCCTTCAAAGTTATCGAAACTTCACCTACATGTGCCTCCTTTTTTTGGTGTATCAACTTGTGCAGTGCCTTTTATATTTTTCAACTCTTAAAAAGACAAAGATGAAGTTCTGAGTTTATATTACTCAGGCAGAAAATGCTAAATATCTGTTAATGCTAAATATTAGTTGCTATTATGAAAGCACTAACTGTGGTTAAACTCCCATTCTTATCTTGCCAAAAGACAGATTGTATTATTTTATTTATTTAATAGATTTATATACCGCTTAAAGGTAAAAAAAGTTGTCCCCAACCAGTTGTGTCCGACTCTAGGGTGTGGTGCTCATCTCCATTTCTAAGCCGAAGAGCCAGCGCTGTACGAAGATGCTTCCGTGGTCATGTGGCCGGCATGACTGAACACCGAGGTGCACGGAACGCTGTTACCTTTCCCGCCGAAGCGGTACCTATTTATCTACTTGCAATTTCTTGCTTTCGAACTGCTAGGTTGGCAGAAGCTGGGACTGAAGACGGGAGCTCACTCCGTCACGCAGCACTCGGGTCTCGAACTGCTGTCCTGCCGACCTTCCAGTCTGCAGTTCAGCGTCTTAACCACTAAGCCACCATGGCCCCTTATATATACCGCTTACCATATTTTAAAAAAATCTATATTTTTATAGATATATAAACTACAATATAAACAATGTTGTAGTTAAAGGTAGATACCCTGCATCTGTATAAAACCCAGTCACTACAGTGCATTGCAGAATTAAATAAAGTAGATAAATGTCAAGCCCAACCTCTCCTGGTAAAATATTATTTACACCATTAAGATTAACTGACTGTCTCTGTTTCACATGCAATACAACAGCAACAAAAGAGGACATCTGTCATTGTCTATAAATTCCAATAAATTCTATTTATATTCTGCAAGCATAGATAAGTTCTTCTTGCCTCAGGAAATATCTCCCTATACAAAATGTGTGCCTTCCGTTCTGCTATGCGTGGGGCTCTATTCTGGCTGCCACTACAAGTCCCCTCTCCCTCAATACAGGACTAGTTTGAGGGTAAATATGCACTCCTGCATTCCTCCAACTCTGTGCTTTCACTTGTTCTCTGACTATCAGGTGGAAGACTTTACATTCATATTTTTTGTTTCACTAAGCGATATCAAACTGTGCAGTTTTCAGCCTTGTCTACTAAATTTCCATTATTATGGAGGTACCTTAACAATTTTCATGAAGCACAAGTATCTTTACATTCACATCCATCGCACAGATATTTGATATATTCACATACATAACACATTTATGTGTATTTTAATTGGACAAGTATGGATACTATCAACAATCCCTCAGACTTCTGATAACTGTTGGGAATTATGCAGTTTCACTAATGAATGCTGTCATTGACCATTAGGTGACAGTCCTCATTCACCATTTTTCTCTTTCTTCTCAGATATGCTCCCAAAGTGGAAAATGTCACATTTTCAGGAATTTTGAATAAGGGCTTCATAGAACACATAGGTATCAAATTTTAGCTTTCTAGATATTGGTAACATCCTGTCAGTTGTGATAAAATGATGAGCAAGTCAGTGAGGCCCAAGCATCTTTTTATAAGCATGCTCTGTGTAAACATAGACATATACTGCAGCATACTATTGAAAGTGCTCCCTACCTCAACATAAAATCTGATTAAGGAATATAAAGAGACAACAAAATGCTAAGAGTAATGGCACCACAACAGCCTGGAGTATAAAAATGGACTAAATGTCAAGTCATCAGATACATTTCAAGCATTCTGGTCTTCTTCAGTGGCTTAAACACAAGAGACAGTAATCCCTATTTTCCATAGTCTGATTGATGGAACCAGGCTTACGCTCATCCGCATTGGTACAAAAAGGCAAAATGTGAAACTACTTATTGAAGTCTCTGTAGCCTGAATGCATATGAATCTAGCTGCATGTAGTAAAGTAAGAGCTCCTAGAACTGCCAGCTAGTTTTTGCTGAATTTAGGCAACACTTAGTCTCGGGTCTTTTCACATCAAGCCCTGATACGTTAGTTTCATATTTTGCCTTTTAGTTCACAATATTTATACATAAATCCACAAAAGTGGCTTTGACTTTCATGTATGCTAAATGCTAAACAATTTATTTTAAGTTATATATTGAAACTTTAGCTTTTGCCTAGAGTATTTTAGGACAACTTGTTTATTGATTCCCAAATTATGATGTCTGTAAATGGCTGTGGTATCAAAATATTTGGGCTTTTTTATCTTAATGTCTTCATATAGAAAATTTAGAGGGGAAACAGAACTCCTACAGACCCAGATCCTACCTCTGGGATACATTCTATTATGACGTAAATTTCAAGTCCCACCTCTGGAACATTAGGTCTACAGGTAAGCTGTTTAGTAATCAGGGTATTTGGCTACACGTATAGCAAATTTCAGCTAAGACACATAAGAATACTCTTATAACTTTATTATATCTCCGAGTGAAAGGCAGTGAGGGCTGAGTGTATTCATATACGATTAATACGTGGATTTCAACCCCTATGATAAATGCACCTTTAAAGGCTAGTAGATCATTAACTAAATCCCTGTGCTTTAGGTTTAGCTGTTATTAGACTGAATGGCCCACAAGCATTGCCTTCTAGAGCACTGAAGTTCTATGTAGGTAAGTCTAGCAACACACAGGAATGTGCATGACAGAATCATAGAATAGTAGGGTTGGAAGGGGCCTACAAGGCCATCGAGTCCAACCCCCTGCTCAATGCAGGAATCCAAGTCAAAGCATCCCTGACAGATGGCTGTCCAGCTTCATCTTGAATGCCTCCAGTGTGGGAGAGCCCACTACTTCCCTAGGTAATTGGTTCCATTGTCCTATTGCTCTAACAGTCAGGAAGGTTTTCCTGATGTTCAGCCGAAACCTGGCTTCCTACAACTTGAGCCCATTATTCCATGTCCTGCACTCTGGGATGACTGAGAAGAGATCCTGGCCTTCCTCTCTGTGACAACCTTTCAAGTACTTGAAGAGTGCTATGCTATCTCCCCTCAGTCTTCTCTTCTCAAGGCTAAACATGCCCAGTTCTTTTAATCTCTCTTCATAGGGCTTTGTTTCCAGTCCCCTGATCATCTTTGTTGCCCTCCTCTGAACCCTCTCCAGTTTGTCTGCATCCTTCTTAAAATGTAGTACCCAGAACTGGACACAGTACTCACGATGAGGCCTAACCAGTGCTGAGTAGAGGGGAACCAGTACTTCCCGGGATTTGGAAGCTATACTTCTATTAATGCAGCCCCAAATAGCATTTGCCTTTTTTGCAGCCACATCACATTGTTGGCTCATATTCAGCTTGTGATCGACAACAATTCCAAGATCCTTTTTGCTTGTAGTATTTTGAGCCAAGTATCCTCCATCTTGTAACTGTGCATTTGGTTTCTTTTTCCTAGGTGCAGAACTTGGCATTTATCCCTATTAAATGTCATTCTATTGTTTTCTGCCCAGCGCTCCAGCCTATCAAGATCACTTTTAATTTTGTTTCTGTCTTCCAGGGTATTAGCTATCCCGCCCAACTTTGTGTCATCTGAAAATCTGATAAGCATTTCCTGCACCTTCTCATCCAAGTCATTAATAAAAATGCTGAAGAGCACTGGGCTGAGGACTGAGCCCTGTGATACCCTGCTCATTACCTCTCCTCAGTCTGAGAAGATCCCAATGATAAGCACTCAATGGTCTTGCAGGCCCCTTCCAACCCTACTATTCTATGACTATTCTATGATTCGTTGAGTCCGATTCTGTAGCCAACTGTGGATCCACCGGATCGTTGTTTCATCTTGCCCACTTTGAGCTAGTTTGCTCATCAGGAGATCATGGGGCACTTTGTCGAAAGCTTTGCTGAAGTCGAGGTATATTATGTCCACAGCATTCTCCCAGTCCACAAGGGAGGTTACCTGATCAAAAAATGAGATCAGATTTGTCTGGCAGGATTTGTTCTTGACAAATCCATGTTGGCTTCAAGTAATCACTACATTGTTTTCAAGATGCTTACAGATGGATTGCTTTAAAATGTGGTCCAGAATTTTCCCAGGGATTGATGTCAGACTGACTGGTCTGTAGTTCCCAGGTTCTTCCTTCCCCTTTTTTGCCCTTTTGGAAGACAGGGACAACATTAGCCCTCCTCCAGTCATCTGGCACTTCACGCTTCCTCCATGATTTCTCAAAGAGAATACAGTGGTTCTTAAGAGTTCTTCTGCCAGTTCCTTTATTACTCTAGGATGTAGTTCATCTGGCCCTGGAGATCTGAACTCAAAGTACTTAGGTGTTCCTTGACCATACGTCTATCGATCTCAAACTGCAATCCTGCCCCTTCAGCCTGTACTTCACCTTTGCCAGAGGGTTCATAGACCCTCTTTTGGGAAAAGACTGAGCCAAAGTAGGAATTGAGCACTTCTGCCTTTTCTTTGTCATCTGTTATCATTTTGCCATCCTTATTTAAAAGTTGAACCACCATTTCTTTCCTCTGTCTTTTACTATGCACGTATCTGAAGAAAGCCTTTTTGTTGCTTTTAGCATCCCTCACTAACCTCAGCTCATTCTCAGCTTTAGCCTTCCTGAGGCCATCCCTGCAATTCTGTGCTACCTGCCTGTACTCTTCCTTTGTTACTTGGCCTTCTCTCCACTTCCTATATGTGTCCTTTTTTGTTTTCAGGTCATCTCTGAGCTGTTTGTGAAGCCACATTGGCTTCTTCTGTTGTCTTCTAACTTTTTTTCTTGTTGGAATTGCTTGTGATTGTGCCTTGAGAATTTCCTTTTTTAAAAACTCCCACCCATCTTGGACTCCTTTTCTCATTAGAGTCGCTTGCCATGGGACCTTACTTATCACTGCTCTGAGTTTATTAAAATGGGCTTTCCTAAAATCCATGGTATGCGTTTGGCTACACTTGGCTTTTGCTTCCTTTAGAACCAAGAACTCAAGTATAACGTGGTCATTTAGCCATAACTCCTACTTTATCCACTAAGTTATCTCTGTTGGTTAGGATCAAGTCAAGGATAGCCGATCCTCTAGTTCCTTCCTCTAGTTTCTGTAGGAGGACGTTATCAGCAACACAAGTCAGGAATTTCTCGGAGGGGCCATGTTTTGCAAAATTTGTCTCCCAGCAAATATTGGGGAAACTGAAGTCCCCATTACTACTACGTCATGGTTTCTTGAAACATTAGCAATTTGCTTATCAAGTTTCATCCTCGTCTTCTCCTTGATTGGGTGGCCGGTAGTAGACTCTGATCAACATGTTCCTTTTATTCTTTGCTCCATTTATTTTAACCCAGATGCACTCAATGGGGCTACCAAGCTCATCCTCCTGTATTTCTGTGCAGAGATATGTATTTTTGACATACAGTGCAACTCCACGTCCCTTTCTGTTCCTCCAGTTCTTTGTGAACAAGTTATATTCTTCAACTGCTGTATTCCAGTCATGGGAGTCATCCCACCAAGTCTCAGTTACACCTATCAAGTCATAATTTCCCTCTTGTATTAAGATCGGGAGCCTGTTCATTCTGTTTGTTTCCCATACTCTGGGCATTAGTGTATAGACATCGAAGACCATGTGCTTCATAGTCTGGCTTTCTTCCTACATGTTTCTGAAGACTATTATTGGACGCTAGTAGAGGTGTTCTCTCCATCGTGGTGCATGAGCCTTCCTTCATCCATTGTTACCCCCAACTTTACATCTCCCTCCCCCGTAGGATTCAGTTTAAAGTCCTCCTGATAAAGTTCTTCATGCTGTGGCCAAACACATTCTTCCCAGCCTTTGTGAGGTGCAACCCATCCCTTGCCAACAGCCCATCTTCCAGGAAGTATAGCCCGTGGTCCCAGAATCCAAATCTCTCACACCATCACCACTTTCATAGCCAGTCATTCACCCAGAGTATTTTTCGTTCCCTTTCTATCCCTCTTCAAACTGGAAGGATGGATGAGAAAACTATCGGGGTCCTAAAGTTCTTGGGTTTCCTTCCCAAAGCTTCAAAGTCTGACGTGATTTCTTTGTAGCTCCGCTTGGCGGTATCATTTGTTCCCACAAGGATGAGAAGGGATACCTGTCAGTGGACTTTATGAGTGTAGGCAACCCTTCAGTCACATCTCTAGTCTGTCCTCCTGGGAGACAGCATACCTGATAAGTCCATGGGTCTTCGTGACATACTTGGGTTTCGATCCCATGCAGCAAGGTGTCTCCCACTACTACTATTCTTCTCTTCTTGTTGTAAGCCTGGGTTTCATTGCCTCTGCTTGACTGACCTTCAGCCTCTTGCTCACTTTCATGCAGGTTCCCCTGTAATTCTTCCTCTGCAGGCTGTCCTCCAGTCTCATCCGCAAGTACCTGGAATCGGTTCCACAGCTCCGATGCTTCCACTGGTTTAGAGTGGTTTCTAGTTCTTCTGCTCCTGTCACCTTTTTCCAAGGAGTATCCTCTACTGCATTTTTCCTCACCTCAGCAGTCCCCTCTTCTGCTTCAGCTTGCTGTTGCTCTTCTAGCTTCTGTTCCTCACTTTGCTGCTGTAGTTCCACCATTCTGTCCAATAACTCTTTGTGTTCTCTTATTCCCTGGAGGGTCGCCACTCGCCACTCCAGTCCTCTCACTTTTTCTTCCAGCAGCATGTTCAACTTGCACTTGTGTAGGCCATGTTGTTCTCAGGCAAGAAAACAAACATTGCACAAACCTTGCAGGTCACCTCCACAGGAGAGTCTTTTCCTTCCATAGTCTCTATTCCGTTTATGTTTCTAGCTTTCTGATTGGACTGGAATAGTCTGCGCTTTGTCCTCTATTCACTGGAGGTTAACAACAGAGTCCCACTGAAATGTAAGTGTGTGTTACAAGAAAAAGAATTTTTTTAAAAAAGTTTTAAAAAATGTTAGGGGCCTCCCCCTTGACCTCCCCTGGCAAACTCGTTTGCTCCCCCTGTTCGGTCGCTCTGATAGCTCGGCCTCTGGGAGCTTGCTTGCTTGTATAGCCCCTAGACCAGCTGGAGCAGCTTTTTCTGCTCTGCTCAGCTTCCTCTGCTCCGCTCTGCTCAGCTTCGTCTGCTCTAAGGTGGCAGCATATTGAGTTTTACACAAAGATAGGTCTTGACCTTCAGTGGGACTGAGGGGATAGCTAAGTTATCTACAGTCCTATGTTTATTGTTTAGAAACTTTTTTTTTTTTTTTACATTGCAGCCACTGAGGCTGCAAATTGAGGGGGACAAAGCAGCCTTTTAACCCTTACACTGTATTCTGTTTTCAGACTGGGGGAAAAGTCAGGTTGTTTTTACCCTCACTCCTACCTAGGGATGAACGGACTGTGTAAAATCCAGTCCGTCTGTGTTTCGCAGATTGTCAGGCGCCTTTCGTTCCGTCATCCGCCCACAGATGGATGCGAATTTTTTTTTTTCTGTCATGCGGAAAAATACGGAAATAATTACATAAATATTTACATAAGTATTTACGCAAGTATTTACATAATTTTCCTCAGTACATAACATTTAGTGTATTGTCCCCCATTCCATTCAACATCTCCTCAGCAGAAACTTATGTATTTTTCTATGGATTTATATGCATAAATTTTGGGAAAGTAAAAAAAAATCATCTGAAAGTCCATGGACTATGCACGGCTTGAGGAAGGTGCTCCACAGTAGATTCCTCAGATCAGATTCTTAGAAATTCGAGCTCATTTTAATCCGTCTCGAATTTCTCGAGCATCCCTACTCCTACCTGCATGTTATTGCAGGCAAGACTGCAGCCTAAAAAGATATTACATCTGTTTAATAGTTTTAAACGTACAAAACACACTAACATTATTTCTCTATGAAACAAAGCATAGATTTTCCATATTTTATACATACACAAAAAAATATATTAATATAGTCCAAAGGCAATGTTATTGTCAAGGGCTCCTTGGAGGCCTCTCTCAGTCTAATCCAGTAGCCAAGTCCAGACACAGACAAAGGGATTCCTTTCAAAGCTTTATTCTTCTTTTACAACTTAACAACTATACCGTTTGCAACTAGATCTGAGCAGCACAGTACCTATGCCCTAAGTTGGGACAGATGGACCCCGTTTGAAAGGGAATTACTGGCAGACCCCTGAACTTAAGGACTAGGGAGAGTCCCTCTCCTTTTCCCTGGGATCCTCTGGGCGCAGCTGTTGTTTGCGCGCCAACCGGGCACTACGCCTCCTTTCCGTGCCCTCCATCTGGCGCCGCTCTGTGTCGGCGTCGTGCGTCCACCAAGTCTGCTATCCGCGCTCTGTTACTCCCTGCACTGCTATCTAAGCTAGGAATGTTGGTGGGAGGAATCTCCGTCAGCTGTTGGCCCTGGGAAAGAGGAGCGCGCTCCCCTCCCAGGAGCGACTGCTCTTCCTCAGAATCAGAACTACTCTGGGATTCTCTGGGCTCAGTGTCCACCCTGACAGTTATAAACTTAAACAGTGGTATGTGTATCAATTGCAGAACTGATACATGTACAACTGTGTGTGTGTGTTACACACATATACACTAAGTATTTTATTGCCAAAGTACTCATAAAATCATTTTTAGCATTATATATAAACCTTTTCATTTATTCATAAGCCTTTTCATTTACAGATGAGTAAATATCAGTGTTCTTAACACTAGGTAAATTTTGTCCAGTTTGGTGTGGATCCAAAATGAGAGATAGATGACATATGAATACTCTAAACATTCTGAGGTAGAAATTTGTAAGGAAAGTGGCAGGATTTCACAATCTCCTGAAAGTTACTTTATATATGGTCTTGAAAGTTTTAAAGTTATACAGTCTCTGTAATAAGCAAGATTTCAGTTAAAATGCATTTGTTTAATGCTTTAATTAGACTAGAAGCTTTCCCAAACAAGGCTTACAAACAATGGACTTGTACAAAATAGAAAAATATACCTTTGCTCCCTCTTCCTCTTTCTTCTAACGATGATGAAGGACAATCCTATGTGTTGGGTAAGCAGATAGAAACAAAAGCTCTCAGAAGGCTAGAAGAGTTTATTCACTATGGTGTCATCCCTGGGGGAAAAGCAAATTTGTTAGCCCTGTGAGATACCCACTCAATCTTAAATACTATACCAGCACAAGTTCACCTCACTACAACAGGATGCAAAGTATGTAGAACCACACTTTCTCTCATTACTTGTTAATTGACAGAACTTAAGTTACTTTAGACATTTATCACACCTTTTGAAAGATCACCTTTTGAACAGAATTTCCAGTGACTTAAAAACTACTGTAATACAAAGCAATTACTTTATGTTCTCAATAGTAGAGCATTTTAGCTCTCTGTCCTTCCTGCTGCTGCTTTTCAGGGCCAGTAGTGAACCCACAGGACCTATACCAATTATGATTTTAGGTGTTTATTGCTTTTATTATTAGTTTTATTATTGACACCCAGAACAGTATACATTTCCACAGTATATACATGGTAAAATATTTGGTGCTCAGGCCCCATGAATACCACCACTTTCTACATTTATAAAGGAAAATTCATGGAAACTACTAAGCTCCCCAGATTTCATGGATAGAAGCACTCTATAGCAGTGACAACTGCAAAAGGTCCACTGGAAGACTTGGGCTTCCCTCATCTTCAAGTAATTATATGTGATAGCAAACCTGCACAGGTAATTATGTAAACAACAGGGATGCACACATGGTGCGCATGGAGGTGGGGGGAGAAGCTACGATGGCTTCTTTTCCACCAGGATTGTACAAACACCCCAAGTTTCTCAGGCAAAAGGTACCCAATATTCCTACTAAGTACTCTTTTTCCAGAATGCCTGACATGTCTTAGGGTTTCTGGCATCTGAGACAATGCTATATTCCAGGTGCCATGGAGTATCACAAAGCTCACAAACAGGCTCTGCCCTGCTAGGTAAGTTTGGGGACAGAATGGGAAGTTATTGCAGTGAGGAGTGATGGCACTAGGGTGCACTCATTATGAGCCAAGCCCAAACTCAGTGAAGTTTTGACTGGGTCAAATACAGGAAAGTAGTAAGCTGCATAGCAGACAGATCCTGTCTTGTCAATTACAAATTTTAATATTTTTACATACACACGCTATGCAAAAATCACTTGCTCTCACCCAGGCCACATTTTAGACACCACAGCAACAGTTGGGACTATCTTCACCCTAAGGAGGCATGCCAAAGGCAACAGAGGATACCAAGTTCCACAGTTTCTGGAAAGGCAAGGATGTATTGCCTTCACAAGAATAGTTACTCAGCCACCTTTGCCCATCAGTCTTTTTTCTCTTTTTTTAAAGTATCTTTTACCTGGTTTGCATGACACAACAGCCCACCACGGCTTACTTTACCTCCGGTGGCTGTCACGTTGTCCCACATGCCCAGCTTGCCATGTCATGTGAAGACAGGCAGCAGGAGTTGTTTGAGGGTTAGACACCCCCCAAATATTTATGATGATGATTTATTAGCATTATGTATTTCATTTCTACACCATCCAATAGCCAAATCTCTCAGGGCAGTTCACAACAATACACAGATAAAAACAGCATAAAAAATTAAAATATATAACATTTAAAACAGTTTAAACAGCTAAAAACAATTACCACAGTATACTAGACATATTCAGACAGCTGCCCTAGATCCCCCATCATAAGCCATTAAATGCCTGGGAGTAGAGGACAGCCTTAATTAGAGATGGCGCAGAGCTCCCACATGTCTGGCCTTCCGGACTCTGCTCGCTGAGTCCTGGGGCACTGACGGACTCGGCCACCGAGCACCCCAAAGCTTGGCAAGCAGCTGGGAGCACCATGGCAACCCAGAGCTCTCGCCCTGGCCTCCTTGGTGTTGGTCATGCCAGGACCTGTCCTGCCTCCGCCGGCTGTCGAGGAAGCCCTTGACAGCCAGCACAGGGAGGAAGGGCCTCAGCAGTACCCCAGCGCTCTTACCTTGGCCTCCTCTCAAGGAGGCCGGGGCAAGAGACCTGGGGGGTGGCCACATTGGGACCCATCCTGCCTCCTCTGGCTGTCAAGGAAGCCCTTGACAGATGGTGCAGGGAGGAAGGGCCTCAGCGGCACCCTTGCACTCACGTCCTGGCTTCCTTGAGAGGCCTCAAGAGGAGGCCAGAGCAAGAGCGCTGGGAGATGCGCCATGCCAAAGACTCTGGCAGTGAAGCCCATGAGAGATGACAAAAGCTTCTCTATCAGTTTTTCCCTACACCATGCATAGTGTGATAAACTTTTTCCTGTCCTGTTTTTTTCCCTAACAGAAAAAGCTCCAAGTTCTTTAGTTTCAGATGGGGCAACCAGTACTGTACATGCCATATATACTTATTACAATACAGGCAGTTTTATTTTCAATTTCTTGCCTAGTAATCCATAGCACAGAATTTGTCTTTCACAGCTTTCACATACAGAGTTGATGTTTTCAATGACCTCAAGATCTTTCCTGGGGAGCCACCAACAGAACTTATCAATGTTAAGTGGATTCTTTGCCACAATGTGCATCATTTTATGCTTATTTACACTGAACCTCATTTACCATCTTGTTGATCTATCACCCAGTTTGAAGACAATCTTTCAGAGCTCTTGGAAATCTGCTTGGATTTTCATTGTCCTGAATAATTCTATCATTGTATACTTGTCTCATCTGCAAACTTGGCCACTTCACTGGTCATACAACTTGATATCATTTATGAACAAGTTAAATACCACCAGCTTGATGAATACATAATGTGCCCCCTCTTCACTGAAACATTCCCTCACTCCCATTCTATTTTGGAGCCTACTATGATTACATCTACAGCAGCATATTTACGTAAGTTTGTAAAACTATGTCTAACCGTAGTTAGAAACTGTGACTTGCGCCAACTATGGTTAGTGAATGTTCCAGTGAAGAACTGGGATGGGGGTGGGGGAGAGAGATTACATGCAAAGGCAGAAAAAAGACGTGAGCCTTCATGAAACTCTTAATTATTGTTAGGAGGAGATGGGCAGGGATACATCTGCATTGACCATTAATTTAATTTGTATATTTATATCCCATCTTTCTTTGATGATGGAACTCAAGCTGGTACATAGGGTTCTCAGGTGGCCTCCCAGGCACTGACCAGACCCACACTGGCTTAGCTTCAGCAAGGTGGCTGCATCATGTGCCCTCAGACTACGACCTGCAATACAAGGCAAACTTTTCCACCTCTTATATAGTCTAGTATTATAAAACAGCGCATAATGATTGGGAATATTTTTTTATTTCTTTACAGAGAATTACAAATCTCTATAGAAAGAATTAGAAATATAGATCTACTTACATACTGTTTTTTTCATTCTGCAGTGGCAGTTAGATCATATACATCTGAGTTACATCAAATGGAAAGTTTCCAGCAACAATATCAGCCAAAGGTTTTTTAAGAGAACATCCAAGCATACCAATCCTCATTAAATTCCAGCTAATTTACTTGTCTCCAAATTGAGATACGTGAACAGAATTCACTCACATTCACTGTATTGTTAGTTTATACCAACTCGCACTTTAGTAGTTTAAATCTTAAGAAAGGAGTGCACATGTGTTGCTAGCACTGCACATTTTCCACCAGTCTTGAATGATTCTGTAACAGCAGCATGCTGCCCCACAATGCTACATTCCAGAGCTTATCCTACAAGCCTTTATGCACATTCAACAGATTATTTTAGTTGAAAAGCCCTAGACTTCTTAACTTCAGTGGGAAGCTCTTGCCTTACAGATCAGGCTACTCATTCTAGAAATCAGAAGGCTGCTACAACATAGACTGCCTCATAAAAATATGCATGCTTCCTAAACTCTCAACTTTTACTCTAACTAATGTACCTCTGGAAAGTCACAACTGTTGTTTTTGTTTTAAAATGAATAGAACTGGATTTCAACATTAACAGAACTGGACCCCCTCTAAAAATACACTATTCCAAGATCTAAGCAATCCCATAAATTTACATCTATCCATCGAAAAGAGGATGTGAGTCTGTCCATTCATCAGCACCATAATGTTAAGATCATGAAACTCAGACATCTGAAACTTGGCATGCATGTTAAGGGGATCTTAGGGGTGCACACCTCAGGGTTATTTTGTTTTAAATTAATGGAGGGAGCAATCCTATGTCCCCTAGACATTTCTGAGGGGCCATAGGATACCGGGGATTCCTTCATCTGAGGCTGGAGACAGCACTCCGACCTTGGAAGGGGATGGCAGAGCTCTGACCTCCCTCCCCTGATACCTCACAGCCAGCATGGAAAGAATCATGCTGGCTGCCCTCCAGGGACAGAAAATTGATCTCAGAGAGGGAGAAAAGGAGGCATTCTGGTGGCCAGGGAGGGGAGGAGGCTAGAGAAGCCAGGATACAAGCTATCCTGCACCTCTGCCAGCCTCCTTCCTTCCCCCTCTGAAACCTGTCTAGTGAAAAAGTCTGTCTAGTGAAATATGCACAGCAAGAGGATGGGGAGGTGAAGATTGCTTCCATCGCTCTTCCCGCCCTGCACTGGATGAATGGAAGCCTCCAAGTTTGGGGGCTTCCAATCATAGAGGGGGCAATCAAGAGGGTACAATGCCTTAATTAATGCATTAATTCATTTTAATTAATTTAAACATGTCCATGTAGTTGAAGCTTACAGTGACATCTTCAACTTGAAGCCAGGGGAGATTAGCAGGCCAAGGGACAGAGTTACACTCCACCATGCTATGGGGAAGCACCACTCTTGGGGGAATGGAGTGGACAGACCCCTCCCTCAGGGGGCAATGCAAGTCTGCTTGAAGGCTTCACTGTATCAAACTAAGGACTATTCCAACCCATGTGATGCAGGGTCCATTCACTAGTATCTAATAAGGAAAACCATGTATCTGATATTTACCATTTAGCTTCCTGAGACAACAACTCATTATACTGCAATGTCTTTTAAAATGTCTAAAAAGCAAGTATCTAACTACCTCTGACACAGATCAAGTGGGGTATTTGGAGTAGAGTAACAGTGGGGGAAGAACACTTCACCCTTTCCCCATCTACCACTCCAAATCCCCCTTCCAGAGCTATTCTCTTTAGGAAAAGCAGCCACTAGGTAGAGGGGTGTGTGTGTGTGTGTGTGTGTGTGTATGCGTGCATGCACGCACATAACATGTAGCTAGGCTAACAGGTTAACTGGCAAGCCTTGCATTGTCAAGCAACCCTGACTACTATCAGTATTCTGCCAAATTTATGCTATCAGCAGAATTAAATGGTAAATGTGTCACTGAACCAATTCATACTGTAGCTATGCATTTTTTTGTGTTTGGGTTGTGTGTGGGGGAGTAAATTTGCTTGTTTTGAACACTCCAACACAATGACCCAGTTTGCACAATCAAAACCAGCCACTGTGGCTTGTTGCGGGCCGTGGCATCTGCCAGGCACAATTTGCATAATCACCACCTGGCTGTGGCTTATCATGTCATCCTAACCTGGGAGGCATGGCTTGTTGGGGAGTTAAACAGTCCTCAGATAACACATGGGCTGTTGGAGGGTTAAACAACTTTCAAATAACCCTACAACAAGCCATGCTACCTGGGTTTGGCCAACACAAGTCATGGGCAGGTGATTATTATGAAAATTGCACCTGGCACACACCATGGGTCACATCAAGCCACCCTTGCTTGTTTTGACTGCACAAACGGGCCAAACAGCCCTATCTGTCTATCACAACAACTATGGGTTATTTATCTGGCTTGATGGGGTAAAGATAAGCCAAAGTTCCTGGTATGCACATCATGACAAACAACCCAAGGATAGAGTGGGAGCAATCAGGCAGCATGCACCAGTTCATTCACAATCCAGGTGTGTTGGGGTTTTTTTTAAATAAAACCTGGGTTGTGACATGCATGCTGGGTCAATGACTTTCTACATACCACACATGAGAAAAAAGCGTAGGCCAAACTCATCGAAAACACAACCCACACTAGTAGCCTACAGTAGTACTGTCCAAGAAAAACAGTTGATTCTTCTGATTATATGAAATAGCGCCTTTAATTAGAAACTACTGAATATACTAGTCTAATTTTGAGCAAGTATAAAAGACCACACCCTTATACTCCCTGCTAGCTGATCCAGACTCTCTCTACTCCCTTCTGCATTCAAAATCGCAAATACATTTTAGAAACTCTAATAAACTGGAAAGGGGGAGGGAAAGAAGAGTAAAGGGGACAATAATCCTCCTATCATTCATTAACTCGTCAGGATTACAAGTATGGAGAAAAGTAGTTAGAGGGCTATTTAGGTGGTAACTAATCTGCTGAGCGAGCTTAAATAGGCACATCTGTAGCCAAAGCCAAGCCCCGCATCTCCTGAACTGGGCTTAGCCCCGCCACACGGAGACACCTTCTTGCAAAGGACACACATTATCTCCACGTATAGGAAGGAGATCCACCCCAACACCAAATATGTGTTGAGTGCATGTGACCGCTCTCGAAGGGCGATGAAGTTACAGGCCAGTGCAACTCGGTTTTCCATCCGCTCTCATTCCGGAAAGCAAATCCGGAGGACTTTTCTTTGCCTGCCAGGTGCCGAGCCCTGCGGTGCTCCCGCCTTTGCAGTTCCTCTTTTCCAGGAGCGCCCAGAAATGAGAGACACGAGAAAGGCGTTCCTGGGAGCCTCACGCTCAGGCAGCCCGAGTTGCGCCGACAGGACTGTTTATTCCCTCCACTCCGAAAAGAGACCCTCCCCACCCCCGACTCAGCGTCCCGGAAGACTCACCGGTTCCTCACAGGGTCGCTCCCCGCTTCCTCCCGGTGCCTCGTCTTCACACAGGCGGCGCTTCCATCCATCCACCCAGCGGCCGTCCTGAGGTAATTGCGGGCCCTTGCCCGTAATAACACCACTCCTCTTTTTCACCCACCCGCCCCCCACCGAGGGCACGGGGGTTAGGCGCGGCAGATGTCCCCCTCAGAAATATGGAGAAGTGCCCACTCGGAATGAGTCGGGACGAGATAATCAGGGCGGGCAGCACTCAGGCGAGCCCCCACTCGCTCGCCTCTCTCCGGCCCCTTTGTTCGGCTTCGACGGCGGAGCTCTCCCCGGTGCTTCTGTTCAGCTCGCGCACCCCCTCGGCGGCTCCCCTCAGAGAGCCTTTGTCCCCCTCGCCCCGCTCCCCTCACGGTCCCACTTCGAGCCGAAGCATCTCGTAACCAGCAGCACCGCCACCACAAGAAGAAGAAGAAGAAGCCGAAGCCCGCCGCTCGCTCCTCCGGCGGCCAACAACACAACGACGGCAACAAGCAATCAGGCCTCCGACCCGGAAACTCATCGGCAGCCGGAGCCGCACGGGAAGCGGATCTGCCGCCGGCTCAGGGCGGAGGGAAGCTGGGCGGAGCGCCGACGGAGAGAAGCTAAACCCCGGGGTGGGGCTGGACGATGCGCGGCTCCCCGTGGAGGAAGAGATCCTCAAGGCTGCGCGGTAAGAAAAGGCGAGGCTTTTCAAAGCCAAGGCACGTCGGTCTCCTTTTTCCCGCCTTTAATTCTCTCTGCCTCAGGTTACTTGCTTGCCCACTGAGGCAACTGGCCTGCGCGCACTTAACTTCGGGAGAAAGTCCCCATGAATTCAGTGGGACTCTGAGGGCGACTAACCTGAGGCATACAGTGCAACGGTAAAGAACTGTACCACTTCAGATTGCGGGTGAGGGGGTGCATGTTTGAATGCTTTCCTATGGGAGAAAACAAATTTCTCCTTGCTCGTAGAAAAATAGTATGTCCAGGAGGAGAAAGTTGAACTTACCCCTTCTTCCTGACATGCTAATTTTGTATCTGCAAGATGAGGTTATTTATTTACTTATGTGATCCCACACCTGCAACCTGAAGTGGTACAGTCTAGGGAAAGTTTTATCCCTGGAGTCTAAACAACGAAAAGTCTTGTGACACCTTAAAGACTGGGCGATTTATTGTGACGTAATTTTTTATGGACTAGAGCTTTAATCCACCAAAGCATATGCCATGAGCATATGCCTTACCACCATAAGACTCTGGTTTTGCTGCAACTCACAGGGCTACCCCTCTGGAAATTCTTACCATTGGAGCCTGATGTATTTATAAATTGGCCCTTGTTTCTGAGTTAACATGGCAGGATGGGTGGCACTGAACCATTACCAGTCTGTCCTCATAATTAAGGAAATTAAAGGGTCCTTTTTTTCTTTGCAATGCACAGCTTCCAATGGAGTTAGAACTCTATTTCAGTAACGTTTCTGAATATGGGAATAGGGTTGGTAGTTATTCTACATTAATAAATACAATAAGTAATAGTACTTTCTGTGATGCTGATTGTGGGTATTGTGACATCTGTCATACCTGCTATTAAGATGCCCAAATGATAGGATATGGTTATGCTTTCAGTGCACGCTTAACAGTGGAGCGCCATAGAATCATGGGATGGTTATTATCCCAGATTAATTAATACAGAGAACAAGGTTGTGATCTTGTGATTGTGGGAATCTGGACTGGACCTACACATTAGGTTTCTATAGTCTGCACTCCCAAGCGAGAGATTTTAAGGGTTGCCCCACTTAGGCAAGCTGTCTCCCTGTACGCCTGCAAGTATTTCTCTTGCTCACTTCTACAGTCCACCTTCCCCATTCCTACCCATCTCATAAGAGCTTAGAAAGTGGACTAGAGATACATTTAACTCATCCATGGGCCCCCAGCAGCAGCCTGACCTTTTCAGGAAGCTGGTGTTGAACACTCCCAGAGCGCAGGACATGGAATAATGGGCTCAAGTTACAGGAAGCCAGATTCCGGCTGAACATCAGGAAAACCTTCCTGACTGTTAGAGCAATATAACAATGGAACCAATTACCTAGGGAGGTAGTGGGCTCTCCCACGCTGGAGGCATTCAAGACGAAGCTGGACAGCCATCTGTAAGGGATGCTCTGACTTGGATTCCTGCATTGAGCAGGGGGTTGGACTCATAGAATCATAGAATAGTAGGGTTGGAAGGGGCCCACAAGGCCATCGAGTCCAACCCCCTGCCCAATGCAGGAATCCAAGTCAGAGCATCCCCGACAGATGGCTGTCCAGCCTCGCCTTGAACGCCTCGAGTGTGGGAGAGCCCACCACCTCCCTAGGTAATTGGTTCCATTGTCGTATTGCTCTAACAGTCAGGAAATTTTTCCTGATGTTCAGCCGGAATCTGGACTCGATGGCCTTGTAGGCCCCTTCCAACCCTACTGTTCTATGAGTCTTCTTCCTGCTACCCACGGTACATGAACCAGGCAAACCTGGGCACCCATTATCTCTGTCATCAGTACTATCACATTTGGGGTGTCTGGCTATATGGATGCCATTCTCAGATCATATGCCAGCCACCAATACTCCTAAGTTATATTCAGGATACTACTGACTTCCTGAGGAAACACTGACTATCTCCCCCAAATCACTATTCTACTACCAAGGATGTTGAGGTCCTTTACACCAACATACCCCACCAAGATGGATTACAAGTAATCAAAAATATTTTCCCTGGCAATGCTACAGCATATCTAGCCACCAAATTCTGCCATTTTGTACTTAGTCACAATTATTTCAGGTGTGGAGGACAACATATGTCTTCTGATCAGTGGTACTGCCATGGGTACTCACATGGTCCCACAGTATGCCAAGATCTTCATGGCTGACTTAGAACAATGCTTTCTTAGCTCATGTCCCCAAAAGCCTCTACCTGAGATACACTGATGACATCTTTAGTGTCTGGACTCATGGACAGGAGGCCCTGGCAAAGTTCCACTAGGACTTCAATAACTTTCACCCCACTGTCAACCCGAGCCTAGACCAGTCCATGCAAGAGGTTTGCTTTCTTGACACTACTGTGCAACTACATAATGGACATATAAGCACCACCTTATAAGAGAAATCAGTTAATGCTACACATACATACATGTATAGCTTCCACCCAAAAGACACCTCAAAACCTATTGTCTAAGCTAAGCCCTTCAGTACAACCCCATCCATTCAGACTTGTTGGACAGATGCTTACAACTTATAGATTTACGTAAGGTATTTCTCAGACTACAATACCCACCCAGTGCAGTGAGAAAACAGATAAATCAGACTGGTACCTAGAAATAATCTAGTACAGGAACGACCCAGAAAACAACAGAACACCACTTATTGTTGCCTACATTTCCCAGCTAAAACTACTCAGATGTATCATCAGGTATAACCTACAACCCATCCTGGACAATGACACTTCCCTCTCACAGGCCTTGGATGGTAGGCCTGTACTTGCTCACAGACAGCACCCCCCCCCCCGCCCAATATAGCTACTCAGCAGCAGCAACAGGCCACATAACAGAGATATAGATAC
Organism: Heloderma suspectum; assembly: GCF_057233095.1. NCBI lineage: Eukaryota > Metazoa > Chordata > Lepidosauria > Squamata > Helodermatidae > Heloderma > Heloderma suspectum. Next base: position 194,337,620 of record NC_139462.1, read on the forward strand.
AAGAACGAGACCCTGTGGCTGATCCAGATGCCAACTCTGTCCCCAGTAACATGATTACAGCACCAAATAATGTATTCCACCTGCTCCTCTTCCAGTGTGACATATGCCATCATCTGTCAGCAAAGCCCTTGTGCATTCTGCATAGGACAAAGTTATTTTACATAGGACAAACAGTCCACTGTCTAAAGAAAAGAAGAAATGGAAACAAATCTGACATCAGAAATGACAATATTCAAAACTAGTGGGAGAACATTTTAACCTCCCAGGAGGAACCATCACTAACCTTAAAGTGGACATTTGAGAGCAAAGGGACTTCAAAGGAAGATTGCATTGTGAAACTGCTGAACTGAAGTTCATCAAGAGGTTCAACTCTTTCTCCTGTGGCATGAATAAAGACAAAGCATTTTTTGTATGTGTATATCACATGAGTTAATTAGCTCACCAATGCTAATTGTCTGTGTTATCACCCAACAACTGTTGTGTGAATGGCCATTGTTAATAAGATAATGATCAGTATCTAAACTCTGCATTTCAGTATATGTACCTGTAACTTGGAATAATATCTGATGAAGTGGACTCAAGCCCATGGGACTTACGCTATAATTATTGTGTTCGTCTTGATGGTGTTGCAAAACTGCTGTTTTTTCTGCAACAGTCTAACAGTTCTGGAATCAATTTAAATGCATTATGGATTAAGAAGTCAGTAATTTTTACAACTGTCTCACCTCCATGGTTGTTAAAAATATATGTTTTAGTATATTTAGGAAGAGTATCAATAAAATACCAGTTTTAGATTTTACATTTTCATAAAATCCGTGGTAATAAAAATTAAACAGGATTCTCAGCTAGAGTGGTGAAGACAGAAGCAGAAATTAAGGGGAAGAGATTGTTTTGTCGTTGGATTGATAGTTACCAGATATAGAAGTGTTATTGTTTCTATAGAAAATGTTGCATCTTTTATGAAAATATTTAATTTTCAATCCAATCCTATACACACATAGCTGGGAGTAAGTCCCATTGAACTAAATGGGCTTACTTCTGAGTAGACATGTACTTCTAGTCTTATGAGTATCATTATTTTTCACCTTGGAAACTTAAAACCTGATAACTGAATATATCACATGACAGTTAACCTTGCTGATTACAATGCAAGTTAAGTTCCATGTAATATAATATAATCTCCCCAGCTCTGTGCACCTAGTTACCAGTCAGCTGTTGCAAACTGCAAGCATAAATGCAGAAGCTAAACACTGCTCCAGCCTCAGAAACCACACTTTTGCATGTGTGCTTCCTGATCAGCAGGGCCTATACACACACCACTCTCAGTGTGTTGGTGGGCATGTTTTGAGTATCACATTATTAGTCATTTCCTTGTAGGCTATTTTAATCTTTCCTTGTCCTTTATACAAATATATCTATGCAATGGTGTCATTAAAAACTGTTTTTGAATTTTCAGGCTGATCTTCACACTGCTCAAAACACAAATACAGATTTGCTTTGTTTATTCAAATAATGACTAGCATAATTTAAATTAGGGAAAACATATATGGCTAATGTGTTTTTTGGGGAACATGAAGCCATATCTGGTTTTTGAAAACTTGTTCTCTTCATTTAATTTTTGTTTTCTGTTTATTTTTTCCCCCCAGTAACAAATAACAAGCCATGGGAAACCCAGAAATTATAACTGAAGCTTATGTGGCTGTAATTCGTCCAAAGAATGCTGCAAGCCTGAATTCTCGTGAATATCGTGCCAAATCATATGAGGTAAAATCATGTTTATTTTTTAGGGGGGGTGAGTTGAATATGTATTAAATGGAGGGAGATTGTGTAATTATAGGCAATTATATCTACTGTGTGTTGTTTGGTTTTAATTTTTGTGAACCGCCCAGAGAGCTTCGGCTATTGGGCAGTATAGAAATGAAATAAATAAATGAAATAGATAGATAGACAGACAGACAGACAGTCCTAGATATACCCAGGGTACACTCAGGTGCAGATGGAAACTCAGGAAATACTCTGAGAACAAAGATTGCTTTACACATGGTGATTTTCTCACTGTAATATGACATCTGCATAAGAAATTGTTCCTCATCAGCCGCGTTGCAACATTGCACTTCTGGATTCTAATGCTATCCTGTGATAGGTACAAGGTGATTATCATCAAGCGAGTTGCTACTAAATATTTCCCAACTGTTTCAGCAGCTACAATATATGGTTTGATGATCCCACTGCTGCTCACTATGCCATTAATACTAATCAGAATATTAAAGGGAGAATAGATGTATAAATTTATAATTTATAAAACACCCTTCACAGTTATCCATATCTGGTATAATATTGCTGGAATTCTATTATTTATTTTATTGCTATGTGGTCACTGAAATTTTAGTCAAGTCTTTATAAGCAGGAAGTTAGCAATAAAGAATTATCATGGAGCAAATACCAGGAATGTGGCACTCACATGATAGTGCAGCCTGTTCTTTCTGTCACAGGATGTGTAATGATACCATGCCATGCCATGAAAAGGATTCTGAAAATCTGTTTAAAATTTTTGTGCTTTGTATGGGTGAGTGTTTGTGCTCACATAATATTAAATTCTAGAATAATTGCTTCTGAATGAAGATAATAGAACTGGTCTAGAGTGAATGCCTTGAAATTAGCAGTGCAAATTTGTTTGTCCAGTTTTTAATCCAGCTTTTGATCCCATTTTGGGATAGAAACTGCCTCAGTCTCCCCGTGGAACGACCTTTGCCGAGAGGCACAAAGGGAGTGTAACCCTGCTCATTCTATTGAACCTCTCAGCAGCTTTTGATACCATTGACAACAGTATCCTTCTGGATTGGCTGTCTCATTTGAGGGCACTGTTTTAGTGCCCTCCTACTTGGATGGCAGTTTCTAAAAGGTGGTGCTAGAGATTACTGCTCTGTTCCATGGCAATTATGCCACAGGGTTCTGCAGGGCTTGATTTTATCTCTCATGCTATTTAACATCTATGTGACGGCTCTGGGAAGGTTGTCTGGGAATATGAGCTGAGGTGTCAGCAATAGGCAGATGACACTTAACTTTACTCTCCTTTTCATGTAACCCAGGTAAGGCAATAGATGTGCTGAATCGGTACTTGAGCAGAGTAATGGACTGGATGAGGGCAAGTAAACTGAAGCTTAATCTAGGCAAGAGAGAGATACAGTTAATGAGTGGCTTAGCTGCTCAGTAGATGTCCTTTTTGAGGTGGAGCCAAGCCAAGGGAGCAAGCTGCCATAAGGCAAGGTCAGAAGGCAGTCCAAACTCTGAGCAGATAGGGCTCAGGCAGAGAAGAAGGTAGCCAGGCAGGGTCAATTCTAAAGGCAGATCTGAAGATAGGCCAAGCACTGGAGGAGCCAGTGTAGATTGCTAGGCAGTCAGGGGATACACAAATAGGGCCTGGAGCCAATGCAGATATATTGTTCTAGCAAATCCCTGACTGAGGCTTTTAAGGCTGAGCTCCCTGAACACCACCCAGGGCTCAGCTGAAGATCATCGGAGGTGCTCTGGAAGAGGTCTTATTCATTAAGAGAGCCTTGCTCATGAGTTGCCCTTTACTCACAAGGAACTCTGTCTTGTAAGTGGGGACTTCTTTGCCTGACCTCTCTATATTTAGATGCTGGCATTCCTGGGGGCTAGGCAGTAGCGTGACATCCACCTCCAAATCAGAAGTGGAATCCTCCACATATCAAATGGAGGTAGCCCCAATGCCATCTCCTCCCAGGGCCAGGATCTTCTTGGTCAGCCCCAGGATCCCCTGAAGCAGCCTGTTCCCTGGGGACATCTGGCTCTGGGGGCTCTAGATCCTCTGATAAGTATTCCTCCAGTGGGGGCATGAGAGTTGAATGCTGTTCAGCCTGTTCGGAGGGGCTTGCACAGTCTGGAGGTGCTCTTGAATATATCATTGAGGCATGGGTGGCCTTAGTGGCTAGGAGCACCTTTTATCAATTTTGGCTGATAAACCATCTGTGACCCTATCTGGACAGAGGTAGCCCAGCAACAGTTATCCTTGTTTGGGTGACCTCCTGTTTGGATTACTGCAATGCATTGTACATGGGCTACCTTTAAAAAATAGTTTGAAACCTTCAGTTAATCCAAAATAGAGCTGCTAGGCTACTAACTGGGACTGGTTGATACAACCATGTGCTGCCAGTGCTGCACTGGCTTCCAGTCCATTTCCAGGCCCAGTTCAAGTGTTGGTGTTGACCTTTAAAGCCCTAAATGGCTTGGGGCTAGAGTACTTAAAATAACATCTCCTCCCATGTGTACCTGCCCAGACCCTTCAGTCATCTTAGGAAGCTTTCCTCTGGGCACCCCCACCAAATGATGTTAGGAAGTCGTCTACGAGAGAAGACCTTCTCAGTTGTAGTCCCCACATGTGGAATGTCCTCTCTAAGGAAGCTCACCTGGTGCCCACACTGTTATGTTTCTGGTAGCCGGCAAATACATTCCTTTTCTCCCAGGCATTTTAGATTCTAGATTTTCCCATAGAGTGCTTGAATGACTGTTTGTAATGACTGCTGCAGCAGGTGCAGAATGCGGCTGCTCGCCTGATTAAAGGCAGCCGCTGGCGAGATCACATCACTCCGGTGCTGAAGGAGTTGCACTGGTTACCAGTTGTTTTCTGGGCCAAATTCAAGGTGTTGGTTTTGACCTTTAAAACGCTATATGGTTCTGGCCCAGCCTATCTCAAGGAGCGCCTCCAGCAACACCAGACAGGCAGCTTAACAAGAGCAACTTCGGATGGCCTTCTCTCTGTCCCATCAGCCAGGATAGCTAGGCTGGTGAGGACAAGGGAGAGGGCCTTCTCTGTGGTGGCCCCCACTCTGTGGAACTCCCTCCCTAGGGAACTCTGCCATGCCCCCTCTCTAATGAGCTTCCACCATGCACTGAAAACGTGGTTATTCAGGCAGGCATTTGGGATGGGTTAGGGTATTTTTAAATAACGTTTTAATGTATAATTTTACTGTTTTAAATTGCACTGTTGTACATCGCCCAGAGTGGCCGGGTGATCAGCCAGATGGGCGATTAAGAAAATGAATGAATGAATGAATAAATAAATAAATTTTATATTGTATATCCTGTGCTGATTATTATTGTTCTTGTGGTGTGCTGTTTTTATTCTTTTGTCATGTAATCCACCTAGAAAACTTTTTTTTGTTACTGAATGGACTAACAATATAATTAATAAATAAATGCTTTATTGTATAGCTATTTAATAAATTCAAGCCCATGTTAATTGTTAGTTGACATTCTGTTTTACACCCAAGGGTTTTAAAATACCAAAACTAAAGCAAGTGCATGAATTTGCATCAGAATAAGCATTGTGCCTTACTAACACAAAAATATTCTGTAACTGAATGTAAGTAGTCAAAGTATAATGCAACAATATTTTAGTTCAACAAAAGTTTCATAGCAGCAAATGCTTCTGCTATGCATTCAGAAAAGCACTTCCATGTAAACACATTTTAAATAATGTATTGTGTTCTTTTTGTGCTTCTAGATATTTCTTGTTACACAGGCTATTCAATACATAAATGGACTTAAATTTTGATTTAAAAACTTACATATGAGCCTAAACATTTTTGCTGACAGTATCTGCCTCTGGCATCATTATGGCATTCATGCAAAGTAAAGTGTGTGTGCATTAGTATATATCATCCTATGTACTCGACTGCAGGTCCAGCATGTATTCAGATTAAAATGTTATCCTTTCAATACAGATGTGGAACTTCGTGTTTAATTAATGTTAAATTTGATTATTACAAGATTTTGTTGCTTGAAGTTCCCATTGAAGGACATAAGAAGAAGAGAAGGAAAATGTTATTGGAAACTAAACTTCAAGGGGGCAGTGATGTAACCCAAAGCGTTTTGGATTACATACTAGAAACCACCAAACCAATTTCACCAGGAAATCAAGGTATTAAAGGTAATAATAGTTTTTTTCTGCTTGCACTGTGGTTTTTCTTGTAAACAGTCATAAATCAGGAACTCATCTCTAAAATAAAATTAAAAAATTGGACAATTATCTGCCCCCCCCCCCTTATATCCTGGCTCATAGTCATGGCACTCAACACAGCTAAAACAACAATCTTTCTTATTGTCTGAATGTTTGCTGGAATAGAAACATCTTGTTTTTGGAAGGTGAGGAGGTTCTTAGTATGGTTAAGGGAGGGGGTTCTGGAGAGAGAGCTCTCCTGCTGAGAAAGGCCTGCCTCTCTTCCCTGCTGATCTGATCTAGAGCAAACCCGCAAACATCCTGATGTATGGGGAGACTGGTACAGAAAAAGGTGCCTCCTTTGACAACCTAGACCATTTAAAGTTTAAAATCAGCATTCTGTATTGTGCCTGAAAACTAACAGGTAATAAATACAGTTGTTATAACACAGATGTAATATGTTCCCTGCCATTCACTCTTATAATCAAATAGATGGCTACCATTTGCAGTAATGGAAGCTTCAAGACAATCTTCAAAGACATCCCTATATAGATTCTGTTACAGTAACCCAGCCTACGGGTTACCAAAGTATGTGTCACAGGGGCCAGGCCATTATCAACTAAGAGGTGCCATTGCTGACACACCAATCAAAGCTGGTAAAAGACTCAGGTACTTGGTTATTCCTGGTCATAACACCCACTTGAGAATCCAGGAGTAATGACAGATTCATCAGTACTCCAACATGCATAGCTGAACCTTCAACGGGACTGTAATCCCATCCAGAACTGTAGAACCACCAACTCCCAGGCCAATCCACCTAGTTTTCAATATATTGTGTCTTAGCAAGAAAGGCAGATGATGAGGAAGAGATTAATTTCAGCTATTTAATTATCAAAAGCTTTATTGTTGTTATATACAGGGAAACGAGTTCTGTTAATGAAGACATTCCCTCTTGATGGTGAGAAGACAGGCAAGGATGCATCTCTTTTTGTTGTACCAACAGTTGTCAAAGGTAAAATTAAAATATAAAAGTTAAAGTTGCACATATTTAGAAGTCACTATAGTTTCCCTTAAAATGTACATGAATCCTGTAATCCTAATTCCATATCATTCAGTTCCATTGAGGGCTACTCCTGGAAGAAGCATCAAGAATGGAACCTCTATATCCTTTCTCACATGTTCTATGTCCTATGAAAGAAAAATATATATCAAACATCTGATACAGCACAACATTAAAATTCATAACTGTATTAGTCCATTGTTGGTTATTTAAAAAAGAAAAGATTTGGCCTTTATACTACCTCTTATTTTAAGAGCATGAATTTATGTAAATGCTCTAGCGGTATTTCCTCATTCCTTTTTTGGAATGTGGGTGTCAAGTTTAACTTACCCTTCATTTACATGTGGAATAGAGGATTTTAAAAAATTAGCATAAGCTTCCACAATTGTCTTCACAAACATTGCCTCTTGCCCTCATGAACAACATTATGTTGCCCTCATGAACAACACTGCTTTACCAGTGGAGCAGTCATCCTTTCTCCCTATCCTGACAGGAAGATTGAAGCATCTTCTAATTTCTCTATTAGAGGATGATTCAGTCTTCAAATTTGGCAGAAGAGCCAAGGCTTTTCTGAACATAAATATCTCATGCCCTTCCTTCTGATTCATGTTTGGCTGTGACTGCCCTGGAACTGGAAAAATTATCAGATGAAACATCATACAGTTGGACCACCTGTGTATCCCTTTGCAGCCATGATGTATAAATCAATGAACTAAATTGATTTTGCTCTAATAAACAGCCTTTTGTTTATGGCATAAAATAGACCTGCAATCATAATTCAATAATGAAATGTGTAGATGGACTTGCAAATTAACAAGTTATAATATGCCACTCTCAGCCATCAGAAGTACTGTAGGTGGGATCTTGGAGTCCCAAGTATGATCACATTCTGAAATTACTTGAGATCTACAGATATGCAAACCCTTTAGATTTCTTCTCCATAAAGAATTTGTGAGTGCGATTTAGATTTCAGTAGGTTGGATCCAGATTTAGTCATACCTAAGAGTAGACCATTGCAATGAATACAACTTAGACTTGACTAACATATCTCATTGATTTTAATTAATTGATTAATTTAATAATCAATTAATAGTATTGATTTTAATACTACTTCAAGTATGAGTACATCTGGATCGAGCTCAGTATTTTTAAGGCAGGAGAAATCCACCTGCCTCTATATGTCCTCCAGAATGTTAAAACAGTGCTATTTGTCCCACTTTTAGTTTAGTGGCTGAAAGTTGGATTGTCGATTTACCCAATAAGATAATAAAATCCTCAGCTAACAATAACTATTGACTTCTTCCATAGTAGGTGAATCAAGTGACCACTTATGCATTTTTGGTGATTTACCATAGCCCCTGTTGAGATCAGAGTTTTTTTCTTTAAAAATCTTGGAACTCATCTAGGGTTTGTAGATCGGCGCTAGGCATTGTTAGCAGGTACCATGGGTTGAATCCAGCATCTGCCTTCCATTGACAGAAGGATTCTGCTCATGGAAAGTGCCTCTGCCCGATTTGGGGGGATTTACCCTTCCCTCCACCACACCACAGCTCACCCTATTCAGCAGGGTCTCCCAACCCTTTGTGTAGCATTTTCTGGGGACTGGAGGGGCTGCTTTGGGGAGGAAGGGGTGAGGAAGTCACCTTCCACCAGCCCAGTTCATGCACCAAGATCTTGATCCAACCTCATATATATATAACATTTGCAGAACTGCACACATAGGAACTTTGGATGTTGTAGATCACGTACTTAAGTAACGTAACAATGTTCTCAGTGTTAATAAAACAACATAATGGGCAATTTGGATTGTTGCAGACTCATGCCTTGCCTGAGCAGGAATAGTGGGGCCATGTCCTTGAGCATGGAGAGAGAAGGGGGGCACCAACTAAAAATCAGGAAACTCTAGAATGATCTGAATGATGTTCTGTATAGGCACAGAACCCCATGTGTGTGAGTTACAGAGACCACGAAGAAGGAAAAAGTACTTGGGGGCATAGGAATACAAAAACAAAATGTAATACTATACAGCTAAAATTTTATAATGGAGTGGAAGGGATTGGTTTTTTAGGCTTTTAAAATTCTCCTTTCCTTTGTAGATAATACAAAATATACATACAGTCCTGGATGCCCAGTTTTCTACTGCTTACAAGACATCATGAGGGTCTGCAGTGAATCCAGTTCTCACTTTGCTACAGTTACAGCTAGAATGTTAATTTACTTGGATAAGTAAGGAATGTTTTAGTAGAACTACTTGACTTTTAAAAAATAAACTGAACTGACACTAAATAATTAGATATTTTAAGTTTTCTTAAGACATTATCATAATATTTCAAATAAACATCATACTTTCCCATTTGTTATTTTAAAACAAGCCCAAGTGGCTTATGATTTTGTTTGTCATCAAGAGTTTTGCTATATTTGGCTGCAATCCTGTATCAGCTTACTTGACAGTAAGCCCCACTGAACTCAATGGGACTTACTTCTGAGCAGACATGAATAAATTTCCTGAGTTTACAAGCATCCAGAAATACTTAGATGTATCCTTAAATAATTGTTATACCATAGCAAGCTATTTTTACAGAGGGTGTTTTATAAATAAGTAATTTCTGTAGTACAGTGATATTATTTTAATTGAATAATGTTACATGGAAATATGCAGGACTTTAACCTCCATTTTCTGTCAGCAAAGAGAACTTAATTCATTTTCACAATTTGCAGCACTTAATATTCAGATTTTCAAAGTATTAAGGTCTATCAAGAACAGTGTGCATTATGAAGTCTTATAGTCAGTAAAGCTGAATTTTTAGCCTCTTATGCATTAAACTTGCAGTTTTAAAGCCTGAATTATGCATAGAGGGCTCACAAATCAGACCATCAAGAGTGCAGTGGTTTCCCATTCTTTTTCTATGTACAAATTTCTTCCACACACTTCATAGCATTTTTCATTGTGCTTACCAGTTGCTTTGGTCCTTGTTGAAGGGAATGAGAAAATCTCAGACTCCCAGCACATGAAATTCCTTGCACAGAATTGGGCCCGCTAATCCATCAAAGATTAAATGTGACCAAGTCCTAGTGGAAACAGTAGGATCCCAAGGCATAGTCTGAAGACACATGAGGTAGCACCTTGCTGAAGCTAAGCAGGTTTGGGTCTGGTCAGTGCTTGGAGGTGAGACTACCTGGGAACCACATGTAGTCACCTCGAGTTCCATGATGGAAGAAAGGTGGGATATAAATATAATAAATAAATAAATAAATACTCATGACTAACTTATTTAATTAGTTCAGAGGGACTTACAACCCAGTGTTTAGATAGGAGCAAACCCCAATAAGTTTAATTGGGCTTAACCTTAAATAAATGACTGTGTATAGGATAGTATCCTTTTTACTAACTTTAGCTGGATCAAGGCCAAAATGTTTTATATTCTGATCCTAAGCATTTGTCCTAGTGTATATAATGTTACATTATGATATGCTAATTAATTGCTAAACTCCAATAACATGAACAGTGCTATTGAGCCTTGTCCATTCTATTCTGCAGATGGTTAGAAGAACGGCATTCACAGTCACATTCAATCCCAGCTTTATTCAGGCCATCTCCCTTAGAGCGGATTAAAACAAATGTCACAAACCCTGCATATGCTGTTGAACCTGGGCAGACAGAGAGCTCTCTTCACATGGGATATACTGCATTAGAAATCAAAAGTAAAATGCTGGCACTTGAGAAGGCAGACATATGCATCTACAACCCTTTATTTGGCTCCGATCTTCAGTACACCAATAGGGTAAGAGGAGAGAATTATGAATGGATATCAGAGTTAGATTTTAATATCCCTTAGTGTGCACTTTGAGCCAAATATTTTATTACATGATATTTCCAGGTTGACAAAGTGGTTATAAATCCGTATTTTGGACTTGGAGCCCCAGACTATTCAAAAATACAGATTCCAAAACGTGAAAAGTGGCAACGCAGCATGAGCAGTGTCATGGAAGACAAGTACTGTAGTTTTTTTTGTTATTCATTTGTATTTGTATTTTTTTTAACTTCCTTGTTCCATTTGCTCTCTGAGGCCCAGATACATTTTAAAGATTTTATTTACTTACTTCTTTTTTTTTTTTTTTACAAAATCAGGCCACCGTTCAGCTTTATTTATTTCTTTATTTTGTTGTTCCCAGAGTGGCTAAAGCTCTTATGTACCTTGGGTGAGGGGAAAGTGGCTATAACCACAGTCAAAGCTGTGAACAGCCTTTTAACTTCCCCCTCAGTGCAATAGGTCTGTGAAGTACAGAATAGGCTTAAAGTTCAGTTTGTTCAAGTGCATTATTGGAAAGGAAGAGAGCGCATTTACTATCTTGCACATGTCACTAGAACCTTATCTTCAGGATGCTTTCAATGGGGCAGTTGTATAAGATGTTAAAATACTGTATCTTCTTGCATTTTTTCCCTAGAGAACGTCAGTGGGTTGATGATTTTCCTCTTCATCGTAGTGCTTGTGAAGGCGATTCTGAATTATTGAGTCAACTTCTAGATGAAAACTTTTCAGTTAACCAGCTGGACAGTGACCACTGGGCACCTATCCATTATGCATGTTGGTGAGTGCAGTAACTTTGCAAATGACCTTTAAAAATGGGGATTGTTCATAATTAAAATTATCCATGTATATAAAACCCTGCTTTCAGATTTCAGTCATACTCTAGTATGGCCAAGAAATAGACTGTAGGATGCAATCTAGGACAAACATGGGAAAGAGCACAATCTCAAGCACACTTTAGATGCTGGGATCACCAGGAGCAGGTTTCACCCGCTCCGAAATGAAATGCAGTTATTTACTTTCTTCCATATAAATAAATGGCTGCCAATCTATGTGGATTAACAGTATTCAACTTGAAGAAAACTTTGCAATGTGGGCAAAGCCCACCTTTAATTTCTCATAGTACTGGGATCCCCAGCATGGTGTCAATGGGAATCATTGTGCCAGCAGGCTCCTCCCTTCACATCCACCAGGCTCCCTGTCCCTCCTAATGTTTTTTTAAATAGTTGTTTTACTCTTTTTTTTTAACTGGGAGGCTGGCATGCTACAAAGCAAAGCACCAGTATCCAGGGATATCTTTATTTTCAATGGGGTCCAGATACATTCTTAGAAAATAAAAATCATGGGTAGCTGCAGCCCTGTGCTTTAGTCTGAGGCATGCCCAGCCTTCCCAGAAAAAAAAAAGGTATGCTGGTGGGTGGTAGGGAGTATCCTAGAGGTGTGTGGGGGGGGGGTTTGTGGGGGATGCATTTATTCAAGAAAGCTGTTAGTTTTGCAGTCACTTGTCCTGAACTAAAATTATTTAACAAGTTTCATTTCTTTCATGTATATATGGAAACTATTTCATAAACCATATGAAATCTTATCTTGTGTTTGCTCTCTGCATAGGTATGGAAAAGTTGAAGCCACTGGAATGCTGTTAGAGAAAGGAAAGTGCAATCCAAACCTGCTGAATGGACAGCTTAGCTCTCCTCTTCATTTTGCTTCTGGGGGAGGGCATGCTGATATTGTTCAGATTCTCCTAAACCATCCAGAAATTGACAGAGTAAGATGCCGTTATAATTGCAATCTTGGTTTCTTATACAGTTAAATTCTGCCTTTGAACATGCCTTATACCTCCAGTTGCACAACATAAAAAATAAGGTCCTTCTTGATATCACTGTGAACAGTGACAGCATTGCAAAAAAGAAGCACAACAGAAACTACTTCAAAGAAGAAGCAATTCCTATTGCAGTGGTTGAGACCTACTACTGTTTTTTTTTTTTTTTACTAGCAATGACTGGCACTATGATTAGCATTTTGAACAGTACTCTGATTGCAAGGGATGCACTCCAGTTCAGAGCACTGATCACCCACAAAACACTATAAGTGGAAGTGCTCTTAAACGTTAATTTCCTAATTAATGGGCATGATTCAGGGTTTTTGGGGTTTTTTTTGCTGAGTTAGGAAAGCACAGCCCAAAAGTGGAGACTGCCATCTGCCACTGAAAAGTGAAGAATGTTTTCCAAGAAGGGGAGGGTGGATGTTGCATACTTGCCAGATGGGCTGTAGCTGAGTGGTAGAGCACATGCTTTGTATGCAAAAGGCCCGAGGTACAATCCTTGACATATCCACATAGGGCTGGAAAGGACGTCTATTTGAAATCCTCCAGAACTGCTGCCTGTCAGCATAAGCAATACTGAGCTAGATGGACTAAAGATCTGACTCAGTATTAGTCAGGCTCCTGTGTTGTATTTAGAAAACTATATGTCCTAAGTTGTCTTATTTCTATTTGTAGCATATTACTGATCAACAAGGAAGAACTCCTCTGAATGTCTGCGAAGAGAACAAACAAAACGAGTGGGAAAAAACAGCTAATTTACTGAAAGAGGCCATGAATAAACAAGTATGCATTAACCTTTCAGATATTTCAATGACCATATTTTTACAATTTAGAAAGGTATTAAAAAGCAAAGAATTAAAAAGCAAGCATTAATCTCATGTGTAGTGACTATAATTTAAGTGCTTGATTCTATGGCAAGGCCATAAATGTATGATGTCATCAATTAGATTTTATCGTTCTCATTTTAATCTAATTTCTGATCCATCATGACCTTCTGAAATATTCTGTTTTCTTCTCAGAGTTATTTTAATGGGTGTCCTACAGGAAACAAGATTTTGCGCAGTAGAACTGGAAACAGTGTAAATGTCTAGATTCCAGTTCAGGATTCTATCTGAATATGCTTTCCTTTTTCTTTTTAACATGAGCCTGTCCTGTTGTTAGTTCATGAGATCTGTGATCTTGAACTGCACTACAGGGGTGCTTAAGAGATCAGTCCTTACACCTTCCCCAGTTGGAGAGGGGCAGGCCACAAATTTTGACTTGCTTATTACCAAGACCAGGCAATCCTTGTGGACCCCTACTTTCAATATTTTCTATAGTATGAAAAAGTGCGAATTTACCGAATGGATGGGTCATACCGCTCTGTGGAGTTGAAGCATGGAAACAACACTAGTGTGCAACAGATAATGGAAGGAATGCGTCTTTCTCAAGAAACACAGCAGTACTTCACTATTTGGATCTGTTCTGAAAACCTTAGTAAGTAATTAAAAACCTCATACCTTAAGATTGTTTTATTTTTTGGAAGATGAATACACCTAAAGAAGTATATTTCTACCATTTTCTTTTGGCACCTTTATTACTGTTTCTTCAGCCGGAGGAACTGTCACTTAAGAGAACCTTCTTTTAAGAGGTAACTGGACAAAGGTACTTGTTCCTGTGAATGCATTTAGGCCCAACTTATCCCCATCTCCCCAGTAACATGTAGTTGAAAAACCACATGATGTGAGGAAACCATGATCATGTTTCCCCATCTCCACTCAGTTTCATTGACTGCCACTTGTGGGAACAGGGAAATCTTCATTTGATCACATCACATTTTTTTTCATATATATATTACTGAGGAGATGAAGGTTAGACATTCCCACACAATTTCCCCATAACACGTATTTTGGACATTCAACTTGGCCTGGGGAGATTTTGATTCAAGTACCTCTACCACAGACATACTCTGAGAATTTGTGGGAAAAGCTGTTATTTCTGTCAAATGGGAATACTAACCTGCTCAGCCCTGTTGTGAGTGCAAAACACTTACAAAATTTCATGTTAGAAGTGCTATATTAATTATTCAAAAGGGGGCGGGGGAGATGTGGATTTGAATCCTTATTAAGTTATGGAAGCACTGAAAACTGAAATGGGACCAGCTTTATTGGCATTGCTTTCAAGGGGAGAGGAAGAGCTGGAGCTTCTAGAAAATCACTGTAATTGTATTGCACACAGAGTATTTAGGATTTAGATTTAAATCTGAAAATAATTTTTGAACATATTCAATATACATGCATGGAATTTTTGAAATGTTGCTTTTATCTTCCAATAAAATAAGTGGAACACCGGAAAATTGCAGACAGACTATCACTAATGTGAAATTTCTGTCTTTGGACAGCATTATTACTGTGGCAGTCTGTTCAGGTTAGGAGGTATCTGGATGGCCTCTCTTTCTATCGCTTCACAACAGATGGTCCAGTCTTCTTTTAAGATGGGTAGGAGGAGATATCAAACACAGTGCATTGCTTGATATGTCTAATGCCTTTCCTTAGATTTTGAAGTGATTGGGAGCTCCTTATTGGCATTTTAAATCTGCAGTCCCACTTACCTAGGAGTAACCTCTGTTGAACACAGTGGGACATACACCTGAGTAGGTAGACAGACAGACATATATGATTGTGCTGTTAGTGTCTATTTCTTTCAAGCCAAAAACCTGTTAAAAAGCTAACTTCGTGCTTTTAGTTCTCCATTTTTAGGATAGTTGTAAAGTGCCCTACATAGCCTTACTTTTTCATGAGTAGGGTGGATATTGGTAATACCATACAGATTCACAAAATTATCATTATGTGTATATTTATGAGATTTAGCTTTTAAAAATCACCCTTTCTACCAATTAAACTCTGTATGGTACAGCATTCACACATACTTGATATGTATCATGTTGTCTTTTTTGCATTTATTTAAAATAAAGAGCTGTTGTTGGATAGGTCTCCAGCTGAAGCCATATCACAAGCCTCTGCAGCATGTGCGTGACTGGCCTGAAATACTCAATGAATTGACAAACCTGGATCCTCAAAGGGAAACTCCCCAGCTTTTCCTGAGGAGGGATGTGAGACTTCCCCTAGATGTTGAAAAAAAGGTTGGCATTATATGTTCTACTATCAAACAGAGGTTCAAAACCAGCATCTGTAATCATAGGCCAGTATAATAATTCTATTATAATATTGTACTGAGTTCTCCAGAAATTGCTTTAAGAATTCATTTTCCAGGTGATCTCTAAAAATGGATGCAATAACTTCTTAGAATAAAAGTATCATATGAAGGTAGAACATACTAGAACTTTTTTTCCCATGTAGGACACAACGGAATTCAAAGAAGACCCTAGGAAAAGACAGTACTGAAATTAGTGGCTACTAATGCTGTTCGCTAATTAAATATTTTAAAGGTGCATTCCTATGCATATTTAGATGGAAAAACTCCCACAATTCCCAGCATTCCCCAGCCAGCCATGGGAATTGTAGGAGCTTATTTCCATCTAAACATGCATAGGATTGTGCCCTTAGTCTTGTCTTAGAGTGCCCTGACTCTTAACAAATAATCATTTTTTTGTACTTTCACCTCTTCAGTTCCCTGTTCAGATCCAAGGGGTGTTAAGTTCCTTCCCCTTTAAAAACTGTGACTTTCACAACTTATGGTTTTTATATAGTTACATTTATGAAGAAATAATTTATTTTTAAATCAATGTACATACTGCTGGCTTCAATGAAGGTGTGTGAAACATATCAGAGCAAACATGGCTCAAAGATAATTTATTAGTATCATGGAAGATCTAGATTTAAAAGATGTATCTCCTTTAACGCTGCTGTCACACTTCAGTTACCTGTGATTGTTGTTATTAAAAGGAAGGCCATAATAGTTTCACTCTGAAAAGTGAATTAGATTTCTAAAACTGGAAGAAGAATCTTACCCTTAACAGTGCAATTCTGAGGATGTCTACTAAAAAGTAAATCCTACTGAGTTCTGTAGACTGACTTCCAGGGAAGTGTGTAGAGGATTGCAGCCTCAGGGTTTTTCTCCATCAAAATTTGGTGCATGAAAAACCAGGTGGGTATGTCTGTGCAATTGTGAGGCCTTTAAGAATTCTGATTCCAGAAGTCTTTTGTTGTTATTTATCCCATTCAGTTAATCAGCCCTAATAATAATAGAAAGACAATTGTTTTTTAGTTTTTTGTTTACTAATCATGGATAGAAATATGAGCCTTTTATTATTTATCAGTAAAAATGTTCATGGTTTACCTTGGACAGATTCAAATGGTTAGTATTGGTGATAATGTGAGGTAACTGGGGCTAAGCAATGGGTTTTAGTATTTTTCATGTTCAAGCATTTTAATATGATTTTAAAATTTATTGTTGTTTTAAATAATTGCTAACTGCCCTGAGCCTTACAGATGGAGTAAGCTTGAAATTTAGATAAATAATGCACTGATTTGCTATCAAGCACAACGAACATGGTTTGTGTATTTCAAAGGAAAATTTAACACCTCAATTTTGTCATCTAACTATAGTATTAATGATGGTATATTTTTAATACAAATAAAAATATTATTTGCTATGTTTACAGATTGAGGATCCACTGGCTATTCTTATCCTATTTGATGAGGCCAGATACAATTTGCTGAAGGGTTTCTATACCTCACCTGATGCCAAGCTGATAACACTTGCAAGTCTGCTGCTGCAAATAGTCTATGGAAATTATGAAAGCAAAAAACACAAGCAGGGCTTCCTAAAGTGAGTGTATTTTAGTTATTGATATTCAGTTTGCTTTAAAAATGAAAGTATTCAGAAAAGACTCTGCAAAAGTGTATTTTGTGTTTGGGGCTGTTGCTGATTGTGAGAAGTACAGTCAAAGCTGACTTTGACTAATATCAAAGCTGATATTAGTTCAGTAACCACTTGATAAGCAAGATGGATTATCACATACTGTACTATGCATGTAGCCTCTCTCTCTCTGCACATATGGCCCCTGTTCAAACATCACGCTAAGCCATGATAGTTAGGAGTTTTGAACTAACCATGTTGGCTTAGCATGATGTCTAAACAGGCATCTATCCCAACTAGGGTGGTTTATTAACCACTGACTAACTGCATTCACTAACCACTTGCTGCAAGATTATTAGAGCTCCACGGCAAGAGCAGCCAAAGAAGGAGTAGCCACTGAGCACCAAAATGGCTGACAGCACCAAGCACCAAAATGGCTGACAGCACAAAGGCTGTTGGGATGCATGGCCATCCATCTGGAGGACTGCAGATTCCTACAGGAGAGAGGGTGGTTAGAGAATAGTTAGTCTGTGGAACATGGTTACCTCCACGTGTGGCAGTAGCAATCGCAGTGGTTAATGGTAACTACCATGGACCATGGTTAGCCTAACCACCCTTCCCCAATATGCCTCAGAACAGGGCCTATGTCTGTTAAGTTTTGTAAAAATAGTTAAATGTTTGACTTTTATTTCCAGTGAAGAAAACTTAAGATCTGTAGTACCAGTCACCAAATTAAAAAGTAAGGCACCCCACTGGACAAACCGAATACTTCATGAGTATAAGGTAAGGCATTTTAACAGCAACATAATTTCCGGAAACCTAATCCTTAAAAATGTCATTAATTTTCTGGAAATATTAACTCAACAAAAATATAATGCAGACAGAATCGTCTAAATGCTGATTGTTGAGTCACTGATATTAGTGTATAATTTGTTTTTAAAGATAAGAGATTGAAAGTATATTTTGCCTTGAAACAGGGTATCCTTGGCAGTTGTACTGAATTTAAGTTATTTTAAAACAAAATTGAGTGCCACACTTGGAAGACTGTGTACTGTTCAGGCTGGACATAACAAAAAGGTTATTGTAGAACTGGAAAAGGTGCAGAAAAGGGCAACCACAATTATCAGGGGGCTGGATCAACTCCCCTGGGATGAAAGGTTACAAAGTCTGGGGCATTTTAGTTTAGTTTAGGAAAAAGGTGGGGGGATAGGCTTAGGGATATAGGATAGAGGTTAGTAAATTATGTATGGTGTCGAGAAGGTAGAGAAGACATTTTTCTCCGAGAATGTTCTGTCCCAGTCTTATAATTCTAGAACCCAGGATCATCCAGCGAAACTGAACGGTGGGAGATCCAGGACAGATAATAGGAAGTTCTACTTCACACAGTGCATAGTTAACCTATGGATTTGCTATCACAAGATGTGGTAATGGCTACAAGTTTAAATGGCTTTAAATGGGATTAGACAAATTCTTGGGAGGATTAGGCTATTAATGGCTACTGGTTATGATGTTACCTCTAGGATCAGGGACACTGTGCATCCGAATACCAGTTGCTGGGAAACAACTGTGGGAGAGGACTATTGCCCTCATGTCCTTTTTGTAGGCTTCCCATAGGCATCTGTTAGGCCACGGTGGGAAACAGAATGATAGACTAGATAGGCCTTGGTTTAGCTTCAGCAGGGCTTTTCTTGCATTCTTACTGCAAATGTATTGAGATAAGTCAACATCTTTTGTTTTATCTTTGGACTTAGGCACAATTTATGCTGCTGAAAATTTAACGTCATGATCCATTTATTCTTGCTTTAATTCTATTAACATCAATAGTACAACTCATATCTGTTCTGAATTTCTTATAATTTTGTATGTATTTCTATAAAATGCATAACATCACAACGTCCTTAAGCAATGTATGCCTGTCATTTTATCCTGCCGAAAGAAACTCCATCCAAATGGAAGTTAAAACTGTATCTTCTGTTGAAATGTCAACTTGTATTTCCAGAATCTCAGTACTAGTGAGGGTGTGAGTAAAGAGATGCATCACCTGCAGCGCATGTTTTTGCAGAACTGCTGGGAGATTCCTACCTACGGAGCTGCTTTTTTCACAGGACAGGTATTCACAAAGGCAAGCTCAAGTAATCATAAAGTCATCCGAGTGTATGTAGGCATAAATGTCAAAGGATTGCATCTTCTCAATATGGAAACAAAGGTATGTTCGCTTTTTTATTTATTTATTTATTATTAAATTTATTAATCGCCCATCTGGCTGGTCACCCAGCCACTCTGGGCGATATACAACATACAATAAAAACAGTTTAAAACAATAAAATTCTACAATAAAAACATTTTCTAAAATACCCTAACCCACCCCAAATGCCTGCCTGAACAACAACGTTTTTAATGCACGACGGAAGCTCATTAAAGAGGGGGCATGACGGAGTTCCCTAGGGAGGGAGTTCCACAGAGTGGGGGCCACCACAGAAAAGGCCCTCTCCCTCGTCCCCACCAGTCTAGCTGTCCTGGCTGATGGGACAGAGAGAAGGCCATCCGAGGCTGATCTTGTTAAGCGGCCTGTCTGGTGCTGCTGGAGGCGCTCCTTAAGATAGGCTGGGCCGGAACCATATAGGGTTTTAAAGGTCAAAACCAACACCTTGAATTTGGCCCGGAAAACAACTGGTAACCAGTGCAACTCCTTCAGCACTGGAGTGATGTGGTCTCGCCGGAGGCTGCCTTTAATCAGGCGAGCTGCCGCGTTCTGTACCAGCTGCAGTTTCCGAACCGTCTTCAAGGATAACCCCACGTAGAGCGCATTACAGTAGTCTAAACGAGAGGAGACCAGGGCATGTACTACCGATGGGAGCAGATGGTCGGGAAGGAAGGGGCGCAGCCGCCGTATCAGATGGAGTTGATACAGCGCTGTCCGGCTCACAGCTGACACCTGAGCCTCCATGGAAGTGTTCCTCCCAGAACACCCCAAACTGCATTTTAGCTTCCCTAAGTTTGGCCTAAAAATTACTGAGGTCCAGTTTGCATACAACAGTAACCCAAGTTGCATTTTAAACTCTAGGTTACTGTGAATGAGCCAGTGTGCTCGTTCACACAGCTCAATCGTTCCTGCTTAGCTCCTCCTGCCAGTGGGAGTAGCTAAACCACCCAGGGATACTCCCGTCCTTGGATTCAAAGGTACTCCATCCCTGCATGACATTCAAACCTGGAACTCTGGCTTGTCTCTCCTCCAACAAGCAAGAGGAGGAGTTGGAACCCAGAGTTGGAACCCAGGGTTTGTTCCTGTGTGTTATGTGTGAGAATGGGTGTGATGTGTGAATGTATATGAATGCATCTTTGTGTATGAGAGAGAGAGGGATGGCCGTGCTCACTTTAGCTTTTACGCCTCCCACGTTTTGCAGAGCAGGACAACTGTCTCTGGCATGTAGTTCCGGGGACGTTCACTGGAAAGGAACGTGGCCCTTGTGGGGGAAAGAGGTTTCCCACTCCTGATTTAGGTGTCCACAATTAGTGTTTCCAGCAGGGTTGATTTGATTTAAATCAAATTTATTTAAATCATGATTTAAATCGCTTCTCTGAAGAATCCAATTTTAATTATTTAAATCACAGTTTAAATTAATAGTGAGGAAGATTCTGTTTAATCATCATTTTAGTAGAAGTACAGTATTGTTTAATAGAACCTTAATACATATTCAGAGCTGTAGGTTTCATTAGAAGGTAGGTACACAGTGGAGGGTACATGTAGCAGAAGTTTCCTCAGGAGTCAGGACTGCGTTAATATGTTCTATTCACTTTCGGTTTCACTTTCTATCCCCCTCCCATATCCCTTGCATTTATATCCAGACTCCTCCTCCTCGTTCAGATGTATTCCATCTCCCCAAATTCTCTATTCATTGACCTTCTCTATCTTTGCACTTACAGAGAGGCAAGGCCGAGAGAGAGAGAGAGAGAGAGAAAGAGGGCGAGCGAGCGGAGGGGGGAGGGGATGCACTTCTGTACGCCACCTGCAGTGCAGAATAGGATTGGTCAGGTTATCTCCCATCTCCATAAAATGCTGTTAACATATTCATAGAATATAATTCGAACTTGTATAATTAGTATTCATGATATCTTTGACATAGGCTGTTTTTACTAATTGTTTTAAGAAAAAATTGAAATCTGCTTTCAATTTTAAAAATCCAATTTAAAATTTAAAAATCTGTTTTTTGTTTGTTTAAATCATTAATTTTTTTATTAACCCTGGTTTCCAGGGCAGGGAGGAGATTTAGATGCAGCATAACTGGACTTTAAACAGACTATGCCATGTTTGGCCCCTCTTACCCACCAGAGCAGCTCTGCTGGCTGAGCATCAGGTTAGCAGGTGAAGGAAGATCTGCCAGGTGTGGGCATAGCCCAGGGAAAAGCACTTTATGCCAGCAGCGCAGGTGCTCCATCGCATGCTTATCCCCTCCAGCTGGAAGGAATTCAAGTTGGGATGGCACTGTTGGTGACAATTTAGCAATTATATTGGATTTTAAGTTTGTTTCTTTTATTCTACAGGCTTTGCTCATAAGTTTAAAATATGGTTGCTTTATGTGGCAGCTGGGAGATGGAGATACGTGCTTTCAGATACATAGTCTGGAAAACAAAATGAGCTTTATAGTCCATACCAAGCAGGTAAGCCAGCCAACAAGCAGTTTTTAGAGCAGATCACAGTTGCTGTGTAGTCTCAGAGAATAAGACAGAGAAGGTAATACCGTTGACTAGACTAATGGTTGTTACAGTAATGTAAGGGTACTTATGGATTCTGCACAGCTTAACAGCTTGATCAGGCAGACGAACAGATAACACTGTTCTTGGCTAGAATCTGCCAAAGAGCCCTAGGTTCTGTGCTTAGAATGGTTTATACAAACTTAAGTCTGCACACATAGATTCATTTTGCAGAGCTTATGCTGATTATAAAACCACCCTTGGAGCCTCTCAGTCCAGAGGACAGGATATGAATATTTAAATAAATAAACAAACGATCTGGTCAGTTTACAGGATTCTGAAATGTAAGACTATGAAAGTTTAAAATTCACAGAACACTCAGTATCAGTCAAGATGCAAAAAACAGCTTCTAGATAATTTGGCATTGAATAGGAAGGAAGTTTCTGATGTTGTTGATAGTGGTACCCCAGCTCACCTGCTGGAGTTGAAAGAATCCAGGGAGGAAGGCCAGCATAAGACAGCAGATGGCACAAGCTGCTCTTCCAGGCCATCACCGCAAATCTAGGGTGGAGCTGCTGTGGCAGCCCCCAAGGTGGGCTGGTTTATGAGCCCTTACCTGAAGGTTCCTTAACCTGACCCATGGGGGTATGCAGAGAACCCTTAATTATCTCTCCCCAGTACGTGAGCTAGTTGTGACCTAGGAAGGCATTGGGAATACAAGGATAAACAAGGATAAAATGGAGAGGAGCGAGACTATGTAAGGCACCTTGGGTCCCTTGGAGAGGAAAAGAAGGCAGGATATAAATGTAATAATAAAATACAAATAAAAAGTTCCAATCAGAAATGTTTGGTCTGAGGATGGCAAAAAAAAAAAAAACCAACCAGCTACATCAGTTGGTCATACTACTTGGTGGCTAACATACCGTCCTTAGCAAATAAAGAACAGTCATAACGTAATAAACACCGTTGGATGGCAGGGCAGGCAAGGACACAGGGCTGATTCTGGGTTGGGCCCCTTTTTATTCCCCTGGAGCAGACCAGAAAGGAGAAGTCTCACTAGCCAACTGAAAAGTTAAGATGAGTAACTGAAGGGAAACCAATTTATGCTCTCATTTCAGTGGACATGCATCTTCAACACTATCAGTTGGTCATCTCCCATTGGACATGATTTGGACCAATTTTGTTTTTAAAAAGCCCCAGAATGGAGGGAGCAATCCTATGCGGATCAATGGTCACCTCCGAGCCCAGGGGCAACCGCCTATCCAGTGCAGGATGGGAGAAGTGGTGAGGAGCGGATGTCCTCCGCACTCCCGCCACCCTGCTTTCACAGCTAGACAGCTGATTTCAGCTGTCTAGCTGCGGGACCTCGGAACATGGGAAGGGGTGGCTGGATGACACATAGGATGTGTCGTACCGGAACTTCTGAGCTCCCTGCCTCAGCCCGCCCCTGGGAATGCTCCGTTTCCCCCGCTCCATGCTGCTTTTCTGAGCACGAAGCCGATCCGCGCTGCCTACAAAGTGGCACAGGAGGGGGTGGAGGTCAGTTCTCCAGGAATCGACCTGTCCTATGGTCATCTAGCTGCTGACTAGCGGCCACAGGATTGCACCCTATAGTTATTATTTCTACCTGCGAAATGGACTTTGAGTAACATTAGACTTTTAAGTGTTGAGGTGTTTTATCATATTAACATTACAAGTATATTATATTAACTGAAACCTTCCTAAAGATCTTCTGACCCTCAGGAGAGGCTTTTGGGGGTGCAAGGAAGTGAAGTGGGTTAGAGGGGCAGGAATGCTCAGTTGCGCAAGCTGACTTCTGCTCACATAGCATTGGATTCAACACATCATTATTCTTGCTATTTGGAAAATCCTGATTTGTTTTCTGTTTGTAGGCAGGTCTTGTCGTAAAACTGTTGATGAAATTAAGCAGCCAGTTGGTGCCTACTGAAAGAAGTGACTGAAATAAATGGAGAACGGTTATGAAATGAATTGTATTAAGCAAATAAAAGTTTTGCATGTATATGAATTGTACAGGATAAAGTATGTTGTCTAATGGACTTTGTTAAAAAGTTCAGTTGTTTATTTGTAAAATGTATAACTTAGCAGTTATTTTGATATAACCTCTTAGAGGTTTTTATTTGCAAAGTCATGAGAATAATATTTCATGAAGAAAGTGTATATACTCACTGGACAAGTATTAAACAAAGAAAATCAAGGCTGCAATCCTAAGCACCCTAGTGGGACATACATCAAAGTAAACATGCATAGGATTGTGCTGTTGTTTCATATAGATAATAAAGAAAATTTTGCTCCTAGGCTGTGCAACAAAAGGTTATTGCTTTGTGGATTTCATTATATTATTCCATTGCAGCACATGAGAACTACTGCAGTACAGCATGAATAGAATTATGTAGTAAAACTTGCAAAGCAATAATGTTTTAGTGGGCAGCCTAGAAGTAAATTCTATATATATATTGAATGTAGTTTTACTTAGTAATCACATGCTAAACTCTGTGGCTGGGATTCAAAAGCATGCATATACCAGGGCTTTTTCCATTGCAGCCTTATGTAATTCCCCAAAAATAACTCTTGAAATTTTAAAATTTGAAAAAGGGAAGAAGAAACCTTATTATATGCTCAGAATTCTGCATGGACCAAGTCAGTAAGAGCTACCTTGAGTGAGATCCAAAGTATAGCATGCTTTGTATATTGCCTTTGCACATATTAGCTTTTATACACATGAAATAATTCTGTTTCTAATTTATTCTTATGTTTATGAAGTACAATGTTTTATAAAGTATTTGTATAAAGGCTCAGGAAATCAAGGTTGTTGTTTGTTTTTAAATAAAAAGGTTCTATTGACTAAGCCATTGTTTAAGAATTTAGTAAACATATTTATATGCCTTTGTTAGTTACAGAATTATAAATTCTTTACAAAGTTAATCTTGTATAATGAGGGGTGTAGGAATTCTTTCAATTCTACAATTTTCAGTCATGGAAGTGTTCTTGCTAGTTACTCCTAAGAGTAAAATCTCTGGCTCTGATCAAAACAGAGCAGAGGGACCATAGCTCACTAGTAGAGCACATGCTTTGCATAAGAAGGTTCCAAGTTCAATCCCCAGCATCTCCAGTTAAAAGGATCCTGTAATATGTTACGTGAAGAACTTGTGCCCATGAGTTGGAAAGCCACTGCTAGTCAGAGTAGACAGTGCCAAACCAATACGCTACATAACCCAGTGCTCTTCCCATCTTCCCATCTCTTCCCAGTGCTCTTCCCATGGATAAAACACATCCAGCCTCTTTAGCTGGACAAAACTGTGGAAGGGTGAATGGAAGAAGACAGAGGATGAGGTAAATCTCTCCTGCTGGTAGCCATTGCTCTGGTGGTGTGGCTGTACTACATCCCAGTTGCAGGACTGTAGCCCATAGCCCTTGAGGGCCTTGTAGGGGGCCTTTCCCAGGATCTATGGTGTGCCCCAAATGCCTGCTCCTTCAAAGCCTAAACTGATGTGTGATGCCAAAGGACTGCTGGAAGGTAGTAATCAACAGGCTTGCCTAGTTCCATCCCCAAATTAAGGAAATAACAGAAGCTCCAGCAATTCAGTCTTAACAACAGTAGGTCACATTGCATTGGCTACAGCCCTTGTGAGGCACAGAACAGTTGCTGACAACCACAGCCCAATGAATGTAAGGACCCTATTGCTTTATTCACATGACAGCAGTTCTTCTATCCAGCCTCACCACCCTAGCCTGCCCAATTTAGCACTTGGATATCAGTGGTGTCGATATTCGCTACAACAACACTCTGCCTCACTCTGTCAGGGGGTGGCACCTTGGAAGAGGTTGTAGTGCAACCTCTCCTGAAGAGGACCTCCCTGGATCCAAAGGTATGTGAGAACTACCACCCCATCACTAATATCCCCTTTTCAGGCAAGGTGCTTGAGCACATGGTGGCTGGGCAGCTGCAGACATTCTTGGAGGAAACTGATTATCTGGACCCATTTCAGTCTGGTTTCAGGCACTAGTACAGCATTAAAATGGCCTTGGTTGCTCTGACTGCCAACCTACTCCAGGTGAAAGACAGGGGGAGTGCTCAGCGGCTTTTGATACCATTGATCATGGTATCTTACTGGATCGGCTCTGTGAGGTGGGAGTTGGGGACACTGTTACAGCAGTTCCGCTGCTACCTGCAGGACTGATTCCAGACAGTGGTATTGGGGAACTCCTGCTCTACCCCATGGCTATTAAGTACCACAGGGTTCTATTCTATCCCCCATGCTGTTCAACAAGCTGTTGGGTGAGGACCCTAGGAGTTTTGGGGTAGCGTGCCACCAGTACATTAATGATGCTCAGCAATACTTGTCATCAGAGTCCGCTGGGGTGGTGAAGGTGCTGGACCAGTGTCTGGAGGTTGTAATAAGCTGGATGAGGGTCAATAAACTGAAGCTCTGTGGATTGGTGGTTCCCGAGTCCAGGAATTGGGTAAGCTACCTGTCCTGGATGGGGTTGCACTCCCCCTGAAGGAGCAGGTGGATAGCTTGGGAGTACTCCTAGATGCATTCCTGTCTCCGGAGCCCCAGGTGGACTCCATGGCCCAGCATACTTGGGGCCAGCTTCGGCTGATCAGCTAGCTGTGGTCTTTCCCAGACAGGGATAACCTAGCTGCAGTGGTACATGCACTGGTAACTTCCCAATTACGCTACTGAAATGCACTTTATGTAGGGCTGCCCTTGAAGGCGACTTGGAAGTTGCAGCTAGTGCAAAATGCAGCAGTTAGACTGTTGACCAGAACATCATGTAAAGACCATATTGCCACTTCTAAAGGAATTGCACTGGCTTCCAATATGCTTCCAGTTTGAAGTGAAGGTGCTAGTAATGACATTTAAAGCCCTAACCGGCGTGGGGCCTTGATATTTGAGGGAACGCTTCTCCCTAGATATGCCTGCCTGAGGACTGAGATCTGTTGGAGGGGCCCTCCTCTGCGTCCCACCAGTGCGAGACATATACTATGGTGGGACATGGGAGATGGCCTTCTCTGCTGTGGTACCCTGGTTACGTCAGGCTTCCCAATCCCCCCAGTGCAATCTGACACTGGACACCCTAATCAGTGAGATTTCTTTATTGCAGGAAATCCCACGGCAAAAGCTTAATGGTTACACTTTTCAGAAATCATATAGCTGATGGTCAGTAGTTGTCAGGGTGGACACTGAGCCCATAGAATCCCAGAGTAGTTCTGATTCTGAGGAAGAGCAGTCGCTCCTGGGAGGGGAGTGTGCTCCTCTTTCCCAGGGCCAACAGCTGACGGAGATTCCTCCCACCAATGTTCCTAGCTTAGATAGCAGTCCAGGGAGTAACGGAGCGCGGATAGCAGACTTGGTGGACGTGCGACGCAGACGCAGAGAGCGGCGCCAGATGGAGGGCACGGAAAGGAGGCGTAGTGCCCGGTTGGCATGCAAACAACGGCTGCGCCCAGAGGATCCAAGGGAAAAGGGGAGGAACTCTCCCTAGTCCTTAAGTTCAGGAGTCTGCCAGTAATTCCCTTTCAAACGGGGACCAACTGTTCCAACTTAGGGCATAGGTACTGTGCTGCTCAGATCTGGTTGCAAACGGTATAGTTGTTAAGTTGTAAAAGAAGAATAAAGCTTTGAAAGGAATCCCTTTGTCTGTGTCTGGACTTGGCTACTGGATTAGACTAAGAGAGGCCTCCAAGGAGCCCTTGACAGTATAGGCTCTATGTAATTCGAGAACAGTCCAAAGCTAAACACTACTACTGTGACTGAGATCCTCATCAATGCGGTTTTCCCCTTGTCATTCTCCACAGTTTTGAACACAAGGGAAGGGACTCTGGATTCCTGGGTACCTAACCCAGGCAATCCTTTCATGGGGTTCCAACTAGGGATGTCAGAGAATTCCGCCACGGATCTCGGGGAGGCCAAATGCCAGCGCATTCGGCCCCCCGAAATCGGTGGCGGAATGGTCTGCCACCCCCCCGCCACCCCCGGGACGAGACTTACCTGGGGCGGATCTTCCTGGCACCTGCGGCGGCGGTTTGGCAGTGGCGGCAGTGGCGGCTGCGGCGGCCGGTCTTCTGACCGGCTGCCGCCGCCGCCGCCATTTCCAGTTAAAAAAAAAAAAAGACGTGATAGGCTACGTAAAGATTTACGTAGCCTATCACGTCTGACTTTAAAAAAAGAAAAGAAAAACCGTGCATACGCAAATGGCGGCGGCCACGGCTGCCGCCATTTGCATATGCGCGTTGTTTTTTTTAAGTCAGACGTGATAGGCTACGTAAACATTTATGTAGCCTATCACGGCTGACTGCAGGGACGCAAAGGGCGGTGGCTATGGCCGCCGCCATTTGCGTCCCTGCTAGCCAGCGGCCGGATGTCCGGCTGCTGGTGGAGCCGGCCGGTGGCTCCACAGAATCCCTGCGGAGCACAGCCAGCTGGCCAGGATTCCGGGGGGAGGGACGGAGTGCCTCCCCCCCCACCATCAACATAATCCACGAAAGGTAAGTGACTTTCGTACATCCCTAGTTCCAACACCGGAGGTTAAAAGGGAATGATTCCTAGAGTGAACCCATCAGGCAATCAAGGGATAATTTCTTGAAGGGCCTAAACAAACTACACCCATAGGGAGTCCAACTTTGAATCTTTTGTTGATAACTCCAGGCTACATGGTCAAAGCCTATCAAGATCAAAGGAAGGGTAAACATGCAGGGAGTTCCATGCCACCGCTTTCGCATTGGTAACTCCACACTGCATGCATCCAGGGAGAGGAAAGTCCAAAAGTCGTTGATCAAACCCAGCCTGCCAGTACGCTAAGCTGATGACAAACAGATACACACAATCCACAGCAGTGAGAATTCAAGTCTATGAAAAGTCTCACAGTACTTTTCATGGCAAGTCCTTAACAATCCAAAGTTCCAGTTCATGTGCGGAGTGCCTCCAAAAGTGCAGACCATAATGGATCCAAACAGAGAAGGCTTTGGGCAATGAAGATCAAAGGCTCTTTGCCTCTGCATCAGCTTAAAAGAGAAGGCGTGTCTGTAAGACACCCTATCCAGATCCCTTGACAGACAAGGGCCTTTAGCCTTTCAGCAAGGCCCCTGTCTAAACAGGGCAGCACTGCTCAGCCCTCCAGCAGTGACGCTTCAACCTGGACGACCCTTCTGCAAACCCCACCCCACCTCGGTCAGGTTCTCATGGGTAGCTTCCAGCCTCCCTGCCTGCCAAGGCCAGACCAGCAGATGGACAGGGAGTTGGGTGAGTCCCCCTGGCTCTGCTCTGGGAACACTGACAGAGATAAGCTCACACAGATTCTGACATTCCAGAGGCTGAATAGACCCAAGCCCTTCCAGGCTACTCCTGATCAAATCCTGGTTATAACCTACAAGTTATGGAATCCCCTCCCCATGGAGACCTGATTGGTGCACATGTTGGTTTCATTTCAGCGCCAAGTTAAAACATGGCTTTCACCAAAGCCTTTGAGGGCTAACTGAATTCCCTAAAGCTGCACACTGTTTTAACTGTTTTATTAGTTTAGATTTTCTAAATTGGTATTAGTTTGCTTAATGGTTTAATATGCTTTTAGCTGTTTAAATTATTCATTGTTTCATATTGTTTAAATTGATTTTATCTGTATGCCACCCTGAGATGTTAATGATATAGGGTAGGATACAAATGTTTTAACTAAACAAATAAACAACTATAAAACTATTAGGAAGAGTCAATGAGTTACCAAGAAATTGGAAATCAATGGCTGGCTGTCACCTTTACAAGTGTCCATGAAGCCATTTCCCCACATTTAGCTGGGTGAAGCCAATTGTGAGTGAACAAACAGGTAGTAGAGAAAGTTAAGCACCTGTATTGCCCCTGCAGTAGGCCTCTTAATTTAGAGGTGCCAAGATAGTGATAAATCAGATCCAGGTTTGCTTACAAGGAGCCTTTATTGAGTACTTACAGCACACAGGCATACCCAGTGGTTGGATCAGACAGCTTCTCTGAACCCAGAGCCATGGGGTAAAACGGATTTTATACCATACGTATCAGCAGTGAGGCAGCATGACAGCAGCAAGTGTTAATTAGCATTCATCAACTTTCCCAGCATAGACTAACAGTGCTTGTTCAGAAGGAAAACAATCAGAACTTTCTCAGCCCAGCCACCTGTAACTCAGCATAAACATAGCCTCACTTCTCAGGCACATCCTAGGCCCTGATAAGATACTAGCCTTCGTTAGCATAGAATGTGCTGAGGCCACGCTATCAACCGCTGACTTATCTCACATGCTCAGAGGCCCACTACCAAGGAAATTGCACATATAATAAACCTAAGCCAAGCTTTATGGATCTCTAGGCCCCTCTAAAACTACAGGTGACTTGGTTACACTCCTGGGGCCATTACAGCACCCTGCAGTCAACCTTGAAAAAACCCATGGGCTGTGTTTCATTATCACAGAACTACATTAACTACAAAAGAATCACAGAACTACATGGGACACCTACCTAATGGTAGGGCTGGCCCTATGAATATCCAACTGGATGAGGAACTATGTGCCAAACAGCCCCTGCATACACAGTTCTCCTGCCTAATCCAACACAATAGCCATGACTATACTTACTTATCCCCTTTAAGAAAGCTAAAATTCTATTGATTGGCTATTCAGGAGGGAGGAGACAGACACTCCTCCATCTTCACTAAACAACAAATCAGGATTTAAACTTTTTTTTTTAAGGGTATTCTACATAAAATCTGGCTATTCCATGGATGCTGTGAAGTGTTTTATAATGAACTTAAATGTATAAATACAAACCCTACCAATACAAAAAGAATCAAATGTATATTATTCAGGAATATAAAGCTCAAAGAAGTTTTACTACTGAATTTAAGCATACTGAATTTAAGCCAGCTGCACCCGTTCCTTGAGATGTCTAACTTGGCCATAGTGACACATGCCTTAGTTACATCCCGTTTGGATTACTGTAACGCACTCTACGTGGGGCTGCCTCAGAACAGTGTTCGGAAACTTCAGCTGGTTCAAAGAGCTGCTGCCAGACTGGGGCTGGTTACAGGGAGCATACAACTCCCCTGTTAAAACAGCTTCACTGGCTCCCAGTCTGTTTCTGGGCACAATTCAAAGTGCTGGTCATGTCCTATAAAGCCCTATACGGCTTGGGTCCAGGTTATCTAAAGACCGTATTCTCCCCTATGAGCCTACTCGTGCCCTGAGATCATCAGGGGAATCCCTTCTCGCTGTCCCGCCACCATCACAGGCATGCCTGGTGGGAATGCAGGAGAGGGTCTTCTCAGTGGCTGCCCCAAGGCTCTGGAACTCCCTTCCCAAGGAAGCAAGCGTGGCACCCTCCTTGATATGCTTTCGTAGGCATGTGAAAACTTTTTTGTTCCAGCAGGCCTTTGGGGATAACTAGTCTGGACCTAATTCTAGTAAAATTCTAATAAAATTCTGGATTCCAGAATTTTGCTGGAGGAAAATCCTGAGAGTGCCTTGGACTGCAAGAAGATCAAACCAGTCCACACTCCAGGAAATAAAGCCAGACTGCTCACTTGAGGGAAGGATATTAAAGGCAAAACTGAAGTACTTTGGCCACATCATGAGAAGACAGGATACCCTGGAGAAGATGCTAATGCTAGGGAAAGTGGAAGGCAAAAGGAAGAGGGGCCGACCAAGGGCAAGATGGATGGATGATATTCTGGAGGTGACAGACTCGACCTTGGGGGAGCTGGGGGTGGCAATGGCCGATTGGAAACTCTGGCGTGGGCTGGTCCATGAAGTCACGAAGAGTCGGAAGCGACTGAACGAATAAATAACAACAAAGTCTGGACCTGTGAAAATATGAAGGATGGGTACTATTTTTGTTGTGGTGGTTGTATTTTAATGTTTTGATATTTTTACAATTTTAATATTGATGATTTAATTATATTTTTAACTTTTGTACACTTGTATTTATATTTCTATTTATAGGTTTTAATTGTATAAGTTTTAACATTGTAAAGTCGCCTTGAGTCCCAGTATTGGGAAAAAGGCGGGATATAAATAAATATAATTAATAATAATAATAATAATACCTTATGTACACATCCTTTATTGCTTTGTTCTAGTTCTTATGCAAATGGTCTAAAATTTTATTACTTTTTTACCTGCTGCCAAAAAGCCCAGATGTTCTGTTATTTTTATTATCATGCCTAGCATTCATTAGAAAACCAGGAAACTACAGAATGTGAATATAGGTGTCATGGCTGATACTTCAAATATTTAATGACAATTTTATTATTTATTACTACTGCCAAATGTTTTGCAGTAATGGCTGGCTGGGAGTTGTAGGACATTTTTCTGTCCAAACATGCATCGCAATATACCCTTAGAGTACTCAGGTAATTACTACACTGATGTGCCTTCTGAAGTAAAGAAGTCGACATTATATGCCCAACAAGAGGTAATGATTGTACGGGGCTCACAACGCAGAATGAATATTTGGATAATACCTAACAAAAACAGTAATCCTCTCAGGTAAACTCACAAGTTATGTGGTTTAATTCATTAATTTACATTTCTATACTGCCCAATAGCCAATAGTTGCTACACCTAAGCAAAACTAAATTTGCTTAGTTACTTGTCAGTGATAGGAGAGAAGTGGGCCAATCAGGATTGTGCTGGAATGGAACTCCGACTTGAAATGCAGTGGCAGTTGGGAATTCTGTGAGGTGAGATTAATCAGAAGCCTTTTATATATTAATTTTGACATTAAAATGAGAGGACGTCCCCAAACAAAGGATTGTAATGCTGTAATCTTATACCATTTACCTGGGATTAAGTCCCATTGAATTCAATTGGATTTACTTCCAAGAAGAAAGGCATATGATTGTACTGTAAACCCGTAATCCACTACACAGTTATCTGAGAGTAGGATTGCACTGTCTGCCTCATTGAACATAATAGTATTTACTTTTGAGTAAACATATATGAGCTTTTGCTGTAATTAGTATTTTCCAGGCAAATATTTTGCCATTGAATCTAGGCTCATAAATTGAGTGCCTAAAACAATTTAGGGGGCAATCCTATGGATACAGTCACCACCTCCAAACTTGAAGGCAGCCGACTATCCAATTCAGGGTGGGCGGAGTGCGGAGAGGATCTTCTCTGGATGGCCAATTTTGGCTGTCTAACCAGGACATCTTGAAGCAGGGCAGGGGAGGCCAGATTGCACATAGGAAGCATCATAATGGTGCTTCCGCAGACCCCTCCTTGCCCCCAGGAACGCCCCCTTTTCAGCCGCTCCACATTGCTCTTCCGAGTATGGAACTGGGGACAAACCGTGCCTCTTACAAGGTGGCGGGGGAGGGGAGTGAGATTTCTGGGAACCGAGCTTGGAGCGCTGGCTTCAAGCTCAGTTCCCAGTGTGGAGGAAAACGTTTTCAGACCTTCCCAAGGAACACAGCAGGCTGGAGGTCTTCTGACACTATATGCCTTTATTAAGCAGAACACGCTAGTATAGGTGGATCGCACACATTTCAGGAGGTCCACACAAGCAGAATCTGAACAGAGCACATTAGCATGGTGAATCGCACCCACGGGAGGTCCATACCCTGGTACAGATGGCTGTCGGCCAATCAGATACTGACATGCTAGTGCGGGCTAAACACGTACATACAGGGAACAAAACCTTCCAGCACAGTTTTCTTATCTACTTACAACATTCCAGCTTTTCAACATCCGAGCACATCCTTTTATCTGCTTACAATGCATTTCTACTTTTCCCACCAATGGTAACACTCAAAACACCCAGAGGGAGGCCTATCTTTCCGGCTGCAGCCTGAACAAAACTACAGTTTTTCTCTCTCACCAGAAACTGAAAAATCCTATGGCTGTCTAGATGCTGTCTAGCAATCACAGGATTGAGCCCTTAGTGATTAATAGAAGGAAAGAACAATTCACATTTTAAAATGCTTACACATTAGACTCCTAAATATGTACTTGGTTGGCTTTTAAAAAAAAAGAATTGCAACTAATTTGTGTTGTAAATGTTTTAGCTTTATGTTACAGTTTCACTAATCCTATTTAATGTCAGCTTCTTAATATTTAAATCCACTACACACGTTGTTTATACTGTTTGTTTTTGTAGTTTGTATTCTTCTGTTTTATTTTTTGTTTGTTTTTTGACAAAAGGCTGGAATGAGCACATGACTGACATTTTATTTTGGAAAGTATGTCTGGGGAAGAAGAGGAGGAAAAGCACCCCAATGTAAATTCAGAGGAAGTTAATGAAGTCTCTCCAAACATTTCTGAAAATGGCAGAATGCAATCACTTGAAAAACTTGATGCAACTGGAAAATCATCAAGTCCGTTAACTGAAGGAAATCAGAATGAAACTGAAGCTAGTTGGAATGCTAATGGCATTCAAACAATATCCTCAGAAGTTTTAGAGACAGATTCAATGCCAGATACGTTACAATCCCAACCAGTTTTTGAAATTACAGGGGTTTCGTCAACAAGCAATTCGTATGAGGAAAAAGGTGAATTCCGGGACAGTCTCACTGAACAACTGATAAAAAGCTCTTCTGAAGTTGTTCAAAGAGAATCAGGAAAAGATACCTTACACACTCCAGACAAACTAGAAATGATAAAAAACATATCAGCAAATTTGATGTCTGAAATGAAGGATGCCGAACTTCTTGCTTATCTCTATGCTGAAGGATTAAGTGAAATCCCTACAGATTTTTGGGAAGGGAGAGCTAGAAAAAAATTATTACAATCTATAGAGAGTGCTACTGTACCCCAAAAGGTATCTGTGGATATGATGTCTGAAATGATGCTTGATGAGTTTACAGTTCACTTAAATGCTAAACGACTAGTTGAAATCCCTACAGGGATTTTTGACATCAAAATGTTACGTTACTTATACTTAGACAATAATGAAATCAAAACCATACCAAGAGAGATAAGACTGTTGAAAAGCCTGGTAGTATTATCCATAGATGGAAATCGATTAATGTCATTACCTCCTGAAATTTCTCTACTTAAAAACCTTAGAACTTTAAACCTCAGTCATAACCAAATATCATGGCTCCCCAATGGATTTTCAAATCTTTCAAGCCTGAACTGTCTTTTGATCAGTTATAACAACATTGAAAAATTTCCTTCTGCTCTGGAAAATCTTGAAAAACTGGAAATTTTAGATCTCAGTGGAAATAAAGTAACTCTGCCAGAGACTATAACTACCATGAAAAACTTAAAAGTTCTCTACTTAAATGCCAATAAGATGGCAATATTCCCAAAGGTTCTCTGTTACCTTCCAAATCTAAGGAAATTAAGCTTGTCAGAAAATCAGATCCAAAGTTTACCAAAGGAAATTAAAGAACTCAAAACATTAAAAGAACTTTCTCTAAATAACAACAAACTCTTATTTTTGCCTGTACAGCTCTTCCAACTGATACATATAGAAAAATTGAGACTGGATGACAACCAGTTAGAAAGTCTATCGGATAAGGTTGAGAATTTGCAAATGCTTCGCGATCTCAATCTTGCCAAAAATGTATTAAAAAACATTACAGATAATCTTTGCAACTGTGCCATGCTGGAATGTCTCAATCTTAATGACAACCAATTAAAAAATCTTCCCACCAATCTGTACAAACTAAAATATCTCAAGGAACTCTACTTAAGCAGAAATCAACTGATCATGTTAGATGAACAAATAGCATACATGAAAGAACTCTCAATTTTAGAGGTATCAGGGAATACTTTAATGTACATCCCTGTTGAAATCAAAAGTTGTGCAGAACTCACTAAAGTGGACTTAAGTTACAACAAGTTGTCATTGTTCCCAGTTGGACTGTGCGCACTGGTTGCTCTTCAACACCTAAATCTCAGCGGAAATTATATTTCAGAAATAACTACCGAAATTTCATTCATTAAAAACCTGAAGCATCTAAATTTCAGTAAGAACAAATTGCCTTCATTTTCCATATACTTGTGCACTCTTTCCAAACTAAGCTACTTAGACCTAAGCTACAATGAGATAAGCAGTATTCCAAGAAATGTGCAAAACATGAAGTCTCTTCGGGTTCTGCTCTTGCTCCATAACAAATTTATTTTGTTTCCCAGAGAGTTATGTGCTCTAAATAAACTTAAGGTACTTGATCTTTCTGAAAACAAGATACAGCTCATTCCTTCGGATATTAAAGACCTGCAAGAACTAAAAGACTTTAATCTGTCAAATAATCAGTTTGCATCATTTCCAACTGAAATATGCCAGCTTTCTTCACTCCAGAAGTTAGCATTATGCCAGAAAAATGGATTAAAGGTAAAATGTGACTTAAACATAAAAGCCTATGCCATACATGGCTATGTATTTATGACGGTATTTTTTAAGAGTTCAAGATCAGACCTTTGTAAGTTTACATTTATAAAAGCAGAAAAGGAGAACCAGTGTGGTGTAATGGTTAGAGTGTTGAACTTAGAGACCTGGATTCTGGTTCCCACTTGGCCATGAAGCTTAATGGGTCATTTTGGACCAGTCACAAGCTCTCAGCTTAACCTACCTCGCAGGGTTGCTACGAGGACAAAAGCAGAGGACAAGGATCGTATACATCGTCTTGGGCTCCTTAGAGAAAAAGACAGGCTATAAATGTAACAAATCAATACAACTTTAAAAGAAATTAAAGTGATTTGTGATACAATTGTATAGTTGTCTGCTCAGCAGTAAGTCTCCTTGAGCTCAAGGGGGCTTACTCCCAGGTAAGTGGGTACAGGAATGCAGCCAAAAATTCAGTTTCACAATGCCTATAATTGCAGGAGTAGGCAGAAAGTTGATCAGGTTCTACTGGTAGATCTCTGGATGATTTGCAGTAGATCAGCAAAGTTTTCTGGTATTCAATTGTTTATCAATAGCTACAATAAAAAGGCTTTCCCCCCATTCTAAATTGGACTGCTGAAATTAAGAATGCTTGGGGGAAAACACGGATGGTTTTTGTGTGAACGGACTGTGTGCTCAGTTCTAGTGCTGAGAACAAATACCTGGGCTGAGCATCAGCTCAGAGATGTCCTGCTTCTTCATTCTAAGTGTCTGTCCCCCGAGCCTCGATTTTGCACCTGGATCTGGTTGGTGGACCTAGAAATTCCAGTAAAAAAATAAAGTAAAGCCTGCAAGTGTGAAGTCTGCCCATCTCTCCTCTAATGCACGCACAAATCTCCATAGAAATAAAGGCAGCCACATTCTCTTCAAACACTGAAGAGGGTTTGGCAGAAGCCCTGTTATGAATAGCTGGGATTAGAGCTGAGATACAGACTGAGACTCAAAATCCAGATGCAATTTCTAAAACACCTTTATTTACACAGAATGCAGTTCAGTTCAATTCATTCACACTTGTCACATTCATTCAGATAGTTACAGAGCTTGCTGGCCAGCCAGGTCATATACTCAGAAGCAGGCGGTGTGCTGTGTGCAGCTACTTCTGTGGTGTTCAAGACTTCCTCGGAGTTCTGCTGATTTGGGTGTACCTTAAATACTCTTTCTCCCAAGTCTTTGCACAATGTGGAAAAATACATCTTTGGACTAGATGTCCTGGTTGTACATAATTGGGCTCATCTTATCTCTTGGAAATTTCTCTTTTCGATGCTAAAGGACATCATTTAGCATAATTTGGGCTTATCCTGGGAATCTCTCTGTCCAGTGTTTTCCCCCGAACTCAGCTAATTACATGCATCTTGTTCACATTCCACAGTTAGCTTTGCACGTACTGTTTTTTCCCATTCTTTAGCCTTTTCCATTTGGTAACTTTGCATGTTTCACTTTGTAACTTTCTTCCATTCTAACATCAGGAACCCTTTCATCCAAAAAGGGGGCTATTATATGACTTTAAGTGATAGCCCCACTACGCTGGCACAATGCCAGATATGCTGCCACCATGACACACACACCAACAGAATTCCCCCAATACACTAGCAGAACAAATAGAATGGCTAAAATGGTGGAATGGCGGGAGAGACACGAGTGGCACAAGGGGAACACACACTATTCCTCTTCAACCCATGGCCATGCCCCCATCGATAGTTCATTTTACACCAGCCCCAGGCATTCAATGTGGGGGGACAACTGGAGCTGAATAGTTGAAAATAAAGTTCTCTAGCCTAGACCAGGGCTTTGGTGAGTCCTACACATGTATTCTTTATTGCTGTAGGCTAGGTCAGATGTGTATTATTTTGATGTTATATGAATAACCCTCCTTCATAATATAATTTTCAATATAGTGCATCACAAAACATAAATTACAACAGCAACTGTTGTTAGGCATGAGAGCTTTTTTCACTCAGCTGAAGGTGGTTTGGGGAAACACATTTTGCATGCTTTTGAATTATTTTTTTTAAGTGTAAATCCTGCTTGGCCAGAAGAAACAGTGGCACAAAATAAATGTGTGTACACCATGGGAGACAAAGCCTCTCTTGAGCCATTTCCAGCATTCTTAAAGACCATTGTTCTTCCTTAGCTGGAAGAATTCAGGAAAACACTTCAGTTGACATGTGGCTCCCACCAAGGCAGGGTGACAAAGTCTTGAGAGAAACGCAAAATGGAGGCCAGGCAGAATCAAATCCAGACCATGGAACTACAAACTTTTATAGAGATATGGCTGTATCACATGACACACCATGGCCTATTGTTGCTTGATCAGTGTATTTGCTGGTCTTGATGGTTATCCTGTGGTTCCATCCTTTGGCTAGAACTTGGACTGAATATCTACCTAATATGATACAGGTGCAGGACTCACTGTGGGCTTGAGCCTTGACATAAATAGTCCATATGTATATGCTAGTGCAAATGCTATGTCGCCACAGGGGCTGGTAGTCTGAGAATGATTGTATACAAATATGTTTGCATGTTTCCCTTGCTATTGGAGCAACTTTATGCTTTTACGATAAATGTACTACAAACAAATCAGCAATGGTGAAACAAAAAAAATGTTATTTTTAAAAAGATCATTTACTATTTCTTGAAGTTTGAGGTCAAAGATTTTCCTCTCTCTTCTCCCTCTGGTGTCCTTTCAGCTCTTTCTCCTCAGCTTCTCTTCCTCCTACTCCTTCCTCCTACTGTAACTAACGCCAAATGACTTTTCTTCAGCCCCTTTCCCAACATTCTGTGCTTTTCCTTTCATTGGCCCAGCACTCCAAGACCTCACAGAAGTAAGCATTATTACACATGCATATACACACTGTGTCACATGTTACATTACATGCACAAATTCATTACATAGTCATACAGGGACATATTCATTAACACCCCCCTTGCTTCATCTCTCTCCCTTCTCCCTTCCCAACCTGCCCAAAGCTCGAGCTTTTTACTTTTCCAAAGTTTCAAAATTTTCTGCATGTCTACACTGCTTAAGCTTCAGTTTTTTAAAAACAACAACAATAAAATTGGTCTGGTAGATCTCTAGTACCTTATTCTTATAGAAGATGTGTGGTTCTATAACTATGTTGTCCTTTTCATCCTCAGTTAAAATTACTTCCAGAAGATATATCAAAGCTGATAGTCCTTAAAGAACTTGATATATCTTATAATGAATTACAAGAAATACCAGAAAGTATAGGAGAATTAAAAAGTTTGGTGACTTTAATAGCAAATGACAATTGCTTAACGAAGCTTCCCTTGAATTTTTCATCACTCCATAATTTACAGCACTTGAATCTGAGAGGTAAGCATTTAAATGTTTAATG
This sequence comes from Heloderma suspectum, assembly GCF_057233095.1. Lineage (NCBI taxonomy): Eukaryota > Metazoa > Chordata > Lepidosauria > Squamata > Helodermatidae > Heloderma > Heloderma suspectum. The sequence continues at coordinate 194,377,490 of NC_139462.1, forward strand.
TCCAGGAACATTCAGGCATAAAAACCATATAGCCCCAACCCAATGACAGCAGATCCTGTGCAAAAAAAATTCCACATGCAGATTTGGCTTCTACGTTTGGGATAGAAGGTTGCATCCTATGTGGATTACCTATTCAGATCTATTTGTTAGCAGCCTATCTGAAAGAGGAGCTATCTGAATAAAGCTGCAAGAATAGAGCCTTCTGATCCCCTTATGGTTCACTGCATCAGAACAGATGAGCACAGAGATTAAGGGAATGGCTGGCTGGGGCATGCTGAGAGTTTTAGGACTCCTTTCTGTCTAAACATGCATAGGATTGCGCCCTAAGAGAAGAAGGAAAGTTAGACAACAGGCATGGTGCTCTCAAAGAGAAAGCATCTGCCTTGATAGCATGGTCTATTTTGTGGTAGCTGCATTTGCTTCAGGTTACTTATATGTTTTCCTTTGACTGCCTCCTCAAGAGACACTTCTTTCACAGATGTTGCCAATGGTGCTAACCCATAAAAATAATATTCAATTGCTTATTTGTGGCCAAAAATTTCCCAGATTAACAGAATACAAATATAATCCTTTGTACTTATTTTGCCAGAAAATAAGATACTATATTTGCCTAGTGATATGCACCTTCTTCTGGGACTGAAGGATATAAATTTTGATGGAAATGCTCTGATCAGACCACCAGGAGAGGTCTGTAAAGGAAAACAACTGCTCCCCATAACACACTATTTGGAAAATGCTGACAAAAGAGATGGTAAGTTTAGAATAGAAATCCTCACAATATCACTAGTTACCTTAGATATTCTGTGATTTTTAAAATATGTAATTATGGTCCAGTTAACAGGTAACGAGAAGCCACCGTGGCTTCTCACCCGCCCCAACACCCCACCCTCACCAGGTTCACACATAATGACAAGATATGGTACCCCTGCTACAGCTCGAATATTCAAAATGATGTCCACCGCTGCAACAAGAAGCCCTACAGGGAAATTCACCCACCATGGCTTCTCATTATGTGAGAACCAGGTCTATCTGTCCATGCCTCCTGGGATCCTGGAATTCCTAGACTTGGTAGTCCCTCCTCAGATAGCCTTGTTCTGTGTCATGTCTATTCTAATGGGACCTAGGGTGGCCATGTAATCTCTTTGACAGAGAACAGTCCTCAGTTTGAAGGGTTGCCCTGTCTAGTTCCAGTTTGAAAATGAAGAACTATAAGAACTGTTGCCCATCAACAGTTGGCACCTGAACAGCCAGGGCTGGTGCAAGCTCTCCCATCAGCTGAGGAGGTCTGGCACAAACGTGATGCTGCCACCGCCACATCATCCCCCATTGTCGCCACTGCACTGCCTGCTGCCTGTGTTGCCTGTCACTCCCCACCCACTCACATTGCCCATTATCCCCCTCTCCCCTCACTCATGTTGGCCATCACCTGCTAACCCACTCACTGGCCACCTGCCTGCCACATTGTCCATCACCCACCAAGCTACTCTCTGCCCGTCCACCCACACCCACATTGCCCATCAATGCCTCTGCCTGAGGTCGGGGATTCACCTGGCTTTTTGGGAGGGTCAGCCCTGTGAACTGCAGACTGAGCATGCAGGCACACAGGTCACCTGGTTGCACTCTTCTGCAACTATGCCAAGATGTCCTCTATTTTTATTTGAATTATAATAATAATGTCTAAACGTGCATCTGTACATATAAACTAGCATATGCAAATTTTCTTTCTTCTTTTTTGATGATGCATTTCCTCATTTTTTACTTCAAAAGTAGCCACCCTAGGCCTGGATCACCTTTCATCCCATTCTCACAAATGGAAAAAGCAGCCACCAACCCCTCAGTCCTGCCCAATGCCTTCTTGGGCTTTCTGTCAGAAACCTTGTTTGTTGTTTGGTCCCTTTTGGCTCCTCCATACCATAAGCTCTCTATTATTTCTTCACCCCCTCATATTTCAAGGCAGCCAGAAGCATATGTGATGGGTGGAAAGTTACAGGGAAGGTTAAGTGCCTTCCAACAGCATCTATAGTATAGATTTATACTAATCTGTAGTATTGCTCCATTGACTTTAATAGAGGTAAGGAAAAGGGTCCCCGGCCAAAATACGGCTGAGGAGGGAGGCAAGAAAAGTGAAAATTTATAGAGAAGGAGCAAGAAAAGTGAGAATCCAGAGAAGGGGTGTAGTCCCAGAGTTTCACCTCCCACAGCAATTTGTGGTGGTGCCTGGGACACTTTTTCAAAATGTCAGATGTGCCCATAGGCCCAAAAAGGGTGCCTACCCCGATCTATACCAAAAACTGGCCTCATGTAAAAGGTTTTGCTAGGCAGCCGCCTAAAGTCTTTCTGTACTGGAGCAGCCTGCTATAAACAATGTAATACTAGTGACGGTTAGGTACCTCTACACATTTCTGGTTATATTCAGTGCTCTATACACTCCATCCATCAAAGGATAAAATTAATGTTTCCACCACCTTCTAAAAGGGCAAAGCTTCTTAAAATTGTGCTCAAAGCCTGAATACTTTAACATATGAAACTACTTTCCTGTAACCTTTGCAATGTTCTTATTCTAGAAAAAATACTGGATAAAGTATTGAAGACAATTGCCAGCAATATCCCCTTTGAACATTTTGAATTTTTTTGCGAAAAACTTCAGCTTAACAGTGCTGTAATCAAATCCATTGAAAATAACAGGTTAGTGACAAGTACAATGTTTTTTTCTCCCTTAGAACATTATGTTACTTTTATTCAGCTTTTTAAAATGTTTTGTTGTTTTGGTGGTACATCTCCTAGTAGCTTAATTAATCCGCAGTAGGTCAAGTATTTTCTTTTAATGGTTTCTTTGTTTTTTGTTTTTACCTTAGGACCCTTTTGTTAGAAGAAAAAGTTACTCAGGCACTGAAGGCCTGGAAAACTGAAAACCAAGATCTGTCTCCAGCTGCCATGACAGACCAATTGATCAGAGTATTGACTATGACTGGCCTGTATTATCTGACCAACAAAGTGAAATCCGTAAAGCTCTGTTCAAGACTAGTAAAGTTCTGAGGAGCACATAACATTTGTATTTTCAGTTCAGGTTTTGGGGTACATAAGCTGAATAAAGTTAACTTACCAGGATTTACTACTTTACTGTGTTTAATGAATTGCTACAGCTTTAAGTTTAAAAAAAAAAGGCTCCTGTGATTTCAGGGAGGCTTCTAAAATGAATTTGGCTCTAATATTGAAAATAATACACAAATGAAGCTACATGAAGATCCTTTACCTGATTAGATTGTGCCATTGCCAGGGCCCTAGCATTGTTTTGCAGGGCCCACTACAAATTTGCAACATACGTTCCCACTCAAACACATACCATGCTCCTACCTCATACATGCAACCTCATGATTTATATTTATAAGCAGACATGGCAGAACGGTGTACATGAGCTAGCCATTTACTTACATATATTTCGGCCCTGTAAATTCAACCAGGAGCCCCTGTTCCCGGTGACCCTGGGATCAATTATACTACTGCTTTGAACCTCCCATCACATATCCCTCCTTCATACCTAGGTACAAGGAACTCTGGGACTGGTAGTTCTTGAGAAAGCATATCGCATAGGGAAGCACAAGTCTCTCTGTCTCAAACTACAAGTCTCAGTGTAACTCAGTTTAGTTTAACTAAGAGTTGTCCTAGAGAAGAGTCTGGGTCAGCAACTTGCTGTTCAGAATGTATCTTGTTGTGCTCTAACACTGCTTCTCCAATTGGCCCCAGCAAATCTTAACAAGATCTAGACAATAGGTGCCAATATAGGTAAATAAATTTCCATAAATATCCTCATAAATAGCATGTTCCCCCCTTGCCCACCCCCCCTACCCACACAGATTCACAGTAATGGAGTTGCAGCCTGCATCCGGTCTCTCCCACCCCACCTATTTAGCTCACTTTTGACTAGCCAGGCCCCTGTGGTAGCCATTATGTGACTAGCCACATCCTCCACAGGAGCCATTTTGTGGTGGTGCCCACAGCATTTTATCAAATTCCCAAATCTGCCCACGGGTCCAAGATGTTTGGGGACCCCTGTATTGATGGGGAAAATTCAGCATATTATTAACTCTCAACTTAAATCAACGGGACTTGCTTCCTACTAAGGTTGGGACACTTACTTGGAAATAAGTAAGTTCCGCTGAACTCACTGGGACTTACTCCTGCATACATTTTTGTATTGTATTGTGTATAGTTTTATTTTTACTTTGTCAGCTACCCTGGAAATGCACATATAAATATATTTAGCAAACAAACATCTTTTGGATCATACTGCATTTGTGCTAAGATCAGGGGTTTGATCCAGCCGAGTAGCTGAACAGCTCAATCCTATGCATGTATAATTGGAAGGATATCCCATAGGTTGGCCACTTATGCATCTCCCCCAAAAGAGGAATATGCATGTTCACTCAGAAGTATATCTGATGAGGTGGCCACCTATGCAAAGGCAAAAAAGAGAGGAATTTGGGGTGGGGTGCAAAAAATATTCACGTGTGGTGATTTATGCCAGTTTAGTGGGTAAGACTGTGACCAGGTGACCTATGGGACTGCTCAATTTGCTGTCCAAGTGCTAAGCGATGGAGGCTGGTGGCTCTGAATTTTGGTGGGGCTGTAAATCCATTCTGGGTTTCAGTCATAACCAGCCAAAATAGGTTCAGCACGTCGGACAGCTCCTTTAGAGTTCCAACTGCGGAGTGTGTTGCAGATGGAGTGAGCTAGAGCCTCACCTGGGATCAGACTAGCTCTGGGAAGAGGCTCATAGACACCTTTGGTGTCTGCCGTGTGTGGCGGGGCAGACACCAAAGGGGGTTGCCCCTCTGCGTTGCCACTTGGGGGAGCCACGTGGGGGAGGGCATCTCCCCTGTTGAAAAAGAATGTTACAGGGCTCCTGTGTGAGAGAGGCCTGTGACCCTGACCTAGGGTGAGAGCCTGGGTGGGGAAAGTTGTGGCATATGGGGTCCCCCCTGAGTGAGAGTCAGGGGTGGAGAAAGATGGGATTAGAGGTTACAAGTGCCATCCAACTGGGAGTGGGAGTCTGCCCTAACTTGTCACCATTGTTCCTCAGACATTTTCCCCCTTCTTTTTCCTTCTTTGCTTTCTCCCCCGCCTCCCTTGCTACTTTCTGGGGAAGGATTGGTTATGAGCCAGGATGTGTCAGGGTGGGAGGTAGAGGGTGCCCCCATAACCATTGTCATGGGTAAGCGAAGGTATGGTATGATAGGGAGAAAATGTCATCAGAGTTGTGAAGGGCCTAGATGTCTACAAGCCATTCCCCTTTCTGATCCCCTCCCCATCCATCTCCCAGGCTTCTGCACTCTCTGGCCTGGTTGTGGTGTTGGTGAATGCCAGGTCAGTTTGCAATAACACCTCACTCATCTGTGATATGATCATAGATCTGATCATGGATGAGGGATCTGACCTGGCATGCATCACAGAGACCTGGGTGAGTGAGCTGGGCAGTGTAAGCATAACCCAGCTCTGCCCACCTGGTTACTCGGTGCAGCACCAACCCGGACTAGAGGGCTGGGGGTTGGGGGGAGTCGCCATGATCCATAAAAGCTCAGTCTCACTCAGCAGGAAATCCCTCAGCCCTGGGATAGGCTGTGAGGGCCTGTACCTTGCCTTGGGCCAAAGAGACAGATTGGGGATACTATTGGTGTACCGCCCATGCTGCTACCCAATGGATTCCCTGACCGAGCTGGCTGAGGCAGTCTCTGGTGTGGTGTTGGAAAACCCTAGGACTCTGGTCAATGTTTATGCTGTTGTTGTTCAGTCGTTCAGTCGTGTCCGACTCTTCGTGACCCCATGGACCATAGCACGCCAGGCCTTCCTGTCCTGCGCTCTCTCCCGGAGCGTGCTCAAGTTCATATTCATTGCATCCGTGATGCTATCTAGCCATCTCATCCTCTGCCGTCCCCTTCTCCTTTTGCCTTCAGTCTTTCCCAGCATCAGGGTCTTTTCCAGGGAGTTTTCTCTTCGCATTAGGTGGCCAAAATATTGGAGCTTCAGCTTCATTATCTGTCCTTCCAATGAGCAGTCAGGGTTGATTTCCTTTAGGATGGACTGATTTGACCTCCTTGCAGTCCAGGGCACTCGTAAGAGTCTTCTCCAGCACCACAGTTCGAAAGCATCAATTCTTCGGCGCTCAGCCTTCCTTATAGTCCAGCTCTCACCCTTACCTTGTTCCATTGTGGGGCTTCCACGGTGGGGGGGAGGTGTTCCGTCCATCCCCCCAGAATCCTCCCTAGCTGGCTCCACTCCGCGGTGACTCTGTGGAGCCGCCGGCCAGGGCCAGCTGCAGCCGGACTTCTGGCTGCTGCTGGGCTGCTGCGGCCACAAATGGTGGCCGCTGCGCCGGCCGCCAGTTGCATCCCTGCCAATCTGTGATAGGCTACATAAGTATTTACGTAGCCTATCACAGCAAAAGGCAGGGAAGCAAATAGCGGCCGCTACTCCATTTGTGTGCCTGCCTTTTGCTGTAGCCTATTATGGCAAAGAGCAGGGGTGCAAAAGGCATAGTGGCCGCCAGTTGCACCCCTGCTCTTTGCCGTGATAGGCTACATAAGTATTTATGTAGCCTATCATGGCCTAATGCAGGCACGCAATTGGCGACCACTATGACGGCCACCATTTGCGGCCACAGCAGCCCAGCAGCGGCTGGAAGACAAGCCAGAGTCGCCGCCACATCCGCCACCGCCGCCACATCTGCCACCACATCCGCTGCCAGGTAGGTCCGTCCCGGGGGGGAGATTTCAGGGGGTGGCGGGGGGGAAGGCTGTTCTGTCACGGACTCCGGGGGAATCTTTGGAATCCAGCCTCACTGGAGTCTGTGGCGGATTTCTCCAACATCCCTAACCTTAACAGCTCAGGACTTCATGTCCTCCATGACAAACATCGGGCCGTCTCAGTTTGTCATCAGTCCAACACATAGGGTAGGGCATCCCCTTGACTCGGTCTTTGCCTCTGGGCATGAGTGGTGGTGGTCTGGATATTGGTGGGGTGGAAATTACCCTGTTGTCATGGTCAGACCACTTCCTGGTGAAAATTGGTCTCACGATGCCAGTCCCTCCCTGCAGGGATGGGGGAACCCATTAAGATGGTCCGCCCCAGAGACTTATGGAATCCTAGTGATTCCTCAGTGCTCTGGGGGATTTTTCAGTAGCCAGTGCTGGTGATTCTTTCAAGGCCCTTGTAGCACCACAGGTCACCATCCTGTCCCCAAAGTTGGAGCAGTCATCAGGAGATTTGGGGAAGGTGTCACCAGAAATAGACACCCAGCTCTATTTCTCTGTGATAACTGAATCGGGAGAGGCTGTGCAAGTTCTAAACTGGTGCCTAGATACAGTTATGGCTCGGATGAGGGCCAATAAGCAGAAGCTGAATCCTGATAAGACAGATACCCTATGGGTTGGCAGATCCCAGTCTGGGAAGTGGGGTGTTTACCTGTTGCAGATGGCATTGCGCTCCCTCTGAAGTAGCAGGTGCATAGTTTGGGGGTGCTCCTGGATCCATCTTTGTCACTGGAGGCCCAGGTGGCCTCAGTGGCCAGGAGTGCCCATTACCAACTTCAGTTGGTACACCAACTACATCTATTCCTGGATACGGATAGCCTAACCACAGTGATCCATGCACTGGTAAGCTCACGATTAGACTACTGCAATATGCTCTATGCCCTCATGCGTGGTTCAGAAGTTGCAGCTAGTGCAGAATGCAGCACCTAGGATGCTTACTGGGAAACCTAGCTATCCCCATGTAACACCTGTGTTAAAAGAACTGCACTGACTGTCTATTAGCTACTGAGCCAGGTTATGTTACTGTCATACAAAGTCCTAAACAACTTGGGACCAGAATACCTAGCAGACCGCCTTCCTTTATACATTCCACGGTGACCTTTAAGATCAGCAGAGGAGGACTTGCCGGTCATTCCAAAATGAACGGAATGTTGCCATGAAACACCTTCTCTGTAGCAGCGCCCACCATCTGGAAAATCCTCCCTCATGTAGTTCAAGAGGCAGAAAATGCGACATCTAAACACCTCCTGAAAACACACTTGTTTGCCCAGGCTTTCCCTGGGCTGTAAGTAAATTAATTATGCTGCTCCATTTTACTGCTCCTTGATTTTTTTACTGTAGGTGGAAGTGTTTTTAATTCTGTGTTTTAATGTTGTGTTTTTAATACTGTATTTTAATATTGTGAACTGTGGAAAATAACTAAGGCAAAGCCATGTTGTCTCGGCTTCTTCGTGCCTACAGTCAGGGCCAGAAATATTGGAACAAGGATAACTGTTTTGGAAATTGGCCTCCGTACACCACCACATTGAAGTTGAAAGGAAACACACCCAGATGAGAGTGAAGTCAGGACTTTCAGATGTAATTCAAGGGGTTGGACAAAAGTGGGGCACTAACAATTCAGGAAGGACAGCCAGTGGCATACACACACACCCATCGTTGGGGGCTCATAAGTAGTGGAACAAACCAACATCATTTCAAACTTAAGGATCACCTTTTATACCTGGATGAAAATCCTTTGCAGTCAATGACTGCCTGAAGTCTGGAACCCATGGACATGACCAAATGCTGAGTTTCCTCCCTCGAGATGCTTTACCAGGCCTTTACTGCAGCTTCCTTCAGCTGCTGCTTGTTTGTGGGTCTTTCTGCCTTCAGTCCTGTCTTCAGTAAGTTAAAAGCATGCACTATTGGGTTGAGATCAGGTGACTGACTTGGCCATTGAAGAACATCTCACATCTTTGCCTTGAGAAACTCTTGGGTAGCTTTTGCTGTATGTTTTGGGTCATTATCCATCTGCAATATGAAGCGGCATCCTATCAGTTTGGCAGCATTCGGCTGAATCTGAGCAGAAAGTATAGCCCTATACACTTCAGAATTCAACCTGCTGCTTTTATCAGCAGTTAAGTCATCAGTAAACACCAGTGACCCAGTTCCATTGGCAGCCATACATGCCCATGCCATAACACTGCCTCCACCATGTTTGACAGATGATGCGGTACGCTTTGGATCATGAGCTGCTCCTTTCCTTCTCCATACTTTTCTCATCCCATCATTCTGGTATAAGTTAATCTTGGTTTCATCAGTCCAAAGAATCTTATTCCAGAACTGGGCAGGCTTTCTTAGGTGTTTGCTGGCAAAAGCTAATCTGGCCTGTCTGTTCTTGAGCGTTACCAGTGGTTTGCACCTTGTTGTGAAGCCTCTGTATTTACATTCATAAAGCTGTCTCTTGACTGGAGATGTTGACAATGACATGCCTACCTCCTCAAGAGCATTCTTGACCTGGCTAGATGTTGTAAAAGGGTTCCTCTTCACCATGAGCAGAATTCTGCAGTCATCCCCTGTAGTTGTCTTCCGTGGTCTTCCAGGCCTTTTGCTGTTGCTGAGCTTGCCAGTTAATGCCTTCTTTTTCAGGATGTTCCACACTGTTGTATTGGCCACTCCCAATGTTTTTGCTATCTCTCTGATGGGTTTATTTTGTTTCCTCAGCCTAATGATGGCCTCCTTCACTCGCATGGACACCTCTTTGGACCTCATGTTGGGAGTTCCAGTGAACAGCTACCAAATGCAAATGTAACACTCAGAACCACCTCCAGGCCTTTTATCTGCTTGATTGGTCATGGGGTACCCAGGAAACAGGCCACACCTGGCCATGCAGCTGCTTGTTGGCCATTCGTTCCATTACTTATGAGCCACCAACAATGGGTGTGTGTGTGTATGCCACTGGCTGTCCTTCCTGAATTGTTAGTGCCCCACTGTTGTCAAACCCCTTGAATTACAGCTGAAAGTCCTGACTTCGCTCCCATCTGGGTGTGTTTCCTTTCAACTTCAATGTGGTGGTGTATGGAGGCCAACTGCCAAAACAGTTATCCTTGTTCCAATATTTCTGGCCCTGACTTTATGTGGCAGATTCCGCAAAGGCCTAAAACCATTGTCTCTGTTTCTTCCATATTGAAGGAGAAACTGCTAGGGCAGTAGAGATAAGTTATCTTGTTGGCACAGCAACTCACCCCACGCCTGTGAATCATTGCTCTTCCAAAATAATTGGGTCATAAATCCTGAGAAAATTGCAGGACTCTCAGGGAGGAATGGGGGGGGGGGTTTCAGTAAAAGTTTAGTTGAAAATGACCAGACATGCGCACGAGGCTTGGTTGACGTCACTTATTTAGCCACACTATGATTATAAATGTAACTGGTGAGTGTTGATCTGCGCTGCCTCTGTGTTGACAGAGCTGCCTTCGTTGTACTCGAATAAACTCGAGTTGGATCTTACCCCCGTGTCCAGAGCTTAATTGGAGGGCAGCTGGGCACGGACCTCTAAGTCTAGTTTTGGACTTTTGCCACAATCTGGTGAGCCAGCCCGGAGGGCCCAGCTTTACAGTGCGATCACGCCCCACCTGGATGCCTGAACAACCCAGCCGGCACTAGGTGAGTTCACCTTGGGGTCTTCTTGAACGAGCGGGACAGGTGTGCTTCAAAACCAAGGCCAACTCCAAGTAGGGTAAGATTCACTGGTAAAAAAAAAGGTGAGACCCCCCTGGTTGGTTTCCTTTGTTTAAGGTGATGTCCATTAAGTATTGAAAGGTATATGCAGGACAGCCTTAACTGGCTGAAGGAGACAAAATGGGTGGAGGTCAGAGTGTCCCTACAGGGTCATCTCTAGATGTTATGCTCAAGCAGTGGAATACTCTGCCAAGCTTCGGCTATTGGGCGGTATAGAAATAAATAAATAAATAAATAAATAAAATAAATAAAAAGTGCTTGGTTCTGTTGTGCACAGAAAAATGGCCAGTTCCTAGTCACTCATGGCCACCCAAAGGATCCTTCAACCAAAACATCTTAAGAGATCTCTGCCTTGTTCTAGAGGACAGGGTGCCCGAAAACATGGATTATTGGTTTCTCTGGGCTGACATGGCTGAGAAAAGGCAGGCAAAAAGTAAAGCAGTGTCCTTTGCGAGCGTACCATCCGCACCGCCTCTGCCGCCTTGTCCACCGCCCCCCTACCCAGAGAACCAAGATCTGGCACCATCCCAAGGGATATATCCAGTTATAAACCAAATTCAAAGTGTCTGCACACAATTGGGCTGAACTGGTGGAGGGGGGAACCAGGGAGTAGCCCCCGTTCTCCAGCATTTTGTCAGAAGAATCCATACCCCCTTTAAACCAAAGGATCTGGTGCTGTGGGCAAAAAATAATGCAAAACTACATGAAGATCCAGAAGAATTTTTGGCTCAATTCAATACCATCATACATACTTACCACCCCACTCCCACTGAGTTGCGTCAGTTGTGTGGGCCATGGTTAACAGGGGCCCAAATGGCTGAATTGAAAAGGCACCTGACCAAGAGTTTGGCAGCCGAAGGAGGTCAAATAGGGGTTTTAAACGCCTACCCCGAGCCCTGTCCCCTGTTAAATCTGAATGATGCAGCCAATTGGACAGTCATAACTCAGTAACAAGAATGGATGTTCTACAACAAATGGGTCAGAAAACTGTAAGCTGCTCTAAGGTGCAGGCTGTGACTCAAGAAAAATCAGAATCCCCTGCTGATTTCCTGGTTTGTTTGACTTGTGCTCTGCACATGTATGGGGGCATTGACCCTGATGAGGCAAGGCATGCTGCCCTGATCATAGGTATGTTTGTGGAGCAAGCTGTTCCTGATATTCAAAAGTATTTCAGGGAACACCAGCCAGGGTGGCCGAAAAATAGTGTGGCAAAGATGTTGGCAATAGCAAAGCATGTGTTTGATGGAAGGGAGGAGAAGGCGCAGAAGGAACAAAAGAAGGAGAAAGAGTTAGAGGCAAAGTTGTTGGTGGCAGCCATTATGGGAACAAGGTTCCCGGGATGTGGCTGAGGGAGCGGACAAGAGTGGTTGTGGACATGGTCAGGGAGGATGTGTCAGAGGAACAAGTGCAGGGACAAATGAGGGAGGAAAGAGAGGTGGTTATAACCGGGATGTGTGCCATTATTGCAAGCAACCTGGTCATTGGAAAATGAGTGTCCCCAGAAGGGAAATCAAAGGCAAGAAGGTCAGTGGACTGGACAGTGGCAAAGGCAAGGGCCTGCCACTTACCAGGGAGCAGAAAGTGTTGGAACATCAGAATGATGGGTAGAAGGTAGGGATGTATGAAAGTCAATTACCTTTTCGCAGCTTGGCTTTGCGGTGGGGGGGAGGCGCTTCGCTTCTCCCCCCGAAGTACAGGCGAGGGGAGGGAGGCGTCCCGCCTCGCCTGGCCGAAATTCAGGCCGGGGGGGGGAGGCGTCCCGCTTACCTGGCCGAAATTCAGGCCGGGGAGAAGCGCCCCGTCTCCCCAGCCGCGAAACAAAAAGTAAAAAAAAAAAGACCCCGTGATAGGCTACATGACGATTTACGTAGCCTATCACGGCTAGATTTCCAAAGTCAGCCATGATAGGCTACATAAATCGTCACGTAGCCTATCACGGGTGACTTTGGGGGGGAAAAAAAAGCGCATACGCAAATGGCGGTGCCCATGGGGTGCCGCCATTTGCGTTCCTTATTTTGGCACGTCTAGTCTACGTAAAGATTTACGCAGACTACGGCGAAAATAAGGGCAACGCAAATAGCGTGCCAAAATAGACGTGCCAAAATAAGGAATGCAAATGGCGGCGCCCAATGGGCGCGGCCATTTGCGTACGCGCTTTTTTTTTTCCAAAGTCACTCGTGATAGGCTACGTGATGATTTACGTAGCCTATCACGGCTGACTTTGGAAATCTAGCCGTGATAGGCTACGTAAATCGTTACGTACCTATCACGGGTGTTTGGTTTTTTTTTTACTTTAGTTTTTTTTTTTTGCAATGGCGGTGGCGGCAGCCGGTCGGGAGACCAGCCGCTGCCCCTGCCTGTGACGAAACACCGCCGAAACGCTGCTGGGACCCGCCGCCGAGAGGGACATTCGCCGAAGGTAAGTCCCGACCCGGGGGGGGGGCGGGGGGCCGGCGGAGAATTTCCCAACCAACTTCGGCGGGCCGAATGCATCGGCGCTCGGCCTCCCGAAGATTCGGGGAGAAATTCTCCGCCATCCCTAGTAGAAGGAGATCTAGAGTTGGTTGGTAGCGAGAGTGAGAGACAAACCCCAAACAGCTGAAAATTGAAATTGACAAAACCTTTTCTGACCCTTAACATAAATGGGAAACCTTATGACTGTCTTCTTGACATGCTAAATAAAATCACCTTACCCCTTTCTGGTTCCAGAGAAAGTGTCATGGGAATTGATGGAAAGTGATCCACTGTTACAGTTAAGATTGGCCCTTTTGCAGCAGATCATTCCTTCCTGATGATGTCAAAAAGCCCAGTAAACCTCTTGGGAAGGGACCTGCTAGCAAAGTTAAATGCTTCTATCAGTTGCAGCCGAGATGGGCTCTATGTCACCCTGCCTTCCTCCAATGTCATGGCTTTTTTAGAGGAGGCCAGTCCCCCAACAGACGCAGATCTGCTGGAAGAGCTCAGAGGGCTGCCATCTGAGTACTGGGCAGAGGATTCGGGTGAAGTTGGTCTGCTAAAATCTGCAGCTCCTGTAAAAATTACCGTCCATACTGACATGGCCCCCCCACGGGTGAAGCAATATCCCATGTCATTGGAAGCCAGAGAATGCATTGGAAAACTAATTGAAAAACTCTTAAAACAAGGTGTCTTAGTACAATGATCTTCGCCATGTAACACCCCAATTCTGGCTGTCAAAAAGAGGGGGGAGCCAGGACAGCCCCCCCCCAGTTACCACATGGTGCAAGGCCTCAGGCTAATCAATAAATCTGTGATCCCAAGACATAATGTTGTCCCGAATCCCGCCACCATAATGTGCAGCATCCTTGCAAGTGCACGGGTATATACAGTGTTAGACCCAAGTTCAGCTTTTTTTAGCATCCCAGTTCACAAAGACTCACAATATCTCTTTGCATTTACATGGGAGTCAGGGGGCCGAATCCCAAAGCAGGTCTAATATGAATTTACCCAATTAAGTCAAGGTTATGTTGAAAGTGCCAGTCTTTTCACGCAAATTGTCCACCAAGACATCCAGGGAATTCAATTGCCAAAGAATTCAACTTTAGTGGTTTACATTGATGATATTTTACTCTGTGCATGCTCAGAGGAATAGTGTAAAATTGATTCGGTCATATTGGTTAATGCCTTAGGGCAGAGCTTTCCAAACTTTTTGTGTTGGTGACACACTTTTTAGACATGCATCATTTTGTGACACGGTAACTCAGTTTTACTAGCAAACCAGAGGTTAAACTAACCCGTTATAAGAGATATGGACACATACATAAATTGTAATAACGAAATGTATGGGGATACAACATATCTCATGAAAACCTTTCATTTATATTTTTAAAAATATATGATTTGTAAGATAATAACATACATTGTTGTCATTTATGAGTAACAGTATGTAAATATGTGCAAGAATTTTAAAAAGTTGAATAACACCAATAACTACTTACCATTTTAATGGGATGTATGAGGTTGATGGGATGAACAAAGCTTTTCAATATTTGGTGGAATATTAGATAAAGACACTCGCATTTCATCATCAAGCATTTTTAAGCTTCCACGTTTCAGTGTCTTTAAGTTTGCCATCGTTGAAAAGGATACTTTACAAATGTATGTAGTACAAAACTGCAGAAGAATTTTTAATGCTTTTTTAGCTATGTTTGGATGCATTTTTGAAATGTGAATCCAAAAGCTGTCAAAGTCACCCTGTTCATGCATCATTAACAGATTTCGATCATTTTTTATGTCAGCTAATTCTTCTTCAATAAGTGAAAAATTCCTCATTGCAGTTGAAAGAAATGGATTTCTGATCCAATCATAGTCTTGGATTTCAACATTTGGGAAGTAATGATGAACTTTCTCTCCAAGCAATGTTAAATGGTCAACAATTAGCAAGCTGATATCACATTTTAGCTGGCACTCAGCAGTTTTGGAAAACATTTCAAAATTTCCTTCTTTCACTTTCCTTTTCCAAATTGCTATTTTGTCTCTCATAGCACAAATTTTATCTACCGCTGTTAAGATATTTTCACCTTTTCCTCGCATACTGGTGTTTATTTTATTCAAATGTTCAAATATGTCAGCAAGATATGCCAATTTTGTGCACCAAAGTTTGCTTTGAATTAGATCGCAGAATTCATTCTGCTGATTTTCCTCAAAAAGTTTAAGCATCATTTCCCTCAATTCATATACACGACAAAGCACTCGACCTCTTGAGAGCCAACGAACTTCTGTGTGTAGTAGAAGCTTTTTAAACCTTGCCCCCATGTCTTCACAAATATGAGCAAATAATCTTGATTGAAGAGGTCTACTTTTAATGTAATTGACCATTTGAACCACTTTGTCCAAAACTTTTCTTAATTCATTTCCAATGGTTTGCGCAACTAGTGCTTCGCGATGTAAAAAGCAATGAGTAATTATAATATTTTCATTCTCTTTCTTTGCTAAAGCTATAAAATTTTTGTTGAACCAACCACTGAGGGTGCGCCATCTGTGCATATTCCTACACAATTTAACCATTGCAAATTATTTTCCTTCATGAAGCAATCAAAAGTTTTAAATATATCTTCACCTCTAGTTCTCATTGGAAGTTCTAGACAACACAAGAATTGCTCAATAATTCTGTCAGTATGAATGAAGCGTATAAAAACCAATAATTGTGCTAACCCACTGACATCTGTTGCTTCATCTAATTGCAATGTAAAGATCATATTATCGTCTTGAAAAATATCCTTCATTTGCTGCTTAATGTCATCAGACATGTCTTGAATACGTCTTCCGATTGTGTTATCTGCCAAAGGGATTTTATTAACTTCTATCTCAAATTCGGGCCCAAACATTGTTTGAACAATAGCACAGCAAGATTCCTTTATGGTGGTGTCGGCAATAGTGTGTGGGTCCTTGTTTCTGGCAATTATTTGAGCAACCAAGTAACTTGCCTTTTGAGCTTTCTCTGATGTCTTCATTCTCTTTGTGAATGATGCAGACTGCTTCTTTATAGATTTTGAAAGCTCAATAAAGTATCCTACTGGTTTTTCTGACAAATGACAGTGTTTTGAGGTAAAATGACACTTTAATTTATTTGGTACCATACTTTCATGTTTTCAGTGCTTATCTTTCTCTGTTTTTTCTTATGAAAATAACAGCACCTGCGCTCCACTCCCACAGCGATAAAGTGAGATAAAGATAGGAATCAGGACCAAGAGAAAATGTGAAAAATAAACAAAATTAACTAAAGTATTTACAATACATATTAGGACGCATAGGCCCAGGTAGGAGCTCAGCTGCAAAAACACATGAAGTAGAGAAGCAAAAGTCCAACAAAAATGGTGTAAATATATATGTCTCACTACAAGGCTATACTGCTGTAAATATTTGCAATGCCTATGTCCAGAGTCCAGTTCCAGCACTCTCCAGTGGTACACTGCCAGTGGGTGGTTAATCCACAATTACAGCAGAGTAAAAATAAAAATAAATGGCAGAAATCAACTGAGCTCCGTTCCGACTGGCCAAGATGGTGGACGTCCCGCTCGGTGCAGTCCCAGGTGGCATTTCCACCTGTGTGGTACTTTGGCCAGAAGTCCACGAAGGGCACGCCCGAAACCACGCAGGGCTGGTGGCCACTGCCAGTTCTCCACGCTGGTGTCGGCCGAGCTCTGCTCCCAGGGCAGTGCCTCCCTTCCCCTCTCTTCACCCCGCGCCTCTACCTTTCTGGGGAGCACAGGCTCGAAGCTCCTCGCCTGCACAGCGCAGCCCTCCCTGCTCTGGGGGCGTCCAGCAGGCCGTTGTTCTCCCCGCTGCCCTGCAGCCGCACCGAGGACGTGGGGAAGCCACTCGCCCGAGCTGATTGCAAATTGCTCGACTAATTGCTCTGCTAACTTGGAATTCTCCACACTCCTCGTGCAGCCAGCGTTTCCACACTCCTCGTGCAGCCAGCGTTACCACACTCCTTGCCGTACCGCTCCAACACCGCCAATCACGTGCGTCCTGCATCAAGACACCACGTGATCCTAAAGCAGCTAATGTTAAAGAACCTAAGCCTTAGCAGCTAAGCTGCTTTAATATTAGCTGCTTTAGGAAGTTCCGGGGGAGGGACCAAGCGAAGCAAACGTGAGTAAGGGAACTCCGCGGTGCCCTTCCTCACAATTTTCGCGCGACACACCTACACACTGCCGGCGACACACTAATGTGTCGCGACACAGAGTTTGGAAAGCTCTGCCTTAGGGGAAAGAGGACATAAAATTGCAAAGAGGAAGTTGCGGCAGTATAAGTCTGAGGTTGAATATCTGGGACACATTCTGTCTTGTGGAACTAGAAAATTATCTTGTAAACCTGTGCGTGCCATTACGAAAATGAATGCCCCATCTACTAAAACTCAGGTCAGAGCCCTGTTGGGCATGTTGGGGTATTGCAGAGCTTGTATCCCTAGCTTCTCTGAAATTGTGAAGCCATGGTTAGAGAAGACAAAGGCTGCAGCCCCAGAGGAGTGTGAATGGACGAACCTTGACTCCCAGGCTTGGGAACAAGTAAAGACTGTCCTTGTAGCCGCTCCACCTTTGGGTCTCCAAGATTATATTAATCCTTTTATTCTATTTGTACATGAGAAATGTGGTGAAGCTTCTGGGGTTCTCTGTCAAAATTTTGGACCTCATAGGAGGCCAGTAGGGTATTACTCTGGACAATTAGACAGCACTGCGAAAGGCTATGCGTCTTGTTTGAGGACTGTTGCAGCAGCGGCACTCATTGTTGAAAAAGTCCAAGACGTTGTACTTGGTCACCCTTTGCAACTATGGGTGCCCCATGCAGTATCTCTTTTGTTAACCCAGCGGAATACCCAGCATTTTTCCAATGCCCATTACACCAAATAAGAGACTTTGTTGCTCCAAACTCCAGAATTAACTATTTTACGGTGAAATGTGTTAAACCCCGCAACTCTTATGCCTGAGCAAGATCCAGATCTCCCACATGACTGTAAAGCACTTATTCATGAAACGCAAATGCCTAGAGATGATCTGAAGGACACACCTTTGCAACGTTCTTAATTCATTTGGTTTGTTAATGGGTCTTCCAGGCCGGTGGATGGAATCCGTAAGACAGGCTATGCAGTAGTGTCAAACACAGAAGTAATTGACTCTGGACCCCTGCCAGGAAATAAAAGTGCACAAGCCGCAGAACTGACTGCTTTAGCCAGAGCTTGTGAAAAAGCAGGAGAGAGATTTCTGACCGTTTACACTGACTCTAACATGCCTTTGGAGTTTGTCATGCTACAGATGCCCTATGGAAAGAGCGAGGATTCTTCACAGCAGCGGGGAAGCCAATTTCCAACGGTCCTGAAATCGACAGGCTGCTGATCGCAATCCATTTGCCTCAAGAATTTAGCAGTAGTACATTGCAAAGCTCACAGGACTGGTAATGACCCTGTCACCCAAGGGAATGCCAAGGCAGATATGGAGGCGAAATCAGCCGCCCTTCGTCCACTGCCTCCTGAACACCACCTCTGCACTGTGATACCAGCCCCACCCTTATTGACGTGGTGGGAACTTGCCAGTGCAGAGGAGAAGAAAGTGTGGCAAGCAGCCAGAGCTACACAAGATAGAAATGGAGCCTGGGCTGTCCCAGATGGTAGGCTTATTTTACCAAAAGCAGGTCTAAGGCCAGTATTTCAACAGCACCACAGCCAGGGGCATGTGGGTAGTGCTGGGTTGGCAAAGGGAATTTGCAGAGGATGGTTTGCCCCAGGTATACATCAAATGGCTAAGCGGGTGGTTTCTGCCTGGCCTCAGTGTGTGAAGGAGAATGCAAAAGTGATACCGCCTGGGCCCCAAGGCGGAAGACCATGGGTACAACTGCCATTTGAGTCCATTCAGATTGATTTCGCTCATTTGCCTAAAACACAGGGATTCTAGTGGCTGTTAGTCATTGTAGATACATTATCGGGATGAGTGGAGGCTTTCCCCTGCAGGAAAGCCACAGCCCTAGAGGTGGGGAAACATTTAATGAAGGACATTGTCCCGAAATTTGGCCCGCCTCGGTGTGTGTTCTCAGATGCGGGATCACATTTCACTGCTGCACTAACACAGGCCCTGTCAAAGTGTTTAGGGGTCATGTGGCATTTCCACCCCCGCTACCACCCCCAAAGCGCTGGGCAAGTAGAAAGAATGAACGCCACTCTTAAAAGGAGGCTGGCTAAGATATGCAAAACTTCCCACCTCACCTGGCCTACTGCACTTCCTCTAGCCTTACTATCAGTAAGAACCACCCCACGACAGCCCATCGGTCTGTCTCCTTACAAGATTTTATCTGGAAGGCCTCCACCAATTGGCCGAGAATGGGCTGTTCCTCATGTTACACTGCTAGGAGGGGATGAAGATTTAACTGCTTATATTATTCAGCTCCAGGGCCAGTTTCAGCATATCCGCAGACATGTGGGTGACGTGCAACCACTACCACTTGATGTGCCAGCTCATCCATTCCTACCCGGAGACAAGGTCTACATTCACGCATGGACAGCCAAAGGCCTCCCGGAACACTGGACTGGTCCCCATCTTGTGTTGCTGACCACTCACACAGCAGTAAAGGTGAATGGAAAGTCCGCTTGGATCCACTAAACCCATTGCTCAAAGTGTCCATCAAAAGGCTCTTCTGATCCTACACTTGCAGGAGGGAGTGAAGGTGAGGACCATGCACAGCAGGGGAACAGCACCGCTAGCCTTTCTCTGGACCCTGTGGACGAAGCAAGGCCAGAAGTAGAATCAGAGGAGGCTCGTCATGCAAGTACAGACTAGGGATGGCGGAGAATTCCGCCACGGACTCCAATGAGGCTGGATTCTTTAGAATCCGGCCCCCTGGAGTCCATGGCGGAACGGACCACTCCCCTCCGCCACCCCGTGAAATTCTCCCCAGACAGACTCTACCTGCCGCCGGCCGGTCCGGGCCGGTCCGGGCCGGTCCGTCTGCTGCCATCCGCTGCCCTGGTCTGCGGCCGCAAATGGTGTTCGGCGTAGCAGACGCCATTTGCGTCCCTGCTTTAACCGTGATAGGCTACGTATAGATTTACCTAGCCTATCACGGCAAAGAGCAGGGACGCAAATGGTGTCTGCTACACCATTTGCGTAGCTGTTTTCGTAAAAAAATATTTACATAGCCTATCATGGCTAAAGCAGGGACGCAAATGGCATAGCAGACACCATTTGCGTCCCTGCTCTTTGTCGTGATAGGCTATATAAATATTTATGTAGCCTATCACGGCTAAAGCAGGGACGCCGCAGACCTGCAGTGGACGGAAGTCTGTCTGTGGACGGGCCTGGCTGGTGGCTCCGCGGACTTGCCGTGGAGTGGAGCCAGCCAGGGAGGATTCCAGGGGGAGGGACGGATCGCCTCCCCCCCACCGCAGATGCCCTGGACCGGAACGGTGGGTGGGGTTCGTACACCCCTAGTACTGACCTGTCTGACTTTTCACAACTCACACATGCAGTGAACCATTGGGAAGCTGCACACACCCCACCGTCTGACAGAGCTTGGTCAGCTCTGCCAGACTATCTGAGGGTCCACCCACAACCTCAGTGGGTGATTGAACATTATAACCAGCAGGATCAACCTTTAAAATTTAAAATCAAAAGAAAGTAATGAAAATTGATCCTATGTGGTGATACTGGGCAATAGAGCCAGTGTGGTGTAGTGGCAAGAGTGTTGGACTAGGAGCTGGGAGATCTGGGTTCTAGTCCCCACTCGGCCATGGAAGCTCATTGGGTGACTTTGGGCCAGTCACAGACTCTCAGCCCAACCCACCTCACAGGGTTGTTGTTGTGGGGATAAAATGGAGAGGAGGAGGATAATGTAAACCACCTTGGGTTCCTTGCAAGAGGAAAAAAGGCGGGGTATAAATGCAATAGATAGATAGACAGATAGATAGATAGTTGAATTTGGGTTGCTAGCAGGGTTAAGCGTTACAGTGTGCATGTTAGAGAAGAGCTTGCATTGGCAGAATGTTTGGACGTGTTGTTTTAATCTACCTTCTGTCTTCTTGTATAGTCCTTGTGAGCCAGTATTACAGACTGATCCTTTCCAAGTAGCGTTCTGAGTACTTTCAGACTGTTGGATTTGTTTAGCGGCCTCTAAGGCTACCTTGGCTCCAATGCCCTGGGAGGCCAAACCTTTGAGTGCAGCTAACTTGGCAAGCCCCCTGGTTCCTTTGAAGTCAGATAACAGCACTTGGAAGGATTTGGGGTTTCCAAATGCTCACACATGGTGGTCTGTCATTCCTACATTGGGACCATTCTGTTTTAATAGCACCCGTAAAGATGGACCGTTTTTGGGTACGTCCAGCTGTCTTTGGACCCAAACCTGGGTTAATGAGTATTCCCACCTAAATCGTACCGAATATAGTAACACATGGATTAAAACACACATACTCACATACACAAATACTGACAGCAGTGCATTATCCTCACCCAAGTGGGTGCCATGTAAAACATTTCCAGGAAAAATTCACACGCACAAAGTCCAGCCCTATTGCGGTGTATCCAGCAACACATACGGAACCAGGGAATATAGACAGTTTAATCTGGTTACCGGGGTGCACAACACTATCTACAAAAGTCAGGGTTGGATGCACCTAAATGGTACCTTCGTGGTAGGATTTCCCAACGTCTGTGCACCATGGAACAGGAGGATTGAGTCATGATACATCTCTTGTGAGGATACTGATTCTGTAACATTGACTAAAAGATGTTCCTGTGGGTCAAAAACTTTAAAATGCATAATTCCACCACTGGAAGGATACTACACTGATGGTGACCCAGTACCCTCTGCTCATGAAGCATCATGGCTAGGTCCCTTTAAGAATGGAAAAGATGCCAAAGCTGGCCATTATTTTATATCTGGGAAAGATTGAAGGCAAAAGGAGAAGGGGACGGCAGAGGATGAGATGGCTAGATAGCATCACTGATGCAAAGAATATGAAACTTGAGCACACTCCGGGAGAGAGCAGAGGACAGGAAGGCCTGGCGTGCTATGGTCCATGGGGTCACGAAGAGTCGGACATGACTTAACGACTGAACAGCAACCGAGCTTATCCAGCTCTCCCCTCTAAGTGGTCTGGGATCTGTTATGTTGGAATCATACATCCACCATTTCGACTTTTACCTGGGAACAGCCATATCATCCCACTTACACAGAATTGGAAAGAAGGAAGACAGATGCCAGTAAAGGCATGCTCAATGAAACTCAGAAATGGGGAAATTACCTATGGCTGGCCAAAAGAATTCTTGCTTATTATGGTCCTGCTGCCTGTCCTTTGACATTTTCATCCTCTGTAAAGCAGGACACAGGATGGCCACTGTAATGTCACATTGGGGGCTTACTCCCCAGGCAGTGCTCAAATTACTAAGCAGGGGACAGAAGCTGAAGCCAGTGTGTGTGAATGCCTATTTGCTGTAATGGACTAACAGTCATCTACATCTTTCTGAGAGAAATCTATAGAGATTGAAGATAATATCAGAAAACATTTTTGTATAGTATTGTTTATGGTTTTTAAATTTTTACTTTGTAGGCTGCCCTGGAAATGCATGTATAAGGAAGGGCGCAATCCTAACTAGATAGGCAGCTGCCTCCCAACTCAGAGGCGACTGCCTATCCAAAGCAAGGGAGGAGAGGCACGGGGGGGGGGGGATTGTTCCCTCTGCGCCTTTAGTGGCGGAGGGGCAGACTGTCTAGGACACATTGGATGTGTCATAGGCGCAGCTCCGCTCTCCCTCCCCCGGAATGCCCCCCGGAACGCCCCTTTTCAGTCACTCCGCATTCCTCTTCCGAATGCGGACGGGGCTTCTCCGCACCACCTCCGAGGCAGTGCGGATGAGCAGGGAGGTCAGCTTCCCAGGAACTGACCTCCGACAGTGGGCTCTGAAATGAGCATATCCTATGTCCCTCTAGACAGTGTCTAGCTGCCGTAGGATCGGTCCCTAAATATATTTAACACCCATATTTAAGATCATATTGCACTTGTGCTATGATCAAAGGTTGGATCCAGATGTAGTCATACTTAGGAGTAGACCGACTGAAATCCACAGGACTGAACTGCCCAACTTACATCCCATTGATTTTTATTTATTAAATTTTATTTATCAAATTTATTAATCGCCCATCTGGCTGGTCACCCAGTGGGTTTCAGTGGGTCTAGCCCAAGTGTGCCTAAATCTAGATCCGGCCCCACAGGCAGGCGGGTTTCCCTTCTGGGTTTCAGCCAGAACTGGTCGGAACGTCAACGGAGCTATCCCATTTGCTGAACCCACTCCTGGGCTAGGGGTCAGCACGTCGGAGAGCTCCTTTAGACCCAGAGCGGGTTCGCAGCCCCACTGACACCGGAGCCACCAGCCGGCGCTGCCCGTGGGCGTAGCTGGGGCCCGCGCGCGGGCGGGCGGGGCACGACCGCTTTGGTGACCCGGCGCCGCTCGCGGCCCTCTTCTCCAACCCGGCGCTTCGGTCCCGGTCGCCCGCTCTCGCGCGCTCGCCATTGGCTGCCGCGCCGCCTTCGTCAGATGAGAAGAGATCAGCCCACCGAGGGAGGGAGGAGGGAGGGGGGAGGGGGGAGGGAGGGGGCGATCCCGCGGAGCTCCTGGAGCGCCGGCCGTTGGCGCTGCGCAGCCGGCGGGAGATGGCGGAGCGCAGCTTGTTGGACGCGAGCGGCTCTCTGCTGGAGAAAGTCGCCGTTTGCGGCCCGCTGTCCCTGCTGCTGGCCGCCTCTGCCTTGGCCCTGAGCTTGGGCTACCTGCTGCAGCTCGGCTCCCGCCGCCGGCAGCACCCCGGCAGCGGCCAGGTAGGTGCGGGGCGGTGTCGCTGCCGCCTTTCTCTCAGAGAGGTGCCGCCGGCGTCGGTCGGGTTAGGCGGGGAAAGGAGCAGTACGGTTAGGCTTGGGTCGCCCTTCGCGACAGAAAAGCAGGAGGCTGGAGGGGACTTGTGAGGCGGGGGCATAGGCAATGCCGGGCCGGGAATGATCAACGTAAGGACCTCTGAGCATGTACGGAATGCCGCACTCCCCCCCCCCCATATTATGCTCCTTTTTGTTTCCAGAGGAAGATCCTTTTTCCAGAGTAAGGAATTTTGAGCCTCAACGTCTTTCATTTTAGAAGCGTATCCGCAGGGATTCAAAGGGAGCTCCTCAGGGCATTACTACCGCGGCCTAAAACCCTGCGTCGCTCCCTTCCCCCCCTCTCCTTCCCCCCTCTTTCCCCCCCGGAGCCGAGTCTTCCGTTGTCTTTCATTGAAACTGAAGAGGAACATAATGGGGTAATTTGATAACTCATTATCTGCGATGTATTTAAAAACGGAACAAAGGGCATTTAGGGGATTTCTACACGAGCCTAAAACCCTGCGTTTTAAAAGGGCTTTCCATTTCCGTTTTAAAAGCAGGATCACAACTGATTCCCCTTGCACGCGCTTCCTTCTCTGCAGATGGCCATTCCCATAGCGTTATGTTTCCGTGAAGAGGCATTACGCACGCTCCAGGTTCAGCGATACTTGCTCCTGGGTTCCTGCCCCTTTCCCTCCCCTGGCACATTACTGGTGGACGTGGGCTGACACACGGACAGCCCCCCCCAATCTCCGTGGGCCCGCCTCCCTCTTCCATGCTTTTGGCCAGTCCGTGCCGCTCAGCCTCTCTGCTGCTCCTCCACTCTGCCGCCCCCCCTCCCTGCTCCGCCATCATTCTGCTGCTCTGCCGCTCTGTTTTGAACAGGCAGGCTGAAAATGGCGAGGAGCCAGAATGGCACAGGAGCGGGAAGGCTGAAGACCCATCAGACCTTCGTCACCACCTTTGACATCAGGACCACGCCCGCAACCACACTCAGCGCTTTATTCACGCTAGGCGAGAAATACATGGGGAGGACATAGCGCTCCATTTGTGCATATCTGGAAAAATACCCCATTTTTTCCGTTTGAGGAAAACACGGGATAGGTGGGAGGAAATAGTGGCATAATGACTAGACGATGACGACGTCACCCACACAATTCAGTGAGTGAGCAACCGTGAATGCGCAATATACTTGAGGTGTAGAGATCCCCTTAGTGCAGGAGGGTCACTGGAGGGTCACTGCGCCTAGAAAGAGCCCACAGACGTCCATGAAAGAGCAAACTCAATTGCAGGATAAAAGCCCGGTGTGAAGGGGTTCCATTATCTTTCATTGATCTCACTTCCTCTTCTTCCCGCTTTAACTCTTTTGACGGAAGAAACTGAAGCGGAACACAAATTTGATAACTCATTATGTGTGATCTATTTAAAAACGGAACAAAGGGCATTTAGTGCAGGAGGGTCATGGCGGGGTCACTGCATCGTCACTGCATCATGTAAAGAGCCCGCAAACTTCCATGAAGGAGCAATCTCAATCGCAGTCTAAAAGCCCGGTGCGAAGGAGCGCTCAGTGTTCTCCAACAAAGGCAAGTGTGAGGTGGCAGGAATACACTCTCTTGTCATCCTTTCTCATGTGTATCCCACCCTTCTAAGGAGGTCTGGGTGGTGTCTGTTTGTCTCTCTCGGTGTAACATTATACACATATGTTACTGAGTGATGGTGAGTGGCCCAAGGCCACTCAGTGATCTTCATGGTTAAGCAGGGATTTGAATCCAGGTTTCTGTGGTCCATCTATATCATAACTATGCCATGCTGGAGTATGTGCAGGGGTGGAGTGTTCAGAGAGTGCAGTAGCCTGGTAAGTGTGTATTTTGGTGTGACAGATAAAGGGCTTGATTAAAGAAGGCTGGCAAAATTACGACTTCACCACAAAATATATAACAGCTGGAACTACATTTCATAGAGAAAAATATTGCAGAGTGTCACTCCTTCTAATAGCAAACTTGAGATGCAATGCTGGTGGAAAAGAACTGTCTCTTTGCCACCCTCATCATCATCATTAAGATCATCATCAGTGGCCCTCTCCGTGAGCCCCTGCCAAAGGAAGTGAGGCGGGTGGCTACTAGGAGGAGGGCTTTTTCTGCTGTGGCACCCCGGCTCTGGAATGAGCTCCCTAGTGAGGTTCGCCTGGCGCCTATGTTGTATTCCTTTCGGCACCAGGTGAAGACCTTTTTATTTTCCCAGGCATTTTAGCATTTTAGCTTTCTAAATTTTTATCTTTGCTGTTTTAAATCTGTATTTTAAACTCCTGCACTGTTGCTAGGTTTTATTGTGGTTGTATTGTTATATTGTGGTTTTAATGTTCTATATATTTTAAATTGTTTAATTGTGTGTTGTTTGGTTTTAATTTTTGTGAACCGCCCAGAGAGCTTCGGCTATTGGGCGGTATAGAAAATAAATAAATAAATAAATAAATAAATAAATTGAGTGGTGAGTGCTGAGTTAGGCGTCGATTCAGTGATGCCCAGAGCTGATATTTTACCCACAGTAAGGCTGCTGTGTTGCATAAGGTAAACCAAATTGCAGCAGGCTCTTCTTACATGTCACGGCAGCCTTGCTGTGTTGGCTGGCACTGCTGCTGCTGGCTCTGTGGTTGCTAGATTCTTCAGGTTTGGAAATGAGTTCCACCTGTCCCTGTTCACATGCCACACTCACCTTGCTCAATTCTGCGCAGTGTAACATTGCACATTTTGCTCACCGTGGCACAATTTGCCCTCTGATGGGCAGCCAGTCTTTCTCCCAATTTCGAAGCTTCAGTGGTGGGCGGGAATTGTCCTAGCATTTGTGTGGTGATTCTCATCCCCTCCCAGGCTACAAGAATGGAAGGAAGGTTGTGGTTTGTTTGACCGCTGCCTGCCCAGAGCAAAACGAGAAGATTCCAAGCACCCAAACAATTAAAAAACCCTTCAGCAACAGACCAGCTTATATGCCAAAGGCTTGTCTGACTAAACGGTCTTTGCCTGCTGGTGAAAGGACCGCAGAGAGGGGGCTAACCTAGCCAATCTCAGTTTGGAATTCTAGAGCCTGTGAGCAACCACCAGACATTGCCTTTGATCCCAGCGGGTCTAAGAGAAGGGCCTTCCCTGAAGATCTTACCTGGGCGAGCTCATGTGGGAGAAAGTGGTCTTTCAGGTAGCTTGGTCCCAAGCTGTGTAGGGCTTTGTAGGTCATAGCCAGTACTTTGAATTGTGCCTGGAAACAGACAGGTAGATAGTGAAGCTGTTGTAACAGGGGAGTCTTGTGCTCAGTGTAACAAGCCGCGATCAATAGAACTGTTGCCTGAACTTGTTTGTTTTCCCCTTCCTCCTTATCCGTAACTCTGAGGCAGGGACTATCACATTCATTACTGATCTTGCATAACCCACTCTGAAAGCCGTGTCAGCTGAAGAGCAGGGTAAAAAAATCTTATTTATAAATAAATAAGAGTCTGGGAGGGAGTTGTCTTCGTTCCATGAAGATTCTCATGTGGAGTGTCTCGCTTCTCATCTGTGAAATGTTGGGGTAGGCAG
Source organism: Heloderma suspectum (assembly GCF_057233095.1). Lineage (NCBI taxonomy): Eukaryota > Metazoa > Chordata > Lepidosauria > Squamata > Helodermatidae > Heloderma > Heloderma suspectum. Next base: position 194,404,930 of record NC_139462.1, read on the forward strand.
GTATCTCCAATGCTGTCTCCAGTCCCTGCCCCTCTCCATTAACTGTCTTTCCCCCCCTCTCACATATGTGCTTCCATCCCCGAGATTCTGCCACTGCTCACATATCTCCCTTTGCAGCCATTCTTTGTTTTTTAAATTTTCTTTTTTCCTCAGATGGATCAATCTGACCAATCTTTCTTGCTGGCCAAAGCATGGAGAAATAAGATTTGTTTTCATTCTGTCAAATCTCCTGTAAAATAAAGAAATAAGAAAAACCTCTACGGTTGGATTGAGGATCTTCCTTTTGCGGATGGAATGGGTCCGCTCACAGAAGGTGCTTCCACCCAATTTTTGGGAACTCCCTGTTGGCTCCGCCCACAGCTCACTACATTCAGCAGGGTCCCCTGGCCCTCTGTATAGAATTTTCAGGGGGCTGGAGGAGCTATCATGGGGAGGAGGGGGTGGGGAGCTCTGTTTCTGCCAGCTCCTAGAAATTTTCAACCAAATAAGGATATTGTGATGTGCTGTACTATTGACAGCGTTTTGTTCTTGATAGTAAGTTAGTTACAGTTAGTGTACTGTTGTTGTTTTCAACTTCTAAGGTTGTGATTGTTGTTGTTGTTGTTCAGTCAAGTCCTGTCCAACTTTTCGTGACCCCATGGACCATAGCAGGCCAGGCCTTCCTGTCCTCCGCTCACTCCTGGAGTGTGCTCAAGTCCATATTCATTGCATCGGTGATGCTATCTACCATCTCATCCTCTGCCGTCCCCTTCTCCTTTTGCCTTCAGTCTGTCCCAGCATCAGGGTCTTTTCCAGGGAGTTTTCTCTTCGCATTAGGTGGCCAAATATTTGAGCTTCAGCTTCAGTATCTGCCCTTCCAATGAGCACTCAGGGTTGATTTCCTTTAGGATGGACTGATTTGACCTCGCAGTCCAGGAGACTTGTAAGAGTCTTCTCCAGCACCACAGTTCGAAAGCATCAGTTCTTCGGCGCTCAGCCTTCCTTATAGTCCAGCTCTCACAGCCATACATTACTACTGGGAAAACCATAGCTTTGATTAGATGGACCTTTGTCGGCAAGGTGACGTGTCTGCTTCTTACTATGCTGTCTAGGTGTGCCATAGCTTTCCTCCCAAGGAGAAAGCGTCTTTTAATTTCATGGCTACAGTCACCATCTGCGGTGATCTTGGAGCCAAGAAAATAAAATCTGTCACTTCTTCCATTTCTTCCCTTGCTGTATGCCAGGAAGTGATGGGGCCAGATGCCATGATCTGAGTTTTTTTAATGTTGAGTTTCAAACCAGCTTTTGCACTCTCCACTTTCACCCTCAACAAGAGGCTCTTTAGATCCTCTTCGCTTTCTGAAATTAGGGTGGTATCGTCTGCATATCTGAGCTTGTTGATAATTCTCCCGGCAATCTTAATTCTGACCTGTGATTCATCCAACCCGGCGTTTCTCATGATGTACTCTGCATATAAGTTAGATAAGCAGGGCGACAATATGCAGCCTTGTCGTATTCCTTTCCCAATTTTGAACCAATCGGTTGTTCCATGTCTGGTTCTTACTGTTGCTTCTTGACCCTCGTACAGGTTTCTCAGGAGACAGGTAAGGTGGTCTGGTACTCCCATCTCTTTAAGAATTTGCCACAGTTTGTTGTGATCCACACAATCAAAGGCTTTAGTGTAGTCAATGAAGCAGAAATAGATGTTTTTCTGGAATTCTGTTGCTTTCTCCATGATCCAGCGAATGTTGGCGAATTGATCTCTAGTTCCTCTGCCTCTTCGAAACCCAGCTTGTACTTCCAGTAGTTCTCGGTTCACATACTGCTAAAGCCTAGCTTGTAGGATTTTGAGCATAACCTTGCATGTGAAATGAGCGCAATTGTACGGTAGTTTGAACACTCTTTGGCATTGCCCTTCTTTGGAACGGAATGTAAACTGACCTTTTCCAGTCTTGTGGCCACTGTTGAGTGTTCCAAATGTGTTGGCATATTGAGTGCAGCACTTTAACAGCATCACCTTTAATATAAATATAAAATATTTATATCTTAAATAGCTCAGCTGGAATACTGTCATCTCTGCTAGCTTTGTTGTTAGTAATGCTTCCTAAGGCCCACTTGACTTCACTCTCTAGGATGTCCGGCTCAAGTTCAGTGACTGCACTATCATGGCTATCAGGGACATTGAGATCTTTCCTGTATAGTTCTTCTGTGTATTCTGTCCACCTCTTCTTAATCTCATCTGCTTCTGAGAGGTCTCTGCCTTCTTTGTCCTTTATCATGCCCGTCTTTGCACAAAACATTCCCTCAAGATCTCCGATTTTCTTGAAAAGATCTCTAGTCTTTCCCATTCTATTGTTTTCCTCGATTTCTTTGCATTGTTCATTTAAGAAGGCCTTCTTGTCTTTCCTTGCTATTCTCTGGAACTCTACATTCATTTGGGTATATCTTCCCCTTTCTCCCTTGCTTTTCGCTTCCCTTCTTTCCTCAGCTACTTGTAAAGCCTCATCAGACAGCCACTTGGCTTTCTTGCATTTCTTTTTCTTTGGGATGGATTGAGTTGCTGCCTCCTGAACTATGTTACGGACCTCCGTCCATAGTTCCTCAGGCACTCTGTCTATCAGGTCTAATCCCTTAAATTTATTCCTCACCTCCACTGTATATTCATAAGGGATATGATTTAGGTCATACCTGAATGGTTTAGTGGTTTTCCCTATGTTCTTCAATTTAAGCCGAAATTTTGCAAGAAGCAGCTCATGATCTGAGCCACAGTCAGCTCCAGATCTTGTTTTTACCGACTGTATAGAGCTTCTCCATCTTTGGCTGCAAAGGATATAATCAATCAGATTTCGATATTGACCATCTGGTGATGTCAATGTGTAGAGTTGCCTCTTGTGCTGTTGGAAAAGAGTGTTTGCTATGATCAGCGTGTTCTCTTGGCAAAACTCTATGAGCCTTTGTCCTGCTTCATTTTGTACACCAAGGCCATGCTTGCCTGTTATTTCGGTGATTTCTTGACTTCCTACTTTAGCATTCCAATCCCCTATGATGAAAAGGACATATTTTTTTGGTGTTAGTTCTAAAAGGTGTTGTAGGTCTTCATAGAAGCGATCAACCTCAGCTTCTTCGGCCTCAGTGGTTGTGGCATAGACTTGAATTACTGTGATGTTGAATGGTTTGCCTTGGATTCGTACTGAGATCATTCTGTCGTTTTGGAGATTGTACCCCAGTACTGCTTTTCCCACCCTTTTGTTGACTATGAGTGCTACTCCATTTCTTCTAAAGGATTCTTGCCCATAGTAGTAAATATAATGATCACCTGACTTAAATTTGCCCATGCTTGTCCATTTTAGTTTGCTGATTCCCAAGATGTCGATGTTCAATCTTGCCATCTCACGTTTGACCACCTCCAGCTTACCTTGATTCATTGATCTTACATTACAGGTTCCTAAACAATATTGTTCTTTACAGCATTGGACTTTCTTTTCACCACCAGATACATCCACAGCTGAGTGTCCTTTCAGCTTTGGCCCAGCCGCTTCACTCTTTCTGGCGCTACTTGGAAATTCCCTCTGCTCTTCCCCAGTAGTATATTGGACAGCTTCCGACCTGAGGGGCTCATCTTCTGGTAGCATATCTTTTAGCCTTGCAATACGTTCCATGGGGTTTTCTTGGCAAGAATACTGGAGTGGGTTGCCATTTCCTTCTCCAGTGGACCACATTTTGTCAGAACTGTCCGCCATGACCTGTCCGTCTTGGGTGGCCCTGCACGGCATAGCTTATGGCTTCACTGAGTTACGCAAGCCCCTTCGCCACAACAAGGCAGTGATCCATGAAGGGGAAGGTTGTGATAATATGTAGGTAATTGAGTTAATTGAGTAGCTGAGTAAAAATGCATAGGATCAGGCTGCTGTTCTGCTTTTCCTACCGAAGTGATAGGGCTAAGAATATGGTCGTAGACAATCCTGTGCCCCGGTACTTGCCTGGGAAAGTTGCATATGTCCAAGGCTCCATGTTCCCTAGTTCTAAAATAGGGTGTTACAATTAAGAATGTTATCAACTTGTTCTCCCTTAAAAATTGCAATTGAAACAAGTCATGGGCTGTGTTTGGATGTCCCGATAACCCATGCTGGCTTAATAAGCTACTCGCAGTAGCTTATTTTTTTAAATAGCCCACGATGTGCCACTACACAACTTGGCTAATAAGCTATTGTGAGTAGCTTATTACACTACTCTGTGTAATTTGACTCCTCCCCTCCCCCGCCCCCTGTCCTGTTGCCATCCTCCGGCCCAAGCACTGGTGCTGTTTCACCTCTAAATTTCTGGAAGTTTGCAGGATCCAGACAAAACTTCATACCCAGCTTCCCCCAGTCAGGGAGCACCTGATCCGCCATCAAAACCCTGCGCAATCACGCACCAAGCAGCAAAAATCCCAACTGCTGCAAAAAGAGGGTGGTGGCTGTAAACCCTTGGAGGTTTGCAGGATTGTAACCAAACTTGACACACAGCCTTCCCTAGTTGGGAGGCAACCCGATCCACCATCTAAACCTCTAGTGTGGGGTGGGAGGAGATGCACAATTCCGCTATAGCGCTTTAGCAAGATTGGTAACTATTGCTAATCTCGCTAAAGTGCTTTAGCACCAAAGCGGAATTGCGGATTCCCCCCCCCCCCCACACACACACACTAGGGGAGGCTGCCTATGAACTTTTTCCCTATCCTGCAAACTTCCAAGGGTTTTGATGGTGGATTGGGTGCCCCTCAACTAGGGAAAGCTGTGTGTCAAGTCTGGGCCTGATCCTGCAAACCTCCAAGTTTTATAGCCGCCACCCTCTTTTTGGTGTTCATGGGATTTTTGCTCCTTGGTGAGTGATTGCTTATTTCCCTCCATAGACAGTGCTGAAGTAGATGATTTCAGGTGTTTCCATTATACAGAGAATGCCTGCAAGGAGCAGAGTGGCAGAGAACTGAATCACTCTTGCCGCACAACTCTGTAGGCAAGCAGAATATCTCACGGTGCCTGACAGATGACATGATAATCCACGGTGGGTTAAATAACCCCTAATGGAAACCATGGGTTATTAGAGTGGGTTATTTTGTCCAAATAAGCCATCGTGGCTTATTCAACCCACCCTGGGTTATTATGTCATCCAAACCCAGTCATGGACTTACTGGTTGCCTTGGGCTTATCTCTCAGTCTCCAGGTTCCTCACCTGTAAAATATTCATACTAATTGGTTGCCTTTGATCAGGTCTTCATTCAGCTCTGCTGGTCATTGTGTGAGTGTTTATATTTATGAGGATTGATGTTAGATAATTCCTTATGCAGTAATAACTCAGACCTGTACTTTGTATATGCAAGTCATCCCAGTGTGTGACTCATGAAATGCAGAACGTAATTGGCTTTGCCCCCGGTGCCCTCGGCTTGATCTTGCTCCAGTTCTCTCCCCCCCCCCCCCCCGGTAGATCATACAAGCCTGAAGTCTGTCTGCTCTTGCTAGGGAAGTGGGAGTTGTGTTTAATTTCTAGAGAGAGAAGTGCAGCAACTCAGACTTACACCATCTATTCTATAAGCCCTTATCTTTATTTTTTGTGGGAAGGGCAGGGCAGGTTGCACTTGCTCAAAAGAAAGGGAAAGGCATTCTGCACCTGTTCAGGGTCGTGTCCATTATCTTCCAGCTGGCTAGAAATAATTGTTGGCTGCCAGCCTGGGCACAGTTCGTTGACCCCTCGCTGGGAGTTATCATAGTACACTTGCACGGGATACTACGGGACACAGGTCTGGGGGGGGGGGTGTCAGGCAAAGGAGTCAAATGACAGCTGGTCAGTTGGTCCCAGCTGACCTTGTGAAGAGGAGGTCTTGTTGTCTCACTTCTCCCACAATACAGTGGAATGGCTGAGAGGGGAGGACCCAAATGGCAGTTGGCCTCAGCTTAGCTGATGGAAAGAGCCTAGTATTTTATCTCCCCCTCTGATGCTGCCATGCAACCCAGTTTAATGTGATTGTACTCTACAAAACTGTATCAATTGGCTTTGCTTACTTTATTTCTGTAGAAGTATCCACCATATATTTCATCAAATATCCCCTTTTTGGGGCATGCAGTCGCATTTGGGAAAAATCCTATCGAGTTTTTGGAAAATGCTCACAAAAAGGTGAGTCTAACCATTTTGTAGTGTGGATGCCATGATTCTGTAGTAGTATGTGTTCAGAATTTTTCAGTTTCATTTTGGGGGGCAGGGCGGGATAACTGGAGGAAGTTCCCAGAGGGTTCCAGGGGTTTATTCTGAGGTTTGTCATAGAAATTTGAGACCTGGCAAAAGTTGGGTTTTTTTTTTAGTTCTTTTAGTTATTGGTTATTGCTTATACATTTGAGTGTTTATTGAGATTAACATCTGTGGGGAATGTTATACACAAAATCTTTATTAAAATGAAAGTAACACATTTTTGGTAGTAAGTGAACTAATAGGGAAATGGATAATAGCAATACACTTTCAGCACCAAAGGCCATGATGGATTGATAAAATGAAATAATCCACATGTCATTATGCAAGTAATCCTTACGTCATTACTAGAAGTTAGGACAGCTAGGCTGGTGAGGACTAGGGAGAGGGCCTTTTCTGTGGTAGCCCCCACTCTGTGGAATTCCCTCCCTAGTGACCTCCACCATGCCCCCTCTTTGATGAGCTTCCACCAGGCTTTAAAAACCTGGCTGTTCAGGCGGGCATTTAGGGTGGGTTAGGGTTTTTTAGAGCAGTGTTGTTTTGTTTTGTTCAGTTGATTATGTAAATTCGTTGTATTTCATATTGTTATTAGTATTGTATGCCACCTAGAGTGGCTGCGTAGCCGGCCAGATGGGCGGCTAATAAATCTAATAAATAAATAAGTTGAACATGGTGCATTTCTGAGCATGGTGCAATCCTGGCATTTTGCTATCCGATACTAAAATGCCATTCTTTTACATTTCTGTTTTTACCTCTTTTGTTCATTCCCTAACCACTTGATTTGTCTCTACAGTATGGACCTGTATTTAGCTTCACTATGGTGGGGAAGACATTTACATATCTTCTGGGTAGTGATGCTGCTGCTCTTCTGTTCAATAGCAAAAATGAAGATCTGAATGCGGAAGATGTGTATTCACGGCTAACCACACCTGTCTTTGGCAAGGGAGTAGCTTATGATGTACCCAATCCAGTATGTGTATTGTCATGTGACCGGTTTAATTAATTACATATTTAAAACATCAAGATCTAATCAAGCTTTCCACAATAACAGCTGCTGTTATACAAGAACATCCTGCTTATCACCATCCAAGCGAACAAATTAGCCAATCTAATTGAAGAAGCCAGAGTGGCCAACAGTGTAATTTTATGGCTGAATGGCCACTCCAGAAGTGTTGATGCTCTCCCTCAGGGTTCATCATCTTAATTTATAGTTCATAGTTATTAATTTATAGTTCAAATCGTGGTTCACCAGAACAAAGTTATTCATTTGAAACCATTACATAGAAAGACTGGGTTGGGGCCAGAATAAGGCTGCATCCCTATACCACTTACCTAGGAATAAGTCCCACTGAACTCAGACATTTATAGGATTTTGCTCTTGCGCTTAGTCCCACTGAAATCCATTGGGCTTAAGTTAAATCATGACTAACTTGTCCCACTGTGTTCAGTGGGAGCTAAGTGCAATACATATGCAGCACAACCCTCTGCATGTCTACTCAGAAGTAAGTAAACTTAATAGGACCGAGTCCCAGGTAAGTGTGTATAGAAGTGCAGCCTTCGTCTGGATCCAACCCATTGTTTTCAGGTTTTAAAAGTTTTCTCTAAATAAAATATGTGCATGTACTTCTGGCCTGACTGGGCTTCCCTGCTGGCTTCCACAGTGGAGGGGGAAGCTCCACACATTCATCGTTTTTAAAAATTGCACATCCAGAGCTACCTCCCCCCTTAGGACGAATGCACATAGGATACTTCTATGCATGTACTGGAGTTCATAAACCTACAAACAAACGCTGTCAAAGACCACAGTCCATTACAGTTATGGCTGTAAGCTGCACTGATTTCATTGAGCTCACGTCTGAATAGTTATGTACTGGATTGTGTCCAACTAAATGCACACATTTATGTGACTGTATAATTTAATAGGATATGCAAATTTCATTTAGATCTTGTCTTAGGAGTTTTTGTTTGTGCTTAGGTGCGCTTGAGTATAATTGAACTGAATTTCCTGACAGAGGAAAGAAATGGTGGTTCAGCTATTAAATAAGGATGGCAAAATGATAACAGATGACAAAGAAAAGGCAGAGGTGCTCAATTCCTACTTGGGCTCAGTCTTCTCCCAAAAGAGGGTCTATGACCCCCCTGGCAAAGGCAAAGTACAGGCTGAAGGGGCAGGATTGCAGCTTAAGATCGATAGGCATATGGTCAAGGAACACCTACTTACTTTGAATGAGTTGAAATCTCCAGGGCCAGATGAACTGCACCCTAGAGTAATAAAGGAACTGGCAGAAGAACTCTCAGAACCACTGTCTATTATCTTTGAGAAATCATGGAGAACGGGTGAAGTGCCAGATGACGAGGAGGGCTAATGTGGTCCCTAACTTCAAAAAGGGTAAAAAGGAGGAACCTGGGAACTACAGACCAGTCAGTCTGACATCAATCCCTGGGAAAATTCTGGAGCAGATGATAAAGCAATCCATCTGTAAGCACCTTGAAAACAATGCAGTGATTACTCGAAGCCAACATGTATTTGTCAAGAATAAATCCTGCCAGACGAATCTGATCTCATTTTTTGATTAGATAACCTTCCTTGTGGACTGTGGGAATGCTGTGGACATCATATACCTCGACTTCAGCAAAGCTTTCGACAAAGTGCCCCCTGATATCCTGATGAGCAAACTAGCTCAAAGTGGGCTAGAGGAGACAGTGATCAGGTGGATCCACGGTTGGCTACAGAATCAGACTCAAAGAGTGCTTATCAATGAGATCTTCTCAAACTGGGGAGAGGTAGCAAGCGGGGTACTGCAGGGCTCAGTCCTGGGCCCAGTGCTCTTCAACATTTTTATTAATGACTTGGAGGAGGAGGTGCAGGGAATGCTGATCACATTTGCAGATGACACAAAATTGGGCGGGAAAGCGAATACTTTGGAAGACAGAAACAAAATTCAAAGTGATCTTGACAGACTGGAGCGCTGGGCAGAAAACAACAGAATGACATTTAATAGGGATAAATGCCAAGTTCTGCACCTAGGAAAATGAAACCAAATGCACAGTTACAAGATGGGGGATACGTGGCTCAACAACACTACACGCGAGAAGGATCTTGGAATTGTTGTCGATCACAAGCTGAATATGAGCCAACAATGTGATGTGGCTGCAAAAGGCAAATGCTATTTGGGGCTGCGTTAATAGAAGCGTAGCTTCCAAATCCTGGGAAGTACTAGTCCCCCTCTACTCAGCACTGGTTAGGCCTCATCTGGAGCACTGTGTCCAGTTCTGGGCATCACATTTTAAGAAGGACACAGACAAACTGGAGAGGATTCAGAGGAGGGCAACAAAGATGATCAGGAGACTGGAAACAAAGCCCTATGAGGAGAGACTGAAAGAACTGGGCATGTTTAGCCTTGAGAAGAGAAGACTGAGGGGAGATATGATAGCGCTCTTCAAGTACTTGAAAGGTTGTCACAGAGAGGAAGGCCAGGATCTCTTCTCAGTCATGTCAGAATGCAGGACAAAGAATACTGGGCTCAAGTTACAGGAAGCTAGGTTCCGGCTGGACATCAGGAGAAACTTCCTGACTGTTAGAGCAATACGACAATGGAACCAATGACCTAGGGAGGTAGTGGGCTCTCCCACATGGGAGGCATTCAAGACGAGGCTGGACAGCCATCTGACAGGGATGCTCTGACTTGGATTCCTGCATTGAGCAGGGAGTTGGATTTGATGGCCTTGTAGGCCCCTTCCAACCCTACTATTCTATGATTCTATTAAATTGAAAAGGGATATAGAGTTCTTACATCTGATCTTGTTGGATAAACATGGCTAAAATGGCAATTGAAAAGGCCATCTCCTGTCTATACCAGATGTGCTGGAAATGTGACTGTGATTGCAGAAGCAGGGAGGAGGTGTTGTTAAACCATTTTGTTGTGACTCTCCCCCCAGAATAGTTTACTAGCTTGCCAAACCTGTAGATGAAAGAAAGGAGCAAAAATGGTGAAGGCAAAAATGGTAAAGACATGTCCTGTCTTTAAGCAAACAGGCATCCTAGTTTCCTCTGCAGCAGTTGCTCAACCTTGATGGCGCATGTGAACTATGAGGGATTTGTTTCAGTGATCTTTCCCAGAAATGCATTTTTGGATGAGAGGGAGCCAACAGTAAGATCCTATATTATTGCCCCTGATTTAGACCTTTAAAAATGTAATGGTATTTGAGTAGAGTAAGCTGTTCTTTCTGCTTGAACACTGAAGTTTAATTTTAACTGTGTTAAACTGATAGTATCGTTGCTTAAAATGATGATAGTATAGTTGCCTAAAAGAACATTTCTCCAAAAGGAAAGCAGCTAATCACAGATAGAGCTCCAACATTAAATACAATTCTAATAATAGGGACATGACCCAGCAGTCTTCTTTACACATACACTTGGACCCTTCTATTGCTTCCAAAGAACAGCCTCCATTCCACAGGGCTACATTGGAAAAAGAATGTGCTTCTGGATCAAGGCCTTTTCATGATCCAGTTAAGAACCTAAGAAGAGCCATGCTGGATCAGATCAAGGGTCCATCTAGTACTGCATTCTGTTCATACAGTAGCCAGTCAGCTGCCTGTGGGAAATCCACAAGTAGGTCCCACTTTCACAATTTCTTTTTTATCTTATAATCTAAAAGTTCCCTTCCTTGTGACTAGTTTGATTCCAGTGCGGGAGTGAAATAGAAAGTATGAACCTAACTTTCTCCTCCTAAAATCATTGGGACATAACTGTTTAATTTTGGCTAATTCCTGCTTAAAGTGTATACGTGGAATTCTTTGTCTTGTAATTTCTACTTTGTTTATGTTTGAAGGTATTTTTGGAGCAGAAAAAGATGCTAAAAACTGGGCTGAATATAAGCCAATTAAAAAACTATGTACTGATAATTGAAAAAGAAACTATGGAATACTTTAAAACTTGGGGAAACAGTGGAGAAAGAAGTAAGTATATCGTTTGAAAAGTTACGCTTCCATCTGAACTGGGACATTCTAGAGCAAGAGTCAATGCAATCAGGTTGCAGGAAGGAAGTTGTAACCTTATACAGAGAACACACCACCAACTTCTTAGGGTAAATAAACATCCCCGTTGCTAGCTTAAGGGCAAAAACTAAAATAACTAGTGACAATAAAAATCACAGTGAGTGCCCCAAACTCTACACCAGGGATGGGCAACACACAGCCTGGGGGCCACATGTAGCTGAGCAGTGCCATTGTAGGAAAGCAAAACTCTTAACTTTGGCTGCATTCTGTCCTTCGTTCTGTCCCATTCATTTCAGTGGGAGGCTTAAGTATGTGTTCTAGTCTTGCCCATTGAAATCCGTAAGGGTGCAATCCTTAGGGATGTACGAAAGTCACTTACCTGGTCTCGCAGCTTGCTTCGCGGTGGAAGGGAGGCGCTTCGCTTCTCCCCCCGAAGTTCAGGCCGGGGGGGGAGGCTTCCCGCCTCGCCCGGCCGAAATTCAGGCCGGGGGGGGGAGGCTTCCCGCCTCGCCCGGCCGAAATTCAGGCCGGGGAGAAGCGCCCCGTCTCCCCGGCCGCGAACTTCAAAAGAAAAGTAAAAAAAAAAAAAAAAAGCCCCGTGATAGGCTACGTAACGATTTACGCTATTTGCGTTGCCCTTATTTTCGCTGTAGTCTACGTAAATCTTTACGTAGACTACAGGGACCAAATAAGGAACGCGAATGGCGGCTCCCTATGGGGGTCGCCATTAGCGTACGCGCTTTTTTTTTTTTTTTTTAAGTCACCCATGATAGGCTACGTGACAATTAACGTAGCCTATCACGGCTGACTTTGCAAATCTAGCCGTGATAGGCTACGTAAATCGTTATGTAGCCTATGACAGGGGCGTTTTTTTTTTTTTTACTTTTCTTGTAATGGCAGCGGTGGCAGCCGGTCAAAAGACTGGCTGCCGCCCCTGACGAAGACCTGCCGAACCGCCGCCGGGAGCGACATTCGTGAAAGGTATGTCCCATCCCGGGGGGGGGCGGGGGGGCGGAGAATTTCTCCCCGAACAACCTTCGGAGGACCGAATGCGTTGGCACTCGGCCCCCCGAAGTTTCGGGGAGAAATTCTCCCCCATCCCTAGCAATCCTCTGCATGTTTAGACAGGGAAAAGTCCTACAACTCCCAGCATTCTCCAGCCAGCTGTGCTGGGGAATGTTGCGAATTGTAGGACTTTTCTCTGTCTAAACATGCATAGGATTGCACCCTAAAAGTATTTAACTTTAGCTGGATCATGCCCACCATTTTAAGGTTAGAGGTGGTTAGACAGTGGATCAAGCTGCTTAACTACAATATGGGAAATTCCTTTGGGGAAGAACTTAAAAAAAGTAGCTGGGTAAGAATTTGTCATGGGGTACTTTTTGTTTCTAATGGACTCCATGTTCCTTTGGGTTTTCCCTTCCTTTAGTCTAATTCTGTTGTGATAAGGTTAATAAGAGCTGTGTAGGCAACCTTGTTTAGAACTCATTCCCTAATTTTGTTTTCTCCTTTCTTGTATCATGGCCTGGGATAATCCTTCATGTTAGGGAAGTACTTTCAGAGCCTATTCTAGCGTTAATGTGGCCCATGTCTGATACAATGTTTTCCTCCATTTGAGTGCGTTTAGGATTTTTCCTGCAAAGGTGTAGCAACTGGGATGTTTACTTGCCCTAAAGAAGCTGGTGGGATGTGCTGTGTTCTCTGTATGAGGCAACACTGGAACTGGAAGCACACATGCAATGAGATCCACTCCGACTGGCATTTGGTGAGCGGTTTCACGTTCCCAGAGTGTGTTCAGGAATGGGTTTTATGTTCCAGGACATGCGGATTTTAGGTTTCCAGCTTGCAGGCTCTTAGTTCAGGTGACTCATTTTACTAGTCTTATCAGAACTGGAGTGTAACATCCAGTGGTAACATACCTTTTTGTGTCTGTTCTTCTCTTTGGAAAGCGGGGAGGGGGAGAAGATGGCAAACCACCTCTGCCCAGGAAATTCATTTCTATCCTAAATGTAGTGCACCAGCAGTCAATAAATCCTACATCGACCTTTGTGTATTCATCCTATTTTGCAATTCATAAAGTAAGACTGTAAAATGTTAATTCCTTTCTTTTGATTCATTGTAAACTCTTCCCTTTTACCTGCCACAGACTTGTTTGAAGCACTTTCAGAACTAATCATTTTGACAGCAAGCCACTGTTTACATGGGAAGGAGATAAGAAGCATTCTCAATGAGAAGGTAGCACAACTCTATGCTGATCTGGATGGGGGATTTACTCATGCTGCTTGGCTTTTGCCAGCTTGGCTGCCTTTGCCCAGCTTCAGGTACTAAACAACTTGATCAGCAGAGAATATTGTTAATCAGACACATGCATATGTTATATGTCCTTTTGTCCGAGGAGGCATTCAGGGCTGTATACATGTTTCTCTGTTTTATCCTCACAACAACTCTGTGAGTTAAGTTAGGTTGGGAGATAGTGGCTGGCCCAAGGTTACCCAGTGACCTTCCTGGCAAAGTAGGGATTTGAGCAGTCTCCCCAGTTGAAGACTGACACACTAACAGCTACACCATATTGGTTCGTTGAAACCTGTCCTTCAGCTAAGCACAAACATGAAGAAGTCTTCAAGAAGTCCCAATCACTTAATTATTGTTGAGAGCAGGCCACAAGTAATGACCTTCCTCTTGTGGATGAAGTCCTCTCATCAGCTTTAATTGTGGTTAACACTAACCAAGGTCACTCTTTAACTAAGGCTTGAAACAGGATGGGACTATTGCTGTACCATGCCCAACTAGATGCAGGAGGGCTCTGGAGGACGCTGATCAAGGAAAACATAGAAACCCTTCTCAGGAATGAACGGGTGAGCGTTTGTCATGGGGTAACGTTAGTTCTGGTGGATTCCATGTTCCCCAGGCAACCAGGTTAGCATTAACTATGGTTAATGTTAATACTTCTTATATCCCTTAAATGATGTCAAGGTGGATGGGAGTTGATAGAATACACATGAGAGAGGAGGAGACTGAGGCGGGGGAGAGTATGTGATTCTGCAACCTGTTCTCAATCTCCTAATCATTCATAAGAGATTGGGGACATTGCAGATCATGTAATTGTTCTTCAGAATAAATTGACCATGTATTATACTGTGTTAAAATCTGAGATGTTTAGTAGCATTCAACTCAGTTCCATTTTTTTTATTGTACTTCCTGATGTTTTCTTTCCATACCAATGTGAAACAGGTAATAGGAAAGCTGAGTATTATAACGTACAGTACTTGGTATTTAGCGTAAATAATTATGAATTTGGTTTCCTAAATTCACAGCAGCATTTTTTATACAAGTCGGTCCTACTTAAGGCCTTTTCTGTCATTGATGTGGTTTGGAAGCCACTGTAGGGCAGCTCCCTGCCCTGCCACAAAGGCAGTGTCAGAAGCCCTTGATCTTATAGAGAAGTCTAAGCTTCTGCTGCTTTCTGTGTCATTGTTGCCCTGGGTTTTAGAAGAAGTAGCACCAGCATGAGAAAGAACAGGGCTGCGCTCATCCATGGGACCCAGGTCTTCTGTCATTACCATCCAGGTGGAGCAATCTGTTGTGGCTCACGTGTTGCAAAGGTAAAGTTGGGAGAGTTCCTAGGCGAACAATTTTGAACTTGCAGCCTTAGATACATCCAAAAAGAATATGGAATTGAGTCCTTACTTGCCTAATTTTGGATATATATGCAGCCTGAGACTGTGTATGTTTGCTGGAAAGTAAATTGCATTTGCTCCCAGAGTTAACTCTTTACGTCCACCTAAAAGTGCCTAATATGTAAAGAATATGTAAAGTGGAATGGGGCGATCACTCTTTAAACAAAGAACCCCCCAACCCATTAATAATTAGTGCCAGAATGTGAGGTACAAACTGGAGTAGGGATTGCTTTTCAGCATATTCTTCTAACACTACCACTGGATCTCTTTTGATTTGTCTTAAATTGATATAATTTAACCTTTAATTAGCACTGCGAGCAACATGCATATCCAAAAATATTATCGACAGAGTCCGAGTCCTTCAGATTATGATAAATATTTGCTGTTACTCCATGTTGTTACTTAAAGAGACGGTTTTAATTTTAGGCGCAGAGATAGAGCCCACAATAAAATAAAGGCTATTTTCTATGACGTAATTCAGAAACGACGACAGTCTTCAGAGAGAGAGGATGACATGCTTCAATCACTACTGGATGTTACCTACAAGTATGTGAAGTAGTTGGGTACGGGGAGCTGGGGCTGCAGGCCAAAGCCTGGAAAATGGGGGCTAAAACAAGGCTATACAGAAATGATATGATCTGTCAGGATCAGAGAAAGTTGGAAAGGATTCCAAACTTGAATGCGGGCTTGAATGTACAAGAACAAGGCGAGGTATAATCGAGTACAAGGCAAGTAGAATGGAGCCAGGGAGCAAAACAATAATAGCTTCCAGTACCTGTGAATATTCAATGAGAAGCCTGCTATCTTGGTCCCAAAAAGGCCTTGGAGGGGGCAGTCCTATGGCCCCTAGACAGAGTCTGGCGGGGGCCAGAGGATATTTCAGATTCTTGGATCCAAGGTTGGAGACAGCACTCTAACCTTGGACCCAGGAGTCCATGTTCCCCTCCCCCTCGCAGCTGGCATGTAGAGAAACATGTGAGCTGCCTATCTGAGGTCATAAAAGTGAAGGTAAAGGGGACTGGAGAGCCATGCTGGCTAGGAATTATGGGAGTTGCAATCACAACGCATCTGGAGGCGCCAGGTTGGGGAAGGTCGTTTTAATGCACGGACTGACTTTTGTGATGTGTAAACTTGAAAAATATCAGAAAAGGCATGGGTAAGGGGTTAAAATTTGCTCTAGATTGTGTAGAATGAAAGCAGTTTCCTGCTTGTCACATGAATGCAATCTTGTCGTGTGATTTTTAGTTTGAATGGCCTCAGGTTCCTTCTATTAAGAAATCCAGAGCTTTTCTTCTCATCAGGAATCAATGTTATCGACATCACCTTCTTCTTTGTCATTGCTTTTCACCACCTGGCCAAGACTTTTCTATTCCAGCAGATATTTGACATGCTGAGTTGAGGATTCTTCTGTGGCTAATCCCCTTGTTTTTTTGTTAAGTTAGCTTTATCTGCTAAGCCTTTCTCTGTTTTTACTGAGTTTTGTTCTTCGTTTCATTAATTTCTGTTGAGTTTTTAAAATTGTTATAAGTGCTCCCCCCCCCCCCATGCAATCGAAGGGCAGGATATAAATATAGAAATTGTTTTCTGGATTTTGCTCCTTTCCTATTATTTTGGATTTGTTTCATTTAGAGAGGATTGTCCTCAGGAAACCTGTGGTCTGACTTTCATGCTCTGGCATGCTAGATTGAGTATATCAAAGCGCATGTATGTCTTATATATTTTCTTTTTGTAATCTAGAGATGGCCGTCATCTAACTGATAATGAAATCGCTGGGATGCTTATTGGGCTGCTGTTAGCAGGTCAGCATACATCTTCAACTACTAGCACTTGGCTTGGCTTCTTTTTAGCTAGAGACAAATCACTCCAGGAACAGTGTTATGAGGAACAAAAAGCTGTGTGTGGAGAAGATTTGCCCCCATTAAACTATGACCAGGTTTGTAGATTTTGTATTTTCTTTTAAACTTGTCTATAAGGCTAATGCATTGTAAAACTTCAAATGTCTAGACAGAATTTGTTGAGAGTAAATGGTTTCAGAAAACTTACTGGATTTTTAGTTCTTAGTTTTTAATTTCTAGTGAAGTTATTATCCTAACCTAATCAAAGAATGGATCTAACTGGAATGAGAGGTAGTTTAGATCAAGTAGATATTGTGAAATGTTGCAAGCTTTAGAAATGTATACATGAAGTTGGATCCAGGATCTGCCTTCTGTGGGAGTAAAGGGCTTTCTGCAAGAGGAAGAGCTCTGCTTGTGGAATGAACATCCTTCCACCCAGTTTTTGGGTGCTCGGAGAAAATGCAAAATACATTCACTTCGCATGTGTTTGAAATGCTCATTCAGCCACTTCTCAGCAAATACATGAAAATTGGGCTCCAATCCTCTCTTGCTCATTGTATTTTCCTCTTTGCTTAGCAATAAGCACTGTTGAACATGGGATTTATTTCCATTTAAGTGTGTATATGATCAAAGCAAAAATGTATCATTTTTGCAGTCAATAGCTGTAACTCCCAGGCCATTCATTGTGCAGTCAGTAGATGTAAGTTCACACACATCTTGTTTTGTTCATGAGTACGTTGGCAACCTGCTGCTTTATGATGGGAGCATATGCAGTAAACGAGACACATGGATGTGATCACTTATTTCAGTTTGTATGGGTATACATGTTTTCCTTCTACACTCTTGTAGATAAAATAGGTTTTAAATGGCCCTTAGTTATACTGGGAGATAATAATCTGTTGTTGCTTAAAGCTTCTAGCAGAAATTATGGCTGGCTCATTACAGGAGTTTGCAGTAAGAAATTGTCACCATACTAAGTAATTGTTGTTAAGGTGTCTTTTTTAAAGGAAGCTAACAAGATCTCTTTTACTTATTTGTAGGTCAAGGATATGACTTTGCTGGACCACTGCTTGAAAGAAACATTAAGACTCAGACCTCCTATAATGACTATGATGAGGATGGCTAAAACTCCCCAAGTAAGAAACCGCTGAATGGTGTATTAAATCTGGAATAACACATGAGGAAATATCACATGAGGAGGGGAAGCTCCAAACAGCTATATAAAGTTTCAGGTTTTACATTCTTTTTCTCAGTCGTAACTTAGTCATGAATAGGGCATGAGAACTGGAGTAATTCTAACCTCTTGATTTTTCATCTTGTAAGTAATTAGTTGATCCCATTGGGCAGAGGCGGTTATGTGTGTGTGGCACACTGGAACGTAATACATTTACAGTGCAATCCTATACATGTCTATTTAGAAGTAAGCCCCATTGAGTTCAATGGGACTTACTCCCAGTTAAATGTGTATGGCAGCCTTTCCCAACCTGGTGCCCTTCAGATGTTTGGACTACAACTCCCCCATTCCTGACCACTGGCCATGCTGGCTAGGGTTGATGGGAGATGAAGTCCAAAACATCTGGAGAGCACCAAGTTGGGGGACACAGTTATGTTAAAATATTTTACATTAGTAAATCAACTGTCCAAAATCTTTATGAAACTGAATTTGAAGCACGTTTTGGTGGTCTGCTGCAATTACAACCAGAACAGAATATATACTACTACTCTCTTTTTGCATTTAGACTGTTGCTGGCTATACAATTCCACCTGGCCATCAAGTTTGTGTATCTCCTACTATCAATCATAGACTTAAAGATTCTTGGATAGAAAACCTAAACTTCAAACCAGACCGCTACTTCCAAGATAACTCTGCAGCTGCAGAGAAGTTTGCATATGTGCCATTTGGTGCTGGTAAGTTAGTTATAGTTAATGCATGTTAAATAAAGGATGAAACATCACAATTGTCAATGGTCCTGGTCTTCACTGTAAGGCCCATGGGCCACTACTGGCTCGCAAAAGCTCAGGCAATGGAGTGGGAGGAGCAGTGAATTGCGCGGTCCCCCCACCAGGAGGACCTGCTGCCACCGTGCTCCCTCCCTTTGTGGGAGGAGGACTGTCCCTGGAGATCACCCACAGTACAGGTGGGACACCCATCCTCTCTCAATACCTGGCTCTGATGAAGGATCCCTCAGAGCCAGGCATTTGGGTGGGGGTGATCTCTTTGAAGAGCCGCAACAGCTGCTAGCCAACTTGGCTCTTTAGAGTGCTTGGCGGTGGCAGCAGCGATAAGTGAGGAAGGAGGGAGACATGGGGGGTGGACACTGCGCTCACGGGAAGGAGGGAGACATATGCAGTGGGGAGAAGGGCAGTTCTTGCATTGAAGGGTTTAGAGTTGCTCCCACCTAAAAAATAGTGAAGACCATTGGTCTATGGCATTGTCATTTAAATAACAAAAACAAAGAATACTCAGATTTAAAAAATCTACTTTGCTGTTTGGCTTAGACACTTCCGGTTCCTGTGTCTTCCGTGCATAGAAGTGAAAGATCTGTCTAACTAATCTCTAAAAATGCAGGCAATTGGCCAATAAGCAATATATTTTGAGCACCCTGTGGTTGCATTGGACCTGGTGAGGACAGGCGCAACAAAATAATGTATGATTTGTTGGGCACAGGAATCCTAATTACCAGGGGAAAGAGAAATCCATGGCAGAGCATGTAAGCCCTGGCAGGTCACAGTAGCTGTGTGTGTGTGTGGGGGGTGTGTGTGTCACTTTTTGAGCAGGCATTTAAAAAACCGCCCCACTCCCATTAAAACCCATGGAAAGGAATTAACTACACCAGCTGCAGGGCTGAGATTGTTAATGGGGCCTATCTGGGGCATGTCAAAGGTGTGATACCCACTGAAACACCCCATTCTGGCCCTCACCGCCTGTGGAAAAAGCAGTCAGTCAGCCATGGCACCAGAGCTTTCTCCTGCTACACCAGGGAGGCCTCCCTCTCTGCCTGGAGAGAGGGATGCCACAGCATCCTGCTGCCCCCCTCAGCAGCCCGTCCCAGGAGCTTAGGATCGCTCCCTAAGATTGTGTGAAAATGTAAACTCAGGGCACCATTTTAATTTTCTTCTAGGTCGTCATCGTTGTATTGGAGAAAACTTTGCATATGTTCAAATTAAGACAATTTGGTCAACTCTTCTGCGTTTGTATGAATTTGATTTGGTGGATGGATATTTTCCTACCATAAATTATACAACTATGATCCACACACCTAATAACTCAGTCATTCGATACAAAAGGAGATCACACAGTGAGACATAACTTCTTCCAGGCATACTGAAGAGAGACATTTTTGTATGAGTTACGAAAAGATAAAGAAGCTGGTCACTGCCTATAGTATTGTAAAGAAATGTGGACATTTTGGGCTGTTCCTTAGAATACTAAGGGAATTCTTTGCTTTTATATTCTTATCCTTTCTTATCCAGACCTGTAAATGTGTAACTTGAATATGTATTCTAATTACTTGTGCCTTTTAAAGTCCAGACTTTTACAAAACTAATCTTGAGTAGATTCAGAGACAACCTACCGCAATTTTGGTTCAAGTAGATTCATGATGTCCTGGTGTCCTTTACAATGATGAAAAGGATGAAAAAAAAAGCCCAGCATCACTGACTATTTAATACAGTGCTAACTTCAGCTTTGTCTAATCTTGTAAAAACTGGCACAATAATTAAGAAAAACATTAATAAGTATACCTTGGAAGGGGTTAGTACATATTCCCAACGTGCTATTATTGTGCCTATTGCTTCTTAAAATTGGACCTTTACCAGTTTTTTTAAAGTGCATGCTTAGAAACACTGATAAAGCCAAGCCTTTTGTCAACCTTATGATCTCTAATGGAATTTGAGATACTTAAATGTGATGGGCTCCTACCATAAGAGGCATTTCCAAGTTCTACACAGAATATTTTCTAGAACACATGCCAGCTCTACACCAGGAGGAATAAAGGAGATAGCAATGAAACATGCAAGACTTTAAAAAAAAAAAATCCACATGCCATCTGCAAAAAGAACTAATGAGCCAGCGTAGTTTCTCTTTAAATTCTTGTTATGTTTACCCATACCTGTGTGGTTATTAGTAATTAGATATATGGAATATTACTTGTATTTATTAAAATGTTGTAAATTGACCCATGGAACTTCAGTAAAATCTTTAAATAAACATGGTTTAGCTTTTTCATGTGGAACTGTATATGTTAGATAATTTTGGTAGGTGTAGTCTGCGCAGGGTTATAGAATCATAGAATAGTAGGGTTGGAAGGGGCCTACAAGGCCATCGAGTCCAACCCCCTGCTCAATGCAGGAATCCAAGTCAGAGCATCCCTGACAAATGGCTGTCCAGCCTCATCTTGAAGGCCTCCAGTGTGGGAGAGCCCACCACCTCCCCAGGTAATTGGTTCCATTGTCGTATTGCTCTTACAGTCAGGAAGTTTTTCCTGATGTTCAGCCGGAATCTGGCTTCCTGTAACTTGAGCCCATTATTCCGTGTCCTGCACTCTGGGATGATCAAGAAGAGATCCTGGCTGCCTTCTCTGTGACAACCTTTCAAGTACTTGAAGAGTGCTATCACGTCTCCCCTCAGTCTTCTCTTCTCAAGGCTCAACATGCCCAGTTCTTTCAGTCTCTCTTCATAGGGCTTTGTTTCCAGTCCCCTGATCATCTTTGTTGCCCTCCTCTGAACCCTCTCCAGTTTGTCTGCATCCTTCTTAAAGTGTGGTGCCCAGAACTGGACACAATACTCCAGATGAGGCCTAACCAGTGTTGAGTAGAGGGGAACTAGTATTTCCCGGGATTTGGAAGCAATGCTTATATGAATGCAGCCCAAAATTGCATTTGCCTTTTTTGCAGCCACATCACATTGTTGGCTCATATTCAGCTTGTGATCGACAACAATTCCAAGATCCTTCTCGCTTGTAGTGTGGTTGAGCCACGTATCCCCCATCTTGTAACTGTGCATTTGGTTTCTTTTTCCTAGGTGCAGAACTTGGCATTTGTCCCTATTAAATGTCATTCTGTTGTTTTCTGCCCAGCGCTCCAGTCTATCCAGATCACTTTGAATTTTGTTTCTGTCTTCCAAAGGGTTGAGAAACAAGTCAGTATTTTGGCTGGTGTGGGCTAATTTTAAAAATAGTTATTCCTGTGGAAGCAGTCTTCTCAATCTGTATCACCTTGCTCGATTAATATATTTCATGCAGAATACACACATTGGGTTGGATACAGGATCTGCCTTCTGCAAGAGGAAGGGACCGTGAGAGGAAGAGCTCTGCTTGCAAAAGGTCTGTTTGCAAGAGGCCGATTTTTTCTTTATTTCATTTCTATACCGCCCAATAGCTGAAGCGCTCCAGGCGGTTCACACAAAATTTTGGGGGATCCTCCCCCCCGCCCCTGTACCACAAGTCACTCTATTCAACAGCATCTCCTGACTCTCTGTATAGGATTTTCAGAGGGTTAGATGGGACTGCTGTGGGAAGGATGGGTGGGGAAGTCCACTTCCATTAACATAATTGATCCAATGTAAATCTGGACCCAACCCTTTATCGGGACAGGGGATTGACTGTAATGCTCCCCTGCAATTCATGGCTTGGATAATATTCCCATGTATCATGGGTGCACAACTATATTTGGATAGTACAAGTGGGTTTAATAAATCATTAACAGTTCCCATGATATGCTGTATGTACAAATGCAATTTCCATCATGATTATATACTTAGAAACTTTCATACTGGGCTCCAAAGGCTGTATTTCAGCCACATTCATTCATATACTTTTAAAAGGGTCCTCAAGTCTTGTAAGATACTATACTTCAGGTACAAAGTAGAGAGTTAGCTAAGGGATGTTCAACATGCTATGGAAAAGATATCATAGAATAGTAGGGTTGGAAGGGGTCTACAAGACCATCAAGTCCAACCCCCTGCTCAATGCAGGAATCCAAGTCCGAGCATTCTCAACAGATGGTTGTCTAGCCTCATCTTGAATGCCTCCAGTGTGGGAGAGCCCACTACCTCCCTAGGTCATTGGTTCCATTGTCATATTTCTCTAACAGTCAGGAAGTTTTTTCTTATATTCCGCTGGAATCTGGCTTCCTGTAACTTGAGCCCATTATTCTGTGTCCTGCACTCTGGGATGATTGAGAAGAGATCGTGGCCTTCCTCTCTGTGACAAGCTTTCAAGTACTTGAAGAGCGCTATCATATCTCCCCTCGGTCTTCTCAAGGCTAAACATGCCCAGTTCTTTCAGTCTCTCTTCATAGGGCTTTGTTTCCAGTCCCCTGATCATCTTGCCCTCCTCTGAACCCTCTCCAGCTTGTCTGCATCCTTCTTAAAGTGTGGTGCCCAGAACTGGACACAGTGCTCCAGATGAGGCCTAACCAGTGCTGAGTAGAGGGGGACTAGTACTTCCCAGGATTTGGAAGCTACGCTTCTATTAACGCAGCCCCAAATAGCATTGGTCTTTTTGCAGCCACATCACATTGTTGGCTCATATTCAGCTTGTGATCGACAACAATTCCAAGATCCTTCTCGCGTGTAGTGTTGCTGAGCCACGTATCCCCCATCTTGTAACTGTGCATTTGGTTTCTTTTCCTAGGTGCAGAACTTGGCATTTATCCCTATTAAATGTCATTCTGTTTTCTGCCCAGCGCTCCAGTCTGTCAAGATCACTTTGAATTTTGTTTCTGTCTTCCAAAGTATTCGCTATCCCGCTCAATTTTGTGTCATCTGCAAATGTGATCAGCATTCCCTGCACCTCCTCCTCCAAGTCATTAATAAAAATGTTGAAGAGCACTGGGCCCAGGACTGAGCCCTGCAGTACCCTGCTCGTTACCTCTCCCCAGTTTGAGAAGATCTCATTGATAAGCACTCTTTGAGTCTGATTCTGTAGCCAACTGTGGATCCACCTGATCACTGTTTCATCTAGCCCACTTTGAGCTAGTTTGCTAATCAGGAGATCATGGGGCACTTTGTCGAAAGCTTTGCTGAAGTCGAGGTATATTATGTCCACAGCATTCCCACAGTCCACAAGGGAGGTTACTTGATCAAAACATGAGATCAGATTCTTCTGGCAGGATTTGTTCTTGACAAATCCATGTTGGCTTCGAGTAATCACGGCATTGTTGTCAAGGTGCTTCCAGATGGATTGCTTTATCATCTGCTCCAGAATTTTCCCAGGGATTGATATCCGACTGACTGGTTTGTAGTTGCCAGGTTCCTCCTTTTTACCCTTTTTGAAGATATGGACAACATTAGCTCTCCTCCAGTCATCTGGCACTTCACCCATCCTCCATGATTTCTCAAAGAAATGACCGTGGTTCTGAGAGTTCTTCTGCCAGTTCCTTTATTACTCTAGGGTGCAGTTCATCTGGCCCTGGAGATCTGAACTCATTCAAAGTAATTAGGTGTTCCTTGACCATATGCCTATCGATCTCAAGCTGCAATCCTGCCCCTTCAGCCTGTACTTCGCCTTGGCCATAGTTCCCAGCATGAATACAACACTGAAGTGTCTCTGCAAAAATGATCACAGAATTTGTGAGGGAAGTGTCATCCTCATTTTAAAAAGAAAAAAAATCTTAAAGCGTCAAACTACATATTGTGTACAGCTGTTATTCTACTCCAAAGTAAATGCAGGTGGCCTAATCTAGATCAGGACCACAGCACACAGGACCATGATCCCCCCCTCAAAAACCCCTCCCCCACACAGCAGGTACCATGAGTAAAAGAGCCCCATTGGTGCTAATCGGGGCTTCTTCTTTTTTTACTACTACTGCATGGGAGTTGGTGGGCAATTTTTAGCAGGGGAGAAAGGAGCTGGATCCACTGTCATCCCCTAATTCTTGGCATGTAAAGACAACAAAAAAGTCTTATGGCACTTTCAAGATTAAGAGGTATTGTAGCATAAACTGTCGAAGGCTTAATTCTATTTCTAGTCCACAAAAATTAAGTCTTTAAAAGTGTCATATGACTAGGTTTTACTGTGATGGACTAATACAACTACTACCACAGTGGAAGCTATTACAGCTAAATGTATACAAGTTTTTAAAACGATTTTTGAACGTTGTAAGTCAGAATACACAGACGCTATTTTAAAATATTTTCATACCCTAGTATTAAAAGGATGAAAGCATCTTTATTTCAGTACTTTGACAAAATACCCATAAAATTCAAAACTTCTACCTTTACAAAAATAGGTCTCTACAAGTGATATTTCTCTCTGCAGTGCCAGTAGCAAATAGAATAAAATCATGAAAAGTCCTTCACTTACCCTTATCAGAAAACATTGTGCACTTGGAGATACACATTCTGCAATCTCAATACATAAAAGGTTTCATCCTCGCACCCATGTGATAAATACACACTTTAATAATTTAATTGTTTAAATTAGCATTCCACAAATATACATGAAATTTAATGATCAGTTTTTAATGACCACAAAAAGTGCTTATATACATAAGTTCCAGTCTTTGTAGAGGTGCCAGCAAGGTGAACTGCATACAGTTGAGCTGTGTTCATGTTGGTCCCACAATATACACATTATACAAAAGCACAGCAGCAGCACAGATTTGCAGAAGGCATTTCATTCGATGTCACTACCAGTAGCAAAAATCTTGCAGAGATTATCTTCTGATTCCAGAGTGCAGTTGAGTGTATGAAGCAGGTGCTGTGGGGCAGAAAGATACACACATTCTCACTAGAACAAAATAGCTTTGATGATCAGAGATCTTCTAGAAGGAGTTTAATGGCCAAAGTAAGCAGCACTTCAAGGTAACTTAATGCAGGGAAAAAACGAGGACAAAAGTTAAAATATTTACCTGACTGTACACTGCCAAGTCGCCGCTGTAGAGCCTCCAGACGATTAATATAATCTGTTAAAGCTCTATCAGGATCGTAATTCTGCAGCTGAGAACATGCAAGGGAAACTGGGCTTAAATCAGCATGGATACTCTGGTACCTTTGGGTTGAGAGAGAGAAGTAGTGAAAAATATTGGTGAAAAGAGGCTGTTGTAAAATGCCTTCAGAATGTGACAAATACAGTACAAAAGGAAAGCTGCTTTCCATGGATGTAAATATATAGACACTATGCTGAATAAGCACAACAGGTCTGTCCATTTAAAATTCTCAAATATTTATACCTTAGCTGCTGTAAAAGCAAAACAGCTGCCCAGCTGTATATTTATTTATTTTATATTGCACCATCAGTGTGCATGCCCTTTTACAGAGTACAAGACGATAGGTCCTCTTCCAAGGAGGCTTACGTTCTAAAATTCAACATAGGGAACGATGGGAAGGGTAAACAGTTTGCTCTAATTGCACATGCTTAGCCTTGTCTACAGTATGGCACGGGAACAAGAGGGATCAGGCCAAAGGTCCAACTAGTCTGGTATCCTGTTTTCAAAAGGGGCCAATGCCACACCACTGGGCACTCAATAAATGGCACAAAAATCAAGACTCTTGTCTGTCCCCAGGATCTTGTATTCAATGTGTGCACAGCCTTTGAATATGGACATTTAGCTGTCATAGTTAGGTACTGATGATGGACTTATCTTCCATTAATGCTTCTAATTCCCTTTAAAAGTCATCTAAGGTACTTGTCTTCACCACAGCTTGTGGCACTAAATTGAATAAATCAATTTTGTATAGTTTGAACTACTTAATTGTGTTTGTCCTGATTATATTGCCAAAAATGGGATTATACTGCCAATTGGGTGACCCCGAGTTCTAGTGTTATGACAAAGGGTGAAAATGTTCACTCTTTCAATACTATTTCTAATGTTGTACTTTCAGCAGTTCTCTCACTGCATCCTTATAAGCCAGTATACATCTTTCAGTCTAATGAGAAATTTTTTCATGCCTCTGCAGCAAAATTAAACAATACAAGATTTCCAAATGGAAGAATCCTATATAGATTCTTTCCAGAAACAAGTTAATGCTTCTCAAACAGGAGGATGAGTTTGTGGAGAAGCTAACTGGGTCAACTGCTGCCAATCTGACACTGACATTTTCAAGGGATAAACTCAATGAATTAAACCTATAATATCACATTCCCATGAAAGCCATTGTAAGTTATCAGTTTTTGATATTATATACCGAAGAGGAAAACATAATTCATAATTTACCATTTGCTGGGCAATGTACCTTTGAAAACCAGGTGCTGGGGACAAATGGAGGGCTGCTGCCTTTACACCCTGCTTTCCCAGTTAGAAATGGGGGCCAGTATTCCAAGAGGTCTACATGCCTGCTGAAAGTGCTTCCATGGGTACAGAAGGAACTCTGCTGATTCTCCTTTCTGTCTGCAGCTCCTTGAGCTGCGTCAGAGGCTGCTCTAGAGAGATCCCTAATCTTCAGAAGTGGCTTTGAGTGGAGCACAAGGGAATGGTGGTGGGACAAGAGCCTTGAAAAGTTCTGGTTCTGCATGCAGCACTTTGGCTCCAAGCCAGAACACTGAGTTAGGAGGACATCTGGCCAGATCCAGCAGGGTTTGTATGATCTTGGGGATGTGTATAGAACACTAAACATTTTTCAGTTGAGTGGAAGGAAAAAACAAAACGGAACACAAGGACTTGATAATCTCAAATAAATGGGGGGAAAATTGCATCCTACAGAGTTGTAACCTATAAAAAAACAGAAGCACCTGCCATTTTGCAAACTTTCTTCAAAAACTAATGTAGAATGGTATGTGGAGATGCAAAGACCCAAGTGTGTAAGTTAGAAGATGCTTAAAAAGTGCCTTGCTTGATCATGTCAGTGGCCAGCCATCAGTTTCCAGCAGCACCCAGCCAGATGTCTCTGGAAAGCTCTCAAAGTATGGCATAAAGATGACCTATCCCAATTTATTTTGTCCCCAGCATTTGGTACTCAGAGCTACACCACGTTGGAAAATATTAGTTGTGGTAAAAAAAAATAGCTACATACTAATTTGCTTTAGCAGCCCAGATCTTTAACATGCAGATAAAGAACATAAATTGAAATTTACCTATGTTGATAATCAAAAGGAGATCTGAGAGACTCCAGCTCTGATCTGGATCTATACGAAGAATGTCTGTGTTCTCCATAAAGTTCCAGACCACTAGAGAGTGAATCAGGCCGTAGCTCATTACCTATGTAAATAAAAATAAAATTAACGTTTGCGAAAGATAAGCAAATAAAAATCTCAGTTCTGCAAACTAAAAGCATTTAATGAGACATTTCTTGTAGTTCAGAGACAGAAATCATTAACACTTGACAGCCTGATTTACAATCCTCACTGTCACCGTGTATTCAAGCTTATGCCACAGCTATGAGGGCTGAAAGTATACCCCTTAAAAAAAGCTTTATTTACAACGCAGACGTTGATAGCTGGGCCCCTCCAAACAAATGTCAAGCATAAGATCTGGGCTTTTTTTGCCTCCTGATTCAGAGTCTTCAAACATTATGCTGAAATCTTGTGTATAAAACGTTTCAATTTTTTTCAGAAAAAGAATTTCTAGCATTGATCTGAGAAATATGACATTGTCAATATCTCCAAAGATTAATAGTGTTGTGCTATAAGGTTATAGTACATTATTTGTCTAAATTCAAAACATCTGTTTTGAACTATTTTTAGCACCTTAGCAGCGTAGGCCAGTTGTATGTCTAGTAGTAATAGATGGCAGTTCTCCTCTGGTAATCATGGAATAAAAATGGTGAAAAATTCTATAGGCACAATTCAAAGAAAGTTAAACATGTTTAACTCTGTTGGGGTCTACAGAGTTAACCACAGCTGAGCAGTAAACTCTCACTGATTACAATGGGATTTAAGTATGCTTCAGTGTCTGGTGATGACACTGAAAGTAGAGGTTCCTGGTCAATAACCTCATCTTTTTATTTTTTAGTTTTTTGCAATGTGCAATTAATACATGGGCCAAAGTTCATATTCGGGTTGGAATTTACTTTATAACCCTCAGGTCTTTGTTTTGGAGTGATGACCTTCAACCTTTCAAGATTCAGGACCCCTTGATATTTCACATTTTATTGTAGAAGCTAAAGGTCATGACAAAAGGAGTATCACATCAAAAAAACACAAATAACTGTGAAAGATGAAAAGAAAAAAGAGAAACATGTATATCGTACAGTGTGGCCCCAGTTCCCTCCAACATACCAGCAAAGCTTGCTCTGATTTTCTTGGCTGATAGTGCAAACATCAATACTCTATAGGTAGTTGTTGCATCCAGGTATGACAGCAAATAGCAGACTGTTTCTACATTCAAAGCAAACTCATGAGATCCTAGGATACCGGCTATAAATTTAACTGATGTCACTGTACAAGGGACATTTCAGTGGGTAATGCGCCAAATCCTCAATCTGATGTGGGCATTTTGGATACATCCACCACTCCCAGGGAACCTAGCGTCCTTCCACCACAGCTGAAGGCATCACATAAAAATACAACTCCTGGAGACTTAGATTATGTAAGTACGTGGATTTATCATGGGCCCTTCTAACCTGAGGTAGCCACGGATGCACTTTACAACCCAATCTACCACACATAATTTTAAAATGATGTTACTGTATGTATTATTTTGACTTTTACTGTATTTGTCTCTCAATTTCTCTCCTCTCCCTCCTTGTACATAAGATCACAACCCAGTCATAGGTTGAGACTCACCAGATGAGGACCAAAGCTTTTGTGAAAGCTACCATATTTCTGCATGCCAGACTTCATACACACATTCTTCTTTGCAAGATACAATGTCCAGAAAATGAGAGGAACTAATATTTAGGGAAGGGGCCGCCAAATTACAGGAGCAAGTTTATTCAGTTATTAAGCTGAAAAGGAAGAGGCACCGGTTTCTAGACTACAGTGCCTCAGAAGTCCATCCATCAGTATTTATTTACCTGCGTTTTGACTAAAACCATCTCTGTTGATTCCTATTAAACTATAACCAGTAACTCGGTGCCACCGACGAACTAGGAACTTCATTCTGCATTTTAAAAGAAAAAGAAAAAAATTGTCTCTACATTTCAAATATACTTAGAAAGCTCCACGGATATGTGAAACAGTATACATAGCTGCCACTTAAATAAGCAAATGCAACTTGATTAATGCTGATATTGATATGATTTCATATGATGTCTTGGCTTTGTCAATATAAAGCACATGCAGGCAACCCATGGGTGTATGCAGCTTCAAACAGTCTCCCCTGTGGCCCACCAGTGCCCTATTCAGAGGAGGTAAATCAATCAAAATTACTTGTATATTGATTTGCAAGTCCATATATTATGAGGCATACAATCTAAAGAACACAGACTATTTCTTGCCAAAACTGAAACATAACGAACAATATCTCTATTTGCTTTCTTATTTAACTATACAGAACAATAAGCAGTTTTGTAGTTGCCCAGAGGATTAGATTTAAATGGAACAAATGCCTTATTTTGATGATTTTACTGCTTTACGCAGCTATTGAATTCAGTACAATTTATACAAACAAATGTCTTGTATCATACCTTGAAACTGCGATTAAAACTCTCACTACTGAGCGGAACCGCGTGAAACCCTTTGATCGGTGTGTAATAACCTCTAGGTCTGTGTAGGATGGCTGCCCGCCCATTCTTGCAATGAGACATAAGGTGGCTTCTTCACACTCCTGAAATCCACCCAATAAGAGTAGCAAGTATTTCTTCTGATATATGAGAGCTTTCCGAAAGCTTTCCGCTCTCAAATATCTGCCATAAATTCTCTAGAATGGAAAAATCAATAAATCAATAAATCACTAAGAAATAACACTCCCTTCTAAGTCTGGTATTCATATGAAGCTCATTCTTTCCAATTATCCTAGACTTCCAGTCTGCAGCTCCTACTGTTAGCCACACAGTATGGGCAGCTGCAGGTTCAAATCTTAGGGTGACAAGGGGAAAAGACTTTATTCACTGCAGGACCCTCTGTCTTAGAACTTTAAGTAGATGGAAAATGTTGATTTTTTCTTTCAGTTTATTCAAAAGAAAAGCCGAAATGAAGAAAAGGAAGACAAATGTTTGGGGCTAAACTGAGCAGAGGCAACAGTGGTGCCTTGATTCATGCTTAGAGCATTTTGCCTTGGATTAATGTAAAACAGAAAACAAGTCCAATCTTTAATGACAGAACAACGTGTCCCAAGAGTAATCAATGAAAGGCCTCCCACCTTTAAAGCAGCATTTTCTGAATCCGATCCCAGTTCTCTTAGAAAAGTTTCATTCCTTAATTCTGCCTTCAGTTTGGCTAGCTCTGCCTCAGCCTGCTTCAAGGATTGTTGTAGAGTCAATTTCTCTTTGTTCCAGATCTCTCTTTCAGAAGCAATGAGTGGATCAACATTTCCTCCATCATGCATTGATAATGTAAATGTCTTGTGAAATTTAAGAAGAAATACAGAAAGAAGTCGAAGTTAGCTCAGTGACAACGATATCATATTGCTTGGTTGAGCTACCAAGGACTGAAAAAACTTTCTCAGAACAAATGGGAGTACTGTTTATGTCAATGACGGGGTACATGGGTAAACCCCATACCCTTATTCACACGCTTAAATTGTGTTGAGCCTATAAGGGCAATAGGAGTGGGATTATGCCTGTCCCATCTCTGGGCCTGCCGTAGGTTGGTCGTGGCATGTAAATTGGTTCAATGGTTTAAAGTTTACATAACCCTTATCCCCAAGTCCTAGGGAATAAACATCATGCAATCAGACCGATGTATATTGGACTCAGTGCAGTACTTCTTATGTGGGGTTGCAAGGTGGGCCAAGAGGCAGGGTGGGTGCAATCCCCCATTGGTGCCAATGAGGGAGGGTGTTCCTCCCAGTGCAAATAACCAGCTTCAGAGGAGGGATATTCCTCAAGACTGCAGCAGGGTAGGAAAGAGCTAAACCCATCCTCTATGCTTTCTGGGATTCTAACAATTCTCATGTTATTTGCATTTTTAAACACCTATACATTAAATGCAAAGACGCATTTAACCTCATGCACAGTTTGGGCTTGAACTACATGAAGTCCAATGCACTGAGCTTCAGAGGTATATGACTCAGTCTGTCCAGAAAAATGAGTACTTAATAAGGACTGAAAGAGTATTTCTATTTAAATTAAAACATACCGAGTCCCCACAGGGTCCTCTCTGCTGATATCTTCCAAGTTCCTCCTCCAGTTTCATGACTGCATTCCTCAAATTGTTCTTTTCCTCACTCAGTCGGCTGACAAACCCAGTCAATTCAGCATTCTGTTTCAGCAGTCTTTCAGTCAATGAAGCAGTGGATGGCAAGCCTGCATTCATCTAGGTAGCAGAACAAGTAGCAAGAGAACCTCAGTACAGTACCAGCTCAGCCGCTAGACTACTGAACGTTACACCTTTTAGAGAATGCAATAGCATATTACACTCGAAAAAATGGACAAGAAATATACAGACAAATATAATGCACATTTACTTTGTGGAGAATACCTATTTCTTGTTTTCCAGGAATGTTTTATTACTACAAACTTTTGTGCTTTGTTTATAATAGGTTCTTTATACAGACTGAACAAATGCTTCCAGAAATTAAAAGTACAATGGGAAATGTTAGTCACTACTGTCTTGATACATCTTTGTCGAGTCCTTTCAGGAAACAAGACAATAGTTTAACAACTTAACACAGGCTTATTCATTTATGTTATTTCATTATTTTTGTATTTGTTGTGAGTCACCCTGAAAGCGTCATATTAAGGCAGAAATGCAGGATAGAAACATTTTTTAAAATAATAAATCAATAAGATGCAGTCCCATACTTGGCTATCTCTGTGTTAAGTCCCTCTGAGCAAAATGGGAATGATATGCGCAGAACTATGTGCAAACTTAGAGAATTCACAATTCCAGACTCCATGCAGTAAATATCGGATGTTTGAAATACACACAAGCTAATTTAGTAAACATATATGATTTCCTGTATCAGAAATGTCTCAAATAAGGGTTACTACATCCCTCACCTCTGCTTCCAGGTTGTGCAAACCAGGTAACGCTTGTAATTGCAAGAGAACATCTTCAATGTTATTTTGTATCCCAACAAAGTCTTCATCATCTGGTGTTTCAAATGGCAATCTGGAATAAATCAAAACATCTGTTTTTTGTGTAGCACAACAGTATGTGTATAACGTATGCGTAACTGAACAAATCACATATTCTTCCCATGCCTTCATTCCCCCCTCTTTTTCTGTTGTTTCCCTCTGTCTGTTTTAGATTGTAAGTCCCTTGGGGTTACACCTGTTATACCTGTTTTTTGTAAAGCACCACGTACATAGAAAGTGGCATATAAATAAATAATAATAACCCCCGTAGCATAACATTAAGGCTGCTCTCTAGTCTTGATTTCTATTTCAGAATAACATTCAGAATAACTTTAACATAAATTAAAGGAAACAAGGTACAAATCTTGTGTGGCTAAATACTGTGTCACCTGTTTTCTATAGCACTGCCTTTCTTCAGGATTTCTTACTCCCCACCCCCCATAATTTATCCCAAATATATCCCAGATTTAATCCCCAGCATCTCCCATTGCACTGGCAACTCCAGTGCCAGGGCCAAACAAGAATTCTGTGTGAGACCCAGAAAGCTGTTGCCTGTCAAAGTGGACACATGGACCAACAGTCTGACTTCGCATAAGGCAGCTTCATACATTCAACCTCTGTCAGCTCCTTCAGGAATGTTATGTCAGTTCTGCTTAAGGAGAGAGCACCCCCCTTCCACTCCAGAATGTTCACCTCCTCATATATCAGCAAGAGGCTCATACATTTTGGCTTGCCTTGTAGCTAGTCAAAATTTGGGCTCACAGTGACCTGAACCCCAGAAGGGCAAGGCCCTCTGTCAATCAGAAAGGCAAGAATCTCCTGCTGAAGCAAGAGCGAGAGATTACATTTGTCCCAAAGTGGACATAATCGAGAAAACTCCATATTCGAAAATGCAGTTTGGCACAATTGTAACACAACTGATTGGAACCACCTTAAAAATAAAAGTGTAAACCAGGCCATTTGTTTCTGAAAATTCTGAAAAAAAATGCCAAAGTATACATTGCTAGTAGTAACAAATTAATCTAACCTGCAGGCTGCTTTTTTAGCCAGCTCTTTTAACTTGGAAGACACATTTCTCAGCTTCTGTCTAACCGTCTGAAGATCTTGACATTCCTTGGTAGCATCTCCTCCTCCTCCCATGCCAATAAGGGCAGAATAAGACAATTCTTTTGTTTCATGTCCTCCCATTTTCTGCTGGAAAACCCACTTCCTTGTTCGTTCGTTAGATGTATCCCAAGTGGTCTGTACATACAAGTATGGGATAGGAAAAAGGTTTGTCTTGTACTAAATAGACAAATTCAGTTCTGAGTTAAACTAAATGTGAGGACTGACTATTCGAGACACGTGGTTAAATATCCTAATCTACACACACAGAAAAGGAGAGATTTCACTGAATTGTAAGGCTGAATTAAAAATACAGTGATTTATTTCATCAGTTTGCATACTTTGTGACACAAGATCATTTAAAAATTATTTTTGTATATGTATATATAAGATGTACAAGAAAATTAGCTACATAACAATATTTGTAATATCCTCAACCACTGTAGAACTCTTTTGGAATAAGCTAAGCACCTTGTAAACTTTTATATGCTAAAACTAGGGGGGTTTTGGTGCTAAAACTGGGGGGGGGGGTTAATAGAAAAGATATTAGTTGTTTTAAAACTATTTTTATTACTATAATTGTCCCTCATTTTTATTGGTCCTGTAATTTTTCATCTTACTTTTGTAATAGTTTTTAACTTGTTACAGACTGCCCTGGGTACTCCAATGACAGAAGAAGTGCAGAGTATAAATTCTCTTAGGCAGCAATCCTATATTTTATTTATTTATTTATTAAATTTATTAATCGCCCATCTGGCTGGTCACCCAGCCACTCTGGGCGATGTACAGCATATAATAAAACAATTTAAAACAATAAAATTCTACAATAAAAACGTTTTCTAAAATACCCTAACCCACCCCAAATGCCTGCCTGAACTACCATGTTTTTAATGCATGGCGAAAACGTTAAAGAGGGGGCATGGCGAAGTTCCCTAGGGAGGGAGTTCCACAGAGTGGGGGCTACCACAGAAAAGGCCCTCTCCCTAGTCCCCACCAGTATAGCTGTCCTGGCTGATGGGACAGAGAGAAGGCCATCTCAGGCTGATCTTGTTAAGCGGTCTGTCTGGTGTTGCTTGAGGCGCTCCTTCAGATAGGCTGGGCCGGAACCATATAGGGTTTTAAAGGTCAAAACCAACACCTTGAATTTGGCCCGGAAAACAACTATATTCCCTGAGACGGTGTTCCAGAGGCCATAGGATGTGGTGCCGAGGCCATAGACAGAGCTATGACCTCATGTGGGGTGAATTCCTGCCCAGATTTCCACCCACTCACCCCACCCCCACCCCCACAGCAGGAAGCTCCAGAGACGCTTTTTCTCCTGAGATCACTGTTGTGATCTTAGAGGAGGATGGGGAGGGAGGGAAGATACCCATACCTGAACTACATATTCAGGAAGAATATGTCTGGAAGTGAAGTCATATACAGGAAGTATATGACTTCCTACAGGAAGTGAAGGTCTGAGACAAACAATGATGCCCAGAGATGAAATTCTAGGACTTAATTAACAAATTAAAAATTAACAAATAACTGGGTTTGGATGGTATCCATTGGAAAGTTCTTCTAACAACAATATGTACTCTGTCCCTAAGATCCAGGGCCAACCCAACACAGTTTGCTGCCTTAGTGCAGCAGTGAATGTGACCCCCCCACCCCCAGGCAGGGTGCATAGTGCTCAAAGACTGTCCAAGTTATCTTTTGGTACCTAAGATAGAAAATTCCAAAAGTGCCTGTCCCCCTCCCTGGCAATAAATATAGAGTGAACCAACAGATTTGTGCTCTTTCCCCTATGAGGAAATATTACAATGTTTGGGAATATTTAGTTTATAAAAAAAGCAAGTAAGGCAGGATAAGACAGAGGTGTATAAAATTATGCATGGGATGGAGAAGGTGGACAGATAGAAGTTTTTCTTCCTTTCTCATAATAGTAGAACCCAGGGTCATTCAACAAAGTTGTATGATGGGAGATTCAGAACAGACAAAAAGTACGTCTTCAGACAGTGTATTGCTAAACTATGGAATTCACTTCCTCAAGATGTGGTGATGGCCACCAATTTGGATGGCTTTAAAAAGGGATTAGTCAAATGGAGGATAAAGCAATCAGTGGCTACTACTCATGATGGTGATGTACTACCTCCAGGATCAGAGGCAGCTTGCCTCCGAATACCACTTGTTGGGGGACAATATGAAGAGAGTCCTGCTTGTGGGCTTCGCTGAGGCATCTGGCTGGCCACTGTGGGAAACAGGATGCTGGATTAAATACGCTTTTGTTCTCAACCAGCAGAGCAGTTCTTATGTCAACCTTTGGCATAAATAGGGCCCTAAGGCTGAGCGTAAATCCTACTAAAAAAAGAAAGTGTCAAGGTAACCCAAATTATATGTTAAGGAAATTAGACCTAAATAAATGGGGGTGGGAGGGAGGGAGGAAGACACACCACCCTGCTTTTTCTAACTTCTTGCCTGATGAAGAGACCTGAAAAGCTTGCACACCATTTTGTGTCCTTTGAGCTGGCCTACTAAAGGTATTACCTTAATATAGAGTTTGGATTTTTTCATGTGGCCAACGCAGCTACCTTTGCTTTTTTTTTTTTTGTGAAAATTAACGTAATTGTTATTATGCTATTTTGGTTCTGCTAGTAATGGGGTGAGGGACAGGGCTAAGCAGGGCCTCACTTCCAATCACTGCTCGTTCCACCTTCAGGTTTGCAAGCATGTAGGCAATGCTTCTCCTTCATGGATCACTGCCTTGTTGTGGCGAAGGGGCTTGCGTAACTCAGTGAAGCCATAAGCTATGCCGTGCAGGGCCACCCAAGACGGACAGGTCATGGCGGAGAGTTCTGACAAAATGTGGTCCACTGGAGAAGGAAATGGCAACCTACTCCAGTATTCCTGCCAAGAAAACCCCATGGAATGTATCACTAGGCTAAAAGAGATGACGCCGGAAGATGAGCCCCTCAGGTTGGAAGGTGTCCAATCTACTACTGGGGAAGAGCAGAGGGAATTTCCAAGTAGCGCCAGAAAGAGTGAAGCGGCTGGGCCAAAGCCGAAAGGACACTCAGCTGTGGATGTGTCTGGTGGTGAAAAGAAAATCCAATGCTGTAAAGAACAATATTGTTTAGGAACCTGGAATGTCAGATCAATGAATCAAGGTAAGCTGGAGGTGGTCAAACATGAGATGGCAAGATTGAACATCGACATCTTGGGAATCAGCGAACTAAAATGGACAAGCATGGGCGAATTTAAGTCAGGTGATCATTATATCTACTACTGTGGGCAAGAATCCCTTAGAAGAAATGGAGTAGCACTCATAGTCAACAAAAGGGTGGGAAAAGCAGTACTGGGGTACAATCTCCAAAACGACAGAATGATCTCAGTACGAATCCAAGGCAAACCATTCAACATCACAGTAATTCAAGTCTATGCCCCAACCACTGATGCCGAAGAAGCTGAGGTTGATCGGTTCTATGAAGACGTACAACACCTTCTAGAACTAACACCAAAAAAAGACGTCCTCTTCATCATAGGGGATTGGAATGCTAAAGTAGGAAGTCAAGAAATCACCAGGATAACAGGCAAGCATGGCCTTGGTATACAAAATGAAGCAGGACAAAGGCTAATAGAGTTTTGCCAAGAGAACAGGCTGATCATAGCAAACACTCTTTTCCAACAGCACAAGAGGCGACTCTACACATGGACATCACC